>NC_057399.1:66352901-67729576 GCF_019320065.1 Cervus canadensis | reverse complement strand
CTGCTCTGACCACATCCAGCTGCTGTGTATGCCCTACAGCTCTTTCTTTGACTGTCTTCTAGCCCTTTACCTGAAGGGTATGGTCACCCCCAAGCTCTATTTATCATGGAAACATGGATGCCTCACAAAATCTCAGTATCCTGCTCAGACCACTCTCAAGTGCCAGATTTCAATAACTAACCATGTCTATATGCATGTCCCAAAGACATTCCAATTGACATGTTCCTCTCATGATTAATGACACCACCATCCATCCAAAAACCCAGAAGTCACCTCTACTGTATACTCTCCCTCAGCTTCCTAGGACAATCAATCATCAAATCCCTCTTACTTTTTCCACTCATGTTGCTTCAACATAGACTTTGACCAGCTCTTCTCTGGGACACTAATAGCTTCCTCACTTGGATTCCTACTCCCAGCCATAATACCCTCCAATCCAGCCTCCATACTTGCCATAAATAAGCTTTGATTTCCAAATAATTGGATTTTAAATTATGATAGTTATTATTTTAAAATTTAATTTCACTGTAATCAGGGGACATGATTTACATAATTCTAAATCTTTGAAGTGTATTGACTCTTTGACCAATGTGTAGTCAGCGTCAACAATGTTCCATCTTGGCTGAAAATGAATATCCTCTCACTGCTGTTCTGTACTCATCTGATAAATACAGCTTCTTCACTTAGTTGTTTAAATCAAATACTCTGTAGCCTCACTAATATATGTGTATGCACACAGTTATGTAAATATGTGTGTATACATTATTTTTTGCTGGACAATTTGAAAGTAAGTTATAAACAGCATGACATTTCACCCCTAAACACATCATATAGCTCCTAAAAACAAGCACATAAACTCAAACCCAATATGCTTCCCATATTGCATATGCCATAGTATTTTCTCTGCTTGCATGCATGCTAAGTCGCCTCAGTCATGAACAACTCTGCGACCCTATGCACTGTAACCTGCCAGGTTCTTCTGCCCATGGGATTCTCCAGGCAAGAATACTGGAGTGGGTTGCCACATCCTCGCCTCCAGGGGATCTTCCCGACCCAGGGATCAAACCCACATCTCTTACATCTCTTGCATTGGCAGGTGGACTCTACCGCTAGGGCCACCTGGGAGGCCCTTAGTATTTTCTCTGAGCTTACTCATATAAAGTCCAATAAAAAATTAAAAATATTAAAGCTCAAGGCCACTAGAGACATGCAGAAACTGGTGGGGTCTCCCCCAATTACCTCTTTATTCTTCTATTTGTGTTTTTTTTTTCTATTCTAGATTCTCGGATGCTCTATAAAAATGTGATGAATAAAGGAATACCATTTTGCTGTGTGTGTATGTGTGCTCAGATGCTCAGTCGTGTCTGACCCTGTAATCTGCCCACGAGGCTCCCCTGTCCATGGGATTTTGCTAGTCATTCACATTTCAAGACTCAACTCAGGGGACACTATCTGGTCTATCTTAATGCTGAAACAATTTGCAATATTTCTTGTGTACTTGGCCAACCTCCCTCTTATTAGTCTGCAAAATCTGTGACCATGCCCCTAGTCAAAGTGAGATAAGTTATACAGATCAATAAATAAAATGTTCAACACCTCTTATTCAGTTACATAGAATTTTGAATATTACAAGTTTATGTTTGCCAGGGACATTAGTATGATACATACTATACACATTCCTCCTTTAACTGATTCACATTTCTCCCCTGACAGTTATGAAGTTTCCCCCTTCCACAAAACAAAAACCAAAAAATTAAACAAACAAACTGCTGATAACTGCTAAGTCACTTCAGTTGTGTCCAACTCTGTGCGACCCCATCCCTGGGATTCTCCAGGCAAGAACACTGGAGTGGGCTGCCATTTCCTTCTCCAATGCATAAAAGTGAAAAGTAAAAGTGAAGTCGCTCAGTCATGTCCAACTCTTCGCGACCCCATGGACTGCAGCCCACCAGGCTCCTCCGTCCATGGGATTTTCCCGGCAAGAGTACTGGAGTGGGGTGCCATTGCCTTCTCCTAAACAAACAAAGCAGGCACTCTAATTCAGGTTGCTAAAAGCAGCCAATCTTAAATAATTAAACTGGACCAATGTAAGTTACTAGGAACTAGCTTTCCAGAATTTAGAGTTTTAATAATCCAGAAATTGGTTACCATAAAAGAGGTGTGTTCCCTACCACAGGCATCTCCTATAGAGATTGGACAGGAACTTTCCATAGAACATTATATAGGGGATTTTATATAATCCCATGAAAAAAGTTGGGCTGGAAGAGTGCTAAGTTCTCTTCTATATAGACTTAATGATACTATGAAAATGCTTCACAAGGGTAAATCTAGATCCTTTTCATTCAAAAAATGAGATTTTAGACTTATATTGAGTGATTATAAAATACTTTCTCACTTTTCAAGACCTACAATTTAAATTCTACTCAATTTGATATGAAGTAATTATAATAAAATTTAAAACTTAGTTATAAATTTATAGACAGACTCATTAGTCAAGAATGACAGATTGCAATTTACTGACATTTCACATTCTAGTGTGTGGGCTGGGTGGATGTCATATGATTTTCTACTGTTGGAATTTCCAGCACATGTGTGTTATATAGAATGCCAATTCCTCACTAAATAGTGAACTCTTTCATGGTCTCTTGAGGACAGGGATTGTATTTTAATCCATCATCCACTTATTCAGTCATTCAACAAATATTTACCAAATGCCTATAATGTGACAAGCAGTCTGCTTGGCATCCGGGATGCAAACCATAACCTGGTGATTATGAGGGTTATATTCTAGGAAATTAAATTGACTAAATGATAGTTACACAAATAACTGAGTAACCCCAAGTTCAATGCTATAAAAATTTATTTCCATTATCTCATAAATTTAAGACAAGGAATAAAATTCATCCTTTAGCTTTTGGAATTGGGAGGTTATGGATAGAAAACTGAATGAAAATATGGAAATAGAAGCAAGATTTCACTGTTCTGAAGGAATAAAGTTATTGTAGGTAACAAAAGAAGATTCTCTTTTAAAGATGTGTGGTTCAAAGAGAAAAAGAGAGACAAAACATTCACTATAGGGACATAAGTATCAGAAAGAATGTTTGGGTGTCATTATATTTTAAGACACTTAATATATGAAAGGAGAAGGTGGAGATATAGAAGAAAGCAAATAATATGTAATAGATGAGGTAGGTTTCTGGCAGAGAAGAGAAGGAATGGGATAGAATTTAGCCAAGATTAGGAGAAATTAGGCATTTTCTTCTCAAAGAAGAAGGTAGATAAGGTTTTAGGTGGCTATTAATACATTTCCAGTATTGGACTATAAAGAGGGCTGAACACAGAAGAATTGCTGCTTTTGAACTGTGGTGTTAGAGAAGACCCTTGAGAGTCCCTTGGACTGCAGGAAATCCAACCAGTCCATCCTAAGGGAAATCGGTCCTGGGTGTTCATTGGAAGGACTGATGTTGAAGCTGAAACTCCAGTATTTAGGCCTGATGCAAAGAGCTGACTGATTTGAAAAGACCCTGATGTTGGGAAAGAGTGAAGGCAGAGAAGAAGGAGACGACAGAGGATAAGATGGTTAGATGGCATCACCGACTCAATGGGCATGAGTTTGGGAAAACTCCGGGAGTTGGTGATGGACAGGGAGGCCTGGTGTGCTGTGGTTCATGGGGTTGCAAAGAGTCAGACATGACTGAGCAACTGAACTGAACTGAACTGAACTGAGTGAGTTCACCATTCAAGACCTTTATTTTCTCTACAAAGTAGGAACTGAGGTCTTTTACTGACAGAAGGGGAGAGAAGTTTAAGAAGGGTCTCCAGGATAGTGGCAGATATTTGAATAAATAGCAAGTAGGGTGGGTAAAAGAACTGACCAAGGTAACATAAAAGGTTCTACTATGATTACCACTTAATGCAGTCACCATTACAGCTAACACTCCAAAACAAAACTTCTCACTTCTGTTCATTTCAGTTTCATTTGAGCATGTTTTCAAATAATCACCCTGGTCACTCTGTTTCATTGTTTTATTTATTTATTTATTTAAATTGAGTAACTCACTTTAATTGGGGAATAACTACTTTACAATATTGTGATGGTTTTTGCCATGCATCAACATGAATCAGCCACAGGTGTTCATGTTTCCCCCTCCCCCATCCTGAACGCCCTTCCCACCTTCCTCCCCACCCTCTCTCTCTGGTTGTCCCAGAGCAGGCTTTGGATTCCCTGCTTCATGCATTGAATTTGCGCTGGTCATCTATTTTACATATGGTAATGTACATGTTTCACTGCTATTCTTTCAAATCATCAGTGGGAAAAGGCAGGGTGGGATGTTTCATGTTCTAAACTTTTGAACACAAATAGAAAGCATGTGGTCACATAGAATGTTAGAACTAAAGGAACTCAGCTTCTGTTCCATCATCTTCACAAGCATTGTTTATTTTTGCTTTACAGCTTAAATGCAAGAATATCTAGTACCACAGGTGTTGGAGACACAAAGTGATCCCAAAGGGAGCTTTTGTTGTTTTTCAGTTGCTAAGTCATGTCCAACTCTTTGTGGCCCCATGGACAGCAGCATGTCAGGCTTCCTGTCTTTCACTATCTCCAGGAGTTTGCTCAAACTCATGCGCATTGAGTCGATGATGCCATCCAACCATCTCATCCTCCATCACCCTCTTCTCCTCCTGCCCTCAGTCTTTCCCAGCATCAGGGTCTTTTCCAGTGAGTTGGCTCTGCACATAAGGTGCCTGAAGTTTTGGAGCTTCAGCTTCAACATCAGTCCTTCCAATGAGTATTCAGGGTTGATTTCTTTTCGGATTGACTGGGTTGGTCTCCTTGCAGTTCAAGGGGCTGTCAATTCTTTTCCATTTATGCTAAACCATTATGAACTTATTGGAAGCTCACCAAATTCACTTCCATATAGAATATAGTATCTACTTAAAGGATAAAGTGTTTTAGTCAGCATGGGCTGCTATAAAACATACCACATGCTGGCTGGCTTAAACAACAGACATTTGTTTCTCACAGTTCTGGAGGCTGGTAAGTCCAGGGTGAAGATGCTGGCCAGTTTGGTTCTTGGTAAGGGCTCTCTTCTTGGATTGCAAATGGCTGTCTTGTTGCTGTATCCTCACATGGTAGAGAAAGGAAACTCTGATGTCTACTCCTCTTCTTATAAGGGCACTAGTCCCACCATGGGGGCTCCACCTTTATGAAATCATCTAAATTTAATCACATCCCTAAAGCCCTACCTCCTGATGCTATAACCTTAGGGTTAGGGCTTCAAGAAATAAATTTGAGGCGGGACACAAACATTTCAGTCCAAGACAATCGGTAATGAAATTATACCACTTTGAAGATAATTTGAGAGAGAAGTCAGAAAATGATATGCTCTGTGTTCAAATTTTGCTAGCTTAGCCACTGGCTGCTCCACAGAGATTTGGTCTTGGATATCTGCTCCTTGCTAGCACTCAGCCCTCCACTGTTTCCTGGATCCTCACACATGCATTAGGATCTTCATTAGGAGCAGGATGACTGGATAGGTCTGCAGAATTCCAGGTCTCAGATCTAGACATCATGGCCTAGACCACACGGTTCACTGGCTGGTGTGGCAAAGCCATGTTGAATCCAAGGGTGTAAGCATAGAAGCAGATCATCATCTCCTGAATCCTTATCCTTTCTCTCACCTGTAGTTTGCTGCCCTAGTCTTTTTGCTTGTTTGTTTTGTTTTTAAGTCAACAAAATACGAGCTGCCTATCAGATAGCTCTGTTCAATTTTCCTCTTATCCAAATGATTAAATCCAAATCTGTACGGATCTGTTCTTCCCATTCATGACTCTTTTTCCAAGTGTCCCACATTCTTCCTTTAGTTGTTGTTGTCACCATTATTCTCCCAGCTTCTGTAATCTTGGACATGTTCTCTTTTACTCTTTCAACAAAATTTCAAGATCTGTAATCAAGTTCTTTCCTCTTCCATTTACCCTGGTTTCAATCCAGATCAACTTGCATCTAAGATTGTGCCTCACTAACCCTGCCACTAACCCTGTTTTCTACTGCCGAATGAACCTTTCCAAATACCATTTCCATCATGTCACTGTTCCCCCAAGAGTTTGCAATAGTTTCCTGTTGCTAATATATCGAAATTATCTCCCCTGAGGCCTGAGGATGCTGGAGCAAATGATAGACGAAAGTTTTTTTCAACTAAACATTCCAGTTTTCAATTAAAGATGTTTTTCCATAAGCCTAAATCTTTCTTTTATACATAAGAAGGATGTGTTAACTGATGTAGGGGCTTAGTAAATATTTCTTGAATAGAGAAAAGAACTTTGTGGTTAGTATGTGAAACTGTAACTCCCCTAAATAGGGTACTTTGTCCATATTCATTTATGGATACTGTTTTATTTATCTATAGCTGCATTAATAAGCTATTGAAAACCTTGGTGGCTTAAAACAATGATTTTATTACCTTTCATATTTCTGTGGGATGCCTGGGGTCACCGGGGCAGTTCTTCTGCTGATCACTCTTGAGTTCTGTCACGCAGTTGTAGTTAGATGGAGGCTTGGCTGAGGTGCCAGGATAGCTGCTCCTCTTTCGCACTTTAAGTGGCCTCCTCTGTCTCTCTGTGTGGCCTCTCTACGTTTTCTGTCAATGTGATCTTTCCAGAAGGAAAGCCAGACTTCTTATGTGAAGACTCAAGGTTTTCAAAACTAAAAAAAGTGGAAGCTGCCAAGTCTATCAAGCTTAGGCTGTAGCTGGTATAGTGTCAGTTCTGCCATATTCTGTTATTTAAGTCAAGTCCCAGGAAAGCCCAGCTTCAATGATGGAGGGGTCTACACATGGTGTAAATTCAAAGAGATGTGGTTCATTGGGAGCCATCTTTGGAGACCGGGGTACCATCCTCTGGCTCTTACTGATTCATGGCCTTTCTACATGAAAAATGTGCTTACCTCTGCAAATCTCATCCTAAATATGGTATCAGTTTAAATTCCAGGGTATTGTCAACAAAATCAGGTGCTGGTATGGATGTGACTGCTCGAAGGCATCTTCTCATATGCACTTTCTCAGGTGCAGAGACCAGTGAAGAAGAGCAGATTATCCACCCACCCCCAACCCATCTCTTTCATGTAATGGTGAAAGAGACAGAAAAACTTCAGCAGACTCCCATGTTCAAAAAGAGGAGAAAAGGGACACATGAGCATTTCCTGATTTATAGCAATTCTAAAATCCAACCTGGTGCATATCCCAATTTCTCTAACTCAAGGCAGAGGATAGTCCTTGATTAAGGTACAGTTTTGCTTTTTAGGAATGGTTTCCCTCTGCTCTTGGTTTTATCCTCTGGGTTCTGGCTCCGAGTCATTCTTCCATTTTCATTAAAATGGCCTATGTTTGTAGCTGTATAATTCTAAACCTGTTTCCTATCTCTTTGGAAGTTAAGGGCCCAAAGTGAAGGCAAACTGGGGTGGCTAGTCTATGAACATGCCCCAATGAATCACATCTCCTGTTCATATTCTTCTGTGGTTCCCCTACTCTTTGAATCTGGGCTGGCCCAGTGATCTGTTTTAACCAATGGACAATGGCAGTTTTCTGATTTTGTACTTTGGGGATGCCTGAGCCACCACCATGTAAGAGGTCTGGTTTCCCTGCTGCAAAGACCACATGTAGAGTCTACATAGAGAGGAAGAAACTTGAGACTATGGAGAGGGAGAGAGACCATGTCAACCCAGTATCCTGGTTGAGCCTCCAGATGAACCCATGCTAAGCTATTACCTGACTGCAAGCACACGAGAGAATCCAAGTGAAACCACCAGAAGAACTTCCCATTGAGCCTAGTCAACCTTTGGAACTGTGAAAGGTAAAGTCATTTTAAGCCATTAAATTGGGGTGGTTTGTTATGCAGCAGTAGAAAACCGCACATAATCCATTCATTGAAAGTTACTGAACTGTTCATCTGTGCCTGACGCTGCATTAGGTGACGTGAATGTAAGACTAAATAAAGCATTGATTCTGAGCTCTACCTCA
The DNA here is from genome assembly GCF_019320065.1 of Cervus canadensis. Classification (NCBI taxonomy): domain Eukaryota; kingdom Metazoa; phylum Chordata; class Mammalia; order Artiodactyla; family Cervidae; genus Cervus; species Cervus canadensis. The sequence continues at coordinate 67,721,561 of NC_057399.1, read as the reverse complement.
TTTTTGTTAATAAAAGATTTTTGTAAAAGGAAATGTTTCAATTTTTTTTTTTAATTTTAAGGGTGAAAGATTTCTGTTTAAAATATACCAGCAGTGAATTCTTTTATGAAAAGAAATAATCACTCTGAGATATTTCAAATTTTTAATTTTTCACATTAAAGTTTTTAAATAGTGAAGCATACCAGAGTTTTTAATAACAGAATTTGATTCAGCAAATATTATCTGATCCTTTGCCACATGTTTCCTCAGTATATTTAAAAAACCTGTGTGAAATTCAAGTGCTGTTTTCCACCTGATATCTACTAGCTTGCATGGGACTTGTTAAGTTACTTGGGGGATTCTAGTTTTGTCTAGCATGTATTCTTGTTATTATCATGCATCCCATGGTTGTTTCCTTATTGCTTCAGCAAGAATTACATTCAGTTGTTCAGTTTCTAAATGACCTAATTAGCAGCAGTTTTTCCATTTTTTTTTCTTTAGAATTCTCTTAGTCTACAGTTGGACTCCCTCTCTATTACTCTCTTTTCCTCCCTGAGTTTTACTCAACATTCTGCTAATGAGTTCACATTCCACTCTTGTCCCTCCATGGATTGTTGCCCATGCATTTGGAGACTTCCTTGCCTTAATTATTGGGGGAAAAAATCTCTTCTTGGTCTTTCCTTGCTAGACATTGCTGGCTCTGAGTTTCTAGCTCTTACCTCTGATGTGTCTTTGTTTTTCACATAAAGAGAGATCATAAAGCAGAGAGAAGCCCTGAAGACCATATAATTTTATGGATGATCAAACTTTGGCCAGAGAGCCAAGTGACTTATTCAAAGAACTACTGTTAGTGGCAGAATCAGGGCCAGAATCCATATCTCCAAACTAAGAAGTTCTGGTTTCACTATAGTAATGAATTCACTCTCAGACCACATCAAACTAATGCAGGTAGGCTAACTGGTGCTTGATCAACCCATTCTATTTACAATTAATTAATAAATTTTCATTATATCTCAATTAGATTCTCAGTCTTGGACTACAACAGGGGGAAAATAAGAGAAAAAAGAGAAGTAGAGTGAGTTCATAAGCTGTGAGGTGTACAGCAGCAGTTCATAATATTTATTATTGCTTCTGATTTGATGAATGCTCTTGAGCCTCTCATTACTTTATTCAAGAAATATTTACTGAGTATCTACTCTGCGCATATCTGTGTGTATGTGTGAACACATACACACATAAACACAATTTCCTTAGATCTTCTTTTAGGGAGCCACTGTGTGAATGGTGTCAATATCCTCATAAATATCTTATAATACATACAAGTTTCATACCCATAGCAATATACCAAAAATTAGTTGCTTTTTTGGGGAAATGCACACTGTGATTCCTTATAGATAGTTTACCTTCATAATTATTCCCACGTCTCCAATTCTTAGAATCATCTAATTCTTGTATTTCATAGTGGAGGACCTCAGACTCAAACACCTTCAAAGGCCATGTAGTTATGGTAAATGAGTGAAGTAGGTGGAGACCTGGAGACAGAGGCGGTGTTGAGACTACAAGTCCTGTTTGAAGGGGCAGCTGCCACTCCATGTCAGGTGATTTTTGTCATGTGGGAAATCAAGGGCTAGTACTTCTAGAACTTCTGTATTTCTAAGAGAGGCTGGAAATCTTTCTTTATATGAAATCTCCTGATTTTTATAATGTTGGTGACTAATCAAAAACATTCAAAACCTCTGCATTTGCCAAATGAAACATGTGTACCTAATTAAAATCCTGGACATATAGTTTGCCCTAGTACCCTTTGTGTGCCTTCTCCATTTGCAGAGAAAAATTGCAAGATCCAAGCTTCCAAGCCACAGGACTCTCTCATTTCTAAGAATTCTGGAAGTGAGGGCTCAAGGGAAATAGTCCTAACTGTGACCTCTGGAGTGGTCAAACAACCCACCCACTGATTTGCTTGGTCAGTTCCCACTTAATGCCACTGAGAGAATAAAAATCCCTTTCTAGAGAAAATGCAGGGGAAAGTGTTGTTCCTTTTGCAGAGATCAAAATAAGGGCTATCTTGCTTTTATTCAAACTATAGTAATTATTCTATAAATTAAAATGTAGTATTGGTATGCATGCTACCCAATGGGTGTGTTTGATGTTTGGCCCTACATGGGTCATGCGAACACAAATCTATACATGGCATCTCGAATCCTGTTTCTCCAAACTCAATAATTAGTGTCTGATATTAGCTCCAACTTCTCAGTTCAAGGTCCTCACTAGTCTCCTAAAATGATAACATCCACACCAAAGTCTGATATTGGGGACACAGATCCATAGTCTTCTGGGTCGCAACCCCTCCCAGATCATGCACCTGGTCTCACACGTCCTCAGTCTCCAGGTTGACACCCCTCCCAGACACTGCAGCTGGGGTTACACGTCCACAGTCTCCAAGGCGAACCCACCTCACTGACTATTGTACCTCCGGTCACATGGCCTCAGTCTCCAGGGTGACCCCATATCTCAGACACTGTACTTGGGGTTACATATCAACGGTGGCCAGGATGACACCTCTCCCAGACCCTGTATCTGGGGTCGCATTGGCACAGTCTCCAGGGCGACGCTAAATTCCCAACCCTGTACCTGGAGTCACAGGTCATAGTCACCAGGCTTTCCCCACCCTCAAGAGCCTTTACCTGGGGTCACACGTCCACAGTCTCCAGGGTGACTTCCTCCCAGACCCTTCACCTGGCATCCTATGTCCACAGTCTCCTGTGTGATATCACTTCCCAGACTCTATACCTGTGGTCACAGATCCACGGTCTCCGTGGTGATCCCCTTCCCAGATCCTGTAATTTGGATCCCATGTCCTCAGTCTCCAGTGTGACACCACCTCTCATACCCTGTACTTTGGTGACTTGTCCACAGTTTCCAGGATGACGCAAATGGTGCATGTGGAGTCACATGTCCACATTCTGCAAAGTGACCCCATTCCCTAACCCTGCACCTTAGTCACACAGACACAGTCTCCAGAATGACCTCACTCCAGACCCTGCACATAGGGTCACACCACCACCTTCTCCATATTGACCCCCTCCTTGAATTTCTATCAGGTTTCACACATGCACCATCTCCACAGTGACCACCACCAGATTCTGTACCTATGGTCAGGGTCCACAGTCTGCAGGGTGAGACCATTTTGTACCCTAAACCTTGGTTCACCTAGCCAGTCTCCAGGGTCATCCCTGCCAAACCTGCACCTGGGGTCACATGTCCATACTCTCCATGGTGACATCCCCCAGGCCCTGTGCTGCTGCTGCTGCTGCTAAGTCATGCCAGTCCTGTCCAACTCTGCGACCCCATAGATGGCAGCCCACCAGGCTCCCCCATCCCTGGGTTTCTCCAGGCAAGAACACTGGAGTGGGTTGCCATTTCCTTCTCCAAAGCATGAGAGTGAAAAGTGAAATTGAAGTCACTCAGTCGTGTCCGACTCTTAGCGACCCCATAGACTGCAGCCTACCAGGCTCCTCCATCCATGGGATTTTCCAGGCAAGAGTACTGGAGTGGGTTGCCCACTCCAGTACCTAGTGTCATATATCCGCCCAGACCCTGTACGTAGTGTCATATATCCACAGTTTCCCGGGTTACCCCACTTCCCATATCATGCAGCTGGGATCACACGCTCACAGTCTGCAAGGTGACCCTGATCCCATTCCTGTACCTTGTGTCACAAGTCCACAGCCACCAGGATGGCCCCACCCTCAAGATCCCATCCCTGGGGTCACATTCCTGTCTCCAGTGTGATCCCACCTCCCAGAAACTTTACCTGGGGATAAACGTCCACAGTTTTCAGGATGGTCCCAACTCCCTGAAACTGTACCTGGAGTCACTCTTCCATAGACATTGAGCCTGTTCCGTGCCCCTGGTCCACAGGGTTACACCCTCCAAGACCCTGTAATGTGGTTTACATGTCCACAGTCTCCTGTGTGTCATCACTTCCCAGAACCTTCACCTGCAGGCACACAAACAGAGGTTCCAGGTTGACTCCCTCATAGACCCTGCACTTGGAGCCACATATCCACAGTCTCACAGGTGACTCATCCAAATCACTGTACCAGGGCTCACATAACCACAGTCTTCCAGATGCTGGACTATTGACCCCAGCACCCAGCATCACATGTCCACAGATTCTAGCATGACCCCACATTCCAGACACTGTACCTTGGGACACATACCCAGTCTCTAGGGTGAACACCCTCCTAGACACTGTACATGGTGTCACATGGGCACATTCACCAACTCCCAAACCCTGTACCTAGGGTCACACGTAGATAGTCTCAGGGTGACCCCACTCACCAGAACTTGCACCTGGGTTCATATGTCCACAGCGCCCAGGGTAACACCACCTGTCAAACAATTGTACTGGGTTCAAACACCCACTGGTTCTAGGGTGACACCAATTCCAAGCCCGTGAACCTAGGGTCACACATCCATGGTCTCCTGGGTGGCAACGCCTCCCAGATCATGCACCAGGCCTCATACCTCCGCAGTCTCCAGGGTGACTACACCTCACAGAATATTGTAATTCTGGTCATATTGCCCCAGTCTCCAGAGTGACCCCATATCTCTAACCCTGTACCTGGGGTTACATGTACATGGTGGCCAGGAAGACACGCCTCCCCAGACTCTGTACACGGGATCACATTGGCACAGTCTCCAGGGTGACCCCAACTTCCCCACCCTGTACCTGGGGTCACATGTCCAGAGTCTCCTGGATTTACCCACATTCAAGGGCTAGTAACTGGGATCACATGTCCACAGTCTCGAGACTTTCCCCACCCACAAGTGCCTGTAGCCGGGGTCACACGTCAACTGACTCCAGGGTGACTCCCTCCCAGACCGTTCACCTGGCATCCCATATCCCCAGACTTTTGTGTGATGTCATTTCCCAGACTCTGCACATGTGCTAACAGATTCACAGGCTCCGTGGTGACCCCCTTCCTGGTCTCTGTAACTTGGGTCACATGTTCTCAGTATCCGGTGTGACCCCACCTCTCATACCCTATACCGTTGGTGACTTGGCCACAGATTCCAGGGTAACCCTCCCCTGCCAGACCCTGTGCTTCTTTACACACATCCACAATCTCCAGGATGTTCACCCTCCCATACCCTGCACCTGGAGTCACATGTCAACAGTTTCCAGCGTGAACCCCCACTTCACCCACTGCACCTGGGCTCACATATCCACATCGTGCAGGGTGACACCCCTTCCAGACCATTTCCCTGCCATTAAATGCCTGCAGTCCCCAGAGTGACCCCGTACCTCCCAGACACTGTACCTGAGGTCACATATACAGAGTTTCCTGGGTCACCCCCACCCTAGGCCCTGTACCCGGGTTCAGATATCGGAGTGTCTTGGGGGACCCAGTTCAGACCTTGCATCTAGGGTCAAATGTCCTGTATCCAGGATGACTTGCCTCCCCAATCAGTGCATCTGGGGTCATATGTCCACAATCTTCAAAGTGACCCCATCCCCTAACCCTGCACCTTACTCACACATCCACAGTCTCCAGAGTGACCACATACCAGTACCTACACCTAAGGTCACATGTCCACTGTCTCACAGGTGACCTCTTCCCTGAACTTGTTCCAGATTTCACACGATCACCATTGCCACAGTGACCACCAACAGATCCTGAACCTGTGGTCACAGTTCAACAGTCTGCCTGATGAGACTCATTTTGTGCCCTGAACCTTGTGAACCTGCACCTGGGATCACAAGTCCATATTCTCCATGGTGTCATCCCCCAGACCCTGTAGGTAGTGTCATATATACAGTCTCCTGGGCTTCCCTACTTCCCATACCATGCACCTGGGATCACACAGGGTGACCCCCCCCCTCCTAAACCTGTACCTGGTGTCACAAGTTGACAGACTCCAGGATGACCCTACCGTTAAGATCCTGTACCTAGGGTCACAAGTCCACTGTTTCCAGGGTGAGCCCCCCTCCCAGACTCTGCACTTGGGGTCACTTGTCGAGAGTCTCCAGGGTGACCCCACCTCCCAGAAACTGTACCTAGGGTGAAACATCCACAGTCACTCAGGTTGGCCCCAACTCCCAGAACCTGCACCTGGGGTCCCACTTCCATAGTCTCAGGGTTACCACACGCCCAGACATTTAACATGGTGTCCCATGATCTTGGATGCCAGGGTTACCCCCTCCAAGACCCTGTAATGGGGTCACATGTTCACAGTCTCCAGAGTGTCGTCACTTCCCAGACCCTCCACCTGAAGTCACACAAACACAGGTTCCAAGGTGACTCCCTCGCAGGCCCTGCACCTGGAGTCACATATTCACAATCTCACCTTGGGGGATCCCATTCAGACCCTGGATCTAGGGTCACGTATCCAGTCTCCAAGATGATTTGCCTCCAAAGGGTGCATCTGGGGTCACATGACCACAATCTCCAAAGTGATGCAATCTCCAAGCATCCCCTAACCCTGCCCCTAAGTCACACGGCAAATAGTTTCCAGAGTGACCTCAACCCAGACCCTGAAACGAGGGTCACATGTCCACAGTCTTGGAGGGTGACCCCCTCCGTGAACTTGTACTGGTTTCATACGTCCACCAACGTCACAGTGACTACCACCAGATGCTGTACCTGTGGTCATAGATCCACAGTCTGCAGGGTGAAACCCTTTTCCTACCCTGAACTTTGGGTCACACGACCACAGTCTCCAGGGTGACCCCACCCAAACCTGCACCTGGGGTCACATGTCCACACTTTCCATGGTGACATACCTGAGACCCTGTACCTACTGTCATATATCCACAATCTCCTGGGTTACCACACTTCCCATACCATACACATGTGGCCACATGTCCACAGTCTCGAGGGTGGCCCCCTGTATAACCTGTACCTGGTGTCACAAGTCCACAGCCTCCAGGTGACCCCACCCTCAAGATCCTGTACCTGGGGTCACAAGTCCACTTTTTCCATGGTGAGTCTACCTCCCAGACCCTGCATTTGGGGTCACATGTCCAGAGTCTTCAGGGTGACCCCACCTCCCAGAAACCATACCTCAGGTGAAATGTCCACCATTTTCAGGATGGCACCAACTCCCAGAACCTGTACCTGGGGCCACACTTCCATACTCTCAGGGTATCCCCACCTCCCAGACATATAATCTTGCATCCCATGACCCTGGCCACAAGGGTTACCCCCTCCAAGACCCTGTAATAGGGGTCACATGTCCACAGCCTCCTGTTTGTCAAAACTTTGTAGACCTCACCTGGAGTCACACAAACACAGGTTCCATGGTGACTCCCTCGCAGACCCTGCACCTGGAATCACATATTCACAGGCTCCAGGGTGACCCCCTCGGAAATCCTGTACCTGAGACCACATATCTACAGTCTCCAGGGTGAATCCCATCCCCACACACTGTCTGAGCGGAATCATCCAGTCTCCCATGAGACCCCAATGTCAAGAACTTATCCCTTGTGCTAGAAGTCTACATTCTCCAGGGTGACATTATCTCCCACACCCTGCACCTTGGGTAACATATTCACAGTCTCCAAGGTGACCTTACCTCCCAGACCCTTTACCTGGGGTCACATGTGCAAATTATCCAGGATTCCCGCCACTCCAACACCCTGCACCTGGGACAAAAGCCCACAGTCTCAAGGGTGACCCCCTATCTGACCATGTTCCTGGGGTGCATGGCCAGAATCTCCAGGATGATCTTTGAAAGGTATTGCTGAACCACGCAAAGACACTGGAATTCTTGGCCTCCAGAGGAGAAGAATTCAATTCAGGGCCAGAGACGAGGCTTGATTGCTTAGAGCTTTTGTGTAATAAAGTTGTATTAAAGTATAAAGGAGATAGAGAAAGCTTGTGACATAGGCCTCAGAAGGGGGCAGAAAGAGTAGCCCCTTGCAAGTGTTAGCAATGGAATTATATGGCTCAGATGGTAAAGCATCTGTCTGCAATGCTGGAGACCCAGGTTAGATCCCTGGGTCAGGAAGATATCCTGGAGAAGGAAATGGCCACCCACTCCAGTACATTTGCCTGGAAAATCCCATGGACAGAGGAGCCTGGTAGGCTACAGTCCATGGGGCCACAAAGAGTTGGACACGACTGAGCAACTTTAATTTAGTTTTAATTAGTTATTCAGATCAGTTCAGTTCCGTTCAGTCGCTCAGTCATGTCTGACTCTTTGGGACCCCATGAATCACAGCACGCCAAGCCTCCCTGTCAGTCACCAACTCCCAGAGTTTACTCGAACTCATGTACATCGAGTCGGTGATGCCATCCAGCCATCTCATCCTCTGTCATCCCCTTTTCCTCCTGTCCCCAATCCCTCACAGCATCAGGGTCTTTTCCAATGAGTCAGCTCTTCACACCAGGTGGCCAAATTATTGGAGTTTCAGCTTCAGAATCAGTCGTTCCAATGAACACCCAGGACTGATCTCCTTTAGGATGGACTGGTTGGATGTCCTTGGAGTCCAAGGGACTCTCAAGAGTCTTCTCCAACACGACAGTTTAAAAGCATAAACGCTTCAGTGCTCAACTTTCTTCACAATCCAACTCTCACATCCATACATGACCACTGGAAAAAGTATAGCCTTGACCAGATGGACCTTTGTTGGCAAAGTAGTGTCTCTGCTTTTTAATATGCTATCTAGGTTGGTCATAACTTTCCTTCCAAGGAGTAATTTTCTTTTAATTTCATGGCCACAATCACCATCTGCAGTGATTTTGGAACCCAAAAAGATAAAGTCTGACACTGCTTCCAATGTTTCCCCATCGATTTCCCATGGAGTGATGGGACCTGATGCCATGATCTTAGTTTTCTGAATGTTGAACTTTAAGCCAACTTTTTCACTCTCCTCTTTCACTTTCATCAAGAGGCTTTTTAGTTCTTCTTCACTTTCTGCCATAAGGGTGGTGTCATCTGCATATCTGAGGTTATTGATATTTCTCCTGGCAATCTTGATTCCAGCTTGTGCTTCTTCCAGCCCAGCATTTCTCATGATGTACTCGGCATATAAGTTAAATAAGCAGGGTGACAATGTCCAGTCTTGACGTACTCCTTTTCCTATTTGGAACCAGTCTGTTGTTCCATGTCCAGTTCTAACTGTTGCTTCCTGAACTGCATACAGATTTCTCAAGAGGCAGGTCAGGTGGTCTGGTAGTCCCATCTCCTTCAGAATTTTCCACAGTAAATTGTGATCCACACAGTCGAAGGTTTTGGCGTAGTCAATAAAGCAGAAATAGATGCTTTTTTGTACCTCTGGAGTTTTCAATGGATGTGAGGCCTCCGGTCGCGATGAGGTGGGGAACTAGGTCCTTCTCTGTGGTCTCCACACGGGATTCAGACATCCTTTTCTTCTTGGGAGATGCAAGACGAGCCTGCATTCAAGTCACTGCAGGGATATTCGGCCTTATTTCGAGTCAGGGCTTCGCGGTGTCCATTCCACTTGAGGCCGCAAACTCAGGGTCCCTCTCACATAGCTAGAGCTGAGAGAAGCCTCCTCTGAGGTGCTTGTGGTAAGGTGGTATTCCTCTGGAGTCGAAGCCAGGGACTAACCTCTCATCTCGAGATGATTTTTGGTCCACGGAGCTCTTTCGTGTTGCTACAGTGACCTCAGGATCCCTCTAGGCTTGAGACAGTGTTCTCGGGGTTTCTCTGGAGTGCCATCAAGGAAATCAAGGCTCCTTTCATGTTTGATGTGCAACACGGAATTGTTCTGCACGCAATGCAGGCGATTCGGGCCTCACCTCGCGGCGAGGGGGAAGTCTCATGGTTTTTCTCGAGTTGCGGCATGAACCTGGGGTATATCCTCGAGTTACAACGGGGAGGGCCCTTCCATACACGTGTTTGTTCAGCGATGTCAGGAGTCCTGCCTAGTTGCGAGGGACACTTCAGGATTCTCCTCGAGGCTTGTCAGGGCAATTGGGATGCCTCTCCAGATGAGGCGGTAGACCCAGGGTCCCTTTCCACGTGCCACAGGAATCCTGGGACTCCTATCAAATTCCAAGAGGAGTCAGGCATCATCTCCTTTGGAAGCATTGATCTCCGCGTACCTCTTGAATTTTTAAAGGATTTGAGGCCTGGTCGCGATGAGGCGGGGAACTAGGTCTTTCTCTGTGGTCTCCACAGGGGATTCAGGCATCCCTTCGTCTTGGGACATGCAAGACTAGCCTGCATTCACGTCACTGCAGGGACATGCGGTCTTATTTCGAGTCAGGGCATCTCGGTGTCCATTCCACTTGAAGCCGCAAACTAAGGGTCCCTCTCACATAATTATAGCTGAGAGAAGCCTCCTCTTGAGGTGCTTTTGGAAAGTTGGTATTCCTCTGGAGTCAAAGCCAGGGACGAAGCTTTCATCTCGAGTTGATTTCGGGTACAAGGAGCTCTTTTTTGTTGCTACAGTTACCTCTGGAATCCGCTAGGCATGAGACAGTGTTCTTGAGTTTTCTCTAAAGTGCCATCAAGGAAATCAAGGCTCCTTTCATGTTTGATGTGGAACACGGAATTGCTCTGCATGCAATGCAGGGGAATCTTGCCTCATCTCACGGCAAGGGGGGAGCCTCATGGTTTTTCTCAAGTTGCGGCGGGATCCTGGGGTATATTCTCGAGTTACGATAGCAAGGACCCTTCCAGACACGTGTTTGTTCAGCGACGTCAGGACTCCTGCCTATTTGCTAGGGACACCTCGGGATTCTCAACGAGGCTGGGCGGGGCAGTTGGGATGCCTTTCCAGTTGAGGCGGGAGACCTAGGGTCCTTTTCCACGTGCCACAGGGATCCTGGGACTCCTATCAAGTTTCAAGAGGAGTCAGGCATCGTCTCCTTTGGAAGCATTGATCTCCGCGAACGTCTTGAGTTTTCAAAGGATGTGAGGCCTCCGGTCGCGAAGAGGTGGGGAACTAGGACTTTCTCTGTGGTCTCCACAGGGGATTCCGACATCCCTTCGTCTTGGGAGATGCAAGACGAGCCTGCATTCAAGTCACTGCAGGGATACCCGGCCTTATTTCGAGTCAGAGCATCTCGGTGTCCATTCCACTTGAGGCCGCAAACTCAGGGTCCCTCTCACATACCTATAGCTGAGAGAAGCCTCCTCTTGAGGTGCATGTGGAAAGTTCGTATTCCTCTAGAGTGGAAACCAGGGTCTAAGCTGTAGTCTAGAGTTGATTTCGCGTACAAGGAGCCCTTTCGTGTTCCTACATTGACCTCAGGATCCAACTTGGTATGAAACAGTGTTCTTTGCGTTTCTCTAAAGTGCCATCAAGGAAATCAAGGCTCCTTTCATGTTTGATGTGGAAGACGGAATTACTCTGCACGCAATGCAGAAGAATCGGGTTTCATCTCACGGCGAGGGTGAAGTCTCATGGTTTTTCTCGAGTTGCCGCTTGAACCTGGGGTATATTCTCGAGTTACGAAGGGGATGGCCCTTCCAAACATGTGCTTGTTCAGCGACGTGAGGACTCTTGGCTAGTTGTGTGGGACACCTCAGGATTCTCCTCGAGGCTTGGCAGGGCAATTGGGACACCTCTCCAAGTGAGGCGGGAGACCCAGGGTCCCTTTACACGTGCCACAGGGTTCCTGGGACTCCTATCAATTTTCCAGAGCAGTTAGTCATCGTCTCCTTTGAAGCATTGATCTCCGCATACCTCTCGATTTTTCAAAGGATGTGAGGCCTCCGGTTGCGATCAGGCTGGGAACTACTTCTTTCTCTGTGGTCTCCACAGGTGATTCAGAGATCCCTTCGTCTTGGGAGATGCAAGACAAGACTGCATTCACGTCACTGCAGGGATATCCGGCCTTATTTCGAGTCAGGGCATCTCAGTGTCCATTCCACTTGAAGCCGCAAACTCAGGGTCCCTCTCACATACCTATAATGTTACAGCCACGCTTTCCGGGAAACAAACTCACTCAGAAAGACAATGCAGATAGTGGAGTGCAGTTATTACACCGGCAGGCCCAAGGCAGAGTCTCTTCTTAGCCAAGGTCCCCGACCAGCATTTGTGAAAATTTTTTATACCCCATGTGTCCAAACCCACTACCCCAATTCCCTTGAGACTTACATAAACAAAGGAAGGGTAAATACAACCTCAATAACCCCATCATTCACGTGTTATGTGTTCAAACATTAAATAATCAATAAGCCCGCAGTTACATTTCAAATAGTTAATAACTGATAAGCCTGTGCTTACATTCTGATAGATAAGTGTCTGGAGGCAGGGGTGATTAGCGTCTTCAAGATTCCCCTGCCCAGAGGGGGGTCTTATCCTTTCATTGTCATTCCCACAGGCGCTAAGCACAGAGTTCAGAGTCCACTGGAGAGGTGGCTGTGAACAATCCGCACAGACAGGCCTGAGATGGATTCCAGGCCCTATGAATTCCTTCTTCATTCCCCCCTCTTGATGCTCTTAGTTTCCATAACGAGCATCATTTATTGAGATATATTTTACCTTAGCCCTCCTGGCACCCACATGAGAGAATGCTATCAACCTCTGGGTTACAAAATTCACAAGGCATTGTAGGAAGCAGGGCCCACAAAGCAGTATGATCAAGATTACTATAACAACAGTTCATTAGACATGGCTTTCACTTGATTTTGCATATCCTCCAAGGCAGCAGATACATCTTCAGACAGGTCAGGGATGTACACACCATTCGCCATAGTCCCTCCTTGGGCTGCTGTGAGTATGTCTAATGCCATCCTATTTTGAATTACTGCCTTCCTCATCTGAATCTGTTCTTCGTTCAAAGCTTGAATGGCTTTAGTACTGTCTAAGAGGGCCTGTTTATCCGTTGTCCCTACAGAGGGTATAAACAAGGCAGCAAGATAGTCATACCATTGGAACACAGATTGTGTCCATCTTGCATGCAGATAAGGCAGGTTTACTGGAGGCTGGTGTAGGCTAGGCTTAATTCTGCCATGGGCGAAAGCAAATCCTTATGTGCAATGCCGCACCCAGCCAACTGGTAACCATGGCCATAAGTTAAGCCCACAGAGCCACTGGGTCCCATTGGGGGCTACCCAGCGGATTCCAGGATTATATTTCCAGTCGGAACCAGGCCACTGAGCAGACTGATTGGGGTGATAGGTAACTTCCAAGATTTGTTTACTTTGTTCAGGGGACAAATAACAATTCTTTTGGGTCTAGGGGATGGTCTCCAAATCCAACTTTCTGTTCTTTTTGTTCCCAGCAAATAGTAGCAGGGGCAATCAACTGTCCTTTCTCAGGAGTCATCCAGAAATATTCATCCCAGACCTGGTAGTATTGCTCAAGGCACCGGGAGGCCTGTCCCCCTTTTGTAAGGGAGCCCTTTTCCTCTTTAATTCTCATATATGAGGTATAAGCCTTTGTTATCTCTGTAAGGCTGGTGTTCATGTTAAATGTAACCCTATGTCCCTGGCCCATTGATGGCTTCTTCTAACACCAGAGGGCAAAGAAAAGTTATGGTTGGTGAGAGAGAGGAAAGTTCCTTTCTGTTGTTAAAGTCCCCATAACGGAGTAACGATACCCACCAGGGGAGTCTGTCTATTACTGACAGGGGCATAGCCCCACATACCCAAGTTCAGAATTGCATTGGTGAGGCCGAGCAGCAGGAGTCGTTTACCCAGCTCCATCCTGTAGAGGGCTCATCTGGGACCTAGTTTTCTTCTTCCTCCTCAGAATGATCTTGGTTTCCCGTGGGTCAGTGGGGTCCTTCTGGGTGGTCCACTCGGCGTCCTCCGGGTCAGCATGGTATGTCTTCTTTGCTCTGGTGTGATGGATCAAGGGACAATACCTGCAACTTTAACTGCAGTAGGGATAGTTAGAATAACATAAGGGCCCTTTCACCAAATGGCTAGCAAATCATGTTTCCAATCTTTGACCCATACTTGGTCACCAAGTGTAAACTCATGAATCTGTTCCCCAAGGGGGAATGACACCCTTTCTTGTACAAACTTAGTTACCCGATTTATTACCTTACCCAGTTCCATCTGCTGTGAAATCCTATCCCCCCTTACCTGAGGCAAATTTGTTGCTTATGGGAGAAGGCCTCCCATACACAATTTCGTGTGGAGAATAGCCTTGGGACTGTGGGGTTACCTGAGTCTGAGCAGAGCCATTGGGAGCAAGTCCACTCAGGAGCAGTCAGTCTCTGTGATCCACTTGGAGAGTCTCTTTAAGTGTCCGGTTGGTTCATTCCGCCATCTCAGAACTCTGGGCCTCCTCTTTGTAGATCTGTGCCTTCTTCTTCAACACCCGGTAGCCTGCTTTCATCAACAGCTGGAGCAGTGCATTTGTCCCTTTCCAGCATTTTTCCTTGGTCTCAGGCAGCCAGCAGCAGGTCATCCCCCTATTGTAGGAGCTGACATCCATACTCTTCCAGATGGAATGAGTCCAGATCAGAAGCCAAGGCTTCCCCAAAGATGGCTGGGAAGTTTTCAAACCCTTGTGGGGGAGTCCAGATGAGCTGTTGTTTGGTGCTCCCCACTGGATCTTCCCATTCAAAGGCAAAGATGGGCTGTGACGCTGGGGCGAGGCGTATGCAGAAGGCATCCTTGAGATCTAGGCAAGTGTAAACTTTAGTCCTCAGCAGGAGGAGGCTAAGTAAGGTATAGGGGTTTGGAACAGTGGGGTGTAAAGTCACAGTAGCCTGGTTGACTAGCCTGAGATCTTGTACAGGCCTATAGTCCTTTCCTCCTTCCCTTTTGACTGGCAGGATCGGCGTATTCCAAGCCGACTGGCACTCTACTAGAATGCCTGTTTGTTTCAATCTATTGATGTGGGGCAATATGCCACCTCAGGCCTCCATCCATAGCGGGTACTGGCGCTTTCTAACCAGGATGGTGCCTTGTTTGAGTTCCATTATCACTGGGGCGTGATGTTTAGCCAGCCTGGGGGGAGGGGGGGTTGTCTTCCACCCAGACCTCAGGGAATAATTGAGTTAGCTCCCTCATGCTCTTCTGGCCCACCCGGTCCTGCCTTCAGAGGCTCATGCAACCTCCACTCATCTTGGGGTGGTATTGAGAGAGAGGGCAAATAAGTCATAGAGTCCGTCCAGAAGGTGGGCCTCTCCTCAGGGGAGAAAGTCACTTGTGCTCCTAGTTTGGAGAGCAAGTCTTTTCCCAACAGGGGTACTGGGCACTCAGGAATGTAGAGGACTTCATGAATCACTTGGTGCCCCCCCCCATCTGACATTTTCTGGGCTGGCAAAACGATTTAGTCATCTCTTCTCCCGATACCCCAGTTACAGTGGTAGTCTTTTTGGACAGTGGTGCCACAGATTTTGTTACTACCGACAGTTCTGCTCCTGTATCCACCATGAAGTCAATGTTTTGGTCCCCCACTTTTATGGTTACCGTGGGCTCTCAGGGACCTGATATCTCTGAGCCCTGGCAGCCCTAGTTAATTTCCAGGTCAGCAAGCCCCACAACTGCGGGAGCTTCCTCTTCCTTCCTTGCCTTAGGGCATTCACTCTTCCAGTGGCCAAAAGCTCGGCGCCGGGCACACTGGTTTGGCTGTAACGGGCCCAGGGCCTCCCTTGGGGAGGGACTGTCCTGTCCCTGGGGCAGATGAGGTTTTCCAGAGGGCTCGAGATAGACTTTTCCAGAGCAGCAGCTAGCACTGTAAGTCTCTTGTCTGTTCTCTTTTATTCCCTCTGGCTCTCTGGCAGAGCGCAGTCTCTGCTTAATTCCAACATCTCCCTCCCCCTCTTGTCAGTACTCACCGGGAGAGGCGGGTATAGCTTGGGCGGTTCGGTTGGAGCCGGATTCTGGAAGTGTTGGCCAGAGGCTTCTGTCACCGGGATCGGAGCCTGCCCAAACGGTGGCTCTACGAACTCCGGGAAAGCTGGCGGAGGAGCAGCGGCTGTTGCAGAAACTTCACCTGGCCCTGGATCGGGTATTAAGGCAGCCTCCGGTCCTGGTGAAGCACTGGGAGGCAGGCGTGTCATTATCCAGCATGGGGGAGGGGTCAGGTCATCCCCGTCCAAACCCTGTAAAATTTCCTTTTTTATCATCAGTCAATTTTTGTGCCCTTAATATTTTTCCCTTTCCCTTCTGGATACAGAACCTTGTCCAAGTAGGAGGGTCTCAAGCTAACCCTAGCCATGAGTCAATAGATGGATATTGATCCAGGTGTCCTGGCTCTCCTGTGACTACTGTATAGATTGCTTCCACTATTTTTAAGTTCACGGTGTTCTCTGGTGGCCATCCTGCTCCCATAGAGGGCCATTCGACCTCACAGAGTATGTGGAGGCAGTTAGGCTTCATCTTCACCCCATAGTCTCCTCCTAATCCCTTCTTTAAATTTTTAATCATGCACTCCAATACAGTTGCCTTAGATTCACTTTCCCCCATGTAGCTTACCTCCTCGGACCTTCTTCTACTTTTCCTTTTCGTTCTGTCTACGAAGTTCTCAGTACCCTATGTACTTCTGATATTTCCACTCAGTGACACTTAAATTGCCATTCTGCCTCCTTCCTAATTGGGGCGAGAAGAGCCTTACCTGCCAGACCTCAGAGGGAGAAGGGGGATCGGCGTGTCTTCACCTGCCAGTCAGCATAGCTGAACCAGAACATCACATGGTCCAAGACTGTTTCTCCCTTAAATTCCATTCTGCTTTGGTGGGCTTGATCAGGTGCGAATGAAAACACAGATGGGTTAAATATCCCATGTCCCAGGCCATCTCCAGAAAAGCCAATTCACACTCACTTCTGTTTCCCCCTCCTTCTAGCCTAACAATTCCTAGGGGGTCAAGAATTTCACAGCAGACAGGACACCTCCTGGGGGAGGGCAGAATACGAGCATACAAGGACCAGTTTCCTATCCTAAAAATTCCCTGGCGATCGCTTGGTAATAATTTTCCCCGAGACGGCATGGAAACACCTCCTAAATGACCTTCACAAGTTTCCTTCCTAAACCCTAGCACGCTCGTCGACCTGTGTACCAAGCAATCGCCGCCTGCCTATTCCAGGCTCCTGTGGGTCCCCGCTCCTTCTAGTCCCTCCCAGGGGGGTGATCAGGCCCCCTCTTCCACCCTGCCGGGTGGGCTCCTCCTCACCTGAGCGCTCAGTTCCCCTGCTGCCGTCCACTACCTGCTGACGTGAAAGGTCCGGGCGTTGAGAAACAGAATCCTTCCAGAGGGGCGAGGCACCATCCCCCCTCTAGGAGATTCAAGCTACAAAGCCTCGGGGTGGCCACAAATGAGACCTGTCTCCTCAAAGTGAGGAGTTTCCCGGCCAATGCACCAAATGTTACAGCCACGTTTTCCGGGAAACAAACTCACTCAGAAAGACAATGCAGATAGTGGAGTGCAGTTATTACACCGGCAGGCCCAAGGCAGAGTCTCCTCTTAGCCAAGGGCCCCGAACAGCATTTGTGAAAATCTTTTATACCCCATGTGTCCAAACCCACTACCCCAATTCCCTTGAGACTTACATAAACAAAGGAAGGGTAAATACAACCTCAATAACCCCATCATTCACGTGTTATGTGTTCAAACATTCAATATTCAATAAGCCCGCAGTTACATTTCAAATAGTTAATAACTGATAAGCCTGTGCTTACATTCTGATAGATAAGTGTCCAGAAGCAGGGGTAATTAGTGTCTTCAAGATTCCCCTGCCCAGAGTGGGGTCTTATCCTTTCATTGTCATTCCCACAGGCGCTAAGCACAGAGCTGAGAGTCCCCTGGAGAGGTGGCCGCGAACGATCAGCACAGACAGGCCTGAGATGGAGTCCAGGCCCTATGAATTCCTTCTTCAATAGCTGAGAGAAGCCTCCTCTTGAGGTGCTTGGGGAAAGTTGGTATTCCTCTTGAGTCGAAGCCAGGGACTAAGCTCTCATCTCGAGTTGATTTTGGGTACACGGGCTCTTTTGTGTTGATACAGTGACCTCAGGATCCCACTAGACTTGAGACAGTGTTCTTGGGGTTTCTCTGGAGTGCCATTAAGGAAATCAAGGCTCCTTTCATGTTTGATGTGGAACTCGGAATTGCTCTGCACGCAATGCAGGGGAATCGGGCCTCATGTCGCGGCAAGCGCGAAGTCTCATGGTTTTTCTCGAGTTTCGGCCAGACCCTAGGGTATAATCTCGAGTTACGACGGGCATGGCCCTTGCAAACACGTGTTTGTTCAGCGACGTCAGGACTCCTGCCTAGTTGCGAGGGACACCTCGGGATTCTCCTCGAGGCTTGGCATCACAATTTGGACGCCTCTCCAGGTGAGACGGGAGACCCAGGGTCCCTTTCCACGTGCCACAGGATCCTGGGACTCCTGTCAAGTTTCAAGACGATTCAGGTATCATCTCCTTTGGAAGCATTGATCTCCGCGTAAATCTCAAGATTTCAAAGGATGTGAGGCCTCCGATCGTGATGAAGCTGGGAACTAGTTATTTCTCTTTGGTCTCAACAGGGGATTCAGACATCCCTTCATCTTGGGAGATGCAAAACGAGCTGCATTCAAGTCACTGCAGGGATATCCGGCCTTATTTCGAGTCAGAGCATCTCGGTTTCCATTCCACTTGGGGCCACAAACTCAGGGTCCCTCTCACATACTTATAGCTGAGAGAAGCTCCTCTTGAAGTTCTTGTGGAAAGTTGGTATTCCTCCTGATTCAAAGCCAGGGACTAAGCTCTCATCTCGAGTTGATTTGGGGTCCATGGAGCTCTTTCGTGTTGCTACAGTGACCTCAGGATCCCTCTAGACTTGAGACAGTGTTCTTAGGGTTTCTCCGGAGCCCATCAAGGAAATCAAGGCTCCTTTCTTGTTTGATGTGGAATACGGAATTGCACTGCATGCAATGCAGGGGAATTCGGCATCATCTTGCGGCGAGGGGGAAGTCTCATGGTTTTTCTCGAGTTGCGACATGAACCTGGGGTATATTCTCGAGTTACGACGGGGAGGGCCCTTCCAAACACGTGTTTGTTCAGCGAAGTCAGGACTCCTGCCTAGTTGCGAGCGAAATATCAGGATACTCCTTGAGGCGTGGCGGGGCAACAGGAATGCCTTTCCAGGTGAGGCGGGAGACCCTGGGTCACTTTCCTCGTCCGGCAGTGATCCTGGGACTCCTATTAAGTTTCAAGAGGAGTCAGGCATCGTCTCCTTTTGAAGCATTGATCTCTGCATACCTCTCGAGTTTTCAAACGATGTGAGGCCTCCTGTCGCGATGAGGCGGGGAACTTTGTCTTTCTCTGTGGTCTCCACAGGGGATTCAGACATCCCTTCATCTTGGGAGATGCAAGACGAGCCTGCATTCTCGTCACTGCAGACATATCCGGCCTTATTTCGATGCAGGTCATCTCAGTGTCCATTCATTGAAGCCGCAAACTCAGGGTGCCTCTCACATACCTATAGCTGAGAGAAGCCTCCTCTTGAGGTGCTTGTTGAAAGTTGGAATTCCTCTTATTCGAAGCCAGGAACTAAGCTCTCATCTCGAGTTGATTTGGGGTACACGGGCTCTTTCGTGTTGCTACAGTGACCTCAGGATCCCTCCAGGAATGAGACAGTGTTCTTGGGGTTTCTCTGGAGTGCCATCAAGTAAATCAAGGCTCCTTTCATGTTTGATGTGGAACACGGAATTGCTCTGCACACAGTGCAGGGGAGTCGGGCCTCATCTCGCGGCGAGGGCGAAGTCTCATGGTTTTTCTTGAGTTGCGGCATGAACCTGGGGTACAATCCCGAGTTTGGACGGGTAGGGCCCTTCCAGACACGTGTTTGTTCAGCGAGGTCAGCACTCCTGCCTAGTTGGGAGGGACACCTCGGGATTCTCCTCGAGGCTTGGCATGGAAATTCGAACAACTCTCCAGGTGAGGCGGGAGACCCAGGGTCCCTTACCACGTTCCACAGGGATCCTGGGACTCCTATCAATTTTCAAGAGGAGTCAGGCATCGTCTCCTTTTGAATCATTGATCTCCGCGTACCTCTCGAGTTTTCAAAAGATGTGAGGCCTCCAGTCGCGATGAGGCGGGGAACTAGGTCTTTCTCTGTGGTCTCCACAGGGGATTCAGACATCCCTTCGTCTTGGGAGATGAAAGACGAGCCTGCATTCAAGTCACTGCAGGGATATCCAGCCTTATTTCGAGTCAGAGCATCTCAGTGTCCATTCCACTTGAGGCCAGAAACTCAGGGTCCCTCTCACATACCTATAGCTGAGAGAAGCCTCCTCTTGAGGTGCTTGTGGAAAGTTGGTATTCCTCTTGAGTCAAAGCCAGGGACTAAGCTCTCATCTCGAGTTGATTTGGGATTCATGGGCTCTTTCGTTGCTACAGTGACCTAAGGATTCCTCTAGACTTGAGACAGTGTTCTTGGGGTTTCTCTGGAGTGCCATCAAGGAAATCAAGGCTCCGTTCATGTTTGATGTGGAACACGGAATTGCCCTGCACGAAATGCAGGGGAATCGGGCCTCATCTAGTGGCGAGGGGGAAGTCTCATTGTTTTTCTCGAGTTGCGGCATGAACCTGGGGTATATTCTCGAGTTAGGACGGGGAGGTCCCTTCCAGACACGTATTTCTTCAGCGACGTCAGGACTCCTGCCTAGTTCCGAGCGACACCTCGGGATTCTCCTCGAGGCTTGGCATGGCAATTGGGACGCATTTCCACGTGAGGCGGGAGACCCAGCATCCCTCTCCACGTGCCACAGGGATCCTGGGACTCCTATCAAGTTTCAAGAGGAGTCAGGCATCGTCTCCTTTTGAAGTACTGATCTCCGCGTAAATCTCGAGTTTTCAAAGGATGTGAGGCCTCCGGTCGCGATGCGGCGGGGATCTAGGTATTTCTCTTTGGTCTCCACAGGGGACTCAGACATCCCTTTATCTTGGGAGATGCAAAACGAGCTGCATTCAAGTCACTGCAGGGATATCGGGACTTATTTCGAGTCAGGGTATCTCCGTGTACATTCCACTTGAGGCCTCAAACTCAGGGTCCCTCTCACATACCTAGAGCTGAGAGAAGCCTCCTCTTGAGGTGCCTGTGAAAACTTCGTATTCCTCTAGAGTCGCAGCCAGGGACTAAGCTCTCATCTCGAGTTGATTTGGGTTACACGGAGCTCTTTCGTGTTGCTACAGTGTCCTCAGGATCCCTCTAGACTTGAGACAGTGTTCTGGGGGTTTCTCTGGAGTGCCATCAAGGAAATCAAGGCTCCTTTCATGTTTGATGTGCAGCACAGAATTGCTCAGCACGCAATGCAGGGCAATCGGGCCTAATCTCCCGGCGAATAGGAAGTCTCACGGTTTTTCTCGAGTTGCGGCATGAACCTGGGGTATATTCTCGAGTTACGACGGGGAGGGCACTTCCAAACACGTGTTTCTTCAGCGAAGTCAGGACTCCTGCCTAGTTGTGAGCGACATCTCGGTATTCTCCTCGAGGCTTGTTGGGGCAATTGGGACACCTTTCCATGTGAGGCGGGAGACCCAGTTTCCCTTTTCACGTGCCACAGGGATCCTGGGACTCCATCAAGTTTCAAAAGGAGTCAGACATCCTTTCCTTTGGAAGCATTGATCTCCGTGTACCTCTCGACTTTTCAAAGGATGTGAGGCTTTCGGTCGCGATGAGCCAGGGAACTAGGTCTTACTCTGTGCCTTGCACAGGGGATTCAGACATCACTTCATCTTGGGAGATGCAAGACGAGCCTGCATTCAAGTCACTCCAGGGATATCCGGCATTATTTTGAGTCAGCGCATCTCTGTGTCCATTCCTCTTGAGGCCGCAAACTCAGGTCCCTCTCACATACCCTTAGCTGAGAGATGCCTCCTCGTGAGGTGCTTGTGGAAAGTTTGTATTCCTCTTGAGTCGACGCCAGGGGCTTAGTTCTCATCTCGAGTTGATTTCGGGTACACGGAGCACTTTGGCGATGCTACAGTGACCTCAGGATCCCTCCAGGAATGAGACAGTGTTCTTGGAGTTTCTCTGGAGTGCCATCAAGTAAATCAAGGCTCCTTTCATGTTTGATGTGGAACACGGAATTGCTCTGCACACAGTGCAGGGGAGTCGGGCCTCATCTCGCGGCGAGGGCGAAGTCTCATGGTTTTTCTTGAGTTGCGGCATGAACCTGGGGTACAATCCCGAGTTTGGACGGGTAGGGCCCTTCCAGACACGTGTTTGTTCAGCGAGGTCAGCACTCCTGCCTAGTTGGGAGGGACACCTCGGGATTCTCCTCGAGGCTTGGCATGGAAATTCGAACAACTCTCCAGGTGAGGCGGGAGACCCAAGGTCCCTTACCATGTTCCACAGGGATCCTGGGACTCCTATCAATTTTCAAGAGGAGTCAGGCATCGTCTCCTTTTGAATCATTGATCTCCACGTACCTCTCGAGTTTTCAAAAGATGTGAGGCCTCCGGTCGCGATGAGGCGGGGAACTAGGTCTTTCTCTGTGGTCTCCACAGGGGATTCAGACATCCCTTCGTCTTGGGAGATGAAAGACGAGCCTGCATTCATGTCACTGCAGGGATATCCAGCCTTATTTCGAGTCAGAGCATCTCAGTGTCCATTCCACTTGAGGCCAGAAACTCAGGGTCCCTCTCACATACCTATAGCTGAGAGAAGCCTCCTCTTGAGGTGCTTGTGGAAAGTTGGTATTCCTCTTGAGTCAAAGCCAGGGACTAAGCTCTCATCTCGAGTTGATTTGGGATTCACGGGCTCTTTCATTGCTACAGTGACCTAAGGATTCCTCTAGACTTGAGACAGTGTTCTTGGGGTTTCTCTGGAGTGCCATCAAGGAAATCAAGGCTCCGTTCATGTTTGATGTGGAACACGGAATTGCTCACCACGAAATGCAGGGGAATCGGGCCTCATCTCGTGGCGAGGCGGCTGTCTCATCGTTTTCCTCGAGTTGCGGCGGCACCCTTTGGTATATTCTTGAGTTACGACGGGGATGGCCCTTCAAAGCACGTGTTTGTTCAGCTACATCAAGACTCCTGTGTAGTTGAGAGGGACACCTCGGGATTCTCCTCGAGGCTTGAAAGGGCAATAGGAACACCTCTCGAGGTGAGCTGGCAGGCCCAGGTTCCCTTTCCTGTTGCCGCTGGGATCCTGGGATTCCTGTCAATTTTCAAGAGGAGTCAGGCATCATCTCCTTTTGAATCATTGAATTCCGCGTTCCTCTGGAATTGTCAAAGGGATGTGAGGCCTGCTGTCGAGATGGGGCAGGGAGCTAGGGCTTTCTCTAGTGTCTCCCCACGGGATTCAGACATCCCTTCGTCTTGTGAGATGAAAACAAGCTTGCACTCTGGGAACAGACAACTGCGTAGATCTGTCTCTCTCCTCTTGAGTCCCCCTTTTTCTCCTCCTGCTCATGTCTATCTCCCTCCTTCCTCTCCTCTTCTTCATGTAACTCTGTGAACCTCTCTCTGTGTCCCTAACGGGGGAGAATCTTTTCGCCATTTACCTAAAAGTTTTATTATCAGTGCTGTATAGTTGGAGAAGTCCTGAGACTACAGGAAGAATAAAACTGAAATCCAGATGCAGGAGACTTAAGCCCAAAACCTGAGAACACAAGAAAACTGCTGACTACATGGAACTTTAAGTAATACGTGACCGTCCAAAAGCCTCCATACCTACACTGAAACCAACCACCACCCAAGAGCCAATAAGTTTTAGAGCAAGACATACCACGCAAATTCTCCAGCAACGCAGGAACATAGCCCTAAACGTCAACATACTGGCTGCCCAAGGTGACACCTAACACATAGACCCATCTCAAAACTCATTACTGAGCACTCCATTGCTCTCCAGAGAGAAGAAATCAAGTTCCACGCATCAGAACACTGACGCAAGCTTCCCTAACCAGGAAATCTTGACAAGCCAATTGTCTAACCCCACCCACTGGGTAAAACCTCCACAATAAAAAGGAACCACAGACCTCCAGAATACAGAAAGCCCATTACAGACACAGAAATCTAAACAAGATGAAAAGGCAAAGAAATACCCAACAGATAAAGGAACATGAAAAATGCCCACCAAGTCAAACAAAAGAGG
This sequence comes from Cervus canadensis, assembly GCF_019320065.1. Classification (NCBI taxonomy): domain Eukaryota; kingdom Metazoa; phylum Chordata; class Mammalia; order Artiodactyla; family Cervidae; genus Cervus; species Cervus canadensis. The sequence goes on along the minus strand of NC_057399.1, from coordinate 67,697,614 downwards.
AGGAGATAGGGAATCTACCTGAAAAAGAATTTAGAATAATGATAATAAAAATGATCGAAAATCTTGAAAACAAAATGGAGTTACAGATAAATAGCCTGGAGACAAAGATTGAAAAGATGCAAGAAATGTTTAATAAAGACCTAGAAGAAATAAAAAAGTGTCAATTAAAAATGAATAATGCAATGACTGAGATCAAAAGCACTCTGGAGGGAACCAAGAGTAAAATAACAGAGACAGAAGATAGGATAAGGGAGGTAGAAGATAAAATGGTGGAAATAAATGAAGCAGAGAGGAAAAAAGAAAAAAGGATCAAAAGAAATGAGGACAACCTCAGGGACCTCTGGGACAATGTGAAACGCCCCAACATTTGAATCATAGGAGTCCCAGAAGAAGAAGACAAAAAGAAAGGTCATGAGAAAATACTCGAGGAGATAATAGCTGAAAACTTCCCTAAAATGGGGAAGGAAATAGCCACTCAAGTCCAAGAAACCCAGAGAGTCCCAAACAGGATAAACCCAAGGCGAAACACCCCAAAGACACATATTAATCAATTAACAAAGATCAAACACAAAGAACAAATAATTAAAAAGCACAAGGGAAGAACACAAAGTACACACAAAGGGATTCCCCATAAAGGAATAACAGCTGACTATCAATTAAACCCCCAGGGCCAGAAGGGAATGGCAGGACGTCCTGAAAGTAATGAAAGAGAAAAACCTACAACCTAGATTACTGTATCCAGCAAGGATCTCATTCAGATATGAAGGAGAACTCAAAAGCTTTACAGATAAGCAAAAGCTGAGAGAATTCAGCACTACCAAACCAGCTCTTCAACAAATGCTAAAGGATCTTCTCTAGACAGGAAATGCAGAAAGGTTGTATAAATGTGAACCCAAAACAACAAAGTAAATGGCAACGGGACCACACCTATCAATAATTACCTTAAATGTAAATGGGTTGAATGCCCCAACCAAAAGACAAAGATTGGCTGAATGGATACAAAAACAAGACCCCTATATATGCTGTCTGCAAGAGACCCACCTCAAAACAAGAGACACATGCAGACTAAAAATGAAGGGCTGGAAAAAATATTTCACGCAAACGGAGACCAAAAGAAAGCAGGAGTCACAATACTCATATCAGATAAAATAGACTTTCAAATAAAGGATGTGAAAAGAGACAAAGAAGGACACTACATAATGATCAAAGAATCAATCCAAGAAGAAGATATAACAATTATAAATATATATGCACCCAACATAGGAGCACTGCAATATGTAAGGCAAACGGTAACGAGTATGAAAAGAGGAAATTATAGTAACACAATAATAGTGGGAAGATCTTTTAATCCCACTCACAACTATGGATAGATCAACTAAACAGAAAATTAACAAGGAAACACAAACTTTAAATGACACAATGGACAGCTAGACCTAATTGATATCTATAGGACATTTCACCCCAAAACAAGCAACTTCACCTTTTTCTCAAGTGCACACGGAACCTTCTCCAGAATAGATCACATCCTGGGCCATAAATCTAGTCTTGTAAAATTCAAAAAAATTGAAATCATTCCAGTCATCTTTTCTGACCACAGTGCAGTAAGATTAGATCTCAATTACAGGGAAAAAATTGTTAAAAATTCAAACATATGGAGGCTAAATAACACACTTCTGAATAACCAACAAATCATAGAAGAAATCAAAAAAGAAATCAAAATATGCATAGAAATGAATGAAAATAAAAACACAACAACCCAAAACCTATGGGACACTGTAAAAGCAGTGCTAAGGGGAAGGTTCATAGCATTACAGGCTTACATCAAAAAAAAAAAAAAAAAAACCAAATCAGAGCAGAAAAAGAAGTAAAAGGAATCCAGATAGGAAAAGAAGAAGTGAAACTCTCACTGTTTGCAGATGACATGATCCTCTACATAGAAAACCCTAAAGACTCTACGAGAAAATTACTAGAACTAATCAATGAATATAGTAAAGTTGCAGGATATAAAATTAACACACAGAAATCCCTTGCATTCCTATATACTAACAATGAGAAAACAGAAAGAGAAATTAAGGAAACAATACCATTCACCATTGCAACAAAAAGAATAAAATACTTAGGAGTATATCTACCTAAGAAACAAAAGACCTATACATAGAAAACTATAAAACACTGATGAAAGAAATCAAAGAGGACACAAACAGATGGAGAAACATACCATGCTCATGGATTGGAAGAATCAATATTGTCAAAATGGCTATTCTACCCACAGCAATCGATAGATTCAATGTAATCCCTATCAAGCTACCAACGGTATTTTTCACAGAACTAGAACAAAGAATTTCACAATTTGTATGGAAATACAAAAAACCTCGAATAGCCAAAGTCATCTTGAGAAAGAAGAATGGAACTGGAGGAATCAACCTGCCTGACTTCAGACTCTACTACAAAGCCACAGTCATCAAGACAGTATGGTACTGGCACAAAGACAGAAATATAGATCAATGGAACACAATAGAAAGCGCAGAGATGAATCCACGAACTTATGGACACCTTATCTTTGACAAAGGAGGCAAGGATATACAATGGAAAAAAGACAACCTCTTTAAGAAGTGGTGCTGGGAAAACTGGTCAACCACTTGTAAAAGAATGAAACTAGAACACTTTCTAACACCATACACAAAAATAAACTCAAAATGGATTAAAGATCTAAATGTAAGACCAGAACTATAAAACTCCTAGAGGAGAACATAGGCAAAACACTCTCCGACATAAATCACAGCAAGATCCTCTATGACCCACCTCCCAGAATATTGGAAATAAAAGCAAAAATAAACAAATGGGACCTAATTGAAACTTAAAAGCTTTTGCACTACCAAGGAAACTATAAGTAAGGTGAAAAGACAGCCGTCAGATTGGGAGAAAATAATAGCAAATGAAGAAACAGACAAAGGATTAATCTCAAAAATATACAAGCAACTCCTGAAGCTCAATTCCAGAAAAATAAATGACCCAATCAAAAAGTGGGCCAAAGAACTAAACAGACATCTCACCAAAGAAGGCATACAGATGGCTAAAAAACACATGAAAAATGCTCAACATCACTCGTTATCAGAGAAATGCAAATCAAAACCAACAATGAGGTACCATTACACACCAGTCAGGATGGCTGCTATCCAAAAGTCTACAAGCAATAAATGCTGGAGAAGGCTGTGGAGAATAGGAACCCTCTTAACCACTGTTGGTGCGAATGCAAACTAGTACAGCCACTATGGAAAACAGTGTGGAGATTCCTTAAAAAACTGGAAATAGAACTGCCATATGACCCAGCAATACCACTTCTGGGCATACACACTAAGGAAACCAGATCTGAAAGAGACACATGCACCCCAATGTTCATCGCAGCACTGTTTATAATAGCCAGGACATGGAAGCAACCTAGATGCCCATCAGCAGATGAATGGATAAGGAAGCTGTGGTACATATACACCATGGAATATTACTCAGCCATTAAAAAGAATTCATTTGAATCAGTCTTAATGAGATGGATGAAACTGGAGCCCATTATACAGAGTGAAGTAAGCCAGAAAGATAAAGAACATTTCAGCATACTAACATATATATATGGAATTTACAAAGATGGTGACAATAACCCTATATGCAAAACAGAAAAAGAGACACAGAAATACAGAATAGACTTTTGAACTCTGTGGAAGAAAGTGAGGGTGGGATGTTTCGAAAGAACAGCATGTATATTATCTATGGTGAAACAGATCACCAGCCCAGGTGGGACGCATGAAACAAGTGCTCAGGCCTGGTGCACTGGGAAGACCCAGAGGAATCGGGTGGAGAGGGAGGTGGGAGGGGGGATCGGGATGGGGAATGCGTGGAACTCTAGGGCTGATACATATCAATGTATGAGAAAACCCACTGAAAAAAAAAAAAAGAAAAGAAAACGAGCTTGCACTCACGTCACTGCAGGGAATTCCGGCCTTATTTCGAGTCAGGGCATCTCGGTGTCGATTCCATTTGAGGCCACAAATTCAGGGTCCCTCTCACATACGTATAGCTGAGAGAAGCCTCCTCTTGTGGTGCTTCTGGAAAGTTGGCATTCCTCTTGATTTGAAGCCAGGAAATCAGCTCTCATCACGAGATGATTTGGGGTACATGGAGCTCTTTGGTGTTGCTACAATGACCTCAGGATCCCTCTAGACTTGAGTCTGTGTTCTTGGGGTTTCTCTGGAGTGCCATCAATGTAATCAAGGCTCCTTTCGTGTTCGATGTGGAACACGGAATTAGTCTGCAGGCAATGCAGCAGAATCGGGCTTCATCTCGCTGTGAGGGGGAAGTCTCATGGTTTTTCTCGAGTTGCGGCGGGAAATTGGGGTATATTCTCGAGTTACGATGGGGATAGCCCTTCAAAACACGTGTTTGTTCAGTGACGTCACGTCTCCTGCCTAGTTGCAAGGGACACCTTGGGATTCTCCTCGAGACGTGAAAGAGCAATAGGAACACCTCTCGAGTTGAGGCGGCAGACCCAGGGTCCCTTTCCTTTTGCCACTGTGATACTGGGATTCCTGTCAATTTATAATAGGAGTCAGGAATCCTCTCCTTTTGAATCATTGAATTCCGCGTTCCTCTCAAGTTGTCAAAGTGATGTGAGGCCTCCTGTCGAGATGGGGCTGGGAGCTAGGGCTTTCTCTAGTGTCTCCGCAGGGGATTCAGACATCCCATCATCTTGTGAGATGAAAACCAGCTTGCATTCACATCACTGCAGGGAATTCCGGCCTTATTTCGAGTCAGGGCATCTCGGTGTCCATTCCACGTGAGGCCGCAAACTCAGGGTCCTCTCACATACCTATAGCAGAGAGAAGCCTCCTCTTGTGGTGCTTGTGGAAAGTTGCCATTCCTCTTGATGTGAAGTCAGGAAATCAGCTCTCATCTCGAGATGATTTGGGATACATGGAGCTCTTTGGTTTTGCTGCAGTGAACTCAGGATCCTTCTAGACTTGAGACAGTGTTCTTGGGGTTTCTCTGGAGTGCCATCAAGGAAATCAAGGCTCCTTTCATGTGTGATGTGGAACACGGAATTGCTCTGAACGCAATGCAGGGGAATCGGGCCTCATCTCATGGCGAGGGGGAAGTGTCATGGTTTTTCTCGAGTTGCAGCGGGAACCTGGGGTATATTCTCGGGTTATGATGGGGATGGCCTTTCAAAACACGTGTTTGTTCAGCGACGTCAGGACTCCTGTCTAGTTGCTAGGGACACCTCAGGATTCTCCTCGAAGCTTGCCAGGGCACTTGGGACGCCTCTCCAGGTGAGGCGGGACACCCAGTGTCCCTTTCCACATGCCACAGGAATAGTGGGCTTCTATCAATTTTCTTTTTTTTTTTTAATTTTTTTTTAATTTTTTTATTAGTTGGAGGTTAATTACTTCACAACATTTCAGTGGGTTTTGTCATACATTGACATGAATCAGCAATAGATTTACACGTATTCCCCATCCCGATGCCCCCTCACACCTCCCTCTCCACCCGATTCCTCTGTGTCTTCCCTGTGCACCAGGCCCGAGCACTTGTCTCATGCATCCCACCTGGGCTGGTGATCTGTTTCACCATAGATAGTATGCATGCTGTTCTTTTGAAACATCCCACCCTCACCTTCTCCCACAGAGTTCAAAAGTCTATTCTGTATTTCTGTGTCTCTTTTTCTGTTTTGCATATACGGTTATCATTACCATCTTTCTAAATTCCATATATATGTGTTAGCATGCTGAAATGTTCTTTATCTTTCTGGCTTACTTCACTCTGTATAATGGGCTCTAGTTTCATCCATCTCATTAGGACTGGTTCAAATGAATTCTTTTTAATGGCTGAGTAATATTCCATGGTGTATATGTACCACAGCTTCCTTATCCATTCATCTGCTGATGGGCATCTAGGTTGCTTCCATGTCCTGGCTATTATAAACAGTGCTGCGATGAACATTGAGGTGCACGTGTCTCTTTCAGATCTGGTTTCCTTAGTGTGTATGCCCAGAAGTGGGATTGCTGAGTCATATGGCAGTTCTATTTCCAGTTTTTTAAGAAATCTCCACACTGTTTTCCATAGTAGCTGTACTAGTTTGCATTCCCACCAACAGTGTAAGAGGGTTCCCATTTCTCCACAGCCTCTCCAGCATTTATTGCTTGTAGACTTTTGGATAGCAGCCATCCTGACTGGCGTGTAATGGTACCTCATTGTGGTTTTGATTTGCATTTCTCTGATAATGAGTGATGTTGAGCATCTTTTCATGTGTTTGTTAGCCATGTGTATGTCTTCTTTGGAGAAATGTCTGTTTAGTTCTTTGGCCCATTTTTTGATTGGGTCATTTATTTTTCTGGAATTGAGCTGCAGGAGTTGCTTGTATATATTTGAGATTAATCCTTTGTCTGTTTCTTAATTTGCTTTTATTTTCTCCCAATCTGAGGGCTGTCTTTTCACCTTACTTATAGTTTCCTTTGTAGTGCAAAAGCTTTTAAGTTTCATTAGGTCCCATTTGTTTATTTTTGCTTTTATTTCCAATATTCTGGGAGGTGGGTCATAGAGGATCTTGCTGTGATTTAAGTCGGAGAGTGTTTTGCCTATGTTCTTCTCTAGGAGTTTTATAGTTCCTGGTCTTACATTTAGATCTTTAATCCTATCAATTTTCAAGAGGAGTCAGGCATCGTCTCCTTTTGAATCATTGATCTCCGCGTACCTCTCGAGTTTTCAAAGGATGTGAGGCCTCTGGTCGCCATTAGGCGGGAACTAGGTCTTTCTCTGTGGTCTCCACCAGGGATTCAGACATCCCTTCGTCTTCGGAGATGCAAGACGAGGCTGCATTCAAGCCACTGCAGGGATATCCAGCCTTATTTCGAGTCAGGGCATCTCGGTGTCCATTCCACTTGAGGCCGCAAACTCAGGGTCCCTCTCACTTACCTATGGCTGAGAGAATCCTCCTCTTGAGGTGCTTGTGGAAAGTTGGTATTCCTCTTGATTCACAGCCAGGGACTAAGCTGTCATCTCGAGTTGATTTGGCGTACACGGAGCTCTTTCATGTTGCTACAGTGACCTCAGGATCCCTCTAGACTTGAGACAGTGTTCTTGGGGTTTCTCTGGAGTGCCAAAAAGGAAATCAAGGCTCCTTTCATGTTTGATGTGGAACACGGAATTGCTCTGCACGCAATGCATTGGAATCGGGCCTCATCTTGCAGCGAGGGGGAAGTCTCTTGGTTTTTCTCGAGTTGCGGCAGGATCCTGGGGTATATTCTCGAGTTAAGACGGGGATAGCCCTTCAAAACACGTGTTTGTTCAGCGACGTCAGGACTCCTGCCTGGTTGCGAGGGACACCTCAGGATTCTCCTCGAGGCTTGAAAGCGCAATAGGAACACCTCCCGAGGTGAGGCGGCAAAGCAAGTGTCCCTTTCCTGTTGCCACTGGGATACTGGGATTCCTGTTAATTTTTAAGGGGGGTCATGCATCGTCGCCTTTTGAATCATTGAACTCTGCGTTCCTCTCGAAGTGTCAAACGGATGTGAGGCCTGCTGTCGAGATGGGGCGGGGAGCTAGGGCTTTCACTAGTGTCTACCCAGGGGATTCAGACATCCCTTCATCTTGTGAGATGAAAAGCAGCTTGCATTCAAGTCACTGCAGGGAATTCGTCCTTATTTCGCGTCAGGGCATCTCGGTGTCGATTCTATTTGAGGCCGCAAATTCAGGGTCCCTCTCACATACCTATAGCTGAGAGAAGCCTCTTCTTCAGGGGCTTGTGTTAAGTGGCATTCCTCTTGATTCGAAGCCATGGAATCAGCTGTCATCTCGAGATGAATTGGGGTACACAGAGCTTTTCTCGAGTTCCGTGCTGGACTTGGTGTTCCTCGAGACTTGAGATGGTATTCTCGGGTAATCTCTGAAGTTGTCTAAAGGAATTCAAGACACTTCTCATGTTTGATGGGGAACACATGATGGCTCTGGAGAGAATGGAGGGGAATCGGGCCTCATCTCGAGTTGATTTCAAGTACATGGTGCGCTTTCATGTTGATGCAGGGAACTCAGGGTCCCTCTAGCCTTGTGACAGTGTTCCTGGGGACTCTGGAGTTCCATCAAGGAAGGCAAGGCTCTTTTCATGTTTGAAGGGGAACACAGACTTGCTCTGAATGCAGTGCAGCGGAATCGGGCATCATCTCGAGTTGATTTAGTGTACACAGAGCCATTTCATGTTGCTGTGGGGACCTCAGGGTCCCTCTAGACATGTGACAGTGTTCTTGGGGTCTCTCTGGAGTTCCGTCAACGCTCCCTTCGTGTTTGATAAGGAACAGGGACTTACTCTGCATGCATTGCAGGGGAATCTGGCCTCATCTCATGGCGAGGGGAAAGTCTCATTGTTTTTCTGGAGTTGCGGCGGGAACCTGGGTTATGTTCTCGAGTTCCGGCGGGGATGGCCCTTCAAAACTGGTGTTTGTTCAGCGACGTACGGACTCATGTCTAGTTACGAGGGACACCTTGGGATTCTCCTCGAGGCTTGGCAGGACAATAGAGACGCCTCTCGAAGTGAGGCAGGAGACCAAGTCTCCCTTTGCAGTTGCCAGAGTGATACTGTGACTCCTGTCAGTTTTCAAGAGGAGACAGGCTTTGTCTCCTTTTGAAGGATTGAATTCTGCATGCCTCTCGTGTTGTCAATGGGATGTGAGGCCTCCTGTTGAGATGAGGCGGGGAACTAGGGTATTCTGTAGGGTCTCCACAGGGGATTCAGACATCCCTTCATCTTGGGAGATAAAAGAAGAGCCTGCATTCAAGTCACTGCAGGGAAATCTGGCCTTATTTCGAGTCAGGGCATCTTGGTGTCCATTCCACTTGAGGCAGAAAACTCAGGGTCCCTCTCACATACCTAGAGCTTAGAAAAGCCTCCGCTTGAGCTGCTTTTGGAAAGCTGGCATTCTTCTTGATTCGAAGCCAGGGAATCAGCTCTCATCTCGAAATGATTTGGGGTACACGGAGCTTTTCTCATGTTGCTGTGCTGAAATTTGTGTTCCTCTAGACTTGGGACGGTGTTCTCAGGGAATCTCTGGAGTTGCCTAAAAGAAGTCAAGCCACTTGTCCTGTTTGATGAGGAATGCAGGATTGCTCTGGAGCCAATGCAGGGGAATCAGGCCGCATCTCGAGTTGGTTTGCAGTACACGGGGCTCTTTTTTGTTGCTGCATTGACTTCAGGGTCCCTCTAGACTTGTGACAGAGTTCTTGATGACTATGTGGAAATTCATATAGCAAGTCAAGGCTCCTTTTGCGTTTGATGTGGAACACGGACTTGCTCTGCACGCAATGCAGGGGAACTGGGCCTCATCTCGCAGCGAGGGGGAATTCTCAAGGTTTTCTCGAGTTTTGGCGGGAACCTGGGGTATGTTCTTGAGTTACGGCGGGGATGGCCCTTCAAAACTCATGTTTGTTCAGCGAAGTCAGGACTCCTGTCTAGTTGTGAAGGACACATCGGGATTCTCCTCGAGGCTTGGCCAGAAAATAGGGACGCCTCTCGAGGTGAGGGGAGAGACCCAGGTTCCTTTCCAGTTGCTACAGGAATTTTGGGATTCCTATCAATTTTCAAGAGGAGGCAGCCATCCTCTCCTTTTGAAGCATTTAACTCCGCATGCCTCGTGAAGTTTCAAAAGGATGTGAGGCCTCCTGTCGAGATGAGGCGGGGAACTAGGGCTTTCTCTAGGGTCTCCACAGGGGATTCACACATCCCTTCATCTTGTGTGATGAAAGACGAGCCTGCATTCAAGTCAGTGCAGAGAAATGTGGCCTTATTTCGAGTCACGGCATCTCGGTGACCATTCCACCTGATGCAGCAAACTCAGGGTCCCTCTCACATACCTATAGCTGAGAGAAGCCTCCTCTTCAGGGGCTTGTGGAAAGTTAGCATTCCTCTTGAGTCGAAGCCATGGAATCAGCTCTCATCTCGAGATGATTTGGGGTACACGGAGCTTTTTTCGAGTTCTGTGCTGAACTTGGTACTCTTCGAGAATTGAGACGGTATTCTCGGGTAATCTATGGAGTTTTCTAAAGGAGGTCAAGCCACTTGTCGTGTTTGATGGGGAACGCGTGATGGCTCTGGAGACAATGGAGGGGAATCGGGCCTCATCTCGAGTTGATTTCAAGTACACGGTGCGCTTTCATGTTGATGCAGGGAACTCAGGGTCCCTCTAGCCTTGCGACAGTGTTCCTGGGGACTCTCTGGAGTTCCATCAAGGAAGGCAAGGCTCTTTTCGTGTTTGAAGGGGAACACGGACTTGCTCTGCATGCAGTGCAAGGGAATCGGGCATCATCTCGAGTTGATTTAGTGTACACAGAGCCATTTCATGTTGCTGTGGGGACCTCAGGGTCCCTCTAGACATGTGACAGTGTTCTTGGGGTCTCTCTGGAGTTCCATCAAGGATGTCAATGCTCCTTTCGTGTCTGATGGGGAACACGGACTTACTCTGCATGCATTGCAGGGGAATCTGGCCTCATCTCGCGGCAAGGGGAAAGTCTCATTGTTTTTCTGGAGTTGCGGCGGGAACCTGGGTTATGTTCTCGAGTTCCGGTGGGGATGGCCCTTCAAAACTCGTGTTTGTTCAGCGACATACGGACTCATGTCTAGTTACGAGGGACACCTTGGGATTCTCCTCGAGGCTTGGCAGGACAATAGAGACGCCTCTCGAAGTGAGGCAGGAGACCAAGTCTCCCTTTGCAGTTGCCAGAGCGATACTGTGACTCCTGTCAGTTTTCAAGAGGAGACAGGCTTTGTCTCCTTTTGAAGGATTGAATTCCACGTGCCTCTCGTGTTGTCAAAGGGATGTGAGGCTTCCTGTTGAGATGAGGCGGGGAACTAGGGTATTCTCTAGGGTCTCCACAGGGGATTCAGACATCCCTTCGTCTTGGGAGATAAAAGACGAGCCTGCATTCAAGTCACTGCAGGGAAATCCGGCCTTATTTTGAGTCAGGGCATCTCGGTGTCCATTCCACTAGAGGCACCAAGCTCAGGGTCCCTCTCACGTACCTATAGCTGAGAGAAGCTTCCTCTTTAGGTGTTGTTTACATCTGGTATTCCTCTTGAGTCAAAGCCAGGGAATCAGCTCTCATCTCGAGATGATTTGAGGTACATGGAGCTGTTTTCTAGTTGCTGTGCTGAACGTGGTGTTCCTCTATACTTAGGACGGTATTCTCGGGGAATCTCTGGAGTTGCCTAAAAGAAGTCAAGCCACTTGTCCTGTTTGATGAGGAATGCAGGATTGCTCTGGAGCCAATGCAGGGGAATCGGGCCTCATCTCGAGTTGATTTGAGGTACACGGGGCTCTATTTTCTTGCTGCGTTGACCTCAGGGTCCCTCTAGACTTGTGACAGTGTTCTTGGGGACTCTCTGGACTTCCATCAAGTAAGTCAAGGCTCCTTTCGTTTTTGATGTGGGACACGGAATTGCTCTGCCCGCAATGCAGGGGAATCGGGCCTCATCTCACGTTGAGAGGTTATAAAGATAAGGAGGTTATAAAGATTTTAATCCATGAAATTATCCCCAGGTTGGATTGCCATGAAGCTTTCAGAGTGACAATGGTTCTGCCTTTGAAGGTGCTGTAACTCAGGGGGTGTCTAAAGCTCTAGGAATAAAATATCACTTACACTGTTCCTGTAAACCCCAATCCTCAGGGAAGCGAAGTTGAAAAAGCTAATGACATTATCAAAAGACATCTGCATAAATTAACTCAAGACACAGGACAATTGGTTTAAAGTCCTACTCATAGCTTTAATGAGGAGGGACTGTTTCCTTTTGAATGTATTTGTGGAAAGCCTTTCTTATGCATAGACATTGTTATAGACCCTGAAGCCTTGGACATTACTAATTATGTAACTCAGCTCTCAGCTTTTCAACAGGCATTAGCAGAACTCTGGGAGTTGACTCCTGACCCAGCTTAAGTCAAGCAAGCCTCTATTTGAGCCAGGAACCGAGGTCCTCATAAAAACATTGGGGTCTGGGGGCCCATCCCTTGAGCCCCTCTGGGAAGGCCCTTACCAGGTTATTCTTTCTTCTCCCACAGCTTTCAAAGGGCCAGGAATTGATTTGTGGGTACATCACACTCGAGTTAAGAAGTGGCACCCTGACAAGAACTAAGTGACTTCATTTAATGTCTTTACTTTCTATGTTCTGGCTTTGTACTTTTCAGATGGGCGTGATAATCTATGTAAGTCTACTTATGCTGACTCCAAAAATCCTGAGTCTGAGGTTTGAACCTCAACACAATGCTTGGGCTCACTCCTACGCAGCATTTCACAATCAGTCTAACTTCTGGGTCTGTGGAGAGCTCCCCTCTTCATCAGTGGAAGGCTTCCCATGGTGGACATCTCCACTTCAAGGAAAGGACTTTCTCCAAGTCTGCAAATGCCTTCAACAACAATCACATGTGATGCCTCTTCTTAAACTGATGCCATCTAAAGAACACCAAGATGGACTGATGTAACTATGGGAATAATGTGACTTTTCATTTTGATTTTAACTTGGTTTAATGACTATTTTGCCTTACATCTGTAACTGTATAATGGGGTTTTATAACCGTCTAAAAGCTTTTAAGTTACAAATGGTTGTCCAAGCTCCTATGAGTGACACAGCCTCATCCAACTATTACTTGGGGCCCCTGGATCAGAGACCCTCATTATTAGGGTTAGGAGAATATGTTGCCTTAACAATTTAGGGACCATGCCCCTAGACAGCAGGAAGTATTTATGAAATGAAAACAACGCCCCTTTCCCTTGGCAACATAATCCTCCTTAAACAAAAGGGGGAAATGAGAAAGTCAATTCCTCGGCAGATTGATAAGAAATCCAGTGGTCTCCAAGGAGAGAGGGGACTGGAATTCTCAAGGAGGAAGAAAGGACAAACTTTTTTTGTCCCTCTACATTCCTTAGGATTATATAGTAATAATGTATCCTGCTTGAGGACAGTTTCTGGAAAAAAAACTTTGGGCTAATCCTGTTATCTTAATGTGTAAATTATGGGAGTAGGTCTAGCAAGGTCTTTACAACCTCCAGACATTCTTTTGATTCACTGTAATAACTAATTACCTTGGACATGTTGCAAGAGAGCATCAAAGGGCAGACACACTGAAACCATAATCACAGGAAACTAGCCAATCTGATCACACGGACCACAGTCTTGTCTAACTCAATGAAACTAAGCCATGCTGTGTGGGGCCACCCAAGACGGAAGGGTCATGGTGGAGAGGTCTGACAGAATGTGGTCCACTGGAGAAGGGAATGGCAAAACACTTCAATATTCTTGCCTTGAGAACCCCATGAACAGTATGAAAAGGCAAAATGATAGGATACTGAAAGAGGAACTCCCCAGGTCAGTAGGTGCCCAATATGCTACTGGAGTTCAGTGGAGAAATAACTCCAGAAAGAATGAAGGGATAGAGCCAAAGCAAAAACAATACCCAGTTGTGGATGTGACTGGTGATAGAAGCAAGGTCTGATGCTGTAAAGAGCAATATTGCATAGGAATCTGGAATGTTAGGTCCATGAATCAAGGCAAATTGGAAGTGGTCAAACAGGAGGTGGCAAGAGTGAATGTTGACATTCTAGGAACCAGTGAACTAAAATGGACTAGGATGGATGAATTTAGCTCAGATGACCATTATATCTACTACTGTGGGCTGGAATTGCTTAGGAGAAATGGAGAGCCATCATGGTCAACAAAAGAGTCTGAAATGCAGTGCTTGGATGCAATCTCAAAAATGACAGAATGATCTCTGTTCGTTTCCAAGGCAAACCATTCAATATCACAGTAATCCAAGCCTATACCCCAACCAGTAACACTGCAGAAGCTGAATTTGAACAGTTCTGTGCAGACCTACAAGACCTTTTAGAACTAACATCCAAAAAAGACGTCCTTTTCATTATAGGGGACTGGGATGCAAAGGTAGGAAGTCAAAAAACACCTGGAGTAACTCAAAGGCAAATTTGGCCTTGGAGTACAGAATGAAGCAGGACAAAGCCTAATAGAGTTTTGCCAAGAGAACTCACTGGTCATAGCAAATGCCCTCTTCCAACAACACAAGAGAAGAGTCTACACATGGATACCACCAGATGGTCAACACTAAAATCAAATTGATTATATTCTTTGCAATCAAAGATGGAAAAGCTCCATACAGTCAGCAAAAACAAGACTGGGAACGGACTGTGGCTCAGATCATGAACTCCTTATTGCCAAATTCTGAATTAAATTGAAGAAAGTGGGGAAAACCACTAGACCATTCAAGTATGACCTAAATCAAATCCCTTATGAATATACAGTGGAAGTGAGAAATAGATTTAAGGGACTCGATCCAATAGACAGAGTGCCTGATGAACTATGGATGGAGGTTTGTGACATTGTACAGGAGACAGGGATCAAGACTATCCCCATGGAATAGAAATGCAAAAAGTCAAATGTCAAAAAGTCAAATATGTCTGAGGAGGGCTTACAAATAGCTGTGAAAAGAAGAGAAGCAAAAAGCAAAGGAGAAAAGCAAACATATTACCATTTGAATGCAGAGTTCCAAAGAATAGCAAGGAGAGATAAGAAAGCCATCTTCAGAGATCAATGCAAAGAAATAGAGGAAAAGAACAGAATGGGAAAGACTAGAGATCTCCTCAAGAAAATTAGAGATACCAAGGGAACATTTCATGCAAAAATGGGTTTGATAATGGATAGAAATGCTATGGACATAGCCGAAGCAGAAGCTATTAAGAAGAGGTGGCAAGAATACACAGAAGAACTGTACAAAAAGATCTTCATGACCCAGATAATCACAATGGTGTGATCACTCACCTAGAGCCAGACATCCTGGAGTGTGAAGTCAAGTGGGAATTAGAAAGCATCACTAAGAACAAAGCTAGTGGAGGTGATGGAATTCCAGTTGAGCCATTTCAAATCCTGGAAGATGATGCTGTGAAAGTGCTGCACTCATAATGCCAGCAAATTTGGAAAACTCAGCAGTGGCCACAGGACTGGAAAAGGTCAGTTTTCATTCCAATTAGAAAGAAAGGTAATCCCAAAGAATGCTCAAAATACTACACAATTATGCTCATCTCACAAGCTAGTAAAGTAATGCTCAAAATTCTCCAAGCCAGGCTTCAGCAATACGTGAACTGTGAACTTCCAGATGTTCAAGCTGGCTTTAGAAAAGGCAGAGTAATCAGAGATCAAATTGCCAATATCTGCTGGATCATCGAAAAAGCAAGAGAGTTTCAGAAAAAAACATCTATTTCTGCTTTATTGACTATGCCAAAGCCTTCGACTGTGTGGATCACAATTAACTGTGGAAAATTCTGAAGGAGATGGGACTACCAGACCACCTGACCTGCCTCTTGAGAAACCTGTATGCAGGTCAGGAAGCAACAGTTAGAACTGGACATGGAAAAACAGACTGGTTCCAAATAGGAAAAGGAGTACGTCAAGACTGTATGTTGTCACCCTGCTTATTTAACTTATATGCCGAGTACATCATGAGAAATGCTGGGTTGGAAGAAGCACAAGCTGGAATTAAGATTGCCAGGAGAAATATCAATAACCTCAGACACGTAGATGACACCACCCTTATGGCAGAAAGTGAAGAAGAACTAAAAAGCCTCTTGATGAAAGTGAAAGAGGAGAGTGAAAAAGTTGGCTTACAGCTCAACATTCAGAAAACTAAGATCATGGCATCAGGTCCCATCACTCCATGGGAAATCGTTGGGGAAACAGTGGAAGCATTGTCAGACTTTATCTTTTTGGGCTCCAAAATCACTGCAGATGGTGATTGCAGCCATGAAATTAAAAGAAAATTACTCCTTGGAAGGAAAGTTATGACCAACCTAGATAGCATATTAAAAAGCAGAGACACTACTTTGCCAACAAAGGTCCATCTGGTCAAGGCTATGGTTTTTCCAGTGGTCATGTATGGATGTGAGAATTGGACTGTGAAGAAAGTTGAGCACCGAAGAGTTTATGCTTTTGGACTGTGGTATTGGAGAAGACTCTTGAGAGTCCCTTGGACTGCAAGGACATCCAAACAGTCCATCCTAAAGGAGATCAGTCCTCGGTATTCATTGGAACGACTGATTCTGAAGCTGAAACTCCAATAATTTGGCCACCTGGTGCGAAGAGCTGACTCATTGGAAAAGACCCTGATGCTGTGAGGGATTGGGGACAGGAGGAAAAGGGGATGACAGAGGATGAGATGGCTAGATGGCATCACCGACTCGATGTACATGAGTTCGAGTAAACTCCGGGAGTTGGTGACTGACAGGGAGGCTTGGCGTGCTGTGATTCATGGGGTCCCAAAGAGTCAGACATGACTGAGCGACTGAACGGAACTGAACTGATCTGAATAACTAATTAAAACTAAATTAAAGTTGCTCAGTCGTGTCCAACTCTTTGTGGCCCCATGGACTGTAGCCTACCAGGCTCCTCTGTCCATGGGATTTTCCAGGCAAATGTACTGGAGTGGGTGGCCATTTCCTTCTCCAGGAGATCTTCCTGACCCAGGGATCTAACCTGGGTCTCCAGCATTGCAGACAGATGCTTTACCATCTGAGCCATATAATTCCATTGCTAACACTTGCAAGGGGCTACTCTTTCTGCCCCCTTCTGAGGCCTATGTCAGAAGCTTTCTCTATCTCCTTTATACTTTAATAAAACTTTGTTACACAAAAGCTCTAAGCAATCAAGCCTCGTCTCTGGCCCCGAATTGAATTCTTCTCCTCTGGAGGCCAAGAATTCCAGTGTCTTTGCGTGGTTCAGCAATACCTTTCAAAGATCATCCTGGAGATTCTGGCCATGTACCCCAGGAACATGGTCAGATAGGGGGTCACCCTTGAGACTGTGGGCTTTTGACCCAGGTGCAGGGTGTTGGAGTGGCGGGAATCCTGGATAATTTGCACATGTGACCCCAGGTAAAGGGTCTGGGAGGTAAGGTCACCTTGGAGACTGTGAATATGTTACCCAAGGTGCAGGGTGTGGGAGATAATGTCACCCTGGAGAATGTAGACTTCTAGCACAAGGGATAAGTTCTTGACATTGGGGTCTCATGGGAGACTGGATGATTCCACTCAGACAGTGTGTGGGGATGGGATTCACCCTGGAGACTGTAGATATGTGATCTCAGGTACAGGATTTCCGAGGGGGTCACCCTGGAGCCTGTGAATATGTGATTCCAGGTGCAGGGTCTGTGAGGGAGTCACCATGGAACCTGTGTTTGTGTGACTCCAGGTGAGGTCTACAAAGTTTTGACAAACAGGAGGCTGTGGACATGTGACCCCTATTACAGGGTCTTGGAGGGGGTAACCCTTGTGGCCAGGGTCATGGGATGCAAGGTTATATGTCTGGGATGTGAGGATACCCTGAGAGTATGGAAGTGTGGCCCCAGGTACAGGTTCTGGGAGTTGGTGCCATCCTGAAAATGGTGGACATTTCACCCGAGGTATGGTTTCTGGGAGATGGGGTCACCCTGAAGACTCTGGACATGTGACCCCAAATGCAGGGTCTGGGAGGTAGACTCACCATGGACAAAGTGGACTTGTGACCCCAGGTACAGGATCTTGAGGGTGGGGTCACCTGGAGGCTGTGGACTTGTGACACCAGGTACAGGTTATACAGGGGGCCACCCTCGAGACTGTGGACATGTGATCACAGGTGTATGGTATGGGAAGTGCGGTAACCCAGGAGATTGTGGATATATGACAGTAGGTACAGGGTCTCAGGTATGTCACCATGGAAACTGTGGACATGTGACCCCAAGTGCAGGTTTGGGTGGGGTCACCCTGGAGTCTGTGGTCGTGTGACCCAAAGTTCAGGGTAGGAAAAGGGTTTCACCCTGCAGACTGTGGATCTATGACCACAGGTACAGGATCTGGTGGTAGTCACTGTGGCGATGGTGGATGTATGAAACCTAGTACAAGTTCACGGAGGGGGTCACCCTCCAAGACTGTGTACATGTGACCCTCATTTCAGGGTCTGGGTTGAGGTCACTCTGGAAACTATTTGCTGTGTGACTTAGGTGCAGGGTTAGGGGATGAGTTCACTTTGGAGACTGTGGTCATGTGACCTCAGATGCACCATTTGGGAGGCAAATCATCTTGGAGACTGGATACGTGACCCTAGATCCAGGGTCTGAATGGGATCCCCCAAGGTGAGATTGTGAATATGTGACTCCAGGTGCAGGGCCTGCGAGGGAGTCACCTTGGAACCTGTGTTTGTGTGACTCCAGGTGGAGGGTCTGGGAAGTGACGACACTCTGGAGACTGTGAACATGTGACCCCATTACAGGGTCTTGGAGGGGGTAACCCTGGCATCCAAGATCATGGGACACCATGTTAAATGTCTGGGCGTGTGGTAACCCTGAGACTATGGAAGTGGGACCCCAGGTGCAGGTTCTGGGAGTTGGGGCCAACCTGAGTGACTGTGGATGTTTCACCCTAGGTACAGTTTCTGGGAGGTGGGGTCACCCTGGAGACTCTCGACAAGTGACCCCAAGTGCAGAGTCTGGGAGGGGGGCTCACCCTGGAAACAGTGGACTTGTGACCCTAGGTATAGGATCTTAATGGTAGGGTCATCCTGGAGTCTGTCGACTTGTGAC
Source organism: Cervus canadensis (assembly GCF_019320065.1). Taxonomy (NCBI): domain Eukaryota; kingdom Metazoa; phylum Chordata; class Mammalia; order Artiodactyla; family Cervidae; genus Cervus; species Cervus canadensis. The sequence goes on along the minus strand of NC_057399.1, from coordinate 67,678,973 downwards.
ACCAGGTACAGGTTTAGGAGGGGGGTCACCCTGGATACTGTGGATGTGTGATCCCAGGTGCATGGTATGGGAAGTGGGGAAGCCCAGGAGACTGTATATATGACACTAGGTACAGGGTCTGGGGGATGACACCATGGAGAATATGGACTTGTGATCCCAGGTGCAGGTTCACAAGGTTCAGGGTACACAATGGGTCTCATCAGGCAGACTGTTGAACTGTGACCACAGGTTCAGGATCTGTTGGTGGTCACTGTGGCAATGGTGATCGTGTGAAATCTGGAACAAGTTCAGGGAAGAGGTCACCTGTGAGACAGTGGACATGTGACCTTAGGTGTAGGTACTGGTATGTGGTCACTCTGGAGACTGTGGATGTGTGAGTAAGGTGCAGGGTTAGGGGATGGGGTCACTTTGAAGATTGTGGACATATGACCCCAGATGCACTGATTGGGGAGGCAAGTCATCCTGGATACTGGACATTTGACCCTAGATGCAAGGTCTGAACTGGGTCCCCCAAGACACTCAGATATCTGAACCCAGGTACAGGGTCTGGGATGGGGGTGACCCAGGAAACTCTGTATATGTGACCTCAGGTACAGTGTCTGGGAGGTACAGGGTCACTCTGGGGACTGCAGGCATTTAATGGCAGGGAAATGGTCTGGAAGGGGTGTCACCCTGCATGATGTGGATATGTGAGCCCAGGTGCAGTGGGTGAAGCGGGGTTCACGCTGGAAAATGTTGACATGTGACTCCAGGTGCAGGGTATGGGAGGGCGAACATCCTGGAGATTGTGGATGTGTGTAAATAAGCACAGGGTCTGGCAGGGGAGGGTTACCCTGGAATCTGTGGCCAAGTTACCAACGGTATAGGGTATGAGAGGTGGGGTCACACCAGATACTGAGAACATGTGACCCAAGTTACAGAGACCAGGAAGGGGGTCACCACGGAGCCTGTGAATCTGTTAGCACATGTGCAGAGTCTGGGAAATGACATCACACAAAAGTCTGGGGACATGGGATGCCAGGTGAATGGTCTGGGAGGGAGTCACCCTGGAGTCAGTTGACGTGTGACCCCAGGCACTTGTGGGTGGGGAAAGCCTCGAGACTGTGGACATGTGATCCCAGTTACTAGCCCTTGAATGTGGGTAAATCCAGGAGACTCTGGACATGTGACCCCAGGTACAGGGTGGGGAAGTTGGGGTCACCCTGGCGACTGTGCCAATGTGATCCCGTGTACAGAGTCTGGGGAGGCATGTCTTCCTGGCTACCATGTACATGTAACCCCAGGTACAGGGTTAGAGATACGGGGTCACCCTGGAGACTGGGGCAATGTGACCAGAATTACAATATTCTGTGAGGTGTAGTCACCCTGGAGACTGCGGAGGTGTGAGACCTGGTGCATGATCTGGGAGGCGTTGTCACCCAGGAGACCATGGATGTGTGACCCTAGGTTCACAGGCTTGGAATTGGTGTCACCCTAGAACCAGTGGGTGTTTGAACCCAGTACAATTGTTTGACAGGTGGTGTTACCCTGGCCGCTGTGGACATATGACCCCAGGTGCAAGTTCTGGCGAGTGGGGTCACCCTGAGACTATCTACGTGTGACCCTAGGTACAGGGTTTGGGAGTTGGTGAATGTGCCCATGTGACACCATGTACAGCGTCTAGGAGGGTGTTCACCCTAGAGACTGTGGGTATGTGTCCCCAGGTACAGTGTCTGGAATGTGGGGTCATGCTAGAATCTGTGGACATGTGACGCTGGGTGCTGGGGTCAATAGTCCAGCATCTGGAAGACTGTGATTATGTGAGCCCTGGTACAGTGATTTGGATGAGTCACCTGTGAGACTGTGGATATGTGGCTCCAAGTGCAGGGTCTATGAGGGAGTCAACCTGGAACCTCTGTTTGTGTGCCTGCAGGTGAAGGTTCTGGGAAGTGATGACACACAGGAGACTGTGGACATGTAAACCACATTACAGGGTCTTGGAGGGTGTAACCCTGTGGACCAGGGGCATGGAACAGGCTCAATGTCTATGGAAGAGTGACTCCAGGTACAGTTTCAGGGAGTTGGGACCATCCTGAAAACTGTGGACGTTTATCCCCAGGTAAAGTTTCTGGGAGATGGGATCACACTGGAGACAGGAATGTGACCCCAGGGATGGGATCTTGAGGGTGGGGCCATCCTGGTGGCTGTGGACTTGTGACACAAGGTACAGGAATGGGATCAGGGTCACCTTGCAGACTGTGAGCGTGTGATCCCAGGTGCATGATATGGGAAGTGGGGTAACCCGGGAAACTGTGGATATATGACACTATGTACAGGGTCTGGGCGGATATATGACACTAGGTACTGGAGTGGGCAACCCACTCCAGTACTCTTGCCTGGAAAATCCCATGGATGGAGGAGCCTGGTAGGCTGCAGTCTATGGGGTCGCTAAGAGTCGGACACGACTGAGTGACTTCACTTTCACTTTTCACTCTCATGCTTTGGAGAAGGAAATGGCAACCCACTCCAGTGTTCTTGCCTGGAGAATCCAAGGGATGGGGGAGCCTGGTGGGCCGCCATCTATGGGGTCACAGAGTTGGACACAACTGGCATGACTTAGCAGCAGCAGCAGCAGCAGCACAGGGCCTGGGGGATGTCACCATGGAGAGTATGGACATGTGACCCCAGGTGCAGGTTTGGCAGGGATGACCCTGGAGACTGGCTAGGTGAACCAAGGTTTAGGGTACAAAATGGTCTCACCCTGCAGACTGTGGACCCTGACCACAGGTACAGGATCTGGTGGTGGTCACTGTGGAGATGGTGCATGTGTGAAACCTGATAGAAATTCAAGGAGGGGGTCAATATGGAGAAGGTGGAGGTGTGACCCTATGTGCAGGGTCTGGAGTGAGGTCATTCTGGAGACTGTGTCTGTGTGACTAAGGTGCAGGGTTAGGGAATGGGGTCACTTTGCAGAATGTGGACATGTGACTCCACATGCACCGTTTGGGTCATCCTGGAAACTATGGACAAGTCACCAAAGTACAGGGTATGAGAGGTGGTGTCACACTGGAGACTGAGGACATGGGATCCAAATTACAGGATCTGGGAAGGGGATCACCATGGAGACTGTGGATCTGTGACCACAGGTATAGAGTCTGGGAAGTGATATCACACAGGAGACTGTGGACATAGGATGCCAGGTGAAGGGTCTGGGAGGGAGTCACCCTGGAGACTGTGAACGTGTGACCCCAGGTAAAGGCTCTTGAGGGTGGGGAAAACCTGGTGACTATGACCTGTGACCCCAGGTACAGGGTTGGGAATTTAGCGTCGCCCTGGAGACTGTGCCAATGCGACCCCAGGTACAGGGTCTGGGGAGAGGTGTCATCCTGGCCACTGTTGATATGTAACCCCAAGTACAGTGTCTGAGATATGGGGTCACCCTGGAGACTGAGGCCATGTGACCAGAGGTACAATAGTCAGTGAGGTGGGTTCGCCTTGGAGACTGTGGACGTGTAACCCCAGCTGCAGTGTCTGGGAGGGGTGTCAACCTGGAGACTGAGGACGTGTGAGACCAGGTGCATGATCTGGGAGGGGTTGCGACCCAGAAGACTATGGATCTGTGTCCCCAATATCAGACTTTGGTGTGGATGTTATCATGGAGACTGTGGATGTTTGACACCAGGTGAAGGGACAGGGAAGGGCATCACCCTCGAGACCCTGGAGGTAGGATCCCAGATTCAGAGTCTGGGAAGGGAGTTCTTCAGGAGTCTGTGGAAATGTTATGTCAGAAAAAGGGCCTGCAGTGGTTACCCTGGTGACTATGTACATGTGACACATAATACAAATACTGAGATTGGGGGTCATCCTGGAGACTGGAGAAATGTAACCACAGGTGCAGATTCTGAGGACGGGGTCACCTTGGAGACTGTTGACATGTGACATCAGGTGCTTCATCTTGGAGGTAGATCATTCTGGAGATTCTGGACATGTGACCCCAGGAACAGGGTCTGAGAGGGGGTCACCCTTGAGATTGTGGGCTTTTGACCCAGGTACAGCATGTTGGAAGGGTGGTAACCCTGGAGAATGTGCACATTTGACACCATGTACAGGCTCTGGGAGGTGAGTTCACCCTGTTGACTATGGCTATGTGACCCAAGGTGTGACTCTGGAGACTAAGGATATGTGACCCAAGGTGTGACTCTGGAGACTATGGATATTTCTCACCCAAACCAGGTCTGGGGATGGGGATCACACTGGAGGCTGTAGATATGTGACCCTAGGTGCAGGGTCTGCAAGAGGTACACCCTGGAACCTGTGGATATGTGACCCTGGGTGCAGGATCTGGGTGCTTGGGTCACCCTGGAGACTGTGGTCATGTGAGCCCCAGTGTGGGGTTTTGGATGAGTCACCCTGGAGACTGTGGATAAGTGACTCCAGGTGCAGGGTCTGCAAGGGAGTAACCTGGAAACTGTGATTGTGACTCCAGGTGAAGGGTCTGGGAAGTGACGACACACAGCAGACTGTGGACATGTGATCCCCATTACAGGGTCATGGAGAGGGTAACCCTGGCTAACAGGGACATGGGAAACCGGGTTCAATGTGTGGGAGGTGGGGTAACCCTTAGACTATGGAAGTGTGACCCCAGGTACAGGTTCTGGGAATTGGGTCCATCCTTAAAACTGTGGATGCTTCACACCGGTAGCTTCTGGGAGGTGGGGTCACCCTGAAGACTCTGGACATGTGACCACAAGTTCACGTTCTTGGAGGTGGACTCGACATGGAAATAGTGGCCTTGTGACCCCAGGTACAGGATCTTGAGGGTAGGGTCATCCTGGAGGCTGTGGATTTGTGACACCAGGTATAGATTTTGGAGGGTTCACACTGGAGACTCTGGATGTATGTTTCCTCTGCAAGAGAGCTCCAGTGAACCTAGGTCTGTCTGAAAAATTCTTGGATCAAGTGGGGAAACACCCTGTGTGTTAATCTGGACACCCAGGTTCAAATTTGCATATTTTTCTCGGGTGGCCCTAAAGCAGTGTGACCTATCCACATCTTGAAAATCCGTCCAATTGCCATTTTCTTACTTTTGACAGAGCTAACTTTGTTCCACCCCTGGGGTTTCTGAAGCACATGGGAGGCTCGCAACTCCTATCTTTGGGCCTATTTACAGTGGAATGTCACCTCACAGAGGTGACCACAGTAAGGGACCCAGCACTCTGAGACATATTCCCGCAGTCTGCTTCCTCATGGGCAGTACCAGTATCACCTAGATATGTGTTTGAAAGGTGGGAAAATGCACCGAGACACACGGCACAGACTCTCAAATTTAGGTCCTCTGAGCAGAACTGGAGGGTTCATGTCTTAGGAGCTAAAGAGTTCCTGCAAGAGAGAGGTTTGAAAACACACTCTCTGTGGATGCCTTTCCTTCCTTGAAGAAATATAGGTTTCCCAGTATCCTGCGAACTGAGAGTCACACAGTGCTTGAAAAGTGCTCGCTTAGACATGAGTTTTCAATGGTAATTTCCACTTGGGGCTGTAGCCAAACAGAGGGGTCCCACACTCACTGGGAAAGGCAAAGCAATATCTAAATGTCTGTTCCATCCCGTTTTCTCTGTAGGAGAGCTCTAGTGAGCGTAAGTCTGTCTGGAAAATTCTTGGATCCTTTGGGGACACACCCTGTTTGTGAACCAGGATACCAGAATGAGGGGGCACAATTCGTGTTTCTCTCTGTGGGCCTTAAAGCAGTGTGGCCTAGCAACAGCTTGAAAATCCATCCAATTGCTCTTTTCTTGATTCTGAGAGAGCTAGATTTGCTCCATCCTTTTTGATTTCTGAAGCAAGTGGGTGAATTGCAACTCCCAGCTGTGGGCCTTTTTACAGTGGAATGCCACCTCGCAGAAGTGAGTATAGTGAGGGACCTAGCCCTCTTGGACACACTCTCGCAGCCTGCTTCCTCATATGCAGTACCGGTATAACCTAGGAATGGCTTTGCAAGGCTTGGAAAGTGCAGGGAGAAACATGGCCTTGACTCTGGAATTTAGTTCCTCTGAGCAGTACTGGAGGCCTCCCATCTGGGAAGCTAAACAGTTCCTGCAAGATAGAGGGTTGAGAATACACTCTCTTTTGATGCCTTTCTTTCCTTGAAGGAAGATATCTTTCCCTGCATTCTGTGAACTGAGAGTCACACACTGCTTGAAAAGTGCTTGCTTGGAGGTCATCTTTCAGGGGCACTTTCTCCTTGAGTCTGTGACAATAGGGAGTGGCAAACCAACTTCCAATGTCTGTTCCATCCCATTTTCCCAGCAGGAGAGGTCTAGTGAGCCTAGTTCTGTGGAAAATTCTTGGATCCTGCCGGGACACACCCTGTGTTTGAACCTGGATACCTGACCTACAGGGCACAATTTGCATTTTTCTCTCAGGGGGCCCTAAAGTGGTTCGGCCTAGCAACAGCTTGAAAATCCGTCCAATTGCTATTTTCTTACCTCTGACAGAGTTAGCTTTGCTCTACCTTTTGGGGTTTCTGAAGCAGGCGGGTGGCTCAGACCTTGTAGCTTTGAGCCTGTCATTGGAATGTCACCTCACACAGTTGACCACCGTAAAGCACTCAGCCCTTTCAGACACACTCCTGCTGCCAGCTTTCTCATGGTCAGTACCGTTATGACCTAGGAATGTGTTTGCCAGACTCGGAAATTACAGGGAGACACACGGCCCTGACTCAGGAATTTAGGTCCTCTCAGCAGACCTCATGTTTTAGAAGCTCAAAATTTCCTACAAGATAGAGGTTTGAAAACACACTCTCTGTGGATGTCTTTCCTTCCTCAAAGGAAGATAGCTTTCTTCACATTCTGCGACCTGAGAGTCACACTCTGCTTGAAAAGTGCTTGCTTGGAAGTCTATTTTCAGTGGCAATATCTCCTTGAGGCTGTGACCATAGGTAGGGGTCCCACACTCACAGGGAAAGGCAAAGCAACCTCCAAATGGCTGTTCCAACCAGTTTTCTCTGTAGAAGAACTCTAGGGAACAAAGGTCTGTCTGGAAATTTCTTGAATCACGAGGGGACACATCCCGTGTGTGAACCTGAATACCGGACCTAGGGTGCACAATTTGTATTTTTCTCTCTGGGTGCCATAAAGAGGTGTGGCTAGCAATTGCTTGAAAATCCATCCAATTACTTTTTTCTTACTTCTGACAGTGCAACCTTTGGTCTACCATTCAGGATTTCTGAAGCAAGCTGGTGGCTCACAACTCCTAGCCACGTGCCGATTTGCCATGGAAAGTTACCTCATCTAGGTAAGCACAGTACGGTACTCAGCACTCTCAGACACACACCTGAAGCCTGTTTTCTCATGAGCAGTCCTGGCATTACTCAGAAATGTGTTTACAAATCTCAGAAAATGCTCAAAAACACACTGCCCTTGCTCTGAAATTTAGGTCCTCTGTACCAAGCTAGAGGTCTCATATCTTAGTATCTAGACAGTTCCTGATATAGAGAGCCTGTTTCCTCATGGGCAGTCCTGGTATGACCAAGAAATGTGTTTACAAAGCTCAAAAAGTGCAGGAAAACACATTGCCCTGACTCTGGAAGTGAGGTCCTCTGGGCAAATATGGAGAATTCACATCTTTGAAGCTAGACAGTTCCTAATAGATAGAGTCTTGAAAACACACTGTCTATAAATACATTTCCTTCCTCAATGGAACATAGGTTTCCAGCATTCCATGTCCATAGAGTCACATACTGCTTGAAAACACTTGTTGGAAGTCATTTTTCATTAGCAATTGCTCCTGATAGTGTGACCATAGGGAAGGCCACCAAACTCACAGGAAAAGGAAAAGCAACATCCAAAGGTCAGTTCCATCATGTTTTCTCTGTAGTGGAGATTCAGTGTGCCTAGGTCTGTCTGGAAAATTCTTGGATCCTGAGTGGACACATCCTGGGTGTGAACATGGACAGTGGACCTTCGTGGCAAAATACACCTTTCTCTCTCAGTTGGCCAAAAACAGTACAGCATAACAACTACCTGGAAATGCATTTAGCTGCTGGTTTCTTACTTCTGGCAGTGATCGCTTGGTACACCCTTTGGGATTTCTGAAGCAAGGAAACAGCTAGCAACTCGTAGCCACTGGCCCATTTACAGTGGAATGCTACATCATCTTGGTAAGTGCAGCATGGCACCCAGCAATCTCAGAAACCCTCCTGCAGCCTGTTTTTTCTTAAGGGCACTTCTGGTATGACCTAGGAATGTGTTTACAATGCTCAGAAAGTGTTCAGTTCTGTTCAGACGCTCAGTTGTATCCGACTCTTTGGGACCCCATGAATCGAAGCACACCAGGCCTCCCTGTCAGTCACCAACTCCCGGAGTTTACTCAAACTCATGCCCATCGAGTCGGTGATGCCATCCAGCCATCTCATCCTCTGTCATCCCCTTCTCCTCCTGCCCCCAAGCCCTCCCAGCATCAGGGTCTTTTCCAATGAGTCAGCTCTTCGCACCAGGTGGCCAAAGTACTGGAGTTTCAGTTTCAGCATCAGTCTTTCCAATGAACACCCAGGACTGATCTCCTTTAGGATGGACTGGTTGGATGTCCTTGCAGTCCAAGGGACTCTCAAGAGTCTTCTCCAACACCACAGTTCAAATGCATCAATTTTTCAGTGCTCAGCTTTCTTCACAGTCCAACTCTCACATCTATACATGACCACTGGAAAAACCATAGCCTTGACCAGATGGACCTTTGTTGGCAAAGTAGTGTCTCTGCTTTTTAATATGCTATCTAGGTTGGTCATAACTTTCCTTCCAAGGAGTAATTTTCTTTTAATTTCATGGCTGCAATCACCATCTGCCGTGATTTTGGAGCCCAAAAAGATAAAGTCTGACACTGCTTCCAATGTTTCCCCATCGATTTCCCATGGAGTGATGGGACCTGATGCCATGATCTTAGTTTTCTGAATGTTGAGCTGTAAGCCAACTTTTTCACTCTCCTCTTTCACTTTCATCAAGAGGCTTTTTAGTTCCTCTTCACTTTCTGCCATAAGGGTGGTGTCATCTGCATTTCTGAGGTTATTGATGTTTCTCCTGGCAATCTTGATTCCAGCTTGTGCTTCTCCTAGCCCAGCGTTTCTCATGATGTACTCGGCATATATGTTAAATAAGCAGGGTGACAATATACAGCCTTGACGTACTCCTTTTCCTATTTGGAGCCAGTCTGTTGTTCCATGTCCAGTTCTAACTGTTGCTTCCTGAACTGCACATAGGTTTCTCAAGAGGCAGGTCAGGTGGTCCGGTAGTCCCATCTCTTTCAGAATTTTCCACAGTTTATTGTGTTACACACAGTCAAAGGCTTTGGCATAGTCAATAAAGCAGAAATAGATGTTTTTCTGGGACTCTCTTGCTTTTTCAATGATCCAGCAGATGTTGGCAGTTTGATCTCTGGTTCCTCTGCCTTTTCTAAAACCAGCTTGAACATCTGGAAGTTCACGGTTCATGTATTGCTGAAGCCTGGCTTGGAGAATTTTGAGCATTATTTTACTAGCGTGTGAGATGAGTGCAATTGTGCAGTAGTTTGAGCATTCTTTGCTATTGCCTTTCTTTGGAATTGGAATGAAAACTGACCTTTTCCAGTCCTGTGGCCACTGCTGAGTTTTCCCAAATTTGCTGACCTATTGAGTACAGCACTTTCACGGCATCATCTTTTAGGATTTGAAATAGCTTAACTGGAATTCCATCACCTCCACTAGCTTTGTTCGTAGTGATGCTTTCTAAGGCCCACTTGACCTCACATTCCAGGCTGTCTGGCTCTAGGTGACTGATCACGCCATCGTAATTATCTGGGCCATGAAGATCTTTTTTGTACAGTTCTTCTGTGTATTCTTGCCATCTCTTCTTAATAGCTTCTGCTTCTGTTAGAGCCATAGCATTTCTGTCCTTTATTGAACCCAATCTTCGCATGGAATGTTCCCTTGGTATCTCTAATTTTCTTGAAGAGATCTCTTGTCTTTCCCATTCTGTTGTTTTTCTCTATTTCTTTGCATTGATCAGAGTAAGGCTTTCTTATCTCTCCTTGCTATTCTTTGGAACTCTGCATCCAAATGGTGCAGGCTGTGACGGACCATGCAGAAGCATGGCCATGAGGAGCTACCTCTCGCCCAAGGTCAGAGGCAGTGGCTGAGGGGAGCCACCCCATGTCCGAGGCCAGGGGCAGTGGCCGAGAGGAGCTACCTCACGCCTGAGGTCAGGGGAGGTGGCTGAGATGAGCTACCCCATGCCCAAGGTCAGGGGCTGTGGCCAAGAGGAGCAATCCCATGTCCAAAGAGCAGCAGCTGCACGGGTGCAGGAGGACCGAGAGGAGCTATTCCACATTCAAGGTCAGGAGGGGCAGCCTGAGGAGATACCCATCGTCCAAGGTAAGGAGGAGTGGCTGCACTTTGCTGGAGCATCTGTAAAGAGATACCCCCCGTCCAAGGTGAGAGAAACTCAAGTAAGACGGTAGGTGTTGTGAGAGGGCATCAAAGGGCAGACACTGAAATCATAATCACAGAAAACTAGCCAATCTGATCACATGGACCATAACCTTGTCTAACTCAATGAAACTAAGCCATGCCATGTGGAGCCACCCAAGACGGACGGGTCATGGTGGACAGGTCTGACAGAATGTGGTCCACTGGAGAAGGGAATGGCAAACCACTTCAGTATTCTTGCCTTGAGGACCCCATGAACAGTATGAAAAGGCAAAATGATAGGATACTGAAAGAGGAACTCCCCAGGTCAGTAGGTGCCCAATATCCTACTGGAGCTCAGTGGAGAAATAACTCCAGAAAGAATGAAGGGATGGAGCCAAAGCAAAAACAATACCCAGTTGTGGATGTGACTGGTGATAGAAGCAAGGTCCGATGCTGTAAAGAGCAATATCGCATAGGAACCTGGAATGTTAGGTCCATGAATCAAGGCAAATTGGAAGTGGTCAAACAGGATATGGCAAGAGTAAATGTCGACATTCTAGGAATCAGCAAGTTACAATGGACAGGAATGGGTGAATTTAACTCAGATGACCATTATATCTACTACTGTGGGCAGGAACCCCTTAAAAGAAATGGAGTAGCCATCATGGTCAACAGTAGAGTCCAAAATATGGTACTTGGATGCAATCTCAGAAAGTGTAGGGAAATACAATGCTCTGACTCTGGAATTTGGGTCCTCAGGGCAAACCTGGAAGTCTCACATCTTTGAGTCTATACAGTTTGTGATACACAGAGGCCTGATAAAACACTCTCTGTTGATGCCTTACTTTCCCAGATGGAACATAATTTTCCCAGCTTTTTGTGTGCTCAGAGTCACACACTGCTCGAAAACGCTTGTTGGAAGTAATTTTTCAGTAGCAACTTCCCCTGATGTTGTGACCTTAGGGAAGACCGCCACACTCACAGGAAAAGGCAAAGGATCATCCAGACATCTGCTCAATCACATTTTCTTGATAGGAGCGATCCATTCAACCTAACTGTCTAGAATACTCATGGATACTGTTCCTACACATCCTGTGTTTGAACCTGGATACTGGACCTTGGCAGCAAAATTTGCATTTTTTTCTCAGTTGGCCCTAAAACGGTTAGACCTAGTTACTGCCTGAAAATGCATCTAATTGCTGTTTTCTCACTTCTGACAGTGATAGTGTTGGTGCACCCTTTGGGATTTATGAATCAATCAGGAGGCTCTCCACTCCAAGCCACTGGCCCCTTTCCAGGGAGATGTCGTCTCATCTAGGTTAGCACAATATGTCACCCAGCACTCTGAGACACACTCTTGCAGCGTGACTTTTCATGGTCAGATCTGGTATGACCTAGGAATGTGTTTACAAATCTCAGAAAGTGGTGGGAAACACACTGCCCTGACTCTGGTATTTAGGTCCTCTGGGAAACTTGGAGGACTCACATGTTTGAATCTAGGCAGTTCATGACAGGTAGAGGCCTGATAACATATTCTCTCGAGATGCCTTTCCTTCCTCAAAGGAATATAGCTTTCTCAACATTCTGTGTGCTGAGTGTCACACACTGCTTGAAAACGCTTGTTGGAGGTCATTTTTCATTAGCAATTTCCCCTGGAGGTGTGACTGTAGGGAAGGCGCCACACTCACAGGTAAATTCAAAAGCACATCCAAACATCTGTTCAATCACGTTTTCTTGGTAGGGGCCATCCATTCAATGGAAGTCTATCTAGAAAATTCGTGAACACTGCGGGGAAACACCTATGTTTGAATCTGGATACCAGACTTTGGTGTTAAAATATGCATTTTTCTCTCACTTGGCCCTAAAATAGTGCAGCCGAGCAACTGCTTGAAATTCCATCTGAATGCTGTTTTCTTACTTCTGACAATGTTAGCTTTGGCTCACCCTTTGGGATTTCTGAAGCACGTGAATGACTTGCAACTCCTAGCTGCAGGCCCATTTCCAGTGGAATGACACCTCATCTATGTGACCACAGTATTTCACCCAGCACACTCTGATACACACCCTCAGCATTCTTCCTTAGGAGCAGACCTGGTATAACCTAGGAATGCATTTAGAAGTCTCAGAAAGTGCAGCAAGACACACTGTCCTGACTCTGGAACTTAGGTCCTTTAAGCAGGCCTGAGCTCTCACATCTTAGAAGCTGAACAGTTCCTGCTATAAAAAACATACTCTCTGTTGATGCCTTTCCCTCACTGAAGGAACATAACTTTACCAATGTACTGTGTGCTGAGAGTCACACACTGCTTGAAAACCTTTGCTTGGAGTTCATTTTTCAGTCGAAATTTCCCCTGAGACTGTGACAGTTGGGAAGCGCCCACAATCACAAGACAAGCAAGCAAGCATCCAAATGCCTGTTCCATCACGTTTTCTGTTAGAGAGGTCCAGTGAACCCAGGTTTTTCTGGAAAGTTTGGATCTTGTGCGGTCACATCCTGAGTGTGAACCTGAATACAGGACAAAATTCACCTTTTTCTCTCAGTTGGCACTAAAACGGTTTGGCATAGCAACTGCTTGAATATCCATCCAGTACTTGTTTTCTTATTTCTGACGGTGACAGATTTGGCCCACCCATGTAATTTCTCAAGCAAGCAGTCCGCTTGCCACTTCTATCTGGTGGTGCCTTTCCTGTGAAATGTCACATAATGTAGGTAGCACCACATGGCACCCAGCTCTCCCAGACACATTCTGACAGCCTGTTTCCTCATTGGCAGTCCTGGTATGACCTAGGAATGTATTTACAAGGCTCAGAGATTGTATGCAAACATATGCCCTGACTCGGGATGTTAGGTCATCTGGGCAAGACTGGAGGTCTCACGTCTTACAGTCAAGACAGTTCCTAATAGATAGAGGCCTGGAAACACACTCTCTGTTGATTCCTTTCCTTACTCAAAGGGCCATTGCTTTCCCAACATTTTAGGGCCAACCTAGAGGAAAATGTGAATTTTCCCACCAAGGTCCATTACCCAGGTTCACATGTAGGATGTGTCCCCATAGCACTGAAGAATTTTCAAGACAGACCTAGGCTAACCCTAACCCTAACCCTAACCCTAACCCTAGGATCTCTCCTAGAGAGAAACATGATGGAACAGACGTTTGGATGATGTTTTACCTTTTCCTGTGAGTGTGGTGGACTTCCCTATGGTCAAACCATCAAGGGAAATTGCTACTGAAAAATGACTTCCAGGCAAGCATTTTCAAGCACTATGTGACTCTCAGCACACAGAATGCTGGGAAAGCTATGTTCATTCGAGGAAGGAAAGGCATCAATAGAGAGTGTGTTTTCAGGCCTCTATCTATCAGGATCTGTCTATTTTCTAAGATCTGAGATCTCCAGGCTTGTCCAGAGGACCCATCTTCCAGAGTCTAGGCAGTGTTTCCCTGCAAATTCTGAGCCTTGTAAGCACATTCCAAGATCACTCAGGAATGCCCATGATGAAACAGGCTATGGAAGAGTGTCCGTGTGTGCTGTGTGTCATTCTGTCCTTACCAAATGAACTGACATTCCACTGGAAATGGGCCAGGGACCAGGAGTTATGAACCGCCTGTTGCTTCAGAAATCCAGAAAGGTGGAACAAAGCTATCATTGTCAGAAGTAAGAAAACAGGTATTAAATGAACTTTCAGGCAGTTGTTAGGCCACAACGTTTTAAGCCCAATGGAGAGAATAATGCAAATTTTGCCACCAAGATCCGCTATTAAGATTCACATTCAGGATGTGTCCCTGCAGTATCCAAGAATTTTCCAGATAGGACTAGGCTCACTATATCTCACTTACAGAGCAAACGTGATGGAACAGACATTTGAATGTGGTTCCCTTTTACTGTGTTTGTGGGGCTTTCCCTCAAGTCACATCTTCAGGGGAAATTCTTAGTGATAAATGACCTCCACGCAAGTGTGTGACACTCAGGAAGCAGAATGTTTGGAAAACAATGTTCCTTCAAGGAAAGAAAGGCATCAGCAGAGAATGAATTTTCAGTCCTTTATCTATCAAGAATTGTCTAGATTCTAAGATGTGAGACCTCCAGTCTTACCCTCAGGACCTAACTTGCAGAGTCAGGGAAGTGTGTTTCCCTGCACTAGCCCAGGCTTTTAACCACCTTCCTACATCATCCCAGAACTGCCCATGAGGAAACAGGCTGCAGGAATGTGTTCAGACTGCTGGGTGCCATACTGTTGTTACCCAGGTGAGGTGACATTCCATTGTAAATAGGCCATCAGCAGCACTTGCGAGCCGCCTTCTTGCTTCTGAAATCCCAAAGGTGGGTCAAAAGTGGTCACTGTCAGAAGTAAAAAAAAAAAAAAAAAAAGCAATTGTATGGATTTTCTAGCATTTGCAAATTTGGCCATCAAGGTCCAGTATCCACTGTCAGACTCAGGAGGTGTCTCTGCTGTATCTACCCATATTTCACAAAGACCTAGGCTCACTGGCTGCTCCTATAGAGAAAATGTGATGGAACAGATGTTTGGATCTTGGATTGCCTTACCCTTGAGTGTGGGGGACATCCTTACTGTCACAACATCACAAGAAATTGCTACTGAAAAATGACCTGCAAGCAAACGGTTTCAAGCAATGTGTGACTCTCAGTTCACAGAATATTGGGAAAGTACTGTTTCTTCGAGGAAGGAAGGGTATCAACAGAGAGTGTGTTTTCAGGCCTCTATCTATGAAGAACTCTCTTGATTCTAACAAGAGAGCCCTCCAGCCTTCCCAGAGAACCGAACTTCCAGAGTCAGGGCAGTGTCTTCCCTGCCCTTTAAATGCTTTGTAAACATATTCCTAGGTCACATCGGGACTGTCCATGAGGACACAAACTGTGGGAGTGTGTCTGAGTATACAGAGGGGCCATTATGTGCTTACTTAGATAAGGTGACATTCCACTGTAAATAGGCCCGTGACTAGGAGTGGTGATCTGCTTGTTTGCTTCAGAAATCCCAAAGGGTGAACCAAAGTTATTGCTCTTCAAAGTAAGAAAACAGCAATTAGATGGATTTTCAAGCAGGTGCCAGGCCACACAGTTTTAGGACAAACCGAAAGAAAAATGTGAATTGTGCCACCAGTTCCGGTATCCAGGTTCACACTTAGGATGTGGTCCTGCAGTATACACGATTTTCCAGACAGACCTAGGTTCTCTGGATCACTCCTAGAGACAAAATGTGATGCAACAGAAGTTTGGATGTTGGTTTGCCTTTTCCAGTGAGTGTGGGGGTCTTCCCTAAGGTTACACTGTCAGAGGAAGTTTCTACTGAAAAATGACCTCCAAAGAGCGTTTTCAAGCAGTGTGTGACTCTCAGCACAGAGAATGCAGGGAAAAGTATGTTTCTTCAAGGAAGAAAAGGCATCAACAGAGAGTGTGATATTAGGCCTATATCTATTAGGAACTGTCTAGAATCTAACATTGACCTCCAGGCTTGTCCAGGGGACCTAACTACCAGAGTCAAGGCACTGTTTTTCCTGCACTTTCCAAGCCTCCCAAAGACTCCCTAGCTCATATAGGGACTGCCCGTGAGGAAACAGACTGTAGGAGAGTGTCTGAGATTGTATGGTACCAATACTGTGCTTACCTAGATGAGATGACATTCCCCTGGGAATGGGCCAGAGGCTAGGAGTGGTGAGTCGCCTGCTTGATTCAGAAATCCCAAAGGATGGACCAAAGCTATCATTGTCAGAAGGAAGAAAACAGCAATTGGATGGATTTCCAAGCAGTTGCAAGGCCGTAGCATTTTCCCAAATCAAGACAAAAAATGTTATTTTTGCCCCCAAATCCGGTATCCATGTCCAGACTCAGGATGTCTCCATGCAGTATCCACAAAGTTTCCAGACAGAACTAGTCTCAGTGGATCGATCCTACTGAGAAAATGTGATGGAACAGACATTTGGATGCTAACTTGTCTTTCTCTATGAATGGGGAGTGCGGCATCCCCATGGTCACACCATCAGGGGAAAATGCTACTGAAAAATGACCTCCATGCCAGCATATTCAAGCCGCGTGTGTCTCTCTGCACACAAAATGTTTGGAAAGTTATGTTCCTTCAAGAAAAGAAATGCATCAACAGAGAGTGCTTTCAGCCCTCTATCTATCAGGAACTGTCTACATTCTAAGATATGAGACCTTCAGTCTTTCCTAGGGATCCTAACACCCAGAGTCAGGGCAGTGTGTTTCCATGAACTTTTCAAGCCTTGTAAACACTTTCCAAGTATATACTGGGACTGCTCCTGAAGAAACAGGCTGCACGAGTGTATCCGAGTGTGTTGGGCAGCATACTGTGCTTACCTGCATGAGGTGCCAATACAATGGAAATCGGCTAGTGGCTGGAGTGGTGAGCAACCTGCTTGCTTCAGAAATTCCAAAGGGTGGACAAATCTATCCCTGTCAAAAGTAAGAAAACAGCAATTGGATGGAGTTTCAAGGATTTGCTACTCTGCACCATTTTAGAACCAATGTGGTCCCAAAATGAGTGTGGGAGATAAAAATGAGAATTTTGCCACCAAGCTCATATATACAAGTTCACACTCAGGATGTGTCCCCACAATACCCACGAATTTTCCAGACAGACCTAGGCTCACTTGATCGCACCTAAAGACAAAATGTGATGGAGTACACGTTTGGATGTTGGTTTGCCTTTCCCCGTGACTGTGGCAGCCTTCCCTACCATTGCACCTTCAGGGGAATTTTCTACTGACCAATGACCTACAAGCAAGTGTTTTCAAGCACCATGTGACTCTCAGCACACAGAATGTTGGGAAAGCTATGTTCCTTCGAGGAAGGAAAGGCATCCATACGGAGTGTATTTTTAGGTCTCTATCTATCAGGAACTGTCTAGAACCCAAGGCATGAGACTTCAAGGCTTTCCCAGGGTCCTAACTGCCAGAGTTAGGGCACTGTGTTTCCCTGCACCTTCCAAGGCTTTAAACAAATTCCTTATTCAAACTGGGACTGCCCATGAGGAAACAGGATGCAGGAGTATGTCTGAGAGTGCTGGGTGCCATACAGTGCTTAACTAGATGAGGTGACATTCCACTGGAAGTGGGCCAGCAGATAGGAGTAGCGAGCCGCCTGCTTGCTTTAGAAATCTCAAAGGTTTGACCAATGTTATCACTGTCATTATTAAGAGAGCAATTGGATGGATTTTCAGGCAGTTGCTAAGGCCGCACTCTTTTAGATCCAACCGACAAAAATTGCTAATTTTGCCAACAAATTCAAGGATGCAGATTCACACTCAGTATGTGTCCCTGTAGTATCCAAGAATTTTCCAGACAGACAGAGGATTATTGGATCTCTCCTAAAGAGAAAACTTGATAGAACAGACATTTGGTTGTTTGTTTTCTTTTTCCTGTGAGTTTGGGGGTCTTCCCTACAGTAACACAGTCATGGAAAATTGTTACTGAAAAATCACCTTCAAGCAAGGATTTTCTTTTCTTTCTTTCTTTTTTTTTTTTTTCTCTCAGACACACTCTGGCAGCCTGTTTCCTCATTGGCAGAGATTGTATGGAAACATATGCCCTGACTCGGGATGTTAGGTCATCTGGGCAAGACTGGAGGTCTCACGTCTTACAATCTAGACAGTTCCGATGAGACAGAGGCCTGGAAACACACTCTCTGTTAATTCCTTTCCTTACTCAAAGGGCCATTGCTTTCCCAACATTTTAGGGCCAACCTAGAGGAAAATGCGAATTTTCCCACCAAGGTCCATTACCCAGGTTCACACGCAGGAGGTGTCCCCACAGCACTGAAGAATTTTCAAGACAGACCTAGGCTAACCCTAACCCTAAACCTAACCCTAACCCTAGGATCTCTCCTACAGAGAAACATGATGGAACAGACGTTTGGATGATGTTTTGCCTTTTCCTGTGAGTGTGGTGGACTTCCCTATGGTCAAACCATCAAGGGAAATTGCTACTGAAAAATGACTTCCAGGCAAGCATTTTCAAGCAGTATGTGACTCTCAGAACACAGAATGCTGGGAAAGCTATGTTCATTCGAGGAAGGAAAGGCATCAATAGAGAGTGTGTTTTCAGGCCTCTATCTATCAGGATCTGTCTATATTCTAAGATGTGAGATCTCCAGGCTTGTCCAGAGGACCCATCTTCCAGAGTCTGGGCAGTGTTTCCCTGCAAATTCTGAGCCTTGTAAGCACATTCCAAGATCACTCAGGAATGCCCATGATGAAACAGGCTATGGAAGAGTGTCCGTGTGTGCTGTGTGTCATTCTGTCCTTACCAAATGAACTGACATTCCACTGGAAATGGGCCAGGGACCAGGAGTTATGAACCGCCTGTTGCTTCAGAAATCCAGAAAGGTGGAACAAAGCTATCATTGTCAGAAGTAAGAAAACAGGTATTAAATGAACTTTCAGGCAGTTGTTAGGCCACAACGTTTTAAGCCCAATGGAGAGAATAATGCAAATTTTGCCACCAAGATCCGCTATTAAGATTCACATTCAGGATGTGTCCCTGCAGTATCCAGGAATTTTCCAGATAGGACTAGGCTCACTATATCTCACCTATAGAGCAAACGTGATGGAACAGACATTTGAATGTGGTTCCCTTTTACTGTGTTTGTGGGGCTTTCCCTCAAGTCACATCTTCATGGGAAATTCTTAGTGATAAATGACCTCCAAGCAAGTGTGTGACACTCAGGAAGCAGAATGTTTGGAAAACAATGTTCCTTCAAGGAAAGAAAGGCATCAGCAGAGAATGAATTTTCAGTCCTTTATCTATCAAGAATTGTCTAGATTCTAAGATGTGAGACCTCCAGTCTTACCCTCAGGACCTAACTTGCAGAGTCAGGGAAGTGTGTTTCCCTGCACTAGCCCAGGCTTTTAACCACCTTCCTACATCATCCCAGAACTGCCCATGAGGAAACAGGCTGCAGGAATGTGTTCAGACTGCTGGGTGCCATACTGTTGTTACCCAGGTGAGGTGACATTCCAAATAGGCCATCAGCAGCACTTGCGAGCCGCCTTCTTGCTTCTGAAATCCCAAAGGTGGGTCAAAAGCGGTCACTGTCAGAAGTGAAAAAAAAAAAAAGCAATTGTATGGATTTTCTAGCATTTGCAAATTTGGCCATCAAGGTCCGGTATCCACTGTCAGACTCAGGAGGTGTCTCTGCTGTATCTACCCATATTTCACAAAGACCTAGGCTCACTGGCTGCTCCTATAGAGAAAATGTGATGGAACAGATGTTTGGATCTTGGATTGCCTTACCCTGTGAGTGTGGGGGACATCCTTACTGTCACAACATCACAAGAAATTGCTACTGAAAAATGACCTGCAAGCAAACGGTTTCAAGCAATGTGTGACTCTCAGTTCTCAGAATATTGGGAAAGTACTGTTTCTTCGAGGAAGGAAGGGTATCAACAGAGAGTGTATTTTCAGGCCTCTATCTATGAAGAACTCTCTTGATTCTAACAAGGGAGCCCTCCAGCCTTCCCAGAGAACCGAACTTCCAGAGTCAGGGCAGTGTCTTCCCTGCCTTTTAAATGCTTTGTAAACATATTCCTAGGTCACATTGGGACTGTCCATGAGGACTCAAACTGTGGGAGTGTGTCTGAGTATACAGAGGGGCCATTATGTGCTTACTTAGATAAGGTGACATTCCACTGTAAATAGGCCCGTGACTAGGAGTGGTGATCTGCTTGTTTGCTTCAGAAATCCCAAAGGGTGAACCAAAGTTATTGCTCTTCAAAGTAAGAAAACAGCAATTAGATGGATTTTCAAGCAGGTGCCAGGCCACACAGTTTTAGGACAAACCGAAAGAAAAATGTGAATTGTGCCACCAATTCCGGTATCCAGGTTCACACTTAGGATGTGGTCCTGCAGTATACACGATTTTCCAGACAGACCTAGGTTCTCTGGATCACTCTAGAGACAAAATGTGATGCAACAGAAGTTTGGATGTTGGTTTGCCTTTTCCAGTGAGTGTGGGGGCCTTCCCTAAGGTTACACTGTCAGATGAAGTTTCTACTGAAAAATGACCTCCAAAGAGCGTTTTCAAGCAGTGTGTGACTCTCAGCACAGAGAATGCAGGGAAAAGTATGTTTCTTCAAGGAAGAAAAGGCATCAACAGAGAGTGTGATATTAGGCCTATATCTATTAGGAACTGTCTAGAATCTAACATTGACCTCCAGGCTTGTCCAGGGGACCTAACTACCAGAGTCAAGGCACTGTTTTTCCTGCACTTTCCAAGCCTCCCAAAGACTCCCTAGCTCATATAGGGACTGCCCGTGAGGAAACAGACTGTAGGAGAGTGTCTGAGATTGTATGGTACCAATACTGTGCTTACCTAGATGAGATGACATTCCCCTGGGAATGGGCCAGAGGCTAGGAGTGGTGAGTCGCCTGCTTGATTCAGAAATCCCAAAGGATGGACCAAAGCTATCATTGTCAGAAGGAAGAAAACAGCAATTGGATGGATTTCCAAGCAGTTGCAAGGCTGTAGCATTTTCCCAAATCAAGAGAAAAAATGTTATTTTTGCCCCCAAAATCCGGTATCCATGTCCAGACTCAGGATGTCTCCATGCAGTATCCACAAAGTTTCCAGACAGAACTAGTCTCAGTGGATCGATCCTACTGAGAAAATGTGATGGAACAGACGTTTGGATGCTAACTTGTCTTTCTCTATGAATGGGGAGTGTGGCATCCCCATGATCACACCATCAGGGGAAAGTGCTACTGAAAAATGACCTCCATGCCAGCATATTCAAGCCACGTGTGTCTCTCTGCACACAAAATGTTTGGAAAGTTATGTTCCTTCAAGAAAAGAAATGCATCAACAGAGAGTGCTTTCAGCCCTCTATCTATCAGGAACTGTCTACATTCTAAGATATGAGACCTTCAGTCTTTCCTAGGGATCCTAACACCCAGAGTCAGGGCAGTGTGTTTCCATGAACTTTTCAAGCCTTGTAAACACTTTCCAAGTATATACTGTGACTGCTCCTGAAGAAACAGGCTGCACGAGTGTATCCGAGTGTGTTGGGCAGCATACTGTGCTTACCTGCATGAGGTGCCAATACAATGGAAATTGGCTAGTGGCTGGAGTGGTGAGCAACCTGCTTGTTTCAGAAATTCCAAAGGGTGGACAAATCTATTCCTGTCAAAAGTAAGAAAACAGCAATTGGATGGATTTTCAAGGATTTGCTATGCTGCACCATTTTAGAACCAATGTGGTCCCAAAATGAGTGTGGGAGATAAAAATGAGAATTTTGCCACCAAGTTCATATATACAAGTTCACACTCAGGATGTGTCCCCACAATACCCACGAATTTTCCAGACAGACCTAGGCTCACTTGATCGCACTTAAAGACAAAATGTGATGGAGTACATGTTTGGATGTTGGTTTGCCTTTCCCCGTGAGTGTGGGAGCCTTCCCTACCATTGCACCTTCAGGGGAATTTTCTACTGACCAATGACCTACAAGCAAGTGTTTTCAAGCACCGTGTGACTCTCAGCACACAGAATGTTGGGAAAGCTATGTTCCTTCGAGGAAGGAAAGGCATCCATACGGAGTGTATTTTTAGGCCTCTATCTATCAGGAACTGTCTAGAACCCAAGCATGAGACTTCAAGGCTTTCCCAGGGTCCTAACTGCCAGAGTTAGGGCACTGTGTTTCCCTGCACCTTCCAAGGCTTTAAACAAATTCCTTATTCAAACTGGGACTGCCCATGAGGAAACAGGATGCAGGAGTATGTCTGAGAGGGCTGGGTGCCATACAGTGCTTAACTAGATGAGGTGACATTTCACTGGAAGTGGGCCAGCAGATAGGAGTAGCGAGCCGCCTGCTTGCTTTAGAAATCTCAAAGGTTTGACCAGTGTTATCACTGTCATTATTAAGAAGAGAGCAATTGGATGGATTTTCAGGCAGTTGCTAAGGCCGCACTCTTTTAGATCCAACCGACAAAAATTGCTAATTTTGCCAACAAATTCAAGGATGCAGATTCACACTCAGTATGTGTCCCTGTAGTATCCAAGAATTTTCCAGACAGACAGAGGATTATTGGATCTCTCCTAAAGAGAAAACTTGATAGAACAGACATTTGGTTGTTTGTTTTCTTTTTCCTGTGGGTTTGGGGGTCTTCCCTACAGTAACACAGTCATGGGAAATTGTTACTGAAAAATCACCTTCAAGCAAGGATTTTTCTTTTCTTTCTTTTTTTTTTTTTTTTATTAGTTGGAGGCTAATTACTTCACAACATTTCAGTGGGTTTTGTCATACATTGATATGAATCAGCCATAGATTTACACCTATTCCCCATCCCGATCCCCCCTCCCACCTCCCTCTCCACCCGATTCCTCTGGGTCTTCCCTGTGCACCAGGCCAGAGCACATGTCTCATGCATCCCTCCTGGGCTGGTGATCTGTTTCGTCATAGATAATATACATGCTGCTCTTTCAAAACATCCCACCCTCACCTTCTCCCACAGACTTCAAAAGTCTGTTCTGTATTTCTGTGTCTCTTTTTCTGTTTTGCATATAGGGTTATCGTTACCATCTTTCTAAATTCCATATATATGCATTAGTATGCTGTAATGTTCTTTATCTTTCTGGCTTACTTCACTCTGTATAAGGGGCTCCAGTTTCATCCATCTCATTAGGACTGGTTCAAATGAATTCCTTTTTGACGGCTGAGTAATATTCCATGGTGTATATGTACCACAGCTTCCTTATCCATTCATCTGCTGATGGGCATCTAGGTTGCTTCCATGTCCTGGCTATTATAAACAGTGCTGTGATGAACATTGGGGTGCACGTGTCTCTTTCAGATCTGGTTTCCTCAGTGTGTATGCCCAGAAGTGGGATTGCTGGGTCATATGGCAGTTCATTTCCAGTTTTTTAAAGAAATCTCCACACTGTTTTCCATAGCGGCTGTACTAGTTTGCATTCCCACCAACAGTGTAAGAGGGTTCCCTTTTCTCCACACCCTCTCCAGCATTTATTGCTTGTAGACTTTTGGATAGCAGCCATCCTGACTGGTGTAATGGTACCTCATTGTGGTTTTGATTTGCATTTCTCTGATAATGAGTGATGTTGAGCATCTTTTCATGTGTTTGTTAGCCATCTGTATGTCTTCTTTGGAGAAATGTCTGTTTTAGTTCTTTGGCCCATTTTTTGATTGGGTCATTTATTTTTCTGGAATTGAGCTGCAGGAGTTGCTTGTATATTTTTGAGATTAATCCTTTGTCTGTTTCTTCATTTGCTATTTATTTTCTCCCAATCTGAGGGCTGTCTTTTCACCTTACTTATAGTTTCCTTTGTAGTGCAAAAGCTTTTAAGTTTCATTAGGTCCCATTTGTTTAGTTTTGCTTTTATTTCCAATATTCTGGGAGGTGGGTCATAGAGGATCTTGCTGTGATTTATGTCGGAGAGTGTTTTGCCTATGTTCTCCTCTAGGAGTTTTATAGTTTCTGGTCTTACATTTAGATCTTTAATCCATTTTGAGTTTATTTTTGTGTATGGTGTTAGAAAGTGTTCTAGTTTCATTCTTTTACAAGTGGTTGACCAGTTTTCCCAGCACCACTTGTTAAAGAGGTTGTCTTTTTCCATTGTATATCCTTGCCTCCTTTGTCAAAGATAAGGTGTCCATAGGTTCGTGGATTTATCTCTGGGCTTTCTATTCTGTTCCATTGATCTATATTTCTGTCTTTGTGCCAGTACCATACTGTCTTGATGACTGTGGCTTTGTAGTAGAGTCTGAAATCAGGCAGGTTGATTCCTCCAGTTCCATTCTTCTTTCTCAAGATTGGTTGGGCTATTCGAGGTTTTTTGTATTTCCATACAAATTGCGAAATTCTTTGGTCTAGTTCTGTGACAAATACCGTTGGTAGCTTGATAGGGATTGCATTGAATCTATAGATTGCTTTGGGTAGAATAGCCATTTTGACAATATTGATTCTTCCAATCCATGAACACGGTATGTTTCTCCATCTGTTTGTGTCCTCTTTGATTTCTTTCATCAGTGTTTTATAGTTTTCTATGTATAGGTCTTTGTTTCTTTAGGTAGATATACTCCTAAGTATTTTATTCTTTTTATTGCAATGGTGAATGGTATTGTTTCCTTAATTTCTCTTTCTGTTTTTTCATTGTTAGTATATAGGAATGCAAGGGATTTCTGTGTGTTAATTTTATATCTGCAACTTTACTATATTTCATTGATTAGCTCTAGTAATTTTCTGGTAGAGTCTTTAGGGTTTTCTATGTAGAGGATGATGTCATCTGCAAACAGTGAGAGTTTCACTTCTTCTTTTCCTATCTGGATTCCTTTTACTTCTTTTTTTCTGCTCTGATTGCTGTGGCCAAAACTTCCAACACTATGTTGAATAGTAGTGGTGAGAGTGGGCACCCTTGTCTTGTTCCTGATTTCAGGGGAAATGCTTTCAATTTTTCACCATTGAGGGTGATGCTTGCTGTGGGTTTGTCATATATAGCTTTTATTATGTTGAGGTATGTTCCTTCTATTCCTGCTTTCTGGAGAGTTTTAATCATAAATGAGTGTTGAATTTTGTCAAAGGCTTTCTCTGCATCTATTGAGATAATCATATGGTTTTTATCTTTCAATTTGTTAATGTGGTGTATTACATTGATTGATTTGCGGATATTAAAGAATCCTTGCATTCCTGGGATAAAGCCCACTTGGTCATGGTGTATGATTTTTTTAATATGTTGTTGGATTCTGTTTGCTAGAATTTTGTTAAGGATTTTTGCATCTATGTTCATCAGTGATATTGGCCTGTAGTTTTCTTTTTTTGTGGCATCTTTGTCTGGTTTTGGAATTAGGGTGATGGTGGCCTCATAGAATGAGTTTGGAAGTTTAACTTCTTCTGCAATTTTCTGGAAGAGTTTGAGTAAGATAGGTGTTAGCTCTTCTCTAAATTTTTGGTAGAATTCAGCTGTGAAGCCATCTGGTCCTGGGCTTTTGTTTGCTGGAAGATTTCTGATTACAGTTTCGATTTCCTTGCTTGTGATGGGTCTGTTAAGATCTTCTATTTCTTCCTGGTTCAGTTTTGGAAAGTTATACTTTTCTAAGAATTTGTCCATTTCATCCAAGTTGTCCATTTTATTGGCATAGAGCTGCTGGTAGTAGTCTCTTATGATCCTTTGTATTTCAGTGTTGTCTGTTGTGATCTCTCCATTTCATTTCTAATTTTGTTAATTTGGTTCTTCTCTCTTTGCTTCTTAATGAGTCTTGCTAATGGTTTGTCAATTTTGTTTATTTTTTCAAAAAACCAGCTTTTAGCTTTGTTGATTTTTGCTATGGTCTCTTTAGTTTTCTATTGCATTTATTTCTGCCCTGATTTTTAAGATTTCTTTCCTTCTGCTAACCCTGGGGTTCTTCATTTCTTCCTTCTCTAATTGCTTTAGGTGTAGAGTTAGGTTATTTATTTGGCTTTTTTTCTTGTTTCTTGATGTAAGCCTGTAATGCTATGAACCTTCCCCTTAGCACTGCTTTTACAGTGTCCCATAGGTTTTGGGTTGTTGTGTTTTCATTTTCATTCATTTCTATACATATTTTGATTTCTTTTTTGATTTCTTCTATGATTTGTTGGTTATTCAGAAGCGTGTTATTTAGCCTCCATATGTTTGAAATTTTAACATTTTTTTTTCCTGTAATTGAGATCTAATCTTATTGCACTGTGGTCAGAAAAGATGACTGGAATGATTTCAATTTTTTTGAATTTTCCAAGACCAGATTTATGGCCCAGGTTGTGATCTATTCTAGAGAAGGTTCCGTGTGCACTTGGGAAAAGGGTGAATTTGATTGTTTTGGGGTGAAATGTCCTATAGATATCAATTAGATCTAGCTGGTCCATTGTGTCATTTAAGGTTTGTGTTTCCTTGTTAATTTTCTGTTTAGTTGATCTATCCATAGTTGTGAGTGGGGTATTAAAGTCTCCCACTATTATTGTGTTACTATTAATTTCCTCTTTCATACTCGTTAGCGTTTGCCATACATATTGCGGTGCTCCTATGTTGGGTGCATATATATTTATAATTGTTATATCTTCTTCTTGGATTGATCCTTTGATCATTATGTAGTGTCCTTTCTTTGTCTCTTTTCACATCCTTTATTTGAAAGTCTATTTTATCTGATATGAGTATTGCGACTCCTGCTTTCTTTTGGTCTCCGTTTGCATGAAAATATTTTTTCCAGCCCTTCACTTTTAGTCTGTATGTGTCTCTTGTTTTGAGGTGGGTCTCTTGTAGACAGCATATATAGGGGTCTTGTTTTTGTATCCATTCAGCCAATCTTTGTCTTTTGGTTGGGGCATTCAACCCATTTACATTTAGGGTAATTATTGATAGGTGTGGTCCCGTTGCCATTTACTTTGTTGTTTTGGGTTCACGTTTATACAACCTTTCTGCATTTTCTGTCTAGAGAAGATCCTTTAGCATTTGTTGAAGAGCTGGTTTGGTGGTGCTGAATTCTCTCAGCTTTTGCTTATCTGTAAAGCTTTTGAATTCTCCTTCATATCTGAATGAGATCCTTGCTGGATACAGTAATCTAGGTTGTAGGTTATTCTCTTTCATTACTTTCAGTACGTCCTGCCATTCCCTTCTGGCCTGGAGGGTTTCTATTGATAGATCAGCTGTTATCCTTATGGGAATCCCTTTGTGTGTTATTTGTTGTTTTTCCCTTGCTGCTTTTAATATTTGTTCTTTGTGTTTGATCTTTGTTAATTTGATTAATATGTGTCTTGGGGTGTTTCGCCTTGGGTTTATCCTGTTTGGGACTCTCTGGGTTTCTTGGACTTGGGTGGCTATTTCCTTCCCATTTTAGAGAAGTTTTCAGCTATTATCTCCTCGAGTATCTTTTCATGGCCTTTCTTTTTGTCTTCTTCTTCTGGGTCTCCTATGATCTGAATGTTGGGGCGTTTCACATTGTCCCAGAGTTCCCTGAGGTTGTCCTCATTTCTTTTGATACTTTTTTCTTTTTTCCTCTCTGCTTCATTTATTTCCACCATTTTATCTTCTACCTCACTTATCCTATCTTCTGCCTCCATTATTCTACTCTTGGTTCCCTCCAAAGTGTTTTTGATCTCATTCATTGCATTATTCATTTTTAATTGACTCTTTTTTATTTCTTCTAGGTCTTTATTAAACATTTCTTGTATCTTTTCAATCTTTGTTTCCAGGCTATTTATCTGTAACTCCATTTTGTTTTCAAGATTTTGGATCATTTTTATTATCATTATTCTAAATTCTTTTTCAGGTAGATTCCCTATCTCCTCCTCTTTTGTTTGACTTGGTGGGCATTTTTCATGTTCCTTTACCTGTTGGGTATTTCTTTGCCTTTTCATCTTGTTTATATTGCTGTATCTGGAGTGGGCTTTCTGTATTCTGGAGGTCTGTGGTTCTTTTTTATTGTGGAGGATTAACCCAGTGGGTGGGGTTAGATGATTGGCTTGTCAAGGTTTCCTGGTTAGGGAAGCTTGCGTCAGTGTTCTGGTGTGTGGAACTTGATTTCTTCTCTTTGGAGAGCAATGGAGTGCCCAGTAATGAGTTTTGAGATGGGTCTATGTGTTAGGTGTGACCTTGGGCAGCCTGTATGTTGGTGTTCAGGGCTATGTTCCTGCGTTGCTGGAGAATTTGCGTGGTATGTCTTGCTCTTAAACTTATTGGCTCTTGGGTGGTGGTTGGTTTCAGTGTAGGTATGAAGGCTTTTGGACGGTCACTTATTACTTAAAGTTCCATGTAGTCAGGAGTTTTCTGGTGTTCTCAGGTTTTGGGCTGAAGTCTCCTGCCTCTGGATTTCAGTTTTATTCTTCCTGTAGTCTCAAGACTTCTCCAACTATACAGCCCTGATAAGAAAACTTCTAGGTTAATGGCTAAAAGATTCTCCCCCGTTAGGGACACCCAGAGAGGTTCACAGAGTTACATGAAGAAGAGGAGAGGGAGGAGGGAGATAGAGATGAGCAGGAGGAGAAAAAGGGGGACTCAAGAGGAGAGAGACAGATCTACGCAGCTGTCTGTTCCCAGAGTGTTCTCCATAGCCCAGTCACCTACAAAGATTCACAGAATTGGATTGGGAAGAGAAGGGGAAAGGAGGAAATAGAGGTGTTCTGAGGTAGAAAACAGAGAGTCAAGATTGGGAGAGAGAATAATCTTCGGTTTAAAAATAGGGCTTCTCTTCTTTTTTTTTTTGTAAGGTTATAGTGTATTGAAAATGAAAATTAAGGAGTAGTAGAGGAGGACTAGAGGACTTTAAAAGAAATAAGAAAAAAAGAAAAATAGAGAATAGAAGAGAAAAAGGAAAGAAAAAAAAGAAAAAAGAAAAAAAAAAGAGAAAGAAAAAAAAAGAAAGAAAAAAAAAATTTTCCCCCTAATTAAAAAAATCATAAAAATCTATGGAAATGAAAGTTAAGGAGTAATGGAGGAGTAATAGGGGATTTTAAAGGAAAATAAAAGAGAAAAAATAAAAAAGAAAAAATAAAAAAAGAAAAAAAAAGAGAAAAAAGTAAAATTATATCTAGGAGTTTCTCTGGAGCTGTTGCGGTCCGTGTGGGTTCGGCTCAGTTTCAGATAGCTCCTCGTTCCAGCTTACGCTTTTCGATATCTACAGGCCCCTTCCGGTGTAGTCGGTGTTTTCTAGAGGGATTTTAATCTGTTGCACCAGTCCCTTCTGAAGCGGTTCCCTTTGTTTATTTGGCTTCTGTTTGCTGGTCTCTTCAGAGGCTCATTTCCACCCTGACACAGGCGGGCGGAGGTGGACTCTTATTCAGGTAGCTAGTTCCATCGCTCTGCGGGGAGGGGCTGGCGCTGCAGGGAGGGGCTGGGGCTGTGGCGACGCTGCTTTCTCCGTCTGCGCTGCTCAGGCTCCCGGCTGTTCTATATGGAGCGTGCCCCGCGCTGCGCGAGGTTCCAGCCCTCGGGTGTTCCACAAAAGCGCAGAACGAAAAGCTGCGCCTGCTCTCTGTGCCTTCCCCGTCAGAGCGGTCCAGGCAGCCAGGGGCTTGGTGGGCACACTCTCCCCAGGTGTGGCGCTCCCACTCCCTTCCATGGACCCAGTCTCAGGTTCCGCTGGCGCCAGTCGGGTGCCTGCGCCTTCTGCCCTACGCATCCCCAGCCCCAGTCCCCGCCCATGCCAGTCGGGTGCCTGCGCCCTGTGTCTCGCCGCGACCTTCCCCTCCCCTCTGCCTCCTGCCTCCGGCAGGGCTGGGCCGATCCGCAGCCTGAGAGCTCTTCTCTGGACTTTCTCGGTCTCTTTGTTCTGCGAACGGCCGGCGGTGTGTTTGGGCCAGTTAATTTACTCTCTCTCTTTGGGTCTCCCACAGCTCAAGTTGGCAACTCACAGAAGCTCCCTCCGATTGTCCTCAGGGCCCTCAGGCCCGGATCCTACCCCAAGCAATGCTGCCTAAGATTCCCGGGACGGATCTCCGTCCTTAGCTCTTTTGTCTCACTTTTGATCTTTTATATTTTGTCCTACCTCCTTTCGAAGACAATGGGCTGCTTTTCTGGGCGGCTGATGACCTCAGCTAGCGATCAGAAGTTGTTTTGTGAAGTTTGCTCTGCGTTCAGTTATTCTTTTGATGAATTTGTAGGAGAGAAAGTGGTCTCCCCGTCCTACTCCTCTGCCATCTTGGCTCCTCCTGCAAGCTGGCTTTCATCTCACTAGATGAAGGGATGTCTGAATCCCCTGGAGAGACACTAGAGAAAGCCCTAGCTCCCCACCCCATCTCGAAAGGAGGCCTCACATCCCTTTTACAACTCAAGAGGAATGCGGAGTTCAATGAATAAAATGGAGACGATGTCTGACTCCATTTGGAAATTGACAGGAATCCCAGTATCCCAATGGCAAAAGGAAAGGGAGCCTGGATCTGCCGCCTCACCTCGAGAGGTGTTCCTATTGCCCTTTCAAGGCTCGAGGAGAATCCCGAGGTGTCCCTCCCAACTAGGCACGAGTTCATTCGTCACTGAACAAACAAGTGTTTTGAAGGGCCATCCCCGTCGTAACTCGAGAAAAACCATGAGACTTACCCTCCCTGCGAGATGAGACACAATTCCGCTGCACTGCGTGCAGAGCAACTCTGTGTTACACATCACACACGAAAGGAGCCTTGATTTCCTTGATGGCACTACAGAGAAACCCCAAGAACACTGTCTCAAGTCTAGAGGGATCCTGAGGTCATTGTAGCAACACAAAAGAGCTCCGTGTACCCCAAATTAACTCGAGATGAGAGCTAAGTCCCTGGTTTTGAATCAAGGGGAAAACAAAGCTTTGAAAAGCACCTCAAGAGGAGGCTTCTCTCAGCTCTAGGTATGTGAGAGGGACCCTGAGTTTGCGACCTGAAGTGGAATAGACATCGAAATGCCCTGTCTCGATAAAGGCTGGATATCCCTGCAGTAACTTGAATGCAGGCTGGTCTTGCTTCTCCCAAGACAAAGGGATGTCTGAATCCCCTGTGGAGACCACAGAGAAAGACCTAGTTCCCCGCCTCATCGCGACCAGAGGCCTCACATCCTTTGAAAACTCGAGAGGTACACGGAGATCAATGCTTTAAAAGGAGACGATGCCTGACTCTTCTTGAAACTTGATAGGAGTCCCAGGATCCCTGTGGCACGTGGAAAGGAGCCCTGGGTCTCCCGCCTCAGCTGGAGAGGCGTCCCAATTGCACTGCCAAGCCTCGAGGAGAATCCGGAGTTGTCCCTCGCAACTAGGCAGGAGTCCTGACGTCGCTGAACAAACACTTGTTTTGAAGGGCCATCCCCGTCGTAACTCGAGAATATACCCCAGCTTCCCTCCGCAACTCGAGAAAAACCTTGAGACTTCCCCTTCGCCGTGAGATGAGGTCCGATTCCCTGCACTGCATGCAGAGCAATTCCGTGTTCCACATCAAACATGAAAGGAGCCTTGATTTCCTTGATGGCACTCCAGAGAAACCCAAACAACACTGTGTCAAGTCTAGAGGGATCCTGAGGTCACTGCAGCAACAACAAAGAGCTCCATGTGTCCCAAATCATCTCGAGATGAGAGCTGATTTTCTGGCTTCAAATCAAGAGGAATGCCAACTTTCCACAAGCACCACAAGAAGAGGCTTCTCTCAGCTATACATATGTGAGAGGGACCCTGAATTTGTGGCCTCAAATGGAATCGACCTTGAGATGCCCTGACTCGAAATAAGGCCAGAATTCCCTGCAGTGACGTGAATGCAAGCTGGTTTTCATCTCACAAGATGAAGGGATGTCTGAATCCCCTGGGGAGACAATAGAGAAAGCCCTAGCTCCCCACCCCATCTCGACAGCAGGCCTCACATTCCTTTGACAACTCTAGAGGAACACGGAGTTCAATGATTCAAAAGTTGACGATGCATGACTCCTCTTGAAAATTGACAGGAATCCCAGTATCCCAGTGGCAACAGGAAAGGGACCCTGGGTCTGCCGCCTCACCTCGAGTGTTGTTCCTATTTCCCTTTCAAGCCTCGAGGAAAATTCCAAGGTGTCGTTCGCAACTAGGCAGGAGTCCTTTCGTCACTGAACAAACACGTGTTTTGAAGGACCATCCCCGTTGTATCTTGCATCACCCAGGTCCCCGCCGCACCTCGAGAAAAACCATGAGACTTCCGCTCGCCGGGAGATGAGGCCCGTATCTGCAGTATTGCGTGCAGAGAAATTCCGTGTTCCACATCAAACATGAAAGGAGCCTTGATTTCCTTGATGGCACTCCAGAGAAACCACAAAAACACTGTCTCAAGTCTAGAGGGATCCTGAGGTCACTGCAGCAACACGAAAGAGCTCCATGTAGCCCAAACCATCTCGAGATGCGAGCTGATTTCCTGGCTTCAAATAAAGTGGAATGCCAACTTTCCAAAAGCCCCTAAAGAGGAGGCTTCTCTCAGCTATATGTATGTGAGAGGCACCCTGAATTTGCGGCCTCAAATGGAATTGACACCGAGATGCCCTGATACGAAATAAGGTCGGAATTCCATGCAGTGAGGTGAATGCCAACTGGTTGTCATCTCACAAGATGAAGGGATGTCTGAATTCCCTGGTGAGACACTAGAGAAAGCCCTAGCTTCCCTCCCCATCTCGACAGTAGCCCTCACATCCCTTTCACAACTCGAGAGGAACGCGGCATTCAGTGATTCAAAAGGAGACGATGCATGACTCCTCTTGAAAACTGACAGGAATCCCAGTATCCCAATGGCAACAGGAAAGGGACGCTGGGTCTTCTGCCTCACCTGGAGAGGCGTCCCAATTGCCCTGTCAAGCCTCGAGGAGAATCCCGAGGTTTCCCTCTCAACTAGACAGGAGTCCTGACGTCGCTGAACAAACACGTGTTTTGAAGGACCATCCCCGTCGTAACTCGAGAATATACCCCATGTTCCCGCCGCAACTCGAGAAAAACCATGAGACTTCCCCCTCGCCTTGAGATGAGGCCCGATTCCGCTGTACTGCAGGCAGAGAAATTGTATGATCCACATCAAATACGAAAGGAGCATTGATTTCCTTGATGGGACTACAGCGAAACCCCAAGAACACTGTCTCAAGTCTAGAGGGATTCTGAGGTCACTGTAGCAACACGAAAGAGCTCCAGTACCCCAAATCAACTCTAGATGAGAGCTTCGTCCCTCGCTTCGACTCAAGAAGAAAACCAACTTTCCACAACCACCTCAAGATGAGTCTTCTCTCAGCTCTAGGTATGTGAGAGGGACCCTGAGTTTGCGGCCTCAAGTGGAATGGACACCGAGATGCCCTGACTCGAAATAAGACCGAATATCCCTGCAGTGACTTGAATGCAGGCTCGTCTTGCATCTCCCAAGATGAAGGGATGTCTGAATCCCCTGTGGAGATCATAGAGAAAGATCTAGTTCCCCACCTAATGGCGACTGGAGGCCTCACATCCTTTGAAAACTCGAGAGGTACATGGAGATCAAAGCTTCAAAAGGAACGATGCCTGACTGCTCTTGAAAATTGATAGGAATCCCAGTATCCCTGTGGCACATGGAAAGTGACCCTGGGTCTCCGGCCTCATGTGTAGAGGCGTCCTAATTGCCCTGCCAAGCCTCGAGGAGAATCCCGAGTTGTCCCTCGCAACTAGGCAGGAGTCCTGGCGTCGCTGAACAAACACGTGTTTTGAAGGGCCATCCCTGTTGTAACTCGAGAATATACCCCAGGGTCACACTGCAACTCGAGAAAAATCATGAGACTTCCCCCACGCTGCAAGATGAGGCCTGATTCCCCTGCATTGCATGCAGAGCAATTCCGTGTTCCACATCTAACACGAAAGGAGCCTTGATTTCCTTGATGGCACTCCAGAGAAACCCCAAGAACACTGTCTCAAGTCTAGAGGGATCCTGAGGTCGCTGAAGCAACCCAAAAGAGCTCCATGTACCCCAAATCAACTCGAGATGAGAGCTTAGTCCCTGGTTTCAACTCAAGCGGAATACCAAATTTCCACAAGCACCACAAGGAGAGTCTACTCTGCTATACGTATGTGAGGGGGAACTGAATTTGCGGCCTCAAATGGAATCTACACTGAGATGCCCTGACTCGAAATAAGGCTGGAATTCACTGCAGTGACGTGAATGCAAGCTGGTTTTCATCTCACAAGATGAAGGGATGTCTGAAACCCCTGGAGAGAAAATGGAGAAATCCCTAGCTCCCCGCTCCATCTCGACAGGAGCCCTCACATCCCTTTGACAATTGGAGAGGAACGCGGATTTCAATCATTCAAAAGGAGATGATGGCTGACTCATCTTTAAAATTGAGAGTAATCACAGTATCCCAGTGGCAAAAGGAATGATACACTGGGTCTGCCGCCTCACCTAGAGCTGTGTTCCTATTGCTCTTTCAAGCCTCGATGAGAATCCCGAGGTGGCCCTCGAAACTAGGAAGGAGTCCTGACATTGTTGAACAAACACGCGTTTTGAAGGGCCATCCCCGTCTTCACTCGAGAATATACCCCAGGTTCCCGCCGGACTCGAGAAAAACCATGAGACTTCCCCCTCGCTGCGAGATGAGGCCTGATTCGGCTGCATTGTGTGTAGAGCAAATCCGTGTTCCACGTCAAACACAAAAGGAGCCTTGATTTCCTTGATGGCACTCCAGGGAAACCCCAAGAACACTGTCTCAAGTCTAGAGGGATCCTGAGGTCACTGCAGCAACAACAAAAGCTCCATGTACCCCAAATCATTTTGAGATGAGAACTGATTTCCTGGCTTCAAATCAAGAGGAATGCCAACTTTCCACAAGCACCACAAGAAGAGGCTTCTCTCAGCTATACGTATGTGAGAGGGACCCTGAATCTGCGGCCTCAAATGGAATCGACCTTGAGATGCCCTGATTGGAAATAAGGCCAGAATTCCCTGCAGTGACGTGAATGCAAGCTGGTTTTCATCTCACAAGATGAAGGGATGTCTGAATCCCCTGGGGAGACAATAGATAAAGTCCTAGCTCCCCGCCCCATCTCGGCAGCAGTCCTGACATTCCTTTGACAACTCTAGAGGAACGTGGAGTTCAATGATTCAAAAGTTGATGATGCATGACTCCTCTTGAACATTGACAGGAATCCCAGTATCCCAGGGCAACAGGAAAGGGACCCTGAGTCTGCCACCTCACCTCGAGAGTTGTTCCTATTGCCCTTTCAAGGCTCGAAGAAAATTCCAAGGTGTCCCTAGCAACTAGGCAGGAATCCTCATGTCGCTGAACAAACACATGTTTTGAAGGGCCATCCCCTTCGTAACTTGCATCTCCCCAGGATCCCGCAATAACTCGAGGAAAATCCATGAGACTTCCGCTCGCCGGGAGATGAGGCCCGTATCTGCAGAATTGTGTGCAGAGCAATTCCGTGTTCCACATCAAACATGAAAGGAGCCTTGATTTCCTTGATGGCACTCCAGAGCAACCACAAAAACACTGTGTCAAGTCTAGAGGGATCCTGAGGTCACTGCAGCAACATGAAAGAGCTCCATGTACCCCAAACAATCTCGAGATGAGAGCTGATTTCCTGGCTTCAAATCAAGAGGAATGCCAACTTTCCACAAGCAATACAAGAAGAGTCTTCTCTCAGCTACACCTGTGTGAGAGGGACTCTGAATTTGCAGCCTCAAATGGAATCGACACCGAGATGCCCTGACTCGAAAAAAGGCCGGGATTCCCTGCAGTGACGTGAATGCTACTTGGTTTTCATCTCACAAGATGAAGGGATATCAGAATCCCCTTGGGAGACATTAGAGAAAGACCTAGCTCCCTGCCCAATCTCGACAGGAGGCATCACATCCCTTTGATAACTGGAGAGGAACGCGGAGTTCAGTGATTCAAAAGGAGACGATGCCTAACTCCTCTTGAAAATTGACAGGAATTCCAGTATCACAGTGGCAACAGGAAAGGGACACTGGGTCTCCCACCTCAGGTTGACAGGTGTTTCTATTGCCCTTTCAAGCCTCAATGACAATCCCGAGGTGTCCCTTGCAACTAGGCAGGAGTCGGACGTTGCTGAACAAACACGTGTTTGGAACGGCCATCCCCTCCGTAACTCGAGAATATACCCGAGGTTCCCGGCGCAACTCTAGAAAAACCATGAGACATCCACCTCGCTGGGAGATGAGCGCCGATTCCACTGCTTTGCGTGCAGAGATATTCCGTGTTCCACATCAAACACGAAAGGAGCCTTGATTTCCTTGGTGGTACTACAGAGAAACCCCAAGAACACTGTTTCAAGGCTAGAGGGATCCTGAGGTCACTGTAGCAACACGAAAGAGCTCCGTGGACCAAAAATCAACTCGAGATGAGAGGTTAGTCCCTGGCTTCGACTCCAGTGGAATACCAACTTTCCACAAGCACCTCACGAGGAGGCTTCGCTCAGCTATAGGTATGTGAGAGGGACCCTGAGTTTGCGGCCTCAAGTAGAATGGACACCGAGATGCCCTGACTGGGAATAAGGCCGGATATCCCTGCAGTGACATGAATGCATGCTCGTCGTGCATCTCCCAAGACGAATGGTTGTCTGAATGCCCTGTAGAGACCGTATAGAAAGATCAAGTTCCCGCCTAATGGCGACCTGAGGGCTCACATCATTTGAAAACTCGAGAGGTAGGCAGAGATCAATGCTTCAAAAGGAGACGATGCCTGACTGCTCTTGAAAATTGATAGGAATCCCAGTATGCCTGTGGCATGTGGAAAGGGACCCTGAGTCTCCCACCTCACATGGAGAGGCGTCCCAATAGCCTTGCCAAGCCTCGAGGAGAATACCGAGGTGTCCCTCGCAACTAGGCAGGAATCCTGACGTCGCTGAACAAACAGGTGTTTGGAAGGGCCATCCCCGTCGTAACTCGAGAATATACCCCAGGTTCCCACCGCAACTTGAGAAAAACCATGAGACTTCCCCCTCGCCGCGAGATGAGGCCCGATTCCCTGGATTGTGTGCAGAGCAATTCCTTGTTCCAAATCAAACATGAAAGGAGCCTTGATTTCCTTGATGGCCCTACAGACAGACCCAAGAACACTGTCTCAAGTCTAGAGGGATCCTGAGGTCACTGCATCAACATGAAAGGGCCCCATGTACCCCAAATCATCTCGAGATGAGAGCTGATTTCCTCGATTCAAATCAAGAGGAATGCCAACTTTCTACAACCACCACAAGGGAGGCCTCTATCAGCTATATGTATGTGAGAGGGACCCTGAGTTTGCGGCCTCAAGTGGAATGAACACCGAGATGCCCTGACTCGAAATAAGGCCGGATATCCCTCCAGTGACTTGAATGCAGGCTCGTCTTGCATCTCCCAAGACAAAAGGATGTCTGAATCCAGTGTGGAGACCACAGAGAAAGACCTTGTTCCCCACCTCATCATAACTGGAGGCCTCACATCCTTTGAAAACTCCAGAGGTACACGGAGATCAATGCCTCCAACGGAGACGATGCCTGACTCCTCGTGAAACTTGATAGGAGTCCCAGGATTCCTGTGGCACGTGGAAAGGGACCTTGGTCTCCCGCCTCAGCTGGAGAGGCGTCCCAATTGCCCTGCCAAGCCTCGAGGAGAATCCCGAGTTGTCCCTCGCAACTAGGCAGGAGTCCTGTCGTCGGTGAACAAACACCTATGTGGAAGGGCCATCCCCGTCGTAACTCGAGAATATACCCCAGGTTGCTGCCGCAACTCGAGAAAAACCATGAGACTTCCCCTCGCCGTGAGATGAGGCCCGATTCCCCTGCACTGCGTGCAGAGCAATTCCGTGTTGCACATCAAACATGAAAGGAGCCTTGATTTCCTTGATGGCACTCCAGAGAAACCAAGAAAACTGTTTCAAGGCTAGAGGAATCCTCAGGTCACTGTAGCAACAGGAAAGAGCTCCGTGGACCAAAAATCAACTCGAGATGAGAGGTTAGTCCCTGGCTTCGACTCCAGAGGAATACCACCTTACCACAAGCACCTCAAGAGGAGGCTTCTCTCAGCTCTAGGTATGTGAGAGGGACCCTGAGTTTGCGGCCTCAAGTGGAATGGACACCGCGATGCCCTGACTCGAAATAAGGCCGGATATCCCTGCAGTGACTTGAATGCAGGCTCGTCTTGCATCTCCCAAGATGAAAGCATGTCTGAATCCCCTGTGGAGACCACAGAGAAAGACCTAGTTCCCCACCTCATCGCGACCGGAGGCCTCAAATCCTTTGAAAACTCCAGAGGTATGCGGACATCAATGCCTCAGAAGGAAAGGATGCCTGACTCCTCGTGAAACTTGATAGGAGTCCCAGGATTCCTGTGTTAGGTGAAAGGGAACCTTGGTCTCCCGCCTCAGCTGGAGAGGCGTCCCAATTGCCCTGCCAAGCCTCGAGGAGAATCCCGAGTTGTCCGTCGCAACTATGCAGGAGTCGTGACGTCGCTGAACAAACACGTGTGTGGAAGGGCCATCCCCGTCGAAACTCGAGAATATACCCCAGGTTCCCGCCGCAACTAGAGAAAAACCATGAGACTTCACCCTCGCCGCGAGATGAGGACCGTTTCCCCTGCACTCCGTGCAGAGCAATTCCGTGTTGCACATCAAACATGAAAGGACCCTTGTTTTCCTTGATGGCACTCCAGACAAAAACCCAAGAACACTCTTTCAAGGCTAGAGGGATCCTGAGGAAACTGTGGTAACACGAAAGAGCTCTGTGGACCAAAAATCAACTCGAGATGAGAGTTTAGTCCCTGGCTTCGACTCCAGAGGAATACCACCTTACCACAAGCACCTCAAGAGGAGGCTTCTCTCTGCCCTAGGTATGTGAGAGTGACCCTGAATTTCGGCCTCAAGTGGAATGAACACCGAGATGCCCTGACTCGAAATAAGGCCGGATATCCCTCCAGTGACTTGAATGCAGGCTCGTCTTGCATCTCCCAAGACAAAAGGATGTCTGGATCCCCTGTTGAGACCACAGAGAAAGACCTTGTTCCCCACCTCATCACAACTGGAGGCCTCACATCCTTTGAAAACTCCAGAGGTACATGGTGATCAATGCCTCCAAAGGAGACGATACCTGACTCCTCGTGAAACTTGATAGGAGTCCCAGGATTCCTGTGGCACGTGGAAAGGGACCCTTGGTCTCCCGCCTCAGCTGGAGAGGCGTCCCAATTGCCCTGCCAAGCCTCGAGGAGAATCCCGAGTTGTCCCTCGCAACGAGGCAGGAGTCCTGACGTCGCTGAACAAACACGTGGGTGGAAGGGCCATCCCCGTCGTAACTCGAGAATATACCCCAGGTTCCCGCCGCAACTCGAGAAAAACCATGAGACTTCCCCCTCGCCGCGAGATGAGGCCCGATTCCCCTGCACTGCATGCGGAGCAATTCCGTGTTGCACATCAAACATGAACGGAGCCTTGATTTCCTTGATGGCACTCCAGAGAAAGACCAAGAAACTGTTTCAAGGCTAGAGGGATCCTGAGGTCACTGTAGCAACACGAAAGAGCTCCGTGGACCAAAAATCAACTCGAGATGAGAGGTTAGTCCCTGGCTTCGACTCCAGAGGAATACCCCCTTACCACAAGCACCTCCAGAGGAGGCTTCTCTCAGCTCTAGGTATGTGAGAGGGTCCCTGATTTTGCGACCTCAAGTGGAATGGACACCACGATGCCCTGACTCGAAATAAGGCCGATATCCCTGCAGTTACTTGAATGCAGGCTCGTCTTGCATCTCCCAAAACGAAAGAATGTCTGAATCCCCTGTGGAGACCACAGAGAAAGACCTAGTTCTCCATCCCTCATCCGCGTACCGGAGTGCCTCGTGAAACTGAGTCCCTCCTGTGGCAAAAGGGACCCTTGGTCTCCCGCCTCAGCTGGAGAGGCGTCCCAATTGCCCTGCCAAGCCTCGAGGAGAATCCCGAGTTGTCCCTCGCAACTAGGCAGGAGTCCTGACGTCGGTGAACAAACACGTTGTGGAAGGGCCATCCCCGTCGTAACTCGAGAATATACCCCAGGTTCCCGCCGCAACTCGAGAAAAACCATGAGACTTCCCCTCGCCGCGAGATGAGGCCCGATTCCCCTGCACTGCGTGCAGAGCAATTCCGTGTTGCACATCACACATGAAAGGAGCCTTGATTTCCTTGATGGCACTCCAGAGAAACCCCAAGAACACTGTTTCAAGGCTAGAGGGATCCTGAGGTCACTGTAGCAACACGAAAGAGCTCCGTGGACCAAAAATCAACTCGAGATGAGAGGTTAGTCCCTGGCTTCGACTCCAGAGGAATACTGAAAGTTTGTTGCTGAACGATAAGACGCGGTATTCTTGGCCTCCGGAGGAGACGAATTCAATCCGGGGCCAGAGACGAAGCTGGATCGCTCAGAGCTTTTGTGTAATAAAGTTTTATTAAAGTATAGAGAAAGCTTCTGACATAGGCATCAGAAGGGGGCAGAAGAGTACCCCCCTCCTAGTCTTTAGCTGTATGTTATATAGTCACTCACAGTCTGTTAATGAAATGAAAGTAATGTCATAAAATTTAGAATGGCATCAGATAATTCATCCCAGGCCATAAAACAATTGACTTGAATTTTGTAGAAGGGCAGAATACCAACAAATAGTTCCGTTTACATAGATTAGGGGAACAATACCTGAGTAAGTAAGTTAGGCCGTTTGGCGGAACCAACTTGAAGATAGAGTCTGGAGGTTCATTAACATAGCTTAAGACAACATTTCCATACGAAAAAGGCATGTATTGGTTAACTCAAAGTTTGAGAGTAGTTAGCTTTAGGTGAGACCAGGTGTCATGGCAACACAGAATGTTAAGAGAAACCTCCTTTTAAATTTGTATAGAGAAGGAAAAACGATCGCTGGTTTGTTTCTTCCTGCCGCTTAAGAGAGATAAAAATGTCTGGCACTTACAGCCTCTTTCCTCCATTTGGAGACCCCTGGCCTTCCTGCCTGTTACCCTCTCATTCCCCCCCCCCTTTTTTTTAAGGAGAATTATGTTGCCTAGGGAAAAGGGGCGTCGTTTTCATTCCATAACTGCTTCCGAGCTGACAAGGGGCATTGTCCCTAAATTGGTGAGGCAACATATTCTCCTAATCCTCATAGTGAGGATGTCTGATCCAGGGGCCCCAAATAGTAGTCGGAAGAAGCTACAGTGATAGCAGGAGTTTGAGCAACCATTTGTAACTTAAAAGCTTTCAGGCGACTAGAAACAAATCCAGTTACACAGTTACAGATGCAGGGAGCAAACAGCAAAAACAAAACAATCAGAATTAAAAGTCACGTTACGTCCATAGTGAAGGTACAAAGTATTGCACCAGACCATTCTAGGGTTGTTAGATGTCATCAGACGAAGAAGAGGCATCACATGTGATTGTTGTCGAAGGTATTCGCAGACTTGGAGAAAGTCCTTTCCTTGAAGTGGAGATGTCCACCACGGGAAGCCTTCCACTGATGAAGAGGGGAGTGCTCCGCAGACCCAGCAGTTAGACCGATTGTGGAATGCAGCATAGGAGTGAGCCCAGGACAGGAAGGCATTGTCTTGAGGATCAAAGGGCAGACTCAGGATTTCTGGAGTCAGCAGAAGTAGGCTCACATAGATTATCAGGCCCATCTGAAACATACAAAGTCAGAGCATAGAAAGTAAAACATAAAATGACATCACTTAGTTCTGGTCAGGGTGCCACCTCTTGACTCAAGTGTGATGTACCCACGAATCAATTCCTGGGACTTTGACAGCTGTGGGAGAAGAAAGAATAACCTGGTAAGGGCCTTCCCAGAGGGGCTCAAGGGATGGGCCCCCAGATCCCAATGTTTTTATGAGGACCTCGGTTCCTGGCTCAAATAGAGGCTTGCTGGATTCAGAGGCTGGGTCAGGAGTCGTCTCCCGGAGTTCTGTTAATGCCTGTTGAAAAGCTGAGAGTTGAGTTACATAATTAGTTAACTCTAAGGCCTCAGGATCTATAACAATGTCTGTGCGTAAGAAAGGCCTTCCATAAATACATTCAAAGGGGGACAGTCCCTCCTTTTTTGGGGCAGTTCGAGCCCTCATTAAAGCTATGGGTAGGACTTTAATCCAGTTGTCCTGCGTTTCTTGAGTTAATTTGCGCAGATGTCTTTTGATAACGTCATTAGCTTTTTCAACCTTTCCTGAGGATTGGGGTCTCCAGGAGCAGTGTAAGTGATACTCTATTCCTAGAGCTTTAGACACCCCCTGAGTTACAGCAGCTTTAAAGGCGGAGCCATGGTCACTCTGAAGGCTCCATGGCAGCCCAAACCTGGGGATAATTTCATGGATTAAAATCTTTATAACCTCTTTAGCTTGTTCACTACGACAGGGGAACGCCTCAATCCATCCAGTAAAAGTATCCACCCAAACTTGTAAGCAAGAATATCCATTAGCTTTTGGCATATGAGTAAAATCAATTTCCCAGTCTTCTCCAGGATACTTTCCCTGTTGTTGTAATCCAGATTTTGCTA
Organism: Cervus canadensis; assembly: GCF_019320065.1. Lineage (NCBI taxonomy): Eukaryota > Metazoa > Chordata > Mammalia > Artiodactyla > Cervidae > Cervus > Cervus canadensis. The sequence continues at coordinate 67,636,659 of NC_057399.1, read as the reverse complement.
GCTTTTCAGTCTTTGGGTTATTTTTCTGACATACCTCACACCGTTTGATAATGTTCTTTAAAGTTTTCATTATATTTTTACCTTCAAACAAACGAGAAGCCATCTGGTAAGTACTTTTTACACCCAAATGAAAACTCTGATGTAAACCCTTAAGAATTTTCCATTGAGCATTTTTCAGGAATTATTAATCGTCCATCCTCGGACTGTAACCATCCTTTATCAGTAATCTTTGCTCCTCTTTTCTCATATCTTTCTAATTTTTCCTCAGTATATTGTGGTTTTTCCTGTTCCACAGGACCTGTCCAGATCAAAGGCGTCTGTAGGGAGGGGGTTTCATAAAGTGCCGCTTTTTTGGCTTGAGAGTCAGCTAACAGGTTACCGGCAGCTACTTTACTCCCATCCCTGTTGTGCCCTTTGCAATGCATAACCGCTACTTCTTTAGGACAATAGATAGCAGTTAAAAGTCTCTCAATCTCTCTGAAATGCTTAATAGGTTCTCCTGTTGCTGTTTTAAACTGTCTTTCTCTTTCCATATTGCAGCATGAGCATGTAAAGTCAAATAAGCATACTCAGAATCAGTGTAGATATTTACTCGCTGCCCTTTGCTTAACTCTAGAGCTCGGGTCAGAGCCACAAGCTCCGCTAACTGGGCACTGGTTCCCTGGGGGAGAGATTTTGCTTCTAAAACGTGTTCAGCAGTCACCACAGCGTAACCTGCTTTGCGCTTTTCATCCCGAACAAAAGAACTGCCGTCTGTAAATATTTCCATGTCAGGATTGTCTAATGGGGTATCCATTAGATCCTCCCGAGCTGCATAGTTTAAGGTTAGGAATTGGGAACAATCGTGATCAGGTGTTTCATCTTCCTTCTCAGGAAGGAAAGTGGCAGGATTTAAATTTCCACAAACTTTAAGGTTAGTTACTGGTCCTTCTAACAACAGTGACTGATATTTAAGAAGCCTACTGTCTGTCATCCAAATATTAACCTTAGAATTTAAGATTCCACTCACATCATGAGAAGTCAATACAGTAAGGTTTCGCCCATTAATTATTTTTAAAGCTTCAGGTGCTAATAAAGCCGCTGCCCCAATTACTCTTAGGCAGTGGGGCCACCCACGTGCAATTACATCTAATTCTTTGCTTAGATAAGCAATAGGTTGCTGGTGAGGCCCCCGGGGTTGTGTCAAAACTCCCAAGGCCATACCTTTTCTTTCAGTGACAAACAGGTTAAATTCTGACCCTGTGGGCAAACTCAAAGCCGGAGCTTGCAGGAGAGCAGTCTGAAGAACCTTAAAAGCCTTTTGAGTATCTGGAGACCAAACCAGTTTGTCGGTTTGGGCCTGCTGAGTTTCAGCTATAAGTTTATATAAAGGCCGGGCAAGTTCCCCATAGCTCGGAATCCAAATACGACAGTAGCCTGTGATTCCCAAAAATCCTCTCAATTGTCTTAAAGTCATAGGTAGGGGATGGTTTAGTATAGGTTTAATTCTCTCAGGGCCTATGGCCCTAGTCCCTTCTGATATGATTAGGCCCAGATATCTAACAGATTGTTGACAAAGCTGAGCCTTTTCTCTTGATGCCTTGTAACCGCAGCCTGCCAGAAAGTTTAAGAAATCTTCTGAGGCTCGTGAACAAGCTTCCTCTGTCTCAGCACAGAGCAAAATATCATCTACATATTGTAACACTACCGCTTCAGAGCTATTAAAGTTTTGTAGATCCCGTGACAAACTTTGTCCAAATAAGTGAGGACTGTCACGAAATCCCTGGGGCAAAACTGTCCAGGTTAACTGGGAAGCTGGCTGTGTGGGGTCTTCAAAGGCAAATAGAAATTGACTTTCCTCCGCCAAAGGCACTGAATAGAAGGCATCTTTTAAATCAATTACTGAAAAATATTTGGCTCGTTCAGGAATTTCAGACAATAGAGTATAGGGATTAGGCACCACGGGGTGTAAAGGAACCACAGCCTCATTTATTATTTGTAAATCTTGAACTAATCTCCATTTATCATTTGATTTTTTTACACCCAAAATAGGAGTGTTGCATGGACTGTTACAGGGAACTAATAGTCCCTGCTCTTTTAAATTCTCAATGATGGGTTTTAACCCTTCCTTAACCTCAGGGTTTAGTGGATACTGCTTCTTATGTGGGAATAGGTGTGGGTCCTTGAGCTTGACAACTACAGGAATAGCATTTTGTGCTCGACCCACAGATTTTCCATCAGCCCATACTCTAGGATTCACATTTTGTTCAACTAAAGGGAGAGAAAGGGAAGGCTCCATATTCATGAAAACAGAGGCATGGACTTTGCTCAGTATATCCCTCCCCAAAAGGGGTGAGGGTGATTCTGGCACGATAAGAAACTCGTGTGAAAATAGCACAGAATCCCAGTTGCATGATAGAGAATAACTGAAGTAATACCTTTTGGCTCGTCCAGACAGTCCCATTACGGAAGCGGATCGGGAATAAAGTGGGCCAGGGGCTTCAGTAAGCACGGAGTAAGTTGCCCCAGTATCTAAAAGGAAATTGACGGATTGGCCTCCCACTGTTATTAATACCCGGGGTTCCTCAGGTGTAATTAGGATGGGAGCTTGTGTGGGGACCCCCAGGCACCTTCAGTCCTGATTGTCTTGAGAGTCAGACCCCTGAGACCTACGCCTCTGGGGGCAGTCTCTCCTCCAGTGTGGTCCCTTGCAGACCGGACATGGAGCCGGGGGCGGCTTAGATGGCTGAGGGCAATCCCGCTTGAGATGCCCCTCCTTTCCACAGCAATAGCAAGCCCATCCCTTTTCACCTGGGTCCCTCTGGGCATTATTTTCAGGCTGCTTAAGAACGGTTTTCATAGCCATTGCGAGGGCTTCCGCCTTTTCCTTCGTCTTTTTCTGCCTTTTTTTCTTTTCTTCATATTCCCTACCATAATAGACTGTCTGAGCCAGTTGTAACAGATTATCTAAAGACTGATTTGGTCCATACGCCCGTTTTGATAACTTACGGCGAATATCTGGAGCCGACTGAGTGAGAAATTTATCTTTTAAGATCACTTTCCCTTCTTCACTTTCGGGATCAATCTCAGTGAATCTGCAAAGGGCTTCTCTCAGTCTATCTAGGAATTTACCAGGAGCTTCTTTCTCCTCCTGTTCTATGTCTGCCAGTTTGCCATAGTTTAAAGGCTTAGAACGTGCCTGTCTGAGTCCTTCAAGAATACATCTGACAAAATGACTCTGATCCCATCTTCCTTTAGCAGTGTTATAGTCCCAGTCTGGTTCTGTAGCTGGGACCGCCTGACTCCCAGTGGAGACCGTGGCCATGCAGTATCACATAGGCAGACCAGGTGTGTCTTCTTTAAGCCCTGGGGATCAAATCTATCCCAGTTTTTCAGGATACAGTTCAAAGGAGTGAGGCTGGAATTGTTAGCTCCCATCTGTAAGAGAGAAAAAAGCGACCAGCGCCATTTTTTCTAACGGAGGCGTCCCTCCCTGCTCTAGATGGGGGTGTAGACAGACGTTACACCAAAAGCTTTTCCTTCCTGGTCGGACTTAGTCTGTCCCTTACCGACGCAGGCGTCACACTCGTCCCTCCCGGTTCTTCCACCGAGACGGGATGGGGATGCACCAGGGGTAGACCTGATGGCATCCCTGACTGACGTCCAGCTCTTCACCTCGCTTGCCTCTGATGCCACCCGGGGTGCAATCAGAGTAACCTTCTGGAATGCTTCCCAAGCTAAGACCTCTGGGGGACACATTCGTCACCTGAGTGCCTGTGCACAACCCTGAGTACACTCCTGACCGCAATAAGACCTGCACGAACTTTAAACTGAGATGCTCCTTCCAAGCGTCACCACACCGGTATAAGAGCCTCCTCTGGTCCACTAAGAGCCAGTGTTACCAAAGGAAAAAACCATTGCAGTTTCAATCCGAATAACCTTTAACCTCAGAGACGCTCTGGGAGTTAGAGCTCCATCTAGCTTCCGAACTTTCCATGCCTAGCGAGGCTAGGCGCTTCCTGACTACCAATCCAAGTTTGAGACCTAGACCACAGTATAGCAGCAACATAGGTCACAAGTCCCTTGAAAGTCTATGATCCGATAGATAAGGTTAGTACTTCTAATTCTCAAGGAGCTATGAAATGGTCAAAGAGACCGAAAAGTTTGACCGAGAAAGGAGAGTTCGGTCCACACGCTTTGCCCGTTTTTGGTCAGTTCCCGAAGGAGACATTGGTTGCCTCTTGGCATTGGCAGGTCGGTATAAACCCCCGACAGGTTTCTGCCATAGCCTTATGAGGTCACCCCCAGAGCAGGGTTTGCTTCGCGCAGGGCCATTCACACAAGCCTTATGAGGTCACCGTGGGACCGCAGAGCAGGGCTCCTCATTTGCTTCGCGCAGGGCATTTCATTCATTCACACAAGCACACCATAGAGTAAGTAAAGTACAGTGGAAAATGTGTTCTCTAGGAGAACAAAGAACTAGAGCTCCAAGCATCCTTACCTTGTCCTGAAGGATCCCGGACAAGCCCCCAAGATGAAAGTTTCTTGCTGAACGATAAGACGCGGGATTCTTGGCCTCCAGAGGAGACGAATTCAATCCGGGGCCAGAGACGAGGCTGGATCGCTCAGAGCTTTTGTGTAATAAAGTTTTATTAAAGTATAGAGAAAGCTTCTGACATAGGCATCAGAAGGGGGCAAAAGAGTACCCCCCTCCTAGGCTTTAGCTGTATGTTATATAGTCACTCACAGTCTGTTAATGAAATGAAAGTAATGTCATAAAATTTAGAATGGCATCAGATAATTCATCCCAGGCCATAAAACAATTGACTTGAATTTTGTAGAAGGGCAGAATACCAACAAATAGTTCCGTTTACATAGATTAGGGGAACAATACCTGAGTAAGACAGTTAGGCTTTTTGGCGGAACCAACTTGAAGATAGAGTCTGGGGTTCATTAACATAGCTTAAGACAACATTTCAATACGAAAAAGGCATGTATTGGTTAACTCAAAGTTTGAGAGTAGTTAGCTTTAGGTGAGACCAGGTGTCATGGCAACACAGAATGTTAAGAGAAACCTCCTTTTAAATTTGTATAGAGAATGAAAAACAGATCGCTGGTTTGTTTCTTCCTGCCGCTTAAGAGAGATAAAAATGTCTGGCACTTACAGACTTTTTCCTCCATTTGGAGACCCCTGGCCTTGCTGCCTCTTACCCTTTCAATACCACCTTACCACAAGCACCTCAAGAGGAGGCTTCTCTCAGCTCTAGGTATGTGAGAGGGACCCTGAGTTTGCAGCCTCAAGTCGAATGGACATGGGGTTGCCCTGACTCGACATAAGGCCGGATATCCCTGCAGTGACGTGAATGCAGGCTCGTCTTGCATCTCCCAAGGCGAAAGGATGTCTGAATCCCCTGTGGAGACCACAGAGAAAGACCTAGTTCCAAACCTCATCGCGAGTCGAGGCCTCACATCCTTTAAAAACTCCAGAGGTACGTGTAGATCAGTGCCTCCAAAGGAGAGGATGCCTGACTCCTCGTGAAACTTGATAGGAGTCCCAGGATTCCTGTGGCACGTGGAAAGGGACAGTTGGTCTCCCGCCTCAGCTGGAGAGGCGTCCCAATTGCCGTGCCAAGCCTCGAGGAGAATCCCGAGTTGTCCCTCGCAAAGAGGCAGGAGTCCTGACGTCGCTGAACAAACACGTGGGTGGAAGGGCCATCCCCGTCGTAACTCGAGAATATACCCCAGGTTGCCGCCGCAATTCGAGGAAAACCATGAGACTTCCCCCTCGCCGAGAGATGAGACGCGATTCTGCTGCACTGTGTGCAGAGCAATTCCGTGTTGCACATCACACATGAAAGGAGCCTTGATTTCCTTGATGGCACTCCAGAGAAACCCCAAGAACACTGTTTCAAGGCTAGAGGGATCCTGAGGTCACTGTAGCAACACGAAAGAGCTCCGTGGACCAAAAATCATCTTCTGGGTCGCAACCCCTCCCAGATCATGCACCTGGTCTCACACGTCCTCAGTCTCCAGGTTGACACCCCTCCCAGACACTGCAGCTGGGGTTACACATCCACAGTCTCCAAGGTGAATCCACCTCACTGACTATTGTACCTCCGGTCACATGGCCTCAGTCTCCAGGGTGACCCCATATCTCAGACACTGTACTTGGGGTTACATATCAACGGTGGCCAGGATGACACCTCTCCCCAGACCCTGTACCTGGGGTCGCATTGGCATAGTCTCCAGGGCGACGCTAAATTCCCAACCCTGTACCTGGGGTCACAGGTCGCAGTCACCAGGCTTTCCCCACCCTCAAGAGCCTTTACCTGGGGTCACACGTCCACAGTCTCCAGGGTGACTCCCTCCCAGCCCCTTCACCTGGCATCCTATGTCTACAGTCTCCTGTGTGATATCACTTCCTAGACTTTATACCTGTGGTCACAGATCCACAGTTTCCATGGTGATCCCCTTCCCAGATCCTGTAATTTGGATCCCATGTCCTCAGTCTCCAGTGTGACACCACCTCTCATACCCTGTCCTTTGGTGACTTGTCCACAGTTTCCAGGATGACCCAAACGGTGAATGTGGAGTCTCATGTCCACATTCTGCAAAGTGACCCCATTCCCTAACCCTGCACCTTAGTCACACAGCCACAGTCTCCAGAATGACCTCACTCCAGACCCTGCACATAGGGTCACACCTCCACCTTCTCCATATTGACCCCCTCCTTGAACTTCTATCAGGTTTCACACATGCACCATCTCCACAGTGACCACCACCAGATCCTGTACCTGTGGTCAGGGTCCACAGTCTGCAGGGTGAGACCATTTTGTACCCTAAACTTTGGTTCACCTAGCCAGTCTCCAGGGTCATCCCTGCCAAACCTGCACCTGGGGTCACATGTCCATACTCTCCATGGTGACATCCCCCAGGCCCTGTGCTGCTGCTGCTGCTGCTGCTAAGTCATGCCAGTCGTGTCCAACTCTGCGACCCCATAGATGGCGGCCCACCAGGCTCCCCCATCCCTTGGATTCTCTAGGCAAGAACACTGGAGTAGGTTGCCATTTCCTTCTCCAAAGCATGAGAGTGAAAAGTGAAAGTGAAGTCACTCAGTCGTGTCTGACTCTTAGCCCCCATAGACTGCAGCCTACCAGGCTCCTCCATCCATGGGATTTTCCAGGCAAGAGTACTGGAGTGGGTTGCCCTACTCCAGTGCCTAGTGTCATATATCCTCCCAGACCCTGTACGTAGTGTCATATATCCACAGTTTCCCGGGTTACCCCACTTCCCATTTCATGCACCTGGGATCACACGCTCACAGTATGCAGGGTGACCCTGATCCCATTCCTGTACCTTGTGTCACAAGTCCACAGCCACCAGGATGGCCCCACCCTCAAGATCCCATACCTGGGGTCACATTCCTGTCTTCAGTGTGATCCCACCTCCCAGAAACTTTACCTGGGGATACACGTCCACAGTTTTCAGGATGGACCCAACTCCCTGAAACTGTACCTGGAGTCACTCTTCCATAGACACTGAGCCTGTTCCATGCCCCTGGTCCACAGGGTTACACCCTCCAAGACCCTGTAATGTGGTTTACATGTCCACAGTCTCCTGTGTGTCATCACTTCCCAGAACCTTCACCTGCAGGCACACAAACAGAGGTTCCATGTTGACTCCCTCACAGACCCTGCACTTGGAGCCACATATCCACAGTCTCAAGGTGACTCATCCAAATCACTGTACCAGGGCTCACTTAACCACAGTCTCCCAGATGTTGGACTATTGACCCCAGCACTCAGTGTCACATGTCCACAGATTCTAGCATGACCCCACATTCCAGACACTGTACCTTGGGACACATACCCACAGTCTCTAGGGTGAACACCCTCCTAGACACTGTACATGGTGTCACATGGGCACATTCACCAACTCCCAAACCCTGTACCTAGGGTCACACGTAGATAGTCTCAGGGTGACCCCACTCGCCAGAACTTGCACCTGGGTTCATATGTCCACAGCGCCCAGGGTAACACCACCTGTCAAACAATTGTACTGGGTTCAAACACCCACTGGTTCTAGGGTGACACCAATTCCAAGCCAGTGAATCTAGGGTCACACATCCATGGTCTCCTGGGTGGCAACGCCTCCCAGATCATGCACCAGGTCTCACACCTCCGCAGTCTCCAGGGTGACTACACCTCACAGAATATTGTAATTCTGGTCACATTTCCCCAGTCTCCAGGGTGACCCCGTATCTCTAACCCTGTACCTGGGGTTACATGTACGTGGTGGCCAGGAAGACACGCCTCCCCAGACTCTGTACACGGGATCACATTGGCACAGTCGCCAGGGTGACCCCAACTTCCCCACCTGTACCTGGGGTCACATGTCCAGAGTCTCCTGGATTTAGCCACATTCAAGGGGTAGTAACTGGGATCACATGTCCACAGTCTCGAGGCTTTCCCCACCCACAAGCGTCTGTACCCGGGGTCACACGTCAACTGACTCCAGAGTGACTGCCTCCCAGACTGTTCACCTGGCATCCCATGTCCCCAGACTTTTGTGTGATGTCATTTCCCAGACTCTGCACATGTGCTAACAGATTCACAGGCTCCGTGGTGACCCCCTTCCTGGTCTCTGTAACTTGGGTCACATGTTCTCAGTATCCGGTGTGACCCCACCTCTCATACCCTATACCTTTGGTGACTTGGCCACAGATTCCAGGGTAACCCTCCCCTGCCAGACCCTGTGCTTATTTACACACATCCACAATCTCCAGGATGTTCGCCCTCCCCTACCCTGCACCTGGAGTAACATGTCAACAGTTTCCAGCGTGAACCCCACTTCACCCACTGCACCTGGGCTCACATATCCACATCGTGCAGGGTGACACCCCTTCCAGACCATTTCCCTGCCATTAAATGCCTGCAGTCCCCAGAGTGACCCCGTACCTCCCAGACACTGTACCTGAGGTCACATATACAGAGTTTCCTGGGTCACCCCCATCCCAGACCCTGTACCTGGGTTCAGATATCCTAGTGTCTTGGGGGACCCAGTTCAGACCTTGCATCTAGGGTCAAAGGTCCAGTATCCAGGATGACTTGTCTCCCCAGTCAGTGCATCTGGGGTCATATGTCCACAGTCTTCAAAGTGACCCCATCCCCTAACCCTGCACCTTACTCACACACCCACAGTCTCCAGAGTGACCACATACCAGTACCTACACCTAAGGTCACATGTCCACTGTCTCACGGGTGACCTCTTCCCTGAACTTGTTCCAGATTTCACACGATCACCATTGCCACAGTGACCACCAACAGATCCTGAACCTGTGGTCACAGTTCAACAGTCTGCCTGATGAGACCCATTTTGTGCCCTGAACCTTGTGAACCTGCACCTGGGATCACAAGTCCATATTCTCCATGATGTCATCCCCCAGACCCTGTACCTAGTGTCATATATACAGTCTCCTGGGCTTCCCCACTTCCCATACCATGCACCTGGGATCACACATCCACAGTATCCAGGGTGACCCCCCTCCTAAACGTGTACCTGGTGTCACAAGTCGACAGACTCCAGGATGACCCTACCATTAAGATCCTGTACCTAGGGTCACAAGTCCACTGTTTCCAGGGTGAGCCCCCCCTCCCAGACTCTGCACTTGGGGTCACTTGTCGAGAGTCTCCAGGGTGAACCCACCTCCCAGAAACTGTACCTAGGGAGAAACATCCAGAGTCACTCAGGTTGGCCCCAACTCCCAGAACCTGTACCTGGGGTCCCACTTCCATAGTCTCAGGGTTACCACACGCCCAGACATTTAACATGGAGTCCCATGATCTTGGATGCCAGGGTTACCCCCTCCAAGACCCTGTAATGGGGTCACATGTTCACAGTCTCCAGAGTGTCGTCACTTTCCAGGCCCTCCACCTGGAGTCACACAAACACAGGTTCCAAGGTGACTGCATTGCAGGCCCTGCACCTGGAGTCACATATTCACAATCTCACCTTGGGGGATCTCATTCAGACCCTGGATCTAGGGTCACGTATCCAGTCTCCAAGATGATTTGCCTCCCAAATGGTGCATCTTGGGTCACATGACCACAATCTCCAAAGTGAATGCATCCCCTAACCCTGCACCTAAGTCACACGGCAAATAGTTTCCAGAGTGACCTCAACCCAGACCCTGAAACGAGGGTCACATGTCCACAGTCTTGGAGGGTGACCCCCTCCGTGAACTTGTACTAGGTTTCATACGTCCACCATCGCCACAGTGACTACCACCAGATCCTGTACCTGTGGTCATAGATCCACAGTCTGCAGGGTGAAACCCTTTTCCTACCCTGAACTTTGGGTCACACGACCAGTCTCCAGGGTGACCCCACCCAAACCTGCACCTGGGGTCACATGTCCACACTTTCCATGGTGACATACCTGAGACCCTGTACCTACTGTCATATATCCACAATCTCCTGGGTTACCGCACTTCCCATACCATACACATGTGACCACATGTCCACAGTCTCGAGGGTGGCCCCCTGTATAACCTGTACCTGGTGTCACAAGTCCACAGCCTCCAGGTGACCCCACCCTCAAGATCCTGTACCTGGGGCCACAAGTCCACTTTTTCCATGGTGAGTCTACCTCCCAGACCCTGCATTTGGGGTCACATGTCCAGAGTTTTCAGGGTGACCCCACCTCCCAGAAACCATACCTCAGGTGAAATGTCCACCATTTTCAGGATGGCACCAACTCCCAGAACCTGTACCTGGGGTCACACTTCCATACTCTCAGGGTATCCCCTGAGACATATAACCTTGCGTCCCATGACCCTGGCCACAAGGGTTACCCACTCCAAGACCCTGTAATAGGGGTCACATGTCCACAGCCTCCTGTTTGTCAAAACTTTGTAGACCTCACCTGGAGTCACACAAACACAGGATCCATGGTGACTCCCTCGCAGACCCTGCACCTGGAATCACATATTCACAGGCTCCAGGGTGACCCCCTCGGAAATCCTGTACCTGAGATCACATATCTACAGTCTCCAGGGTGAATCCCATCCCCACACACTGTCTGAGTGGAATCATCAAGTCTCCCATGAGACCCCAATGTCAAGAACTTATCCCTTGTGCTAAAAGTCTACATTCTCCAGGGTGACATTATCTCCCACACCCTGCACCTTGGGTAACATATTCACAGTCTCCAAGGTGACCTTACCTCCCAGACCCTTTACCTGGGGTCACATGTGCAAATTATCCAGGATTTCCGCCACTCCAACACCCTGCACCTGAGTCAAAAGCCCACAGTCTCAAAGGTGACCCTCTATCCGACCATGTTCCTGGGGTACATGGCCAGAATCTCCAGGATGATCTTTGAAAGGTATTGCTGAACCACACAAAGACACTGGAATTCTTGGCCTCCAGAGGAGAAGAATTCAATTCGGGGCCAGAGACGAGGCTTGATTGCTTAGAGCTTTTGTGTAATAAAGTTGTATTAAAGTATAAAGGAGATAGAGAAAGCTTCTGACATAGGCATCAGAAGGGGGCAGAAAGAGTAGCCCCTTGCAAGTGTTAGCAATGGAATTATATGGCTCAGATGGTAAAGCATTTGTCTGCAATGCTGGAGACCCAGGTTAGATCCCTGGGTCAGGAAGATCTCCTGGAGAAGGAAATGGCCACCCACTCCCGTACATTTGCCTGGAAAATCCCATGGACAGATGAGCCTGGTAGGCTAGAGTCCGTGGGGCCACAAAGAGTTGGACACGACTGAGCAGCTTTACTTTACTTTTAATTAGTTATTCAGATCAGTTCAGTCCCATTCAGTCACTCAGTCATGTCTGACTCTTTGGGACCCCATGAATCACAGCACGCCAAGCCTCCCTGTCAGTCCCCCAACTCCCGGAGTTTACTCGAACTCATGTACATCGAGTCAGTGATACCATCCAGCCATCTCATCCTCTGTCATCCACTTTTCCTCCTGTCCCCAATCCCTCACAGCATCAGGATCTTTTCCAATGAGTCAGCTCTTCGCACCAGGTGGCCAAATTATTGGAGTTTCAGCTTCAGAATCAGTCGTTCCAATGAACACCCAGGGCTGATCTCCTTTAGGATGTACTGGTTGGATGTCCTTGCAGTCCAAGGGACTCTCAAGAGTCTTCTCCAACACCACAGTTCAAAAGCATAAACTCTTCGGTGCTCAACTTTCTTCACAGTCCAATTCTCACATCCATACATGACCATTGGAAAAACCATAGCCTTGACCAGATGGACCTTTGTTGGCAAAGAAATGTCTCTGATTTTTAATATGCTATCTAGGTTGGTCATAACTTTCCTTCCAAGGAGTAATTTTCTTTGAATTTCATGGCTGCAATCACCATCTGCAGTGATTTTGGAGCCCAAAAAGATAAAGTCTGACACTGCTTCCACTGTTGCCCCATCGATTTCCCATGGAGTGATGGGACCTGATGCCATGATCTTAGTTTTCTGAATGTTGAGCTGTAAGCCAACTTTTTCACTCTCCTCTTTCACTTTCATCAAGAGGCTTTTTAGTTCTTCACTTTCTGCCATAAGGGTGGTGTCATCTGCATGTCTGAGGTTATTGATATTTCTCCTGGCAATCTTAATTCCAGCTGGTGCTTCTTCCAGCCCAGCATTTCTCATGATGTACTCGGCATATAAGTTAAATAAGCAGGGTGACAACATACAGTCTTGACGTACTCCTTTTCCTATTTGGAACCAGTCTGTTGTTCCATGTCCAGTTCTAACTGTTGCTTCCTGAACTGCATACAGGTTTCTCAAGAGGCAGGTCAGGTGGTCTGGTAGTCCCATCTCCTTCAGAATTTTCCACAGTTAATTGTGATCCACACAGTCGAAGGCTTTGGCGTAGTCAATAAAGCAGAAATAGATGTTTTTTTCTGGAACTCTCTTGCTTTTTCGATGATCCAGCAGATATTGGCAATTTGATCTCTGGTTCCTCTGCCTTTTCTAAAGCCAGCTTGAACATCTGGAAGTTCACAGTTCACCTATTGCTGAGGCCTGGCTTGGAGAATTTTGAGGATTACTTTACTAGTGTGTGAGATGAGCATAATTGTGTGGTATTTTGAGCATTTTTGGGGATTACCTTTCTTTCTAATTGGAATGAAAACTGACCTTTTCCAGTCCTGTGGCCACTGCTGAGTTTTCCAAATTTGCTGGTATTATGAGTGCAGCACTTTCACAGCATCATCTTTCAGTATTTGAAATACTTCACCTGGAATTCCATCACCTCCACTAGCTTTGTTCTTAGCGATGGTTTCTAATTCCCACTTGACTTCACACTCCAGGATGTCTGGCTCTAGGTGAGTGATCACACCATTGTGATTATCTGGGTCATGAAGATCTTTTTATACAGTTTTTCTGTGTATTCTTGCCACCTCTTCTTAATAGCTTCTGCTTCTGCTAGGTCCACAGCATTTCTATCCTTTATCGAACCCATTTTTGCATGAAATGTTCCCTTGGTATCTCTAATTTTCTTGAAGAGATCTCTAGTCTCTCCCATTCTGTTCTTTTCCTCTATTTCTTTGCATTGATCTCTGAGGATGGCTTTCTTATCTCTCCTTGCTATTCTTTGGAACTCTGCATTCAAATGGGAATATGTTTCCTTTTCTCCTTTGCTTTATGCTTCTCTTCTTTTCACAGCTATTTGTAAGGCCTCCTCAGACAACCATTTTGACTTTTTGCATTTCTATTCCATGGGGATAGTCTTGATCCCTGTCTCCTGTACAATGTCACAAACCTCCATCCATAGTTCATCAGGCACTCTGTCTATTGGATCGAGTCCCTTAAATCTATTTCTCACTTCCACTGTATATTCATAAGGGATTTGATTTAGGTCATACTTGAATGGTCTAGTGGTTTTCCCCACTTTCTTCAATTTAAGTCAGAATTTGGCAATAAGGAGTTCATGATCGGAGCCACAGTCCGTTCCCAGTCTTGTTTTTGCTGACTGTATAGAGCTTTTCCATCCTTGGTTACAAAAAATATAATCAATTTGATTTCAGTGTTGACCATCTGGTGGTATCCATGTGTAGACTCTTCTCTTGTGTTGTTGGAAGAGGGCATTTGCTATGACCAGTGTGTTCTCTTGGCAAAACTCTATTAGACTTTGTCCTGCTTCATTCTGTACTCCAAGGCCAAGTTTGCCTTTGAGTTACTCCAGATGTTTCTTGACTTCCTACTTTTGCATCCCAGTCCCCTATAATGAAAAGGATGCCTTTTTTGGATGTTAGTTCTAAAAGGTCTTGTAGGTCTGCATAGAACTGTTCAAGTTCAGCTTCTGCAGCGTTACTGGTTGGGGTATAGGCTTGAATTACTGTGATATTGAATGGTTTGCCTTGGAAACGAACAGAGATCATTCTGTCCTTTTTGAGATTGCATCCAAGTACTGCATTTCAGACTCTTTTGTTGACCATGATGGCTATCCATTTCTTCTAAGCGATTCTGGCCCACAGTAGTAGATATAATGGTCATCTGAGTTAAATTCACCCATTCTAGTCCATTTTAGTTCACTGGTTCCTAGAATGTCAACATTCACTCTTGCCACCTCCTGTTTGACCACTTCCAATTTGCCTTGATTCATGGACCTAACATTCCAGATTCCTATGCGATATTTCTTTACAGCATCGGACCTTGCTTCTATCACCAGTCACATCCACAACTGGGTATTGTTTTTGCTTTGGCTCTATCCCTTCATTCTTTCTGGAGTTATTTCTCCACTGAACTCCAGTGGCATATTGGGCACCTACTGACCTGGGGAGTTTCTCTTTCAGTATCCTATCATTTTGCCTTTTCATACTGTTCATGGGGTTCTCGAGGCAAGAATATTGAAGTGTTTTGCCATTCCCTTCTCCAGTGGACCACATTCTGTCAGACCTGTCCACCATGACCCTTCCGTCTTGGGTGGCCCCACACAGCATGGCTTAGTTTCATTGAGTTAGACAAGACTGTGGTCCGTGTGATCAGATTGGCTAGTTTTCTGTGATTGTGGTTTCAGTGTGTCTGCCCTTTGATGCTCTCTTGCAACACGTCCAAGGTAATTAGTTATTACAGTGAATCAAAAGAATGTCTGGAGGTTGTAAAGACCTTGCTGGACCTACTCCCATAATTTACAACTTAAGATAACAGGATTAGCCCAAAGTTTTTTTTCCAGAGACTGTCCTCAAGCAGGATACATTATTGCTATATAATCCTAAGGAATGTAGAGGGACAAAAAAAGTTTGTCCTTTCTTCCTCCTTGAGAATTCCAGACCCCTCTCTCCTTGGGGACCCCTGGATTTCTTATCAATCTGCCGAGGAATTGACTTTCTCACTTCCCCCTTTTGTTTAAGGAGGGTTATGTTGCCAAGGGAAAGGGGCGTTGTTTTCATTTCATAAATACTTCCTGCTGTCTAGGGGCATGGTCCCTAAATAGTTAAGGCAACATATTCTCCTAAACCTAATAATGAGGGTCTCTGATCCAGGGGCCCCAAGTAATAGTTGGAGGAGGCTGTGGAACTCATAGGAGCTTGGACAACCATTTGTAACTTAAAAGCTTTTAGACGGTTAGAAAACCCCATTATACAGTTACAGATGTAAGGCAGAATAGTCATTAAACCAAGTTAAAATCAAAATGAAAAGTCACATTATGCCCATAGTTACATCAGTCCATCTTAGTGTTCTTTAGATGTCATCAGTTTAAGAAGAGGCATCACATGTGATTGTTGTTGAAGGTATTTGCAGACTTGGAGAAAGTCCTTTCCTTGAAGTGGAGATGTCCACCACGGGAAGCCTTCCACTGATGAAGAGGGGAGCTCTCCACAGACCCAGAAGTTAGACTGATTGTGAAATGCTGCGTAGGAGTGAGCCCAAGCATTGTCTTGAGGTTCAAACGGCAGACTCAGGATTTTTGGAGTCAGCATAAGTAGACTTACATAGAGTAGCACACCCATCTGAAAAGTACAAAGCCAGAGCATAGAAAGTAAAGACATAAAATGAAGTCACTTAGTTCTGGTCAGGGTGCCACTTCTTAACTCGAGTGTGATGTACCCACACATCAATTCCTGGCACTTTGACAGATGTGGGAGAAGAAAGAATAAACTTGTAAGGGCCTTCCCGGAGGGGATGAAGGGATGGACCCCCAGGCCCCAATGTTTTTATGAGGACCTCGGTTCCTGGCTCAAATAGAGGCTTGCTTGACTCAAGCTGGGTCAGGAGTCAACTCCCAGAGTTCTGTTAATGCCTGTTGAAAAGCTGAGAGCTGAGTTACATAATTAGTAAAGTCCAAGCCTTCAGGGTCTATAACAATGTCTCTGCATAAGAAAGGCTTTTCTTCAAATACATTCAAAAGGAAACAGTCCCTCCTCATTAAAGCTATGAGTAGGATTTTAAACCAATTGTCCTGTGTCTCGAGTTAATTTATGCAGATGTGTTTTGATAATGTCATTAGCTTTTTCAAACTTCAATGAGGATTGGGGTTTACAGGAACAGTGTAAGTGATATTTTATTCCTGGAGCTTTAGACACCCCCTGAGTTACAACACCTTCAAAGGCAGAACCATTGTCACTCTGAAAGCTCCGTGGCAATCCAACCTGGGGATAATTTCATGGATTAAAATCTTTATAACCTCCTTATCTTTATAAATTCTCGATGCGAGATGAGGCCCGAATCCCCTGCATTGCATGCAGAGCAATTCCGTGTTCCACATCAAACACGAAAGGAGCCTTGACTTGCTTGATGGAACTCCAGAGAGTCCCCAAGACCACCTTCACAAGTCTAGAGGGACCCTGAGGTCACCGCAGCAACAAGAAAGAGCTCCGTGTACCTCAAATCAACTCGAGATGAGAGCTGCTTCCCTGGCTTTGACACAAGAGGAATGCCAACTTTCCACAACCCCTCAAGAAGAGGCTTGTCTCACCTATAGGTATGTGAGAGGGACCCTGAGTTTGCGGCCTCAAGTGGAATGGACACCGAGATGCCCTGACTCGAAATAAGGCCGGATATCCCTGCAGTGACTTGAATGCAGGCTCATCTTGCATCTCCCAAGATGAAGGGATGTCTGAATCCCCTGTGGAGACCACAGAGAAAGCCCTAGTTCCCCGCCTCATCACGACAGGAGGCCTCACATCCTTTTGAAACCTCGAGAGGCACACGGAGTTCAATTCTTCAAAAGGAGACGAGGCCTGACTCCTCTTGAAAATTGATATTAATCCCAATATCTCTGTGGCACCAGGAAAGGGACCCTGGGTCTTCTGCCTCTCTTTGAGAGGGGTTCCTATTGCCCTGCCAAGCCTCAAAGAGAATCCCGAGGTGTCCCTTGCAACTAGACAGGTGTCCTGACGTCACTGAACAAACACGTGTTTGGAAGGGCCATCCCCGTCGTAATTTGAGAACATACCCTAGGTTCCCACCGCAACTCTAGAAAACACCATGAGACTTCCCCCTCTCCACCAGATGATGCCCGATTCCACTGCATTTTGTGCAGAGCAATTCCGGGTTCCACATAAAACATGAAAGGAGCCTTGACTTCTTTGATGGAACACCATAGAGTCCCCAAGAACACTGTCACAAGTCTAGAGAGACCCTGAGGTCACCGCAGCAAAACGAAAGAGCTCCGTGTACCCCAAATCAACTCTAGATGAGGCCAAATTCCCTTGCATTGGCTCCTGAGCAATCCCGCGTTCCCCATCAAGCACAACAAGTGGCTTCACTTCCTATAGGCAACTCTAGAGATTCCAGGAGAACACCGTTCCAAGTCTAGAGGAACACCAAGTTCAGCACAGCAACTCGAGAAAAGCTCCGTGTAGCCGAAATCATCTCGAGATCAGAGTGGATTCCCTGGCATCGACACAAGGGGAATGCCAACGTTCCACAAGCATCTCAAGAGGAGTCTTCTCTCAGCTATAGGTATGTGAGAGGGACCCTGATTTTACTGTCTCAAGTGGAATGGACACCGAGATGCCCTGACTCGAAAGAAGGCCAGATTTCCCTGCAGTGACTTGAATGCAGGCTCGTCTTTCATCTCCCAAGATGAAGGGATGTCTGAATCCCCTGTGGAGACCCTAGAGAAAGCCCTAGTTCCCTGCCTCATCTCGCCAGGAGGCCTCACATCCCTTTGACAACTTGAGAGGAGCGCGGTGTTCAAGGCATCAAAAGGAGACAACTTGAAAATTGATAGGAATCCCAATATCCCTGTGGCAACTGGGAAGGGAGCCTGGGTCTCCCGTCTCACCTCGAGAGGCATCCCTATTGCCCTGCCAAGCTTTGAGGAGAATCCCGAGGTATCGCTGGCAACTAGACAGGAGTCCTGAAGTCGCTGAACCAACACGAGTTTTGAGGGCCATCCCCGCCATAACATGAGAACATACCCCCGATTCCCACTGCAACTCAAGAAAAACCATGAGACTTCCCCATCGCCGCGAGATGAAGCCCGATTGCAATGCTGTGTGCAGAGCAAGTCCGTGTTCCTCATTAAACATGAAAGGAGCCTTGACTTCCTTGATGGACCTCCAGAAAGTTCCCAAGAACACTGTCACAAGCCTAGCGGGACCTTGAGGTCCCCGCTGCAACACGAAAGAGCTCCTTGTACCCTAAATCAACTCAAGATGAGGCCCAATTCCACTGCATTGCATGCAGACCACATCTATGTTCCCCATCAAATACGAAAGGAGCCTTGACTTCCTAGATGAAATTCCACATAGTCCTCAAGAAGACTGTTACAAGTCTAGAGATGCAACACGAGATGCAACACAAAAGTGCTCCGTGTACTCCAAATCAACTCGAGATGAGGCCCGATTCCCCTGCAATGTCTCCAGAGCCATCCCGCGTTACCCGTAATACATGACAAGGGGCTTACTTCCTTTAGGCGACTCCAGAGTTTCCCTGAGAATACCGTCTCAAGTCTAAAGGAACACCAAGTTCAACATGCCGTGTTTTTTCATGGTAGATATTTTGCTTTTCTTGGCTAAGATGTTGCCAAGTGAAAGGCATTTTCATAGAAATAACAGCAAGCCACAAAGAGAAAATCTTGAACATAGAAATGAAGACAGAAAGGAAACTTCTAGGAGAGAGTAGACCAGGCAGTAGCTTCAATAGCAGTTCTCTTCTCCCTGACAGCCTTTTATCTCTTCCCTCTTAGGAAAAGGGCTGTATTCACCAGGGATTTGGTCACATTCTCCTTTCCACATGAGGAGTATGAAGGAGGTGTGTCGCTCTATTCTTATCATGACTCATTTTTTTTGCAGGAAGAAGATTCCTCACACCCAGTGGAACCACCCTTCTGTCAGATAGAGAAGGCTCTCTGCCTCCAGGGTTCTTCCAAACCGTCCACAAGAGCAGTCAGTTGGTCATTTCCTCCCAAGCATGGCTTTCAATAAACTAACAAAACAAAACAAAAACAGAAAAACACAAAAAGCAACAAACTGATGCTGTTGTCTCCTAGATTATATCAGTATTACCATGGGAGTGCTGCAGGTATGGAAGTCAGAAGCTGGAAGAAATTATTTGAGGAGCTTTAATATCTATGGTTTTTCCAGTGGTCATGTATGGATGTGAGAGTTGAACTGTGAAGAAAGCTGAGTGCCAAAAAATTGATGCTTTTGAACTGTGGTGTTGGAGAAGACTCTTGAGAGTCCCTTGGACTGCAAGGAGATCCAACCAGTCCATCGTAAAGGAGATCAGGCCTGGGTGTTCATTGGAAGGACTGATGCTGAAGCTGAAACTCCAATACTTTGGCCACCTGATGCGAAGAGTTGACTTATTGGAAAAGACCCTGATGCTGGGAGGGATTGGGGGCAGGAGGAGAAGGGGATGACAGAGGATGAGATGGATGGATGGCATCACCAACTCAATGGACATAAGTTTGAGTAAACTCCGGGAATTGGTGATGGACAGGGAGGCCTGGCATGCTGTGATTCACGGGGTTGCAAAGAGTTGGACACAACTGAGCGACTGAACTGAACTGAACTGAACATCTAGGACACACTTGTTCTGTGCTCTGGTCTCCACCCAGTGAACCTTGGATATTGGGGTTGGTTGATTGTAGTAATGTCTGAATTTTTTCCCACCACCTGTATCCAGGCCTTTCATAATGCCCCCCTGCACTGACTTTTGGCACAGTCACATGTCTTGATTTGGCCAAGGGAGCAGCCTGAAAAGTGCCTGTATATTGGGGCTGGTCCTCTTGCTGGTCTTGCAACCACTGCTGCTGCCACCAAATGATCAAGCACAAGCTTGCTTCCTGGAGGAGATACCACATGATCAGAGATAAGCCATCCCACTCGAGCCATCATAGACTAGCCAGTTGCCAGTCAACTCTACAGCTGATCACAGATGTATGAGTGCCCAGCTGATATTAGCAGAGTCTAGTCCCAAGCTGCAAGAACCACTCAGGCACAAGAGGCCTACACTGCAACTTCTCAAACTGTAAGCCAAACTAATGTCTTTTTTTCCCTTTTTTCTTTTTGTTGTTGTTGTAGGCCACCTGGTTTTGAACTGTTTTGTTATGTAGCAAAAGTTAACTGACACAGATATTTCCCTAAGTGTTCTCCTAGAGCCCAGTGCCACTGGTGGGATCACATGGCTGGGATTTTAGGGACATTTTCTTCTGCGCCAAGTGTAATGTGGGTGAACTGAGCTAGCAGGTGGGCTGTTACCAGTCATGCTCTGTGCTGTTTGGGAGCACAGACTTTGGAGTCAAATTGGCATTGATTCGAATCATGGCATTATGTCAGTGTGGAAGTAACAGCTATAAAATCTCAATGGTATAAAAACATCAAAATCTCAGTGGCTTCACACCAGAAAGGTGTATTTCTCTCCTATGTCACTGCTTATCTATATATTTATATATTTGGTGCCCTATACATATGCGATGGTATTTCCCTGGTGGCTCAGATGGCAAAGAATCTGCCTGCAATGCAGGAGATCAGGTTTGATCCCTGGGTCAGGAAGATCCCCTGGAGAAGGAAGTGGCAACCCACTCCAGTATTCATGCCTAGAGAACTCCATGGACAGAGGAGCCTGGTGGGCTACAGTCCATGGGATTGCAAAGAGTTGGACATGGTTGAACAACTAACACTCTTCACACATCTGTGATGATCTGCAGAGCTGGCTGGCTGCCAGGTCTAAGAGGGCTCAGTTGGGATGGTATCTTGTCCTCCAGCTGGCTAACTTGTGCATGATCACACTCATGTATATTCATGTAGAGATTCAGGGACCAAGGCTCCTTCCACCTAGTGTGTTCTCTGGGTCCTCCACTGGATCTTCTCCAACCATCCAGGAGACGAGAAAAGAAAAAGAACATGGAGAATCTGGTGGGTTTAAGGGCCAGGGCTGTAAATGCCAGAAGTTAACTCATTCCATTGTTAGAACTAGTCACATGGTTCCACCTAGATGTAAAGGGACTGGGAACATGAACCAGTAGAGTGCCAAGGAAAGAGAGAAGGTACATATTGGTGAGATACAGAAATCTGTCTCATTTAGCAATTCATTAATTAGGTAATTAGGCAAGTTACTTGATTTCTTTGATAGTTAAATAGTCCTGTGTGGATTGTACAATCATGTAGAAGTGACCTCATGCCAATCTGTCTTTTCATTCTGGTCTGTGTCCATTCATACTAGGAATTGAGGCTGTTTAATGCCATATTGTTATGCTGTTTTTGAGAATCAGGTCTTATCTGGCATACCAAGGAAGAAGGATATGAATGGTTTTCCCTGGGTGCAGGAAATGAGTGGGTACATTTTTTGCAAGGAAATTTTTTAAATTATAAAACCATCTGTGAGTTGGTCTTTTTTTTTATTATTGTCATATGCCAGTGAATAATAATAAAATATTCCTTCCTAAAAGAAAAACTGTTATCTAACTGTGGAAAATTCAGAAAGAGATGGGAATACCAGACCACCTGAACTGCCTCTTGAGAAATCTGTATGCAGATCAGGAAGCAACAGTTAGAACTGGACACGGAACAACAGACTGGTTCCAAATAGGAAAAGGAGTACATCAAGGCTGTATATTGTCACCCTGCTTATTTAACTTATATACAGAGTATATCATGAGAAACGCTGGGCTGGAGGAAGCACAAGTTGGAATCAAGATTGCCGGGAGAAATATCAATAACCTCAGATATGCAGATGACACCACCCTTATGGCAGAAAGTGAAGAGGAACTAAAGAGCCTCTTGATGAAAGTAAAAGAGGAGAGTGAAAAAGTTGGCTTAAAGCTCAACATTCAGAAAGCTAAGATCATGGCATCTGGTCCCATTGCTTCATGGCAAATAGATGGGGAAATAGTGGAAACAGTGGCAGACTTAATTTTTTTGGGTTCCAAAATCACTGCAGATGGTTACTGTAGCCATGAAATTAAAAGACGCTTACTCCTTGGGAGGAAAGTTATGACCGACCTAGACAGCATATTAAAAAATAGAGACGACACTTTGCCAAGAAAGGTCCGTCTAGTCAAAGCTATGGTTTTCCCAGTAGTCATGAATGGATGTGAGAGTTGGACTATAAAGAAAGCTGAGCACAGAAGAACTGATGCCTTTGAACTGTGGTGTTGGAGAAGACTCTTGAGAGTCCCTTGGACTGCAAGGAGATCCAAACAGTCCATCCTAAAGGAGATCAGTCCTGAATATTCATTGGAAGGATTGATGCTGAAGCTGAAACTCCAATACTTTGGCCAACTAATGTGAAGTACTGATTCATTTGAAAAGACCTTGATGCTGGGAAAGATTGAAGGCAGGAGGAGAGGGGGATGACAGAGGATAAACTGGTTGGATGGCATCACCAACTCAATGGAGATGAGTTTGAGGAAACTCTGGGAGTTGGTGATGGACAGCCTGGTGTGCTGCAGTCCATGGGGTCGCAAAGAGTTGGACACGACTGAGGAACTGAACTGAACTGAAGACCTAAACAGTTACTGCAATACTATTGAGATTTAAGTGTATTATGTAGCTAGAATGGGCCCTTAACACACAAGGGCCCAACTGCACACTTGAGGAGTACATTACAGAGGCATTTGGATTTCAGTTTCATTTGAGCATGTTTTCAAATAATCACCCTGGTCACTCTGTTTCATTGTTTTATTTATTTATTTATTTAAATTGAGTAACTCACTTTAATTGGGGAATAACTACTTTACAATATTGTGATGGTTTTTGCCATGCATCAACATGAATCAGCCACAGGTGTTCATGTTTCCCCCTCCCCCATCCTGAACGCCCTTCCCACCTTCCTCCCCACCCTCTCTCTCTGGTTGTCCCAGAGCAGGCTTTGGATTCCCTGCTTCATGCATTGAATTTGCGCTGGTCATCTATTTTACATATGGTAATGTACATGTTTCACTGCTATTCTTTCAAATCATCAGTGGGAAAAGGCAGGGTGGGATGTTTCATGTTCTAAACTTTTGAACACAAATAGAAAGCATGTGGTCACATAGAATGTTAGAACTAAAGGAACTCAGCTTCTGTTCCATCATCTTCACAAGCATTGTTTATTTTTGCTTTACAGCTTAAATGCAAGAATATCTAGTACCACAGGTGTTGGAGACACAAAGTGATCCCAAAGGGAGCTTTTGTTGTTTTTCAGTTGCTAAGTCATGTCCAACTCTTTGTGGCCCCATGGACAGCAGCATGTCAGGCTTCCTGTCTTTCACTATCTCCAGGAGTTTGCTCAAACTCATGCGCATTGAGTCGATGATGCCATCCAACCATCTCATCCTCCATCACCCTCTTCTCCTCCTGCCCTCAGTCTTTCCCAGCATCAGGGTCTTTTCCAGTGAGTTGGCTCTGCACATAAGGTGCCTGAAGTTTTGGAGCTTCAGCTTCAACATCAGTCCTTCCAATGAGTATTCAGGGTTGATTTCTTTTCGGATTGACTGGGTTGGTCTCCTTGCAGTTCAAGGGGCTGTCAATTCTTTTCCATTTATGCTAAACCATTATGAACTTATTGGAAGCTCACCAAATTCACTTCCATATAGAATATAGTATCTACTTAAAGGATAAAGTGTTTTAGTCAGCATGGGCTGCTATAAAACATACCACATGCTGGCTGGCTTAAACAACAGACATTTGTTTCTCACAGTTCTGGAGGCTGGTAAGTCCAGGGTGAAGATGCTGGCCAGTTTGGTTCTTGGTAAGGGCTCTCTTCTTGGATTGCAAATGGCTGTCTTGTTGCTGTATCCTCACATGGTAGAGAAAGGAAACTCTGATGTCTACTCCTCTTCTTATAAGGGCACTAGTCCCACCATGGGGGCTCCACCTTTATGAAATCATCTAAATTTAATCACATCCCTAAAGCCCTACCTCCTGATGCTATAACCTTAGGGTTAGGGCTTCAAGAAATAAATTTGAGGCGGGACACAAACATTTCAGTCCAAGACAATCGGTAATGAAATTATACCACTTTGAAGATAATTTGAGAGAGAAGTCAGAAAATGATATGCTCTGTGTTCAAATTTTGCTAGCTTAGCCACTGGCTGCTCCACAGAGATTTGGTCTTGGATATCTGCTCCTTGCTAGCACTCAGCCCTCCACTGTTTCCTGGATCCTCACACATGCATTAGGATCTTCATTAGGAGCAGGATGACTGGATAGGTCTGCAGAATTCCAGGTCTCAGATCTAGACATCATGGCCTAGACCACACGGTTCACTGGCTGGTGTGGCAAAGCCATGTTGAATCCAAGGGTGTAAGCATAGAAGCAGATCATCATCTCCTGAATCCTTATCCTTTCTCTCACCTGTAGTTTGCTGCCCTAGTCTTTTTGCTTGTTTGTTTTGTTTTTAAGTCAACAAAATACGAGCTGCCTATCAGATAGCTCTGTTCAATTTTCCTCTTATCCAAATGATTAAATCCAAATCTGTACGGATCTGTTCTTCCCATTCATGACTCTTTTTCCAAGTGTCCCACATTCTTCCTTTAGTTGTTGTTGTCACCATTATTCTCCCAGCTTCTGTAATCTTGGACATGTTCTCTTTTACTCTTTCAACAAAATTTCAAGATCTGTAATCAAGTTCTTTCCTCTTCCATTTACCCTGGTTTCAATCCAGATCAACTTGCATCTAAGATTTAGATGCAAAAAGCAAAACTGCCTCACTAACCTCACTAACCCTGCCACTAACCCTGTTTTCTACTGCCAAATGAACCTTTCCAAATACCATTTCCATCATGTCACTGTTCCCCCAAGAGTTTGCAATAGTTTCCTGTTGCTAATGTATCAAAATTATCTCCCCTGAGGCCTGAGGATGCTGGAGCAAATGATAGATGAAAGTTTTTTTCAACTAAACATTCCAGTTTTCAATTAAAGATGTTTTTCCATAAGCCTAAATCTTTCTTTTATACATAAGAAGGATGTGTTAACTGATGTAGGGGCTTAGTAAATATTTCTTGAATAGAGAAAAGAACTTTATGGTTAGTATGTGAAACTGTAACTCCCCTAAATAGGGTACTTTGTCCATATTCATTTATGGATACTGTTTTATTTATCTATAGCTGCATTAATAAGCTATTGAAAACCTTGGTGGCTTAAAACAATGATTTTATTACCTTTCATATTTCTGTGGGATGCCTAGGGTCATCGGGGCAGTTCTTCTGCTGATCACTCTTGAGTTCTGTCACGCAGTTGTAGTTAGATGGAGGCTTGGCTGAGATGCCAGGATAGCTGCTCCTCTTTCCCACTTTAAGTGGCCTCCTCTGTCTCTCCGTGTGGCCTCTCTACGTTTTCTGTCAATGTGATCTTTCCAGAAGGAAAGCCAGACTTCTTATGTGAAGACTCAAGGTTTTCAAAACTAAAAAGTGGAAGCTGCCAAGTCTATCAAGCTTAGGCTGTAGCTGGTATAGTGTCAGTTCTGCCATATTCTGTTATTTAAGTCAAGTCCCAGGAAAGCCCAGCTTCAATGATGGAGGGGTCTACACATGGTGTAAATTCAAAGAGATGTGGTTCATTGGGAGCCATCTTTGGAGACCGGGGTACCATCCTCTGGCTCTTACTGATTCATGGCCTTTCTACATGAAAAATGTGCTTACCTCTGCAAATCTCATCCTAAATATGGTATCAGTTTAAATTCCAGGGTATTGTCAACAAAATCAGGTGCTGGTATGGATGTGACTGCTCGAAGGCATCTTCTCATATGCACTTTCTCAGGTGCAGAGACCAGTGAAGAAGAGCAGATTATCCACCCACCCCCAACCCATCTCTTTCATGTAATGGTGAAAGAGACAGAAAAACTTCAGCAGACTCCCATGTTCAAAAAGAGGAGAAAAGGGACACATGAGCATTTCCTGATTTATAGCAATTCTAAAATCCAACTGTTGAGACACACTTATTCCCAATTCTACTTCTAGGCACGGAGCGATAGTCCTGGATTAAGTTGACAGTTCTCTTATATATTTCCCTCTGCTCTTGGTTTTATCCTCTGGGTTCTGGCTCTGAGTCATTCTTCCATTTTCATTAAAATGGCCTATGTTTGTAGCTGTATAACTCTAAACCTGTTCCCTATCTCTTTGGAAGTTAAGGGCCCAAAGTGAAGGCAAACTGGGGTGGCTCGTCTATGAACATGCCCCAATGAATCACACCTCCTGTTCATATTCTTCTGTGGTTCCCCTACTCGTTGAATCTGGGCTGGCCCAGTGATCTGTTTTAACCAATGGACAATGGCAGTTTTCTGATTTTGTACTTTGGGGATGCCTGAGCCACCACCATGTAAGAGGTCTGGTTTCCCTGCTGCAAAGAGCACATGTAGAGTCTACATAGAGAGGAAGAAACTTGAGACTATGGAGAGGGAGAGAGACCATGTCAACCCAGTATCCTGGTTGAGCCTCCAGATGAACCCATGCTAAGCTGTTACCTGACTGGAAGCACAAGAGAGAATCCAAGTGAAATCATCAGAAGAACTTCCCATTGAGCCTAGTCAACCTTTGGAACTGTGAAAGGTAAAGTCATTTTAAGCCATTAAATTGGGGTGGTTTGTTATGCAGCAGTAGAAAACCACACATAATCCATTCACTGAAAGTTACTGAACTGTCCATCTGTGCCTGACGCTGCATTAGGTGACGTGAATGTAAGACTAAATAAAGCATTGATTCTGAGCTCTATCTCATTTTTGTTAATGAAAGATTTTTGTAAAAGGAAAGGTTTCAATTTTTTTTTTTTTAATTTTAAGGGTGAAAGATTTCTGTTTAAAATACACGGCAGTGAATTCTTTTATAAAAAGAAATAATCACTCTGAGATTTTTCAAATTTTTAATTTTTCACATTAAAGTTTTTAAATAGTGAAGCATACCAGAGTTTTTAATAACAGAATTTGATTCAGCAAATATTATCTGATCCTTTGCTACATGTTTCCTCAGTATATTTTAAAAATCTGTGTGAAATTCAAGTGCTGTGTTCCACCTGATATCTACTAGCTTGCATGGGACCTGTTAAGTTACTTGGGGGATCCTAGTTTTGTCTATTAGCATGTATTCTTGTTATTATTGTGCATCCCATGGTTGTTTCCTTATTGCTTCAGCAAGAATTACATTCGGTTGTTCAGTTTCTAAATGACCTAATTAGCAGCAGTTTTTCAATTTTTTTTCTTTAGAATTCTCTTAGTCTACAGTTGGACTCCCTCTCTATTACTCTCTTTTCCTCCCTGAGTTGTACTTAACATTCTGCTAATGAGTTCACATTCCACTCTTGTCCCTCCATGGGTTGTCGCCCATGCATTTGGAGACTTCCTTGCCTTAATTATTGGGGGAAGAAAATCTCTTCTTGGTCTTTCCTTGCTAGACATTGCTGGCTCTGAGTTTCTAGCTCTTACCTCTGATGTGTCTTTGTTTTTCACACAAAGAGAGATCATAAAGCAGAGAGAAGCCCTGAAGACCATATAATTTTATGGATGATCAAACTTTGGCCAGAGAGCCAAGTGACTTATTCAAAGAACTACAGTTAGTGGCAGAATCAGGGCCAGAATCCGTATCTCCAAACTAAGAAGTTCTGGTTTCACTATAGTAATGAATTCACTCTTAGACCACATCAAACTAATGCAGGTAGGCTAAGTGATGCTTGATCAACCCATTCTATTTACAATTAATTAATAAATTTTCATTATATCTCAATTAGATTCTCAGTCTTGGACTACAACTGGGGGAAAATAAGAGAAAAAAGAGAAGTAGAGTGAGTTCATAAGCTGTGAGGTGTACAGCAGCAGTTCATAATATTTATTATTGCTTAGGGTTTTGATGAATGCTCTTGAGCCTCTCATTACTTTATTCAAGAAATATTTACTGAGTATCTACTCTGTGCATATCCGTGTGTATGTGTGAACACATACACACATAAACACAATTTCCTTAGATCTTCTTTTAGGGATCCACTGTGTGAATGGTGTCAATATCCTCATAAATATCTTATAATACATACAAGTTTCATACCCATAGCAATATACCAAAAATTAGTTGCTTTTTTGGGGAAATGCACACTGTGATTCCTTATAGATAGTTTACCTTCATAATTATTCCCATGTCTCCAATTCTTAGAATCATCTAATTCTTGTATTTCATAGTGGAGGACCTCAGACTCAAACACCTTCAAAGGCCATGTAGTTATGGTAAATGAGTGAAGTAGGTGGAGACCTGGAGACAGAGGCGGTGTTGAGACTACAAGTCCTGTTTGACAACATCCAAACGTGTACTCCATCACATTTTGTCTTTAGGTGCGATCAAGTGAGCCTAGGTCTGTCTGGAAAATTCGTGGGTATTATGGGGACACATCATGAGTGTGAACTTCTATATATGAACTTGGTGGCAAAATTCTCATTTTTATCTCCCACACTCATTTTGGGACCACATTGGTTCTAAAATGGTGCAGCGTAGCAAATCCTTGAAAATCCATCCAATTGCTGTTTTCTTACTTTTGACAGGGATAGATTTGTCCACCCTTTGGTATTTCTGAAGCAAGCAGGTTGCTCACCACTCCAGCCACTAGCCGATTTCCATTGTATTGGCACCTCATGCAGGTAAGCACAGTATGCTGCCCAAAACACTCGGATACACTCTTGCAGCCTGTTTCTTCAGGAATAGTCCCAGTATATACTTGGAAAGTGTTTACAAGGCTTGAAAAGTTCATGGAAACACACTGCCCTGACTCTGGGTGTTAGGATACCTAGGAAAGACTGAAGGTCTCATGACTTAGAATGTAGACAGTTCCTGATAGATAGAGGGCTGAAAGCACTCTCTGTTGATGCATTTCTTTTCTTGAAGGAACATAACTTTCCAAACATTTTGTGTGCAGAGAGACACACACGGCTTGAATATGCTGGCATGGAGGTCATTTTTCAGTAGCACTTTCCCCTGATGGTGTGACCATGGGGATGCCGCACTCCCCATTCATAGAGAAAGACAAGTTAGCATCCAAACGTCTGTTCCATCACATTTTCTCAGTAGGATCGATCCACTGAGACTAGTTCTGTCTGGAAACTTTGTGGATACTGCATGGAGACATCCTGAGTCTGGACATGGATACCGGATTTTGGGGGCAAAAATAACATTTTTTCTCTTGATTTGGGAAAATGCTACGGCCTTGCAACTGCTTGGAAATCCATCCAATTGCTGTTTTCTTCCTTCTGACAATGATAGCTTTGGTCCATCCTTTGGGATTTCTGAATCAAGCAGGCGACTCACCACTCCTAGCCTCTGGCCCATTCCCAGGGGAATGTCATCTCATCTAGGTAAGCACAGTATTGGTACCATACAATCTCAGACACTCTCCTACAGTCTGTTTCCTCATGGGCAGTCCCTATATGAGCTAGGATGTCTTTGGGAGGCTTGGAAAGTGCAGGAAAAACAGTGCCTTGACTCTGGTAGTTAGGTCCCCTGGACAAGCCTGGAGGTCAATGTTAGATTCTAGACAGTTCCTAATAGATATAGGCCTAATAACACACTCTCTGTTGATGCCTTTTCTTCCTTGAAGAAACATACTTTTCCCTGCATTCTCTGTGCTGAGAGTCACACACTGCTTGAAAACGCTCTTTGGAGGTCATTTTTCAGTAGAAACTTCCTCTGACAGTATAACCTTAGGGAAGGCCCCCACACTCACTGGAAAAGGTAAACCAACATCCAAACTTCTGTTGCATCACATTTTGTCCCTAGGAGTGATCCAGAGAACCTAGGTCTGTCTGGAAAATCGTGTATACTGCAGGACCACATCCTAAGTGTGAACCTGGATACCGGAAATGGTGGCACAATTCACATTTTTCTTTCGGCTTGTCCTAAAACGGTGTGGCCTGGCACCTGCTTGAAAATCCATCTAATTGCTGTTTTCTTACTTTGAAGAGCAATAACTTTGGTTCACCCTTTGGGATTTCTGAAGCAAGCAAGCAGATCACCACTCCTAGTCACGGGCCTATTTCCAGTGGAATGTCACCTTATCTAAGTAAGCACATAATGGCCCCTCTGTATACTCAGACACACTCCCACAGTTTGTGTCCTCATGGACAGTCCTGGTGTGACCTAGGAATATGTTTACAAAGCATTTAAAGGGCAGGGAAGACACTGCCCTGACTCTGGAAGTTCGGTTCTCTGGGAAGGCTGGAGGGCTCTCTTGTTAGAATCAAGACAGTTCTTCATAGATAGAGGCCTGAAAACACACTCTCTGTTGATACCCTTCCTTCCTCGAAGAAACAGTACTTTCCCAATATTCTGTGAACTGAGAGTCACACATTGCTTGAAACCATTTGCTTGCAGGTCATTTTCAGTAGCAATTTCTTGTGATGTTGTGACAGTAAGGATGTCCCCCACCCTCAAGGGTAAGGCAATCCAAGATCCAAACATCTGTTCCATCACATTTTTTCTATAGGAGCAGCCAGTGAGCCTAGGTCTTTGTGAAATATGGGTAGATACAGCAGAGACACCTCCTGAGTCTGACAGTGGATACCAGACCTTGATGGCCAAATTTCAACTGCTAGAAAATCCATACAATTGCTGTTTTTTTTTTTTTTTTTACTTGTGACAGTGATCGCTTTTGACCCACCTTTGGGATTTCAGAAGCAAGAAGGCGGCTCGCAAGTGCTGCTGATGGCCTATTTGCAATGGAATGTCACCTCACCTGGGTAGCAACAGTATGGCACCCAGCAGTCTGAACACATTCCTGCAGCCTGTTTCCTCATGGGCAGTTCTGGGATGATGTAGGAAGGTGGTTAAAAGCCTGGGCTAGTGCAGGGAAACACACTGCCCTGACTCTGCAAGTTAGGTCCTCAGGGTAAGACTGGAGGTCTCACATCTTAGAATCTAGACAATTCTTGATAGATAAAGGACTGAACATTCATTCTCTGCTGATGCCTTTCTTTCCTTGAAGGAACATTGTTTTCCCAACATTCTGCTTCCTGAGTGTCACACACTTGCTTGGAGGTCATTTATCACTAAGAATTTCCCCTGAAGATGTGACTGGAGGGAAAGCCCCACAAACACAGTAAAAGGGAACCACATTCAAATGTCTGTTCCATCACATTTGCTCTGTAGGTGAGATATAGTGAGCCTAGTCCTATCTGGAAAATTCTTGGATACTGCAGGGACACATCCTGAATGTGAATCCTGATAGCGGATCTTGGTGGCAAAATTTGCATTATTCTCTCCATTGGGCTTAAAACGTTGTGGCCTAACAACTGCTTGAAAGTTCGTTTAATACCTGTTTTCTTACTTCTGACAATGATAGCTTTGTTCCACCTTTCTGGATTTCTGAAGCAACAGGCAGTTCATAACTCCTAGTCCCTGGCCCATTTCCAGTGGAATGTCAGTTCATTTGGTAAGGACAGAATGACACACAGCACACACGGACACTCTTCCATAGCCTGTTTCATCATGGGCATTCCTGAGTGATCTTGGAATGTGCTTACAAGGCTCAGAATTTGCAGGGAAACACTGCCCAGACTCTGGAAGATGGGTCCTCTGGACAAGCCTGGAGATCTCACATCTTAGAATATAGACAGATCCTGATAGATAGAGGCCTGAAAACACACTCTCTATTGATGCCTTTCCTTCCTCGAATGAACATAGCTTTCCCAGCATTCTGTGTGCTGAGAGTCACATACTGCTTGAAAATGCTTGCCTGGAAGTCATTTTTTGGTGGCAATTTCCCTTGATGGTTTGACCATAGGGAAGTCCACCACACTCACAGGAAAAGGCAAAACATCATCCAAACATCTGTTCCATCATGTTTCTCTGTAGGAGAGATCCTAGGGTTAGGGTTAGGGTTAGGGTTAGGGTTAGCCTAGGTCTGTCTTGAAAATGCTTCAGTGCTGTGCTTCAGTCCTGCATGTGAACCTGGGTAATGGACCTTGGTGGGAAAATTCGCATTTTCCTCTAGGTTGGCCCTAAAATGTTGGGAAAGCAATGGCCCTTTGAGTAAGGAAAGAAATCGACAGAGAGTGTGTTTCCAGGCCTCTATCTATTAGGAACTGTCTAGATTGTAAGACGAGAGACCTCCAGTCTTGCCCAGATGACCTAACATCCCGAGTCAGGGCATATCTTTCCATACAATCTCTGAGCCTTGTAAATACATTCCTAGGTCATACCAGGACTGCCAATGTGGAAACAGGCTGTCAGAGTGTGTCTGAGAGAGCTGGGTGCCATGTGGTGCTACCTACATTATGTGACATTTCACAGGAAAGGCACCACCAGATAGAAGTGGCAAGCGGACTGCTTGCTTCAGAAATTACATGGGTGGACCAAATCTGTCACTGTCAGAAATAAGAAAACAAGTACTGGATGGATATTCAAGCAGTCGCTATGCCAAACCGTTTTAGTGCCAACTGAGAGAAAAAGGTGAATTTTGTCCTGTATTCAGGTTCACACTCAGGATGTGACCCCACAGGATCCAAACTTTTCCAGATAGACCTGGGTTCACTGGACCGCTCTAACAGAGAAAACGTGATGGAACAGGCATTTGGATGCTTGCTTGCTTGTCTTGTGATTGTGGGCGCTTCCCTACTGTCACAGTCTCAGGGGAAATTGCGACTGAAAAATGAACTCCAAGCAAACGTTTTCAAGCAGTGTGTGACTCTCAGCACACAGTACATTGGGAAAGTTATGTTCCTTCAATGAAGGAGAGGCATCAACAGAGAGTGTGTTTTTTATAGCAGGAACAGTTCAGCTTCTAAGATGTGAGAGCTCAGGCCTGCTTAAAGGACCTAAGTTCCAGAGTCAGGACAGTGTGTCTTGCTGCACTTTCTGAGACTTCTAAATGCATTCCTAGGTCATACCAGGTCTGCTCCTAAGGAAGGATGCTGAGGGAGTGTATCAGAGTGTGCTGGGTGAAATACTGTGGTCACATAGATGAGGTGTCATTCCACTGGAAATGGGCCTGCAGCTAGGAGTTGCAAGTCATTCACGTGCTTCAGAAATCCCAAAGGGTGAACCAAAGCTAGCATTGTCAGAAGGAAGAAAACAGCATTCAGGTGGAATTTCAAGCAGTTGCTCGGCTGCACTGTTTTAGGGCCAAGTGAGAGAAAAATGCATATTTTAACACCAAAGTCTGGTATCCAGATTCAAACATAGGTGTTTCCCTGCAGTGTCCACGAATTTTCTAGATAGACTTCCATTGAATGGATGGCCCCTACCAAGAAAACGTGATTGAACAGATGTTTGGAAGTGCTTTTGAATTTACCTGTGAGTGTGGCGCCTTCCCTACAGTCACAGCTCCAGGGAAAATTGCTAATGAAAAATGACCTCCAACAAACGTTTTCAAGCAGTGTGTGACACTCCGCACACAGAATGCTGAGAAAGCTATATTCCTTGGAGGAAGGAAAGGCATCTCGAGAGAATATGTTATCAGGCCTCTACCTGTCATGAACTGTCTAGATTCAAACATGTGAGTCCTCCAAGTTTCCCAGAGGACCTAAATACCAGAGTTAGGGCAGTGTGTTTCCCACCACTTTCTGAGATTTGTAAACACATTCCTAGGTCATACCAGATCTGACCATGAAACGCCACACTGCAAGAGTGTGTCTCAGAGTGCTGGGTGGCATATTGTGCTAACCTAGATGAGATGACATCTCCCTGGAAAGGGACCAGTGGCTTGGAGTGGAGAGCCTCCTGCTTGATTCATAAATCCCAAAGGGTGCACCAACACTATCACTGTCAGAAGTAAGAAAACAGCAAATAGACGCAGTTTCAGGCAGTAACTAGGTATAACCGTTTTAGGGCCAACTGAGAAAAAAATGCAAATTTTGCTGCCAAGGTCCGGTATCCAGGTTCAAACATAAGATGTGTAGGAACAGTATCCATGAGTATTCTAGACAGTTAGGTTGAATGGATCGCTCCTATCAAGAAAACGTGATTGAGCAGACGTCTGGATGATCCTTTGCCTTGTCCTGTGAGTGTGGCGGTCTTCCCTAAGGTCACAACATCAGGGGAAGTTGCTACTGAAAAATTACTTCCAACAAGTGTTTTCAAGCAGTGTGTGACTCTGAGCACACAAAAAGCTGGGAAAGTTATGTTCCATCCAGGAAGGCAAGGCATCAACAGAGAGTGTTTTATCAGGCCTCTGTGTATCACAAACTGTATAGACTCAAAGATGTGAGACTTCCAGGTTTGCCCTGAGGACCCAAATTCCAGAGTCAGAGCATTGTATTTCCTTACACTTTCTGAGATTGCATCCAAGTACCATATTTTGGACTCTACTGTTGACCAGGATGGCTACTCCATTTCTTGTAAGGGGTTCCTGCCCACAGTAGTAGATATAATGGTCATCTGAGTTAAATTCACACATTCCTGTCCATTGTAATTTGCTGATTCCTAGAATGTCGACATTCACTCTTGCCATATCCCGTTTGACCACTTCCAATTTGCCTTGATTCATGGACCTAACATTCCAGGTTCCTATGCGATATTGCTCTTTACAGCATCGGACCTTGGTTCGATCACCAGTCACATCCACAACTGGGTATTGTTTTTGCGTTGGCTCCATCCCTTCATTCTTTCTGGAGTTATTTCTCCACTGAGCTCCAGTAGGATATTGGGCAACTGCTGACCTGGTGAGTTCCTCTTTCAGTATCCTATCATTTTGCCTTTTCATACTGTTCATGGGGTCCTCAAGGCAAGAATACTGAAGTGGTTTGCCATTCCCTTCTCCAGTGGACCACATTCTGTCACACCTGTCCACCATGACCCGTCCGTCTTGGGTGGCTCCACACGGCATGGCTTAGTTTCATTGAGTTAGACAAGGTTATGGTCCATGTGATCAGATTGGCTAGTTTTCTGTGATTATGATTTCAGTGTCTGCCCTTGGATGCCCTCTCACCACACCTACCATCTTACTTGAGTTTCTCTTACCTTGGACGTGGGATATCTCTTTACAGCTGCTCCAGCAAAGCGCAGCCACTCCTCCTTACCTTGGACAATGGGAATCTCCTCAGGCCGCCCCTCCTGACCTTGAATGTGGAGTAGCTCCTCTTGGTCCTCCTGCAACCATGCAGCTGCTGCTCTTTGGACGTGGGATTGCTCCTCTTGGCCACAGCCCCTGACCTTGGGCATGGGGTAGCTCATCTCAGCCACCTCCCCTGACCTCAGGCGTGAGGTAGCTCCTCTCGGCCGCTGCCCCTGGCCTCGGACATGGGGTGGCTCCCCTCAGCCACTGCCTCTGACCTTGGGCGAGAGGTAGCTCCTCATGGCCATGCTTCTGCATGGTCCGTCACAGCCTGCACCATTTGAATGCAGAGTTCCAAAGAATAGCAAGGAGAGATAAGAAAGCCTTACTCTGATCAATGCAAAGAAATAGAAAAAAACAAGAGAATGGGAAAGACTAGAGATCTCTTCAAGAAAATTAGAGATACCAAGGGAACATTCCATGCGAAGATTGGGTTCAATAAAGGACAGAAATGCTATGGATCTAACAGAAGCAGAAGCTATTAAGAAGAGGTGGCAAGAATACACAGAAGAACTGTACAAAAAAGATCTTCATGGCCCAGATAATTATGACGGTGTGATCAGTCACCTAGAGCCAGACAACCTGGAATGTGAGGTCAAGTGGGCCTTAGAAAGCATCACTATGAACAAAGCTAGTGGAGGTGATGGAATTCCAGTTAAGCTATTTCAAATCCTAAAAGATGATGCTGTGAAAGTGCTGTACTCAATAGGTCAGCAAATTTGGAAAACTCAGCAGTGGCCACAGGACTGGAAAAGGTCAGTTTTCATTCCAATTCCAAAGAAAGGCAATAGCAAAGAATGCTCAAACTACTGCACAATTGCACTCCTCTCACACGCTAGTAAAGTAATGCTCAAAATTCTCTAAGCCAGGCTTCAGCAATACATGAACCGTGAACTTCCAGATGTTCAAGTTGGTTTTAGAAAAGGCAGAGGAACCAGAGACCAAACTGCCACCATCTGCTGGAAAAAGCAAGAGAGTCCCAGAAAAACATCTATTTCTGCTTTATTGACTATGCCAAAGCCTTTGACTGTGTGTATCATAATACACTGTGGAAAATTCTGAAAGAGATGGGACTACCAGACCACCTGACCTGCCTCTTGAGAAACCTATGTGCAGGTCAGGAAGCAACAGTTAGAACTGGACATGGAACAACAGATTGGTTCCAAATAGGAAAAGGAGTACGTCAAGGCTGTATATTGTCACCCTGCTTATTTAACTTATATGCCGAGTACATCATGCGAAACACTGGGATGGAAGAAGCACAAGATGGAATCAAGATTGCCAGGAGAAACATCAATAACCTCAGATATGCAGATGACACCACCCTTATGGAAGAAAGTGAAGAGGAACTAAAAAGCCTCTTGATGAAAGTGAAAGAGGAGAGTGAAAAAGTTGGCTTAAAGCTCAACATTCAGAAAACTAAGATCATGGCATTTGGTCCCATCACTTCATGAAAAATAGATGGGGAAACAGTAGAAACAGTGTCATACTTTATTTTTTGGGGCTCCAAAATCTCTGGAGATGGTGATTGCAGCCATGAAATTAGAAGACGCTTACTTCTTGGAAGGAAAGTTATGACCAAACTAGATAGCATATTAAAAAGCAGAGATATTTCTTTGCCAACAAAGGTCCATCTGGTCAAGGCTATGCTTTTTCCAGTGGTCATGTATGGATGTAAGAGTTGGACTGTGAAGAAAGCTGAGCACTGAAGAATTGATGCTTTTGAACTGTGGTGTTGGAGAAGACTCTTGAGAGTCCCTTGGACTGCAAGGACATCCAACCAGTCCATCCTAAAGGAGATTAGTCCTGGGTGTTCATTGGAAAGACTGATGCTGAAACTGAAACTCCAGTACTTTGGCCACCTGATGTGAAGAGTTGACTCATTGGAAAAGACCCTGATGCTGGGAGGGCTTGGGGGCAGGAGGAGAAGGGGATGACAGAGGATGAGATGGCTGGATGGCATCACCAACTCGATGGTCATGAGTTTGAGTAAACTCTGGGAGCTGGTGATGGACAGGGAGGCCTGGTGTGCTTCGATTCATGGGGTCCCAAAGAGTCGGATACAACTGAGCGTCTGAACGGAACTGAACACTTTCTGAGCATTGTAAACACATTCCTAGGTCATACCAGAAGTGCCCTTAAGAAAAAAACAGGCTGCAGGAGGGTTTCTGAGATTGCTGGGTGCCAGGCTGTCCTTACCAAGATGATGTAGCATTCCACTGTAGATGGGCCAGCGGCTACGAGTTGCTAGCTGCTTACTTGCTTCAGAAATCCCAAAGGGTGTACCAAGCAATCACTGCCAGAAGTAAGAAACCAGCACCTAAATGCATTTCCAGGTATTTGTTATGCTGTACTGTTTTTGGCCAACTGAGAGAGAAAGGTGAATTTTGCCACCAAGGTCCACTGTCCATGTTCACATCCAGGATGTGTCCACTCAGGATCCAAGAATTTTCCAGACAGACCTAGGCACACTGAATCTCCACTACAGAGAAAACATGATGGAACTGACCTTTGGATGTTGCTTTTCCTTTTCCTGTGAGTTTGGTGGCCTTCCCTATGGTCACACTATCAGGAGCAATTGCTAATGAAAAATGACTTCCAACAAGTGTTTTCAAGCAGTATGTGACTCTATGGACATGGAATGCTGGAAACCTATGTTCCATTGAGGATGGAAATGTATTTGTAGACAGTGTGTTTTCAAGACTCTATCTATTAGGAACTGTCTAGCTTCAAAGATGTGAATTCTCCATATTTGCCCAGAGGACCTCACTTCCAGAGTCAGGGCAATGTGTTTTCCTGCACTTTTTGAGCTTTGTAAACACATTTCTTGGTCATACCAGGACTGCCTATGAGGAAACATGCTCTCTATATCAGGAACTGTCTAGATACTAAGATGTGAGACCTCTAGGTTGGTACAGACGACCTAAATTTCAGAGCATGGGCAGTGTGTTTTTGAGCATTTTCTGAGCTTTGTAAACACATTTCTGAGTAATGCCAGAACTGCTCATGAGAAAACAGGCTTCAGGTGTGTGTCTGAGAGTGCTGAGTACCATACTGTGCTTACCTAGATGAGGTAACTTTCCATGGCAAATCGGCACGTGGCTAGGAGTTGTGAGCCACCAGCTTGCTTCAGAAATCCTGAATGGTGCACCAAAGGTTGCACAGTCAGAAGGAAGAAAAAAGTAATTGGATGGATTTTCAAGCAATTGCTAGCCACACCTCTTTATGGCACCCAGAGAGAAAAATACAAACTGTGCACCCTAGGTCCGGTATTCAGGTTCACACAAGGGATGTGTCCCCTCGTGATTCAAGAAATTTCCAGACAGACCTTTGTTCCCTAGAGTTCTTCTACAGAGAAAACTGGTTGGAACAGCCATTTGGAGGTTGCTTTGCCTTTCCCTGTGAGTGTGGGACCCCTAATTATGGTCACAGCCTCAAGGAGATATTGCCACTGAAAATAGACTTCCAAGCAAGCACTTTTCAAGCAGAGTGTGACTCTCAGGTCGCAGAATGTGAAGAAAGCTATCTTCCTTTGAGGAAGGAAAGACATCCACAGAGAGTGTGTTTTCAAACCTCTATCTTGCAGGAAATTTTGAGCTTCTAAAACATGAGACCAGCAGGTCTGCTGAGAGGACCTAAATTCCTGAGTCAGGGCCGTGTGTTTCCCTGTAATTTCCGAGTCTGGCAAACACATTCCTAGGTCATAACGGTACTGACCATGAGAAAGCTGGCAGCAGGAGTGTGTCTGAAAGGGCTGAGTGCCTTACTGTGGTCAACTGTGTGAGGTGACATTCCAGTGACAGGCTCAAAGCTACAAGGTGTGAGCCACCCGCTTGCTTCAGAAACCTCAAAAGGTAGAGCAAAGCTAGCTCTGTCAGAGGTAGGAAAATAGCAATTGGACGGATTTTCAAGCTGTTGCTAGGCCGAACCACTTTAGGGCCCCCTGAGAGAAAAATGCGAATTGTGCCCTGTAGGTCAGGTATCCAGGTTCAAACACAGGGTGTGTCCCGGCAGGATCCAAGAATTTTCCACAGAACTAGGCTCACTAGACCTCTCCTACTGGGAAAATGGGATGGAACAGACATTGGAAGTTGGTTTGCCCCTGCCTATTGTCACAGACTCAAGGAGAAAGTGCCCCTGAAAGATGACCTGCAAGCAAGCACTTTTCAAGCAGTGTGTGACTCTCAGTTCACAGAATGCAGGGAAAGATATCTTCCTTCAAGGAAAGAAAGGCATCAAAAGAGAGTGTATTCTCAACCCTCTATCTTGCAGGAACTGTTTAGCTTCCCAGATGGGAGGCCTCCAGTACTGCTCAGAGGAACTAAATTCCATGTTTCTCCCTGCACTTTCCAAGCCTTGCAAAGCCATTCCTAGGTTATATCAGTACTGCACATGAGGAAGCAGGCTGCGAGAGTGTGTCCAAGAGGGCTAGGTCCCTCACTATACTCACTTCTGTGAGGTGGCATTCCACTGTAAAAAGGCCCACAGCTGGGAGTTGCAATTCACCCACTTGCTTCAGAAATCAAAAAGGATGGAACAAATCTAGCTCTCTCAGAATCAAGAAAAGAGCAATTGGATGGATTTTCAAGCTGTTGCTAGGCCACACTGCTTTAAGGCCTACAGAGAGAAACACGAATTTTGCCCCCTCATTCTGGTATCCTGGTTCACAAACAGGGTGTGTCCCCAAAGGATCCAAGAATTTTCCAGACAGACTTACGCTCACTAGAGCTCTCCTACAGAGAAAACCAGATGGAACAGACATTTAGATATTGCTTTGCCTTTCCCAGTGAGTGTGGGACCCCTCTGTTTGGCTACAGCCCCAAGTGGAAATTACCATTGAAAACTCATGTCTAAGCGAGCACTTTTCAAGCACTGTGTGACTCTCAGTTCGCAGGATACTGGGAAACCTATATTTCTTCAAGGAAGGAAAGGCGTCCACAGACAGTGTGTTTTCAAACCTCTCTCTTGGAGGAACTCTTTAGCTCTTAAGACATGAACCCTCCAGTTCTGCTCAGAGGACCGAAATTCGAGAGTCTGTGCCGTGTGTCTCGGTGCATTTTCCCACCTTTCAAACACATATCTAGGTGATACTGGTACTGCCCATGAGGAAGCAGACTGCGGGAATATGTCTCAGAGTGCTGGGTCCCTTACTGTGGTCACCTCTGTGAGGTGACATTCCACTGTAAATAGGCCCAAAGATAGGAGTTGCGAGCCTCCCATGTGCTTCAGAAACCCCAGGGGTGGAACAAAGTTAGCTCTGTCAAAAGTAAGAAAATGGCAATTGGACGGATTTTCAAGATGTGGATAGGTCACACTGCTTTAGGGCCACCCAAGAAAAATATGCAAATTTGAACCTGGGTGTCCAGATTAACACACAGGGTGTTTCCCCACAGGATCCAAGAATTTTTCAGACAGACCTAGGTTCACTGGAGCTCTCCTGCAGAGGAAACATACATCCAGAGTCTCCCGTGGGAACCCTCCAAAATCTATACCAGGTGGCACAAATCCACCGCCTCCAGGATGACCCTACCCTCAAGATCCTG
This sequence comes from Cervus canadensis, assembly GCF_019320065.1. Classification (NCBI taxonomy): domain Eukaryota; kingdom Metazoa; phylum Chordata; class Mammalia; order Artiodactyla; family Cervidae; genus Cervus; species Cervus canadensis. Next base: position 67,595,727 of record NC_057399.1, on the reverse strand, counting down.
TACCTGGGGTCACAAGGTATTTCCATGTCGAGTCCACCTCCAAGAACTTGAACTTGTGGTCACATGTCCAGAGTCTTCAGGGTGACCCCACCTCCCAGAAGCTACTGGTGTGAAGCATCCACAGTTTTAAGGATGGACCCAATTCCCAGAACCTGTACCTGGGGTCACACTTCCATAGTCTAAGGGTTACCCCACCTCCCACACATTGAACCCGGTTTCCCATGTCCCTGTTAGCCAGGGTTACCCTCTCCATGACCCTGTAATGGGGATCACATGTCCACAGTCTGCTGTGTGTTGTCACTTCCCAGACCCTTCACCTGGAGTCACAATCACAGTTTCCAGGTTACTCCCTTGCAGACCCTGCACCTGGAGTCACTTATCCACAGTCTCCAGGGTGACTCATCCAAAACCCCACACTGGGGCTCACATGACCACAGTCTCCAGGGTGACCCAAGCACCCAGATCCTGCACCCAGGGTCACATATCCACAGGCCCCAGGGTGTACCTCTTGCAGACCCTGCACCTGGGGTCACATATCTACAGCCTCCAGTGTGATCCCCATCCCCAGACCTGGTTTGGGTGAGAAATATCCATAGTCTCCAGAGTCACACCTTGGGTCATATATCCAGAGTCACACCTTGGGTCACATAGCCATAGTCAACAGGGTGAACTCACCTCCCAGAGCCTGTACATGGTGTCAAATATGCACATTCTCCAGGGTTACCACCCTTCCAACATGCTGTACCTGGGTCAAAAGCCCACAATCTCAAGGGTGACCCCCTCTCAGACCCTGTTCCTGGGGTCACATGTCCAGAATCTTCAGAATGATCTACCTCCAAGATGAAGCACCTGATGTCACATGTCAACAGACTTCAAGGTGACCCCGTCCTCAGAATCTGCACCTGTGGTTACATTTCTCCAGTCTCCAGGATGACCCCCAATCTCAGTATTTGTATTATGTGTCACATGTACATAGTCACCAGGGTAACCACTGCAGGCCCTTTTTCTGACATAACATTTCCACAGACTCCTGAAGAACTCTCTTCTGAGACTCTGAATCTGGGATCCTACCTCCAGGGTCTCGAGGGTGATGCCCTTCCCTGTCCCTCCACCTGGTGTCAAACATCCACAGTCTCCATGGTAACATCCACACCAAAGTCTGATATTGGGGACACAGATCCATAGTCTTCTGGGTCGCAACCCCTCCCAGATCATGCACCTGGTCTCACACGTCCTCAGTCTCCAGGTTGACACCCCTCCCAGACACTGCAGCTGGGGTTACACGTCCACAGTCTCCAAGGTGAACCCACCTCACTGACTATTGTACCTCCGGTCACATGGCCTCAGTCTCCAGGGTGACCCCATATCTCAGACACTGTACTTGGGGTTACATATCAACGGTGGCCAGGATGACACCTCTCCCCAGAACCTGTACCTGGGGTCGTATTGGCACAGTCTCCAGGGCGACGCTAAATTCCCAACCCTGTACCTGGGGTCACAGGTTGCAGTCACCAGGCTTTCCCCACCCTCAAGAGCCTTTACCTGGGGTCACACGTCCACAGTCTCCAGGGTGACTCCCTCCCAGACCCTTCACCTGGCATCCTATGTCCACAGTCTCCTGTGTGATATCACTTCCCAGACTCTATACCTGTGGTCACAGATCCACAGTCTCCACAGTGATCCCCTTCCCAGATCCTGTAATTTGGATCCCATGTCCTCAGTCTCCAGTGTGACACCACCTCTCATACCCTGTACTTTGGTGACTTGTCCAGTTTCCAGGATGACCCAAACAGTGCATGTGGAGTCACATGTCCACATTCTGCAAAGTGACCCCATTCCCTAACCCTGCACCTTAGTCACACAGCCACAGTCTCCAGAATGACCTCACTCCAGACCCTGCACATAGGGTCACACATCCACCTTCTCCATATTGACCCCCTCCTTGAACTTCTATCAGGTTTCACACATGCACCATCTCCACAGTGACCACCACCAGATCCTGTACCTGTGGTCAGGGTCCACAGTCTGCAGGGTGAGACCATTTTGTACCCTAAACCTTGGTTCACCTAGCCAGTCTCCAGGGTCATCCCTGCCAAACCTGCACCTGGGGTCACATGTCCATACTCTCCATGGTGACATCCCCCAGGCCCTGTGCTGCTGCTGCTGCTAAGTCATGCCAGTCGTGTCCAACTCTGCGACCCCATAGATGGCAGCCCACAAAGCTCCCCCATCCCTTGGATTCCCCAGGCAAGAACACTGGAGTGGGTTGCCATTTCCCTCTTCAAAGCATGAGAGTGAAAAGTGAAAGTGAAGTCACTCAGTCGTGTCTGACTCTTAGCGACCCCATAGACTGCAGCCTACCAGGCTCCTCCATCCATGGGATTTTCCTGGCAAGAGTACTGGAGTGGGTTGCCCACTCCAGTACTTAGTGTCATATATCCGCCCAGACCCTGTACGTAGTGTCATATATCCACAGTTTCCCGGGTTACCCCACTTCCCATATCATGCACCTGGGATCACACGCTCACAGTCTGCAAGGTGACCCTGATCCCATTCCTGTACTTTGTGTCACAAGTCCACAGCCACCAGGATGGCCCACCCTCAAGATCCCATCCCTGGGGTCACATTCCTGTCTCCAGTATGATCCCACCTCCCAGAAACTTTACCTGGGGATAAACGTCCACAGTTTTCAGGATGGTCCCAACTCCCTGAAACTGTACCTGGAGTCACTCTTCCATAGACATTGAGCCTGTTCCGTGCCCCTGGTCCACAGGGTTACACCCTCCAAGACCCTGTAATGTGGTTTACATGTCCACAGTCTCCTGTGTGTCATCACTTCCCAGAACCTTCACCTGCAGGCAACAAACATAGGTTCCAGGTTGATTCCCTCATAGACCCTGCACTTGGAGCCACATATCCACAGTCTCACAGGTGACTCATCCAAATCACTGTACCAGGGCTCACATAACCACAGTCTTCCAGATGCTGGACTCTTGACCCCAGCACCCAGCGTCACATATCCACAGATTCTAGCATGACCCCACATTCCAGACACTACCTTGGGACACATACCCACAGACTCTAGGGTGAACACCCTCCTAGACACTGTACATGGTGTCACATGGGCACATTCACAAACTCCCAAACCCTGTATCTAGGGTCACACGTAGATAGTCTCAGGGTGACCCCACTCGCCAGAACTTGCACCTGGGTTCATATGTCCACAGCGCCCAGGGTAACACCACCTGTCAAACAATTGTACTGGGTTCAAACACCCACTGGTTCTAGGGTGACACCAATTCCAAGCCCGTGAACCTAGGGTCACACATCCATGGTCTCCTGGATGGCAACGCCTCCCAGATCATGCACCAGGTCTCACACCTCCGCAGTCTCCAGTGTGACTACACCTCACAGAATATTGTGATTCTGGTCACATTGCCCCATTCTCCAGGGTGACCCCGTATCTCTAACCCTGTACCTGGGGTTACATGTACATGGTGGCCAGGAAGACACGCCTCCCCAGACTCTGTACATGGGATCACATTGGCACAGTTGCCAGGGTGACCCCAACTTCCCCACCCTGTACCTGGGGTCACATGTCCAGAGTCTCCTGGATTTACCCACATTCAAGGGCTAGTAACTGGGATCACATGTCCACAGTCTCGAGGCTTTCCCCACGCACAAGTGCCTGTACGCGGGGTCACACGTCAACTGACTCCAGGGTGAATCCCTCCCAGACCGTTCACCTGGCATCCCATGTCCCCAGACTTTTGTGTGATGTCATTCCCCCGACTCTGCACATGTGCTAACAGATTCACAGGCTCCGTGGTGACCCCCTTCCTGTTCTCTGTAACTTGGGTCACATGTGCTCAGTATCCGGTGTGACCCCACCTTTCATACCCTATAACTTTGGTGACTTGGCCACAGATTCCAGGGTAACCCTCCCCTGCCAGACCCTGTGCTTATTTACACACATCCACAATCTCCAGGATGTTCGCCCTCCCATACCCTGCACCTGGAGTCACATGTCAACAGTCCAGCATGAACCCCACTTCACCCACTGTACCTGGGCTCACATATCCACATCGTGCAGGGTGACACCCCTTCCAGACCATTTCCCTGCCATTAAATGCCTGCAGTCCCGAGTGACCCCGTACCTCCCAGACACTGTACCTGAGGTCACATATACAGAGTTTCCTGGGTCACCCCCATCCCAGACCCTGTACCTGGGTTCAGATATCCTAGTGTCTTGGGGGACCCAGTTCAGACCTTGCATCTAGGGTCAAGTGTCCAGTATCCAGGATGACTTGCCTCCCCAATCAGTGCATCTGGGGTCATATGTCCACAATCTTCAAAGTGACCCCATCCCCTAGCCCTGCACCTTACTCACACATCCACAGTCTCCAGAGTGACCACATACCAGTACCTACACCTAAGGTCACATGTCCACTGTCTCACGGGTGACCTCTTCCCTGAACTTGTTCCACATTTCACACGATCACCATTGCCACAGTGACCACCAACAGATCCTGAACCTGTGGTCACAGTTCAACAGTCTGCCTGATGAGACCCATTTTGTGCCCTGAACCTTGTGAACCTGCACCTGGGATCACAAGTCCATATTCTCCATGGTGTCATCCCCCAGATCCTGTACCTAGTGTCATATATACAGTCTCCTGGGCTTCCCCACTTCCCATACCATGCACCTGGGATCACACATCCACAGTATCCAGGGTGACCCCCCTCCTAAACCTGTACCTGGTGTCACAAGTCGACAGACTCCAGGATGACCCTACCGTTAAGATCTTGTACCTAGGGTCACAAGTCCACTGTTTCCAGGGTGAGCCCCCCTCCCAGACTCTGCACTTGGGGTCACTTGTCAAGAGTCTCCAGGGTGACCCCACCTCCCAGAAACTGTACCTAGGGTGAAACATCCACAGTCACTCAGGTTGGCCCCAACTCCCAGAACCTGTACCTGGGGTCCCACTTCCATAGTCTCAGGGTTACCACACGCCCAGACATTTAACATGGTGTCCCATGATCTTGGATGCCAGGGTTACCCCCTCCAAGACCCTGTAATGGGGTCACATGTTCACAGTCTCCAGAGTCTCGTCACTTCCCAGACCCTCCACCTGGAGTCACACAAACACAGGTTCCAAGGTGACTCCCTCGCAGGCCCTGCACCTGGAGTCACATATTCACAATCTCACCTTGGGGGACCCCATTCAGACCCTGGATCTAGGGTCACGTATCCAGTCTCCAAGATGATTTGCCTCCCAAATGGTGCATCTGGGGTCACATGACCACAATCTCCAAAGTGAACATATCCCCTAACCCTGCACCTAAGTCACATGGCAAATAGTTTCCAGAGTGACCTCAACCCAGACCCTGAAACGAGGGTCACATGTACACAGTCTTGGAGGGTGACCCCCTCCATGAACTTGTACTAGGTTTCATACGTCCACCATCGCCACAGTGACTACCACCAGATCCTGTACCTGTGGTCATAGATCCACAGTCTGCAGGGCGAAACCCTTTTCCTACCCTGAACTTTGGGTCACACGACCACAGTCTCCAGGGTGACCCCACCCAAACCTGCACCTGGGGTCACATGTCCACACTTTCCATGGTGACATACCTGAGACCCTGTACCTACTGTCATATATCCACAATCTCCTGGGTTACTGCACTTCCCATACCATACACCTGTGATCACATGTCCACAGTCTCGAGGGTGGCCCCCTGTATAACCTGTACCTGGTGTCACAAGTCCACAGCCTCCAGGTGACCCCACCCTCAAGATCCTGTACCTGGGGTCACAAGTCCACTTTTTCCATGGTGAGTCTAACCTCCCAGACCCTGCATTTGGGGGTCACATGTCCAGAGTCTTCAGGGTGAACCCACCTCCCAGGAACCACACTTCGGGTGAAATGTCCACCATTTTCAGGATGGCACCAACTCCCAGAACCTGTACCTGGGGTCACACTTCCATACTCTCAGGGTATCCCCCCCTCCCAGACATATAACCTTGCGTCCCATGACCCTGGCCACAAGGGTTACCCCCTCCAAGACCCTGTAATAGGGGTCACATGTCCACAGCCTCCTGTTTGTCAAAACTTTGTAGACCTCACCTGGAGTCACACAAACACAGGTTCCATGGTGACTCCCTCGCAGACCCTGCACCTGGAATCACATATTCACAGGCTCCAGGGTGACCCCCTCGGAAATCCTGTACCTGAGATCACATATCTATAGTCTCCAGGGTGAATCCCATCCCCACATACTGTCTGAGCGGAATCATCCAGTCTCCCATGAGACCCCAATGTCAAGAACTTATCCCTTGTGCTAGAAGTCTACATTCTCCAGGGTGACATTATCTCCCACACCCTGCACCTTGGGTAACATATTTACAGTCTCCAAGGTGACCTTACCTCCCAGACCCTTTACCTGGGGTCACATGTGCAAATTATCCAGGATTCCCGCCACTCCAACACGCTGCACCTGGGTCAAAAGCCCACAGTCTCAAGGGTGACCCCCCATCTGACCATGTTCCTGGGGTACATGGCCAGAATCTCCAGGATGATCTTTGAAAGGTATTGCTGAACCACGCAAAGACCCTGGAATTCTTGGCCTCCAGAGGAGAATTCAATTCGGGGCCAGAGACGAGGCTTGATTGCTTAGAGCTTTTGTGTAGTAAAGTTGTATTAAAGTATAAAGGAGATAGAGAAAGCTTCTGACATGGGCATCAGAAGGGTGCAGAAAGAGTAGCCCCTTGCAAGTGTTAGCAATGGAATTATATGGCTCAGATGGTAAAGCATCTGTCTGTAATGCTGGAGACCCAGGTTAGATCCCTGGGTCAGGAAGATCTCCTGGAGAAGGAAATGGCCACCCACTCCAGTACATTTGCCTGGAAAATCCCATGGACAGAGGAGCCTGGTAGGCAACAGTCCATGGGGCCACAAAGAGTTGGACACGACTGAGCAACTTTACTTTACTTTTAATTAGTTATTCAGATCAGTTCAGTCCCGTTCAGTTGCTCAGTCATGTCTGACTCTTTGGGACCCCATGAATTGCAGCACGCCAAGCCTCCCTGTCAGTCACCAACTCCCGGAGTTTACTCGAACTCATGTACATCGAGTTGGTGATGCCATCCAGCCATCTCATCGTCTGTCATCCCCTTTTCCTCCTGTCCCCAATCCCTCACAGCATCAGGGGCTTTTCCAATGAGTCAGCTCTTCGCACCAGGTGGCCAAATTATTGGAGTTTCAGCTTCAGATCAGTCGTTCCAATGAACATCCAGGACTGATCTCCTTTAGGATCGACTGGTTGGATGTCCTTGCAGTCCAAGGGACTCTCAAGAGTCTTCCCCAACACCACAGTTCAAAAGCATTAACTCTTCGGTGCTCAATTTTCTTCACAGTCCAATTCTCACATCCATACATGACCACTGGAAAAACCATAGCCTTGACCAGATGGACCTTTGTTGGCAAAGTAGTGTCTCTGCTTTTTAATATGCTATCTAGGTTGGTCATAACTTTCCTTCCAAGGAGTAATTTTCTTTTAATTTCATGGCTGCAATCACCATCTGCAGTGATTTTGGAGCCCTAAAAGATAAAGTCTGACACTGCTTCCACTGTTTCCCCATCAATTTCCCATGGAGTGATGGGACCTGATGCCATGATCTTAGTTTTCTGAATGTTGAGCTGTAAGCCAACTTTTTCACTCTCGTCTTTTACTTTCATCAAGAGGCTTTTTAGTTCTTCTTCACATTCTGCCATAAGGGTGGTGTCATCTGCATGTCTGAGGTTATTGATATTTCTCCTGGCAATCTTAATTCCAGCTGGTGCTTCTTCCAGCCCAGCATTTCTCATGATGTACTCTGCATATAAGTTAAATAAGCAGGGTGACAATGTACAGTCTTGAAGTACTCCTTTTCCTATTTGGAACCAGTCTGTTGTTCCATGTCCAGTTCTAACTGTTGCTTCCTGAACTGCATACAGGTTTCTCAAGAGGCAGGTCAGGTGATCTGGTAGTCCCATCTCCTTCAGAATTTTCCACAGTTATTTGAGATCCACACAGTCGAAGGCTTTGGCGTAGTCAATAAAGCAGAAATAGATGTTTTTTTTCTGGAACTCTCTTGCTTTTTCGATGATCCAGGAGATATTGACAATTTGATCTCTGGTTCCTCTGCCTTTTCTAAAGCCACTTTGAACATCTGGAAGTTCACAGTTCACCTATTTCTGAAGCCTGGCTTGGAGAATTTTGAGCATTACTTTACAAGCATGTGAGATGAGCATAGTTGTGTGGTATTTTGAGCATTCTTTGGGGTTACCTTTCTTTGGGATTGGAATGAAAACTGACCTTTTCCAGTCCTATGGCCACTGCTGAGTTTTCCAAATTTGCTGGCATTATGAGTGCAGCACTTTCACAGTATCATCTTTCAGTATTTGAAATACTTCAACTGGAATTCCATCACCTCCACTAGCTTTGTTCTTAGCGATGCTTTCTAATTCCCACTTGACTTCACACTCCAGGATGTCTGGCTCTAGGTGAGTGATCACACCATTGTGATTATCTGGGTCATGAAGATCTTTTTGTACAGTTCTTCTGTGTATTCTTGCCACCTCTTCTTAATAGCTTCTGCTTCTGCTCAGTCCATAGCATTGCTATCCTTTATCGAGCCCATTTTTGCATGAAATGTTCCCTTGGTATGTCTAATTTTCTTGAAGAGATCTCTAGTCTTTCCCATTCTGTTCTTTTCCTCTATTTCTTTGCATTGATCTCTGAGGATGGTTTTCTTATCTCTCCTTGCTATTCTTTGGAATTCTGCATTCAAATGGGAATATGTTTCCTTTTTTCCTTTGCTTTTTGCTTCTCTTCTTTTCACAGCTATTTGTAAGGCCTCCTCAGACAAGCATTTTGACTTTTAGCATTTCTATTCCATGGGGATAGTCTTGATCCCTGTCTCCTGTACAATGTCACAAACCTCCATCCATAGTTCATCAGGCACTCTGTCTATCAGATCGAGTCCCTTAAATCTATTTCTCACTTCCACTGTATATTCATAAGGGATTTGATTTAGGTCATACTTGAATGGTCTAGTGGTTTTCCCCACTTTCTTCAATTTAAGTCAGAATTTGGCAATAAGGAGTTCATGATCTGAGTCACTGTCAGCTCCCAGTTTTGTTTTTGCTGACTGTATAGAGCTTTTCCATCTTTGGTTGCAAAGAATATAATCAATTTGATTTTAGTGTTGACCATCTGGTGGTATCCATGTGTAGACTCTTCTCTTGTGTTGTTGGAAGAGGGCATTTGCTATGACCAGTGTGTTCTCTTGGCAAAACTCTATTAGCCTTTGTCCTGCTTCATTCTGTACTCCAAGGCCAAATTTGCCTTTGAGTTATTCCAGGTGTTTCTTGACTTCTTACTTTTGCATCCCAGGCCCCTACAATAAAAAGGACGTCTTTTTTGATGTTAGTTCTAAAACGTCTTATAGGTCTGCATAGAACTGTTCAACTTCAGCTTCTGCAGCATTACTGGTTTGGATATAGGCTTGGATTACCGTGATATTGAATGGTTTGCCTTGGAAACGAACAGAGATCATTCTGTCATTTTTGAGACTGCATCCAAGTACTGCATTTCAGACTCTTTTGTTGACCATGATGGCTATCCATTTCTTCTAAGCGATTCCGGCCCACAGTAGCAGATATAATGGTCATCTGAGTTAAATTCACCCATTCTAGTCCATTTTAGTTCACTGGTTCCTAGAATGTCAACATTCACTCTTGCCACCTCCTGTTTGACCACTTCCAATTTGCCTTGATTCATGGACCTAACATTCTAGATTCCTATGCAATGTTGATCTTTACAGCATCGGACCTTGCTTCTATCACCAGTCACATCCACAACTGAGTATTGTTTTGCTTTGGCTCTATCCCTTCATTCTTTCTGGAGTTATTTCTCCACTGAACTCCAGTAGCATATTGGGCACCTACTGACCTGGGGAGTTCCTCTTTCAGTATCCTATCATTTTGCCTTTTCATACTGTTCATGGGGTTCTCGAGGCAAGAATATTGAAGTGTTTTGCCATTCCCTTCTCCAATGGACCACATTCTGTCAGACCTCTCCACCATGACCCTTCCGTCTTGGGTGGCCCCACACAGCATGGCTTAGTTTCATTGAGTTAGACAAGACTGTGGTCCATGTGATCAGATTGGCTAGTTTCCTGTGATTATGGTTTCAGTGTGTCTGCCCTTTGATGCTCTCTTGCAACACGTCCAAGGTAATTAGTTATTACAGTGAATCAAAAGAATGTCTGGAGGTTGTAAAGACCTTGCTAGACCTACTCCCATAATTTACACCTTAAGATAACAGGAATAGCCCAAAGTTTTTTTTTCCAGAGACTGTCCTCAAACAGGATACATTATTGCTATATAATCCTAAGGAATGTAGAGGGACAAAAAAAGTTTGTCTTTCTTCCTCCTTGAGAATTCCAGACCCCTCCCTCCTTGGGGACCCCTGGATTTCTTATCAATCTGCCGAGGAATTGACTTTCTCATTTCCCCCTTTTGTTTAAGGAGGATTATGTTGCCAAGGGAAAGGGGCGTGGTTTTCATTTCATAAATACTTCCTGCTGTCTAGGGGCGTGTTCCCTAAACTGTTAAGGCAACATATTCTCCTAACCCTAATAATGAGGGTCTCTGACCCAGGGGCCCCAAGTAACAGTTGGAGGAGGCTGTGGCACTCATAGGAGCTTGGACAACCATTTGTAACTTAAAAGTTTTTAGACAGTTAGAAAACCCCACTATACAGTTACAGATGTAAGGCAAAATAGTCATTAAACCAAGTGAAAATCAAAATGAAAAGTCACATTATGCCCATAGTTACATCAGTCCATCTTAGTGTTCTTTAGATGTCATCAATTTAAGAAGAGGCATCACATGTGATTGTTGTTGAAGGTATTTGCAGACTTGGAGAAAGTCCTTTCCTTGAAGTGGAGATGTCCAACATGGGAAGCCTTCCACTGATGAAGAGGGGAGCTCTCCACAGACCCAGAAGTTAGACTGATTGTGAAATGCTGCATAGGAGTGAGCCCAAGCATTGTCTTGAGGTTCAAACAGCAGACTCAGGATTTTTGGAGTCAGCATAAGTAGACTTACATAGATTATGACACCCATCTGAAAAGTACAAAGCCAGAGCATAGAAAGTAAAGACATAAAATGAAGTCACTTAGTGCTGGTCAGGGTGCCACTTCATAACTCGTGTGATGTACCCACAAATCAATTTCTGGCACTTTGACAGCTGTGGGAGAAGAAAGAATAACCTGGTAAGGGCCTTCCCAGAGGGGCTCAAGGGATGGGCCCCCAGACCCCAATGTTTTTATGAGGACCTCGGTTCCTGGCTCAAAGAGAGGCTTGCTTGACTCAAGCTGGGTCAGGAGTCAATTCCCAGAGTTCTGTTAATGCCTGTTGAAAACCTGAGAGCTGAGTTACATAATTAGTAAAGTCCAAGGCTTCAGGGTCTATAACAATGTCTATGTATAAGAAAGGCTTTCCACAAATGCATTCAAAAGGAAACAGTCCCTCCTCATTAAAGCTATGAGTAGGACTTTAAACCAATTGTCCTGTGTCTCAAGTTAATTTATGCAGATGTCTTTTGAAAATGTCATTAGATTTTTCAAACTTCCCTGAGGATTGGGGTTTACAGGAATGGTGTAAGTGATATTTTATTCCTAGAGCTTTAGACACCCCCCTGAGTTACAGCACCTTCAAAGGCAGAACCATTGTCACTGTGAAAGCTCCGTGGCAATCCAACCTGGGGATAATTTCATGGATTAAAATCTTTATAACCTCCTTATTTATATAACCTCTCGACGCGAGATGAGGCCCGATACCCCTGCATTGTGTGCAGAGCAACTCCGTGTTCCCCATCAAACATGAAAGGAGCGTTGGCTTCCTTGATGGAACTCCAGAGAGTCCCCAAGAACACTGTCACAAGTGTAGAGGGACCCTGAGGTCATCGCAGCAACATGAAAAAGCTCCATGTACCCCAAATCAACTCGAGATGAGAGCTAATTCCCTGGCTTTGACTCAAGAGGAATGCCAACTTTCCACAAGCACCTCAAGAGGAGGCTTCTCTCAGCTATAAGTATGTGAGAGGGACCCTGAGTTTGCTGCCTCAAGTGGCATGGACACCTAGATGCCCCGACTCGAAATAAGGCCGGATTTCCCTGCAGTGACTTGAATGCAGGCTCGTCTTTCATCTCACACGATGAAGGGATGTCTGAATCCCCTGTGGCGACCCTAAGGAGAGCCCTAGATCCCTGCATCACCTCGACAGGAGGCCTCACATCCCTTTGACAACTCGAGAGAAACACGGAGTTCAATGCTTCTAAAGGAGATGATGCCTGTCTCATCTTGAAAATTGATATTAATCCCAATATCCCTGTGGCAACTGAAATGGGACACTCTGTCTCCCGCTTCACATCGAGAGGCGTCCCTTTTGCCCTGCCAAACCTCGAGAAAATCCCGGGGTGTCCCTCGCAACTAGACAGGAGTCTTGATGTCGCTGAACAAACACGAGTTTTGAAGGGCTATCCCAGTCATAACTCGAGAATATACCATAGGTTCCCACTGCAACTCGAGAAAAACCGTGAGACTTCCCCCTCAACGTGGGATGAGACCTGATTCCCCTGCTTTGCCTGCAGAGCAATTCCGTGTTCCCCAACAAACATGAAAGGAGCCTTGACTTCCTTGATGGAACTCCAGAGAGTCCCCAAGAACACTGTCACAAGTCTAGAGGGACCCTGAGGTCACCGCAGCAACACGAAAGAGCTCCGTGTACCCTAAATCAACTTGCGATTAGGCCTGATTCCCCTACATTGGCTCCAGAGCTATCTCGCATTCCACATCAAACACAAGTGGCTTGACTTCCTTTAGGCAACTCCAGGGAATCCCCAAGAAGACCGTCCGAAGTCCAGAGGAACACCAAGGACAGCACAGCAACTTGAGAAAAGCTCCATGTACCCCAAATCATCTCGAGATCAGAGCAGATTCCCTGGCTTCAACTCAAGAGGAATGCGAACTTTCCACAAGCCCCTCAAGAGGAGGCTTCTCTCAGCTACAGGTATGTGAGAGGGACCATGAGTTTGCTGCCTCAAGTGAAATGGACACCTAGATGCCCCGACTCGAAATAAGGCCGGATTTCCCTACAGTGACTTAAATGTAGGCTCGGCTTTCATCTCCCAAAATGAAGGGATGTCTGAAAACCCTGTGGAGACCATAGAGAAAGCCCTAGTTCCCCGCCTCATCACGACAGGAGGCCTCACATCCTTTTGAAACCTTGAGAGGCACGTAGAGTTCAATTCTTCAAAAGGAGACGATGCCTGACAACTCTTGAAAATTGATATTAATCCCAATATCCCTGTGGCACCAGGAAAGGGACCCTGGGTCTCCCGCCTCTCTTTGAGAGGGGTCCCTATTGCCCTGCCAAGCCTCGAAGAGAATCCCGAGGCGTCCCTTGCAACTAGACAGGAGTCCTGACGTCGCTGAACAAACACGAGTTTTGAAGGGCCATCCCTGTCGTAACTCGAGAATAAACCCTAGGTTCCCGCCGCAACTCTAGAAACACCATGAGACTTCCCCTCTCCACCAGATGATGCCCGATTCCACATCATTTTGTGCAGAGCAATTCCGGGTTCCACATAAAACACGAAAGGAGCCTTGACTTCCTTGATGGAACACCATAGAGTCCTCAAGAACACTGTCACAAGTCTAGAGAGACCCTGAGGTCCCTGCAGCAACACGAAAGACCTCCGTGTACCCCAAATCAGCTCGAGATGAGGCCTGATTCCCTTGCATTGGCTCCTGAGCAATCCTGCATTCCCCATCAAGCACAACAAGTGGCTTCACTTCCTATAGGCAACTCCAGAGATTCCCCAAGAACACCGTCCCAAGTCTAGAGGAGCACCAAGTTCAGCACAGCAACTCGAGAAAAGCTCCATGTACCCCAAATCATCTCGAGATCAGAGTGGATTCCCTGGCATCAACTCAAGGGGAATGCCAACGTTCCACAAGCATCTCAAGAGGAGTCTTCTCTCAGCTATAAGTATGTTAGAGGGACCCTGAGTTTGCTGTCTCAAGTGGAATGGACACCGAGATGCCCTGACGCGAAAGAAGGCGGATTTCCCTGCAGTGACTTGAATGCAGGCTCGTCTTTCATCTCCCAAGATGAAGGGATGCCTGAATCCCCTGTGGAGACCCTAGAGAAAGCCCTAGTTCCCTGCCTCATCTCGCCAGGAGGCCTCACATCCCTTTGACAACTCGAGAGGAGCGCGGTGTTCAAGGCGTCAAAGAAGACGACGCCTGACTCAACTTGAAAATTGATCGGAATCCCAATATCCCTGTGGCAACTGGGAAGGCAACCTGGGTCTCCCGCCTCACCTCGAGAGGCGTCCCTATTGCCCTGCCAAGCCTCGAGGAGAATCCCGAGGTATCGCTGGCAACTAGACAGGAGTCCTGAAGTCGCTGAACCAACACGAGTTTTGAGGGCCATCCCCGCCGTAACATGAGAACATACCCCAGATTCCCGCTGCAACTCAAGAAAAACCATGAGACTTGCCCATCACCGCGAGATGAAGCCCGGTTGCAATGCTGCGTGCAGAACAAGTCCGTGTTCCTCATCAAACACGAAAGGAGCCTTGACTTCCCGATCGATGACAGATGAGATCAGATTCCCCTGCACTGCGTGCAGAGCAATTTCATGTTCTCCATCAAACATGAAAGGAGCCTTGACTTCCTTGATGGACCTCCAGAGAGTCCCCAAGAACACTGTCACAAGTCTAGAGGGACCCTGAAGTCCCCGCAGCAACACGAAAGAGCTCCGTGTACCCTAAATCAACTCAAGATGAGGCCCGATTCCACTGCATTGCATGCAGACCACATCCGTGTTCCCCATCAAACACGAAAGGAGCCTTGACTTCCTGGATGAAATTCCACATAGTCCTCAAGAAGACTCTCACAAGTCTAGAGATGCAACACGAGATGCAACATGAAAGCGCTCCGTGTACTCCAAATCAACTCCAATCGAGATGAGGCCCGATTCCCCTGCAATGTCTCCAGAGCCATCCCGCATTACCCATAATACACGACAAGGGGCTTACTTCCTTTAGGCAACTCCAGAGTTTCCCTGAGAATACCGTCTCAAGTCTAAAGGAACACCAAGTTCAACATGCCGTGTCTTTTCATGGTAGATATTTTGCTTTTCTTGGCTAAGATGTTGCCAAGTGAAAGGCATTTTTATAGAAATAACAGCAAGCCACAAAGAGAAAATCTTGAACATAGAAATGAAGACAGAAAGGAAACTTCTAGGAGAGAGTAGACCAGGCAGTAGCTTCAATAGCAGTTCTCTTCTCCCTGACAGCCTTTTATCTCTTCCCTCTTAGGAAAAGGGCTGTATTCACCAGGGATTTGGTCACATTCTCCTTTCCACATGAGGAGTACGAAGGAGGTCTGGCACTCTATTCTTATCATGACTCATTTTTTTTTGCAGGAAGAAGATTCCTCACACCCAGTCGAACCACCCTTCTGTCAGATAGAGAAGGCTCTCTGCCTCCAGGGTTCTGCCAAACCATCCACAAGAGCAGTCAGTTGGTCATTTCCTCCCAAGCATGGCTTTCAATAAACTAACAAAACAAAACAAAAACAGAAAAACACAAAAAGCAACAAACTGATGCTGTTGTCTCCTAGATTATATCAGTATTACCATGGGAGTGCTACAGGTATGGAAGTCAGAAGCTGGAAGAAATTATTTGAGGAGCTTTAATATCTATGGTTTTTCCAGTGGTCATGTATGAATGTAAGAGTTGGACTGTGAAGAAAGCTGAGTGCCAAAAAATTGATGCTTTTGAACTGTGGTGTTGGAGAAGACTCTTGAGAGTCCCTTGGACTGCAAGGAGATCCAACAAGTCCATTGTAAAGGAGATCAGGCCTGGGTGTTCATTAGAAGGACTGATGCTGAAGCTGAAACTCCAATACTTTGGCCACCCGTTGCGAAGAGTTGACTCATTGGAAAAGACCCTGATGCTGGGAGGGATTGGGGGCAGGAGGAGAAGGGGACAACAGACGATGAGATGGCTGGATGGCATCACCAACTCAATGGACATGAGTTTGAGTAAACTCCGGGAATTGGTGGTGGACAGGGAGGCCTGGCGTGCTGTGATTCATGGGGTTGCAAAGAGTTGGACACGACTGAGTGACTGAACTGAACTGAACTGAACATCTAGGACACACTTGTTCTGTGCTCTGGTCTCCACCCAGTGAACCTTGGATATTAGGGTTGGTTGATTGTAGTAATGTCTGAATTTTTTCCCACCACCTGTATCCAGGCCTTTCATAATGCCCCCCTGCACTGACTTTTGGCACAGTCACGTGTCTTGATTTGGCCAAGGGAGCAGCCTGAAAAGTGCCTCTATATTGGGGCTGGTCCTCTTGCTGGTCTTGCAACCACTGCTGCTGCCACCAAATGATCAAGCACAAGCTTGCTTCCTGGAGGAGATACCACATGATCAGAGATAAGCCATCCCACTCGAGCCATCATAGACTAGCCAGTTGCCAGTCAACTCTACAGCTGATCACAGATGTATGAGTGCTCAGCTGATATTAGCAGAGTCTGGTCCCAAGCTGCAAGAACCACTCAGGCACAAGAGACCTACACTGCAACTTATCAAATTGTAAGCCAAAGTAATGTCTTTTTTTTTTTTTTTTCCTTTTTTCTTTTTGTTGTTGTTGTAGGCCACCTGGTTTTGAACTGTTTTGTTATGTAGCAAAAGTTAACTGACACAGATATTTCCCTAAGTGTTCTCCTAGAGCCCAGTGCCACTAGTGGGATCACATGGCTGGTATTTTAGGGACATTTTCTACTGCACCAAGTGTAATGTGGGTGAACTGAGCTAGCAGGTGGGCTGTTACCAGTCATGCTCTGTGCTGTTCGGGAGCACAGGCTTTGGAGTCAAATTGGCATTGATCCGAATCATGGCATTATGTCAGTGTGGAAGTAACAGCTAGAAAATGTCAATGGTATAAAAACATCAAAATCTCAGTGGCTTCACACCAGAAAGGTGTATTTCTCTCCTATGTCACTGCTTATCTATATATTTATATATTTGGTGCCCTATACATATGCGATGGTATTTCCCTGGTGGCTCAGATGGCAAAGAATCTGCCTGCAATGCAGGAGATCAGGTTTGATCCCTGGGTCAGGAAGATCCCCTGGAGAAGGAAGTGGCAACCCACTCCAGTATTCATGCCTAGATAACTCCATGGACAGAGGAGCCTGGTTGGCTACAGTCCATGGGATTGCAAAGAGTTGGACATGGTTGAACAACTAACACTCTTCACTCACATCTGTGACGATCTGCAGAGCTGGCTGGCTGCCAGGTCTAGGAGGGCTCAGTAGGGATGGTATCTTGTCCTCCAGCTGGCTAACTTGTGCATGATCACACTCATGTATATTCATGTAGAGATTCAGGGACCAAGGCTCCTTCCACCTAGTGTGTTCTCTGGGTCCTCCACTGGATCTTCTGCAACCAGCCAGGAGACGAGAAAAGAAAAAGAACATGGAGAATCTGGTGGGTTTAAGGGCCAGGGTTGTAAATGCCAGAAGTTAACTCATTCCATTGCTAGAACTAGTCACATGGTTCCACCTAGATGTAAAGGGACTGGGAACATGATCCAGTAGAGTGCCAAGGAAAGAGAGAAGGTACATATTGGTGAGATACAGAAATCTGTCTCATTTAGCAATTCATTAACTAGGTAATTAGGCAAGTTACTTGATTTCTTTGATAGTTAAATAGTCCTGTGTGGATTGTACAATCATGTAGAAGTGACCTCATGCCAATCTGTCTTTTCATTCTGGTCTGTGTCCATTCATACTAGGAATTGAGGCTGTTTAATGCCATATTGTTATGCTGTTTTTGAGAATCAGGTCTTATCTGGCATACCAAGGAAGAAGGATATGAATGGTTTTCCCTGGGTGCAGGAAATGAGTGGGTACATTTTTTGCAAGGAAATTTTTTAAATTATAAAACCATCTGTGAGTTGGTCTTTTTTTTTATTATTGTCATATGCCAGTGAATAATAATAAAATATTCCTTCCTAAAAGAAAAACTGTTATCTAACTGTGGAAAATTCAGAAAGAGATGGGAATACCAGACCACCTGAACTGCCTCTTGAGAAATCTGTATGCAGATCAGGAAGCAACAGTTAGAACTGGACACGGAACAACAGACTGGTTCCAAATAGGAAAAGGAGTACATCAAGGCTGTATATTGTCACCCTGCTTATTTAACTTATATACAGAGTATATCATGAGAAACGCTGGGCTGGAGGAAGCACAAGTTGGAATCAAGATTGCCGGGAGAAATATCAATAACCTCAGATATGCAGATGACACCACCCTTATGGCAGAAAGTGAAGAGGAACTAAAGAGCCTCTTGATGAAAGTAAAAGAGGAGAGTGAAAAAGTTGGCTTAAAGCTCAACATTCAGAAAGCTAAGATCATGGCATCTTGTCCCAATAGATGGGGAAATAGTGGAAACAGTGGCAGACTTAATTTTTTTGGGTTCCAAAATCACTGCAGATGGTTACTGTAGCCATGAAATTAAAAGACACTTACTCCTTGGGAGGAAAGTTAGGACCGACCTAGACAGCATATTAAAAAATAGAGACGACACTTTGCCAACAAAGGTCCGTCTAGTCAAAGCTATGGTTTTCCTAGTAGTCATGAATGGATGTGAGAGTTGGACTATAAAGAAAGCTGAGCACGGAAGAATTGATGCTTTTGAACTGTGGTGTTGGAGAAGACTCTTGAGAGTCCCTTGGACTGCAGGGAGATCCAACCAGTCCATCCTAAAGGAGATCAGTCCTGAATATTCATTGGAAGGACTGATTCTGAAGCTGAAACTCCAATACTTTGGCCACCTAATGTGAAGAACTGATTCATTTGAAAAGACCCTGATGCTGGGAAAGATTGAAGGCAGGAGGAGAGGGGGATGACAGAGGATAAACTGGTTGGATGGCATCACCAACTCAATGGAGATGAGTTTGAGGAAACTCTGGGAGTTGGTGATGGACAGCCTGGTGTGCTGCAGTCCATGGGGTCGCAAAGAGTTGGCCACGACTGAGCGACTGAACTGAACTGAAGACCTAAACAGTTACTGCAATACAATTGAGATTTAATTGTATTATGTAGCTAGAATGGGCCCTTAACATACAAGGGCCCAACTGCACACTTGAGGAGTACATTACAGAGGTATTTGGATTTCAGTTTCATTTGAGCATGTTTTCAAATAATCACCCTGGTCACTCTGTTTCAGTGTTTTATTTATTTATTTATTTAAATTGAGTAACTCACTTTAATTGGGGGATAACTACTTTACAATAGTGTGATGGTTTTTGCCATTCATCAACATGAATCAGCCACAGGTATTCATGTTTCCCCCTCCCCCATCCTGAACGCCCTTCCCACCTTCCTCCCCACCCTCTCTCTCTGGTTGTCCTAGAGCAGGCTTTGGATTCCCTGCTTCATGCATTGAATTTGCGCTGGTCATCTATTTTACATATGGTAATGTACATGTTTCACTGCTATTCTTTCAAATCATCAGTGGGAGAAGGCAGGGTGGGATGTTTCATGTTCTAAACTTTTGAACACAAATAGAAAGCATGTGGTCACATAGAATGTTAGAACTAAAGGAACTCAGCTTCTGTTCCATCATCTTCACAAGCATTGTTTATTTTTGCTTTACAGCTTAAATGCAAGAATATCTAGTACCACAGGTGTTGGAGACACAAAGTGATCCCAAAGGGAGCTTTTGTTGTTTTTCAGTTGCTAAGTCATGTCCAACTCTTTGTGGCCCCATGGACAGCAGCATGTCAGGCTTCCTGTCTTTCACTATCTCCAGGAGTTTGCTCAAACTCATGCCCATTGAGTCGATGATGCCATCCAACCATCTCATCCTCCGTCACCCTCTTCTCCTCCTGCCCTCAGTCTTTCCCAGCATCAGGGTCTTTTCCAGTGAGTTGGCTCTGCACATCAGGTGCCTGAAGTTTTGGAGCTTCAGCTTCAACATCAGTCCTTCCAATGAGTATTCAGGGTTGATTTCTTTTCGGATTGACTGGGTTGGTCTCCTTGCAGTTCAAGGGACTGTCAATTCTTTTCCAATTATGCTAAACCATTATGAACTTATTGGAAGCTCACCAAATTCACTTCCATATAGAATATAGTATCTACTTAAAGGATAAAGTGTTTTAGTCAGCATGGGCTGCTATAAAACATACCACATGCTGGCTGGCTTAAACAACAGACATTTGTTTCTCACAGTTCTGGAGGCTGGTAAGTCCAGGGTGAAGATGCTGGCCAGTTTGGTTCTTGGTAAGGGCTCTCTTCTTGTATTGCAAATGGCTGTCTTGTTGCTGTATCCTCACATGGTAGAGAAAGGAAACTCTGAAGTCTACTCTTCTTATAAGGGCACTAGTCCCACCATGGGGGCTCCACCTTTATGAAATCATCTAAATTTAATCACATCCCCAAAGCCCTACCTCCTGATGCTATACCTTAGGGGTAGGGCTTCAAGAAATAAATTTGAGGTGGGACACAAACATTTCAGTCCAAGACAATCGGTAATGAAATTGTACCACTTTGAAGATAATTTGAGGGAGAAGTCAGAAAATGATATGCTCTGTGTTCAAATTTTGCTAGCTTAGCCACTGGCTGCTCCACAGAGATTTGGTCTTTGATATCTGCTCCTTGCTAGCACTCAGCCCTCCACTGTTTCCTGGATCCTCCCACATGCATTAGGATCTTCATTAGAAGCAGGATGACTGGATAGGTCTGCAGAATTCCAGGTCTCAGATCTAGACATTGTGGCCTAGACCACATGGTTCACTGGCTGGTGTGGCAAAGCATGTTGAATCCAAGGGTGTAAGCATAGAAGCAGATCATCATCTCCTGAATCCTTATCCTTTCTCTCACCTGTAGTTTGCTGCCCTAGTCTTTTTGCTTGTTTGTTTTGTTTTTAAGTTAACAAAATACCAGCTGCCTATCAGATAGCTCTGTTCAATTTTCCTCTTATCCAAATGATTAAATCCAAATCTGTACGGATCTGTTCTTCCCATTCATGACTCTTTTTCCAAGTGTCCCACATTCTTCCTTTAGTTGTTGTTGTCACCATTATTCTCCCAGCTTCTGTAATCTTGGACATGTTCTCTTTTACTCTTTCAACAAAATTTCAAGATCTGTAATCAAGTTCCTTCCTCTTCCATTTACCCTGGTTTCAATCCAGATCAACTTGCATCTAAGATTGTGCCTCACTAACCCTGCCACTAACCCTGTTTTCTACTGCCAAATGAACCTTTCCAAATACCATTTCCATCATGTCACTGTTCCCCCAAGAGTTTGCAATAGTTTCCTGTTGCTAATGTATCAAAATTATCTCCCCTGAGGCCTGAGGATGCTGGAGCAAATGATAGATGAAAGTTTTTTTCAACTAAACATTCCAGTTTTCAATTAAAGATGTTTTTCCATAAGCCTAAATCTTTCTTTTATACATAAGAAGGATGTGTTAATTGATGTAGGGGCTTAGTAAATATTTCTTGAATAAAGAAAAGAACTTTATGGTTAGTATGTGAAACTGTAACTCCCCTAAATAGGGTACTTTTTCCATATTCATTTATGGATACTGTTTTATTTATCTATAGCTGCATTAATAAGCTATTGAAAACCTTGGTGGCTTAAAACAATGATTTTATTACCTTTCATATTTCTGTGGGATGCCTAGGGTCATCGGGGCAGTTCTTCTGCTGATCACTCTTGAGTTCTGTCACACAGTTGTAGTTAGATGGAGGCTTGGCTGAGATGCCAGGATAGCTGCTCCTCTTTCCCACTTTAAGTGGCCTCCTCTGTCTCTCCGTGTGGCCTCTCTACGTTTTCTGTCAATGTGATCTTTCCAGAAGGAAAGCCAGACTTCTTATGTGAAGACTCAAGATTTTCAAAACTAAAAAGTGGAAGCTGCCAGGTCTATAAAGCTTAGGCTCTAGCTGGTATAGTGTCAGTTCTGCCATATTCTGTTATTTAAATCAAGTCCCGGGAAAGCCCAGCTTCAATGACGGAGGGGTCTACACATGGTGTAAATTCAAAGAGATGTGGTTCATTGGGAGCCATCTTTGGAGACCGGGGTACCATCCTCTGGCTCTTACTGATTCATGGCCTTTCTACATGAAAAATGTGCTTACCTCTGCAAATCTCATCCTAAATATGGTATCAGTTTAAATTCCAGGATATTGTCAACAAAATCAGGTGCTGGTATGGATGTGACTGCTCGAAGGCATCTTCTCATATGCACTTTCTCAGGTGCAGAGACCAGTGAAGAAGAGCAGATTATCCACCCACCCCCAACCCATCTCTCTCATGTAATGGTGAAAGAGACAGAAAAACTTCAGCAGACTCCCATGTTCAAAAAGAGGAGAAAAGGGAGACATGAGCATTTCCTGATTTATAGCAATTCTAAAATCCAACCTGGTGCATATCCCAATTTCTCTAACTCAAGGCAGAGGATAGTCCTTGATTAAGGTACAGTTTTGCTTTTTAGGAATGGTTTCCCTCTGCTCTTGGTTTTATCCTCTGGGTTCTGGCTCTGAGTCATTCTTCCATTTTCATTAAAATGGCCTATGTTTGTAGCTGTATAACTCTAAACCTGTTTCCTATCTCTTTGGAAGTTAAGGGCCCAAAGTGAAGGCAAACTGGGGTGGCTAGTCTATGAACATGCCCCAATGAATCACACCTCCTGTTCATATTCTTCTGTGGTTCCCCTACTCGTTGAATCTGGGCTGGCCCAGTGATCTGTTTTAACCAATGGACAATGGCAGTTTTCTGATTTTGTACTTTGGGGATGCCTGAGCCACCACCATGTAAGAGGTCTGGTTTCCCTGCTGCAAAGAGCACATGTAGAGTCTACATAGAGAGGAAGAAACTTGAGACTATGGAGAGGGAGAGAGACCATGTCAACCCAGTATCCTGGTTGAGCCTCCAGATGAACCCATGCTAAGCTGTTACCTGACTGCAAGCACACGAGAGAATCCAAGTGAAACCACCAGAAGAACTTCCCATTGAGCCTAGTCAACCTTTGGAACTGTGAAAGGTAAAGTCATTTTAAGCCATTAAATTGGGGTGGTTTGTTATGCAGCAGTAGAAAACTACACATAATCCATTCACTGAAAGTTACTGAACTGTCCATCTGTGCCTGACGCTGCATTAGGTGACGTGAATGTAAGACTAAATAAAGCATTGATTCTGAGCTCTACCTCATTTTTGTTAATGAAAGATTTTTGTAAAAGGCAATGTTTCAAATTTTTTTTTTTTAATTTTAAGGGTGAAAGATTTCTGTTTAAAATATACTGGCAGTGAATTCTTTTATAAAAAGAAATAATCACTCTGAGATTTTTCAAATTTTTAATTTTTCACATTAAAGTTTTTAAATAGTGAAGCATACCAGAGTTTTTAATAACAGAATTTGATTCAGCAAATATTATCTGATCCTTTGCTACATGTTTCCTCAGTATATTTTAAAAATCTGTGTGAAATTCAAGTGCTGTTTTCCACCTGATATCTACTAGCTTGCATGGGACTTGTTAAGTTACTTGGGGGATCCCAGTTTTGTCTATTAGCATGTATTCTTGTTACTATCATGCATCCCATGGTTGTTTCCTTATTGCTTCAGCAAGAATTACATCCGGTTGTTCAGTTTCTAAATGGCCTAATTAGCAGCAGTTTTTCCATTTTTTTTCTTTAGAATTCTCTTAGTCTACAGTTGGACTCCCTCTCTATTACTCTCTTTTCCTCCCTGAGTTTTACTCAACATTCTGCTATTGAGTTCACATTCCACTCTTGTCCCTCCATGGATTGTTGCCCATGCGTTTGGAGACTTCCTTGCCTTAATTATTGGGGGAAAAAAATCTCTTCTTGGTCTTTCCTTGCTAGACATTGCTGGCTCTGAGTTTCTAGCTCTTACCTCTGATGTGTCTTTGTTTTTCACATAAAGGGAGATCATAAAGCAGAGAGAAACCCTGAAGACCATATAATTTTATGGATGATCAAACTTTGGCCAGAGAGCCAAGTGACTTATTCAAAGAACTACAGTTAGTGGCAGAATCAGGGCCAGAATCCATATCTTCAAACTAAGAAGTTCTGGTTTCACTAGAGTAATGAATTCACTCTCAGACCACATCAAACTAATGCAGGTAGGCTAACTGATACTTGATCAACCCGTTCTATTTACAATTAATTAATAAATTTTCATTATATCTCAATTAGATTCTCAGTCTTGGACTACAACAGGGGGAAAATAAGAGAAAAAAGAGAAGTAGAGTGAGTTCATAAGCTGTGAGGTGTACAGCAGCAGTTCATAATATTTATTATTGCTTAGGGTTTTGATGAATGCTCTTGAGCCTCTCATTACTTTATTCAAGAAATATTTACTGAGTATCTACTCTGTGCATATCTGTGTGTATGTGTGAACACATACACACATAAACACAATTTCCTTAGATCTTCTTTTAGGGAGCCACTGTGTGAATGGTGTCAATATCCTCATAAATATCTTATAATACATACAAGTTTCATACCCATAGCAATATACCAAAAATTAGTTGCTCTTTTGGGGAAATGCACACTGTGATACCTTATAGATAGTTTACCTTCATAATTATTCCCATGTCTCCAATTCTTAGAATCATCTAATTCTTGTATTTCATAGTGGAGGACCTCAGACTCAAACACCTTCAAAGGCCATGTAGTTATGGTAAATGAGTGAAGTAGGTGGAGACCTGGAGACAGAGGCGGTGTTGAGACTACAAGTCCTGTTTGAAGGGGCAGCTGCCACTCCATGTCAGGTGATTTTTGTTATGTGGGAAATCAAGGGCTAGTACTTCTAGAACTTCTGTATTTCTGAGAGAGGCTGGAAATCTTTCTTTATATGAAATCTCCTGATTTTTATAATGTTGGTGACTAATCAAAAACATTTAAAACCTCTGCATTGGCCAAATGAAACATGTGTACCTAATTAAAATCCTGGACATATAGTTTGCCCTAGCACCCTTTGTGTGCCTTCTCCATTTGCAGAGACAAATTGCAAGATCCAAGCTTCCAAGCCACAGGACTCTCTCATTTCTAAGAATTCTGGAAGTGAGGGCTCAAGGGAAATAGTCCTAACTCACTGGCCTCTGGAGTGGTTAAACAACCCACCCACTGATTTGCTTGGTCAGTTCCCACTTAATGCCACTGAGAGAATAAAAATCCCTTTCTAGAGAAAATGCAGGGAAAAGTGTTGTTCCTTTTGCAGAGATCAAAATAAGGGCTATCTTGCTTTTATTCAAACTATAGTAATTATTCTAGAAATTAAAATGTAGTATTGGTATGCATGCTACCCAATGGGTGTGTTTGATGTTTGGCCCTACATGGGTCATGCGAACACAAATCTATACATGGCATCTTGAATCCTATTTCTCCAAACTCAATAATTAGTGTCTGATATTAGCTCCAACTTCTCAGTTCAAGGTCCTCACTAGTCTCCTAAACTTCAAATCTAATTGCCTGTCTTATTTCATTTTCTCATTTGTCAAATATTTATAGACTGCCTCCCAGGTGTCAGATATGTTTTAAACACTAAAGATATATGACAGTTAATCACATAGACATGGTCTATTCACCCACAAAGCTTACTCTCTGTGAAGCCTAGGGAGACAATAGTCATGTAAACAAATGAATAAATAACACAGTTTCAAGCAGTGATAATTGTTATGAAGAAAGTAAAATGGGGAAATGGGATAGGAGTGATTGAGGAAAGGCTGTACTGCACAGTCATTTGGATTGAGACCTGAATGGTGAGAAGGTGACAGCAATGCAAAGATATGGGGGAAGAGGGTTGCAATCAAGGGAAACATCTGGTGCAAAAGCCTGTCACAGGACTGGACTTGAAGCATTTAAGGATCAGAAAGTCAACCTGTGGCTGGAAAGTCTAAGCTGACTTCTTTCCAGTATTTGCCCGTTTATAATCCTGGTTTTGACAGAACTTGCCTAGTTCTATTTATCAGCTACCTTTGCTGGTTCTCTCCAAGATCCTGATGAAAGATTGTGTCCTTCTTTGGAGAGTTTATCCACTACTAAAACCTTATTTATTACCTCAGTGTTGTCTTCACCTGAGTATATGTACTAACTTAGGAATTCAGGTAAATTTTCTATGCATGGAAATGGCAAGAAGACTTGCCATATTTACAGATTTCTTCTCTCTGGAACCCAGAAACCATATGAAGTAGTCGAGAAAGATAATGTCCTGAACTAAAGCAGTGGCTGGGATAGAATCATCAGTACCTGGTAGCCCACTAGACATGTCTGTGTGGATGTGGATCTATGTAATGCGAGTGAGGGGGCACACTAAGGGAGAATGACTCCAAAGTGTCAGACTTTAGTCAATGGTAGATGACAAGTGCTACTCACTGAGATTCAGAAAACAGGAGGAGAAGTAGGCTTTATTTGGATGAAGGTGGGTAGGTGAATACAGGTAATGGAAGGTAAGAAAGAGTGGAGAGTTAAGAAGGAATTCCCGAATCTGAACAGCAGGTAGTCTCTTTCTGCCATCTTAGACTGGAACTTCAAATAAATATTGCCAAGTAAGAATGATTACAATGGGAAAACAGGTCTGTAATATAATTGAATGCCATTAGTTTTCTATATTCTGATAAAATAATTTTACAAGGAGTACATCAAAGCTGTATATTGTCACCTGCTTATTTAGCTTATGTGCAGAGTACATCATGTGAAATGCTGGGCTGGATGAAGCACAAGCTGGAATCAGGATTGCCGGAAGAAATATCAATAACCTAAAATATGCAGATGGCACCACCCTTATGGCAGAAAGCGAAGAGAAACTAAAGAGCCTCCTGATGAAAGTGAAAGAGAAGAGTAAAAAAGCAGGCTTAAAACTCAACATTAAAAAAACTAAGATCATGGCATCCAGTCCCATTACTTCATAGTAAGTAGATGGGGAAACAATAGAAACAGTGAGAGACTTTATTTTTGGGGAATCCAAAATCACTGCGGATGGTGACTGCAGCCATGCAATTAAAAGATGCTTACTCCATGGGAGGGAAGTTATGACCAACCTAGACAATATATTAAAAAGCAGAGACTTACTTTACCAACAAAGGTCCATTTAGTCAAAGCTATGGTTTTTCCAGTAGTCATGTATGGATGTGAGAGTTGGATCATAAAGAAAGCTGAGTGCCAAAGAATTGATGCTTTTGAACTGTGGTGTTGGAGAAGACCCTTGAGAGTCCCTTGGACTGCAAGGAGATCCAACCAGTCCATCCTGAAGGAAATCAGTCCTGAATATTCATTGGAAGGAGTGATGTTGAAGCTGAAACTCCAATTCTTTGGTCACCTGATGCAAAGAACTGACTTATTTGAAAAGACCCTGCTGCTGGGAAAAATTGAAGGCAAGAGAAGGGGATGACAGAGAATGAGATGGTTGGATAGCATCACCGACTCTATGGGCATGAGTTTGAGCAAGCTCTGGGAGTTGGTGATGGACTGGGAGGCCTGGCGTGCTGCAGTCCATGGTGCTGCAAAGAGCTGGACATGACTGAATGACTGAACTAACTGACTGAATTTTACAAGCTGATCTAGAAACTCACCCATTAATAATGGAATTGCTTCCATTAAATCAGAATGCTACAAACCATGTAAGTTAAAAGTTGAGGCAATTCCCTAGGAAATTCAGGCTAGAGCTGTTTGATGTCAATCCAGTGTTACCTTCATCCAACTAAGTATATTTGATTAACATAATCCTAAATATATTCCTTGGTTTTAGAGAACTGGAGCAAAGTGGCAGACATGGCATCATTATATCCTGGCTAATATTCACTAATCACTAAACAAAACTTATTGGGTACTAACAATGTGCCAGACATTATGCTGGGTGCTGGGGATGCAACAATGAGTAAGACATAGCTCTTGCACAAAAATTACAAACAAACCATACCTAGGCTGACCTTCGCACAGAGACTCTTTTTTGTAACTGATGGATACTGTCTTTTAAGTGGTATGTTATGAATCAAGGCTATATGGGGCCAATTTGTACTTACTCTTTTATTCTTAAAGCTAATTGCAAATTCTCATCTCAGCACAGAGCCCTGTGATGCCAAGAGACTCATTGTAGTTCACTGGGGAGAGGAAAGAATTCTAGTAGTGGTCAAGATCTGCTGCGTTTATTATTTTAAGAGTTTGTTCCACTTGGAAATAGTTTTCCTAGTTATTATTTATGAGTCCTCTCACCTGGTCTTCCGACAAACCTGCTTGCGGGCATACATTCTGGCATTTTGATGGAATGGGTTTATTTCCTTTACCCTGGACACCAGGTGCTGCTGGCTAAAAACAGCAGAGGACTGAATCTCTTCTCTTAAGGGTCCTGGCAGCTCTGTGGCAAATTCGGCCACCGAGCTATCTAGGCTCTATTATTTCCATTCTGATGGGCTTTCCTCCCTAGTGGTGTGTGTATGTGTGTGTATGAGAGAGAAGTGGGAGCAGGGGAGAGAGAGAGAATATGTTTCATTGTCCCTGTTCTCAAATGGAGTTGACCTTCTCAGTTGTCTCACAGCATTTTCTGGAAATAAAACAGGACAAAAATGTGACTGTACCTAGAAAAAATGAATTGTGACATTTAAAAATATCACTAATTGTGCAGTAGTTTGAGCATTCTTTGGCATTGCCTTTCTTTGGGATTGGAATGAAAATTGACCTTTTCCAGTCCTGTGGCCACTGTTGAATGTTCCAAATTTGCTGGCATGTTGAGTGCAGCACTTTCACAGCATCATCTTTCAGGATTTGAAATAGCATATGAGAGATGGGATAATCTACTGGTTAAAACCCCCACTTTTTTTATTTGGCTTTTGCTGGTGTGATTTCAGGTGAATTACTCTTCGAGCCACAATTTCTTTGTCTGTGAAAAGATAATAACTTAATCTGCTTCATATGTTGCTGTGAGGGTTGAATAACTTATTTAGGTAAAGCACTTAGCCTGGTGTCTGGCAAATGGAAAATGTTAACTTAATCAAGTATTTATTCTCCTTATCCCTTCCCTGCCCAAGAGGACCTTATAGCTCTTTACAAATGCAGTTATACAGAAATGACCACCTTCATCCTCCCATGACCCACTGAAATCAAAAACAGTTGCAAAATGGAGAGACCTCATGTACCCAAGAAAACAAGCTGTTGAAGGACCAGGATTTTAATTCTGATGCTTTGGTCAGTTGGCTGGATGACCTTGGACAGACTCTTTGTTTACAGTTATATTAACATTTCTGCAATATTTGGATGGAGAAGCTAAGGACCTGACTGCCCCCCCCCCCCGCCCCAGGTAATAGAAATGCTCATGTCTCCCCTATGCCCTTTAAAATCAACCAATCAATCAATATCCATCCAAACATTTCAATAAAAGACTTTCTCTTTTTGGTCCTAGTCAACCTCCTTAAAAGGTTATCTGCATTAATTTTTCTCCACCTTTCCACCTGCATTTATTTCTTAGCAAGGCATGGCAATCTGCCCTTGGCCTCCTAACCATCATTACACCAGCTCTGGTTAAAACTACCTCTTCATTAACAAAAGCAAATGGTTATCTTTTGATCCTCATCTTGCTTAACTTTTGACCACAAAAAGAAGAAGGCAAATGACCTTAAGGTGTGGGAAATACATTTTGAAGTTTGAGTCCAGACAAACTGAGTCTCAATGCTGAAATCGCAATTGCCATTTAAAGGGCCTTTGTTCTGCTGAAAGCATCCCATATTCAGAATCAAAATGTGAATTATTCAAGTAATCAAGGAAACTGGGTCTACTAAAGTACCTTACCATGACATCAGACACCAAAAGTGAAATCTGATGACAGGGAAATGATTAGAGCACAAAGCAATCTGTTGCTTTGTTCTGATTTGAAATGATGATGGTAAAGTAGGCACCTGCTGCTATGTGTACCTGATGGGTCCTAATACATTTCAGACCACTGTCTAGTCATTCTGCCATGTTCAATCACAATGTATTTGTCTGGTGTCATATACCATTAAGACCTTCTTCTTTGTTAAGGAGCCTCTCCAAAGATCCAAGCAAAATGTTAAAGATGATAATTTGCCTTACAGCAGACATCTTCAGTGGTTAATTTCAGGCACACAGGTATGTGGGTGCGGGCAATATTTTTGGTTAGGAAAAACTTTTCCAAGCCCTCTGGACCACCACCCCCTTCCTTTTTTTTCACCTCCCCTTGGAGTTGACTGCATTTTAATGGGGCATTTGGTGAAGCTGCTACCCTGAGCTGAGTCAGATTGTTGCAGAGAAAGTTTATCATTCTCAGGATTGCTGTCAGGATGATTAAATAGAGCTGTTGTGCAATAGGTCCTAACCCACAGCAGCAATGAAGGGGAGTAAACACTGGACTGGGAATCGGGAACTGGTCTAGTCTGGTTCGGTGACTCTGGGCAAGTCTCTTCCACTCTGTTAGCCTGGGCAGTGTCACCTATAAAAGGTGGGCTGACCTAGATAACTGACTCTAAAGTCAGTTTTAAAACTTTCTCTCAACTCTATAGTTCTCCGAATTTCTTTAAACCAGTTTTACGTTGGTTGATTTTACCACTACTTTGCAAAGTGATTACTTCTTGTCTCTCACCTCTTCACTTACTTTTTGGCTAGTTCACTCAGAGATAACCACAGGAAATATGCATCTCACAAGCAAATAATTTTCTGCTTTGGAGACATCTATGCTATGTTCACTGTGGAGCAATTACATGGTAAATCTGGGATGTGTCCAGAATAGTCACTCTTACAAAATGAGGCTCTTCAGCCTGAATGTTGGTTGCTCACTGATACTTGTATGAAATGCCAGTTGGGTGGCAAGGTTTGAAACCAGACAACTCTACTAGATAACCAGGCTCTGTATGAAATAGTCATCTCATGCTTCCACTGATAATTACTCTAAAGATTTTCAAAACCTAAGACTGATGAAACTTTTTACATTTTTTTTCTTGTTCCTGTTCCCTGGACTCAAGCTGATAGACAGCCAGAGCCTGGAAGCAATAATGACTCATTATTTAAACATTATAATGTCAATAATAATCATACCCTCTTTCTTGGGGCTCAAGCATTAATATAAAGACTTTTTTTCTTTTAAAGACTCACAACCAGAAATACTGTGAAATTTCAGAATGTTAAGGATAAAAAGAATATCCTAAAAATGTCCCAATACTGTTAACGTAAAATATAGGACAGCTAGTTAACATTGAAGTTCAAATAGACAATAAGTAATTTTTTAGAATAAGTATGTTTCTACAATTTCCTTGTTTATCTGAAATGCAAACTTAGTTGTATATCCTATATTTTTACTTGCTAGATGTGGCAATGCTGTTTTTCAGAGTAAAACCAGATCACCCAAACATCCCATCAATTAGGAGTGGATGGTAATAGGCAATTTGATTGATGTTTTCAAAATTCGGAGACAGTAAAATTTTAAACCTGTAGTCCTAACCTACGTGAGATATCAATGAAGGGATAAATGGAAACTTTTTAAGACATTCAAGGGCTTAGAAAAAATGACCTCTCAGAAAGTTATCCAGTATGCATCCCTTTAAAGCTGCCAGGTAAACCAAAGAAGACAGAGTACATAAAATATGAAAATATATGAACTATAAGAAGAGCATAAAACCATATGAAAATATTAAAAATATGAAATATATGAAAATATATGAAATATATGAAAATATCTGAAATATAAAAAATATGAGGAAAATATGATATATATGAAAACATGAATATATGAAAAGTATGAAATACATGAAATATATGAATACATGTAATATATGAAAAATATGAAATAGATGAAATATAGGAAAATATATGAAGAATAGGAAAATATTTGAAAAATATGAAGAATATGAAAATATTCCAAAAATATGGAGAATATGAAAATATTCCAAAATATGGAGAATATGAAAATATTCTAAAAATATGAAGAATATGAAAATATTCTAAAAATATGGAGAATATGAAAATATTCCAAAAATATGAAGAATATGAAAATATTCCAAAAATATGGAGAATATGAAAATATTCCAAAAACATGGAGAATATGAAAATATTCTAAAAACATGGAGAATATGAAAATATTCCAAAAACATGGAGAATATGAAAATAATCCAAAAATATGAAGAATATGAAAATGTTCAAAAAATATGGAGAATATGAAAGTATTCCAAAAATATGGAGAATATGAAAATATTCCAAAAATATGGAGAATATGAAAATATTCCAAAAATATGTGGAATATGAAAATATTCCAAAACTATGGAGAATATGAAAATATTCCAAAACTATGGAGAATATGAAAATATTCCAAAAATATGGAGAATATGAAAATAAGCTAAAAATATGAAGAATATGAAAATATTCCAAAAATATGAAGAATATGAAAATAATCCATAAATAAAAAGAATATGAAAATATTCCAAAAATATGGAGAATATGAAAATAATCTAAAAATATGGAGAATATGAAAATATTCCAAAAATAAGAAGAATATGAAAATAATCTAAAAATATAGAGAATATGAAAATATTCCAAAAATATAGAGAATATGAAAATAATCTAAAAATATGAAGAATATGAAAATATTCCAAAAATATGAAGAATATGAAAATATTCCACAAAAATGAAGAATATGAAAATATTCCAAAAATATAGAGAATATGAAAATATTCTAAAAGTATAGAGAATATGAAAATATTCCAAAAGTATGGAGAATATGAAAATAATCTAAAATATGGAGAATATGAAAATATTCAAAAAATATAGAGAATATGAAAATATGCAAAAAATATGGAGAATATGAAAATATTCCAAAAATATGGAGAATATGAAAATAATCTAAAAATATGGAGAATATGAAAATATTCTAAAAATATGAAGAATATGAAAATATATAAAAAATAAGAAAAATATGAAATATATTAAAGTATATGAAAATATATGAAATATATGAAATGTATGACATATATGAATATATATGAAATATATGAAAATTTGAAAATGTGAAAAATTTGAAATATATGAAAATATATGAAATATATGGAAATATATGAAATATATGAAAAATATGAAAGTATATGAAATACATGGGAAAAGAAACAGAAAATAAAGACAAACTTTGCTGCCTTCATGGAGCTTACATTCATGTGAAGAGATGAAAAGCAACTATGCTATAAAGTGATATGTGTTGGTGTAATAAATAAAGTAGAGGAGGAAATAGGAAGTGTTGTAGACTGCTGGAACTTTAGGAATGGTGTTTGGAACATCCTCACTGAGGATATCTCCTCAGTCTAATGAGGGGACATGACTGTCTCCTCAGTCATTGTCTGCGATGGAATGGATTTGGGGAATCAGTCAGACTCTTCCACTGTACCTGCAGAACGTACAGTCCAGGTAAAACAGGAGGACAGGTGGCTCTGTGGAGAGGTCTCCTGGGACAAAAGGAGACGTAGAATATCTGTTGTCATGGAAAATTTAAAAATACTGTGAGAATTAGAAGAAACAAAAACAAGTATAAGGAGAAAGTTAACTTCACAGAATACCACTTGACTCCTCCGTGAATAATGCTTACAAAGTCGCAATGATGTAAAAAGTTGTTATTAGTTTACAAATTTTAAAATATACTGATAGAGAAAGCATGGAAGATGTAATTTTAATTATAGAACCAAATGTAAATGTTATCACCTGGAATGCTCTACGATTGGAATGCCAGAAAAGGAAGACAGCAGAGCTACAGATAAGTCTAAGAGCACCAGTGTTCTCTTTAAACCCAAGGGGATGTTAAGAGACCGACTATATTTGGTGTATGTTTACTGCCTAAAATTTCAAAGATAGCCAAACAACAGAGAAACAAATATGTGTTATAATTACACAGGGAAATTGGGGAAGATAGATGTGAGGTGATAGAAGTGAGCTGAATCTTATAGCAGCAACTTGAATATCTAAAATGGACAAATTCAGACATTGTATATAAACTCACATTTACTGTAGAATCATAGAAGAAATACAGAATTTTGATGTAGCTACAGAATAAATAAGTTATAGAGCTAGTGGGCTGATTTTGGGGAGTTCAGACAGGGTGAGAGTGAAGAACAGAGTATTATTTTCATTATTAGTCCTTTCAGACAAATTTGACTTTTGAACTATGTGTGTGCATTACACTGAATTTTTAAATATCTGGTTTCCACTCTACAAAAATTTCTTTCTGTACTCCTGAAAGTGATATGCTTTCACTATGGAAAATTTAGAAATTATATAAAACTTCTCCAGGATTTAGAGGTAACTATTAAAATATTGGCCCATTTTCTTCTAGTCTTTTGAGATCAATTACATTTACACACATTTGTGATTATGTGGAGTAAGGATACAACTTGATGT
Source organism: Cervus canadensis (assembly GCF_019320065.1). Taxonomy (NCBI): domain Eukaryota; kingdom Metazoa; phylum Chordata; class Mammalia; order Artiodactyla; family Cervidae; genus Cervus; species Cervus canadensis. Next base: position 67,561,182 of record NC_057399.1, on the reverse strand, counting down.
ATTCAAATTTGTGAATCTAAACTGATTAACTTAGATTCCATAGATAATTTGTAACATTTAAAATCTCCCTTATGATTTCAAATGAAACCAAAATAAACATGATATTAAAATCTTTCTGCAAAGAGACCTTTGGCATTAAACAATAGCAGTAAAATTAGCCTATTTACCAATGTGACTAGACCCCAACAATCTAAGGGTAAGTTCATTCTGATGTTAATCAGGCAGTGAGAGCTATGACTTGCCAGACAAAATTAAATGACAGATTTGTTTCAATAACTGGACAGTTACATCAGTTCAGTTCAGTTCACTCAGTCGTGTCCGACTCTTTGCGACCCCATGGACCACAGCATGCCAGGCCTCCCTGTCCATCACCAACTCTTGGAGTCTACCCAAACCCATGTCCATTGAGTCGGTGATGCCATCCAACCATCTCATCCTCTGTCATCCCCCTCACCTCCTGCCCTCAATCTTTCCCAGCATCAGGGTCTTTTCAAATGAGTCAGCTCTTCGCATCAGATGGCCAAAGTATTGGAGTTTCAGCTTCAGCATCAGTCCTTCCAATGAATACTCAATGAACACTTCAATGAACACTTCAAATGATCTCCTTTAGGATGGACTGGTTAGATCTCCTTGCAGTCCAAGGGACTCTCAAGAGTCTTCTCCAACACCACAGTTCAAAAGCATCACTTCTTTGGCATTCAACTTTCTTTATAGTCCAACTCTGACATCCATACATGACTACTGGAAAAACAATAGCCTTGACTAGATGGACCTTTGTTGGTAAAGTGTTGTCTCTGCTTTTTAATATGCTCTCTAGGTTGGTCATAACTTTGCTTCCACGAAGTAAGTGTCTTTTAACTTCATGGCTGCAGTCACCATCTGCAGTGATTTTGGTGCCCCCACCAAAAAAGTCAGCCACTGTTTCCACTGTTTCCCCATCTATTTCCCATGAAGTGATGGGACCAGATGCCATGATCTTAGTTTTCTGAATGTTGAATTTTAAGCCAAATTTTTCACTCTCCTCTTTCACTTTCATCAGGAGGCTCTTTAGTTTCTCTTTGCTTTCTACCATAAGGGTGGTGTCTCATCTGTGTATCTGAGGTTATTGATATTTCTCCCTGGCAGTCTTGATTCCAGCTTGTGCTTCTTCTAGCCCAGTGTTTCTCATGATGTACTCTGCATATAAGTTAAATAAGCAGGGTGACAATATACAGCCTTGATGTACTCCTTTTCCTATTTGGCACCAGTCTGTTGTTCCATGTCCAGTTCGAACTGTTGCTTCCTGACCTGCCTACAGATTTCTCAAGAGGCAGTTCAGGTGGTCTAGTATTCTCATCTCTTTCAGAATTTCCCACAGTTTATTGTGATCCACACAGTCAAAGGCTTTGGCATGGTCAATAAAACAGAAATAGATGTTTTTCTGGAACTCTCTTGCTTTTTCAATGATCCAGCAGATGTTGGCAATCTGATCTTTGATTCCTCTGCCTTTTCTAAAACCAGCTTGAACATCTGGAAGTTCACGGTTCCCATATTGCTGTAGCCTGGCTTGGAGAATTTTGAGCATTACGTTATTAGCATGTGAGATGAGTGCAATTGTGCAGTAGTTTGAGCATTCTTTGGCATTGCCTTTCTTTGGAATTAGAATGAAATTTGACCTTTTCCAGTCCTGTGGCCACTGCTGAGTTTTCCAAATTTGCTAGCATATTGAGTGCAGCACTTTCACAGCATCATCTTTTAGGATTTGAAATAGCTCAACTGGAATCCCATCACTTCTGTTAGCTTTATTTGTAGTGATGCTTCCTAAGGCCCACTTGACTTCACATTCCAGGATGTCTGGCTCTAGGTGAATGATCACACCATTGTGGTTATTTGGGCCATGAAGATCTTTTTTTGTACAGTTCTTCTGTGTATTCTTGCCACCTCTTCTTAATGTCTTCTGCTTCTGTTAGATCCATACCATTTCTGTCCTTTATTGAGCTCATCTATGCATGAAATGTTCCCTTTGTATGTCTAATTTTCTTGAAGAGATCTCTAGTCTTTCCCATTCTATTGTTTTCCTCTATTTCTTTGCAGTGATCACTGAGGAAGGCTTTCTTTTTTTTTCCATTTATTTTTATTAGTTGGAGGCTAATTACTTTACAATATTGTAGTGGGTTTTGCCATACATAGACGTGAATCAGCCATGGATTTACATGTATTCCCCATCCCGATCCCCTCTCCCACCTCCCTCCCCACCCCATCCCTCTGGGTCTTCCCAGGCATAACTTTTAGAGTTGCTCTATAAATAATAACCACATCTTTAAATACTTAATAAAAGTTATAACAATTTATCTCAGTTATAAGTTCTCCCTCTCTGCAGGCCTGAGGTCCTCATCAGGAAAATGTAGAAAATGAAATGGATGCTCTATGGCCCTTTCCAGCTCAGACACTCTTGAATCTGGCCAGATTCTTAAATATGTGGTTCTAATTCTCACAGACTTTCTGCAAAGCTTATGCAGTCAGGTCTGATGATGTCTGAGTCAGAGATCTTTCTGGAGCACAAATTTATTTTTTTTTTAATTAATTAATTAATTAATTTTTTTTGGTCATACATTGATATGAGTCAGCCATAGATTTACACGTATTCCCCATCCCGATCCCCGCTCCCACCTCCCTCTCCACCCGATTCCTCTGGGTCTTCCCAGTGCACCAGGCCCAAGCACTCGTCTTCATTCGCATCCCACCTGGGCTGGTGATCTGTTTCACCATAAATAGTATACATGCTGTTCTTTTGAAATATCCCACCCTCACATTCTCCCACAGAGTTCAAAAGTCTGTTCTGTATTTCTGTGTCTCTTTTTCCATTTTGCATATAGGTTATCGTTACCATCTTTCTAAATTCCATATATATGTGTTAGTATGCTGTAATGTTCTTTATCTTTCTGGCTTACTTCACTCTGTATAAGGGGTTCCAGTTTCATCCATCTCATTAGGACTGATTCAAATGAATCTAATTTATATGGCTGAGTAAAATTCCATGGTGTATATGTACCACAGCTTCCTTATCCATTCATCTGCTGATGGCATCTAGGTTGCTTCCATGTCCTGGCTATTATAAACAGTGCTGCGATGAACATTGGGGTGCACGTGTCTCTTTCAGATCTGGTTTCCTCAGTGTGTATGCCCAGAAGTGGGATTGCTGGGTCATATGGCAGTTCTATTTCCAGTTTTTTAAGAAATCTCCACACTGTTTCCCATAGCGGCTGTACTAGTTTGCATTCCCACCAACAGTGTAAGAGGGTCCCTTTTCTCCACACCCTCTCCAGCGTTTATTGCTTGTAGACTTTTGGATAGCAGCCATCCTGACTGGCGTGTAATGGTACCTCATTGTGGTTTTGATTTGCATTTCTCTGATAATGAGTGATGTTGAGCATCTTTTCATGTGTTTGTTAGCCATCTGTATGTCTTCTTTGGAAAAATGTCTGTTTAGTTCTTTGGCCCATTTTTTGATTGGGTCATTTATTTTTCTGGAATTGAACTGCAGGAGTTGCTTGTATATTTTTGAGATTAATCCTTTGTCTGTTGCTTCATTTGCTATTATTTTCTCCCAATCTGAGGGCTGTCTTTTTCACATTGCTTATAGTTTCCTTTGTTGTGCAAAAGCTTTTTAAGTTTCAGTTATCCCATTTGTTTATTGCTTTATTCCAATATTCTGGGAGGTGGTCAAGAAATCTTGCTGTGATTTATGTCGGCGAGTGTTTTGCCTATGTTCTCCTCTAGGAGTTTTATAGTTTTTGGTCTTACATTTATATCTTTAATCCATTTTGAGTTTATTTTTGTGTATGGTGTTAGAAAGTGTTCTAGTTTCATTCTTTTACAAGTGGTTGACCAGTTTTTCCAGTACCACTTGTTAAAGAGGTGGTCTGTTTTCCATTGTATATCCTTGCCTCCTTTGTCAAAGATAAGGTGTCCATAGGTTCGTGGATTTATCTCTGGGCTTTCTATTCTGTTCCATTGAACTATATTTCTGTCTTTGTGCCAGTACCATACTGTCTTGATGACTGTGGCTTTCATGTTTGATGTGGAACACGGAATTGCTCTGCACGCAATGCAGGGGAATCGGGCCTCATCTCGCGGCGAGGGGGAGACTCATGGTTTTTCTCGAGTTGCGGCGGTAACCTGGGGTATATTCTCAAGTTACCACGGGGATGGCCTTTCCAAACACGTGTTTGTTCAGGGCCGTCAGGACTCCTGCCTAGTTGTGAGGGACACCTCGGGATTCTCCTCGAGGCTTGGCAGGGCGATTGAGATGCCTCTCCAGCTGAGGTGGGAGACCAAGGTTCCCTTTCCACGTGCCACAGGAATCCTGGGACTCCTATCAATATTCAAGAGGAGTCAGGCATCGTCTCCCTTTGAAGCATTGATCTGCGCGTACCTCTCGAGTTTTCAATGGATGTGAGGCCTCCGGTCGCAAATAGGCAGGGAACTAGGTCTTTCTCTAAGGTCTCCACAGGGGATTCAGACACCCTTTCATCTTGAGAGATGCAAGACGAGCCTGCATTCAAGTCACTGCAGGGATATCCGGCCTTATTTCGAGTCAGGGCATCTCGGTCTCCATTCCACTTGAGGCTGCAAACTCAGGGTCCCTCTCACATACCTGCAGCTGAGAGAAGCCCCCTCTTGAGGTGCTTGTGGTAAGTTGCTATTCCTCTGGAGTCGAAGCCAGGGACTAAGCTCTCATCTCGAGTTGATTTGGTGTGTACGGGGATCTTTCATGTTGCTACAGCGACCTCAGGATCCCTCAAGACTTGAGACAGTGTTCTTGGGGTTTCTCTGGAGTGCCATCAAGGAAATCAAGGCTCCTTTCATGTTTGATGTGGAACACGGAATTGCTCTGCACGCAGTGTAGGGGAATTGGTCTTCATCTCGCGGCGAGGGGGAAGTCTCATGGTTTTTCTCGAGTTGAGGCGGGAACCTGTGGTATATTTTCGAGTTACAATGGGGATGGCCCTTCCAAAACGTGTTTGTTCAGCAACGTCAGGATTCCTGCCTAGTTGCGAGGGACACCTCGGGATTCTCCTCGAGGCTTGATGGGGAAATTGGGACGCCTTTCCAGGGAAGCTGGAGACCCAGGGTCCGTTTCCACGTGCCACAGGGGTCCTGCGACTCCTATCAAGTTTCAAGAGGAGTCAGTCATTGTCTCCTTTTGAAGCATTGATCTCTGCGTACCTCTCGAGTTTTCCAACGATATGAGGCCTGCAGTCGCGATGAGGCGGGGAACTAGGTCTTTCTCTGTTGTCTCCACAGGGGATTCAGACATCCCTTCGTCTTGGGAGATGCAAGACGAGCCTGCATTCACGTCACTACAGGGATATCTGGCCTTATTTCGAGTCAGAGCATCTCGGTGTCCATTCCAATTGAGGCCACAAACTCAGGGTCCCACTCACAAACCTATAGCTGAGAGAAGCCTCCTCTCGAGCTGCTTGTGGAAAGTTTGTATTCCTCTAGAGTCGAAGCCAGGGACTGAGCTCTCATCTCGAGTTGATTTCGGGTACACGGAGCTCTTTCTTGTGGCTATAGTGACCTCAGGATCCCTCTAGGAATGAGACAGTGTTCTTGGGGTTTCTCTAAAGTGCCATCAAGGAAATCAAGGCTCCTTTCATGTTTGATGTGAAACACTGAAATGCTCTGCAAGCAATGCAGGGGAATCGGGCCTCATCTCATGGCAAGGGGGAAGTCTCATGTTTTTTCTCCAGCTGCGGTATGAACCTGGGGTATATTCTCGAGTTACAACGGGGAGGGCCCTTCCAGAAACGTGTTTGTTCAGCGACGTCAGGACTTCTGCCTAGTTGAGAGGGACAACTCGGGACTCTCCTCGTGGCTTGGCATGGCAATTGGGACACCTTTCCAGGTGAGGCGGGAGACCAAGGGTCCCTTTCCACGTGCCACAGGGATCCTGGGACTCCTATCAATTTTCAAGAGGAGTCAGGCATCGTCTCCCTTGGAAGCATTTATCTCCGCGTACCTCTCGATTTTTCAAAGGATGTGAGGCCTCAGGTCGCCATGACGTGGGGAACTAGGTCTTTCTCTGTGGTCTCCACAGGGGATTCCAACATCCCTTCGTCTTGAGAGATGCAAGACGAGCCTGCATTCAATTCACTGCAGGGATATCCGACCTTATTTCGAGTCAGAGCATCACGGTGTCCATTCCACTTGAGTCCACAAACTCAGTGTGCCTTTCACATACGTATAGCTGAGGGAAGCCTCCTCTTGAGGTTCTTGTGGAAAGTTGGTATTCTTCTTGAGTTGAATCCAGGGACTAAGCTCTCATCTCGAGTTGATTTGGGGTCCATGGAGCTCTTTCGTGTTGCTATAGTGACCTCAGGAACTCTCTAGCCTTGAGACAGTCATCTTGGGGTTTCTCTGGTGTGCCATCAAGGAAATCAAGGCTACTTTCATGTTTGATGTGCAACACGGAATTGCTCTGCACGTAATGTAGGGGAATCGGGCCTCATCTCGTGGCGAGGGGGAGTCTCCTGGTTTTTCTCGAGTTGCAGCATGAACCCGGGTTATATTCTCGACTTCGGACAGGTAGGGCCCTTCCAGACACGTGTTTGTTCAGCGATGTCAGGACTCCTGCCTAGTTGCGAGGGACAACTCGGGACTCTTCTCGAGGCTTGGCATGGCAATTGGGACACCTTTCCAGGTGAGGCGGGAGACCCAGCGTCTCTTTCCACGTGCCACAGGGATCCTGGGACTCCTATCAAGTTTCAAGAGGAGTCAAGCATCATCTCCCTTGGAAGCATTTATCTCCGCGTACCTCTCGATTTTTCAAAGGATGTGAGGCCTCAGGTCGCCATGACGTGGGGAACTAGGTCTTTCTCTGTGGTCTCCACAGGGGATTCCAACATCCCTTCGTCTTGGGAGATGCAAGACGAGCCTGCATTCAATTCACTGCAGGGATATCCGACCTTATTTCGAGTCAGAGCATCACGGTGTCCATTCCACTTGAGTCCACAAACTCAGTGTGCCTTTCACATACGTATAGCTGAGAGAAGCCTCCTCTTGAGGTTCTTGTGGAAAGTTGGTATTCTTCTTGAGTTGAAGCCAGGGACTAAGCTCTCATCTCGAGTTGATTTGGGGTCCATGGAGCTCTTTCGTATTGCTATAGTGACCTCAGGAACTCTCTAGCCTTGAGACAGTGATCTTGGGGTTTCTCTGGTGTGCCATCAAGGAAATCAAGGCTACTTTCATGTTTGATGTGGAACACGGAAATGCTCTGCACACAATGCAGGGGAATCGGGCCTCATATCTTGGCGATCGCGAAGTCTCACCGTTTTTCTCGAGTTGCGGCCAGATCCTGGGTTATATTCTGTAGTTAAGACAAGCATGGCCCTTCCAAACATGTGTTGGTTCAACGACGTCAGGACTCCTGCCTAGTTGTGAGGGACACCTCGGGATTCTCCTCGAGGCCTGGCAGGGCAATTGGGACGTCTCTCCAGCTGAGGCAGGAGACCCAGTGTCCCTTTCCACCTGCCACAGGAATCCTGGGACTCCTATCAATTCTCAAGAGGAGTCAGGCATCGTCTACTTTTGAATCATTGATCTCCGTGTACCTCTCAAGTTTTCTAAGGATGTCAGGCCTCTGGTCCCGATGAGGCAGGCAACTAGGTCTTTCTCTGTGGTCTCCACAGGGGATTCAGACATCTCTTCATCTTGGGAGATGACATACGAGCCTGCATTCAATTCACTGCAGGGATATCCGGCCTTATTTCGAGTCAGGGCATCTCGGTCTCCATTCCATTTGAGGCGGCAAACTCAGGGTCCCTCTCACATACCTACAGCTGAGAGAATCCTCCTCTTGAGGTGCTTGTGGAAAGTTGTTATTCCTCTTGAGTCGAAGCCAGGGACTAAGCTCTCATCTCGAGTTGATTTGGTGTGTACGGGGATCTTTCATGTTGCTACAGCGACCTCAGGATCCCTCAAGACTTGAGACAGTGTTCTTTGCGTATCTCTGGAGTGCCATCAAGGAAATCAAGGCTCTTTTCATGTTTGATGTGGAACACGGAATTGCTCTGCACGCAGTGTAGGGGAATTGGTCTTCATCATGCAGCGAGGGGGAAGTCTCATGGTGTTTCTCGAGTTGAGGCGGGAACCTGTGGTATATTTTCGAGTTACAATGGGGATGGCCCTTCCAAACACGTGTTTGTTCAGCGACGTCAGGATTCCTGCCTAGTTGCGAGGGACACCTCGGGATTCTCCTCGAGGCTTGATGGGGAAATTGGGACGCCTTTCCAGGGAAGGTGGAGACCCAGGGTCCGTTTCCACGTGCCACAGGGGTCCTGCGACTCCTATCAAGTTTCAAGAGGAGTCAGTCATTGTCTCCTTTTGAAGCATTGATCTCTGCGTACCTCTCGAGTTTTCCAACGATATGAGGCCTGCAGTCGCGATGAGGCGGGGAACTAGGTCTTTCTCTGTTGTCTCCACAGGAAATTCAGACATCCCTTCGTCTTGGGAGATGCAGGACGAGCCTGCATTCAAGTCACTGCAGGAATATCCGGCCTTATTTCGAATCAGGGCATCTCCGTGTGCATTCCATTGACGCCGCAAACTCAGGGTCCCTCTCACATACCTATAGATGAGAGAAGCCTCCTCTTGAGGTGCTTGTGGAAAGTTCGCATTCCTCTAGATTTGAAGCCAGGGAGTAAGCTCTCATCTCGAGTTAATTTCAAGTACACGGAGCACTTTCGTGTTGCTCCAGTGACCTCAGGATCCATCTAGGAATGAGATAGTGTTCTTGGGGTTTCTCTAAAGTGCCACCAAGGAAATCAAGGTTCCTTTCGTGTTTGATGTGTAACACGGAATTGCTCTGCACATAATGCACGGTAATGCGGCCTCATCTAGCGGCGAGTGGGAAGTCTCATGTTTTTTCTCCAGCTGCGGCATGAACCTGGGGTATATTCTTGAGTTACGACGGGGAGGGCCGTTCCAGACACATGTTTGTTCAGCGACGTCAGGACTTCTGCCTAGTTGCGAGGAAAACCTGGGGATTCTCCTCGAGGCATGGCATGGCAATTGGGACGTCTCTCCAGGTGAGGCGGGAGACCCAGAATCCTTTCCACGTGCCACAGGGATCCTGGGACTCCTATCAATTTTCAAGAGGAGTCAGGCATCGTCTCCTTTGGAAGCATTGATCTCCCCATACCTCTCGATTTTTCAAAAGATGTGAGGCCTCCGGTCGCGATGAGGCGGGGAACTAGGTCTTTCTCTGTGGTCTCCACAGGGGATTCAGACATCCTTTCATCTTGGGAGATGCAAGACGAGCCTGCATTCAAGTCACTGCAGGGATATTTGGCCTTATTTCGAGTCAGGGCATCTCGGTGTCCATTCCACTTGAGTCCACAAACTCAGGGTGCCTCTCACATACCTATAGCTGAGAGAAGCCTCCTCTCGAGGTGCTTTTGGAAAGTTGGTATTCCTCTTGAGTCGAAGCCAGGTACTAAGCTCTCATCTCGAGTTGATTTGGGGTACCCGGGCTCTTTCGTGTTGCTACCGTGACCTGAGGATCCCTCTGGGAATGATATAGTGTTCTTGCGGTTTCTCTGGAGTGCCATCAAGGAAATCAAGGCTCCTTTCATGTTTGATGTGGAACACGGAATTGCTCTGCACGCAATGCGGGGGAATCGGGCCTCATCTCGCGGCGAGGACGAAATCTCAAGGTTTTTCTCGATTTGCGGAGGGAACCTGGGCTGTATTCTCGAGCTACGACGAGGAGGGCCCTTCCAAACACGTGTTTTTTCAGCCACTCAGGACTCCTGTTTAGTTGCGAGCGACACCTCGGGATTCTCCTCGAGGCATGGCAGGGCAATTGGGACGCCTCTCCAGGTGAGGCGGGAGACCCAGGGTCCCTTTCCACGTGCCACAGGAATCCTGGGACTCCTATCAAGTATCAAGAGGAGTCAGGCATTGTCTCCTTTGGAAGCATTGATCTCCGCGTACCTCTCGAGTTTTCAAAGGATGTGTAACCTCCAGTCGCGATGAGGTGGGGAACTAGGTCTTTCTCTGTGGTCTCCACAGCGGATTCAGTCATCCCTTCGTCTTGGGATATGCAAGACGAACCTGCATTCAAGTCACTGCAGGGAAATCCGGCCTAATTTCAAGTAAGGGCATCTCGGTGTCCATTCCAGTGGAGGCCGCAAACTCAGGGTCCCTCTCACATACCTATAGCTGAGAGAAGCCTCCTCTTGAGGTGCTTGTGGAAAGTTGGTATTCCTCTTCAGTCGAAGCCAGGGACTAAGCTCTCATCTCGAGCTGATTTGGGGTACACAGACCTCTTCTGTGTTGCCTCAGTTATCTCAGGATCCCTCTAGGCTAGAGACAGTGTTCTTGGGGTTTCTCTGGAGTGCCATCAAGGAAATCAAGGCTCCTTTCATGTTTGATGTGGAACATGGAATTTCTCTGCCCGCACTGCAGGGGAATCGGGCCTCATCTCGTGGCGAGGGGGAAGTCTCATTGTTTTTCTCAAGTTGCGGCTGGAACCTGGGGTATATTCTCGAGTTACGACAGGGATGGCCCTTCCAAACACGTGTTTGTTCAGCGACGTCAGGACTCCTGCCTAGTTGCACGGGAAACCTCAGGATTCTCCTCGAGGCTTGGAAGGGCAATTGGGACGACTCTCCAGGTGAGGCAGGAGACCCAGTGTCCCTTTCCACCTTCTGCAGGGATACTGGTACTCCTACCAATTTTCAAGAGGGGTCAGGCATCGTCTCCTTTTGAAACATTTATCTCTGCTTACCTCTCGAGTTTTCAAAGGATGTGAGACCTCTGATCGCGATGAGGCAGGAAACTAGGTCTTTCTATGTGTTCTCTACAGGGGATTCAGTCATCCCTTCTTCTTAGCAGATGCAAGATGAGCCTGCATTGAAGTCACTGCAGGGATATCCGGCCTTATTTCGAGTCAGGACATCTTGGAGTCCATTCCACTTGGGGCTGCAAACTCAGGGTCCCTCTCACATACCTATAGCTGAGAGAAGCCTCCTCTTGAGGTGATTGTGGAAAGTTGGTATTCCTCTGGAGTCGAAGCCAGGGATGAAGCTCTCATCTCGAGTTGATTTGGGGTACACGGAGCTCTTTCGTGTTGCTACAGTGACCTCAGGATCCCTCTAGACTTGAGACAGTGTTCTTGGGGTTTCTCTGGAGTGCCATCAAGGAAATCAAGGCTCCTTTCTTTTTTCATGTTGAACACGGAATTGCTCTGCATGCAATGCAGGGAAATCGGGCCTCATCTCATGACGAGGGCGAAGTCTCATGGTTTTTCTACAGTTGTGACATGAACCTGGGTTATATTCTCTAGTTACCACGGCGAGGGCCCTTCCAAACACGTGTTTGTTCAGCGACGTCAGGACTCCTGCCTAGTTGCGAGGGACACATCGGGATTCTCCTCGAGGCTTGGCAGGGCAATTGGGACGCCTCTCCAGTTGAGGCGCGAAACCCAGTGTCCCTTTCCACGTGCCACATGGATACTGGAATTCCTATCAATTTTCTTTTTCTTTTTCTTTTTTTATTGGTAGTTAAATAAATGAATATATTTATTAGGACTTTAATGCACAGACACATCTCCAGATTCGATGTGATCAGAATTTATATTTGGCAAAAAATACAAAAATTGATTTTTAGAGTCATATTATTTTTCTTTGTACCCCTAAAAAGAGAAACAAACTTGAAAAACAATTGAAATTGCAGACTCACATTTCCCAATGCCATATGTTAGTATACAAAGCAACAGCATATCAAATTTTGTAATACTACCATAAACATATGCATTTAAATTAAATTGGATGAAATACCTGAAAATAAACACATACTTCTAGACTCAGTGTTTCACAGGCAGATAACATACAATGAATGAAACTGACAAGGTAACAGGCAGTAAGGCCAGGGGTCTCCAAAGAAGGAAACAGACGTCAGGCATCAGACACGTTTCATCTCTCTTAAGAGGCAGGAGGATACAAGCTGGTGTTTTTTTGTTTGTTTAGTTTTGTTTTGTTTGTTTTGTTTTTTTTTTCCCTCTATACAAATTGAAAAAGAGGTTTTCTCTTAAAATTCTGTGTTGCTATGACACCTGGTTCCACCTCAACTTAACTTTTCTCAAATCTTGAGCTAACCAATGCATATTTCTTATGAAAATGTTTGCCTTAAGCTATGTGAATGTACTATGTATTTACCCTAGACTCTGTCTTCAAGTAGGTTCTGCCTAAAGGCTCAGAACTGACTTGACAAACCAATATCTTTTATTCATACATTGTTCTCCTACTCTACGTTAATGAAGCTATATATTTGCTCATGTCGATCGTTTTATGGCCCAGGATGACTCACCTGGTGCCATCTCCATGTATTTTGTGGGTGAGGGGCCTGCTGCCATTCCTTTCTCTAGTTAGTAGACTGTTGTAGCTATATAACATCCAGCTAAAGACAAGCAGAGGGGCACTCTTTCTGCCCCCTTCTGATGTCTATGTCAGAAGCTTTCTCTCTTTTGTACTTTAATAAAACTTTGTGACACAAAAGCTCTGAGTGATCAAGCCTTGTCACTGGCCCTGGATTGAATTATTCTCCTAAGGAGGCCAAGAATCCAAGCATCTTCCGTGGTTCAGCAACAACCTTTCAAAACAATGGTCTTTTCAAAAAAATGATGATAGGTGATGAGTATACACATGCATATGAATGACATGGGACCCATATCTCAAACCAAATAAAAATAAATCTTCCCTCAACATAGATATAACACAATCAGCCCTTCATATGCATAGATTCTCCAACTATGAATACAAATATGGATGTAAAATATCACAATAAATTCCAAAGTTTAACAGTGGTGTATATTGACTTTCACCTGCTGGCACCTCTTTACATGCCATCTCCATTATATCAGCTACGACAATGAATCATGTGCTGTGCTAAGTCACTGACATTGTGTCCAACTCTTTGGGATCGTTTGGACTAGGGCCCACCAGGCTCCTCCATCCAGGGGATTCTCCAGGCAGGTATACTGGAGTGGGTTGCCAAGCTCTCCTTCAGGGGATCTTCCTGCCCCAGGGATCAAACCCATATCTCTTATGTCTCCTGAATTAGCATGTGGGCTCTTTACCACTAGCACCACCTGGGAAGCCTTGAGACACACGAACACCAGTGGATCTGGGGATCCACGGGGCATATACACAACCATTCCTCAAATAAAATGGAAGAATGACTTTAATCTCAAACAAAACATGAGTACACATATTTCTTCAATCTGACAAGTGCCATGGACTGGTGAAGGACTATGTGAAAAATACTTCAAAGTTGATTTGGCAAACACAGCCTAAGTTGGCTATATTTAGTCTTCACATGAATGAGAATGTCATTAGCAGTGGTCGTTGCAAATAAGTAGCATGTGAGTCTGTCTACAATTATTGTGATTCACGGTATACCACATTCACAGATTTCAGTAGCATTGGTGCAAAAACGATACATTTCTCAGTGGAAGCTTCTACAAGGACTGTTGGGATCAGAGCTCCAACCCATACAGGCATACTTTTACTTTTAAATTGATCCCAGATGAACTTCAAGGGAAGCTGTGATGCTCATTGCCATTGTAGGAGTCCACATGGAATGAAGAAGTACTGTGGGAAGTCTATTAGTAACCACCATGTCTTGGGTCCTCTGGATGACCTGTGGTCCGCACCCCTCTGCTCCGCTCACTGGATGCCCATCGATGGGGACCCAGGAGGCCACGAAATGGGCGTTCCCTGTTGCAATGGAGACCCCTGAGACTTGGGACCCACTGCCTAGGAGCTCAGAGGAGGCGCGCTCCGCTCCCACCGGGGGCCAGGTGTGCTCCGCCCATACGCCCACTTCCAGGACAGGCGTCAGGGCCTCGCTACTGCTGCCGGGTGAAATTCATCCAGGAGCAAATCGTCCTATCAATTTTCAAGAGGAGACAGGCATCGTCTCCTTTTGAAGCTTTGATCGCGTACCTCTCAAGTTTTCAAAGGATGTGAGGCCTCCGGTTGCGAAGAGGCGGGGAACTAGGTCTTTCGCTGTGGTCTCCACAGGGGATTCAGACTTCCCTTCGTCTTGGGAGATGCAAGACTAGCCTGCATTCAAGTCACTCCTGGGATATCCAGCCTTATGACGAGTCAAGGCAACTCTGTGTCCATTCCACATGAGGCCGCAAATTCAGGGTCCCTCTCACATACCTATAGCTGAGAGATGCCTCCTCTTGAGGTGCTTGTGGAAAGTTGGTATTCCTCTTGAGTCGAAGTCAGGGACTAAGCTCTCATCTCGAGTTGATTTGGGGTACACGGAGCTCTTTCGTATTGCTACAGTGACCTCAGGATCCCTCTAGACTTGAGACAGTGTTCTTGAGGTTTCTCTTGAGTGCCATCAAGGAAATCAAGGCTCCTTTCATGTTTGATGTGCAACACGGAATTGCTCTGCACGCAATGCAGGGGAATCGGGCCTCATCTCGCGGTGAGGGGGAAGTCTCATGGTTTCTCTCGAGTTGCGGTGGGAACCTGGGGTATATTCTCGAGTTACAACGGGGATGGCCCTTCCAAACCCGTGTTTGTTCAACGATGTCAGGATTCCTGCCTCGTTGCAAGGGACACCTCAGGATTGTCCTTGAGGCTTGGCAGGGCAATTGGGACGCCTCTCCAGCTGAGGCGGGAGACCCAGGGTCTCTTTCCACGTGCCACAGGGATACTGAGATTCCTATCAATTTTCAAGAGGAGACAGGCATCGTCTCCTTATGAACCATTGATCTCCTCGTACCTCTCGAGTTGTCAAAGGATGTGAGGCCTCCGGTCGCAAAGAGGCGGGGATCTAGGTCTTTCTCTGTGGTCTCCACAGGGGATTCAGACATCCTTTCGTCTTGGGAGATGCAAGACGAGCCTGCATTCAAGTCACTGCAGGGATATCCGGCCTTATTTCAAGTCAGGGCATCTCAGTGTCCATTCCTCTTGAGGCCGCAAACTCAGGGTCCCTCTCACATAAGTATAGCTGACAGAAGCCTCCTCTTGACGTGCTTGTGTAAAGTTGGTATTCCTCTTGATTCGAAGCCAGGGACTAAGCATTCATCTCGCGTTGATTTGGGGTACACAGAGTTCTTTCGTGTTGCTACAGTGACCTCAGGATCCCTGTAGACCTGAGACAGTGTTCTTGGGTGTTCTCTGAAGTTCCATCAAGGAAATCAAGGCTCCTTTCATGTATGATGTGGAAAACGGAATTGCTCTGCACACAATGAAGGGGAATGGGGCCTCATCTCGCAGCGAGTGGGAAGTCTCTTGGTTTTTCTCGAGTTGCGATGGGAACTTGGCGTATATTCTCGAGTTACGTCGGGGATGGCCCTTCAAAACACGTGTTTGTTCAGCGACCTCAGGACTCCTGCCTAGTAGTGAGGGACACCTCGGGATTCTCCTCGAGGCTTGAAAGGGCAATAGGAACACGTCGCAAGGTGAGGCGGCAGACCCAGGGTCCTTTCCTGTTGCCACTGGGATCCTGGGATTCCTGTCAATTTTCAAGAGGAGTCAGGCATCGTCTCCTTTTGAATCATTGAACTCCACGTTCCTCTCGAGCTGTCCATGGATGTGAGGCCTCCTGGCGACATGGGGCACGGAGCTAGGGCTTTCTCTAGGGTCTCCACAGGGGATTCAGACATCCCTTCATCTTGTGAGATGAAAACCAGCTTGCATTCAAGTCACTGAAGTGAATTCTGCCCTTATTTCAAGGCAGGGCATCTCGGTGTCGATTCCATTTGAGGCCGCAAATTCAGGATAGCTCTCACATACGTATAGCTGAGAGAAGCCTCCTCTTGTGGTGCTTGTGGAAAGTTGGCATTCCTGTTGATTTGAAGCCAGGAAATCAGCTCTATTCTCGAGATGATTTGGGGTACATGGAGATATTTCGTGTTGCTGCAGTGACCTCAGGATCCCTCTATACTTGAGACAGTGTTCTTGGGGTTTCCTTGGAGTGCCATCAAGGAAATCAAGGCTCCTTTCGTGTTTGATGTGGAACACGGAATTGCTCTGCATGCAATGCAGGAGAATCGGGCCTCATCTCGTGGCGAGGGGGAATTCTCATGGTTTTTCTCTAATTGAGGCGGGAACCTGGGGTATGTTCTCGAGTTACGACGGGGATGGCCCTTCCAAACACGTGTTTGTTCAGCGACGTCAGGACTCTTGCCTAGTTGAGAGGGACACCTCGGGATTCTCCTCGAGGCTTGGCAGGGCAACTGGGACGCCTCTCCAGCTGAGGCGGGAGACCCAGTGTCCCTTTCCACGTGCCACAGGGATCCTGGGATTCCTATCCATTTTCAAGAGGAGTCTGGCATCATCTCCTATTGAAGCATTTATCTCCGCATACCTCTCGCGTTTTCAAAGTATGTGAGGCCTCCGGTCGCGATGAGGGGGGGAACTAGGTCTTTCTCTGTGGTCTCCACAGGGGATTCAGATATCCCTTCGTCTTTGGAGATGCAAGACCAGCCTGCATTCAAGTCTCTTCAGGGATATCCGGCCTTATTTTGAGTCAGGCATCTTGTTGTCCATTCCACTTGAGGCCACAAACTCAGGGTCCCTCTCACATACCTATAGCTGAGAGAAGCCTCCTCTTGAGGTGCTTGTGGAAAGTTGGTATTCCTCTGGAGTCGAAGCCAGGGACTAACCTCTCATCTCGAGTTGATTTGGGGTCCAGGGAGCTCTTTCGTGTTGCTACAGTGACCTCAGGATCCCTCTAGCCTTGAAACAGTGTTCTTGGGGTTTCTCTGGAGTGCCATCAAGGAAATCAAGGCTCCTTTCATGTTTGATGTGGAACACGGAATTGCTCTGCACGCAATGCAGGGGAATCGGGCCTCATCTCACGGCGAGGTGGAAGTCTCATGGCTTTTCTCGAGTTGCGGCGGGAACCTGGGTTATATTCTCGAGTTACGAGGGGGATGGCCCTTCAAAACTCGTGTTTGTTCAGCTACGTCAGGACTCCTGCCTAGTCAGGCAGGCTAGGAAGTCAAGGCTCCTTTCATGTTTGATGGGGAACATTGCCTTTCTCTGCATGCAATGCAGGGGAATCAGGCCTCATCTCACAGCGAAGGGGAATTCTCATGGTTTTCTTGAGTTGTGACGGAAACCTGTGTTATGATCTTGAGTTAAAGCGGGGATGGCCCTTCTAAACTCGTGTTGTTTAAGGAACATCAGGACTCCTGTCTAGTTGTGAGGCACACATCGGGATTCTCCTCAAGGGTTGGCAGGACAATAGGTACGCTTCTCGAGGTGAGCAGGGAGACCCAGGGTCCATTCCAGTTGCCACAGGAATTTTGGGATTCCTATCAATTTTCAAGAGATGACAACCATCCTCTCCTTTTGAAACAATTAACTCCGCATGCCTCTGGAGGTTTCAAAGGTTGTGAGGCCCCTTGTCGAGATGAGCCAGGAAACTAGGGCTTTCTCTAGGGTCTCCACATGGGATTCAGACATCACTTCATCTTGTGTGATGAAAGACTTACAGTGACTTCAAGTCACTGCAGGGAAATCAGACCTTATTTCGAGTCACGACATCTTTGTACCATTCCAATTGACACAGCAAACTCAGGGTCCCTCTCACATACCTATAGCTGAGAGAAGCCTCCTCTTGAGGGGCTTGTGGAAAGTTGGCATTCCTCTTGAGTTGAAGCCAGGGAATCAGCTCTCATCTCGAAATGATTTACGATACACGGAGTTTTTCTCGAGTTGCTGTGCTGAACTTGGTGTTCCTCTAGACTTGAGACGGTATTCTCGGGTAAACTCTGGAGTTGCCTAAAGGAAGTCCAGCCACTTGTCGTGTTTGGTCATGAACGAGTGATGGCTCTGGAGAAAATGCTGGGGAATCGGGCCTCATTTCCAGTTGATTTAAAGTACACGGTGCACTTTCATTTTGCTGCGGGGTCCTCATGGTCCCTCTAGACTTGTGACAGTGTTCCTGGGGACTCTCTGGAGTTCCATCAAGGAAGTCAAGTTTCCTTTCCTGTTTGATGGGGAACACGGACTTACCCTGCCTGCATTGCAGGGGAATTGGGCCTCATCTCTCGGAGAGTGGAATGTCTCATTGTTTTCCTGGAGTTGCGGCAGGAACCTGAGTATGTTCTCAAGTGACGGAGGGGATGGCCCTTCAAAACTCGTGTTTGTTCAGTGATGTGGAGACTCCTGTCTAGTTGCGAGGGACACCTTGGGATTCTCCTCGAGGCTTGGCAGGACAATAGGGACGCCTCTCGATGTGAGGCGGGAGACCAAGTTTCCCTTTCCAGTTGCCAGAGCGATACTGTGACTCCAGTCAGTTTTCAAGAGGAGTCAGGTTTCGTTACCTTTTGAAGCATTGAACTCTGCATGCCTCTTGAGTTTTCAAAGGCATGTGAGGCCTCATGTTGAAACGAGGCTGGGAACTATACTTCTCTCAGCCCTAGGTATGTGATAGGGACCCTGAGTTTGCTGCCTCAAGTTGAATGGACACCGAGATACCCTGAATGGAAATCAGGCCAGAATTCCCTGCAGTGACTTGAATGCAGGCTCGTCTTTCATTTCACAAGATGAAGCGATGTCTGAATCCCATGTGAAGACCCTAGAGAAAGCCCTAGTTCCCCGCCTCATTTCGACAGGAGGCCTCACATTCCTTTGACAAAACGAGTGGAACGCAGATTTCAGTGCTTCAAAAGTAGATGATGACTGACTTCTCTTAAAAACTGATAGGAATCCCAGTATCCCTGTGGCAACTGAACAGACACTGGGTCTCCAGCCTCATCTTGAGAGGCGTCCCTATTGCCCTGCCAAGCCTCCAAGAGAATCCCAAGTTGTCCCTGCCAGCTAGACAGGAGTCCTGACGTTGCTGAACAGACACGAGTTTTGAGTGGCCATTCCCGTCATCACTTGAGAATATAACCCAGGTTCCCTCCGTAACTCGAAAAAAGTCATGAGACTTCCCGCTCATGAGAGATGAGATCAGATTCCCCTGCATTGCGTGCAGAGCAATTCCGTGTTCCCCATCAAAAATGAAAGAAGCCTTGACTTCCTTGATGGAACCCAGAGAGTCCCCAAGCACACTGATACATGTCTAGAGGGACCCTGAGGTCACCGCTGCAACAGGAACGAGCTCGGTGTACCCCAGATCAACTCGAGATGAGGCCAGATTCCCCTACATTGGCTCCAGAGACCTTGGGCGTTCCCCATCAAACACAAGTGGCTTGACTTCCTTTAGGCAACTCCAGAGATTCCCCGAGAACACCCTACTAAGTATAGAAGAACACCACGTTCAGCACAGCAACTAGAAAACAGCTCCGTGTACCTCAAATCATCTCGAAATGAGAGCTGATTCCCTGGCTTTGACTCAAGAGGAATGTCAGCTTTAAACAACACATAAAGAAGAGATTTCTCTCAGCTATCGGTAGGTGAGAGGGACCATGAGTTTGCTGCCTCAAGTGGAATGGACGCGAGATGCCCTGACTCGAAATAAGGCCAGATTTCCCTGCAGTGACTTGAATGCAGGCTCGTCTTTCATCTCACAAGATGAAGGGATGTTTGAATCCCCTGTGGAGACACTAGATAAAGCCCTAGTTCCCCGGCTCATCTCGACAGGAGGCCTCACATCCCTTTGACAATACGAGAGGCACGCAGAGTTCAATGCTTCAAAAGGAGACGAAGCCTGGCTCGTCTTCAAAACTGACAAGAGTCACAGTATCGCTCTGGCAACTGCAAAGGGAACCTTGGTCTCCCGCCTCACTTCAAGAGGCATCCCTATTGTCTTGCCAAGCCTTGAGGAGAATCCCAAGGATCCCTCTCAACTAGACAGGAGTCCTGACTTCGCTGAACAAACACGACTTTTGAAGAGCCATCCCCATTGTAACTCGAGAACATAACCCAGGTTCCCGCCGCAACTCCAGAAAAACAATGAGACTTTTCCCTCGCCGCGAGATGAGGCCCGATTCCCCTGCAATGCATGCAGAGTAAGTCCGTGTTCCCCAACAAACAAGAAAGGAACCTTGACTTCCTTGATGGAACTGCAGAGAGACGCAAAGAACACTGTCAAAAGTCTAGAGGGACCCTGAGGTCCCTGCAGCATCATGAAAGGGCTCCGTGTACTCCATTTCAACTCGAGATGAGGCCCGATTCCCCTGCACTGCGTGCAGAGCAAGTCCGTGTTCCCCATCAAACAAGAAAGGAGCCTTGACTTCTTTGATGGAACTCCAGAGTGTCCCCAGGAACACTGTCAAAAGTCTAGAGGGACCCTGAAGTCCCAGCAGCAACATGAAAGTGCACCGTGTACTTGAAAACAACTCGAGATGAGGCGCGATTCCCCTGCATTGTCTCCAGAGCCATCACGCGTTCCCCATCAAACACGGCAAGTGGGTTGACTTCTTTAGGCAACTCCAGAGATTCCCCGAGAACACTGTCCTAAGTATAGAGGAACAATACGTTCAGCACAGCAACTAGAAAACAGCTCTGTGTAACTCAAATCATCTCGAGATGAGAGCTGATTCCCTGGCTTTGACTCAAGAGGAATGCCAGCTTTAAACAACCCTAAAGAGGAGGCTTCTCACAGCTATAGGTACGTGAGAGGGACCCTGAGTTTGCTGCATCAAGTGGAATGTTCACCGAGATGCCGTGACTCGAAATAAGGTCGGATATCCCTGCAGTGACTTGAATGCAGGCTCGTCTTTCATCACTCAAGATGAAGGGATGTCTGAATACCCTGTGGAGACCCTAGATAAAGCCCTAGTTCCCCGGCTCATCTCGACAGGAGGAGTCACATCATTTTGAAACCTCGAGAGGAACACGGAGTTCAATGCTTCAAAAGGAGAGGATGGCTGCCTCCTCCTGAAAATTGACAGGAATCCCAAAACTCCTGTGGCAACTGGAAAAGACACTGGGTCTCCCCCCTCACCTCGAGAGGCATCCCTAATTCCCTGCCAAGCCTCGAGGATAATCCCCATGTGTCCCTCGCAACAAGAAAGGAGTCCTGATGTCGCTGAACCAACACGAGTTTTGAAGGGCCATACCCGCCGTAACTCGAGAATAGACCCCAGCTTCCCGGCACCACTGGAGAAAACCATGAGAAATCCCCCTCGCCGCGAGATGAGGCCCAATTCCCCTGCATGCCGTGCAGAGCAAGTCCGTGTTCCCCATCAAACACTAAAGCAGCCTTGACTTCCTAGATGAAACTCCACATAGTCCGCAAGAACTCTGTCACAAGTCTAGCGGGACCCTGAGGTCAACACAGCAACACAAAAGTGCCCCGTGTAATGCAAATCAACTCAAGATGAGGCCCGATTCCCCTGCATTAGCTCCAGAGCAATCCTGCATTCCTCATCAAACAGGACAAGTGGCTTGACTTCTTTTAGGCAACTCCAGAGATTCCCTGAGAACAAGGTCCAAAGTCTAGAGGAACATCAAGATCAGCACAGCAACTCGAGAAAAGCTCCATGTACCCCAAATCATTTCAAGATGAGAGCTGATTCCCTGGCTTCAACTCAAGAGGAATGCCCACTTTCCACAAGCCCCTCATGAGGAGGCTTCTCTCAGCTATACGTATGTGAGAGGGACACTGAGTTTGCTGCGTAGAGTGGAATGGGCACAGAGATGCCGTGACTCGAAATAAGGCCGGAATTCCCTGCAGTGATTTGTATGCAAGCTCGTCTTTCATCACACAAGCTGAAGGGATATCTGAATCCCCTGTGGAGACCCTAGAGAAAGCCCTAGTTCCCCGGCTGATCTTGAAAGGAGGCCTCACATCCCTTTGACATCTCGAGAGGAACACGGAATTCAATTCTTCAAAGTAGAGGATGACTGACTATTCTTTAAAATTGACAGGAAACCCAGTATCCCTGTAGCAACTTGAAAGTGACAGTGGGTCTCCCTACTCACCTCGAGAGGCGTCCCGGTTGCCCAGCCAAGCCTCGAGGAGAATCCCAAGGTGACCCTCGCAGCTAGACTGGCATCCTGACATCATTGAAGAAACAGGAGTTTTGAGGGACCATCCCAGTTGCACCTCGAGAATATACCACAAGTTCCGTCCGAAATTCGAGAAAAACCGTGAGACTTCCGGCTCGATGACAGATGAGACCAGATTCCCCTGAATTGAATGCAGAGCAAGTCCGTGTTCCCCACCAAACATGAAAGGAGCCTTGACTTCCTTGATGGAACTACAGAGGATCCCCTAGAACACTACCACAAGTATAGAGGAACCCTGAGGTTCCCACAGCAACACGAAAGCACTCCGTGTACTCCAAATCATGTCAAGATGAGGCCCAATTTGCTACATTGTCTCCAGAGCCATCCAGCATTTAACATGAAACAAGACAAGTGGCTTGACTTTCTTTAGGCAACTCCAGAGATTCCACGAGAATAAGGTCACAAGTCTAGAGGACCACCAAGTTCAGCACAGCAACTCAAGAAATGCTCCGTGTACCCCAAATCATCTCGAGATGAGAGCTGATTCCCTGGCTTTGACTCAAGAGGAATACCAGCTTTCCACAAGCACCTCATGAGGAGGCTTCTCTCAGCTATATGTATGTGAGAGGGACCCCGAGTTTGCTGCCTCAAGTGGAATGGACACCGAGATGCCCTGACTTGAAATAAGGCTGGATTTCCCTGCAGTGACTTGAATGCAGGCTCATCTATCATCTCACAAGATGAAGGGATGCCTGAATCCCCTGTGGAGACCC
Organism: Cervus canadensis; assembly: GCF_019320065.1. NCBI lineage: Eukaryota > Metazoa > Chordata > Mammalia > Artiodactyla > Cervidae > Cervus > Cervus canadensis. The sequence continues at coordinate 67,538,489 of NC_057399.1, read as the reverse complement.
TAGAGAATACATTAGTTCCCGCCTCATTTCCCAGGAGGCCTCACATCCCTTTAACAACATGAGAGGCATGCGGAGTTCAATGCTTCAAAAGGAGACGAAACCTGACTCCTCTTGAAAACTGACAGGAGTCACAGTATCGCTCTGGCAACTGCAAAGGGAACCTTGGTCTCCCGCTTCACATCGAGAGGCGTCCCTATTGTCCTGCAAAGCCTCGAGGAGAATTCCAAGGTGTCCCTCGCAACTAGACAGGAGTCCTGACGTCACTGAACAAACACGAGTTTTGAAGGGCCATCCCCGCTGTAACTCGTGAACATAACCCAGGATCCCGCTGACACTCCAGAAAAACGTTGAGACTTTCCCCTCGCCACGAGATGAGGCCAGATTCCCCTGCAATGCATGCAGAGTAAGTCCATGTTCCTCATCAAACACGAAAGGAGCCTTGACTTCCTTGATGGAACTCCAGAGAGACCCCAAGAACACTGTCACAAGTCTAGAGGGACCCTGAGGGCCCCGCAGCAACATGAAACGGCCCCGTGTTCTCCAAATCAATTCGAGATGAGGCCTGATTCCCCTGCATTGTCTCCAGAGCCATCCCGCCTCACCCATCATACAAGAAAAGGGGCTTACTTCCTTTAGGTAACTCCAGAGTTTCCCCAAGAATACAGTCTCAAGTGTAAAGGAACACAACATTCAACACAGCAACTCGAGAAAATTTCCGTGTGCCCCAAATCATCTCGAGATGAAAGCTGATTCCCAGGCTTTGACTCAAGATGCATGCCAATTTTCCACAAGCCCCTTAAGAGCAGGCTTCTCTCAGCTACAGGTATGTGAGAGGGACCCTGAGTTTGCTGCCTCAAGTGAAATGGTCACCAAGATGCCGTGACTCAAAATAAGGCCAATTCCCTGCAGTGACATGAATGCAGGCTTGTCTTTCATCTGAAAAGATGGAGGGGTGTCTGAATCCCCTGTGGAGACCCTAGAGAAAGCCCTAGTTCCCCGCCTCATCTCCAAAGGAGGCCTCACATAACTTTGACAACACGAGAGGAACACGGAGTTCAATGCTTCAAAGTAGACGATGACTGACTATTCTTGAAAATTGATAGGAATCCCTGTATCCCTGTAGCAACTTGAAAGTGACAGTGGGTCTCCCTACTCACCTGGAGAGGCGTCCCTATTGCCCAGCCAAGCCTCGAGGAGAATCCTGAGGTGACCCTCACAACTAGACAGGCGTCCTGACGTCACTGAACAAACAGGAGTTTTGAGGGGCCCTCTCCGCCGTAACTCAAGTTCATACCCCAGGTTCCCTCCGCAATTCGACAAAAACCATGAGACTTCCCGCTCGATGACAGATGAGACCAGATTCCCCTGCATTAAGTGCAGAGCAAGTCCGTGTTCCACATCAAACACGAAAGGAGCCTTGACTTCCTTTATGGAACTCCAGAGGGTCCCCAAGAACACTCTCACAAGTAGAGAGGGACCCTGAGGTCCCTGCAGCAACAAGAAAGCACTCTGTGTACTCCAAATCAACTCGAGAAGAGGCCAGATTCCCCTGAATTGTCTCCAGTGCTATCCGGCATTCCCCATCAAACAGGACAAGTGGCTTGACGTCCTTTAGGCAACTCCAGAGATTCCCCAAGAACACCGTCCTAAGTATAGAGGAACACCACATTCAGCACAGCAACTAGAAAACAGCTCCATGTACCTCAAATCATCTTGAGATGAGAGCTGATTCCCTGGCTTAGAATCAAGAGGAATGCCAGCTTTAAACAACACCTAAAGAAGAGGCTTCTCTCAGCTATAAGTACATGAGAGGGACCCTGAGTTTGCTGCCTCAAGTGGAATGGACACCAAGATGCCCTGACTCGAAATAAGGCCGGATTTCCCTGCAGTGACTTGAATGCAGGCTCGTCTTTCATCTCACAAGATGAAGGGACGTCCAAATCCCCTGTGGAGACCCTAGAGAATTCCGTAGTTCCCGCCTCGTCTCCCAGGAGGCCTCACATCCCTTTGACAACATGAGAGGCATTCGGAGTTCAATGCTTCAAAAGGAGACGAAACCTGACTCCTCTTGAAAACTGACAGGAGTCACAGTATCGCTCTGGCAACTGCAAAGGGAAACTTGGTCTCCCGCCTCACCTCGAGAGGCATCCCTATTGTCCTGCCAAGCCTCGAGGAGAATCCCAAGGTGTCCCTCGCAACTAGACAGGAGTCCTGACGTCACTGAACAAACACGAGTTTTGAAGGGCCATCCCAGCCGTAACTCGAGAACATAACCCAGGATCCCGCCGACACTCCAGAAAAACATTGAGACTTTCTCCTCAACGCGAGATGAGGCCAGATCCCTGCAATACATTCAGAGTAAGTCCGTGTTCCCCATCAAACATGAAAGGAGCCTTGACTTCCTTGATGGAACTCCAGAGAGACCCCAAGAACACTGTCACATGTCTAGAGGGACCCTGAGGTCCCCGCAGCAACATGAAAGGGCCCCGTGTACTGCAAATCAACTCGAGATGAGGCCCGACTCCCCTGCATTGTCTCCAGAGCCGTCCCGCCTCACCCATCATACACGACAAGGCACTTACTTCCTTTAGGCAACTCCAGAGTTTCCCCGAGAGTACCGTCTCAAGTCTAAAGGAACACCAAGTTCAGCACAGCAACTCGAGAAAAGCTCCGTGTGCCCCAAATCATCTCGAGATGAAAGCTAATTCCAAGGCTTTGACTCAAGAGGAATGTCAACTTTCCACAAGCCCCTCAAGAGGAGGCTTCTCTCAGCTATAGGTATGTGAGAGGGACCCAGAGTTTGCTGCGTCAAGTGGAATGGTCGCCGAGATGTCATGACTCGAAATAAGGCCAGATTTCTCTGCCGTGACATGAATGCAGGCTTGTCTTTCATCTGAAAAGATGGAGGGATGTCTGAATCCCCTATGGAGACGCTAGAGAAAGCTGTAGTTCACCGCCTCATCTCGAAAGGAGGCCTCACATCCCTTTGACAACTTGAGAGGAACACGGAGTTCAATGTTTGAAAGTAGACGATGACTAACTATTATTGAAAATTGACAGGAATCCCAGTATCCCTGTAGCATCTTGAAAGTGACAGTGGGTCTCCTTACTCACCTGGAGAGGCGTCCCTATTGCCCAGCCAAACCTGGAGGAGAATCCTGAGGTGATCCTTGCAACTAGACAGGCTTCCTGACGTCACTGAACAAGCAGGAGTTTTGAGGGGCCATCCCCGTTGCAACTTGAAAAAATACCCCAGGTTCCTTCTGCAATTTGAGAAAAACCATGAGACTTCCCACTCGATGATGATGAGACCAGATTCACCTGTATTGGGTACAGAGCAAGTCCGTGTACCACATCAAACACGAAAGGAGACTTGACTTCCTTTATGGAATTCCAGAGGGTCCCCAAGAACACTCTCACAAGTAGAGAGGGACCCTGAGGTCCCCGCAGGAACATGAAAGTGCTCCGTGTACTCCAAATCAACTCGAGATGAGGCCCAATTCCCCTGCATTGTTTCCAGAGCTATCTGGCGTTCCCCATCAAATACGACATGTGGCTTGACTTCCTTTAGGCAACTCCAGAGATTCCACGAGAATAACGTCACAAGTCTAGAGGAACACCAAGTTCAGCACAGCAACTCAAGAAAGGCTCCATGTACCACAAATTTTCTCGAGATGAGAGCTGATTCCCTGGCTTTGACTCAAGTGGAATGCCAACTTTCCCCAAGCACCTCATGAGGAGGCTTCTCTCAGCTATAGGTATGTGAGAGGGACCCTGAGTTTGCTGCGTCAAGTGGAATGGTCACCAAGATGCCCTGACTCGAAATAAGGCCATATTTCCATGCAGTGACATGAATGCGGGCCTGTCTTTCATCTCAAACGATGAAGGGATGTCTGAATCCCCTGTGGAGACCCTAGAGAAAGCACTAGTTCCCCACCTCATCTCGACAGGAGGCCTCACATCCCTTTGACAACTCGAGAGGAACACGGAGTTCAATGCTTCAAAAGTAGACGATGACTGACTCTTCTTGAAACCAGACAGGAATACCAGTATCCCTGTAGCAACTTGAAAGTGACAGTGGATCTCCCTAATCACCTCGAGATGTGTTCCTATTGCCCAGCCAAGCCTCGAGGAGAATCCCGAGGTGACCCTCACAACTAGACAGGAGTCCTGATGTCGCTGAACCAAAAGGAGTTCTGAGGGGCCATCCCCGTCGTCACTCGAGAATATACAGCAGGTTCCCTCCGCAATTCGAGAAAAACCATGAGACTTCCCACTCGATGAGAGATGAGACCAGATTTTCCTTCATTGCATGCAGAGCAGGTCCGTGTTCCCCATCAAACACGAAAGGAGCGTTGACTTCCTTGATGGAACTCCAGAGAGTACCCAAGAACACTGATACAAGTCTAGAAGGACCCTGAGGTCACCACAGCAACACGAAAGAGCTCGGTGTACCCAAATGAACTCGAAATGAGGCCAGATTCCCCTACATTGGCTCCAGAGACATCGCGCTTTTCCCGTCAAACACGACAAGTGGCTTGACTTCCTTTAGGCAACTCCAGAGATTCCCCGAGAACACCGTCCCAAGTATAGAGGACCACCATGTCCAGCACAGGAACTCGAAAACAGCTCCGTGTACCCCAAATCATCTCAAGATGAGAGCTGATTCCCTGGCTTTGACTCAAGAGGAATGCCAGCTATAAACAACATTTAAAGAGGAGGCTTCTCTCAGTTATAGGTACCTGAGAGGTACCTTGAGTTTGCTGAGTCAAGTGGAATGGACTCCCTGTTGCAATGACTCGAAATAAGGCCAGATTTCCCTGCAGTGACTTGAATGCAAGCTCGTTGTTCATCTCACAAGATGAAGGGATATCTGAATCCCCTGTGGAGATCCTAGAGAAATTCCTAGTTTCCCGCCTCATCTTGACATGATTCCTCAAATCCCTTTGAAAATTCGAGAGGCACGCAGAGTTCAGTGCTTCAAAATGAGACGAGGCCTGACTCCCCTTGAAAATTGATAGGAATCCAAATATCCCTGTGGCAACGTCAAAGGGAAACTGGGTCTCCCGCCTCACCTCGAGAGGCGTCCCTATTTTCTAGGCAAGTCTCGAGGAAGACCCGAAGGTGTCCCTCACAACTAGACAGGAGTCCTGACATCGCTGAACCAACACGAGTTTTGAAGGGCCATCCCTGCCGTAACTCGGGAACATAACCCAGGTTCCAGCCGCAACTCCAGAAAAATCATGAGACTTTCCCCTCGCCGTGAGATGATGCCCAAAACCCCTGCACTGCGTGCAGAGCAAGTCCGTGTTCCCCATCAAACACGAAAGGAGCCATGACTTCCTTGATGGAACTACAGAGAGTCCCCAGGAACACTGTCACAAGTCTAGAGGGACCCTGAGGTCCCCGCAACAGCATGAAAGTGCACCGTGTACATAAAATCAACTCGAGATGAGGTCCGATTCCCCTGCATTGTCTCCAGAGACATCCCGCTTTCCCCATCAAATATGACAATTGGCTTGACTTCCTTTAGGCAACTCCAGAGATTCCCCGAGAATAACGTCTCAAGTCTAGGGGAACACCAAGTTCAGCACAGCAACTCGAGAAAAGTTCTGTGTATCCCAAATCATCTCGAGATGTGAGCTGATTCCCTGGCCTCGACGCAAGAGGAATGCCAACTTTCCACAAGCCCCTCAGGAGGAGGATTCTCTCAGCTATAGGTATGTGAGAGGGACCCTGAGTTTGCTGTGCCAAGTGGAATGGTCACGGAGATGCCGTGACTCGAAATAAGGCCAGATTTCCCTGCAGTGAATTCAATGCTGGCTTGTCTTTCATCTGACAAGATGAAGGGATGTCTGAATCCCCTATGGAGACCCTAGAGAAAGCCCTAGTTCCCCGGCTCATCTCGACAGGAGGCCTTACATGCCTTTGACAACTCGAGAGGCACATGGAGTACAATGCTTCAAAAGGAGACGATGCCTGACACCTCTTGAATATTGGTAGGAATAACAATATCCCTGTAGCAACTTGAAAGTGACAGTTGGTCTCCCTACTCACCTCAAGAGCATCCCTATTGCCCAGTCAAGCCTCGTGGTGAATCCCGAGGTGACCTTCCCAACTAGACATGTGTCCTGATGTCACTGAACAAACAGGAGTTTTGAGGGGCCATCCCCGTGGTAACTCGAGAATATACCCCAGGTTCCCACTGCTATTAGAGAAAAACCATGAGACTTCCCACTCGATGACAGATGAGACCAGATTCCCCTGCACTGAAAGCAGAGCAAGTCCGTGTTCCCCATCAAACACGAAAGGAGCATTGACTTCCTTGATGGAATTCCAGAGAATCCCCAAGAACACTGTCACAAGTCTAGAGGGACCCTGAGGTCCCAGCAGCAACACAAAAGCGCTCCATGTACTCAAATCAACTCGAGATGAGGCCCGATTCCCCTGCATTGTCTCCAGAGCCATCCCGTGTTCCCCATCAAACACGACAAGTGGCTTGGCTTCCTTTAGGCAACACCAGAGATTGCACGAGAATACCATCACAAGTCTAGAGTAACACCAAGTTCAGCAAAGCAACTCGAGTAAAGCTGCGTGTACCCCAAATCACCTCGAGATGAGAGCTAATTCCCTGGCTTTGACTCAAGAAGAATGCCCTCTTTGCACAAGCACCTCACGAGGAGGCCTGTCTCAGCTATATGTATGTGAGAGGGACCCTGAGTTTGCTGCCTCAAGTGGAATGGATGGGTCTTCAGGCTGGGGTCAAGGTGGGGCCTGGACTTGGGCCTTTGCTGGGTGTTCTGGCTCCCGTGCTCTGTCCCTTCCTGGGCTCTTCACTGCACACACTGCTTCCTTTGGGACTAGGGGACTTGGGCTTCCCTGGCTCACTTTCTTTTGGAAGCTGAAGGGGAGAAGGGCTGTATAGTTGGAGAAGTCCTGAGACTACAGGAAGAATAAAACTGAAATCCAGAGGCAGGAGACTTAAGCCCAAAACCTGAGAACACCAGAAAACTCCTGACTACGTGGAACTTTAAGTAATAAGAGACTGTCCAAAAGCCTTCATACCTACACTGAAACTAACCACCACCCAAGAGCCAATAAGTTCCAGAGCAAGACATACCACGCAAATTCTCGAGCAACGCAGGAACATAGCTCTGAACATCAACATACAGGCTGCCCAAGGTCACACCTAACACATAGACCCATCTCAAAACTCATTACTGGGCACTCCATTGCTCTCCAAAAAGAAGAAATCAAGTTCCATGCACCAGAACACTGACGCAAGCTTCCCTAACCAGGAAACCTTGACAAGCCAATCGTCTAACCCTACCCACTGGGTTAATCCTCCACAATAAAAAGGAACCACAGACCTCCAGAATACAGAAAGCCCACTCCAGATACAGCAATCTAAACAAGAAGAAAAGGCAAAGAAATACCCAACAGGTAAAGGAACATGAAAAATGCCCACCAAGTCAAACAAAAGAGGAGGAGATAGGGAATCTACCTGAAAAAGAATTTAGAATAATGATAATAAAAATGATCCAAAATCTTGAAAACAAAATGGAGTTACAGATAAATAGCCTGGACACAAAGATTGAAAAGATACAAGAAATGTTTAATAAAGACCTAGAAGAAATAAAAAAGAGTCGATTAAAAATGAATAATGCAATGAATGAGATCAAAAACACTTTGGAGGGAACCAAGAGTAGAATAACGGAGGCAGAAGATAGGATAAGTGAGGTAGAAGATAAAATGGTGGAAATAAATGAAGCAGAGAGGAAAAAAGAAAAAAGGATCAAAAGAAATGAGGACAACCTCAGGGACCTCTGGGACACTGTGAAACGCCCCAACATTTGAATCATAGGAGTTCCAGAAGAAGAAGACAAAAAGAAAGGCCATGAGAAAATACTCGAGGAGATAATAGCTGAAAACTTCCCTAAAATGGGGAAAGAAATAGTCACCCAAGTCCAAGAAACCCAGAGAGTCCCAAACAGGATAAACCCAAGGCGAAACACCCCAAGACACATGTTAATCAAATTAACAAAGATCAAACACAAAGAACAAATATTAAAAGCAGCAATGGAGAAACAACAAATAACACACAAAGGGATTCCCATCAGGATAACAGCTGATCTATCAATAGAAACCCTCCAGGCCAGAAGGGAATGGCAGGACGTCCTGAAAGTAATGAAAGAGAATAACCTACAACCTAGATTACTGTATCCAGCAAGGATCTCATTCAGATATGAAGGAGAATTCAAAAGCTTTACAGATAAGCAAAAGCTGAGAGAATTCAGCACCACCAAACCAGCTCTTCAACAAATGCTAAAAGATCTTCTCTAGACAGGAAATGCAGAAAGGTTGTATAAACGTGAACCCAAAACAACAAAGTAAATGGCAACGGGACCACACCTATCAATAATTACCTTAAATGTAAATGGGTTGAATGCCCCAACCAAAAGACAAAGATTGGCTGATGGATACAAAAACAAGACCCCTATATATGCTGTCTACAAGAGACCCACCTCAAAACAAGAGACACATACAGACTGAAAGTGAAGGGCTGGAAAAAAATATTTCATGCAAACGGAGACCAAAAGAAAGCAGGAGTCACAATACTCATATCAGATAAAATAGACTTTCAAATAAAGGATGTGAAAAGAGACAAAGAAGGACACTACATAATGATCAAAGGATCAATCAAAGAAGAAGAAATAACAATTATAAATATATATGCACCCAACATAGGAGCACCGCAATATGTGCGACAAACACTAACGAGTATGAAAGAGGAAATTAATAGTAACACAATAATAGTGGGAGACTTTAATACCCCACTCACAACTATGGATAGATCAACTAAACAGAAAATTAACAAGGAAACACAAACTTTAAATGACACAATGGACCAGCTAGACCTAATTGATATCTATAGGACATTTCACCCCAAAACAATCAACTTCACTTTTTCTCAAGTGCACACGGAACCTTCTCCAGAATAGATCACATCCTGGGCCATAAATCTGGTCTTGGAAAATTCAAAAAAATTGAAATCATTCCAGTCATCTTTTCTGACCACAGTGCAGTAAGATTAGATCTCAATTACAGGAAAAAAATTGTTAAAACTTCAAACATATGGAGGCTAAATAACACGCTTCTGAATAACCAACAAATCATAGAAGAAATCAAAAAAGAAATCAAAATATGTATAGAAATGAATGAAAATGAAAACACAACAACCCAAAACCTATGGGACACTGTAAAAGCAGTGCTAAGGGGAAGGTTCATAGCATTACAGGCTTACATCAAGAAACAAGAAAAAAACCAAATAAATAACCTAACTCTACACCTAAAGCAATTAGAGAAGGAAGAAATGAAGAACCCCAGGGTTAGCAGAAGGAAAGAAATCTTAAAAATAGGGCAGAAATAAATGCAAAAGAAACTAAAGAGACCATAGCAAAAATCAACAAAGCTAAAAGCTGGTTTTTTGAAAAAATAAACAAAATTGACAAACCATTAGCAAGACTCATTAAGAAACAAAGAGAGAAGAACCAAATTAACAAAATTAGAAATGAAAATGGAGAGATCACAACAGACAACACTGAAATACAAAGGATCATAAGAGACTACTACCAGCAGCTCTATGCCAATAAAATGGACAACTTGGATGAAATGGACAAATTCTTAGAAAAGTATAACTTTCCAAAACTGAACCAGGAAGAAATAGAAGATCTTAACAGACCCATCACAAGCAAGGAAATCGAAACTGTAATCAAAAATCTTCCAGCAAACAAAAGCTCAGGACCAGATGGCTTCACAGCTGAATTCTACCAAAAATTTAGAGAAGAGCTAACACCTATCTTACTCAAACTCTTCCAGAAAATTGCAGATGAAGGTAAACTTCCAAACTCATTCTATGAGGCCACCATCACCCTAATTCCAAAACCAGACAAAGATGCCACAAAAAAAGAAAACTACAGGCCAATATCACTGATGAACATAGATGCAAAAATCCTTAACAAAATTCTAGCAAACAGAATCCAACAACATATTAAAAAAATCATACACCATGACCAAGTGGGCTTTATCCCAGGAATGCAAGGATTCTTTAATATCCGCAAATCAATCAATGTAATACACCACATTAACAAATTGAAAGATAAAAACCATATGATTATCTCAATAGATGCAGAGAAAGCCTTTGACAAAATTCAACACTCATTTATGATTAAAACTCTCCAAAAAGCAGGAATAGAAGGAACATACCTCAACATAATAAAAGCTATATATGACAAACCCACAGCAAGCATCACCCTCAATGGTGAAAAATTGAAAGCATTTCCCCTGAAATCAGGAACAAGACAAGGGTGCCCACTCTCACCACTACTATTCAACATAGTGTTGGAAGTTTTGGCCACAGCAATCAGAGCAGAAAAAGAAGTAAAAGGAATCCAGATAGGAAAAGAAGAAGTGAAACTCTCACTGTTTGCAGATGACATGATCCTCTACATAGAAAACCCTAAAGACTCTACCAGAAAATTACTAGAGCTAATCAATGAATATAGTAAAGTTGCAGGATATAAAATTAACACACAGAAATCCCTTGCATTCCTATATACTAACAATGAAAAAACAGAAAGAGAAATTAAGGAAACAATACCATTCACCATTGCAACAAAAAGAATAAAATACTTAGGAGTATATCTACCTAAAGAAACAAAAGACCTATACATAGAAAACTATAAAACACTGATGAAAGAAATCAAAGAGGACACAAACAGATGGAGAAACATACCGTGTTCATGGATTGGAAGAATCAATATTGTCAAAATGGCTATTCTACCCAAAGCAGTCTATAGATTCAATGCAATCCCTATCAAGCTACCAACGGTATTTTTCACAGAACTGGACCAAAGAATTTCACAATTTGTATGGAAATACAAAAAACCTCGAATAGCCAAAGTAATCTTGAGAAAGAAGAATGGAACTGGAAGAATCAATCTGCCTGACTTCAGACTCTACTACAAAGCCACAGTCATCAAGACAGTATGGTACTGGCACAAAGACAGAAATATAGATCAATGGAACAGAATAGAAAGCCCAGAGATAAATCCACGAACCTATGGACACCTTATCTTTGACAAAGGAGGCAAGGATATACAATGGAAAAAAGACAACCTCTTTAACAAGTGGTGCTGGGAAAACTGGTCAACCACTTGTAAAAGAATGAAACTAGAACACTTTCTAACACCATACACAAAAATAAACTCAAAATGGATTAAAGATCTAAATGTAAGACCAGAAACTATAAAACTCCTAGAGGAGAACATAGGCAAAACACTCTCCGACATAAATCACAGCAAGATCCTCTATGACCCACCTCCCAGAATATTGGAAATAAAAGCAAAAATAAACAAATGGGACCTAATGAAACTTAAAAGCTTTTGCACTACAAAGGAAACTATAAGTAAGGTGAAAAGACAGCCCTCAGATTGGGAGAAAATAATAGCAAATGAAGAAACAGACAAAGGATTAATCTCAAAAATATACAAGCAACTCCTGCAGCTCAATTCCAGAAAAATAAATGACCCAATCAAAAAATGGGCCAAAGAACTAAACAGACATTTCTCCAAAGAAGACATACAGATGGCTAACAAACACATGAAAAGATGCTCAACATCACTCATTATCAGAGAAATGCAAATCAAAACCACAATGAGGTACCATTACACGCCAGTCAGGATGGCTGCTATCCAAAAGTCTACAAGCAATAAATGCTGGAGAGGGTGTGGAGAAAAGGGAACCCTCTTACACTGTTGGTGGGAATGCAAACTAGTACAGCCACTATGGAAAACAGTGTGGAGATTTCTTAAAAAACTGGAAATAGAACTGCCATATGACCCAGCAATCCCACTTCTGGGCATACACACTGAGGAAACCAGATCTGAAAGAGACACGTGCACCCCAATGTTCATCACAGCACTGTTTATAATAGCCAGGACATGGAAGCAACCTAGATGCCCATCAGCAGATGAATGGATAAGGAAGCTGTGGTACATATACACCATGGAATATTACTCAGCCATTAAAAAGAATTCATTTGAACCAGTCCTAATGAGATGGATGAAGCTGGAGCCCCTTATACAGAGGAAGTAAGCCAGAAAGATAAAGAACATTACAGCATACTAACACATATATATGGAATTTAGAAAGATGGTAACGATAACCCTATGTGCAAAACAGAAAAAGAGACACAGAAATACAGAACAGACTTTTGAACTCTGTGGGAGAATGTGAGGGTGGGATATTTCAAAAGAATAGCATGTATACTATCTATGGTGAAACAGATCACCAGCCCAGGTGGGATGCGTGAGACAAGTGCTTGGGCCTGGTGCACTGGGAAGACCCAGAGGAATCGGGTGGAGAGGGAGGTGGGAGCGGGGATCAGGATGGGGATTACGTGTAAATCCATGGCTGATTCATATCAATGTATGACAAAACCCACTGAAATGTTGTGAAGTGATTGGCCTCCAACTAATAAAAAAATAAAAAAATTTAAAAAATTTAAAAAAAAAGATGAGACCCAATTCCCTTGCACTGGCTCCTGAGCAATCCCGTGTTCCCCATCAAGCACAACAAGTGGCTTCACTTCCTGTAGGCAAATCCAGAGATTCCCCGAGAACACCGTCCCAAGTCTAGAGGAACACCAAGTTCAGCACAGCAACTCAAGAAAAGCTCCGTGTAGCCGAAATCATCTCGAGATCAGAGTGGATTCCCTGGCATCGACTCAAGGGGAATGCCAACGTTCCACAAGCATCTCAAGAGGAGTCTTCTCTCAGCTATAGGTATGTGAGAGGGACCCTGAGTTTGCTGTCTCAAATGGAATGGACACCGAGATGCCCTGACTCAAAATAAGGCCGAATATCCCTGCAGTGACTTGAATGCAGGCTCGTCTTTCATCTCCCAAGATGAAGGGATGCCTGAATCCCCTGTGGAGACCCTAGAGAAAGCCCTAGTTCCCTGCCTCATCTCGCCAGGAGGCCTCACATCCCTTTGACAACTCGAGAGGAGCGCAGTGTTCAAGGCGTCAAAAGGAGACGATGCCTGACTCAACTTGAAAATTGATAGGAATCCCAATATCCCTGTGGCAACTGGGAAGGGAGCCTGGGTCTCCCGTCTCACCTCGAGAGCCGTCCCTATTGCCCTGCCAAGCCTCGAGGAGAATCCCGAGGTATCACTGGCAACTAGACAGGAGTCCTGAAGTGCTGAACCAACACGAGTTTTGAGGGCCATCCCCACCGTAACATGAGAACATACCCCAGATTCCCGCTGCAACTCAAGAAAAACCTTGAGACTTCCCCATCGCCGCGAGATGAAGCCCGATTGCCATGCTGCATGCAGAGCAAGTCCGTGTTCCTCATCAAACATGAAAGGAGCCTTGACTTCCTTGATAGACCTCCAGAAAGTTCCCAAGAACACTGTCACAAGTCTAGCGGGACCCTGAGGTCCCCACAGCAACATGAAAGAGCCCCGTGTACCCTAAATCAACTCAAGATGAGGCCCGATTCCACTGCATTGCATGCAGACCACATCCGTGTTCCCCATCAAACACGAAAGGAGCCTTGACTTCCTAGATGAAATTCCACATAGTCCTCAAGAAGACTGTCACAAGTCTAGAGATGCAACATAAGATGCAACACGAAAACGCTCAAATCAACTCGAGATGAGGCCCGATTCCCCTGCAATGTCTCCAGAGCCATCCCGCATTACCCATAATACACGACAAGGGGCTTACTTCCTTTAGGCAACTCCAGAGTTTCCCTGAGAACACCGTCTCAAGTCTAAAGGAACACCAAGTTCAACATGCCGTGTTTTTTCATGGTAGATATTTTGCTTTTCTTGGCTAAGATGTTGCCAAGTGAAAGGCATTTTTATAGAAATAACAGCAAGCCACAAAGAGAAAATCTTGAACATAGAAATGAAGACAGAAAGGAAACTTCTAGGAGAGAGTAGACCAGGCAGTAGCTTCAATAGCAGTTCTCTTCTCCCTGACAGCCTTTTATCTCTTCCCTCTTAGGAAAAGGGCTGTATTCACCAGGGATTTGGTCACATTCTCCTTTCCACATGAGGAGTACGAAGGAGGTCTGGCACTCTATTCTTATCATGACTCATTTTTTTTGCAGGAAGAAGATTCCTCACACCCAGTGGAACCACCCTTCTGTCAGATAGAGAAGGCTCTCTGCCTCCAGGGTTCTGCCAAACCGTCCACAAGAGCAGTCAGTCGGTCATTTCCTCCCAAGCATGGCTTTCAATAAACTAACAAAACAAAACAAAAACAGAAAAACACAAAAAGCAACAAACTGATGCTGTTGTCTCCTAGATTATATCAGTATTACCATGGGAGTGCTGCAGGTATGGAAGTCAGAAGCTGGAAGAAATTATTTGAGGAGCTTTAATATCTATGGTTTTTCCAGTGGTCATGTATGGATGTGAGAGTTGGACTGTGAAAAAAGCTGAGTGCCAAAAAATTGATGCTTTTGAACTGTGGTGTTGGAGAAGACTCTTGAGAGTCCCTTGGACTGCAAGGAGATCCAACCAGTCCATCCTAAAGGAGATCAGGTCCTGGGTGTTCATTGGAAGGACTGATGCTGAAGCTGAAACTCCAATACTTTGGCCACCTCATGCGAAGAGTTGACTCATTGGAAAAGACCCTGATGCTGGGAGGGATTGGGGGCAGGAGGAGAAGGGGACAACAGAGGATGAGATGGATGGATGGCATCACCAACTCAATGGACATGAGTTTGAGTAAACTCCGGGAATTGGTGATGGACAGGGAGGCCTGGCATGCTGTGATTCATGGGGTTGCAAAGAGTTGGACACGACTGAGCGACTGAACTGAACTGAACTGAACATCTAGGACACACTTGTTCTGTGCTCTGGTCTCCACCCAGTGAACCTTGGATATTGGGGTTGGTTGATTGTAGTAATGTCTGAATTTTTTCCCACCACCTGTATCCAGGCCTTTCATAATGCCCCCCTGCACTGACTTTTGGCACAGTCATGTGTCTTGATTTGGCCAAGGGAGCAGCCTGAAAAGTGCCTGTATATTGGGGCTGGTCCTCTTGCTGGTCTTGCAACCACTGCTGCTGCCACCAAATGATCAAGCACAAGCTTGCTTCCTGGAGGAGATACCACATGATCAGAGATAAGCCATCCCACTCGAGCCATCACAGACTAGCCAGTTGCCAGTCAACTCTACAGCTGATCACAGATGTATGAGTGCCCAGCTGATATTAGCAGAGTGTGCTCCCAAGCTGCAAGAACCACTCAGGCACAAGAGACCTACACTGCAACTTCTCAAATTGTAAGCCAAAGTAATGTCATTTTTTTCCTTTATTCTTTTTGTTGTTGTTGTAGGCCACCTGGTTTTGAACTGTTTTGTTATGTAGCAAAAGTTAACTGACACAGATATTTCCCTAAGTGTTCTCCTAGAGCCCAGTGCCACTGGTGGGATCACATGGCTGGGATTTTAGGGACATTTTCTACTGTGCCAAGTGTAATGTGGGTGAACTGAGCTAGCAGGTGGGCTGTTAACAGTCATGCTCTGTGCTGTTCGGGAGCACAGGCTTTGGAGTCAAATTGGCATTGATTCGAATCATGGCATTATGTCAGTGTGGAAGTAACAGCTATAAAATCTCAATGGTATAAAAACATCAAAATCTCAGTGGCTTGACACCAGAAAGGTGTATTTCTCTCCTATGTCACTGCTTATCTATATATTTATATATTTGGTGCCCTATACATATGCGATGGTATTTCCCTGGTGGCTCAGATGGCAAGGAATCTGCCTGCAATGCAGGAGATCAGGTTTGATCCCTGGGTCAGGAAGATCCCCTGGAGAAGGAAGTGGCAACCCACTCCAGTATTCATGCCTAGAGAACTCCATGGACAGAGGAGCCTGGTGGGCTACAGTCCATGGGATTGCAAAGAGTTGGACATGGTTGAACAACTAACACTCTTCACTCACATCTGTGATGATATGCAGAGCTGGCTGGCTGCCAGGTCTAAGAGGGCTCAGTTGGGATGGTATCTTTTCCTCCAGCTGGCTAACTTGTGCATGATCACACTCATGTATATTCACGTAGAGATTCAGGGACCAAGGCTCCTTCCACCTAGTGTGTTCTCTGGGTCCTCCACTGGATCTTCTGCAACCAGCCAGGAGACGAAAAAAGAAAAAGAACATGGAGAATCTGGTGGGTTTAAGGGCCAGGGCTGTAAATGCCAGAAGTTAACTCATTCCATTGCTAGAACTAGTCACATGGTTCCACCTAGATGTAAAGGGACTGGGAACATGATCCAGTAGAGTGCCAAGGAAAGAGAGAAGGTACATATTGGTGAGATACAGAAATCTGTCTCATTTAGCAATTCATTAACTAGGTAATTAGGCAAGTTACTTGATTTCTTTGATAGTTAAATAGTCCTGTGTGGATTGTACAATCATGTAGAAGTGACCTCATGCCAATCTGTCTTTTAATTCTGGTCTGTGTCCATTCATACTAGGAATTGAGGCTGTTTAATGCCATATTGTTATGCTGTTTTTGAGAATCAGGCCCTATCTGGCATACCAAGGAAGAAGGATATGAATGGTTTTCCCTGGGTGCAGGAAATGAGTGGGTACATTTTTTGCAAGGAAATTTTTTAAATTATAAAACCATCTGTGAGTTGGTCTTTTTTTATTATTGTCATATGCCAGTAAATAATAATAAAATATTCCTTCCTAAAAGAAAAACTGTTATCTAACTGTGGAAAATTCTGAAAGAGATGGGAATACCAGACCACCTGAACTGCCTCTTGAGAAATCTGTATGCAGATCAGGAAGCAACAGTTAGAACTGGACACGGAACAACAGACTGGTTCCAAATAGGAAAAGGAGTACATCAAGGCTGTATATTGTCACCCTGCTTATTTAACTTATATACAGAGTATATCATGAGAAACGCTGGGCTGGAGGAAGCACAAGTTGGAATCAAGATTGCCGGGAGAAATATCAATAACCTCAGATATGCAGATGACACCACCCTTATGGCAGAAAGTGAAGAGGAACTAAAGAGCCTCTTGATGAAAGTAAAAGAGGAGAGTGAAAAAGTTGGCTTAAAGCTCAACATTCAGAAAGCTAAGATCATGGCATCTGGTCCCATTACTTCATGGCAAATAGATAGGGAAATAGTGGAAACAGTGGCAGACTTAATTTTTTTTGGTTCCAAAATCACTGCAGATGTTTACTGTAGCCATGAAATTAAAAGACGCTTACTCCTTGGGAGGAAAGTTATGACCGACCAAGACAGCATATTAAAAAATAGAGACGACACTTTGCCAACAAAGGTCCGTCTAGTCAAAGCTATGGTTTTCCCAGTAGTCATGAATGGATGTGAGAGTTGGACTATAAAGAAAGCTGAGCACGGAAGAATTGATGCTTTTGAACTGTGGTGTTGGAGAAGACTCTTGAGAGTCCCTTGGACTGCAAGGAGATCCAACCAGTCCATCCTAAAGGAGATCAGTCCTGAATATTCATTGGAAGGACTGATGCTGAAGCTGAAACTCCAATACTTTGGCCACCTAATGTGAAGAACTGATTCATTTGAAAAGACCTTGATGCTGGGAAAGATTGAAGGCAGGAGGAGAGGGGGATGACAGAGGATAAACTGGTTGGATGGCATCACCAACTCAATGGAGATGAGTTTGAGGAAACTCTGGGAGTTGGTGATGGACAGCCTGGTGTGCTGCAGTCCATGGAGTTGCAAAGAGTTGGACACGACTGAGCGACTGAACTGAACTGAAGACCTAAACAGTTACTGCAATACTATTGAGATTTAATTGGATTATGTAGCTAGAATGGGCCCTTAACACTCAAGGGCCCAACTGCACACTTGAGGAGTACATTACAGAGGTATTTGGATTTCAGTTTCATTTGAGCATGTTTTCAAATAATCACCCTGGTCACTCTGTTTCAGTGTTTTATTTATTTATTTATTTAAATTGAGTAACTCACTTTAATTGGGGAATAACTACTTTACAATATTGTGATAGTTTTTGCCATGCATCAACATGAATCAGCCACAGGTATTCATGTTTCCCCCTCCCCCATTCTGAACGCCCTTCCCACCTTCCTCCCCACCCTCTCTCTCTGGTTGTCCCAGAGCAGGCTTTGGATTCCCTGCTTCATGCATTGAATTTGCGCTGGTCATCTATTTTACATATGGTAATGTACATGTTTTACTGCTATTCTTTCAAATCATCAGTGGGAGAAGGCAGGGTGGGATGTTTCATGTTCTAAACTTTTGAACACAAATAGGAAGCATGTGGTCACATAGAATGTTAGAACTAAAGGAACTCAGCTTCTGTTCCATCATCTTCACAAGCATTGTTTATTTTTGCTTTACAGCTTAAATGCAAGAATATCTAGTGCCACAGGTGTTGGAGACACAAAGTGATCCCAAAGGGAGCTTTTGTTGTTTTTCAGTTGCCAAGTCATGTCCAACTCTTTGTGGCCCCATGGACAGCAGCATGTCAGGCTTCCTGTCTTTCACTATCTCCAGGAGTTTGCTCAAACTCATGCCCATTGAGTCGATGATGCCATCCAACCATCTCATCCTCCGTCACCCTCTTCTCCTCCTGCCCTCAGTCTTTCCTAGCATCAGGGTCTTTTCCAGTGAGTTGGCTCTGCACATCAGGTGCCTGAAGTTTTGGAGCTTCAGCTTCAAATTCAGTCCTTCCAATGAGTATTCAGGGTTGATTTATTTTCGGATTGACTGGGTTGGTCTCCTAGCAGTTCAAGGGACTGTGAATTCTTTTCCATTTATGCTAAACCATTATGAACTTATTGGAAGTTCACCAAATTCACTTCCATATAGAATATAGTATCTACTTAAAGGATAAAGTGTTTTAGTCAGCATGGGCTGCTATAAAACATACCACATGCTGGCTGGCTTAAACAACAGACATTTGTTTCTCACAGTTCTGGAGGCTGGTAACTCCAGGGTGAAGATGCTGGCCAGTTTGGTTCTTGGTAAGGGCTCTCTTCTTGGATTGCAAATGGCTGTCTTGTTGCTGTATCCTCACATGGTAGAGAAAGGAAACTCTGATGTCTACTCCTCTTCTTATAAGGGCACTAGTCCCACCATGGGGGCTCCACCTTTATGAAATCATCTAAATTTAATCACATCCCCAAAGCCCTACCTCCTGATGCTATACCTTAGGGTTAGGGCTTCAAGAAATAAATTTGAGGTGGGACACAAACATTTCAGTCCAAGACAATCGGTAATGAAATTGTACCACTTTGAAGATAATTTGAGGGAGAAGTCAGAAAATGATATGCTCTGTGTTCAAATTTTGCTAGCTTAGCCACTGGCTGCTCCACAGAGATTTGGTCTTTGATATCTGCTCCTTGCTAGCACTCAGCCCTCCACTGTTTCCTGGATCCTCCCACATGCATTAGGATCTTCATTAGAAGCAGGATGACTGGATAGGTCTGCAGAATTCCAGGTCTCAGATCTAGACATTGTGGCCTAGACCACACGGTTCACTGGCTGGTGTGGCAAAGCCATGTTGAATCCAAGGGTGTAAGCATAGAAGCAGATCATCATCTCCTGAATCCTTATCCTTTCTCTCACTGTAGTTTGCTGCCCTAGTCTTTTTGCTTGTTTGTTTTGTTTTTAAGTTAACGAAATACCAGCTGCCTATCAGATAGCTCTGTTCAATTTTCCTCTTATCCAAATGATTAAATCCAAATCTGTACGGATCTGTTCTTCCCATTCATGACTCTTTTTCCAAGTGTCCCACATTCTTCCTTTAGTTGTTGTTGTCACCATTATTCTCCCAGCTTCTGTAATCTTGGACATGTTCTCTTTTACTCTTTCAACAAAATTTCAAGATCTGTAATCAAGTTCTTTCCTCTTCCATTTACCCTGGTTTCAATCCAGATCAACTTGCATCTAAGATTTAGATGCAAAAAGCAAAACTGCCTCACTAACCTCACTAACCCTGCCACTAACCCTGTTTTCTACTGCCAAATGAACCTTTCCAAATACCATTTCCATCATGTCACTGTTCCCCCAAGAGTTTGCAATAGTTTCCTGTTGCTAATGTATCGAAATTATCTCCCCTGAGGCCTGAGGATGCTGGAGCAAATGATAGATGAAAGTTTTTTTCAACTAAACATTCCAGTTTTCAATTAAAGATGTTTTTCCATAAGCCTAAATCTTTCTTTTATACATAAGAAGGATGTGTTAACTGATGTAGGGGCTTAGTAAATATTTCTTGAATAGAGAAAAGAACTTTATGGTTAGTATGTGAAACTGTAACTCCCCTAAATAGGGTACTTTGTCCATATTCATTTATGTATACTGTTTTATTTATCTATAGCTGCATTAATAAGCTATTGAAAACCTTGGTGGCTTAAAACAATGATTTTATTACCTTTCATATTTCTGTGGGATGCCTACGGTCATCGGGGCAGTTCTTCTGCTGATCACTCTTGAGTTCTGTCACGCAGTTGTAGTTAGATGGAGGCTTGGCTGAGATGCCAGGATAGCTGCTCCTCTTTCCCACTTTAAGTGGCCTCCTCTGTCTCTCCGTGTGGCCTCTCTACGTTTTCTGTCAATGTGATCTTTCCAGAAGGAAAGCCAGACTTCTTATGTGAAGACTCAAGGTTTTCAAAACTAAAAAGTGGAAGCTGCCAGGTCTATAAAGCTTAGGCTCTAGCTGGTATAGTGTCAGTTCTGCCATATTCTGTTATTTAAATCAAGTCCCAGGAAAGCCCAGCTTCAATGACGGAGGGGTCTACACATGATGTAAATTCAAAGAGATGTGGTTCATTGGGAGCCATCTTTGGAGACCGGGGTGCCATCCTCTGGCTCTTACTGATTCATGGACTTTCTACATGAAAAATGTGCTTACCTCTGCAAATCTCATCCTAAATATGGTATCAGTTTAAATTCCAGGATATTGTCAACAAAATCAAGTGCTGGTATGGATGTGACTGCTCGAAGGCATCTTCTCATATGCACTTTCTCAGGTGCAGAGACCAGTGAAGAAGAGCAGATTATCCACCCACCCCCAACCCATCTCTTTCATGTAATGGTGAAAGAGACAGAAAAACTTCAGCAGACTCCCATGTTCAAAAAGAGGAGAAAAGGGAGACATGAGCATTTCCTGATTTATAGCAATTCTAAAATCCAACCTGGTGCATATCCCAATTTCTCTAACTCAAGGCAGAGGATAGTCCTTGATTAAGGTACAGTTTTGCTTTTTAGGAATGGTTTCCCTCTGCTCTTGGTTTTATCCTCTGGGTTCTGGCTCTGAGTCATTCTTCCATTTTCATTAAAATGGCCTATGTTTGTAGCTGTATAACTCTAAACCTGTTTCCTATCTCTTTGGAAGTTAAGGGCCCAAAGTGAAGGCAAACTGGGGTGGCTAGTCTATGAACATGCCCCAGTGGATCACACCTCCTGTTCATATTCTTCTGTGGTTCCCCTACTAGTTGAATCTGGGCTGGCCCAGTGATCTGTTTTAACCAATGGACAATGGCAGTTTTCTGATTTTGTACTTTGGGGATGCCTGAGCCACCACCATGTAAGAGGTCTGGTTTCCCTGCTGCAAAGACCACATGTAGAGTCTACATAGAGAGGAAGAAACTTGAGACTATGGAGAGGGAGGGAGACCATGTCAACCCAGTGTCCTGGTTGAGCCTCCAGATGAACCCATGCTAAGCTGTTACCTGACTGCAAGCACACAAGAGAATCCAAGTGAAACCACCAGAAGAACTTCCCATTGAGCCTAGTCAACCTTTGGAACTGTAAAAGGTAAAGTCATTTTAAGCCATTAAATTAGGGTGGTTTGTTATGCAGCAGTAGAAAACCACACATAATCCATTCACTGAAAGTTACTGAACTGTCCATCTGTGCCTGACACTGCATTAGGTGACGTGAATGTAAGACTAAATAAAGCATTGATTCTGAGCTCTACCTCATTTTTGTTAATGAAAGATTTTTGTAAAAGGAAATGTTTTACTCAACATTCTGCTAATGAGTTCACATTCCACTCTTGTCCCTCCATGGATTGTTGCCCATGCGTTTGGAGACTTCCTTGCCTTAATTATTGGGGGAAAAATCTCTTCTTGGTCTTTCCTTGCTAGACATTGCTGGCTCTGAGTTTCTAGCTCTTACCTCTGATGTGTCTTTGTTTTTCACATAAAGAGAGATCATAAAGCAAAGAGAAGCCCTGAAGACCATATAATTTTATGGATGATCAAACTTTGGCCAGAGAGCCAAGTGACTTATTCAAAGAACTACAGTTAGTGGCAGAATCAGGGCCAGAATCCATATCTCCAAACTAAGAAGTTCTGGTTTCACTATAGTAATGAATTCACTCTCAGACCACATCAAACTAATGCAGGTAGGCTAACTGATGCTTGATCAACCCGTTCTATTTACAATTAATTAATAAATTTTCATTATATCTCAATTAGATTCTCAGTCTTGGACTACAACTGGGGGAAAATAAGAGAAAAAAGAGAAGTAGAGTGAGTTCATAAGCTGTGAGGTGTACAGCAGCAGTTCATAATATTTATTATTGCTTAGGGTTTTGATGAATGCTCTTGAGCCTCTCATTACTTTATTCAAGAAATATTTACTGAGTATCTACTCTGTGCATATCTGTGTGTATGTGTGAACACATACACACATAAACACAATTTCCTTAGATCTTCTTTTAGGGAGCCACTGTGTGAATGGTGTCAATATCCTCATAAATATCTTATAATACATACAAGTTTCATACCCATAGCAATATACCAAAAATTAGTTGCTTTTTTGGGGAAATGCACACTGTGATTCCTTATAGATAGTTTACCTTCATAATTATTCTCATGTCTCCAATTCTTAGAATCATCTAATTCTTGTATTTCATAGTGGAGGACCTCAGACTCAAACACCTTCAAAGGCCATGTAGTTATGGTAAATGAGTGAAGTAGGTGGAGACCTGGAGACAGAGGCGGTGTTGAGACTACAAGTCCTGTTTGAAGGGGCAGCTGCCACTCCATGTCAGGTGATTTTTGTCATGTGGGAAATCAAGGGCTAGTACTTCTAGAACTTCTGTATTTCTAAGAGAGGCTGGAAATCTTTCTTTATATGAAATCTCCTGATTTTTATAATGTTGGTGACTAATCAAAAACATTTAAAACCTCTGCATTGGTCAAATGAAACATGCGTACCTAATTAAAATCCTATATAATATAGGATTTTAATATAGTTTGCCCTAGCACCCTTTGTGTGCCTTCTCCATTTGCAGAGACAAATTGCAAGATCCAAGCTTCCAAGCCACAGGACTCTCTCATTTCTAAGAATTCTGGAAGTGAGAGCTCAAGGGAAATAGTCCTAACTCACTGACCTCTGGAGTGGTCAAACAACCCACCCACTGATTTGCTTGGTCAGTTCCCACTTAATGCCACTGAGAGAATAAAAATCCCTTTCTAGAGAAAATGCAGGGGAAAGTGTTGTTCCTTTTGCAGAGATCAAAATAAGGGCTATCTTGCTTTTATTCAAACTATAGTAATTATTCTAGAAATTAAAATGTAGTATTGGTATGCATGCTACCCAATGGGTGTGTTTGATGTTTGGCCCTACATGGGTCATGCGAACACAAATCTATACATGGCATCTTGAATCCTATTTCTCCAAACTCAATAATTAGTGTCTGATATTAGCTCCAACTTCTCAGTTTAAGGTCCTCACTAGTCTCCTAAATTTCAAATCTAATTGCCTGTCTTATTTCATTTTCTCATTTGTCAAATATTTATAGACTGCCTTCTAGGTGTCAGATATGTTTTAGACACTAAAGATATATGACAGTTAATCACATAGACATGGTCTATTCACCCACAAACCTTACTCTCTGTGAAGCCTAGGGAGACAATAGTCATGTAAACAAATGAATAAATAACACAGTTTCAAACAGTGATAATTGTTATGAAGAAAGTAAAATAGGGAAATGGGATAGGAGTGATTGAGGAAAAGCTGTACTGCACAGTCATTTGGATTGAGACCTGAATGGTGAGAAGGTGACAGCAATGCAAAGATATGGGGGAAGAGGGTTGCAATCAAGGGAAACATCTGGTGCAAAAGCCTGTCACAGGACTGGACTTGAAGCATTTAAGGATCAGAAAGTCAACCTGTGGCTGGAAAGTCTAAGCTGATTTCTTTCCAGTATTTGCCCATTTATAATCCTAGTTTTGACAGAACTTGCCTAGTTCTATTTATCAGCTACCTTTGCTGGTTCTCTCCAAGGTCCTGATGAAAGATTGTGTCCTTCTTTGGAGAGTTTATCCACTACTAAAACCTTATTTATTACCTCAGTGTTGTCTTCACCTGAGTATATGTACTAAATTATGAATTCAAGTAAATTTTCTATGCATGGAAATGGCAAGAAGACTTGCCATATTTACAGATTTCTTCTCTCTGGAACCCAGAAACCATATGAAGTAGTCGAGAAAGATAATGTCCTGAACTAAAGCAGTGGCTGGGATAGAATCATCAGTACCTGGTAGCCCACTAGACATGTCTGTGTGGATGTGGATCTATGTAATGCGAGTGAGGGGGCACACTAAGGGAGAATGACTCCAAAGTGTCAGACTTTAGTCAATGGTAGATGACAAGTGCTACTCACTGAGATTCAGAAAGCAGGAGGAGAAGTAGGCTTTATTTGGATGAAGGTGGGTAGGTGAATACAGGTAATGGAAGGTAAGAAAGAGTGGAGAGTTAAGAAGGAATTCCTGAATCTGAACAGCAGGTAGTCTCTTTCTGCCATCCTAGACTGGAACTTCAAATAAATATTGCCAAGTAAGAATGATTACAATGGGAAAACAGGTCTGTAATATAATTGAATGCCATTAGTTTTCTATATTCTGATAAAATAATTTTACAAGGAGTACATCAAAGCTGTATATTGTCACCTGCTTATTTAGCTTGTATGCAGAGTACATCATGCGAAATGCTGGGCTGGATGAAGCACAAGCTGGAATCAGGATTGCCGGAAGAAATATCAATAACCTCAGATATGCAGATGGCACCACCCTTATGGCAGAAAGCGAAGAGAAACTAAAGAGCCTCCTGATGAAAGTGAAAGAGAAGAGTAAAAAAGCAGGCTTAAAACTCAACATTAAAAAAACTAAGATCATGGCATCCAGTCCCATTACTTCATAGTAAGTAGATGGGGAAACAATGGAAACAGTGAGAGACTTAATTTTTGGGGGCTCCAAAATCACTGCAGATGGTGACTGCAGCCATGAAATTAAAAGACGCTTACTCCATGGGAGGGAAGTTATGACCAACCTAGACAGTATATTAAAAAGCAGAGACTTACTTTGCCAACAAAGGTCCATTTAGTCAAAGCTATGGTTTTTCCAGTAGTCATGTATGGATGTGAGAGTTGGGTCATAATGAAAGCTGAGTGCCAAAGAATTGATGCTTTTGAACTGTGGTGTTGGAGAAGACCCTTGAGAGTCCCTTGGACTGCAAGGAGATCCAACCAGTCCATCCTGAAGGAAATCAGTCCTGAATATTCATTGGAAGGAGTGATGTTGAAGCTGAAACTCCAATTCTTTGGTCACCTGATGCAAAGAACTTACTTATTTGAAAAGACCCTGCTGCTGGGAAAAATTGAAGGCAAGAGGAGAAGGGGATGACAGAGAATGAGATGGTTGGACGGCATCACCGACTCTATGGGCATGAGTTTGAGCAAACTCTGGGAGTTGGTGATGGACTGGGAGGCCTGGTGTGCTGCAGTCCATGGCACTGCAAAGAGCTGGACATGACTGAATGACTGAACTAACTGACTGAATTTTACAAGCTGATCTAGAAACTCACCCATTAATAATGGAATTGCTTCCATTAAATCAGAATGCTACAAACCATGTAAGTTAAAAGTTGAGGCAATTCCCTAGGAAATTCAGGCTAGAGCTGTTTGATGTCAATCCAGTGTTACCTTCATCCAACTAAGTATATTTGATTAACATAATCCTAAATATATTCCTTGGTTTTAGAGAACTGGAGCAAAGTGGCAGACATGGCATCATTATATCCTGGCTAATATTCACTAATCACTAAACAAAACTTATTGGGTACTAACAATGTGCCAGACATTATGCTGGGTGCTGGGGATGCAACGATGAGTAAGACATAGCTCTTGCACAAAAATTATAAACAAACCATACCTAGGCTGACCTTCGCACAGAGACTCTTTTTTGTAACTGATGGATACTGTCTTTTAAGTGGTATGTTATGAATCAAGGCTATATGGGGCCAATTTGTACTTACTCTTTTATTCTTAAAGCTAATTGCAAATTCTCATCTCAGCACAGAGCCCTGTGATGCCAAGAGATTCATTGTAGTTCACTGGGGAGAGGAAAGAATTCTAGTAGTGGTCAAGATCTGCTGCGTTTATTATTTTAAGAGTTTGTTCCACTTGGAAATAGTTTTCCTAGTTATTATTTATGAGTCCTCTCGCCTGGTCTTCTGATAAACCTGCTTGCGGGCATACATTCTGGCATTTTGATGGAATGGGTTTATTTCCTTTACCCTGGACACCAGGTGCTGCTGGCTAAAAACAGCAGAGGACTGAATCTCTTCTCTTAAGGGTCCTGGCAGCTCTGTGGCAAATTCGGCCACTGAGCTATCTAGGCTCTATTATTTCCATTCTAATGGGCTTTCCTCCCTAAT
Source organism: Cervus canadensis (assembly GCF_019320065.1). Lineage (NCBI taxonomy): Eukaryota > Metazoa > Chordata > Mammalia > Artiodactyla > Cervidae > Cervus > Cervus canadensis. The sequence goes on along the minus strand of NC_057399.1, from coordinate 67,511,718 downwards.
GGTGTGTGTATGTGTGTGTATGAGAGAGAAGTGGGAGCAGGGGAGAGAGAGAGAATATGTTTCATTGTCCCTATTCTCAAATGGAGTTGACATTCTCAGTTGTCTCACAGCATTTTCTGGAAATAAAACAGGACAAAAATGTGACTGTACCTAGAAAAAATGAATTGTGATATTTAAAAATATCACTAATTGTGCAGTAGTTTGAGCATTCTTTGGCATTGCCTTTCTTTGGGATTGGAATGAAAATTAACCTTTTCCAGTCCTGTGGCCACTGTTGAATTTTCCAAATTTGCTGGCATATTGAGTGCAGCACTTTCACAGCATCATCTTTCAGGATTTGAAATAGCATATGAGATATGGGATAATCTACTGGTTAAAACCCCCCCTTTTTTTGTTTGGCTTTTGCTGGTGTGATTTCAGGTGAATTACTAAATCTCTTCGAGCCACAATTTCTTTGTCTGTGAAAAGATAATAACTTAATCTGCTTCATATGTTGCTGTGAGGGTTGAATAACTTATTTAGGTAAAGCACTTAGCCTGGTGTCTGGCAAATGGAAAATGTTAACTTAATCAAGTATTTATTCTCCTTATCCCTTCCCTGCCCAAGAGGACCTTATAGCTCTTTACAAATGCAGTTATACAGAAATGACCACCTTCATCCTCCCATGACCCACTGAAATCAAAAACAGTTGCAAAATGGAGAGACCTCATGTGCCCAAGAAAACAAGCTGTTGAAGGACCAGGATTTTAATTCTGATGCTTTGGTCAGTTGGCTGGATGACCTTGGACAGACTCTTTGTTTACAGCTATATTAACATTTCTGCAATATTTGGATGGAGAAGCTAAGGACCTGACTCCCCACCCCGCCCGCCCGCCCCAGGTAATAGAAATGCTCATGTCTCCCCTATGCCCTTTAAAATCAATCAATCAATCAATATCCATCCAAACATTTCAATAAAAGACTTTCTCTTTTTGGTCCTACTCAACCTCCTTAAAAGGTTATCTGCATTAATTTTTCTCCACCTTTCCACCTGCATTTGTTTCTTAGCAAGGCATGGCAATCTGCCCTTGGCCTCCTAACCATCATTACACCAGCTCTGGTTAAAACTACCTCTTCATTAACAAAAGCAAATGGTTATCTTTCGATCCTCATCTTGCTTAACTTTTGACCACAAAAAGAAGAAGGCAAATGACCTTAAGGTGTGGGAAATACATTTTGAAGTTTGAGTCCAAACAAACTGAGTCTCAATGCTGACATCGCAATTGCCATTTAAAGGGCCTTTGTTCTGCTGAAAACATCCCATATTCAGAATCAAAATGTGAATTATTCAAGTAATCAAGGAAAGTGGGTCTACTAAAGTACCTTATCATGACATCAGACACCAAAAGTGAAATCTGATGACAGGGAAATGATTAGAGCACAAAGCAATCTGTTGCTTTGTTCTGATGTGAAATGATGATGGTAAAGTAGGCACCTGCTGCTATGTGTACCTGATGAGTCCTAATACATTTCAGACCACTGTCTAGTCATTCTGCCATGTTCAATCACAATGTATTTGTCTGGTGTCATATACCATTAAGACCTTCTTCTTTGTTAAGGAGCCTCTCCGAAGATCCAAGCAAAATGTTAAAGATGATAATTTGCCTTACAGCAGACATTTTCAGTGGTTAATTTCAGGCACACAGGTATGTGGGTGCGGGCAATATTTTTGGTTAGGAAAAACTTTTCCAAGCCCTCTGGACCACCACCCCCTTCCTTTTTTTTCACCTCCCCTTGGAGTTGACTGCATTTTAATGGGGCATTTGGTGAAGCTGCTACCCTGAGCTGAGTCAGATTGTTGCAGAGAAAGTTTATCATTCTCAGGATTGCTGTCAGGATGATTAAATAGAGCTGTTGTGCAATAGGTCCTAACCCACAGCAGCAATGAAGGGGAGTAAACACTGGACTGGGAATCGGGAGCTGGTCTAGTCTGGTTCGGTGACTCTGGGCAAGTCTCTTCCACTCTGTTAGCCTGGGTAGTGTCACCTATAAAAGGTGGGCTGACCTAGATAACTGACTCTAAAGTCAGTTTTAAAAATTTCTCTCTCAACTCTATAGTTCTCCAAATTTCTTTAAACCAGTTTTACCTTGGTTGATTTTACCACTACTTTGCAAAGTGATTACTTCTTGTCTCTCACCTCTTCACTTACTTTTTGGCTAGTTCACTCAGAGATAACCACAGGAAATATGCATCTCACAAGCAAATAATTTTCTCCTTTGGAGACATCTATGCTGTGTTCACTGTGGAGCAATTACATGGTAAATCTGGGATGTGTCCAGAATGTTCACTCTTATAAAACGAGGCTCTTCAGCCTGAATGTTGGTTGCTCACTGATACTTGTATGAAATGCCAGTTGGGTGGCAAGGTTTGAAACCAGACAACTCTACTAAATAACCAGGCTCTGTATGAAATAGGTTATAGTCATCTCATGCTTCCACTCTGATAATTACTCTAAAGATTTTCAAATCCTAAGACTGATGAAACTTTTTACATTTTTTTTCTTGTCCCTGTTCCCCAGACTCAAGCTGATAGACAGCCAGAGCCTGGAAGCAATAATGACTCATTATTTAAACATTATTATGTCAATAATAATCATACCCTCTTTCCTGGGGCTCAAGCACTAATATAAAGACTTTTTTTCTTTTAAAGACTCACAACCAGAAATACTGTGAAATTTCAGAATGTTAAGGATAAAAAGAATATCCCTAAAAATGTCCCAATAGTGTTAACATAAAATACAGGACAGCTAGTTAGCATTGAAGTTCAAATAGACAATAAGTAATTTTTTAGAATAAGTATGTTTCTAGAAATTCCTTGTTTATCTGAAATGCAAACTTAGTTGTATATCCTATATTTTTACTTGCTAGATGTGGCAATGCTGTTTTTCAGAGTAAAACCAGATCACCCAAACATCCCATCAATTAGCAGTGGATGGTAATAGGCAATTTGACTGATGTTTTCAAAATTTGGAGATATTAAAATTTTCGAGCTATAGTCACAACCTACCCAAGATATCAATGAAGGGATAAATGAAAACTGAAACTAAAAACTGAAAATATGAAAAATATGAAAATATGTGAAAAATATGAAAAAGATGAAAATATTCAAAAAATATAAAGAATATGAAAATATGTGAAAAATATGAAGAATAGAAAAATATGTGATAAATATGAAGAATATGAAAATATTCTAAAAATATGAAGAATATGAAAATATTCTAAAAATATGAAGAATATGAAAATATTCTAAAAATATGAAGAATATGAAAATATGTGAGAAATATGAAAAAGATGAAAATATGTGAGAAATATGAAGAATATGAAACTATTCTAAAAATATGAAGAATATGAAAATATTCAAAAAATATGAAGAATATGAAAATATTCAAATATATGAAGAATATGAAAATATTCTAAAAATATGAAGAATATGAAAATATTCTAAAAATATGAAGAATATGAAAATATTCAAATATATGAAAAAGATGAAAATATTCAAAAAATATGAGAATATGAAAATATTCTAAAAATATGAAGAATATGAAAATATGTGGAAAATATGAAGAATATGAAAATACTCTAAAAATATGAAGAATATGAAAATATGTGAAAAATATGAAAAAGATGAAAATATGTGAGAAATATGAAGAATATGAAAATATGTGAGAAATATGAAGAATATGAAAATATTCTAAAAATATGAAGAATATGAAAATATGTGCAAAATATGAAAAAGATGAAAATATTCTAAAAATATGAAGAATATTAAAATATGTGAAAATATGAAGAATATAAAAATATGTGAAAATATGAAGAATATGAAAATATGCGAAAAATATGAAGAATAGGAAAATATGTGCAAAATATGAAAAAGATGATAATATGCGAAAAATATGAAGAATATGAAAATATTCTAAAAATATGAAGAATATAAAAATATGTGAGAAATATGAAAAAGATGAAAATATGTGAGAAATATGAAAAAGATGAAAATATTCAAAAATATGAATATGAAAATATGTGAAAAATATGAAGAATATGAAAATGTGTGAAAATATGAAAAAGATGAAAATATTCTAAAAATATGAAGAATATGAAAATATTCTAAAAATATGAAGAATATGAAAATATGCTAAAAATATGAAAAAGATGACAATATTCTAAAAATATGAAGAATATGAAAATATGCAAAAAATATGAAGAACATGAAAATATGTGAGAAATATGAAAAAGATGAAAATATTCTAAAAATATGAAGAATATGAAAATATTCTAAAAATATGAAGAATATGAAAATATGTGAAAAATATGAAAAAGATGAAAATATTCTAAAAATATGAAGAATATGAATATGCAAAAAATATGAAGAATAGGAAAATATGCGAAAAATATGAAGAATATGAAAATATTCTAAAAATATAAGAAAAATATGAAAATATTCTAAAAATATGAAGAAAAATATGAAATATATTAAAGTATATAAAATATATGAAATATATGAAAATATGAAAATGTGAATATATGAAATATCTGAAATATGAAATATATGAAATATATGAAAATATGAAACTATATGAAATATATGGGAAAAGAAACAGAAAATAAAGACAAACTTTCCTGCCTTCATGGAGATTACATTGGTGGAGATGAAAAGCAACTATGCTATAAAGTGATATGTGTTGGTGTAATAAATAAAGTAGAGGAGGAAATAGGAAGTGTTGTAGACTGCTGGAACTTTAGGAATGGTGTTTGGAACATCCTCACTGAGGATGTCTCGTCAGTCTAATGAGGGGACATGATTGTCTCCTCAGTCATTGTCTGCGATGGAATGGATTTGGGGAATCAGTCAAACTCTCCACTGTACCTGCAGAAAGTACAGTCCAGGTAAAACAGGAGGACAGGTGGCTCTGGGGGAGAGGTCTCCTGGGACAAAAGGAGACATTGTAGAATATCTGTTGTCATGGAAAATTTAAAAATACTGTGAGAATTAGAAGAAATAAAAACAAGTATAAGGAGACAGTTAACTTCACAGAATACCACTTGACTCCTCCATGAATAATGCTTACAAAGTCACAATGATGTAAAACGTTGTTATTAGTTTACAAATTTTAAAATATACTGATAGAGAAAGCATGGAAGATGTAATTTTAATTATAGAACCAAATGTAAATGTTATCACCTGGAATGCTCTACGATTGGAATGCCAGAAAAGGAAGACAGCAGAGCTAAAGATAAGTCTAAGAGCACCAGTGTTCTCTTTAAACCCAAGGGGATGTTAAGAGACCGACTATATTTGGTGTATGTTTACTGCCTAAAATTTCAAAGATAGCCAAACAATAGAGAAACAAATATGTGTTATAATTACACAGGGAAATTGGGGAAGATAGATGTGAGGTGATATAAGTGAGCTGAATCTTACAGCAGCAACTTGAATATCTAAAATGGACAAATTCAGACATTGTATATAAACTCACATTTACTGTAGAATCATAGAAGAAATACAGAATTTTGATGTAGCTACAGAATAAACAAGTTATAGAGTTAGTGGGCTGATTTTGGGGAGTTAAGACAGGGTGAGAGTGAAGAACAGAGTATTATTTTCATTATTAGTCCTTTCAGACAAATTTGACTTTTGAACTATATGTGTGCATTACACTGAATTTTAAAATATCTGGTTTCCACTCTACAAAAATTTCTTTCTGTACTCCTGAAAGTGATATGCTTTCACTATGGAAAATTTAGAAACTATATAAAACTTCTCCAGGATTTAGAGGTAACTATTAAAATATTGGCCCATTTTCTTCTGGTCTTTTGAGATCAATTACATTTACACACATCTGTGATTATGTGGAGTAAGGATACAACTTGATGTATTCAAATTTGTGAATCTAAACTGATTAACTTAGATTCCATAGATAATTTGTAACATTTAAAATCTCCCTTATGATTTCAAATGAAACCAAAATAAACATGATATTAAAATCTTTCTGCAAAGAGACCTTTGGCATTAAACAATAGCAGTAAAATTAGCCTATTTACCAATGTGACTAGACCCCAACAATCTAAGGGTAAGTTCATTCTGATGTTAATCAGGCAGTGAGAGCTATGACTTGCCAGACAAAATTAAATGACAGATTTGTTTCAATAACTGGACAGTTACATCAGTTCAGTTCAGTTCACTCAGTCGTGTCTGACTCTTTGCGACCCCATGGACCACACACAGCATGCCAGGCCTCCCTGTCCATCACCAACTCTTGGAGTCTACCCAAACCCATGTCCATTGAGTCGGTGATGCCATCCAACCACCTCATCCTCTGTCATCCCCCTCACCTCCTGCCCTCAATCTTTCCCAGCATCAGGGTCTTTTCAAATGAGTCAGCTCTTCGCATCAGATGGCCAAAGTACTGGAGTTTCAGCTTCAACATCAGTCCTTCCAATGAATACTCAATGAACACTTCAATGAACACTTCAAATGATCTCCTTTAGGATGGACTGGTTAGATCTCCTTGCAGTCCAAGGGACTCTCAAGAGTCTTCTCCAACACCACAGTTCAAAAGCATCAATTCTTTGGCATTCAACTTTCTTTATAGTCCAATTCTGACATCCATACATGACTACTGGAAAAACAATAGCCTTGACTAGATGGACCTTTGTTGGTAAAGTGTTGTCTCTGCTTTTTAAGATGCTCTCTAGGTTGGTCATAACTTTGCTTCCAAGAAGTAAGTATCTTTTAACTTCATGGCTGCAGTCACCATCTGCAGTGATTTTGGTGCCCCCACCAAAAAAGTCAGCCACTGTTTCCACTGTTTCCCCATCTATTTTCCATGAAGTGATGGGACCGGATGCCATGATCTTAGTTTTCTGAATGTTGAATTTGTGTGTGTGTGTAATAAAGTTTTATTAAAGTATAAAGGAGATAGAGAAAGCTTCTGACATAGGCATCAGAAGGGGGCAAAAGAGTACCCCCTTTGCTAGTATTAGCAATGGAGTTATATACTCTCCAATGAATCCAAAGAATGTCTGGAGGCTGCAAAGACCTCACCAGACCCACTCCCATAATTTACATTTTAAGATAACAGAGTTGGCCAGAAGGTTTAATCCAAAGATTGTCCTCAGGCAGGATACATCCTTGTAAAGACCAGACCTACTCCCATAATTTATGTTTTAAAATAACAGAATTAGCCAGAGGGTTTAATCCAAAGACTGTCCTCAGGCAGGATACATTATTGTTATATAATCCTAAGGAATGTAGAGGAAAAAAATTAAAAAAATGTTTGTCCTTTCTTCCTCCTTGAATATCCCAGGCCTCTCTCTCCTTGGGGACCCCTAGACTTTTTATCAACCTGCCTAGGAAATGACTCTCATTCCCCCCTTTTCTTTTAGGAGAATTATGTTGCCTAGGGAAAAGGGGTGTCGTTCTCATTTCACAACTGCTTCCGAGCTGACAAGGGGCGTTGTCCCTAAATTGGTGAGGCAACATATTCTCCTAATCCTCAAAGTGAGGATGTCTGATCCAGGGGCCCCAAGTAATAGTTGGAGGAGGCTGTGGCACTCATAGGAGCTCGAACAACTATTTGTAAATTAAAAGCAGTTAGAAAACCCCATTATACAGTTAAAGATGTAAGGCAAAATAGTCATTAAACCAAGTTAAAATCAAAATGAAAAGTCACATTATGTCCATGGTTACATCAGTCCATCTTAAGGTTGTTAGATGTCATCAGTTTAAGAAGAGGCATCACATGCGATTGTTGAAGGTATTTGCAGACTTGGAGAAAGTCCTTTCCTTGAAGTGGAGATGTCCACCATGAGACACCTTCCACTGATGAAGAGGGGAGTGCTCCGCAGACCCAGCAGTTTGAGTGATTGTGGAATGCAGCATAGGAGTGAGCCCAGGACAGGAAGGCATTGTCTTGAGGATCAAACGGCAGACTCAGGATTTCTGGAGTCAGCAGAAGTAGGCTCACATAGATTATCAGGCCCATCTTGTCCTGAAGGATCCCGGACGAGCCCCCAAGATGAAAGGTTGTCGCTGAACGATGAGAAGAGGATTCTTGGCCTCCGGAGGAGATGAATTCAATCCAGGGCCAAAGACGAGGCTGGATCGCTCAGAGCTTTTGTGTAATAAAGTTTTATTAAAGTATAAAGGAGATAGAGAAAGCTTCTGACATAGGCATCAGAAGAGGGCAAAAGAGTACCCTGAAAGTTGAATTTTAAGCCAAATTTTTCACTCTCCTCTTTCACTTTCATCAGGAGGCTCTTTAGTTTCTCTTTGCTTTCTACCATAAGAGTGGTGTCTCATCTGTGTATCTGAGGTTATTGATATTTCTCCCCAGCAGTCTTGATTCCAGCTTGTGCTTCTTCTAGCCCAACGTTTCTCATGATGTACTCTGCATATAAGTTAAATAAGCAGGGTGACAATATACAGCCTTGATGTACTCCTTTTCCTATTTGGAACCAGTCTGTTGTTCCATGTCCAGTTCGAACTGTTGCTTCCTGACCTGCCTACAGATTTCTCAAGAGGCAGTTCAGGTGGTCTAGTATTCTCATCTCTTTCAGAATTTCCCACAGTTTATTGTGATCCACACAGTCAAAGGCTTTGGCATAGTCAATAAAGCAGAAATAGATGTTTTTCTGGAACTCTCTTGCTTTTTCAATGATCCAGCAGATGTTGGCAATCTGATCTTTGATTCCTCTGCCTTTTCTAAAACCAGCTTGAACATCTGGAAGTTCACGATTCACATATTGCTGTAGCCTGGCTTGGAGAATTTTGAGCATTACGTTATTAGCGTGTGAGATGACTGCAATTGTGCAGTAGTTTGAGCATTCTTTGGTGTTGCCTTTCTTTGGAATTAGAATGAAATTTGACCTTTTCCAGTCCTGTGGCCACTGCTGAGTTTTCCAAATTTGCTAGCATATTCAGTGCAGCACTTTCACAGCATCATCTTTTAGGATTTGAAATAGCTCAACTGGAATTCCATCACCTCTGCTAGCTTTGTTTGTAGTGATGCTTCCTAAGGCCCACTTGACTTCACATTCCAGGATGTCTGGCTCTAGGTGAATGATCACACCATTGTGGTTATTTGGGCCATGAAGATCTTTTTTGTACAGTTCTTCTGTGTATTCCTGCCACCTCTTCTTAATGTCTTCTGCTTCTGTTAGATCCATACCATTTCTGTCCTTTATTGAGCTCATCTATGCATGAAATGTTCCCTTTGTATGTCTAATTTTCTTGAAGAGATCTCTAGTCTTTCCCATTCTATTGTTTTCCTCTATTTCTTTGCACTGATCACTGAGGAAGGCTTTCTTTTTTTTTTCCCATTTATTTTTATTAGTTGGAGGCTAATTACTTTACAATATTGTAGTGGGTTTTGCCATACATTGACGTGAATCAGCCATGGATTTACATGTATTCCCCATCCCGATCCCCCCTCCCACCTCCCTCCCCACCCCATCACTCTGGGTCTTCCCAGTGCACCAGGCCCAAGCACTTGTCTCATGCATCCAACCTGGGCTGGTCATCTGTTTCACCCTTGATAATATACATGTTTCGATGCTGTTCTCTCAAAACATCCCACCCTTGCCTTCTCCCACAGAGTCCAAAAGTCTGTTCTGTACATTTGTGTCTCTTCTTCTGTTTTGCATATAGGGTTATCATTACCATCTTTCTAAATTCCATATATATGCGTTAGTATGCTGTATTGGTCTTTATCTTTCTGGCTTACTTCACTCTGTATAATGGGCTCCAGTTTCATCCATCTCATTAGAACTAATTCAAATGAATTCTTTTTAATGGCTGAGTAATATTCCATGGTGTATATGTACCACAGCTTCCTTATCCATTCGTCTGCTGATGGGCATCTAGGTTGCTTCCATGTCCTGGCTATTATAAACAGTGCTGCGATGAACATTGGGGTACACGTGTCTCTTTCAGATCTGGTTTTGAGGAAGGCTTTCTTATCTGTCCTTGCTATTCTTTGGAACTCTGCATTCAAATGGGTATATCTTTCCTTTTCTCCTTTGCTTTTCACTTCCCTTCTTTTCACAGCTATTTGTAAGGCCTCCTCAGACAGCCATTTTGCCTTTTTGCATTTCTTTTTCTGGGGGATGATCTTAATCCTTGTCTCCTGTATAATGTCATGAACCTCCTTCCATAGTTCATCAGGCACTCTGTCTATCAGATCTAGTCCCTTAAATCTATTTCTCACTTCCACTGTTTAGTCATAAGGGATTTGATTTAGGTCATACCTGAATGGTCTAGTGGTTTTCCCCCACTCTCTTCAATTTAAGTCTGAATTTGGCAATAAGGAGTTCATGATCTGAGCCACAGTCAGCTCCCAATCTTGTTTATGCTGACTGTATAAAACTTCTCCATCTTTGGCTGCAAAGAATATAATCAATCTGATTTCAGTGTTGGTCATCTGGTGATGTACATGTGTAGAGTCTTCTCTTGTGTTCTTGGAAGAGGGTGTTTGCTATGACCAGTGCGTCCTCTTGGCAGAACTCTATTAGCCTTTGCCCTGCTTCATTATGTACTCCAAGGCCTAATTTGCCTGTTACTCTGGGTGTTTTATTTTCTTCCTACTTTTGCATTCAAGTCCCCTATAATGAAAAGGACATCTTTTTTGGGTGTTAGTTCTAAACGATCTTGTAGGTCTTCATAGAACCATTCACCTTCAGCTTCTTCAGCATTACTAGTCAGGACGTAGACTTGGATTACCGTGATATTGAATGGTTTGCCTTGGAAACGAACAGAGATCATTCTGTCTTTTTTGAGATTGCATCCAAGTACTGCATTTCAGACTCTTTTGCTGACTATGATGGCTACTCCATTTCTTCTAAGGGATTCTTGCCCACAGTAGTAGATATAATGGTCATTTGAGTTAAATTCACCCATTCCAGTCCATTTTAGTTCACTGATTCCTAAACTGTCAATGTTCACTCTTGCCATCTCCTGTTTGACCACTTCCAATTCATGGACCTAACATTCCAGGTTCCTATGCAATACTGCTCTTTACAGCATTGGACCTTGCTTCTATCACCAGTCACATCCACAACAAGGTGTTATTTTTGCTTTGGCTCCATCCCTTCATTCTTCTGGAGTTATTTCTCCACTGATCTGCAGTAGCATACTGGACACCTACCAACCTGGGCAGCTCATCTTTCAGTGTCCTATCTTTTTGCCTTTTCATACTGTTCATGGGATTCTCAAGGCAAGAATACTGAAGTGGCTTGTCATTCCCTTCTCCAGTGAACCACATTTTGTCAGAACTCTCCACCATGACCCGTCTGTCTTGGGTGGCCCAACATGGCATGGCTTAGTTTCATTGAGTTAGACAAGGCTGTGGTCCATGTGATTAGATTGGTTAGTTTTCTGTGATTGTGGTTTCAGTCTGTCTGCCCTCTGATCCCCTCTCTTAGCTCCTACCATCTTCCTGGGGTTTCTCTTACCTTGGACATGGGGTGTCTCCTCTCGGCCGCTCGCTGCTCCAGCACCATCGCCACTTGCTGCTCATAGATGCCTTATATAATAAAGCATGGTATTCAGATCCTGCCTTCCTCACTGGCCTTGCCTTCCATTCTCCCCAGTCTTTGCTCAGTGCCCAAGCTCCTGGGATCTAGCTCTCCATCATAGAATGTACCAGGCTTCTCTCCCTGCTTTGTGCTTGCTGCATGCATTCCCTGATGCATGCACTTGGGATGCTCTTTGCAAGCTATTCAGCCTGAACAAGTATTACAAGTCCATTAGGTCTCAGCCTAGATCCTCTCTACCCTGTGATGCTTACCTGATTCCTTCATGGATATCGTACAGCCTCTTCGCTTGGGCAACCACCAAACTTTCTCCATATGCTATGACTAGTGCATATGAAGTATGAGTTACCGAGCTAAAAGAATGTGTTATGGGGTCAGACTGCCTGAGCTTGGCTCTCAGCTCCATATCTAACTGGAAAAGTCACTAAAATAATGGGAGCCTCAGTTTGTTGTTGTTAAGTTGCTAAGTCATATCTGACTCTTTGTGACCCCATGGACTGGAGCATGTGAGGCTCTTCTGTCCTACACTATGTACTGGAGTTTGCTCAAAGTCATATCGTGATACCTTACCATCTCATCCTCTGCTGCCGCTTCTCCTTTTGCCTTCAATTTTCCCCAGCATTGGAGTCTTTCCCAGTGAGGTGGCTCTTTGCAAAAGGTGGCCAAAGAATTGGAGCTATAGCTTTAGCATCAGTCCTTCCAATGAATATTCAGGGTTGATTTCCTTTAGGATTGATTGGTTGGATCTCCTTGCAGTCCAAGGGACTCTCAAGAGTCTTCTCCAACACCAGAGTTCAAAGCATCAGTTCTTTGATGCTTAGTGTTTTTAATGGACCAACTCTCACATCCATACCTGACTACTGGAAAAACTATAACTTTGACTAGATGGACCTTTGCCAGCAAAGTGATGTCTCTTTTTAATACCTGTCTAGCTTTGTCATAGCTTTTCTTCCAAGTGGCAAGAATCTTTTAATTTCATGGCTGCAGTCACCATCCACAGTGATTTTGGAGCCCAAGAAAATAAAGTCTGTCACTGCGTCTACTTTTTCACTTCTCAGGGCTAAGTTTACTCATCTGTAAAATGGTATTATTAATAATATCTACCTCATTGGCTGTGGGAAAGATTACAAATTACAGAGAAGGCACTTGGCACAGTGCCTGGACTATGGTAAGTGCTCAGAAACATCTGGCATTATTTGTTACTACTGTTGTAATGATTTGACTTGCATGGCTAGCCACTGAATTAAGGGACTATAACTTTTCATCTTTACATACTCTGCACCACTGTAGAACTTGGCATCATGTCCTTGAAAGTTTATTGACTAAATGAATGGATAAATGAATGCTTTAGAGAGTAAATTCAGTTACCTTTTTATAATTATCATTTTTCAGGATAGTAGTTCCAAGAATGGACCTCAAAGTCATGCAAAAAGCCAATAAGTATTATTAATTCAAGGAGCCAATATTTTTCTTATTAAAATAAAAAGTCACTTCCTGAATACATTAATTGTATTATCAGCCCTGAGAAAGATTAATCTAAAAGCTATGAGGTCTCTCAGCAATGCAGGACCTTGTCTGTTTCCTATAAGATTTCTCACCATCATAGAGATGGCAGTACTTCTGATCTACAGAGATTGAGGACTAATGGGATAATGCATTTCATGAAGGATTCCTAACCACAATATGAGTGGGAGCAACAATAAAGCAAGATTTTATTATCTTGTGAAATATTATCTTGTGAATTCATGTTTTCTATTTGATTGCTTTTCTCCCCCTCGAGAGAATTGTGGTTCCACTCAAGCCCAGGCACATGCAATGCCTTTGGAGTTGTGTGGTGCTGACTCATGTCCTCGGGGACTGTAAGTACTAAGGGTGATGCTGTTCTGTGCATCACCCCGGAACCAAGACTCCGCCATCAGAATGAGACGATGCCTTACTCCACCTGCAAGAGAATGGGATTCTATTGGCATTTTGCAAGTCTGAGTCCAAGCCAGACACTCTGGCAGTTATTTGGGAGAATAATATTTGTCCTGCCTATCTGCAAAGGCTGCTGGAAGACTCTAGTGAGCGATTTTATAGAGTACAAATTGATCTACAAATACAAGCATTTTTATTATGATTAAAAACACATCTCATCTTCTACTGGAACCTCTAGATAAAGGAATGTTGGTATGATAAAGAGCTAGAGTGAAAGGGGGAAAAGTGCTAAAAACCTAATTACCAAATATGGCATTAAGAGAGTAATTACTTAATTAATTAATGATAGGGGCCCTATGTTTAAAGTCTTTCAGTTATACTGACATCAACCATCTTTGCCTATCAGGATTGGCTTATTTCTGCCAACAAAAAACTACCAAACCACTGAGGCCTAACTGACATGTGATTAATATGGACTCTGTTAATTGTATAGTTGAGTTTAATGCATGAAGCTGTATCCCTGATTTTTCTCCCTTAATTTCCTTCTGTTTAACTGTTGGTTGTAAAACAGTTTTAAATATATCTGCTGAGCATGAGTGCAAGTTTTGCAACTTGAAAGGTGCCTGAGTCAGTTTGGGCATTTCATGTAGTAAAACAGACTTGGGGGAATTCAGAGGCTGTGAGATGGATTGCCACTTGGCTTCTGCTCCCAACCCTGCTGGCTCTTTCCTGCAGCTGCTCACTGGCACTGAATCTCATCTGTTATCATTAAGCACATGCATGGCATCAATAGTGGCAAAAGGCTTAATCACTTTCTTTTTGCCAGCCCATCTGATGGCCCTCTTCAACCTCTTTCTGGACAGATGAAGATGATGACAGCTGCCAGTCTGGTCTTCTCAGCAATCATTTACCCTTTCTGTTAGTGGCACCTGATTTCCTTTTGGGACCCTACACTTCCTCCTACACTTTGCCTGCTCATATTCTCTGTGGTTCAAGTAGAGCTGATCTCATTTCCCTTGCTCCAGGGCAGGTCTTACACAAATAGAATCTCAATGATTGGTTTAAGGATGGGCATGTGACCCAAGCTGAGCCAGTGAGAGGCACCCCTGGGACCCAGGTGGCACTAGTGGTGAAGAACTCCCTGCCAAAGCAGGAGATGCGAGACACAGGCCGCAGGTTCTGTCCGTGGGTTGGACAGATCCCCTGGAGGAGGGAATGGCAGCCCACTCCAGTGTTCTTGCCTGGAAGATCCCACAGACAGAGGAGCCTGGCGGGCCATAGTCCATTGGGTCACAAAAAGTCGGGCATGACTGAGGCGGCTTAACACACACACACGTGGGGAAAGAACAGCTCTCTCTTTCCATTAAGCCTAGAGTTTCTGGTCTCTTTGTCACAAACAAAGGAGAGTTCAGCCAAGAATGCAGACGGAGGAAAGGAGAGTCAAGAGATGGAGAGAGAGAAACTCTGCGGGCCTTGTTTGAATATGTGGGTTTGGTCATACCTGAAGGCAAACCTGATCCTGTGCTTTGCCATTATATGAGCCAGTTTGAATAGATTTTTGTCACTTGTAACATAGAGTCTTGACTCAAATGATGCTGCTGATCACCATACCTTCTGCCTCAGCATTTATGTTCAGATCCTTAAGAAAAATGAGAACAAGACAGAAAGAAGTCAGTCTGCAGGAAATAAGATTCAGTGTTTTAGAAATACTTATACTTTTTTTTTTTTTTTTGTCAAGCTGCAAGGCATGTGAGATCTTAGTTCTCCATCCAGAGATTGAAACTGTGCCCCCCTGCAGTGGAGTGCAGAGTCCTGACCACTGCACCACCACAACAGTCCCAGAGATACATATACATTAAAAATATATATATTTCCTCCCCTAGAAAAAGTGCTTGGGTCCATCAGACACTTTCCCTTATTTTATTGGAGTGGTCTAATTAAAGTGATTCTGTGACATCTTGCTGGTTGGAGAATGGCTTCATTCACTGGAGGAGACCCTGCAGTTCATTCATTCATTCAATGATGGGTGTCTACTTGTGTGAGGCGATAAAGATGTGTCAGGTAAACAAGATCTCTGTTTACCTAGCAGAGATTACAATCTAATAGATTTTAGTGAATCAAGAATCCAGGATACATAGATATAGAGAAAAATTAACAGATTTTCATAATACCCTTTATTGATGGGTAGGACCACCTGAGGATAGATCCTATGACTTTGAAGGTATGTTCATAATATTGTTACAGAAATATTCATGCTTTGATATTTGTTTTACTCTATAATGACCCTCAGGTCTTCTAGTTTTTATTCTTAAAAAGGAAAAATTTTATTAAAAAGGAAATTGAGGCAGCTCAACAATAAGAAGATTGGAAGGACTGAAAAATACGCCCCCCACCCCCCAAGCCCCATTAATCCTATTACTATAAAACAACTGACTTTCTTTGGGGCTACTAAGACTTTTGCAGATTTTGGGCACCTTTACTCCAGTGAGTTACAAACACTTTATATGGTTGAGTGCATTTTATTTTCCCCAGCTCTGCTGATTGTATCAGAGGCCAGAGTTATATTTCCCAATTCACAGAGGGGATAACCAATGGAGAGAAGGCTAGAGTTGTCTGAGGTATCACAGTTGGAGGTTGAGACAGATACTGATCCACTCTGGTCCTTATGAGGTCTTTCAATGACCCTCTCTCCACTCTCAACCTTGATTCACCATTCCCCAAATATGGAATCCCCAAAGGCATTCCATGCCTTTATCACCACTGTTCTTTATCCTGGACTGTATCTCTGTGTCCCTTCCTCTCCTGAATTTTCACCTCTAGTTGTCCTTCCAGACCTCAGGAAAAAGCCTTCTCTTTTCATAAAGCTCTCTGAGATCTTTCCTAGATAGAAGCAATTTCCTTATATTCTCTTCTCATTATATTTGATTTATTCCTGCAGCTTTTTTTCAAACTTAGTCTAATATTTATTTACATACCTCTCTCTCCTGATGGCATGTAAACTCATTTAGACAAGGAAAGCTGCCTTGCTCCTCCTTGTGACTCTGATTGGGTGTGCTGCTTTGAAAGAGAATTAAATAAGGATTTGCTGAATGAATGATGTGTGGGTTATTTCACAGATTAAAAATGAGGCTAAATACCTCCTGCTTTCCCTCAGCTGAGTCTTGCAGAGGCTGTTCCCTTTCTAAGGTGTGTGCTTCCATTCCCCTCACTTCTGCCACTGGCTAGTTTACAGCCCGCACTAAGAAATACATTTTATAGTTAACTCATTATAAACATATCATGAAATATTAACCTTTGCTACCTGAAATATGTTCTGATCAATACTCTATTACTCTATTCTGTTTCCTTCTATCCTTTTCTCTTCTACTGTGCTATTGTCCAGTCTATTATTTCATTTCAAAAGACATTGGTTGTGGCACACTATTTAATTTCCTTAACCTAATTAGAGTTTACAAGAAGCATTGGCCTAGTTGATTCCTACTTATCTTTCAGATCTCTGTTCACAAGTTGCTTCTTCAGGAAAGTCTCCTGACCTCCCAGGCTAGATTGAGCCTCTGCTAGAGCCCCCTCTTCTTCAGAGAATTTAACCATGTCTTCTTGTGTAATTGTTTGGCTGTCTTTTTTCCCCATTAAACTCCAAGCTTCATGAGGGTGGGGCTTCTTTATTTTTTATCATCATATTCTCAGTGCCTAGTACAGTGCCTGGGACCCACCTATGCACATTAAAACTTTGTTGAATAAATTACCTGGGTATTTTTAAATTAATGGATGAGAGGCTGTCATAGTCACATTTGCGCTTTAAGTAGATCTCCTAGGCTACATGCATTTCATTGTTCAAAGGACAGATGAAGTTGGGGAGGTGCTGAAGGGTGGAAGGCCTCAATGCCAAGAGACAGGGAGATCAGTCTGGGAGCCAATATAGAGGGGATCTGAACTAAGGGACCATCAGTGGTGTTGAAGAACTAAGGGCAGGTCCCTGAGATTGTTTGAAGGGAAAACTGAGGGAACATAATGATCTGTTTTGGGGGTGAATCCAGTTCTTGCAAATTCTTTTCCATCATGGTCAGACAGCAGGAAGTCACCCTTCTGGCTCTGGGTGCCTCCCAGGCTGAAGGTCTTCCTCGTCCTGGGGTTTTGCCCCTGAAGGGATGCAATAAAGGTATCACAGCCTCTGTTGGGTCTACTGCCTCACAGCACCATTCCAGGGGCTAATTATACCCTGGCTCTCTTTGTTTTCTCCATTGATGTTAGTTTTAAACCAATTAAGATGGGGAGGGATTTCAAGTAAGATTGTGTCTTTATTGATCAGTTTTACACTAACGTCTTAGTTCTTAATTAAGGGAGTCCAATGCTCTTGTCTACAGACACAAAGCCTCCTGAGCTGACCTAACCCACAGCAGAGGAAAGACAGGCTCCCATGGCACTCCGTTTAGAGATGCAATGGCAGCACGATCCCTCAGCTCCCAGAACCAGCTCTGGACTGGACTGTGTTTTCTGGCAATAGCTCTGGAACCCAGGGCTGTGTCTATGCAGTGTGACTGAAACTTCTCTCGGTACTAGATTTGGTATCTGTGCTCGTCATGAGGGCACATTGCCCAGCTATGGTTCAGACTGTCTGTGATTGTTCTAATTTGGTTATTCAAACAGCCAAAATAATGACTAATGCAACTGACAAAAATATTTTTGGTGCACAGTGACATCAACCACTTGACCACTGGCCTCTGTTAGAGTTGGAAATCTTAAATCAAGCACAAAAGGAGCAGTCCATAGGATGAGGAGATATTTGTCAGAGGCCATCCATCTCCTTTTCCTAGGGTCATGCTGTATAGAACAGGGGCCCTCCGGCTGGATTTCTGCCAGTAACCTTTCCTCTGTTCATTATCTCTGCCTCTCTGAGATACACCCTTTCCCCCTTCTGGGTTGACTATGCATTGAACTGTTTCTTCTTAGATAAACTATTTTTCTCCCAAGATAAATCTCATTTTATTATGTGCTGTCCATATTTCTAATCCACTAAGTCCATTTATATTATCACTTGGCCTTGCCCAATGCTTGGCCTACTTCTCATTTCAGTGTTGCCATGACTCCAGAGTTGCCACAGAACAAGCAAGGAGCACACTTCCTTCCACTACAGAAAAAGGAGGGGAGAAGAGGAAGAAAAACCAATGAGGAGAAAAATGATCCTCTGTTTACTTTCTGTACAGGACCAGCTGTGGTTTCATACAAAATGTGTGGAAAGAACCAGCCATATAGAGAGTAATGATAACAAGTACCATTTGACTGTTTTATATATATTAACTTTCTCAGTTCTTACAGCCACTCTCTGGAGAATGTGCTGTGATCATCTCCTTTCAGCTGAGGAAACTGAGGCACAGAGAGTTTACACATAATATGCCCCAAATAAGTGTGCTAATGTAACTACTAAGTGATTGAGTGAAGCTAACATATAAATTATACAGATTCTAAATTTTAGTAGCTTTCAAATTTTCCCTTTTTAAAAAATATTTATTATTTATTTATTTGGGTTTCCCAGGTGGCTCACTTATAAAAAATCTGCCTGCCAAAGCAGGACAGATCCCATGGACAGAGAAGTGTGGCAGGCTACAGCCCGTGGAGTCACAAAGAGCCGGACGTGACTGAGCATGCGCTCACACTCAGGCTGTAATTTGTTTATTTGGCTGTGCTGGCTGTTAGTGGCAACGTGCAAACTCTTGGTTGCAGCATGTGGGATCTAGTTCCCTGACCAGGTATCAAACCTGCCCCCATGCTGCACCCCCACCCCCTGCAATGGGGGCACAGTCTTAATTCCTGGACCATGGGAAAAGTCCCTAAAATTCTCAGTTTTTAAGCTCAGGTGTCAGACATAAGTGATCTCAACTGTTACACAGTCATTATTTAAAAATGGGCGAGAGAGCATGACCACACCATCTTGGCTCATTTGCTCTCTCCCCACAAATAGACTCACAGATATAGAGAACAAACTTGTGGTTACCAATAGGGAGGGAGGTGGGATGGATTGGAAGTTTGGATGCAAGCTATTATATACGGAATGGGTAAGCAACAAGATCCTACTATGTAGCACAGGGAACTATATTCAATATCCTATGATAAACCATAATGGAAAAGAAATTTTAAAAGAATATATATATACATATATACGTATAACTGAATCATTTTTCTGTAAAGCAGAAATTCACACAACATGGTAAATCAATTATCCTTCAATAAAATAAATCTTTTAAAAGCAAAATAATTATGATGCACATGAATTTGAGTCCCTGTTTTCAATTCTGCTTCTCTAGAGAAAAACCTGACTAATATATATCATATATATATACTATATTAATCAAGAAGGTATTTCTAATTTCTAAAAGTTAAGATTTTCTTTTGATTACTTTTAAATTATTCATTTCTTTTTCATTGGCTGAAAAACTTTCTTTTTTTAATTGACTATTAATTTAACCCTTAATTTTTTCCAAATAATATATTCTTTGTGGACAAATGCATAGCTGGTTTTCATAAATATTCCAGGGACATAAGAAAAAAACAAGTAGTTCTTGTTTGGTGGATTTAGGATTGAAATATACATATAATTTTATTATTCACTTCCTCAATCTCCAATGAGACAGTTAATTTAGGTAGGTTGATAAGGAGTCCAGAGTCCTCAAGGAGGAAGTAGTCCAGGCCCTCGAGAAGGAGAAAAGTGTCCTGGGCTCTCAAGGAGGAGAAAGGGACAAACATTTTTTTCCTACATTTTTTTCCTACATTCCTTGTCTTAGTCACATAAAATACTTTTTCTTTAAGACCAGAACTAATGTCTCAAGGCTATGTTTTCCCTTAAACTCTGTACCAATGATAATATAAAAACAATGTATCCTGCTTGAGGACTTGTTTCTCCTTCTTAAGAACCTTCTGACTAATCCTGTCATCTTAAAATGTATGATGTGGGAGTGGGTCTGGTAAGACCTTTCTATTGTCAGTTCTCAGTTCAGTTCAGTTCAGTCTCTCAGTCGTGTCCAACTCTTTGTGACCCCAGGGACTGCAGCACACCAGGCTTCCCTGTCCTTCACCAACTCCCGGAGTTTGCTCAAACTCATGTCCATCGAGTCAGTGATGCCATCTAACCATCTAATCCTTTGTGGTCCCCTTCTCCTGCCTTCAATCTTTCCCAGTATCAGGGTGTTTTCAAATGAGTCACTTCTTAGCATCAGGTGGCCAAAGTTTTGGAGTTTCAGCTTCAACATCAGTCCTTCCAATGAATATGCAGGACTGATTCCTTTAGGATGGACTGGTTGGATCTGCTTGCAGTCCAAGGGACCCTCAAGAGTCTCCTCCAACACCACAGTTCAAAAACATCAGTTCTTTGGTGCTCAGCTTTCTTTATGGTCCAACTCTCACATCCATACCTGATTACTGGAAAAACCATAGCTTTGACTAGATGGAACTTTGTTGGCAATGTCTCTGCTTTTTAATATGCTGTCTATTAAAGGTTGGTCATAGCTTTTCTTCCAAGGAGCAAGTGTCTTTTAATTTCGTGGCTGCAGTCACCATCTGCAGCGATTTTGGAGCTCCCCAAAATAAAATCTACCTTTAAAATAATGAATTGAAAAGTGTTCTTTTTGTATTCTGGATACATGTCATTTATCATGAATTGTGGATACTTTCTTCCTTTTTATGGGTTGTCTTTTTATTTTCTTGATGGTGTCATTTTAACCACAAACATTTTAAATTTCAAAGAGTCCAATATTTCTAATATTTTTATCTGTTGCTTGTGATTTCAGTGACATTGCTTAGAAATCATTGCTTTACCCAAAGTCATGCAGCTCTACTCCTATGTTTTCTTCTAGGAGTTTTAGGTATTATATTTATGTCTATGTTCCACTTTTCTTAAGTAGGAATCCCACTATGGATATCCTTCCTAGATTCTTTTCCTAAGGTGTTGATACACTTTCCGACTTCCAGTATGTTCCTATGCATTTTCCATTCATTCTAATAAGGGAATAATCTTGGCTGGGAGTAGAATCTTGGTTGCAATCTCACAGTGTCTGTGGCTGCTATTTTACTGTTTTTCAGCTTCTATGGTGGCAGTAAAGAAATCTGATGCCATTCTGATTATTTTTCCCTTACAGAGCTTGTGTTCTTTTATTTTAGTTTTTTTAATTTATTTTTAATTGAAGGATAATTGCTTTACAATATTGTGTTAGTTCCTGCCATATAGCAGCATGGATCAGCCATAGGTATAAGCATGTCCCCTTCCTCTTGAACCTCTCTCCCACCTCACATCCCACCCCTCTAGGTTGTCAGAGCACATGATTTGAGTCCCTTGCACCATACAGGAAACTTCCACTGGCTATTTAATTCTACATATGGTAATGTTTCAATGCTATTCTCTCAATTTGTCCCACCCTCTCCTTCCCGCATTGTCTCTGCAAGTCTGAGCTTACATTCTTTTTATTTGAATGCTTTTCTTTTCACCCAAAGTTTGGAATATTACCAAGATGTTTCTTCATGTGTCTCTTTACTCTATAGTCCTGACAAAACTCAAAGAGTCTTATGTGTTATAACTCTTCTTTGCTTCTCCTGGAGCACCCATGTTTCACATACTGGGCCTTCTGGATATATTCTCCATGGCTCTTAAGTTTTCCTTCATGATTTCCATCTCTTCACATTTTTCCTTTGTGTTTTGAAATATTTCTTATAATTTGATCTTCCAGACCATTAATTTGGATCTCAACAATGACCACGCTCTATTTTGATTTCTTTCCTGAATCTCTAAGTTGAGATTTTTTGACTCCAGTAAGGCTATCTTGCTGTTGTGTGTTTTGTACGTGAGTCTCCATAAGTACTTGTTATTTTTTTATTTTATTTTATTTTTAATTTATCTTTTCAGATCATGCTTTGCAGCATGTGGGATCTTATTTCCCCAACCAGGGATCGAGCACATGTCCCCTGCATTGGGAGAATGGAGTGTTAACCAGTGGACCACCAGGGAAGTCCCCAAGTACTCATTATTTTTATTTAAAAAAATTATTAATTTAATTTAATTTAATAAATTAAATTAGAAATTTATTTTAAAAGTGTTGACATTCTTCTTCAGCAGCTCTATTTCACTGTACATGCATTCTGTGTCTTCTTATGGATATTTCCACGTCAGCAGAAACTCACATTACCCACATCTTCACTAGAGCCTGCTGTCCAAAGACCCCAGAAGCCCTTAGAAGTGGGAGAGGTAGAGAGATTGAATGCGTGCCTGAGAGAGTGAGGGAGTTTGGATCATTATCTTCCAAGGACGTTTGCAACAGGTTACACCACTTCAGTTTCAGTTTCTGATCTAATTCTCTGCCTCTTCAAACAGAATGTGTTCTCTTAGGCCTGGGCCTGAGTCCTATTTGTTTTTGCACACTTAACACTTGGTCCAGGGCGTGGGGCATAAAGGACTTTCACCAGCTATACTTGAAACGCATGAATGCAAATGTGAGTTGGAGCTAATATCAGACACTAATTATTGAGTTTGGAGAAATAGGATTCGAGATGCCATGTACAGATTTGCGTTCGCATGACCCATGTAGGGCCAAACATCAAACACACCCATTGGGTAGCATGCAGACCAATACTGCATTTTAATTTCTAGAATAATTATTATAGTTTGAGTAAAAGCAAGATAGCCCTTATTTTGATCTCTGCAAAAGGAACAACACTTTTCCCTGCATTTTCTCTAGAAAGGGATTTTTATTCTCTCAGTGGCATTAAGTGGGAACTGACCAAGCAAATCAGTGGGTGGGTTGTTTGACCACTCCAGAGGTCAGTGAGTTAGGACTATTTCCCTTGAGCCCTCACTTCCAGAATTCTTAGAAATGAGAGAGTCCTGTGGCTTGGAAGCTTGGATCTTGCAATTTGTCTCTGCAAATGGAGAAGGCACACAAAGGGTGCTAGGGCAAACTATATGTCCAGGATTTTAATTAGGTACACATGTTTCATTTGGCCAATGCAGAGGTTTTAAATGTTTTTGATTAGTCACCAACATTATAAAAATCAGGAGATTTCATATAAAGAAAGATTTCCAGCCTCTCATAGAAATACAGAAGTTCTAGAAGTACTAGCCCTTGATTTCCCACATGACAAAAATCACCTGACATGGAGTGGCAGCTGCCCCTTCAAACAGGACTTGTAGTCTCAACACCGCCTCTGTCTCCAGGTCTCCACCTACTTCACTCATTTACCATAACTACATGGCCTTTGAAGGTGTTTGAGTCTGAGGTCCTCCACTATGAAATACAAGAATTAGATGATTCTAAGAATTGGAGACATGGGAATAATTATGAAGGTAAACTATCTATAAGGTATCACAGTGTGCATTTCCCCAAAAGAGCAACTAATTTTTGGTATATTGCTATGGGTATGAAACTTGTATGTATTATAAGATATTTATGAGGATATTGACACCATTCACACAGTGGCTCCCTAAAAGAAGATCTAAGGAAATTGTGTTTATGTGTGTATGTGTGAACACATACACACAGATATGCACAGAGTAGATACTCAGTAAATATTTATTGAATAAAGTAATGAGAGGCTCAAGAGCATTCATCAAAACCCTAAGCAATAATAAATATTATGAACTGCTGCTGTACACCTCACAGCTTATGAACTCACTCTACTTCTTTCTCTTATTTTCCCCCAGTTGTAGTCCAAGACTGAGAATCTAATTGAGATATAATGAAAATTTATTAATTAATTGTAAATAGAAGGGGTTGATCAAGCATCAGTTAGCCTACCTGCATTAGTTTGATGTGGTCTGAGAGTGAATTCATTACTATAGTGAAACCAGAACTTCTTAGTTTGGAGATATGGATTCTGGCCCTGATTCTGCCACTAACTGTAGTTCTTTGAATAAGTCACTTGGCTCTCTGGCCAAAGTTTGATCATCCATAAACTTATATGGTCTTCAGGGCTTCTCTTTGCTTTATGATCTCTCTTTATGTGAAAAACAAAGACACATCAGAGGTAAGAGCTAGAAACTCAGAGCCAGCAATGTCTAGCAAGGAAAGACCAAGAAGAGATTTTTTCCCCCCAATAATTAAGGCAAGGAAGTCTCCAAACGCATGGGCAACAATCCATGGAGGGACAAGAGTGGAACGTGAACTCATTAGCAGAATGTTGAGTAAAACTCAGGGAGGAAAAGAGAGTAATAGAGAGGGAGTCCAACTGTAGACTAAGAGAATTCTAAAGAAAAAAAATGGAAAAACTGCTGCTAATTAGGTCATTTAGAAACTGAACAACTGAATGTAATTCTTGCTGAAGCTATAAGGAAACAACCATGGGATGCACAATAATAACAAGAATACATGCTAATAGACAAAACTAGGATCCCCCAAGTAACTTAACAAGTCCCATGCAAGCTAGTAGATATCAAGTGGAAAACAGCACTTGAATTTCACACAGATTTTTAAAATATACTGAGGAAACATGTAGCAAAGGATCAGATAATATTTGCTGAATCAAATTCTGTTATTAAAAACTCTGGTGTGCTTCACTATTTAAAAATTTTAATGTGAAAAATTAAAAATTTGAAAAATCTCAGAGTGATTATTTCTTTTTATAAAAGAATTCACTGCCAGTATATTTTAAACAGAAATCTTTCACCCTTAAAATTAAAAAAAAAAATTGAAACATTTCCTTTTACAAAAATCTTTCATTAACAAAAATGAGGTAGAGCTCAGAATCAATGCTTTATTTAGTCTTACATTCACGTCACCTAATGCAGTGTCAGGCACAGATGGACAGTTCAGTAACTTTCAGTGAATGGATTATGTGTGGTTTTCTACTGCTGCATAACAAACCACCCCAATTTAATGGCTTAAAATGACTTTACCTTTCACAGTTCCAAAGGTTGACTAGGCTCAATGGGAAATTCTTCTGGTGGTTTCACTTGGATTCTCTTGTGTGCTTACAGTCAGGTAAGAGCTTAGCATGGGTTCATCTGGAGGCTCAACCAGGATACTGGGTTGACATGGTCTCTCTCCCTCTCCATAATCTCAAGTTTCTTCCTCTCTATGTAGACTCTACATGTGGTCTTTGCAGCAGGGAAACGAGACCTCTTACATGGTGGTGGCTCAGGCATCCCCAAAGTACAAAATCAGAAAACTGCCATTGTCCATTGGTTAAAACAGATCAGTGGGCCAGCCCAGATTCAACGAGTAGGGGAACCACAGAAGAATATGAACAGGAGGTGTGATTCACTGGGGCATGTTCATAGACTAGCCACCCCAGTTTGCCTTCACTTTGGGCCCTTAACTTCCAAAGAGATAGGAAACAGGTTTAGAGTTATACAGCTACAAACATAGGCCATTTTAATGAAAATGGAAGAATGACTCAGAGCCAGAACCCAGGGGATAAAATCAAGAGCAGAGGTAAACCATTCCTAAAAAGCAAAACTGTACCTTAATCAAGGACTATCCTCTACCTTGAGTTAGAGAAATTAGGATATGCACCAGGTTGGATTTTAGAATTGTTATAAATCAGGAAATGCTCATGTCTCCCTTTTCTCCTCTTTTTGAACATGGGAGTCTGCTGAAGTTTTTCTGTCTCTTTCACCATTACATGAGAGAGATGGGTTGGGGGTGGGTGGATAATCTGCTCTTCTTCACTGGTCTCTGCACCTGAGAAAGTGCATATGAGAAGATGCCTTCGAGCAGTCACATCCATACCAGCACCTGATTTTGCTGACAATATCCTGGAATTTAAACTGATACCATATTTAGGATGAGATTTGCAGAGGTAAGCACATTTTTCATGTAGAAATGCCAGGAATCAGTAAGAGCCAGAGGATGGTACCCCGGTCTCCAAAGATGGCTCCCAATGAACCACATCTCTTTGAATTTACACCATGTGTAGACCCCTCCATCATTGAAGCTGAGCTTTCCTGGGAGTTGATTTAAATAACAGAATATGGCAGAACTGACACTATACCAGCTAGAGCCTAAGCTTTATAGACCTGGCAGCTTCCACTTTTTAGTTTTGAAAACCTTGAGTCTTCACATAAGAAGTCTGGCTTTCCTTCTGGAAAGATCACATTGACAGAAAACGTAGAGAGGCCACACGGAGAGACAGAGGAGGCCACTTAAAGTGGGAAAGAGGAGCAGCTATCCTGGCATCTCAGCCAAGCCTCCATCTAACTACAACTGCGTGACAGAACTCAAGAGTGATCAGCAGAAGAACTGCCCCGATAACCCCAGGCATCCCACAGAAATATGAAAGGTAATAAAATCATTGTTTTAAGCCACCAAGGTTTTCAATAGCTTATTAATGCAGCTATAGATAAATAAAACAGTATCCATAAATGAATATGGACAAAGTACCCTATTTAGGGGAGTTACAGTTTCACATACTAACCATAAAGTTCTTTTCTCTATTCAAGAAATATTTACTAAGCCCCTACATCAGTTAACACATCCTTCTTATGTATAAAAGAAAGATTTAGGCTTATGGAAAAACATCTTTAATTGAAAACTGGAATGTTTAATTGAAAAAAACTTTCATCTATCATTTGCTTCAGCATCCTCAGACCTCAGGGGAGATAATTTTGATACATTAGCAACAGGAAACTATTGCAAACTCTTGGGGGAACAGTGACGTGATGGAAATGGTATTTGGAAAGGTTCATTTGGCAGTAGAAAACAGGGTTAGTGGCAGGGTTATTGAGGCACAATCTTAGATGCAAGTTGATCTGGATTGAAACCAGGGTAAATGGAAGAGGAAAGAACTTGATTACAGATCTTGAAATTTTGTTGAAAGAGTAAAAGAGAACATGTCCAAGATTACAGAAGCTGGGAGAATAATGGTGACAACAACAACTAAAGGAAGAATGTGGGACACTTGGAAAAAGAGTCATGAATGGGAAGAACAGATCCGTACAGATTTGGATTTAATCATTTGGATAAGAGGAAAATTGAACAGAGCTATCTGATAGGCAGCTGGTATTTTGTTAACTTAAAAACAAAACAAACAAGCAAAAAGACTAGGGCAGCAAACTACAGGTGAGAGAAAGGATAGGGATTCAGGAGATGATGATCTGCTTCTATGCTTACACCCTTGGATTCAACATGGCTTTGCCACACCAGCCAGTGAACCGTGTGGTCTAGGCCACAATGTCTAGATCTGAGACCTGGAATTCTGCAGACCTATCCAGTCATCCTGCTTCTAATGAAGATCCTAATGCATGTGGGAGGATCCAGGAAACAGTGGAGGGCTGAGTGCTAGCAAGGAGCAGATATCAAAGACCAAATCTCTGTGGAGCAGCCAGTGGCTAAGCTAGCAAAATTTGAACACAGAGCATATCATTTTCTGACTTCTCCCTCAAATTATCTTCAAAGTGGTACAATTTCATTACCAATTGTCTTGGACTGAAATGTTTGTGTCCCACCTCAAATGTATTTCTTGAAGCCCTACCCCTAAGGTATAGCATCAGGAGGTAGGACTTTGGAGATGTGATTAAATTTAGATGATTTCATAAAGGTGGATCCCCCATGGTGGGACTAGTGCCCTTATAAGAAGAGGAGTAGACATCAGAGTTTCCTTTCTCTACCATGTGAGGATACAGCAACAAGACAGCCATTTGCAATCCAAGAAGAGAGCCCTTACCAAGAACCAAACTGGCCAGCATCTTCACCCTGGACTTACCAGCCTCCAGAACTGTGAGAAACAAATGTCTGTAAGCCAGCCAGCATGTGTTATGTTTTATAGCAGCCCATGCTGACTAAAACACTTTATCCTTTAAGTAGATACTATATTCTATATGGAAGTGAATTTGGTGAGCTTCCAATAAGTTCATAATGGTTTAGCATAAATGGAAAAGAATTAACAGTCCCTTGAACTGCAAGGAGACCAACCCAGTCAATCCGAAAAGAAATCAACCCTGAATGCTCATTGGAAGGACTGATGTTGAAGCTGAAGCTCCAAAACTTCAGGCACCTGATGTGCAGAGCCAACTCACTGGAAAAGACCCTGATGCTGGGAAAGACTGAGGGCAGGAGGAGAAGAGGGTGACGGAGGATGAGATGGTTGGATGGCATCATCGACTCAATGGGCATGAGTTTGAGCAAACTCCTGGAGATAGTGAAAGGAAACCTGACATGCTGCTGTCCATTGGGCCACAAAGAGTTGGACATGACTTAGCAACTGAAAAACAACAAAAGCTCCCTTTGGAATCACTTTGTGTCTCCAACACCTGTGGTACTAGATATTCTTGCATTTAAGCTGTAAAGCAAAAATAAACAATGCTTGTGAAGATGATGGAACAGAAGCTGAGTTCTTTTCGTTCTAACATTCTATGTGACCACATGCTTTCTATTTATGTTCAAAAGTTTAGAACATGAAACATCCCACCCTGCCTTCTCCCACTGATGATTTGAAAGAAGAGCAGTGAAACATATACATTACCATATGTAAAATAGATGACCAGCGCAAATTCAATGCATGAAGCAGGGAATCCAAAGCCTGCTCTGGGACAACCAGAGAGAGAGGGTGGGGAGGAAGGTGGGAAGGGCATTCAGGATGGGGGAGGGGGAAACATGAATACCTGTGGCTGATTCATGTTGATGCATGGCAAAAACCATCACAATATTGTAAAGTAATTATTCCCCAATTAAAGTGAGTTACTCAATTTAAATAAATAAAACACTGAAACAGAGTGACCAGGGTGATTATTTGAAAACATGCTCAAATGAAACTGAAATCCAAATACCTCTGTAATGTACTCCTCAAGTGTGCAGTTGGGCCCTTGTGTGTTAAGGGCCCATTCTAGCTACATAATACAATTAAATCTCAATAGTATTGCAGTAACTGTTTAGGTCTTCAGGGCAGTTCAGTCGCTCAGTCGTGTCCAACTCTTTGCAACCCCATGAATCACAGCATGCCAGGCCTCCCTGTCCATCATCAATTCCCGGAGTTTACTCAAACTCATGTCCATTGAGTTGGTGATGCCATCCAGCCATCTCATCCTCTGTCGACCCCTTCTCCTCCTGCCCCCAATCCCTCCCAGCATCAGGGTCTTTTCCAATGAGTCAACTCTTCACATCAGGTGGCCAAAGTATTGGAGTTTCAGCTTCAGCATCAGTCCTTCCAATGAACACCCAGGCCTGATCTCCTTTAGGATGGACTGGTTGGATCTCCTTGCAGTCCAAGGGACTCTCAAGAGTCTTCTCCAACACCACAGTTCAAAAGCATCAATTTTTTGGCACTCAGCTTTTTTCACAGTCCAACTCTCACATCCATACATGACCACTGGAAAAACCATAGATATTAAAGCTCCTCAAATAATTTCTTCCAGCTTCTGACTTCCATACCTGCAGCACTCCCATGGTAATACTGATATAATCTAGGAGACAACAGTATCAGTTTGTTGCTTTTTGTGTTTTCTGTTTTTGTTTTGTTTTGTTAGTTTATTGAAAGCCATGCTTGGGAGGAAATGACCGACTGACTGTTCTTGTGGATGGTTTGGCAGAACCCTGGAGGCAGAGAGCCTTCTCTATCTGACAGAAGGGTGGTTCCACTGGGTGTGAGGAATCTTCTTCCTACAAAAAAAAATAAATGAGTCATGATAAGAATAGAGTGCCAGACCTCCTTTGTACTCCTCATGTGGAAAGGAGAATGTGACCAAATCCCTGGTGAATACAGCCCTTTTCCTAAGAGGGAAGAGATAAAAGGCTGTCAGGGAGAAGAGAACTGCTATTGAAGCTACTGCCTGGTCTACTCTCTCCTAGAAGTTTCCTTTCTGTCTTCATTTCTATGTCCAAGATTTTCTCTTTGTGGCTTGCTGTTATATCTATAAAAATGCCTTTCACTTGGCAACATCTTAGCTAAGAAAAGCAAAATATCTACCATGAAAAAACACAGCATGTTGAACTTGGTGTTCCTTTAGACTTGAGACGGTATTCTCGGGGAAACTCTGGAGTTGCCTAAAGGAAGTAAGCCCCTTGTCGTGTATGATGGGTAACACGGGATGGCTCTGGAGACATTGCAGGGGAATCGGGCCTCATCTCGAGTTGATTTGGAGTACACGGAGCGCTTTCGTGTTGCATCTCGTGTTGCATCTCTAGACTTGTGACAGTCTTCTTGAGGACTATGTGGAATTTCATCTAGGAAGTCAAGGCTCCTTTCGTGTTTGATGGGGAACACGGATGTGGTCTGCATGCAATGCAGTGGAATCGGGCCCCATTTTGAGTTGATTTAGGGTACACGGAGCTCTTTCGTGTTGCTGCGGGGACCTCAGGGTCCCACTAGACTTGTGACAGTGTTCTTGGGAACTTTCTGGAGGTCCATCAAGGAAGTCAAGGCTCCTTTCATGTTTGATGAGGAACACGGACTTGCTCTGCACGTAGCATTGCAATTGGGCTTCATCTTGCAGCGATGGGGAAGTCTCATGGTTTTTCTTGAGTTGCAGCGTGAATCTGGGGTATGTTCTCATGTTACGGCGGGGATGGCCCTCAAAACTCGTGTTGGTTCAGCGACTTCAGGACTCCTGTCTAGTTGCCAGCAATACCTTGGGATTCTCCTCGAGGCTTGGCAGGGCAATAGGGACGGCTCTCAAGGTGAGACGGGAGACCCAGGCTGCCTTCTCAGTTGCCACAGGGATATTGGGATTCCTATCAATTTTCAAGTTGAGTCAGGCGTCGTCTCCTTTTGACGCCTTGAACACCGTGCTCCTCTCGAGTTGTCAAAGGGATGTGAGGCCTCCTGTCGAGATGAGCTGGGGAACTAGGGCTTTCTCTAGGGTCTCCACAGGGTATTCAGGCATCCCTTCATCTTGGGAGATGAAAGACGAGCCTGCATTCAAGTCACTGCAGGGAAATCCGGCCTTATTTCGCATCAGGGCATCTCGGTGTCCATTCCATTTGAGACAGCAAACTCAGGGTCCCTCTCACATACCTATAGCTGAGAGAAGACTCCTCTTGAGATGCTTGTGGAACGCTGCATTCCTCTTGAGTCGATGCCAGGGAATCCACTCTGATCTCGAGATGATTTCAGCTACACAGAGCTTTTCTCGAGTTGCTGTGCTGAACTTGGTGTTCCTCTAGACTTGGGACGGTGTTCTCGGGGGATCTCTGGAGTTGCCTGTAGGAAGTGAAGCCACTTGTTCTGCTTGATGGGGAACGCAGGATTGCTCAGGAGCCAATGCAAGGGCATCGGGCCTCATCTTGAGTTGATTTGGGGTACACAGAGCTCTTTCGTGTTGCTGCGGTGACCTCAGGGTCTCTCTAGACTTGTGACAGTGTTCTTGGGGACTCTATGGTGTTCCATCAAGGAAGTCAAGGCTCCTTTTGTGTTTTATGTGGAACCCGGAATTGCTCTGCACAAAATGCAGTGGAATCGGGCATCATCTTGGCGGAGAGGGGGAAGTCTCATGGTGTTTCTAGAGTTGCGGTGGGAACCTAGGGTATATTCTCGACTTACGACGGGGATGGCCCTTCAAAACTCATGTTTGTTCAGCGACGTCAGGACTCCTGTCTAGTTGCAAGGGACACCTCGGGATTCTCTTCGAGGCTTGGCAGGGCAATAGGACCCCTCTCAAAGAGAGGCGGGAGACCCAGGGTCCCTTTGCTGGTGCCACAAGGATATTGGGATTAATATCAATTTTCAAGAGGAGTCAGGCATCATCTCCTTTTGAAGAATTGAACTCCGCGTGCCTCTCGAGGTTTCAAAAGGATGTGAGGCCTCCTGTCGTGATGAGGCAGGGAACTAGGGCTTTCTCTATGGTCTCCACAGGGTTTTCAGACATCCCTTCATTTTGGGAGATGAAAGACGAGCCTACATTTAAGTCACTGCAGGAAAATCCGGCCTTATTTCGAGTCAGGGCATCTCGGTGTCCATTCCATTTGAGGCAGCAAACTCAGGGTCCCTCTCACATACCTATAGGTGAGAGAAGCCTCCTCTTGAGGTGCTTGTGGAAAGTTGGCATTCCTCTTGAGTCAAATCCAGGGAATAAGCTCTCATCTTGAGTTGATTTGGGGTACACGGAGCTTTTTCATGTTGCTGCAATGACCTCAGGGTCCCTCTAGACTTGTGACAGTGTTCTTGGGGACTCTATGGAGTTCCACCAAGGAAGCCAATGCTCCTTTTGTGTTTGATGGGGAACACGGAATTGCTCTGCACGCAATGTAGGGGAATCTGGCCTCATCTCATGGCGAGTGGGATGTCTCATGTTTTTTCTCAATTTTCGGCGGAAACCTGAGGTATATTCATGAATTATGACAGGGATGGCCCTTCAAAACTCGTGTTTGTTCAGCGATGTCAAGACTCCTGTCTAGTTGCAAGGGACAACTCAGGATTCTCCTTGAGACGTAGCAGGGCAATAGGGACGCCTCTCAAGGGGAGGTGGGAGACCCAGGGTCCCTTTGCAGTTGCCACAGGGGTATTGGGATTCCTATCAGTTTTCAAAAGGAGTCAGTCATCGTCTCCTTTTGAAGCACTGAACTCCGTGTTCCTCTCGAGTTGTCAAAGGGGTGTGAGGCCTCCTGATGAGATGAGGCGTGGAACAAGGGCTTTCTCTAGGGTCTCCACAGGGGATTCAGACATCCCTTCATCTTGTGAGATGAAAGACGAGCCTGCATTCAAGTCACTGCAGGGAAATCCAGTCTTATTTCGAGTCAGGGCATCTCGGTGTCCATTCCATTTGAGGCAGCAAACTCAGGGTCCCTCTCACATACCTATAGGTGAGAGAAGCCTCCTCTTGAGGTGCTTGTGGAAAGTTGGCATTCCTCTTGAGTCAAAGCCAGGGAAGCAGCTCTCATCTCGAGTTGATTTGAGGTACACAGAGCTCTTTCTTGTTGCTGTGGTGACCTCAGGGTCCCTCTAGACTTGTGACAGTGTTCTTGGGGACTCTCTTGAGTTCCATCAAGTAAGCCAAGGCTCCTTTCGTGTTTGATGTGGAACACGGAATTGCTCTGCACGCAATGCATGGGATTCGGACCTCATCTCGCGTCGAGAAGTGCTAAAAATAAGGAGGTTATAAAGATTTTAATCCATGAAATTATCCCCAGGTTGGATTGCAACGGAGCTTTCAAAGTGACAATGGTTCTGCCTTAGAAGGTGTTGTAACTCTGGGGTGTCTAAAGCTCTAGGAATAAAATATCACTTACACTGTTCCTGTAAACCCTAATCCTCAGGGAAGTTTGAAAAAGCTAATGACATTATCAAAAGACATCTGCATAAATTAACTCGAGACACAGGACAATTGGTTTAAAGTCCTACTCATAGCTTTAATGAGGAGGGATGTTTAATGTTTCCTTTTAAATATATTTGTGGAAAGCCTTTCTTATGCATAGACATTGTTATAGACCCTGAAGTCTTGGACTTTACTAATTATGTAACTCAGCTCTCAGCTTTTCAACAGGCATTAACAGAACTCTGGGAGTTGACTCCTGACCCAGCTTGAGTCAAGCAAGCCTCTATTTGAGCCAGGAACCGAGATCCTCATAAAAACATTGGGGTCTGGGGGCCCATCCCTTGAGCGCCTCTGGGAAGGCCCTTACCAGGTTATTCTTTCTTGTCCCACAGCTGTCAAGGTGCCAGGAATTGATTTGTGGGTACATCACACTCGAGTTAAGAAGTGGCACCCTGACCAGAACTAAGTGACTTCATTTTATGTCTTTACTCTCTATGCTCTGGCTTTGTACTTTTCACTGACGTGATAATCTATGTAAGTCTACTTATGCTGACTCCAAAAATCCTGAGTCTGCTGTTTGAACCTCAAGACAATGCTTGGGCTCACTCCTACGCAGCATTTCACAATCAGTCTAACTTCTGGGTCTGTGGAGAGCTCCCCTCTTCATCAGTGGAAGGCTTCCCGTGGTGGACATCTCCACTTCAAGGAAAGAACTTTCTCCAAGTCTGCAAATACCTTCAACAACAATCACATGTGATGCCTCTTCTTAAACTGATGACATCTAAAGAACACTAAGATGGACTGATGTAACTATGGGCATAATGTGACTTTTCATTTTGATTTTAACTTGGTTTAATGACTATTTTGCCTTACATCTGTAACTGTATAATGGGGTTTTCTAACCGTCTAAAAGCTTTTAAGTTACAAATGGTTGTCCAAGCTCCTATGAGTGCCACAGCCTCCTCCAACTATTACTTGGCCCCTGGATCAGAGACCCTCATTATTAGGGTTAGGAGAATATGTTGCCTTAACAATTTAGGGACCACGCCCCTAGACAGCAGGAAGTATTTATGAAATGAAAACAACGCCCCTTTCCCTTGACAACATAATCCTCCTTAAACAAAAGGGGGAAATGAGAAAGTCAATTCCTCGGCAGATTGATAGGAAATCCAGGGGTCCCCAAGGAGAGAGGTGTCTGGAATTATCAAGGAGGAAGAAAGGACAAACTTTTTTTGTCCCTCTACATTCCTTAGGATTATATAGCAATAATGTATCCTGCTTGAGGACAGTCTCTGGAAAAAAAACTTTGGGCTAATCCTGTTATCTTAAGGTGTAAATTATGGGAGTAGGTCTAGCAAGGTCTTTACAACCTCCAGACATTCTTTTGATTCGCTGTAATAACTAATTACCTTGGACGTGTTGCAAGAGAGCATCAATGGCCAGACACACTGAAACCATAATCACAGGAAACCAGCCAATCTGATCACACGGACCACAGTCTTGTCTAACTCAATGAAATTAAGCCATGCTGTGTGGGGCCACCCAAGTCAGAAGGGTCATGGTGGAGAGGTCTGACAGAATGTGGTCCACTGGAGAAGGGAATGGTAAAACACTTCAATATTCTTGCCTCGAGAACCCCATGAACAGTATGAAAAGGCAAAATGATAGGATACTGAAAGAGGAACTCCCCAGGTCAGTAGGTGCCCAATATGCTACTGGAGTTCAGTGGAGAAATAACTCCAGAAAGAATGAAGGGATAGAGCCAAAGCAAAAACAACACTCAGTTGTGGATGTGACTGGTGATAGAAGCAAGGTCTGATGCTGTAAAGAGCGATATTGTATAGGAATCTGGAATGTTAGGTCCATGAATCAAGGCAAATTGGAAGTGGTCAAACAGGAGGTGGCAAGAGTGAATGTTGACATTCTAGGAAGCAGTGAACTAAAATGGACTAGAATGGGTGAATTTAACTCAGATGACCATTATATCTACTACTGTGGGCCAGAATCACTTAGAAGAAATGGATTGCCATCATGGTCAACAAAAGAGTCTGGAATGCAGTACTTGGATGCAATCTCAAAAATGACAGAATTATCTCTGTTCGTTTCCAAGGCAAACCATTCAATATCACGGTAATCCAAGCCTATACCCCAACCAGTAATGCTGCAGAAGCTGAAGTTGAACAGTTCTATGCAGACCTACAAGACCTTTTAGAACTAACATCCAAAAAAGACGTCCTTTTCATTATAGGGGACTGGGATGCAAAAGTAGGAAGTCAAGAAATACCTGGAGTAACTCAAAGGCAAATTTGGCCTTGGAGTACAGAATGAAGCAGGACAAAGGCTAATAGCGTTTTGCCAAGAGAACACACTGGTCATAGCAAATGCCCTCTTCCAAGAACACAAGAGAAGAGTCTACACATGGATACCACCAGATGGTCAGCACTAAAATCAAATTGATTATATTCTTTGCAACCAAAGATGGAAAAGCTCTATACAGTCAGCAAAAACAAGACTGGGAACGGACTGTGGCTCAGATCATGAACTCCTTATTGCCAAATTCTGACTTAAATTGAAGAAAGTGGGGAAAACCACTAGACCATTCAAGTATGACCTAAATCAAATCCCTTATGAATATACAGTGGAAGTGAGAAATAGATTTAAGGGACTCGATCCAATAGACAGAGTGCCTGATGAACTATGGATGGAGGTTTGTGACATTGTACAGGAGACAGGGATCAAGACTATCCCCATGGAATAGAAATGCAAAAAGTCAAAATGGTTGTCTGAGGAGGCCTTACAAATAGCTGTGAAAAGAAGAGAAGCATAAAGCAAAGGAGAAAAGGAAACATATTCCCATTTGAATGCAGAGTTCCAAAGAATAGCAAGGAGAGATAAGAAAGCCATCCTCAGAGATCAATGCAAAGAAATAGAGGAAAAGAACAGAATGGGAGAGACTAGAGATCTCTTCAAGAAAATTAGAGATACCAAGGGAACATTTCATGCAAAAATGGGTTCGATAAAGGATAGAAATGCTGTGGACCTAGCAGAAGCAGAAGCTATTAAGAAGAGGTGGCAAGAATACACAGAAAAACTGTATAAAAAGATCTTCATGACCCAGATAATCACAATGGTGTGATCACTCACCTAGAGCCAGACATCCTGGAGTGTGAAGTCAAGTGGGAATTAGAAACCATCGCTAAGAACAAAGCTAGTGGAGGTGATGGAATTCCAGGTGAAGTATTTCAAATACTGAAAGATGATGCTGTGAAAGTGCTGCACTCATAATACCAGCAAATTTGGAAAACTCAGCAGTGGCCACAGGACTGGAAAAGGTCAGTTTTCATTCCAATTAGAAAGAAAGGTAATCCCCAAAAATGCTCAAAATACCACACAATTATGCTCATCTCACACACTAGTAAAGTAATCCTCAAAATTCTCCAAGCCAGGCCTCAGCAATAGGTGAACTGTGAACTTCCAGATGTTCAAGCTGGCTTTAGAAAAGGCAGAGGAACCAGAGATCAAATTGCCAATATCTGCTGGATCATCGAAAAAGCAAGAGAGTTCCAGAAAAAAACATCTATTTCTGCTTTATTGACTACGCCAAAGCCTTCGACTGTGTGTATCACAATTAACTGTGGAAAATTCTGAAGGAGATGGGACTACCAGACCACCTGACCTGCCTCTTGAGAAACCTGTATGCAGTTCAGGAAGCAACAGTTAGAACTGGACATGGAACAACAGACTGGTTCCAAATAGGAAAAGAAGTATGTCAAGACTGTACGTTGTCACCCTGCTTATTTAACTTATATGCCGAGTACATCATGAGAAACGCTGGGCTGGAAGAAGCACAAGCTGGAATTAAGATTGCCAGGAGAAATATCAATAACCTCAGACATGCAGATGACACCACCCTTATGGCAGAAAGTGAAGAAGAACTAAAAAGCCTCTTGATGAAAGTGAAAGGGGAGAGTGAAAAAATTGGCTTACAGCTCAACATTCAGAAAACTAAGATCATGGCATCAGGTCCCATCACTCCATGGGAAATCAATGGGGAAACAGTGGAAGCAGTGTCAGACTTTATCTTTTTGGGCTCCAAAATCACTGCAGATGGTGATTGCAGTCATGAAATTAAAAGAAAATTACTCCTTGGAAGGGAAGTTATGACCAACCTAGATAGCATATTAAAAAGCAGAGACACTACTTTGCCAACAAAGGTCCATCTGGTCAAGGCTATGGTTTTTCCAGTGGTCATGTATGGATGTGAGAATTGGACTGTGAAGAAAGTTGAGCACCGAAGAGTTTATGCTTTTGAATTGTGGTGTTGGAGAAGACTCTTGAGAGTCCCTTGGACTGCAAGGACATCCAACCAGTCCATCCTATAGGTGATCAGTCCTGGGTGTTCATTGGAACGACTGATTCTGAAGCTGAAACTCCAATAATTTGGCCACCTGGTGCGAAGAGCTGACTCATTGGAAAAGACTCTGATGCTGTGAGGGATTGGGGACAGGAGGAAAAGGGGATGATAGAGGATGAGATGGCTGGATGGCATCACCGACTCGATGTACATGGGTTCGAGTAAACTCCAGGAGTTGGTGACTGACAGGGAGGCTTGGCGTGCTGCGATTCTTGGGGTCCCAAAGAGTCAGACATGACTGAGCGACTGAACGGAACTGAACTGATCTGAATAACTAATTAAAAGTAAAGTAAAGTTGCTCAGTCGTGTCCAACTCTTTGTGGCCCCATGGACTGTAGCCTACAAGGCTCCTCTGTCCATGGGATTTTCCAGGCAAATGTACTGGAGTGGGTGGCCATTTCCTTCTCCAGGAGATCTTCCTGACCCAGGGATCTAACCTGGGTCTCCAGCATTGCAGACAGATGCTTTACCATCTGAACGATATAATTCCATTGCTAACACTTGCAAGGGGCTACTCTTTCTGCCCCCTTCTGATGCCTATGTCAGAAGCTTTCTCTATCTCCTTTATACTTTAATACAACTTTATTACACAAAAGCTCTAAGCAATCAAGCCTTGTCTCTGGCCCCGAATTGAATTCTTCTCCTCTGGAGACCAAGAATTCCAGTGTCTTTCCGTGGTTCAGCAATACCTTTCAAAGATCATCCGGGAGATT
The DNA here is from genome assembly GCF_019320065.1 of Cervus canadensis. Lineage (NCBI taxonomy): Eukaryota > Metazoa > Chordata > Mammalia > Artiodactyla > Cervidae > Cervus > Cervus canadensis. The sequence continues at coordinate 67,472,945 of NC_057399.1, read as the reverse complement.
CTGGCCATGTACCCCAGGAACATGGTCAGATGGGGGGCACCCTTGAGACTGTGGGCTTTTGACCCAGGTGCAGGGTGTTGGAGTGGCAGGAATCCTGGATAGTTTGCACATGTGACCCCAGGTAAAGGGTCTGGGAGGTAAGGTCACCTTGGAGACTGTGAATATGTTACCCAAGGTGCAGGGTGTAGGAGATAATGTTACCCTGGAGAATGTAGACTTCTAGCACAAGGGATAAGTTCTTGACATTGGGGTCTCATGGGAGACTGGATGATTCCACTCAGACAGTGTGTGGGGATGGGATTCACCATGGAGACTGTAGATATGTGATCTCAGGTACAGGATTTCCGAGGGGGTCACCCTGGAGCCTGTGAATATGTGATTCCAGGTGCAGGGTCTGCGAGGGAGTCACCATGGAACCTGTGTTTGTGTGACTCCAGGTGAGGTCTACAAAGTTTTAACAAACAGGAGGCTGTGGACATGTGACCCCTATTACAGGGTGTTGGAGGGGGTAACCCTTGTGGCCAGGGTCATGGGATGCAAGGTTATATGTCTGGGAGGTGGGGATACCCTGAGAGTATGGAAGTGTGACCCCAGGTACAGGTTCTGGGAGTTGGTGCCATCCTGAAAATGGTGGACATTTCACCCGAGGTATGGTTTCTGGGAGGTGGGGTCACCCTGAAGACTCTGGACATGTGACCCCAAATGCAGGGTCTGGGAGGTAGACTCACCATGGAAAAAGTGGACTTGTGACCCCAGGTACAGGATATTGAGGGTGGGGTCACCTGGAGGCTGTGGACTTGTGACACCAGGTACAGGTTATACAGGGGGCCACCCTCGAGACTGTGGACATGTGATCACAGGTGTATGGTATGGGCAGTGCGGTAACCCAGGAGATTGTGGATATATGACAGTAGGTACAGGGTCTCAGGTATGTCACCATGGAAAGTGTGGACATGTGACCCCAGGTGCAGGTTTGGGTGGGGTCACCCTGGAGACTGCAGTCGTGTGACCCAAAGTTCAGGGTAGGAAAAGGGTTTCACCCTGCAGACTGTGGATATATGACCACAGGTACAGGATCTGGTGGTAGTCACTGTGGCAATGGTGGACATATGAAACCTAGTACAAGTTCACGGAGGGGGTCACCCTCCAAGACTGTGTACATGTGACCCTCGTTTCAGGGTCTGGGTTGAGGTCACTCTGGAAACTATTTGCCATGTGACTTAGGTGCAGGGTTAGGGGATGCGTTCACTTTGGAGATTGTGGTCATGTGACCCCAGATGCACCATTTGGGAGGCAAATCATCTTGGAGACTGGATACGTGACCCTTGATCCAGGGTCTGAATGGGATCCCCCAAGGTGAGATTGTGAATATGTGACTCCAGGTGTAGGGCCTGCGAGGGAGTCACCTTGGAACCTGTGTTTGTGTGACTCCAGGTGGAGGGTCTGGGAAGTGATGACACTCTGGAGACTGTGAACATGTGACCCCATTATAGGGTCTTGGAGGGGGTAACCCTGGCATCCAAGATCATGGGACACCATGTTAAATGTCTGGGCGTGTGGTAACCCTGAGACTATGGAAGTGGGACCCCAGGTACAGGTTCTGGGAGTTGGGGCCAACCTGAGTGACTGTGGATGTTTCACCCTAGGTACAGTTTCTGGGAGGTGGGGTCACCCTGGAGACTCTCGACAAGTGACCCCAAGTGCAGAGTCTGGGAGGGGGGCTTATCCTGGAAACAGTGGACTTGTGACCCTAGGTACAGGATCTTAATGGAAGGGTCATCCTGGAGTCTGTTGACTTGTGACACCAGGTACAGGTTTAGGAGGGGGGTCACCCTGGATACTGTGGATGTGTGATCCCAGGTGCATGGTATGGGAAGTGGGGAAGCCCAGGAGACTGTATATATGACACTAGGTACAGGGTCTGGGGGATGACACCATGGAGAATATGGACTTGTGATCCCAGGTGCAGGTTCACAAGGTTCAGGGCACAAAATGGGTCTCATCAGGCAGACTGTTGAACTGTGACCACAGGTTCAGGATCTGTTGGTGGTCACTGTGGCAACGGTGATCGTGTGAAATCTGGAACAATTTCAGGGAAGAGGTCACCCGTGAGACAGTGGACATGTGACCTTAGGTGTAGGTACTGGTATGTGGTCACTCTGGAGACTGTGGATGTGTGAGTAAGGTGCAGGGTTAGCGGATGGGGTCACTTTGAAGATTGTGGACATATGACCCCAGATGCACTGATTGGGGAGGCAAGTCATCCTGGATACTGGACATTTGACCCTAGATGCAAGGTCTGAACTGGGTCCCCCAAGACACTCGGATATCTGAATCCAGGTACAGGGTCTGGGATTGGGGTGACCCAGGAAACTCTGTATATGTGACCTCAGGTACAGTGTCTGGGAGGTACGGGGTCACTCTGGGGACTGCAGGCATTTAATGGCAGGGAAATGGTCTGGAAGGGGTGTCACCCTGCACGATGTGGATATGTGAACCCAGGTGCAGTGGGTGAAGTGGGGTTCATGCTGGAAACTGTTGACATGTGACTCCAGGTGCAGGGTATGGGAGGGCAAACATCCTGGAGATTGTGGATGTGTGTAAATAAGCACAGGGTCTGGCAGGGGAGGGTTACCCTGGAATCTGTGGCCAAGTCACCAATGGTACAGGGTATGAGAGGTCGGGTCACACCAGATACTGAGAACATGTGACCCAAGTTACAGAGACCAGGAAGGAGGTCACCACGGAGCCTGTGAATCTGTTAGCACATGTGCAGAGTCTGGGAAATGACATCACACAGAAGTCTGGGGACATGGGATGCCAGGTGAACGGTCTGGGAGGGAGTCACCCTGGAGTCAGTTGACGTGTGACCCCGGGTACAGGCACTTGTGCATGGGGAAAGCCTCGAGACTGTGGACATGTGATCCCAGTTACTAGCCCTTGAATGTGGGTAAATCCAGGAGATTCTGGACATGTGACCCCAGGTCCAGGGTGGGGAAGTTGGGGTCACCCTGGTGACTGTGCCAATGTGATCCCATGTACAGAGTCTGGGGAGGCGTGTCTTCCTGGCCACCATGTACATGTAACCCCAGGTACAGGGTTAGAGATACGGGGTCACCCTGGAGACTGGGGCAATGTGACCAGAATTACAATATTCTGTCAGGTGTAGTCACCCTGGCAACTGCAGAGGTGTGAGAGCTGGTGCATGATCTGGGAGGCATTGCCACCCAGGAGACCATGGATGTGTGACCCTAGGTTCACGGGCTTGGAATTGGTGTCACCCTAGAACCAGTGGGTGTTTGAACCCAGTACAATTGTTTGACAGGTGGTGTTACCCTGGGCGCTGTGGACATATGAACCCAGGTGCAAGTTCTGGTGAGTGGGGTCACCCTGAGACTATCTACGTGTGACCCTAGGTACAGGGTTTGGGAGTTGGTGAATGTGCCCATGTGACACCATGTACAGTGTCTAGGAGGGTGTTCACCCTAGAGACTGTGGGTATGTGTCCCAAGGTACAGTGTCTGGAATGTGGGTTCATGCTAGAATCTGTGGACATGTGATGCTGGATGCTGGGGTCAATAGTCCAGCATCTGGAAGACTGTGGTTATGTGAGCCCTGGTACAGTGATTTGGATGAGTCACCAGTGAGACTGTGGATATGTGGCTCCAAGTGCAGGGTCTATGAGGGAGTCAACCTGGAACCTCTGTTTGTGTGCCTGCAGGTGAAGGTTCTGGGAAGTGATGACACACAGCAGACTGTGGACATGTAAACCACATTACAGGGTCTTGGAGGGTGTAACCTTCTGGACCAGGGGCATGGAACAGGCTCAATGTCTATGGAAGAGTGACTCCAGGTACAGTTTCAGGGAGTTGGGACCATCCTGAAAACTGTGGACGTTTGTTCCCAGATAAAGTTTCTGGGAGGTGGGATCACACTGGAGACAGGAATGTGACCCCAGGTATGGGATCTTGAGGGTGGGGCCATCCTGGTGGCTGTGGACTTGTGACACAAGGTACAGGAATGGGATCAGGGTCACCTTGCAGACTGTGAGCGTGTGATCCCTGGTGCATGATATGGGAAGTGGGGTAACCTGGGAAACTGTGGATATATGACACTACGTACAGGGTCTGGGAGGATATATGACACTAGGTACTGGAGTGGGCAACCCACTCCAGTACTCTTGCCTGAAAAATCCCATGGATGGAGGAGCCTGGTAGGCTGCAGTCTATGGGGTCGCTAAGAGTCAGACACGACTGAGTGACTTCACTTTCACTTTTCACTCTCATGCTTTGGAGAAGGAAATGGCAACCCACTCCAGTGTTCTTGCCTAGAGAATCCAAGGGATGGAGGAGCCTGGTGGGCTGCCATCTATGGGGTCACAGAGTTGTACACGACTGGCATGACTTAGCAGCAGCAGCAGAAGCAGCAGCACACGGCCTGGGGGATGTCACCATGGAGAGTATGGACATGTGACCCCAGGTGCAGGTTTGGCAGGGGTGACCCTGGAGACTGGCTAGGTGGACCAAGGTTTAGGGTACAAAATGGTCTCACCCTGCAGACTGTGGATCCTGACCACAGGTACAGGATCTGGTGGTGGTCACTGTGGAGATGGTGCATGTGTGAAACCTGATAGAAGTTCAAGGAGGGGGTCAATATGGAGAAGGTGGAGGTGTGACCCTATGTGCAGGGTCTGGAGTGAGGTCATTCTGGAGACTGTGGCTGTGTGACTAAGGTGCAGGGTTAGGGAATGGGGTCACTTTGCAGAATGTGGACAGGTGACTCCACATGCACCGTTTGGGACATCCTGGAAACTGTGGACAAGTCACCAAAGTACAGGATATGAGAGGTGGTGTCACACTGGAGACTGAGGACATGGGATCCAAATTACAGGATCTGGGAAGGGGATCACCATGGAGACTGTGGATCTGTGACCACAGGTATAGAGTCTGGGAAGTGATATCACCCAGGAGACTGTAGACATAGGATGCCAGGTGAAGGGTCTGGGAGGGAGTCACCCTGGAGACTGTGGACGTGTGACCCCAGGTAAAGGCTCTTGAGGGTGGGGAAAGCCTGGTGACTGCGACCTGTGACCCCAAGTACAGGGTTGGGAATTTAGCGTCGCCCTGGAGACTGTGCCAATGCGACCCCAGGTACAGGGTCTGGGGAGAGGTGTCATCCTTGCCACCGTTGATATGTAACCCCAAGTACAGTGTCTGAGATGTGGGGTCACCCTGGAGACTGAGGCCATGTGACCGAAGGTACAATAGTCAGTGAGGTGGGTTCACCTTGGAGACTGTGGACGTGTAACCCCAGCTGCAGTGTCTGGGAGGGGTGTCAACCTGGAGACTGAGGACGTGTGAGACCAGGTGCATGATCTGGGAGGGGTTGTGACCCAGAAGACTATGGATCTGTGTCCCCAGTATCAGACTTTGGTGTGGATGTTACCATGGAGACTGTGGATGTTTGACACCAGGTGAAGGGACAGGGAAGGACATCACCCTTGAGACCCTGGAGGTAGGATCCCAGATTCAGAGTCTGGGAAGGGAGTTCTTCAGGAGTCTGTGGAAATGTTATGTCAGAAAAAGGGCCTGCAGTGGTTACCCTGGTGACTATGTACATGTGACACATAATACAAATACTGAGATTGGGGGTCATCCTGGAGACTGGAGAAATGTAACCACAGGTGCAGATTCTGAGGACGGGGTCACCTTGGAGACTGTTGACATGTGACATCAGGTGCTTCATCTTGGAGGTAGATCATTCTGGAGATTCTGGACATGTGACCCCAGGAACAGGGTCTGAGAGGGGGTCACCCTTGAGATTGTGGGCTTTTGACCCAGGTACAGCATGTTGGAAGGGTGGTAACCCTGGAGAATGTGCACATTTGACACCATGTACAGGCTCTGGGAGGTGAGTTCACCCTGTTGACTATGGCTATGTGACCCAAGGTGTGACTCTGGAGACTATGGATATGTGACCCAAGGTGTGACTCTGGAGACTATGGATATTTCTCACCCAAACCAGGTCTGGGGATGGGGATCACACTGGAGGCTGTAGATATGTGACCCCAGGTGCAGGGTCTGCAAGAGGTACACCCTGGAGCCTGTGGATATGTGACCCTGGGTGCAGGATCTGGGTGCTTGGGTCACCCTGGAGACTGTGGTCATGTGAGCCCCAGTGTGGGGTTTTGGATGAGTCACCCTGGAGACTGTGGATAAGTGACTCCAGGTGCAGGGTCTGCAAGGGAGTAACCTGGAAACTGTGATTGTGACTCCAGGTGAAGGGTCTGGGAAGTGATGACACACAGCAGACTGTGGACATGTGATCCCCATTACAGGGTCATGGAGAGGGTAACCCTGGCTAACAGGGACATGGGAAACCGGGTTCAATGTGTGGGAGGTGGGGTAACCCTTAGACTATGGAAGTGTGACCCCAGGTACAGGTTCTGGGAATTGGGTCCATCCTTAAAACTGTGGATGCTTCACACCGGTAGCTTCTGGGAGGTGGGGTCACCCTGAAGACTCTGGACATGTGACCACAAGTTCAAGTTCTTGGAGGTGGACTCGACATGGAAATAGTGGACTTGTGACCCCAGGTACAGGATCTTGAGGGTAGGGTCATCCTGGAGGCTGTGGATTTGTGACACCAGGTATAGATTTTGGAGGGTTCACACTGGAGACTCTGGATGTATGTTTTCCTCTGCAGGAGAGCTCCAGTGAACCTAGGTCTGTCTGAAAAATTCTTGGATCATGTGGGGAAACACCCTGTGTGTTAATCTGGACACCCAGGTTCAAATTTGCATATTTTTCTCGGGTGGCCCTAAAGCGGTGTGACCTATCCACATCTTGAAAATCCGTCCAATTGCCATTTTCTTACTTTTGACAGAGCTAACTTTGTTCCACCCCTGGGGTTTCTGAAGCACATGGGAGGCTCGCAACTCCTATCTTTGGGCCTATTTACAGTGGAATGTCACCTCACAGAGGTGACCACAGTAAGGGACCCAGCACTCTGAGACATATTCCCGCAGTCTGCTTCCTCATGGGCAGTACCAGTATCACCTAGATATGTGTTTGAAAGGTGGGAAAATGCACCGAGACACACGGCACAGACTCTCGAATTTAGGTCCTCTGAGCAGAACTGGAGGGTTCATGTCTTAGGAGCTAAAGAGTTCCTGCAAGAGAGAGGTTTGAAAACACACTCTCTGTGGATGCCTTTCCTTCCTTGAAGAAATATAGGTTTCCCAGTATCCTGCGAACTGAGAGTCACACAGTGCTTGAAAAGTGCTCGCTTAGACATGAGTTTTCAATGGTAATTTCCACTTGGGGCTGTAGCCAAACAGAGGGGTCCCACACTCACTGGGAAAGGCAAAGCAATATCTAAATGTCTGTTCCATCCCGTTTTCTCTGTAGGAGAGCTCTAGTGAGCGTAAGTCTGTCTGGAAAATTCTTGGATCCTTTGGGGACACACCCTGTTTGTGAACCAGGATACCAGAATGAGGGGGCACAATTCGTGTTTCTCTCTGTGGGCCTTAAAGCAGTGTGGCCTAGCAACAGCTTGAAAATCCATCCAATTGCTCTTTTCTTGATTCTGAGAGAGCTAGATTTGCTCCATCCTTTTTGATTTCTGAAGCAAGTGGGTGAATTGCAACTCCCAGCTGTGGGCCTTTTTACAGTGGAATGCCACCTCGCAGAAGTGAGTATAGTGAGGGACCTAGCCCTCTTGGACACACTCTCGCAGCCTGCTTCCTCATGTGCAGTGCCGGTATAACCTAGGAATGGCTTTGCAAGGCTTGGAAAGTGCAGGGAGAAACATGGCCTTGACTCTGGAATTTAGTTCCTCTGAGCAGTACTGGAGGCCTCCCATCTGGGAAGCTAAACAGTTCCTGCAAGATAGAGGGTTGAGAATACACTCTCTTTTGATGCCTTTCTTTCCTTGAAGGAAGATATCTTTCCCTGCATTCTGTGAACTGAGAGTCACACACTGCTTGAAAAGTGCTTGCTTGGAGGTCATCTTTCAGGGGCACTTTCTCCTTGAGTCTGTGACAATAGGGAGGGGCAAACCAACTTCCAATGTCTGTTCCATCCCATTTTCCCAGCAGGAGAGGTCTAGTGAGCCTAGTTCTGTGGAAAATTCTTGGATCCTGCCGGGACACACCCTGTGTTTGAACCTGGATACCTGACCTACAGGGCACAATTCGCATTTTTCTCTCAGGGGGCCCTAAAGTGGTTCGGCCTAGCAACAGCTTGAAAATCCGTCCAATTGCTATTTTCTTACCTCTGACAGAGCTAGCTTTGCTCTACCTTTTGGGGTTTCTGAAGCAAGCGGGTGGCTCACACCTTGTAGCTTTGAGCCTGTCACTGGAATGTCACCTCACACAGTTGACCACAGTAAGGCACTCAGCCCTTTCAGACACACTCCTGCTGCCAGCTTTCTCATGGTCAGTACCGTTATGACCTAGGAATGTGTTTGCCAGACTCGGAAATTACAGGGAGACACATGGCCCTGACTCAGGAATTTAGGTCCTCTCAGCAGACCTGCTGGTCTCATGTTTTAGAAGCTCAAAATTTCCTGCAAGATAGAGGTTTGAAAACACACTCTCTGTGGATGTCTTTCCTTCCTCAAAGGAAGATAGCTTTCTTCACATTCTGCGACCTGAGAGTCACACTCTGCTTGAAAAGTGCTTGCTTGGAAGTCTATTTTCAGTGGCAATATCTCCTTGAGGCTGTGACCATAGGTAGGGGTCCCACACTCACAGGGAAAGGCAAAGCAACCTCCAAATGGCTGTTCCAACCAGTTTTCTCTGTAGAAGAACTCTAGGGAACAAAGGTCTGTCTGGAAATTTCTTGAATCACGAGGGGACACATCCCGTGTGTGAACCTGAATACTGGACCTAGGGTGCACAATTTGTATTTTTCTCTCTGGGTGCCATAAAGAGGTGTGGCTAGCAATTGCTTGAAAATCCATCCAATTACTTTTTTCTTACTTCTGACAGTGCAACCTTTGGTCCACCATTCAGGATTTCTGAAGCAAGCTGGTGGCTCACAACTCCTAGCCACGTGCCGATTTGCCATGGAAAGTTACCTCATCTAGGTAAGCACAGTATGGTACTCAGCACTCTCAGACACACACCTGAAGCCTGTTTTCTCATGAGCAGTCCTGGCATTACTCAGAAATGTGTTTACAAAGCTCAGAAAATGCTCAAAAACACACTGCCCTTGCTCTGAAATTTAGGTCCTCTGTACCAACCTAGAGGTCTCACATCTTAGTATCTAGACAGTTCCTGATATAGAGAGCCTGTTTCCTCATGGGCAGTCCTGGTATGACCAAGAAATGTGTTTACAAAGCTCAAAAAGTGCAGGAAAACACATTGCCCTGACTCTGGAAGTGAGGTCCTCTGGGAAAATATGGAGAATTCACATCTTTGAAGCTAGACAGTTCCTAATAGATAGAGTCTTGAAAACACACTGTCTATAAATACATTTCCTTCCTCAATGGAACATAGGTTTCCAGCATTCCATGTCCATAGAGTCACATACTGCTTGAAAACACTTGTTGGAAGTCATTTTTCATTAGCAATTGCTCCTGATAGTGTGACCATAGGGAAGGCCACCAAACTCACAGGAAAAGGAAAAGTAACATTCAAAGGTCAGTTCCATCATGTTTTCTCTGTAGTGGAGATTCAGTGTGCCTAGGTCTGTCTGGAAAATTCTTGGATCCTGAGTGGACACATCCTGGGTGTGAACATGGACAGTGGACCTTGGTGGCAAAATTCACCTTTCTCTCTCAGTTGGCCAAAAACAGTACAGCATAACAACTACCTGGAAATGCATTTAGCTGCTGGTTTCTTACTTCTGGCAGTGATCGCTTGGTACACCCTTTGGGATTTCTGAAGCAAGTAAGCAGCTAGCAACTCGTAGCCACTGGCCCATTTACAGTGGAATGCTACATCATCTTGGTAAGTGCAGCATGGCACCCAGCAATCTCAGAAACCCTCCTGCAGCCTGTTTTTTCTTAAGGGCACTTCTGGTATGACCTAGGAATGTGTTTACAATGCTCAGAAAGTGTTCAGTTCCGTTCAGAGCTCAGTTATCCGACTCTTTGGGACCCCATGAATCGAAGCACACCAGGCCTCCCTGTCCATCACCAGCTCCCGGAGTTTACTCAAACTCATGACCATCGAGTTGGTGATGCCATCCAGCCATCTCATCCTCTGTCATCCCCTTCTCCTCCTGCCCCCAAGCCCTCCCAGCATCAGGGTCTTTTCCAATGAGTCAACTCTTCACATCAGGTGGCCAAAGTACTGGAGATTCAGTTTCAGCATCAGTCTTTCCAATGAACACCCAGGACTGATCTCCTTTAGGATGGACTGGTTGGATGTCCTTGCAGTCCAAGGGACTCTCAAGAGTCTTCTCCAACACCACAGTTCAAAAGCATCAATTCTTCAGTGCTCAGCTTTCTTCACAGTCCAACTCTTACATCCATACATGACCACTGGAAAAACCATAGCCTTGACCAGATGGACCTTTGTTGGCAAAGAAATGTCTCTGCTTTTTAATATGCTATCTAGGTTGGTCATAACTTTGCTTCCAAGAAATAAGCATCTTCTAATTTCATGGCTGCAATCAATATCTGCAGTGATTTTGGAGCCCCAAAAATAAAGTATGACACTGTTTCTACTGTTTCCCCATCTATTTTTCGTGAAGTGATGGGACCAGATGCCATGATCTTAGTTTTCTGAATGTTGAGCTTTAAGCCAACTTTTTCACTCTCCTCTTTCACTTGCATCAAGAGGCTTTTTAGTTCCTCTTCACTTTCTTCTATAAGGGTGGTGTCATCTGCATATCTGAGGTTATTGATGTTTTCCCGGCAGTCTTGATTCCAGCTTGTGCTTCTTCCAACCCAGCGTTTCTCATGATGTACTCTGCATATAAGTTAAATAAGCAGGATGACAATATACAGCCTTGACATACTCCTTTTCCTATTGGGAACCAATCTGTTGTTCCATGTCCAGTTCTAACTGTTGCTTCCTGACCTGCACATAGGTTTCTCAAGAGGCAGGTCAGGTGGTCTGGTAGTCCCATCTCTTTCAGAATTTTCCACAGTTAATTGTGATACACACAGTCAAAGGCTTTGGCATAGTCAATAAAGCAGAAATAGATGTTTTTCTGGGACTCTCTTGCTTTTTCAATGATCCAACAGATGTTGGCAGTTTGATCTCTGGTTCCTCTGCCTTTTCTAAAACCAGCTTGAACATCTGGAAGTTCACGGTTCATGTATTGCTGAAGCCTGGCTTGGAGAATTTTGAGCATTACTTTACTAGTGTGTGAGATGAGTGCAATTGTGCAGTAGTGTGAGCATTCTTTGCTATTGCCTTTCTTTGGAATTGGAATGAAAACTGACCTTTTCCAGTCCTGTGGCCACTGCTGAGTTTTCCAAATTTGCTGACCTATTGAGTACCGCACTTTCACAGCATCATCTTTTAGGATTTGAAATAGCTTAACTGGAATTCCATCACCTCCACTAGCTTTGTTCGTAGTGATGCTTTCTAAGGCCCACTTGACCTCACATTCCAGGATGTCTGGCTCTAGGTGACTGATCACACCATCGTAATTATCTGGGCCATGAAGATCTTTTTTGTACAGTTCTTCTGTGTATTCTTGCCACCTCTTCTTAATAGCTTCTGCTTCTGTTAGATCCATAGCATTTCTGTCCTTTATTGAACCCAGTCTTCACATGGAATGTTCCCTTGGTATCTCTAATTTTCTTGAAGAGATCTCTAGTCTTTCCCATTCTGTTGTTTTTTTTTCTATTTCTTTGCATTGATCAGAGTAAGGCTTTCTTATCTCTCCTTGCTATTCTTTGGAACTCTGCATTCAAATGGTGCAGGCTGTGACGGACCATGCAGAAGCATGGCCATGAGGAGCTACCTCTCGCCCAAGGTCAGAGGCAGTGGCTGAGGGGAGCCACCCCATGTCCGAGGCCAGGGGCAGCGGCCGAGAGGAGCTACCTCACGCCTGAGGTCAGGGGAGGTGGCTGAGATGAGCTACCCCATGCCCAAGGTCAGGGGCTGTGGCCAAGAGGAGCAATCCCACGTCCAAAGAGCAGCAGCTGCACGGGTGCAGGAGGACCGAGAGGAGCTACTCCACATTCAAGGTCAGGAGGGGCGGCCTGAGGAGATACCCATCGTCCAAGGTAAGGAGGAGTGGCTGCGCTTTGCTGGAGCAGCTGTAAAGAGATACCCCACGTCCAAGGTAAGAGAAACTCAAGTAAGATGGTAGGTGTTGTGAGAGGGCATCAAAGGGCAGACACTGAAATCATAATCACAGAAAACTAGCCAATCTGATCACATGGACCATAACCTTGTCTAACTCAATGAAACTAAGCCATGCCGTGTGGAGCCACCCAAGACGGACGGGTCATGGTGGACAGGTCTGACAGAATGTGGTCCACTGGAGAAGGGAATGGCAAACCACTTCAGTATTCTTGCCTTGAGGACCCCATGAACAGTATGAAAAGGCAAAATGATAGGATACTGAAAGAGGAACTCCCCAGGTCGGTAGGTGCCCAATATCCTACTGGAGCTCAGTGGAGAAATAACTCCAGAAAGTTATGGAGCCAAAGCAAAAACAATACCCAGTTGTGGATGTGACTGGTGATAGAAGCAAGGTCCGATGCTGTAAAGAGCAATATCGCATAGGAACCTGGAATGTTAGGTCCATGAATCAAGGCAAATTGGAAGTGGTCAAACAGGATATGGCAAGAGTGAATGTCGACATTCTAGGAATCAGCAAATTACAATGGACAGGAATGGGTGAATTTAACTCAGATGACCATTATATCTACTACTGTGGGCAGGAACCCCTTACAAGAAATGGAGTAGCCATCATGGTCAACAATAGAGTCCAAAATATGGTACTTGGATGCAATCTCAGAAAAGTGTAGGGAAATACAATGCTCTGACTCTGGAATTTGGGTCCTCAGGGCAAACCTGGAAGTCTCACATCTTTGAGTCTATACAGTTTGTGATACACAGAGGCCTGATAAAACACTCTCTGTTGATGCCTTACCTTCCTGGATGGAACATAATTTTCCCAGCTTTTTGTGTGCTCAGAGTCACACACTGCTTGAAAACGCTTGTTGGAAGTAATTTTTCAGTAGCAACTTCCCCTGATGTTGTGACCTTAGGGAAGACTGCCACACTCACAGGAAAAGGCAAAGGATCATCCAGACGTCTGCTCAATCACGTTTTCTTGATAGGAGCGATCCATTCAACCTAACTGTCTAGAATACTCATGGATACTGTTCCTACACATCCTATGTTTGAACCTGGATACTGGACCTTGGCAGCAAAATTTGCATTTTTTTCTCAGTTGGCCCTAAAACGGTTAGACCTAGTAACCACCTGAAAATGCGTCTAATTGCTGTTTTCTTACTTCTGACAGTGATAGTGTTGGTGCACCCTTTGGGATTTATGAATCAAGCAGGAAGCTCTCCACTCCAAGCCACTGGCCCCTTTCCAGGGAGATGTCATCTCATTTAGGTTAGCACAATATGTCACCCAGCACTCTGAGACACACTCTTGCAGCATGACTTTTCATGGTCAGATCTGGTATGACCTAGGAATGTGTTTACAAATCTCAGAAAGTGGTGGGAAACACACTGCCCTGACTCTGGTATTTAGGTCCTCTGGGAAACTTGGAGGACTCACATGTTTGAATCTAGACAGTTCATGACAGGTAGAGGCCTGATAACATATTCTCTTGAGATGCCTTTCCTTCCTCAAAGGAATATAGCTTTCTCAGCATTCTGTGTGCTGAGTGTCACACACTGCTTGAAAACGCTTGTTGGAGGTCATTTTTCATTAGCAATTTCCCCTGGAGGTGTGACTGTAGGGAAGGCGCCACACTCACAGGTAAATTCAAAAGCACTTCCAAGCATCTGTTCAATCACGTTTTCTTGGTAGGGGCCATCCATTCAATGGAAGTCTATCTAGAAAATTCGTGGACACTGCGGGGAAACACCTATGTTTGAATCTGGATACCAGACTTTGGTGTTAAAATATGCATTTTTCTCTCACTTGGCCCTAAAACAGTGCAGCCGAGCAACTGCTTGAAATTCCATCTGAATGCTGTTTTCTTACTTCTGACAATGCTAGCTTTGGTTCACCCTTTGGGATTTCTGAAGCACGTGAATGACTTGCAACTCCTAGCTGCAGGCCCATTTCCAGTGGAATGACACCTCATCTATGTGACCACAGTATTTCACCCAGCACACTCTGATACACTCCCTCAGCATCCTTCCTTAGGAGCAGACCTGGTATGACCTAGGAATGCATTTAGAAGTCTCAGAAAGTGCAGCAAGACACACTGTCCTGACTCTGGAACTTAGGTCCTTTAAGCAGGCCTGAGCTCTCACATCTTAGAAGCTGAACAGTTCCTGCTATAAAAAACACACTCTCTGTTGATGCCTTTCCTTCATTGAAGGAACATAACTTTCCCAATGTACTGTGTGCTGAGAGTCACACACTGCTTGAAAGCGTTTGCTTGGAGTTCATTTTTCAGTCGCAATTTCCCCTGAGAGTGTGACAGTAGGGAAGCGCCCACAATCACAAGACAAGCAAGCAAGCATCCAAATGCCTGTTCCATCACGTTTTCTCTGTTAGAGAGGTCCAGTGAACCCAGGTCTATCTGGAAAGGTTTGGATTCTGTGGGGTCACATCCTGAGTGTGAACCTGAATACAGGACAAAATTCACCTTTTTCTCTCAGTTGGCACTAAAACGGTTTGGCATAGCAACTGCTTGAATATCGATCCAGTACTTGTTTTCTTATTTCTGACAGTGACAGATTTGGTCCACCCATGTAATTTCTGAAGCAAGCAGTCCGCTTGCCACTTCTATCTGGTGGTCCCTTTCCTGTGAAATGTCACATAATGTAGGTAGCACCACATGGTGCCCAGCTCTCTCAGACACACTCCGACAGCCTGTTTCCTCATTGGTCGTCCTGGTATGACCTAGGAATGTATTTACAAGGCTCAGAGATTATATGGAAACATATGCCCTGACTCGGGATTTTAGGTCATCTGGGCAAGACTGGAGGTCTCACGTCTTACAATCTAGACAGCTCCTAATAGATAGAGGCCTGGAAACACACTCTCTGTTGATTCCTTTCCTTACTCAAAGGGCCATTGCTTTCCCAACATTTTAGGGCCAACCTAGAGGAAAATGCGAATTTTCCCACCAAGGTCCATTACCCAGGTTCACACGCAGGATGTGTCCCCACAGCACTGAAGAATTTTCAAGACAGACCTAGGCTAACCCTAACCCTAACCCTAAACCTAACCCTAACCCTAGGATCTCTCCTACAGAGAAACATGATGGAACAGACGTTTGGATGATGTTTTGTCTTTTCCTGTGAGTGTGGTGGACTTCCCTATGGTCAAACCATCAAGGGAAATTGCTACCGAAAAATGACTTCCAGGCAAGCATTTTCAAGCAGTATGTGACTCTCAGCACACAGAATGCTGGGAAAGCTATGTTCATTCGAGGAAGGAAAGGCATCAATAGAGAGTGTGTTTTCAGGCCTCTATCTATCAGGATCTGTCTATATTCTAAGATGTGAGATCTCCAGGCTTGTCCAGAGGACCCATCTTCCAGAGTCTGGGCAGTGTTTCCCTGCAAATTCTGAGCCTTGTAAGCACATTCCAAGATCACTCAGGAATGCCCATGATGAAACAGGCTATGGAAGAGTGTCCGTGTGTGCTGTGTGTCATTCTGTCCTTACCAAATGAACTGACATTCCACTGGAAATGGGCCAGGGACCAGGAGTTATGAACCGCCTGTTGCTTCAGAAATCCAGAAAGGTGGAACAAAGCTATCATTGTCAGAAGTAAGAAAACAGGTATTAAATGAACTTTCAGGCAGTTGTTAGGCCACAACGTTTTAAGCCCAATGGAGAGAATAATGCAAATTTTGCCACCAAGATCCGCTATTAAGATTCACATTCAGGATGTGTCCCTGCAGTATCCAAGAATTTTCCAGATAGGACTAGGCTCACTATATCTCACCTACAGAGCAAACGTGATGGAACAGACATTTGAATGTGGTTCCCTTTTACTGTGTTTGTGGGGCTTTCCCTCAAGTCACATCTTCAGGGGAAATTCTTAGTGATAAATGACCTCCAAGCAAGTATGTGACACTCAGGAAGCAGAATGTTTGGAAAACAATGTTCCTTCAAGGAAAGAAAGGCATCAGCAGAGAATGAATTTTCAGTCCTTTATCTATCAAGAATTGTCTAGATTCTAAGATGTGAGACCTCCAGTCTTACCCTCAGGACCTAACTTGCAGAGTCAGGGAAGTGTGTTTCCCTGCACTAGCCCTGGCTTTTAACCACCTTCCTACATCATCCCAGATCTGCCCATGAGGAAACAGGCTGCAGGAATGTGTTCAGACTGCTGAGTGCCATACTGTTGTTACCCAGGTGAGGTGACATTCCATTGTAAATAGGCCATCAGCAGCACTTGCGAGCCGCCTTCTTGCTTCTGAAATCCCAAAGGTGGGTCAAAAGCGGTCACTGTCAGAAGTAAAAAAAAAAAAAAGCAATTGTATGGATTTTCTAGCAGTTGCAAATTTGGCCATCAAGGTCCGGTATCCACTGTCAGACTCAGGAGGTGTCTCTGCTGTATCTACCCATATTTCACAAAGACCTAGGCTCCCTGGCTGCTCCTATAGAGAAAATGTGATGGAACAGATGTTTGGATCTTGGATTGCCTTACCCTGTGAGTGTGGGGGACATCCTTACTGTCACAACATCACAAGAAATTGCTACTGAAAAATGACCTGCAAGCAAACGGTTTCAAGCAATGTGTGACTCTCAGCTCACAGAATACTGGGAAAGTACTGTTTCTTCGAGGAAGGAAGGGTATCAACAGAGAGTGTGTTTTCAGGCCTCTATCTATGAAGAACTCTCTTGATTCTAACAAGAGAGCCCTCCAGCCTTCCCAGAGAACCGAACTTCCAGAGTCAGGGCAGTGTCTTCCCTGCCTTTAAATGCTTTGTAAACGTATTCCTAGGTCACATCGAGACTGTCCATGAGGACACAAACTGTGGGAGTGTGTCTGAGTATACAGAGGGCCCATTATGTGCTTACTTAGATAAGGTGACATTCCACTGGAAATAGGCCCGTGACTAGGGGTGGTGATCTGCTTGTTTGCTTCAGAAATCCCAAAGGGTGAACCAAAGTTATTGCTCTTCAAAGTAAGAAAACAGCAATTAGATGGATTTTCAAGCAGGTGCCAGGCCACACAGTTTTAGGACAAACTGAAAGAAAAATGTGAATTGTGCCACCAGTTCCGGTATCCAGGTTCACACTTAGGATGTGGTCCTGCAGTATACACAATTTTCCAGACAGACCTAGGTTCTCTGGATCACTCCTAGAGAAAAAATGTGATGCAACAGAAGTTTGGATGTTGGTTTGCCTTTTCCAGTGAGTGTGGGGGCCTTCCCTAAGGTTACACTGTCAGAGGGAGTTTCTACTGAAAAATGACCTCCAAAGAGCGTTTTCAAGCAGTGTGTGACTCTCAGCACAGAGAATGCAGGGAAAAGTATGTTTCTTCAAGGAAGAAAAGGCATCAACAGAGAGTGTGATATTAGGCCTGTATCTATTAGGAAGTGTCTAGAATCTAACATTGACCTCCAGGCTTGTCCAGGGGACCTAACTACCAGAGTCAAGGCACTGTTTTTCCTGCACTTTCCAAGCCCCCCAAAGACTCCCTAGCTCATATAGGGACTGCCCGTGAGGAAACAGACTGTAGGAGAGTGTCTGAGATTGTATGGTACCAATACTGTGCTTACCTAGATGAGATGACATTCCCCTGGGAATGGACCAGAGGCTAGGAGTGGTGAGTCGCCTGCTTGATTCAGAAATCCCAAAGGATGGACCAAACCTATCATTGTCAGAAGGAAGAAAACAGCAATCGGATGGATTTCCAAGTAGTTGCAAGGCCGTAGCATTTTCCCAAATCAAGAGAAAAAATGTTATTTTTGCCCTCAAAATCCGGTATCCATGTCCAGACTCAGGATGACACCATGCAGTATCCACAAAGTTTCCAGACAGAACTAGTCTCAGTGGATCGATCCTACTGAGAAAATGTGATGGAACAGACGTTTGGATGCTAACTTGTCTTTCTCTATGAATGGGGAGTGCGGCATCCCCATGGTCACACCATCAGGGGAAAGTGCTACTGAAAAATGACCTCCATGCCAGCATATTCAAGCCGTGTGTGTCTCTCTGCACACAAAATGTTTGGAAAGTTATGTTCTTTCAAGAAAAGAAATGCATCAACAGAGAGTGCTTTCAGCCCTCTATCTATCAGGAACTGTCTACATTCTAAGTCGTGAGACCTTCAGTCTTTCCTAGGGATCCTAACACCCAGAGTCAGGGCAGTGTGTTTCCATGAACTTTTCAAGCCTTGTAAACACTTTCCAAGTATATACTGGGACTGCTCCTGAAGAAACAGGCTGCACGAGTGTATCCGAGTGTGTTGGGCAGCATACTGTGCTTACCTGCATGAGGTGCCAATACAATGGAAATCGGCTAGTGGCTGGAGTGGTGAGCAACCTGCTTGTTTCAGAAATTCCAAAGGGTGGACAAATCTATTCCTGTCAAAAGTAAGAAAACAGCAATTGGATGGATTTTCAAGGATTTGCTACGCTGCACCATTTTAGAACCAATGTGGTCCCAAAATGAGTGTGGGAGATAAAAATGAGAATTTTGCCACCAAGTTCATATATACAAGTTCACACTCAGGATGTGTCCCCACAATACCCACGAATTTTCCAGACAGACCTAGGCTCACTTGATCGCACCTAAAGACAAAATGTGATGGAGTACACGTTTGGATGTTGGTTTGCCTTTCCCCGTGAGTGTGGGAGCCTTCCCTACCATTGCACCTTCAGGGGAATTTTCTACTGACCAATGACCTACAAGCAAGTGTTTTCAAGCACCGTGTGACTCTCAGCACACAGAATGTTGGGAAAGCTATGTTCCTTCGAGGAAGGAAAGGCATCCATATGGAGTGTATTTTTAGGCGTCTATCTATCAGGAACTGTCTAGAACCCAAAGCATGAGACTTCAAGGCTTTCCCAGGGTCCTAACTTCCAGAGTTAGGGCACTGTGTTTCCCTGCACCTTCCAAGGCTTTAAACACATTCCTTATTCAAACTGGGACTGCCCATGAGGAAACAGGATGCAGGAGTATGTCTGAGAGGGCTGGGTGCCATACAGTGCTTAACTAGATGAGGTGACATTCCACTGGAAGTGGGCCAGCAGATAGGAGTAGCGAGCCGCCTGCTTGCTTTAGAAATCTCAAAGGTTTGACCAATGTTATCACTGTCATTATTAAGAAGAGAGCAATTGGATGGATTTTCAGGCAGTTGCTAAGGCCGCACTCTTTTAGATCCAACCGACAAAAATTGCTAATTTTGCCAACAAATTCAAGGATGCAGATTCACACTCAGTATGTGTCCCTGTAGTATCCAAGAATTTTCCAGACAGACAGAGGATCATTGGATCTCTCCTAAAGAGAAAACTTGATAGAACAGACATTTGGTTGTTTGTTTTCTTTTTCCTGTGAGTTTGGGGGTCTTCCCTACAGTAACACAGTCATGGGAAATTGTTACTGAAAAATCACCTTCAAGCAAGGATTTTCTTTTCTTTTCTTTTTTTTTAATTAGTTGGAGGCTAATTACTTCACAACATTTCAGTGGGTTTTGTCATACATTGATATGAATCAGCCATAGATTTACACGTATTCCCAATCCCGATTCCCCCTCCCACCTCCCTCTCCACCCGATTCCTCTGGGTCTTCCCAGTGCACCAAGCCGGAGCACTTGTCTCATGCATCCCACCTGGGCTGGTGATCTGTTTCATCATAGATAATATACATGCTGTTCTTTCAAAACATCCCACCCTCACCTTCTCCCACAGAGTTCAAAAGTCTGTTCTGTATTTCTGTGTCTCTTTTTCTGTTTTGCATATAGGGTTATCATTACCATCTTTCTAAATTCCATATATATGTGTTAGTATGCTGTAATGGTTTTTATCTTTCTGGCTTACTTCACTCTGTATAAGGGGCTCCAGTTTCATCCATCTCATTAGGACTGGTTCAAATGAATTCTTTTTAACAGCTGAGTAATATTCCATGGTGTATATGTACCACAGCTTCCTTATCCATTCATCTGCTGATGGGCATCTAGGTTGCTTCCATGTCCTGGCTATTATAAACAGTGCTGCGATGAACATTGGGGTGCACGTGTCTCTTTCAGATCTGGTTTCCTCAGTGTGTATGCCCAGAAGTGGGATTGCTGGGTCATATGGCAGTTCTATTTCCAGTTTTTTAAGAAATCTCCACACTGTTTTCCATAGTGGCTGTACTAGTTTGCATTCCCACCAACAGTGTAAGAGGGTTCCCTTTTCTCCACACCCTCTCCAGCATTTATTGCTTGTAGACTTTTGGATAGCAGCCATCCTGACTGGCGTGTAATGGTACCTCATTGTGGTTTTGATTTGCATTTCTCTAATAATGAGTGATGTTGAGCATCTTTTCATGTGTTTGTTAGCCATCTGTATGTCTTCTTTGGAGAAATGTCTGTTTAGTTCTTTGGCCCATTTTTTGATTGGGTCATTTATTTTTCTGGAATTGAGCTGCAGGAGTTGCTTGTATATTTTTGAGATTAATCCTTTGTCTGTTTCTTCATTTGCTATTATTTTCTCCCAATCTGAGGGCTGTCTTTTCACCTTACTTATAGTTTCCTTTGTAGTGCAAAAGCTTTTAAGTTTCATTAGGTCCCATTTGTTTAGTTTTGCTTTTATTTCCAATATTCTGGGAGGTGGGTCATAGAGGATCTTGCTGTGATTTATGTCGGAGAGTGTTTTGCCTATGTTCTCCTCTAGGAGTTTTATAGTTTCTGGTCTTACATTTAGATCTTTAATCCATTTTGAGTTTATTTTTGTGTATGGTGCTAGAAAGTGTTCTAGTTTCATTCTTTTACAAGTGGTTGACCAGTTTTCCCAGCACCACTTGTTAAAGAGGTTGTCTTTTTTCCATTGTATATCCTCAAGCAAGGATTTTCAACCAGTGTGTTACTCTCATCACACAGAAATCTGGAATATCGATGTTACTTCAATGCACAAAAGACATAAAAGAGGGTGTTTTTCAGGCATCTATCTATCAGGAACTATCTAAAGTCTAAGATGTGAGAACTCCAGGTTTCCACAGAGGCCCTAATTTCCAAAGTCATAGCCAGTATGTTTCATTGCACTTTCAGAGCCTTATGAACACATTCCTGGCTCCTATTGGGTCTGATTCAGAGGAAACAGACTGTGAAATTGTCGAAGAGTGCTGAGAGCCATACTGTTGTTACCTAGATTATTTGACATTTTAATGGAAATGATCCAGCCCAATGAGGTTGCAAGCCACCTGCTTGTGTCAGAAATCTGAAAGATTTGACCAAACCTATTGATGTCAGAAGTAGGAAAATATGAATTGGATGGATTACCAGGCAGCTGCCAGCACACATCCTGTTAGTGCCAAAAGAGAGACAATGCTAATTTTGCCAAGAAGGTCAAATATTCAGGTTCACAGTCAGTATGTTTCCCTTGCAGTATCCAAGAAATTTCCAGAGAGACCTGGGACCATTGGATCCTTCGGACAGAGAAAAATTGATGGAAGAGACATTTTGATGTTTGCTTGCTTTTCCCTGTGAGTGTGGGAGTCTTCCCTACTGTAACACACGTGAGGGGAAATTTTTACTTAAAAATGATTTCCAGGCAAGTGTTTCCACTTAGCAGGTTACTCTCAGCAAACAGAATGCTGGGACACCTGTGTTCACTCGTGGAATGAGCGGCAATGAATAGGGTGCTCTTCAGGCATCTCTCTTTCCATGACTGCTGTCTGGATTCTAAGATGTG
Organism: Cervus canadensis; assembly: GCF_019320065.1. Taxonomy (NCBI): domain Eukaryota; kingdom Metazoa; phylum Chordata; class Mammalia; order Artiodactyla; family Cervidae; genus Cervus; species Cervus canadensis. The sequence goes on along the minus strand of NC_057399.1, from coordinate 67,450,980 downwards.
AGAAGACCACGCTTCCACAGATGCCCTAAATTCCAGAGACACAGCCAGTAAGTTTCCCTGAACTTTCCATGGTTCATGAGCACAGTACTCTATCTTACTGGGACTCCCCATGAGGAAAGAGTCTGGAGGAGTGTGTCTGACACAGCTGAGTGCCATACTGTTTTTAAGTAGTTTAATTGGCATTCCAATGGAAATGATCTTGCCACAAGGAGTTGCACGCTGCCTGCTTGCTTCAGAAATTCCAGTGTTTTGACCAAAGCTATTGCTGTCGTTAGTGGGAAAAGAGCAATTGTACTGATTTTCAAGGAGTTGCTAAACCCCAGCCTACTGTGGCCAACACAGAGAAAATTCTCATTTGCCAACAAGGTCCAGAATCCAGGTTCACACTGAGCATGTGTCCAAGCACTATCCAAGAATTTTCCAGACAGACTTAGGATCACTGGATCCCTCCTACAGGGGACTTCACGGAACAGATGTTTTGACATTTGTTTACTTTTCTCTGTCAGTGTGGGGGCATTTCCCATGGTAACACAGGGGAGGGGAAATTGTTACTTCAGAATGACCTCCAGGCAAGAATTTCCAAGCAGTCTGTCACTCTCAGCAAACATAAGGCTGTGAAATCTATGTTTCTTTGATGAATGAAAGGCAAAAAATAAAAAAGAGTGTATTTCAGGCATCTATCAGAAACTGTCTAGATTCTAAAATGTTAAAACTCCAGATTTGCACAGAGCACCTAATTTTCAGAGTCACAGCCAGTATGTTTCCTTGCATTTCTGATACTAGTGAACCCATTCCTAGGTCCTCCTGGGACTGTCTATGAAGAAACAGGCTGTAGGAGTGTGTCTGATAGTGCTGAGTGCCATCTAGTCTGGTTACCTAATGAGTTTACCTGCCATTGGAAATGATCCAGTGGCAAGGAATTGAAAGTCCCATGTTTGCTGCAGAAATCCAAGAGGTCTGACCAAAGATAGTGCTGTCACAAGTAAGAAAACAGCAACTGGATGGATCTTCAGGTAGTTGCTACTCTGTGCCATTTTAGGACCACCTGAAAGAAAATGCTGATTTAGCCAACAAAGTCCAGGATCCAGCTTCACACTCAGTATGTGTCCATGCAGTATCCAAGCATTTTCCAGACAGACCTAGGATCACTGGATCTCTCCTACAGAGAAAACCTGATGGAACAAACGTTTGGATGTTAGTTTGCTTTTTCCCCGTGAGTGTGGGACCGTCCTGACTGTAACACAGTCAGGGGAAGTTCTTACTGAAAAATGAAATCCAAGCAAGCATTTTAGAGCAGTGAGTTACTCTCAGCACACAGAATGCTAGGAAATCTATGTTCCTTTGATGAAAGAAAAACATAAGAGTAGAGTGTTTTTCATGCATCTGTCTATCAGGAATTGTCTAGATTGTAAGATGTCAGAACTCCAGGTTTGCACAGAGATCTTAATTTCCAGTCATAGCCAGTGTACTTTCCTGCACTTTCCGAGCCTTTTGAACACATTCCTAGCTCATATTGGGTCTGCCCCTCAGGAAAAAGGCTTAGGAAATTATCTGAAAGTGCTGAGTGCCATAATGTTGTTACCTTGATTCGTTGACAATCTATTGGAAATGATCCTGCCACAAGGAGTTGCAAGCTGCCTGTTTGCATAGAAATAGAAATAATTTGACCAAACCCATTTATGTTGTAAGTAGGAAATTGTCAATTGGATGGATTCTCAGCCAGCTGTCAGCCCACACCCTTTTAATGCCAACAGAGAGAAAAGGTGAGTTTTGCCAACAAGGTTCAATATCCAGGTTCACACTCAGTATGTGTCCCTGCAGTGTCCAGGACTTTTCCAAACAAATCTAGGATCACTAGATCTCTCCTGCAGAGAAAACTCGATGGAACTTTTACTCTGAAGCAGGGTCAGTCTTGTTGAGGTGACTCCTTCCCCAAGGCCACAGCTGGGAGGCCTCACACCAAGGCCATAGAAGTGGGGCCCAGAACCAAGGTCACCTGTGAATCTGACTGAGCCCCCTTTGCAACTGTTGCCAAAAGCACCTGATCATCACTAATGAGCTTCCTGACTCCCTACCAGGCAAAGATGCCCACTCCAGTAAACACCCTATGGTACCCCACCCAATCACCTAATATCAACCTTCCAGCAGGAATTTTCTTTGTCTTGAAACTGTAAAAATTGGCTCTTAACCCAGGAAATCAGTCAACTTTCCCTAGTCTGTCAGGTGGTTGGCCCCCTGAGCTCACAGTGCCCACTTTATCTCTGCTCTTTGTTCTTAATACAAACTCACTCCCTTCTGAAATGCTCTATGTCTGGACATTCTTTTCCAACTCATGCTCAGACGGCCTCAACAAGCCTCCCATCACCAGGGCCACTTTCCTGGATCACACTCACCACTTGCTTGTCCACTCCCAGCTCAGAGCAGAAAGGCCCCCTCAGCCTGGTCCTTCCCTCTCACATCCCGTCCCTGGTCACCAGGAGCTCCCACCGTCCCTGGGCAGGCTGTCTTCTGTGTCCTGCAGAGGCCTCTGTGGTATCAGGTGAAGAAACAAGAGGCACCCATGAAGCCTCCCACTCCAGCACAGCAACCAGTACCCACCTACTGAACTCTTCACTCTGGATGGGCCTGGGGGTGTTTCAGGGAACGTCCCCCAACATGTCCTTGTTCTCATCCAATTCCAGCACTGCCCACGTGAGAGTCACTAAGCTACTCTGTGATAACTGCACAGAGAGAATCCTTGTTCACTCGCCCCCCCCAGGATACATGGTTCTTATGGGCAGGTGCCTCCCAGGATATGGGGCTCACCTGGGCAGGTACCCTGCAGGGCTCAGCACCCAGGAACTGTGCACAAAGCCCTCATTGCAAAGAGCCCGCAGCTCCTCTGTTGGACAGATCTGACCTTGAGACCCTCAGAGGAGGACCTGAGGTAACATACAGCAGCTTCAGGATAGCTTTGTGACCTTGGGCTTCACTGGTTGCAGCCTCCTTCCAGCAGGTTTTCCAGAGGGTCCCATAGCACCTAGGCACTGAGTCTGTCTCCACCCACCACCCATCCTCTCCCTGACCCCTGGGTCCCTCTCATTAGAAGAAGGCCTTCCTGAAATCCTCTCCCACTTAGAGGTCAGGTAAAAAGATTAGAAAACAAGTCAGAGCAGCAGCCCCATATCCATCCTGACCCAGAGGACCCACACCTGTTCCTGGAACCCTGGCCAGGACAACGAGGCCCATTTTCTGAAAGCACAAGCCCAGGTGGGCAGACTGTCTGACCTGACTGGCCTGCCCTTTGGATGTGTGCCTGGGTTGAGGTCTATATAAACCTCCTCAAGTGCCTGCAGCTGTGCCTGATGCTGTCTTTCTGCTTAGATCTTGCAGGGCTGGCTTGTTAAGAGAGAGTGAGGGCCCATGGTGTTTCGGGGGATTGGGTCTCTGTTGGGCTCTGCTGGACCTTCTGCAGGAGGTGCTAAGCTGTCACTTCCTAAGGATGGGCTGTGTCGCCTGTTCCTGCTGTTGGAAATCTTCTCAGGCAGAGATTAGGAAGCAAGAAAACAAGCAATGGGAGCAGCACAGGAGGAGTAACTCAGGTAGGAAAGTGCAAAGCTTCCAGGTCACCCACGCCAGGACCATTCTGCCTGACCTACAGGAGCCATGTAAGTAAGCATGCTGTCACTGGAGTGGTTCCACTTTTCTCCAGCCTGTGAGGTCTTTGCAGATATTCAAGTGTTTTATCTGTGAAGGGCGGATGAGGTTCAGGAATGGCTAGCCTGGGGGTCAGCCAGCATTTACTTAGAGATGACTCCGTGGAGTCTCCCAGCTTCCCACTGAGGACCCTCCTTGGGATGGGAGGGGGTGGAGTATGTGCAAGGGCTGCTGGCTACACATGAGTAAGTCCCCATCCCTGACCATCTTCAGAATTGCTCATCCCTGAAGCAAGTGCCCTAATTGGGCTTTCACCTGTGCAACTAGTGGCTTCTTAATTAGCAATGTGGCCATTGATATTAAATGTCCTCCATCAGGACTGAGATGTTACACCACATGTACTGGTGTAAGAACCTGGGGAGGCGTGTGCATCCAGTACCCCTATGCACAGGCTTCAGACTTGACCCCTCAACATTCTGGAGCCCAGGCACTGCTTTAGCATTTCTGAGGGTCCAGTGCTGATTTTAAGGGTTCTGTAATCCACCCTTCATCTGCTTTAATGAGACCCACATTTCTAGGATCCTACAGAGCAGGGTCTGTGTGGCTGCTCCTGTGGCTTCTCTAACATGATCACAAGCTGGGTGGTTTAAAACAACAGGAGTTCATCCTCCCCCAGTCCTGGAGACCAGACATCAGAAATCAAGGTGGCACAGGGCTGAGGTCCCTCCAGAGGCTCCAGGATAGGATCATTCCTGCCTTTTCCAACTTCAGGGGCTCCAGGGTTCCCTGGGCTTGTGGCCCCCTCCCTCCCATCTCTGCCTCTGCCTTTAAGAGGCTTCCCCTTTGTGTCCTCTTTCGTCTCTTTGAAGGAGTCTGTCAGTTGGATTGAAGGTCACCCTAACCCTAGATGACCTTACCTTGCTATCCTTAACCACATCTACAAAGACTCTTAGTCCAGATACGGCCCTGTTCTGGGGGGACACATCTTTGGTGGCCACCATTTACCCCATTCTCTCTGTATCAAATAACACTCATTTTAGGAGATCACCACAGACCCATAAAGACGGGCACAGAGAGCGGCCACACACATGGAGAGAATGAGGCCCTTGGAGTCACCTGGAATGGATGAAGGCCTGGCTTCATCAGGTGAGGGGAATCACAGGGAGGAGAGGAGTATGGTCTTGTTTAGGCTTCAAAAAGACCACGTTGGGGTGGGATGTGAGATGCACAATGGGGGCGGGGAGCTTCATCAGGGCCTGAAGGGGAGGTTAGGCTTGGACCAGGGCCATGGGTGTAGAGGGGACTTATTGTGGGGGCTGGTCATACACCCAGGAGGAAGAGCTCACAGTCACTGGGGCACAAGGACCTGGGAACCTGGGAGGTCTTCGTCTTTCTGAACCTGAAGCGGAAACGTTAAAATTTTACATCACCTCCTGCTCCTTCTGCCTCTGTAACTCAGCTTGCTCCTTGCAAAGTCTGGATCATGTAGGTCATGCAGTCTCAGAAAGTGGGGACTTAGAATACTCGGAGTTGGAGCTCGTCTCCCTTGCCCTTGCCCTTGCCCCTGCAATCCTTCTTGATCATGCCTGTTCATGATAATGAAGAGCCCGCCTCCCTGACACTCCCCTCACCCCAGGGGGAACTCCCCACTCTGCTGGAGCACCTGGCTGTTGGTGGCCACTGACAGCACTCTGGTCTCCTCAGGACCCACTAGGGCTTCAGCTTCGGGATACTGTGAGGTTCAGTTCAGGCAGATGGAATCTGGTCTCCTCAGAACCCACTGGGGCTTCAGTTTGGGGGCATTGTGGGGTTTAGTTCAGGTTGATGGGATCTGGTCTCCTCAGGATCTGCTGGGGGTTCAGGTTTTGGACATTGTGGGGTTCAGTTCAGGCTGACAGGAGATGGGTCACCACAAGACCCATGTGGTTTCAGCTTTGGGGCATTGTGGGGTTCAATTCAGGCTGATAGAATTTGATCTCCTCAGGACCTTATGGGGCTTCAGCTTTGTGACATTGTGGGGTTCAGTTCAGGCTGACAGGAGATGGGTCACCACAGGATCCATTGTATTTTGGCTTTGGGGCATTACGGGGTTTAGTTTTGGCTGATGGAACCTGGTCTCCTCAGAATCCCCTAGGACTTCAATTTTGGGGCATTGTGGGGTTCAGTTGAGGCTGACAGGACTCTGATCTCCTCAGAACCCATTGGTGCTTCAGCTTTGGGACATTGTGGGGTTCAGTTGAGTCTGACGGGAGTCTGGTTTCCTTAAGATTCCTGCCACGATGTGCTGCTGAAAGAAAAAGTGAGGAAAATTGGGAAGAAGCTTCTGTGGGTGGCTGTTGTTGAAAATCTGTCTTAAGAGGACCAAAGACTGTTAGGGCTTGATGTGGAAAGTTGTGGGATTTTAGTCAGTTTTCGTCTGTAGTATAAGATGGTGTCCTATATTGTTCCTTGGTGTGTGGTTTCCATTTTTCCCAGCATGGTTTATTGGGGGGGCAGGGGACTGTCCTTTCCCACATGTATGTTCTTAGTTCCTTTCTTGTAAATTAATTACCATGCACCTGTAGGCTTGCTTCTGAGCTCTCTTGACTATTTCTGTGCCAATTCTACACGTCTTCTGGTGACTTTAGGTCCATACTCTAGATTGAAGTCAGGGATAGACAGGCCACCAGCCTGTTCTGCTTTCTCAGGATCCCTTTGGCTCTTTTGGTTCCTTTGTGGCTCCACACAGATGTGAAGATTGCTTTTTGTTTCTGTGAAAAATGTCATTGAAATGTTGGCAGTGATTGCATGAATGTGTACGTTGCTTTGTTTAGCATGGATATTTTAATGGTATTTTCACCCATAAGCATGAGTCTTGTAGTTTTTAGCTTTCAGGTCTTTCAATCCTTGGTTAGATTTCTAGTTATGTGGGGGAGGGGATGCAATAGTAAAAGGAATTATTTTCTTAATTTCTCTTTCTGATAGTTCATTATTAGTGTAGAGAATCACAAATGATCTTGCAGTTCTGCTGACTTTCTTTTTTCTTTTTTTTTGGCCCCGCAGCTCGACATGTTGGATCTTAGTTCGCTGACCAAGGATCAAACCTGTACCCCCTGCAGTGGAAGTGCAGGCTTAACCACTGGACTGCCAGGCAAGTCTGTGAATTCGCTTTTTAGTTCTGACAGTTGCTTTGGTGTAGTGTTATGTGCAAAACTAGAATTAAGACATCTCAGTTTCAGTTCCATCTGGTCATCCACAGCACCCAGGGCATGGTGTCTACTAATATACTCTTCCTATGGTGCCTTTTAATACCATGTGGTACATGGCAATTAACATCAAACTACTTTAGCTGAATTTGGTTAGGTTAAGTCTTGGCCTCTATTGCAATGTTCGATGTCATCTCTGATTTTCTGGCATGTGACTTACATGGCTGTATTGAAAAGTAACTTACTTTCTAGCAAAATTTCAAATGTGTCTACTTTAAATAGTGGTACAAAGTTTTCTACATTCACACCAAATACCACAATGTGTTTTACCCAAAACATGGTCACTTTCCTGGGGAACCAGCCCACAACCCCAAAATGGGGGATAATTATGGTTTCCACATTACAATCCCATCCATAGGACCAGTTCAACTTTCATCAGCTTCCCAAGATTTGTGCAACTGTCTTTCTTCATTCCAATGCAGTTTTCTTTTTCTGGAGCCATCACTGGGGCTTTCCCTCATGTTGAAAACCTTCATGGATTTAAAGTGACAAGATGACTGTGATCTGGGTGGCTTTTCAGTGTGGTTTCTTTCACTGAGAATGTTTTTAGTGCTTTTCCATGTTGTGCCATGTGTCATTTTTTTCATTGTGCTTACAAACCTATAACAACATTTATTATTTGAGTCATTTTAAGTATGAACTTCTATAGCATTAACTGCACTCACATTGTAAAAATTTCCCCACCATTCATCTCCAGAATCTTTCCCTTTTCCTGAAGTGACACTGTAACCATTAAATACTCATAACCCCCAATCCCTGGCCATCTTATTCTACTTGGAATTTGTCTTATATGGATATCTCATACTAGTGGAATCATAGAACATTTTTCCTTTTGTGTCAGCCTTGTTTCACTTCACCTAATGACTTGAAGTCTCATCTATATTATAGCATGTATGAGAGTTATCTTGTTTTTAAAGGTTGAATCATATCCCATTGTGTATATACTACATCGTGCTTATCCAGTCATCTGTTGAACACTTGTGCTGCTTCCACCTTTTGGTTACTATGAATAATGCTGCTATGAATATGGGGTTTGAATATCTGTTCCAGTATTTGGTTTTAAATATTTTGAGTGTATAACCTGGACAGGAATTGATGGATTCTATGTTAACTCTGTGTTTAAGTCTTTGAAAAGTCCCCTATTATTTTCTGAAGCTGTGGCATTATTTTACTAGATTCCTTTATATGGCAGAGTAATGCATCTCATGGATGGAACTGCCCTATTTGCTCTTCCATTCACTTGTTGGTGGACCTTTTCATTGTTTTTAACTTGGGCTATCAAGAACACTGCTGCTGTAAATATTGGTGTACAAGTATATATTTGAAACCTCTTTTAAATTCTTTGGAGGTATATCTAGGAGTGGAGTTACCAAAACGTATGATATTTCAGTTCAGTCACTCAGTCATGTCCGACTCTTTGTGACCCCGTGGACTGCAGCACACCAGGCTTCCCTATCCATTACCAATTCCCGGAGCTTGCTCAAACTCATGTCCATCGAGTTGGTGATGCCATCAACCATCTCATCCTCTGTTATCCCCTTCTGCTCCTGCCTTCAATCTTTCCCAGCATCAGGGTCTTTTCCAATGAGTCAGTTCTTCATATTAGGTGGCCAAGTATTGCAGTTTCAGCTTCAGCATCAGTACTTCCAATGAATATTCAGGGCTGATTTCCCTTAGGATTGACTTGTTGGATCTCCTTGCAGTCCAAGTGATGCTCAAGAGTCTTCTCCAACATCACAGTTCCAAAGCATCACTTCTTCAGTGCTCAGTTTTCTTTGTAGTCCAGCTGTAACATCAATACATGAGTTTTGGAACAACCATAGCTTTGAGTACATGGACCTTTGTTGGTAATGTCTCTGCTTTTTAATATGCTATCTAGGTTGGCCATAACTTTTATTTCAAGGAGCAGATGTCTTTTAATTTCATGGCTGCAGTCACCATCTTCAGTGATTTTGGAGCCCCCCCCCCCAATAAAGTCTGTCACCATTTCCATTGTTTTCCCATCTATTTGCCATGAAGTGATGGGGCCGGATGCCATGATCTTAGTTTTCTGAATACTGAGTTTTAAGCCAACTTTTTCACTCTCCTCTTTCACTTTCATCAAGAGACTCCTTAGTTCTTCTTTGCTTTCTGTCATAAGAGTGGTGTCATCTGCATATCTGAAATTATTGATATTTCTCCTGGCAATTTTGATTCCAGCTTGTGCCTCATCCAGCCCCGGGATTTCACATGATATACTCTGCATATAAGTTAAATAAGCAGGGTGCTGTACTCCTTTCCTGATTTGGAACCAGTCCATTGTTCCATGACTAGTTCTAATTGTTGCTTCTTCACCTGCATACAGATTTCTCAGGAGGCAGGTAAGGTGGTCTGGTATTCCCATATCTTTCAGAATTTTCCACAGTTTGTGGTAATCTGCACAGTCAAAGGCTTTGGCATTGTTAACAAAGCAGAAGCAAATATTTTTCTGGATGTTTCTCTCTCTTGCTCTTTCAATGATCCAACGGGTGTTGGCAATTTGATCTCTGGTCCCTCTGTCTTTTCTAAATCCAGCTTGAACATCTAGAAATTCATGGTTCATTTACTGTTGAAGCCTGGCTTGGAGAAATTTGGTCATTACTTTGTTAACGTGTGAGATGAGTGCAACTGTGTGGTAGTTGGAGATTCTTTGGCTTTGCCTTTCTTTGGGATTGGAGTGAAAACTGACCTTTTCCAGTCCTGTGGCCACTGCTGAGTGATATAATTACATTTTTATGTTTTCAAGAAAATGCTTGTTTTGCACACATTGATTGCACCATTTTACCTCTCCACAAGTAAAGTTTTGAGTTTCAATTTTGTACATTTTCGCCAACATTTGTCATTTGTCTTTATTGCTGATTTTCCTCACATCCATCCTGAGTGCCTTATTAAGGAGGAAGTCATAATGCAGGACCCACATTTGAGGAGAGGGGAGTTAGCTTCATATACTTGATGGACAGCTGAGTCTGTATCAATTATTTAGAATCTTTCTGTGTGAGATTTTTATTCAACCTTACTCATAAAACCTAATTTTTACTTTTTACCAGTTTGGACACCTGAAAATTATTTTAAACTTTTGGGAGCTTCCCTGGTGGCTCAGCCTGTAAAAGCATATGCTTGCAATGCAGGAGACCCGGGTTCAATCCCTGGGTGGGGAAGATCCCCTGGAGAAGGAAATGGCAACCCACTCCAGTACTCTTGCTTGGAAAATTTCATGAATGGGGGCACCTCGTAGCTTACAGTCCATGGGGTTGCAAAGAGTCAGACACGACTGAGCAACTTCACTTTCACTTTCTTTTGCCTATAATCCAGCCAATTAGACTGCTTAGTTCATTCTAGCTTTGGCTATTGAGAGCTTTTTCCATACTCTCCTGCTTTTATTTTACATAATTCAGCTTTTATGGGGCTTTTTGGTCCTTCTTTCTCATATTTTAAGATTATGCTGCTTTACATATTTACTGTCTCAGTCCTAGTATCAGACACATATTTAAAGAGTCCTTGTCCCTTTTTATTAGAGCATATTAATAAAAACTTGTATGTGGGAACTTAATAATCTCAGCAGATAATGCATGGAAATACACATGCATGTATCCAGACTATGCATACACACGGTTATGAAGATTTTCACATGGAGTTATATGTTTCTGTATTAGGCTAAAGATAGTTTATAATGATGTCTCCAACCTGATCTCTTATGACACAGGTATTATAACCTTCTCCTTTTGTCTGCCTGTAACTTCCCACTCCAATGGTAAGAAACCTGGCTTCCACTACTCATCACTTATCAAATTCAGGGCTTGCTCCTTCAATGACTGATATGGTAGTTTCAGTCCTGTTAGCTACAAACCCCCATGGAAAGAACTTACAGAGCCCATTGTTTATGTATGGTACATTTTGCCTTTGGCCTGCAGATTCCATTCATTTATACAGTGAACTTAGGTCAGATAATTTTGTCCTAACAGTGAGAGTGGCTTTTTAAAAATTTTCTTCTTCCTTTTAAATCTTTTGGCTGTGCCACGGCATGTGGGGTTTTAGGACCCTGACCAGGAATTGAACCCACATTTCCTGCACTGACAACGTGGAGTCTTAACCACTGGACCCCTAGGGAAGTCTGAAGCTTTTCATGTATTTCTCAATCTGTTAGATTCTTTGTTAAATTCTGCATTCCAGTCTTTGCCACTCCATACCATAAATAAATAAATGTGAATAGGTAATAAATTACTTGTGTTCTGAAAACAAAAATCTATGTGCTTAGACAAATGCATAGTGGCAGGTATTCCTCACTAAAGTACCATGTGAAATATTTCAGCCATATATTCCATAAACTGTTTATCATGTCTGTTTTACCTTTGCTAGAATGTCTTATAAGATCATACAGTGCGTAGCACTTGAGGCTGGATTCCTTCACTTAGTAATGTAAGTGTTAGATTCATGCTTTTCTTTATTTATTTTTATTTTTTTATAAATTGGTCTGTGGTTCATTCCTCTATATCTCTGAATGCTATTTTATTGCATTAGATGAGAGGAAAGATAATTTCCCCCCTAGTCTCAATGTTCTTCACTGAGATGTTCATAATGAAAGGGAGATGGATTGGAGAAAAACAATCAGAAGTTTAATATATGCCATGCATACCTCCTATATAGTTGAAAGATACCTGGGAAAACAGTCACTTTCTGAAATGGTCCAAGACTTTACCTTAAATGCTATCATCAGCTAAGAATGAAAGAAGGAGGTTAGGGAATGGAAGAAGCTATTTAAGGGAGATTATTAGGTGAAGCACAGTAAACAAAGGCATGGTGGTATGCAGATTAACTTCCAGGTCCATTCCATAGACCTTCTTGATATTTAGTCAAGTCATTTAGTGAAATCAAGTCAGTCTTGATACTTAGTCCATTCTTGATATTTAGTCATCCTCTATTTCCTGGTCCAGACAGGGACACATCCTTAAAGATGGAGATATCCTTAATAGATGTAAATCTACTTCATAAAATGGCATTTCGACTTGGTTTTCAAAGATCCTCCTGGGGCGGCTGTTTTTTTTTTTTTAATTAATCAGTCCAAAATAACCCTTTTGTCAAATGGGCATATTTTGGGTGTGCTGTTTTGTGCTCCCCTTGAAAATGTGCATTCAGGGGAGGAGTGTCACCCTGGAGACTGTTGATATGTGACCCCATGGACAGGGACTGGGGTGGTCACCCTGGAGACTGTGGAATTGTGAGCCCAGTTGCAAGGCTTGGGAAGGGGTCACCGTGGAGACTGTGGATGTGTGACTCCAGGTACAGTGTCTGGGAGGGATCACCCAGGGGACTGTAGATATGTGATCCTAGATATAGGGTTTGGGAGAGTGTCACCCTGCAGACTGTGGACATGTGACCCCAGGTGCATGGTCCAGTGTGTTGTGGTCACCCTGGAGATTGTGGAAGCATGACCCCAGGTACTGGGTCTGGGAAGTGGGGTCATCCTGGAGATGTGCACATGTGATTCCAGACACAGGATATTTCAGGTGGAGTTACCTTGGAAACTGGACGAGTGACCCCAGGTGCAGGGTCTGGGGTGAGGTCACTCTGGAGACTGTGGATGAGTGACAAATGTGCAGGGTTAGGGGATGGGGTCACCTTGGAGACTGTGGACATGTGGCCTCAGGTGCACGGTTTGGGAGGGACATCATTCTGGAGACTAGACATGTGACCATAGGTACAGGGTCTGAATGGGGTTACCCTGGACACTTGGATATCTAATCCCAGGTACAGGGTCTGGGATGGGAATGACCCAGGAGACTCTGGACATGTGACCTCAGGTACAGTGTATGGAGGGGTCACTCTGGAGATAGCAGACTTTTAACAATAGGTAAAGGGTCTTCAATGGGTGTCACCCTAGAGAATGTGGATGTGTGAGCCCAGGTGCAATGTGTGAAATGCAGTTCACCCTGGAGACAGTGGACATGTGAATCCAACTACAGGGTAGGGGAGGGCAGTCATCCTGGAAATTGTGGACGTGTGACAACAAGTACAGGATCTTGCAGGGAAGGGTCACCCTGGAAACTGTGGACAACTCACCCCAGGTACAGATTATGAGAGGTGGGGTCACACTGGAAACCGAGGACATGTAATCCTGATTCCAGGGTCTGGGAAGGGGTGACACTGGAGCCTGTGGACCTGTGACCACAGGTTCAGTGTTTGGGAAGTGACATCCCACAGGAGACTATGGACATGTGACCCCAGGTGCAGAGTCCGAGAGGGAGTCACCCTGGAGACTGGATGTGTGACCCCAGGTACAGGCTCTTGAGGGTGGGGAAACCCTGGAGACTGTAGACATGTAAACTCAGGTACAGGATTTTGGATGAGTCATTCTGGAGACTGTGGATATGTGACTCCAGGGTGAGTGTCTGAGAGGGGCTCACCTTGGAGACTATGTATGTGTGACCCCAGGTACAGGGTCTGGAAGTTGGGGTAACCCTGATGACTGTGTCCATGTGACACCAGGTACAGTGTCAGGGGAGGGTTATCATCCTGGCCACCATGAACATGTGACTCCAGGTACAGGGTCTGAGATGTGAGGTCAGCCTGGAGACAGGCCAAGTAAACTGAGGTACAAAGTTTGGTGAGGTGGGGTCACACTGGAGACTGTGGATGTGTAACCACAGATGCAAGGTCTAGAAGGGGTGTCACCCTGGAATCTATGGATGTGTGACCCTAGGTGGAAAAGGGAGTCACACTGGAGGCTGTGGCCACGTGACCCCAGGTGCAGAGCCTGAGACATGGGGTCACACTGGAGACTGTGGATGTGTGATGCCAGGTACAAGAAATGGGAGTGATGTTAACCTGGAGAATGTTGACATGTGAGACCAGGTGCATGAACTGGGAGGGGTTACCCCCTGGTGAAAGTGAGCATGTGACCCCCGCTTCAGGGTCTGTGAAGGGTGTCACTCTGGAGAATGTGGAAATCGGATCCCAGGGTTCCTCTTGAGTTGCAGCAGGGAATATGGGGTTTGTCTCGAGTTGCAGTGGGAAATTCAGGATTCCCCTTGAGTTGCATCAGGGGACTCAAAACTCCCCTAGAGTTGCGATGGGAACTCAGTGTTCCTCTCCAATTGCAGTGTGGGACTCAGGGTTCCACTCGAGGCATGGTGGGGAATTTGGGTTCCTCTCGAGTTGGAGGGTTACTCAGGGTTCTCCTCGATTTGTGGTTGGGCCTCCTCTCGAGTTTCCTTGGGGCAATACATCTCTAGCAGGGATGTGCAAGGTGACTCCTTTCTTATTGCAATGTGCAGGTGGCTACTCACTAGTTTTGGCATAGCTGTGGTTGGGGTCAGCTTTGTACTGTGGTGGGTTTGATTCTCTCTAGTTGTGGTATGCAAGCTCCTCTCTACCTGTGGTGTGAGGTTCGTCTCTATTAGCAGTAGAGGGTCTCCTCTCAATGTGTGATTTCCATAGAGTTCCTCTCAAGTAGTGAGGGAGGGCTTCTCTCGAGTTGCAGGGCTATATCCTCTCTGGTTGGGGTGTGGGTGGCTCCATGGGGGAGGTCCTCTATTTTGGCAATAGGGGTTCCTCACTAACATTAGTGGGATTGCTTCTCTCTAGTTGTGAACGATGCCACTCAACTTACTTCAGGGAGCTCGTCTCTATTTGTGGCAGAGGGGCTTCTCTCTAGGATTGATGTCCTGGGGGAATCCACTCTAGTTTTTCTGGGGGGATCTGCTTCAGTTTTATCTGAGGAGCCCCACTGTCATTATGGCCAGAGACCCCTTTTCTTGTTATTGACTAGGGCTCCTGTCAAATTGCAGCAGGGAACTCGAAGTGCGTCTTGAGTTACAGAAGGTGACTCAGGGATCCTTTAGAGTTGTGGTGGAGCCTCCTCTCGAGCTGCATTGGGGCAGATCCTCTCCAGTAGTGCTGTGCAGGCTAGTCCCTGTCTACCTCCATTGTGTGGGAGGCTACTCTCTAGTTACAGCATGGAGCTCCTCTCTAGTTGCAGTAGGGGTCCACTCTTTATTTGTGGCAGGTTGGCTCCTCTCTACTTGTCATTTGCAGAGTCCTATCTGTTCTGTCAGGGAGGCACCTCCTTAGTTGTGTAGCTGGGCTCCTCTCTAATTGCGGTAAAGAGTTCTCAAATTGTGATGGGTGTGGCTTCTCTCTGGTTGTGATGTGAAGGGGCCATTTTCTAGTTGCAATGTGCAAGAAGCTACTCTCTAGTTGTGGCAGTGGGTGTTTTCTTTAGTTGTGGCATGGTGGGCTACTTGCTAATTGTGGCAAGGGTCTTCTGTCTAATTGTGATTTGTGGGTATGCTCCTGTCTAATGGAAATCTTAAGGGGGGCTTATCTCTAGATAAGGCAGGGGTCTCCTTTTTAGTTGCATTTTTGGCCTCCTCTTTCGTTTTGATCTGTGTGGGAGTTCCACTCTAGTTTTGATGTGAATGGGCACTTTTTTCTAATTGTGATGTGTTGGTCGCACTCCTGTCTGTCTGTGCAAGGGTTATTCACTCTAGTTATGGCAGTGGTGCTCCACTCCAGTTGCGATTTAAGGTGGGAGTGGCACCTCCGTAGTTGCAGCAATATGCCTGAATGTCAACTATCTAGTTGTGGCATGTATTCAACCCTCTAGTTTTGGTGGTTGGGTTTCACTATAGTTGTGATGTGCTGGGGTGGTCCTCCATAGGTGTGCTGTGCTTGGGGAAGTCCTCTTTAGTTGTGGAGTGGGAACTCCTGTCTTGTTGCATTGTGCTGTGCAACTCTTCTCCAGGTTCAATTTTCTGGCTCATTTCTATTTGTAGTTTGAGGGGCTACACTCTAGTAGTGGTGTAGCGCCTCCTCTCTGGATGTGCTGTGTGAGATTGCTCCTCTCTAGTTACAGGGTGTGGGGCCTCATTTTTACATGTGGTGTCTGGGTGGGCTCCTCTCTAGTTCTGGTGGGCTACTCATCACGATGTGCATCAGAGGAATTCATGTTTCTCTCGAGTTGTGGTGGAGACATCATTTTGAGCTATGGTGGGGTTGCTTCTGTCTCAATTGAAGCCAGGGAATCAGCTCTCATCTCGAGTTGATTTGGGGTACACGGAGCTCTTTCATGTTGCTGCGGGGACCTCAGGGTCCCTCTAGGTTGTGACAGTGTTCTTGGGGACTCTCTGGAGTTCCATCAAGGAAGTCAAGGCTCCTTTCGTGTTTGATGGGGAACACGGACTTGCTCTGCACGCAATGCAGGGGAATCGGGCCTCATCTTGTGGCAAGGGGGACGTCTCATGGTTTTTCTCGAGTTGCGGTGGGAACCTGGGGTATATTCTCGAGTTACGACGGGGATGGCCCTTCAAAACTCGTGTTTGTTCAGCAACATCAGCACATTTGTCTAGTTGCGAGGGACACGTCGGGATTCTCCTCAAGGCTTGAAAGGGCAATAGGAACGCCTCTCGAGGTGAGGCAGGAGACCCAGGGTCCCTTTCCAGTTGCCACTGGGATACTGGGATTCCTGTTAATTTTCAAGAGGAGTCAGGCATCGTGTCCTTTTGAAGCATTGAACTCCACGTTCCTCTCAAGTTTTCAAAGGGATGTGAGGCCTCCTGTCGAGAAGAGGTGGGGAACTAGGGCTTTCTCTAGCGTCTCCACAGGGGATTCAGACATCCCTTCATCTTGTGAGATGCAAGACGAGCCTGCATTCAAGTCACTGCAGGGAAATCCGGCCTGATTTCAAGTTAGGGCAGCTCGGTGTCCATTCCACTTGAGGCAGCAAATTCAGGGTCCCTCTCACATATGTATAGCTGAGAGAAGCCTCCTCTAGAGGTGATTGTGGAAAATTGGCATTCCTCTTGAGACAAAGCCAGGGTATCAGCTCTCATCTTGAGATAATTTGGGGTACACAGAGCTTTTCTCAAGTTGCTGTGCTGAATTTAGTGTTCCTCTATACTTGGGACGGTGTTCTCAGGAAATCTCTGGAGTTGCCTCAAGTAAGTCAAGCCACTTGTCGTGTTTGAAGGGGAATGCAGTATGGCTCTGGAGCCAATGCAGGGGAATTGGGCCTCATCTCGAGTTGATTTGGGGTAAACAAAGCTCTTTCATGTTGCTGCGGGGACCACAGGGTCGCTCCAGACTTGTGACAGTGTTCTTGGGGACTCTCTGGAGTTCTATCATGGAAGTCAAGGCTCCTGTCCTGTTTGACGGTGAACACGGAATTGCTCTGCAGGCAATGAAGTGGAAACGGGCCTCATCTCGTGGAGAGTGAGAAGTCTCATGGTTTTTCTCGAGTTGCAGTGGGAACCTGGGGTATATTCTCGAGTTACGACAGGGAAGGCCCTTCAAGAACCGTGTTTGTTCAGTGACGTCAGGACTCCTGTCTAGTTGCGAGGGATACCTCGGGATTCTCCTCGAGGCTTGGCAGGGCAATAGGGATGCCTCTCGAGGTGAGGCCGGAGACCCAGGGTCCCTTTCCAATTGCCACAGGGACATTGGGGTTCCTATCAATTTTCAAGAGGAGTCAGCCATCGAGTCCTTTTGACACATTGAACTCCGCCTTCCTCTCGCGTTGTCAAAGGGATGTGAGGCCTCCTTTCGAGATGAGGCGAGGTACTAGGGCTTTCACTAGGGTTTCCACAGGGGATTCAGACATCCCTTCGTCTTGGGAGATGAAAGACGAGGCTTCATTCAAGTCACTGCAGGGAAATCCGGCCTTATTTCAAGTCAGGGCATCTTGGTGTCCATTCCACGTGAGGCAGCCAACTCAGGGTCCCTCTCACATACCTAGAGCTGAGAGAAGCCTCCTCTTGAGGTGCTTGTGGAAAGTTGGCATTCCTCTTGATTTGAAGCCAGGGAATCAGCTCCCATCTCTAGATGATTTGGGGTACATGGAGCTTTTATCGAGTTGCTGTACTGAACTTGGTGTTCCACTAGATTTGGGACGGTTTTCTCGGGGAGTTTCTAGAGTTACCTAAAGGAAGGCAAGCCACTTGTCATGTTTGATGGGGAATGCGGGATGGCTCTGGAGCCAATGCACAGGAATCAGGCCTCATCTCAAGTTGATCTGGGTTCCATGGAGCACTCTCGTTTTGCTGGGGGACCGCAGGGTCCCTCTAGACTTGTGACAGTGTTCCTGGGGACTCTCTGGAATTCCATCAAGGAAGTCAAGGCTCCTTTCCTGTTTGAATGGGAACACGGACTTGCTCTGCATGCAATGCAGGGGAATCTGGCCTCATCTCGTGGCGAGGAGTTAGACTCATGGTTTTTCTCGAGTTGTGGTGGGAACCTAGGATATGTTCTCGAGTTACGGCAGGGATGGCCCTTCAAAACTTGTGTTTGTTCAGGGACGTCAGCACATCTGTCTAGTTGTGAGGGACAGTTCGGGATTCTCCTCGAGCCTGTCAGGGCAATAGGGAAACCTCTCGAGATGAGGCGGGAGACCCAGGCTCCCTTCCCAGTTGCCCCTGTGATATTGAGATTCCCATCAGTTTTCTAGAGGAGGCAGTTATCGTCTCCGTTTGAGGCATTGAACTCTGCTGACTCTCAATTTGTCAAAGGGATGTGAGGCGGGAGACCCAGGGTCCCTTTCCAGTTGCCACAGGGATATTGAGATTCCTATCAATTTTCAAGAAGAGGCAGTCATCATCTCCTTTTGAAGCATTTAACTCCGCGTGCCTTTCGAGGTTTCAAAAGCATGTGAGGCCTCCTGTCGAGATGAGGCAAGGAACTAGGACTTTCTCTAGGGTCTCCACAGGGCATTCCGACATCCCTTCATCTTGTGAGATGAAAGACGATCCTGCATTCAAGTCAGTGCAGGGACATCCGGCCTTATTTCGAGTCATGGCATCTCGGTGATCATTCCGCTTGATGCAGCAAAGTCAGGGTCCCTCTCACATACCTAGAGCTGAAAGAAGCCGCCTCTTGAGGGGCTTGTGGAGAGCTGGCATTCCTCTTGATTCGAAGCCAGGGAATCAGCTCTCATCTTGAGATGATTTGGGGTACACAGATCTTTTCTCGAGTTGCTGTGCTGAACTTGGTGTTCCTCTAGACTTGAGACTGTATTCTCCAGGAATCTCTGGAGTTGCCTAAAGGAAGTCAAGCCACCTGTCGTGTTTGATGGGGAATGTGGGATGGCTCTGGAGACAATGCAGGGGAACCGGACCTCATCTCGGGTTGATTTGTAGTACATGGAGCACTTTCATGTTGCTGCGGGGACGTCAGGGTCCCTCTATACTTGTGACAGTGTTCTTGGGGACTCTCAGGAGTTCCATCAAAGAAGTCACGGCTCCTTTCATGTTTGATGGGGAACACAGACTTGCTCTGCACGCAGTGCAGGGGAATCGGGCCTCATCTCGCAGCGAGCAGAAAGTCTCATGGTTTTTCTCGAGTTGTGTCAGGAAGCTGGGTTATTTTCTCGCGTTTCGACGAGGATGGCCCTTCAAAACTCGTGTTGGATCAGCGACGTCAGGACACCTGTCTAGTTGTGAGGGACACCTCGGAATTCTCCTCGAGGCTTGGCAGGGCAATAGGGACGCCTGTCGAGGTGAGGGGGGAAACCCAGCTTCCCTTTGCAGTTGCCACAGGGATATTGGGATTCCTATCAATTTTCAAGTGGAGTCAGACATCCTCTCCTTTTGAAGCATTGAACCCCACGTACCTCTCGAGCTTGCAAAGGGATGTGAGGCCTCCTGTTGAGATGAGGCGGGGAACTATGACTTTCTCTAGGGTCCCACAGGGAATTCAGACATTTCTTAATCTTCTCAGAAGAAAGACGAGCCTGCATTCAAGTCACTGCAGGGAAATCTGGCCTTATATCGAGTCAGGGCATCTTGGTGTCCATTCCACTTGAGGCAGCAAACAGGGTCCCTCTCCCATACCTATAGCTGAGAAAAGCCTCCGCTTGAGTTGCTTGTGGAAAGTTGGCATTCCTCTTGATTTGAAGCCAGGGAGTCAGCTCTCATCTTGAAATGATTTGGGGTACACAGAGCTTTTCTCGAGATGCTGTGCTGAAATTGGTGTTCCTCTAGACTTGGGATGCTGTTCTCGGGGAATCTCTGGGGTTGCCTAAAGAAGCCAAGCCACTTGTCCTGTTTGATGGGGAATGCAGGATTGCTCTGGAGCCAATGCGGTGAAATCGGGACTCATCTCGAGTTGATATGGGGTGCATGCAGTTCTTTCATGTTGGTGAGGGGACCTCAGGGTCCCTCTAGACTTGTGACATAATTCTTGGGGACTCTCTGGAGTTCCATCAAGGAAGTCAAGGCTCCTTTCGTGTTTGAATGGGAACACGAACTTGCTCTGCATGCAATGCAGGGGAATCGGGCCTCATCTCGTGGCGATGGGGAAGTCTCATGGTTTTCCTTGAGTTGCGGGGGGAACCTGGTGTATGTTCTCGAGGTAAGGCGTGGATGGCCCTTCAAAACTCATGTTGGTTCAGTGACGTCAGGACTCCTGTCTAGTTGGGAGGGACAACTTGGGATACTCCTCGATGCTTGGGAGGGCAATAGGGACGCCTCTAGAGGTGAGGTGTGAGACCCAGTGTCCCTTTCAGTTGCGAGAGTGATACTGTGACTACTGTCAGTTTTCAGGAGTCAGGCTTCATCTCCTTTTGAAGCATTGAACTCCGCATGCCTCTCGAGTTGTCAAAGGTATGTGAGGCCTCCTGTCGAGATAAGCCAGGGAAATAGGGCTTTCTCTAGGGTCTCCACAGGGGACTCAGACATCCCTTCTTCTTGTGATATGAAAGATGAGCCTGCATTCAAGTCACTGCAGGGAAATCCGGCCTTAGTTCCAGTCAGGGCATCTTGGTGTCTATTTCAATTGAGGCAGCAAACTCAGGGTCCCTCTCACGCAACTATAGCTGATTAAGCCTCCTCTTTAGGTGTTGTTTAAAGCTGGCATTCCTCTTGAGTCAAAGCCAGGGAATCAGCTCTCATCTCGAGATGATTTGAGGTACACGGAACTGTTTTCTAGTTGCTGTGCTGAACGGGGTGTTCCTCTATACTTAGGACGGTGTTCTCGGGGAATCTCTGTAGTTGCCTAAAGGAAGTCAAGCCACTTGTCGTGTTTGATGGGGAACGTGGGATGGCTCTGGAGCCAAAGTAGGGGAATCTGGCCTAAATCGAGTTGATTTGGGGTATACCGAGCTGGTTCGTGCTGCTGCTGTGACCTCAGGGTCCCTCCAGGCTTGTATCAGTGTTCTTAGGGACTCTCTGGAGTTCCATCAAGGAAGTCAAGGCTCCTTTCACGTTTGATGGGAAACATGGAATTGCTCTGCACACAATGCAGGGGAATCTGGTCTCATCTCTCATCGAGCGGGAAGTCTCATGGTTTTTCTCGAGTTGCAGAGGGAACCTGGGTTATATTCTCGAGTTACGACGGGGATGGCCCCTCAAAACTCGTGTTTGTTCAGCGACGTCAGGACTCCTGTCTAGTTGTGAGGGACAACTCAGGATTCTCCTTGAGGCTTGGCAGGACAATAGGGACGTCTCTCGAGGTGAGGCGGGAGACCCAGTGTCCTTTCAAGTTGCCACAGGGATACAGGGATTCCTGTCAATTTTCAAGAGGAGTCAGTCATCGTCTACTTTTGAAGCACTGAACTCCACATTCCTCTCGTGTTTTCAAAGGGATGTGAGTCCTCCTGTCGAGATGAGGTGGGGAACTAGGGCTTTCTCTAGGGTCTCCACAGGCATCCCTTCATCTTGTGAGATGAAAGACGAGCCTGCATTCAAGTCACTGCAGGGAATTCCGGCCTTATTTCGAGTCAGGGCATCTCGGTGTCCATTCCACTTGAGGCAGCAAACTCAGGGTCCCTCTCACATTCCTATAGCTGAGAGAAGCCTCCACGAGAGGTGATTGTGGAAAGTTGGCATTTCTCTTGAGTCAAACCAGGGAATCAGCTCTCATCTTGACATGATTTGGGGTACACAGATCTTTTCTCGATTTGCTGTGCTGAACTTGGTGTTCCTCTAGACATGTGACGGTGTTCTCGGGGAATCTCTGGAGTTTTCTAAAGGAAGTCAAGCTACTTGTCGTGTTTGATGGGGAATGTGGGATGGACCTGGAGCCCATGCAGTGGAATCGGGCCCATCTCGAGTTGATTTGAGTTTCACGAGCTCTTTTTTGTTGGTGCAGTGACCTCAGGGTCCCGCTAGACCTGTGACAGTGTTCTTGGGGACTATGTGGAGTTTCATCTAGGAAGTCAAGGCTCCTTTCATGTTTGATGGGGACACGGACTTGCTCTGCCCTCAGTGCAGGGGATTCGGGCCTCACCTCGTGGCCAGGGTGATGGCTCATGGTTTTTGTCGAGTTGCTGCGGGAACCTAGGGTATTTTCTCCAGTTGCGGCCGGGATGAACCTTCAAAACCCGTGTTGGTTGAGCGTCAAAGGACTCCTGTCTAGTTGGGAGGGACACCTCAGGATTCTCCTCGAGGCTTGGCAGGGCAGTAGTGATGCCTTTCGATGTGAGGCTAGTGACCCAGTTTCCCTTTGCAATTGCCACAGGGATATTGTTATTCATATCAATTTTCAAGAGGTGTCAGGCATCGTCTCCTTCTGAAGCATTGAACTGTGTGTTCCTCTCGAGTTGTTCAAGGGAGGTAAGGCATCCTGTTGAGATGAGGCGGGGAACTAGGGCTTTCCCTAGGGTCTCCACAGGGGAGTCAGACATCTCTTCATCTTGGGAGATGAAAGACGAGCCTGCATTCAAGTCACTGCAGGGAAATCCGGTCTTATTTCGAGTCACACATCTCTGTGACCATTCCACTTGACACAGCAAAGTCAGGGTCCCTCTCACATACCTTTTGCTGAGAGGAGCCTCCACTTGAGGGTATTGTGGAAAGTCGGCATTCCTCTTGAGTCGAATCCAGGGAATCAGCTCTCATCTCGAGATGATTTGGGGTACAGGGAGCTTTTCTCGAGTTGCTGTGCTGAAGTTGGTGTTCCTCTAGATATGGGACAGTGCTATCCGTGAATCTCTGGTGTTGCCTATAGGAAGTCAAGCCACTTGTCCTGTTTGATGGGGAATGCAGGATGGACCTGGATCTAATGCAGGGGAATCGGGCCCCATCTCGAGTTGATTTGAGTTACACGAGCTCTTTCATGTTGCTGTGGTGACCTCAGGGTCCTGCTAGACCTGTGACAGTGTTCTTGGGGACTGTGTGGTGTTTCTTCTAGGAAGTCAAGGCTCCTTTCATGTTTGATGGGAACACGGACTTGCTCTGCCCTCAGTGCAGGGGAATCCGGCCTCACCTCGTGGCCAGGGTGATGGCTCATGGTTTTTGTCGAGTTGCGGCAGGAACCTAGGCTATGTTCTCGAGTTACAGCGAGGATGGCCCTTCAAAACCCGTGTTGGTTGAGCGTCGAAAGCACTCCTGTCTAGTTGGGAGGGACACCTCGGGATTCTCCTCGAGGCTTGGCAGGGCAATAGGGATGCCTCTCGAGGTGAGGCGGGTGACCAAGTTTCCCTTTGCAATTGCCACAGGGGTATTGTTATTCCTATCAATTTTCAAGAGGTGTCAGGCATCGTTCTCCTTTTAACGCATTGAACTGCGCATTCCTCTCGAGTTGTTCAAGGGAGGTAAGCCATCCTGTCGAGATGAGGCGGGGAACTAGGGCTTTCCCTAGGTTCTCCACAGGCAATGAAGCCATCTCTTCATCTTGTGAGATGAAAGACAAGCCTGCATTCAAGTCACTGCAGCGTAATCTGGCCTTATTTCAAGTCAGGGCATCTCAGTGTCCATTCCACTTGAGGCAGCAAACTCATGGTCCCTCTCACATACCTAGAGCTGAGAAAAGCCTCCGCTTGAGCTGCTTGTGGAAAGTTGGCATTCCTCTTGAGTCAAAGCCAGGGAATCAGCTCTCATCTCAAAATGATTTGGGGTACACGGAGCTGTTCTCGAGTTGCTGTGCTGAACTTGGTATTCCTCTAGACTAGGGAAGGTGTTCTTGGGGAATCTCTGGAGTTACCTCAAGGAAGTCAAGCCACTTGTCCTGTTTGATGAGGAATGCGGGATTGCTCTGGAGCCAATGCAGGGTAATCGGGCCCCATCTCGAGTTGGATTGCGGTACAAGTGCTCTTTCATCTTGCTGCGGTGACCTCAGGTCCCTCTAGACTTGTGACAGAGTTCCTGGGGACTATGTGTAGTTTCATCTAGGAAGTCAAGGCTCCTTTCGTTTTTGATGGGGAACACGGACTTGCTCTGCGCACAGTGCAGGGGAATTGGGGCTCATCTCGCGGGGAGGGAGAATTCTCATGGTTTTCTCGAGTTATGGCAGGAACCTGGGATATGTTCTCGAGTTATGGCGGGGATGGCCCTTCAAAACTCGTGTTGCTTCAGCGACGTTAGGACTCCTGTCTAGTGCGAGGGACACATCGGGATTCTCCTCGAGGCTTGGCAGGGCAATAGAGATGCCTCTCGAGGTGAGGAGGGAGGCCCAGGTTCCCTTTCCTGTTACCACAGGGATATTGGGATTCCTATCAATTCTCAAGAGGAGTCAGGCATCATCTCATTTTGAAGCATTGAACTCCACGTGTCTCTCAAAGCTTCAAAGGGATGTGAGGACTCATGTCGAGATGAGGCGGGGAACTAGGGCTTTCTCTAGGGTCTCCTCAGGGGATTCAGACATCCCTTTTTCTTGTGAGATGCAAGACGAACTTGCATTCAAGTCACTACAGGGAATTCCGGACTTATTTCGAGTCAGGGCATCTCGCTGTCCATTCCACTTCAGGCCGCAAATTCAGGGTCCCTCTTATATACCTATAGCTGAGAGAAGACTCCTCTTGAGGAGCTTGTGGAAAGCTGGCATTCCTCTTGAGTCAAAGCCAGGGAATCATCTCTCATCTTGAGATGATTTGGAGTACACAGAGCTTTTGTCGAGTTGCTGTCCTGAACTTCGTGTTCCTCTAGACTTGTGACCGTTTTCTCTGGGAATCTCTGTAGTTGCCTAAAGGAAGTCAAGCCACTTGTCGTGTTTGATGGGGATCACGGGATGGCTCTGGAGAAAATGCAGGGGAATCAGGCCTCATCTCGATTTGATTTGGAGTACACGGAGTACTTTCATGTTGCTTCGGAGACCTCAAGGTCCCTGTATAATTGTGACAGTGTTCTTGGGGACTCTCTGGAGTTCCATCAAGGAAGTCAAGGCTCCTTTCTTGTTTGATGAGAAACACGGACTTGCTCTGCACAAGTGCAGGGGAATCAGGCCTCACTTTGCGGCGAGGGGAAAGTCTCATGGTTTTTGTCGAGTTGCGGCGGGAACCTAGGGTATATTCTCGAGTTACGGCGAGGATGGCCCTTCAAAACCCGTGTTGGTTGTGCCGCGAGAGTGCTCCTGTCTGGTTGTGAGGGAAACCTTGGGATTCTACTCGAGGCTTGGCAGGGCAATAGGAATGCCTCTCGAGGTGTGGGGGGTGACCCAGTTTCCCTTGCAGTTGCCACAGGGATATTGTTATTCATATCAATTTTCAAGAGGTGTCAGGCATCGTCTCCTTTTGAAGTATTGAACTCAGGGTTGCCTTCAAGTTGTCAAAGGGATGTAAGGCCTCCTGTTGAGACGAGGTGGGCAACTAGGGTTTCTTTAGGGTTTCCACAGGGGATTCAACATCCCTTCATCTTGTGAGATGAAAGATGAGCCTGCATTTAAGTCACTGCAGGGAAATCAGGCAGTATTTCTAATCACGGCATGTCAGTGACCATTCCAATTGACACAGCAAACTCAGGGTTCCTCTCACATACCAATAGCTGAGAGGAGCCTCCTCTTTAGGAGCTTGTGGAAAGCTGGCATTCCTATTGAGTCGAAGCCAGGTAATCAGCTCTCATCTCGAGGTGATTTGGGGTACACGGAGCTTTTCTCGAGTTACTGTGCTGAACTTGGTGTTCCTCTAGACTTGAGACGATATTCTCGGGGAATCTCTGGAGTTGCCTAAAGGAAGTCAAGCTACTTGTCGTGTTTGATGGGGAATGAGAGATGACTCTGGAGACCATGCAGGGGAATCGGGCCTCATCTCGAGTTGATTTTGTGGGCACGGTGCTCTTTCATATTGCTGTGGGGACCTCCGGGTCCCTCTAGACTTGTGACAGTGTGCCTGGGGACTCTCTGGAATTCCATCAAGGAAGTCAAGGCTCCTTTTGTGTTTGATGGGGAATGCAGCATGGTTCTAGAGACAATGCAGGTGAATCGGGCCTCATCTTGAGTTGATTTCGATTACATGGAGTGATTTCATGTTGCTGCGGGTACCTCAGGGTCCTGCTATACTTGTGACAGTGTTCTTGGGCACTCTCTGGAGTTCCATCAAGGAAATCAAGGCTCCTTTCGTGTTTGACAGGCAACACGGACTTACTCTGCAGGCAGTGCAGGGGAATCGAGCCTCATCTCGCGGCGAGGGGGAAGTCTCATGGTTTTTCTCGAGTTGCAGCGGGAACCTGGGTTATGTTCTCGAGTTACGGCGAGGATGGCCCTTCAAAACTTGTGTTGGATCAGCGATGTCAGGACTCCTGTCTAGTTGCGAGGGACACATCGGAATTCTCCTTGAGGCTTGGTAGGTCAATAGGGATGCCTCTTGAGGTGAGGGCGGAAACCCAGGTTCCCTTTGCAGTTGCCACAGGGATATTGTTATTTCTATCAATTTTCAAGAGGTGTCCAGCATCGTCTCCTTTTGAAGCATTGAACTGCACGTTCCTCTCGATATGTTCAAGGGATGTAAGGGTTCCTGTCGAGATAAGGTGGGGAACTAGGGCTTTCTCTAGGGTCTCCACAGGGGATTCAGAGATCTCTTCATCTTGTTAGATGAAAGACGAGCCTGCGTTCACGTCACTGCAGGGAAATCCGGCCTTATTTCGAGTCAGGGCATCTCGGTGTCCATTCCACTTGAGGCAGCAAACTCAGTGTCCCTCTCACATACCTAGAGCTGAGAAAAGCCTCCGCTTGAGCTGCTTGTGGAAAGTTGGCATTCCTTTTGAGTGGAAGACAGGGAATCAGCTCTCATCTCGAAATGATATGGGGTACACAGAGCTTTTCTCGAGTTGCTGTGCTGAACTTGATATTCCCCTAGACTTGGGACGGTGTTCTCAGGGAATCTCTGGAGTTGCCTAAAGGAAGTCAAGCCACTTGTCCTGTTTGATGAGGAATGCGGGATTGCTCTGGAGCCAATGCAGGGGAATCGGGCCTCATCTTGAGTAGATTTGGGGTACACGGATTTCTTTCGTGTTGCTGCAGTGACCTCAGGGTCCCTCTAGACTTGTGACAGAATTTGTGGGGACATTGTGTAGTTTCATCTAGGACGTCAAGGCTCCTTTCGTGTTTGATGGGGAACATGGACTTGCTCTGCATGCAATGCAGGGGAATCAGGCCTCATCTCGCGGCGAGGGGGAATTCTCATGGTTTTCTCGAGTTGTGGCGGGAACCTGGGCTATGTTCTCAAGTTATGGCGGGGATGGCCCTTCAAAACTCATGTTATTTCAGTGACGTCAGGACTCCTGTCTAGTTGTGAGGGACACCTTGGTATTTTCCTTGAGGCTTGGCTGGACAATAGGGACGCTTGTCGAGGTGAGGCGGGAGATCCAGTTTCCCTTAGCAGTTGCCACAAGAATATTTGGATTCCTATCAATTTTCAAGAGGAGTCATGCATCGTCTCATTTTGAAGCACTGAACTCCGCGTGCCTCTAGAGTTTTCAAAGGGATGTGAGGACTCATGTCGAGATGAGGCGGGGAACTAGGGATTTCTCTAGGGTCTACACAGGGGATTCAGAGATCTCTTCATCTTGTGAGATGAAAGACAAGCCTGCATTCAAGTCACTGCAGGGAAATCCGGCCTTATTTCGAGTCAGGGCATCTCGGTGTCCATTCCACTTGAGGCAGCAAACTCAGGGTTCCTCTCACATACCTAGACCTGAGAAAAGCCTCCGCTTGAGCTGTTTGTGGAAAGTTAGCATTCCTCTTGAGTCGAAGCCACGGAATCTGCTCTCATCTCGAAATGTTTGGGGTACACGGAGCTTTTCTCGAGTTGCTGTGCTGAACTTGGTGTTCCTCTAGACTTGGGACGGTGTTCTCGGGGAATCTCTGGAGTTGCCTAAAGGAAGTCAAATCACTTGTCCTGTTTGATGAGGACTGTGGGATTGCTGTGCAGAGAATGCAGTGTTATTGGGCCTCCTCTTGAGTTGATTTGGAGTACACGAAGCATTTTCGTGTTGCTGCCGTGACTTCAGTGTCCTTCTAGACTAGTGACCATGCTCATGGGGACTCTCTGGAGTTCCATCAAGGAAGTCAAGGCTCCTTTCTTGTTTGATGGGTAACACGGACTTGCTCTGCATGCAGTGCAGTGGGATCGGGCCTCATCTAATGGCGAGGGGGAAGTCTCATGGTTTTTCTGGATTTGCGGCAGGAACCAGGGGTATGTTCTCGAGTTATAGCGAGGATGGCCCTTCAAAACTTGTGTTGGTTCAGCCACGTCAGGACTCCTGTCTAGTTGCAAGGGACACCTCGTGGTACTCCACAAGGCTTGACAGGGCAATATGGACACCTCTCGAGGTGAAGCGGAGACCCAGGGTCCCTTTCCAGTTGCCACAGGGATATTGGGATTCCTATCAATTTTAAGTGGAGGCAGGCATCGTCTCCTTTTGAGGCATTGAAATCCGCCTGCCTCTAGAGTTGTCAAAGGGATGTGAGGCCTCCTGCCATGATGAGGCCGAGAAATACGGCTTTCTCTAGGGTCTCCACAGTGGATTCAGACATCCCTTCTTGTTAGATGAAAGACGAGACTGCATTCAAGTCACTGCAGGAATTCTGGCCTTATGTCAAGTCAGGGCATCTCTGTGTCCATTCCACTTGAGGCAACAAATTCAGGGACCCTCTCACATAGGTATAGCTGAGAGAAGCCTCCTCTTGATGTGCTTGTGGAAAGCTGGCATTTCTCTTGAGTTGGGTCTTTGGACAGCAGGCTCTAGTGAAGATGTGGGTAATGTGAGTTTCTGCTGACATGGAAATATCCATAAGAAGACACAGAATGCATGTACAGTGAAATAGAGCTGCTGAAGAAGAATGTCAACACTTTTAAAATAAATTTCTAATTTAATTTATTAAATTAAATTAAATTAATATTTTTTTAATAAAAATAATGAGTACTTGGGGACTTCCCTGGTGGTCCACTGGTTAACACTCCATTCTCCCAATGCAGGGGACATGTGCTCGATCCCTGGTTGGGGAAATAAGATCCCACGTGCTGCAAAGCATGGTCTGAAAAGATAAATTAAAAATAAAATAAAATAAAAAAATAACAAGTACTTATGGAGACTCACGTACAAAACACACAACAGCAAGATAGCCTTACTGGAGTCAAAAAATCTCAACTAAGAGATTCAGGAAAGAAATCAAAATAGAGTGTGGTCATTGTTGAGATCCAAATTAATGGCCTGGAAGATCAAATTATAAGAAATATTTCAAAACACAAAGGAAAAATGTGAAGAGATGGAAATCATGAAGGAAAACTTAAGAGCCGTGGAGAATATATCCAGAAGGCCCAGTATGTGAAACATGGGTGCTCCAGGAGAAGCAAAGAAGAGTTATAACACATAAGACTCTTTGAGTTCTGTCAGGACTATAGAGTAAAGAGACACATGAAGAAACATCTTGGTAATATTACAAACTTTGGGTGAAAAGAAAAGCATTCAAATAAAAAGAATGTAAGCTCAGACTTGCAGAGACAATGCGGGAAGGAGAGGGTGGGACAAATTGAGAGAATAGCATTGAAACATTACCATATGTAGAATTAAATAGCCAGTGGGAGTTTCCTGTATGGTGCAGGGGACTCAAATCATGTGCTCTGACAACCTAGAGGGGTGGGGTGTGAGGTGGGAGAGAGGTTCAAGAGGAAGGGGACATGCTTATACCTATGGCTGATCCATGCTGCTATATGGCAGGAACTAACACAATATTGTAAAGCAATTATCCTTCAATTAAAAATAAATTTAAAAAACTAAAATAAAAGAATGCAAGCTCTGTAAGGGAAAAATAATCAGAATGGCATCAGATTTCTTTACTGCCACCAAAGAAGCTGAAAAACAGTAAAATAGCAGCCACAGACACTGTGAGATTGCAACCAAGATTCTACTCCCAGCCAAGATTATTCCCTTATTAGAATGAATGGAAAATGCATAGGAACATGCTGGAAGTCGGAGAGTGTATCAACACCTTAGGAAAAGAATCTAGGGAGGATATCCATATGCAAAACAACAAAGTGGGATTCCTACTTAAGAAAAGTGGAACATAGACATAAATATAATACCTAAAACTCCTAGAAGAAAACATAGGAGTAGATCTTCATGACTTTGGGTAAAGCAATGATTTCTAAGCAATGTCACTGAAATCACAAGCAACAGATGAAAATATTAGAAATATTGGACTCTTTGAAATTTAAAATGTTTGTGGTTAAAATGACACCATCAAGAAAATAAAAAGACAACCCATAAAAAGGAAGAAAGTATCCACAATTCATGTATCTGATAAATGGCATGTATCCAGAATACAAAAAGAACACTTTTCAATTCATTATTTTAAAGGTAGATTTTATTTTGGGGAGCTCCAAAATCGCTGCAGATGGTTGCTGCAGCCACAAAATTAAAAGACACTTGCTCCTTAGAAGAAAAGCTATGACCAACCTAGACAGCATATTAAAAAGCAGAGACATTACTTTGCCAACAAAGTTCCAGTAATCAGGTATGGATGTGAGAGTTGGACCATAAAGAAAGCTGAGCACCAAAGAACTGATGTTTTTGAACTGTGGTGTTGGAGGAGACTCTTGAGAGTCCCTTGGACTGCAAGCAGATCCAACCAGTCCATCCTAAAGGAATCAGTCCTGCATATTCATTGGAAGGACTGATGTTGAAGCTGAAACTCCAAAACTTTGGCCACCTGATGCGAAGAAGTGACTCATTTGAAAAGACCCTGATACTGGGAAAGATTGAAGGCAGGAGAAGGGGACCACAAAGGATTAGATGGTTAGATGGCATCACTGACTCGATGGACATGAGTTTGAGCAAACTCCAGTAGGTGGTGAAGGACAGGGAAGCCTGGTGTGCTGCAGTCCCTGGGGTCACAAAGAGTTGGACACGACTGAGAGACTGAACTGAACTGAACTGAGAACTGACAATAGAATGGTCTTACCAGACCCACTCCCACATCATACATTTTAAGATGACAGGATTAGTCAGAAGGTTCTTAAGAAAGAGAAACAAGTCCTCAAGCAGGATACATTGTTTTTATACTATCATTGGTACAGAGTTTAAGGGAAAACATAGCCTTGAGACATTAGTTCTGGTCTTAAAGAAAAAGCGTTTTATGTGACTAAGACAAGGAATGTAGGGAAAAAATATTTGTCCCTTTCTCCTCCTTGAGAGCCCAGGACACTTTTCTCCTTCTCGAGGGCCTGGACTACTTCCTCCTTGAGGACTCTGGACTCCTTATCAACCTACCTAAATTAACTGTCTCACTGGAGATTGAGGAAATGAATAATAAAATTATAGGTATATTTCAATCCTAAATCCACCAAACAAGAACTACTTGTTTGTTTCTTATGTCCCTGGAATATTTATGAAAACTAGCTATGCATTTGTCCACAAAGAATATATTATTTGGAAAAAATTAAGGGTTAAATTAATAGTCAATTAAAAAAAGAAAGTTTTTCAGCCAATAAAAAAGAAATGAATAATTTAAAAGTAATCAAAAGAAAATCTTAACTTTTAGAAATTAGAAATACCTTCTTGATTAATATAGTATATATATATATATATATATGATATATATTAGTCAGGTTTTTCTCTAGAGAAGCAGAATTGAAAACAGGGACTCAAATTCATGTGCATCATAATTATTTTGCTTTTAAAAGATTTATTTTATTGAAGGATAATTGATTTACCATGTTGTGTGAATTTCTGCTTTACAGAAAAATGATTCAGTTATACATATGTATGTATATATATATTCTTTTAAAATTTCTTTTCCAGTATGGTTTATCATAGGATATTGAATATAGTTCCCTGTGCTACATAGTAGGATCTTGTTGCTTACCCATTCCGTATATAATAGCTTGCATCCAAACTTCCAATCCATCCCACCTCCCTCCCTATTGGTAACCACAAGTTTGTTCTCTATATCTGTGAGTCTATTTGTGGGGAGAGAGCAAATGAGCCAAGATGGTGTGGTCACGCTCTCTCGCCCATTTTAAAATAATGACTGTGTAACAGTTGAGATCACTTATGTCTGACACCTGAGCTTAAAAACTGAGAATTTTAGGGACTTTCCCATGGTCCAGGAATTAAGACTGTGCCCCCATTGCAGGGGGGGTGCAGCATGGGGTCAGGTTTCATACGTGGTCAGGGAACTAGATCCCACATGCCTAAACTAGAGTTTGCATGTTGCCACTAACAGCCGGCACAGCCAAATAAACAAATTACAGCATGAGTGTGAGCGCGTGCTCAGTCACGTCCGGCTCTTTGTGACTCCACAGGCTGTAGCCTGCCACGCTTCTCTATCCATGGGATCTGTCCTGCTTTGGCAGGCAGATTTTTTATAAGTGAGCCACCTGAAACCCAAATAAATAAATAATAAATATTTTTTAAAAAGGGAAAATTTGAAAGCTACTAAAATTTAGAATCTGTATAATTTATATGTTAGCTTCACTCAATCACTTAGTAGTTACATTAGCACACTTATTTGGGGCATATTATGTGTAAACTCTCTGTGCCTCAGTTTCCTCAGCTGAAAGGAGATGATCACAGCACATTCTCCAGAGAGTGGCTGTAAGAACTGAGAAAGTTAATATATATAAAACAGTCAAATGGTACGTGTTATCATTTACTCTCTATATGGCTGGTTCTTTCTGCACGATTTGTATGAAACCACAGCTGGTCCTGTACAGAAAGTAAACAGAGGATCATTTTTCTCCTCATTGGTTTTTCTTCCTCTTCTCCCCTCCTTTTTCTGTAGTGGAAGGAAGTGTGCTCCTTGCTTGTTCTGTGGCAACTCTGGAGTCATGGCAACACTGAAATGAGAAGTAGGCCAAGCATCGGGCAAGGCCAAGTGATAATATAAATGGACTTAGTGGATTAGAAATATGGACAGCACATAATAAAATGAGATTTATCTTGGGAGAAAAATAGTTTATATAAGAAGAAACAGTTCAATGCATAGTCAACCCAGAAGGGGGAAAGGGTGTATCTCAGAGAGGCAGAAATAATGAACAGAGGAAAGGGTACTGGCAGAAATACAGCCAGAGGGCCCCTGTTCTATATAGCATGACCCTAGGAAAAGGAGATGGGATGGCCTCTGATAAATATCTCCTCATCCTATGGACTGCTCCTTTTGTGCTTGATTTAAGATTTCCAACTCTAACAGAGGTCAGTGGTCAAGTGGTTGATGTCACTGTGCACCAAAAATATTTTTGTCAGTTGCATTAGTCATTATTTTGGCTGTTTGAATAATCAAATTAGAACAATCACAGACAGTCTGAACCATAGCTGGGCAATTGTGCCCTCATGATGAGCACAGATACCAAATCTAGTACCGAGAGAAGTCTCAGTCACACTGCATAGACACAGCCTTGGGTTCCAGAACTATTGCCAGAAAACGCAGTCCAGTCCAGAGCTGGTGCTGGGAGCTGAGGGATCATGCTACCATTGCATCTCTAAACTGAGTGCCATGGGAGCCTGCCTTTCCTCTGCTGTGGGTTAGGTCAGCTCAGGAGGCTTTGTGTCTGTAGACAAGAGCATTGGACTCCCTTAATTAAGAACTAAGACGTTAGTGTAAAACTGATCAATAAAGACACAATCTTACTTGAAATCCCTCCCCATCTTAATTGGTTTAAAACTAACATCAATGGAGAAAACAAAGAGAGCCAGGGTATAATTAGCCCCTGGAATGGTGCTGTGAGGCAGCAGACCCAACAGAGGCTGTGATACCTTTATTGCATCCCTCCAGGGGCAAAACCCCAGGACGAGGAAGACCTTCAGCCTGGGAGGCACCCAGAGTCAGAAGGGTGACTTCCTGCTGCCTGACCATGATGGAAAAGAATTCACAAGAACTGGATTCACCCCCAAAACAGATCATTATGTTCCCTCAGTTTTCCCTTCAAACAATCTCAGGGACCTGTCCTTAGTTCTTCAACACCACTGATTGTCCCTTAGTTCAGATCCGCTCTATATTGGCTCCCAAACTGATCTCCCTGCCTCTCGGCATCGAGGCCTTCCACCCTTCAACACCTCCCCAACTTCATCTGTCCTTTGAACAATGAAATGCATGTAGCCTAGGAGATCTACTTAAAGTGCAAATGTGACTATGACAGTCTCTCATCCATCAATTTAAAAATACCCAGGTAATTTATTCAACAAAGTTTTAATGTGCATAGATGGGTCCCAGGCACTGTACTAGGCACTGAGAATATGATGATAAAAAATAAAGAAGCCCCACCCTCATGAAGCTTGGAGTTTAATGGGGAAAAAAGACAGCCAAACAATTACACAAGAAGACATGGTTAAATTCTCTGAAGAAGAGGGGGCTCTAGCAGAGGCTCAATCTAGCCTGGAAGGTCAGGAGACTTTCCTGAAGAAGCAACTTGTGAACAGAGATCTGAAAGATAAGTAGGAATCAACTAGGCCAATGCTTCTTGTAAACTCTAATTAGGTTAAGGAAATTAAATAGTGTGCCACAACCAATGTCTTTTGAAATGAAATAATAGACTGGACAATAGCACAGTAGAAGAGAAAAGGATAGAAGGAAACAGAATAGAGTAATAGAGTATTGATCAGAACATATTTCAGGTAGCAAAGGTTAATATTTCATGATATGTTTATAAGGAGTTAACTATAAAATGTATTTCTTAGTGTGGGCTGTAAACTAGCCAACGGCAGAAGTAAGGGGAATGGAAGTGCACATCCTAGAAAGGGAACAGCCTCTGCAAGACTCAGCTGAGAGAGAGCAGGAGGTATTTAGCCTCATTTTTAATCTGTGAAAGAACCCACACATCACTCATTCAGCAAATACTTATTTAATTCTCTTTCAAAGCAGCACACCCAATCAGAGTCACAAGGAGGAGCCAGGCAGCTTTCCTTGTCTAAATGAGTTTACATGCCATCAGGAGAGAGAGGTATGTAAATAAATATTAGACTAAGTTTGAAAAAAAGCTGCAGGAATAAATCAAATATAATGAGAAGAGAATATAAGGAAATTGCTTCTATCTAGGAAAGATCTCAGAGAGCTTTATGAAAAGAGAAGGCTTTTTCTTGAGGTCTGGAAGGACAGTTAGAGGTGAAAATTCAGGAAAGGAAGGGACACAGAGGTACAAACAGTCCAGGATAAAGAACAGTGGTGATAAAGGCATGGAATGCCTTTGGGGATTCCATATTTGGGGAATGGTGAATCAAGGTTGAGAGTGGAGAGAGGGTCATTGAAAGACCTCATAAGGACCAGAGTGGATCAGTATCTGTCTCAACCTCCAACTGTGATACCTCAGACAACTCTAGCCTTCTCTCCATTGGTTATCCCCTCTGTGAATTGGGAAATATAACTCTGGCCTCTGATACAATCAGCAGAGCTGGGGAAAATAAAATGCACTCAACCATATAAAGTGTTTGTAGCTCACTGGAGTAAAGGTGCCCAAAATCTGCAAAAATCTTAGTAGCCCCAAAGAAAGTCAGTTGTTTTATAGTAATAGGATTAGTGGGGCTTGGGAGGCGGGGGGCATATTTTTCAGTCCTTCCAATCTTCTTATTGTTGAGCTGCCTCAATTTCCTTTTTAATAAAATTTTTCCTTTTTAAGAATAAAAACTAAGAGACTGAGGGTCATTATAGAGTAAAACAAATATCAAAGCATGCATATTTCTGTAATAATATTATAAACATACCTTCAAAGTCATAGGATATATCCTCAGGTGGTCCTACCCATCAATAAAGGGTATTATGAAAATCTGTTAATTTTTCTCTATATCTATGTATCCTGGATTCTTGATTCACTAAAATCTATTAGATTGTAATCTCTGCTAGGTAAACAGAGATCTTGTTTACCTGACACATCTTTATTGCCTCACACAAGAAGACACCCATCATTGAATGAATGAATGAACTGCAGGGTCTCCTCCAGTGAATGAAGCCATTCTCCAACCAGCAAGATGTCACAGAATCACTTTAATCAGACCACTTCAATAAAATAAGGGACAGTGTCTGATGGACCCAATCACTTTTTCTAGGGGAGGAAATATATTTTTTTTAATGTATATGTATCTCTGGGACTGTTGTGGTGGTGCAGTGGTCAGGACTCTGCCCTCCACTGCAGGGGGGCACAGTTTCAATGTCTGGATGGAGAACTAAGATCTCACATGCCTCGCAGCTTGACAAAAAAAAAAGTATGAGTATTTCTAAAACACTGAATCTTATTTCCTGCAGACTGACTTCTTTCTGTCTCGTTCTCATTCTTCTTAAGGATCTGAACATAAATGCTGAGGCAGAAGGTATGGTGATCAGCAGCATCATTTGAGTCAAGACTCTATGTTACAAGTGACAAAAATCTATTCAAACTGGTTCATATAATGGCAAAGCACAGGATCAGGTTTGTCTTCAGGTATGACCAAACCCACATATTCAAACAAGGCCCGCAGAGTTTATCTCTCTCCATCTCTTCACTCTCCTTTCCTCTGTCTGCATTCTTGGCTGAACTCTCCTTTGTTTGTGACAAAGAGACCAGAAACTCTAGGCTTAATGGAAAGAGAGAGCTGTTCTTTCCCCACGTGTGTGTGTGTTAAGCCGCCTCAGTTGTGCCCGACTTTTTGTGACCCGATGGACTATGGCCCGCCAGGCTCCTCTGTCTGTGGGATCTTCCAGGCAAGAATACTGGAGTGGGCTGCCATTCCTTCCTCCAGGGGATCTGTCCAACCCATGGACAGAACCTGTGGCCTGTGTCTTGCATCTCCTGTTTGGCAGGGGGGTTCTTCACCACTAGTGCCACCTGGGTCCCAGGGGTGCCTCTCACTGGCTCAGCTTGGGTCACATGCCCATCCTTAAACCAATCATTGAGATTCTATTTGTGTAAGACCTGCCCTGGAGCAAGGGAAATGAGACCAGCTCTACTTGAACCACAGAGAATATGAACAGGCAAAGTGTAGGAGGAAGGGTAGGGTCCCAAAAGGAAATCAGGTGCCACTAACAGAAAGGGTAAATGATTGCTGAGAAGACCAGACTGGCAGCTGTTATCATCTTCATCTGTCCAGAAAGAGGTTGAAGAGGGCTATCAGATGGGCTGGCAAAAAGAAAGTGATTAAGCCTTTTGCCACTATTGATGCTATGCATGTGCTTAATGATAACAGATGAGATTCAGTGCCAGTGAGCAGCTGCAGGAAAGAGCCAGCAGGGTTGGGAGTGGAAGCCAAGCGACAATCCATCTCACAGCCTATGAGTTCCCCCAAGTCTGTTTTACTACATGAAATGCCCAAACTGACTCAGGCACTTTTCAAGTTGCAAAACTTGCACTCATGCTCAGTTGATATATTTAAAACTGTTTTACAACCAACAGTTAAACAGAAGGAAATTAAGGGAGAAAAATCAGGGATACAGCTTCATGCATAAAACTCAACCATACAATTAACAGAGTCCATATTAATCACATGTCAGTTAGGCCTCAGTGGTTTGGTAGTTTTTCGTCAGCAGAAATAAGCCAATCCTGATAGGCAAAGATGGTTGATGTCAGTATAACTGAAAGACTTTAAACATAGGGCCCCTATCATTAATTAATCAATTAATTACTCTCTTAATGCAATATTTGGTAATTAGGTTTTTAGCACTTTTCCCCCTTTAGCTCTAGCTCTTTATCATACCAACATTCCTTTATCTAGAGGTTCCAGTAGAAGATGAGATGTGTTTTTAATCATAATAAAAATGCTTGTATTTGTAGATCACTTTGTACTCTATAAAATCGCTCACTAGAGTCTTCCAGCAGCCTTTGCAGATAAGCAGGACAAATATTATTCTCCCAAATAACTGCCAGAGTGTCTGGCTTGGACTCAGACTTGCAAAATGCCAATAGAATCCCATTCTCTTGCAGGTAGAGTGAGGCATCGTCTCATTCTGATGGCGGAGTCTTGGTTCCGGGGTGATGCACAGAATAGCATCACACTTAGTACTTACAGTCCCCGAGGACACGAGTCAGCACCACACAACTCCAAAGGCACTGCATGTGCCTGGGCTTGAGTGGAACCACAATTCTCTCGAGGGGGAGAAAAACAATCAAATAGAAAACATGAATTCACAAGATAATAAAAACGTGCTTTAATGTTGCTTCCACTCATATTGTGGTTAGGAATCCTTCATGAAATGCATTATCCCATTAGTCCTCAATCTCTGTATATCAGAAGTACTGTCATCTCTATGATGGTGAGAAATCTTATAGGAAACAGACAAGGTCCTGCATTGCTGAGAGACCTCATAGCTTTTAGATTAATCTTTCTCAGGGCTGATAATACAATTAATGTAGTCAGGAAGTGACTCTTTATTTTAATAAGAAAAATATTGGCTCCTTGAATTAATAATACTTATTGGCTTTTTGCATGACTTTGAGGCCCATTCTTGGAACTACTATCTTGAAAAATGATAATTATAAAAAGGTAACAGAATTTACTCTCTAAAGCATTCATTTATCCATTTAGTCAATAAACTTTCAAGGACGTGAAGCCAAGTTCTACAGTGATGCAGAGTATGTAAAGATGAAAAGTTATAGTCCCTTAATTCAGTGGCTAGCCATGCAAGTCAATCATTACAACAGTAGCAACAAATAATGCCAGATGTTTTCTGAGCACTTACCATAGTCCAGGCACTGTGCCAAGTGCCTTCTCTGTAGTTTGTAATCTGTCCCACAGCCAATGAGGTAGATATTATTAATAATACCATTTTACAGATGAGTAAACTGAGCCCTGAGAAGGGAAAAAGTAGAAGCAGTGACAGACTTTATTTTCTTGGGCTCCAAAATCACTGTGGATGGTGACTGCAGCCATGAAATTAAAAGATTCTTGCCACTTGGAAGAAAAGCTATAACAAACCTAGACAGGTATTAAAAAGAGACATCACTTTGCTGGCAAAGGTCCATCTAGTCAAAGCTATAGTTTTTCCAGTAGTCAGGTATGGATGTGAGAGTTGGTCCATTAAAAACACTAAGCATCAAAGAACTGATGCTTTTGAACTCTGGTGTTGGAGAAGACTCTTGAGAGTCCCTTGGACTGCAAGGAGATCCAACCAATCAATCCTAAAGGAAATCAACCCTGAATATTCCTTGGAAGGACTGATACTAAAGCTATGGCTCCAATTCTTTGGCCACCTTTTGCAAAGAGCCACCTCACTGGAAAAGACTCCAATGCTGGGGAAAATTGAAGGCAAAAGGAGAAGGAGGCAGCAGAGGATGAGATGGTAAGGTATCACGATATGACTTTGAGCAAACTCCAGTACATAGTGTAGGACAGAAGACCCTCACATGCTCCAGTCCATGGGGTCACAAAGAGTCAGATATGACTTAGCAACTTAACAACAACAACAAACTGAGGCTCCCATTATTTTAGTGACTTTTCCAGTTAGATATGGAGCTGAGAGCCAAGCTCAGGCAGTCTGACCCCATAACACATTCTTTTAGCTCTGTAACTCATACTTCATATGCACTAGTCATAGCATATGGAGAAAGTTTGGTGGTTGCCCAAGGGAAGAGGCTGTACGATATCCAGGAAGGAATTAGGTAAGCATCACAGGGGAGAGAGGATCTAGGCTGAGACCTAATGGACGTGTAATACCCGTTCAGGCTAAATAGCTTGCAAAAAGAATCCCAAGTGCATGCATCAGGGAATGCATGCAGCAAGCACAAAGCAGGGAGAGAAGCCTGGTACATTCTATGATGGAGAGCTAGATCCCAGGAGCTTGGGCACTGAGCAAAGACTGCGTAGAATGGAAGGCAAGGCCAGTGAGGAAGGCAGGATCTGAATACCATGCCTTATTATATAAGGTATCTATGAGCAGCAAGTGGTGATGGTGCTGGAGCGGCGAGCGGCCGAGAGGAGACAGCCCATGTCCAAGGTAAGAGAAACCCCAGGAAGATGGTAGGCACTAAGAGAGGGGATCAGAGGGCAGACAGACTGAAACCACAATCACAGAAAAGTAACCAATCTAATCACATGGACCACAGCTTTGTCTAACTCAATGAAACTAAGCCATGCTGTGTTGGGCCACCCAAGACAGACGGGTCATGGTGGAGAATTCTGACAAGATGTCGTTCACTGGAGAAGGGAATGACAAACCACTTCAGTATTCTTGCCTTGAGAATCCCATGAACAGTATGAAAAGGCAAAAAGATAGGACACTGAAAGATGAGCTGCCCAGGTCAGTAGGTGTCCAGTATGCTACTGCAGATCAGTGGAGAAATAACTCCAGAAAGAATGAAGGGATGGAGCCAAAGCAAAAATAACACCCAGTTGTGGATGTGACTGGTGATAGAAGCAAGGTCCGATGCTGTAAAGAGCAGTATTGCATAGGAACCTGGAATGTTAGGTCCATGAATTGGAAGTGGTCAAACAGGAGATGGCAAGAGTGAACACTGACATTTTAGGAATCAGTGAACTAAAATGGACTGGAATGGGTGAATTTAACTCAAATGAACATTATATCTACTACTGTGGGCAAGAATCCCTTAGAAGAAATGGAGTAGCCATCATAGTCAGCAAAAGAGTCTGAAATGCAGTACTTGGATGCAATCTCAAAAAAGACAGAATGATCTCTGTTCATTTCCAAGGTAAACCATTCAATATCACAGTAATCCAAGTCTACGCCCTGACTAGTAATGCTGAAGAAGCTGAAGGTGAATGGTTCTATGAAGACCTACAAGATCGTTTAGAACTAACACCCAAAAAAGATGTCCTTTTCATTATAGGGGACTTGAATGCAAAAGTAGGAAGAAAATAAAACACCCAGAGTAACAGGCAAATTAGGCCATGGAGTACATAATGAAGCAGGACAAAGGCTAATAGAGTTCTGCCAAGAGAATGCACTGGTCATAGCGAACACCCTCTTCCAACAACACAAGAGAAGACTCTACACATGGACATCACCAGATGACCAACACTGAAATCAGATTGATTATATTCTTTACAGCCAAAGATGGAGAAGTTTTATACAGTCAGCAAAAACAAGATTGGGAGCTGACTGTGGCTCAGATCATGAACTCCTTATTGCCAAATTCAGACTTAAATTGAAGAGAGTGGGGAAAACCACTAGACCATTCAGGTATGACCTAAATCAAATCCCTTATGACTATACAGTGGAAGTGAGAAATAGATTTAAGGGACTAGATCTGATAGACAGAGGGCCTGATGAACTATGGACGGAGGTTCATGACATTATACAGGAGACAGGGATTAAGATCATCCCTCAGAAAAAGAAATGGAAAAAGGCAAAATGGCTGTCTGAGGAGGCCTTACAAATAGCTGTGAAAAGAAGGGAAGTGAAAAGGAAAGATATTCCCATTTGAATGCAGAGTTCCAAAGAATAGCAAGGACAGATAAGAAAGCCTTCCTCAAAACCAGATGTGAAAGAGACACGTGTACCCCAATGTTCATCACAGCACTGTTTATAATAGCCAGGACATGGAAGCAACCTAGATGCCCATCAGCAGACGAATGGATAAGGAAGCTGTGGTAAATATACACCATGGAATATTACTCAGCCATTAAAAAGAATTCATTTGAATCAGTTCTAATGAGATGGATGAAACTGGAGCCCATTATACAGAGTGAAGTAAGCCAGAAAGAT
This sequence comes from Cervus canadensis, assembly GCF_019320065.1. Classification (NCBI taxonomy): domain Eukaryota; kingdom Metazoa; phylum Chordata; class Mammalia; order Artiodactyla; family Cervidae; genus Cervus; species Cervus canadensis. The sequence continues at coordinate 67,409,323 of NC_057399.1, read as the reverse complement.
AAAGAACATTACAGCATACTAACACATATATATGGAATTTAGAAAAGATGGTAATGATAACCCTATATGCAAAACAGAAAAAGAGACACAGATGTACAGAACAGACTTTTGGACTCTGTGGGAGAAGGCGAGGGTGGGATGTTTCGAGAGAACAGCATGTATATTATCTATGGTGAAACAGATCACCAGCCCAGGTTGGATGCATGAGACAAGTGCTCGGGCCTGGTGCACTGGGAAGACCCAGAGCAATGGGGTGGGAGAGGGAGGTGGGAGGGGGGATCGGGATGGGGAATACATGTAAATCCATGGCTGATTCACGTCAATGTATGGCAAAACCCAGTACAATATTGTAAAGTAATTAGCCTCCAACTAATAAAAATAAATGGAAAAAAAAAAAAAAGAAAACCTTCCTCAGTGATCAGTGCAAAGAAATAGAGGAAAACAATAGAATGGGAAAGACTAGAGATCTCTTCAAGAAAATTAGACATACAAAGGGAACATTTCATGCATAGATGAGCTCAATAAAGGACAGAAATGATATGGATCTAACAGAAGCAGAAGACATTAAGAAGAGGTGACAAGAATACACAGAAGAACTGTACAAAAAAGATCTTCATGGCCCAAATAACCACAATGGTGTGATCATTCACCTAGAGCCAGACATCCTGGAATGTGAAGTCAAGTGGGCCTTAGGAAGCATCACTACAAACAAAGCTAGCAGAGGTGATGGAATTCCAGTTGAGCTATTTCAAATCCTAAAAGATGATGCTGTGAAAGTGCTGCACTCAATATGCTAGCAAATTTGGAAAACTCAGCAGTGGCCACAAGACTGGAAAAGGTCAAATTTCATTCTAATTCCAAAGAAAGGCAATGCCAAAGAATGCTCAAACTACTGCACAATTGCACTCATCTCACATGCTAATAACATAATGCTCAAAATTCTCCAAGCCAGGCTACAGCAATATGTGAACTGTGAACTTCCAGATGTTCAAGCTGGTTTTAGAAAAGGCAGAGGAATCAAAGATCAGATTGCCAACATCTGCTGGATCATTGAAAAAGCAAGAGAGTTCCAGAAAAACATCTATTTCTGCTTTATTGACTATGCCAAAGCCTTTGACTGTGTGGATCACAATAAACTGTGGGAAATTCTGAAAGAGATGAGAATACTAGACCACCTGAACTGCCTCTTGAGAAATCTGTAGGCATGTCAGGAAGCAACAGTTCGAACTGGACATGGAACAACAGACTGGTTCCAAATAGGAAAAGGAGTACGTCAAGGCTGTATATTGTCACCCTGCTTATTTAACTTATATGCAGAGTACATCATGAGAAACACTGGGCTAGAAGAAGCACAAGCTGGAATCAAGACTGCTGGGGAGAAATATCAATAACCTCAGATACACAGATGAGACACCACCCTTATGGTAGAAAGCAAAGAGAAACTAAAGAGCCTCCTGATGAAAGTGAAAGAGGAGAGTGAAAAATTTGGCTTAAAATTCAACATTCAGAAAACTAAGATCATGGCATCCGGTCCCATCACTTCATGGCAAATAGATGGGGAAACAGTGGAAACAGTGGCTGACTTTTTTGGTGGGGGCACCAAAATCACTGCAGATGGTGACTGCAGCCATGCAGTAAAAAGACACTTACTTCTTGGAAGCAAAGTTATGACCAACCTAGAGAGCATATTAAAAAGCAGAGACAACACTTTACCAACAAAGGTCCATCTAGTCAAGGCTGTTGTTTTTCCAGTAGTCATGTATGGATGTCAGAGTTGGACTATAAAGAAAGTTGAATGCCAAAGAATTGATGCTTTTGAACTGTGGTGTTGGAGAAGACACTTGAGAGTCCCTTGGACTGCAAGGAGATCTAACCAGTCCATCCTAAAGGAGATCATTTGAAGTGTTCATTGAAGTGTTCATTGAGTATTCATTGGAAGGACTGATGCTGAAGCTGAAACTCCAATACTTTGGCCATCTGATGCAAAGAGCTGACTCATTTGAAAAGACCCTGATGCTGGGAAAGATTGAGGGCAGGAGGTGAGGGGGATGACAGAGGATGAGATGGTTGGATGGCATCACCGACTCAATGGACATGGGTTTGGGTAGACTCCAGGAGTTGGTGATGGACAGGGAGGCCTGACATGCTGTGGTCCATGGAGTCGCAAAGAGTCAGACACGACTGAGTGAACTGAACTGAGCTGATGTAACTGTCCAGTTATTGAAACAAATCTGTCATTTAATTTTGTCTGGCAAGTCATAGCTCTCACTGCCTGATTAACATCAGAATGAACTTACCCTTAGATTGTTGGGGTCTAGTCCCATTGGTAAATAGGCTAATTTTACTGCTATTGTTTAATGCCAAAGGTATCTTTGCAGAAAGATTTTAATATCATGTTTATTTTGGTTTCATTTGAAATCATAAGGGAGATTTTAAATGTTACAAATTATCTATGGAATCTAAGTTAATCAGTTTAGATTCACAAATTTGAATAGATCAAGTTGTATCCTTACTCCACATAATCACAAATGTGTGTAAATGTAATTGATCTCAAAAGACTAGAAGAAAATGGGCCAATATTTTAAGTTACCTCTAAATCCTGGAGAAGTTTTATATAGTTTCTAAATTTTCCATAGTGAAAGCATATCACTTTTCGGAGTACAGAAAGAAATTTTTGTAGAGTGGAAACCAGATATTTTAAAATTCAGGGTAATGCACACACATAGTTCAAAAGTCAAATTTGTCTGAAAGGACTAATAATGAAAGTAATACTCTGTTCTTCACTCTCACTCTGTATTAACTCCCCAAAATCAGCCCACTAACTCTATAACTTGTTTATTCTGTAGCTACATCAAAATTCTGTATTTCTTCTATGATTCTACAGTAAATGTGAGTTTATATACAATGTCTGAATTTGTCCATTTTAGATATTCAAGTTGCTGCCATAAGATTCAGCTCACTTATATCACCTCACATCTATCTTCCCCAATTTCCCTGTGTAATTATAACACATATTTGATTCTCTATTGTTTGGCTATCTTTGAAATTTTAGGCAGTAAACATACACCAAATATAGTCGGTCTCTTAACATCCCCTTGGGTTTAAAGAGAACACTGGTGCTCTTAGACTTATCTTTAGCTCTGCTGTCTTCCTTTTCTGGCATTCCAATCGTAGAGCATTCCAGGTGATAACATTTACATTTGGTTCTATAATTAAAATTACATCTTCCATGCTTTCTCTATCAGTATATTTTAAAATTTGTAAACTAATAACAACATTTTATATCACTGTGACTTTGTAAGCATTATTCACGGAGGAGTCAAGTGGTATTCTGTGAAGTTAACTTTCTCCTTATACTTGTTTTTGTTTCTTCTAATTCTCACAGTATTTTTAAATTTTCCATGACAACAGATATTCTACAACATATCCTTTTGTCCCAGGAGACCTCTCCCCCAGAGCCACCTGTACTCCTGTTTTACCTGGACTGTATGTTCTGCAGGTACAGTGGACAGTTTGACTGATTCCCCAAATCCATTCCATCGCAGACAATGACTGAGGAGACAGTCATGTCCCCTCATTAGACTGAGTAGATATCCTCAGTGAGGATGTTCGAAACACCATTTTTCATATATTTCATAATTATCATATATTTTCACATTCTTCATATTTTTCATATCTTTTCATATTCTTCATATTTTTCACATATTATCATATTCTTCATATTTTTCACATATTTTCACATTCTTCATATTTTTAGAATATTTTCATATTCTTCATATTTTTCACATATTTTCAAATTCTTCATATTTTTCATATGTTTTCTTATTCTTCATATTTTCCACATATTTTCATATTCCCCATATTTATCACATATTTTCATGTTCCTCATATTTTTCACATATTTTCATATACCTCATATTTTCACATCTTTTCATATTCTTAATATTTTTACAATATTTTCACAATCTTCATATTTTTCACATGTTTTCATAATCTTCATATTTTTCACATATTTTCACAAACTTCATATTTTTCACGTTTTCATATTCTTCATATTTTTAGAATATTTTCATGTTCTTCATATTTTTAGAATATTTTCATAATCTTCATATTTTTCACATATTTTCATATTCTTCATATATTTAGAATATTTTCATAACCTTCATATTTTTCACGTTTTCATAATCTTCATATTTTTCACATATTTTCATAAACTTCATATTTTTCACATATTTCCATATTCTTTGTATTTTTAGAATATTTTCATATTCTTCATATTTTTACAATATTTTCATAATCTTCATATTTTTCACGTTTTCATATTCTTCATATTTTTCAAATGTTTTGATAATCTTCATATTTTTCACATGTTTTCATATCCTTCATATTTTTAGAATATTTTCATATTCTTCATATTTTTACAATATTTTCATAATCTTCATACTTTTTACATGTTTTCATATTCTTCATATTTTTCACATATTTTCATATACTTCATATTTTTAGAATATTTTCATATTCTTCATATTTTTACAATATTTTCATAATCTTCATATTTTTCACATGTTTTCATATTCTTCATATTTTTCACATGTTTTCATAATCTTCATATTTTTCACATATTTTCATATTCTTCATATATTTAGAATATTTTCATAATCTTCATATTTTTCACATATTTTCATATTCTTCATATATTTAGAATCTTTTCATATTCTTCATATTTTTCACATGTTTTCATAATCTTCATATTTTTAACATATTTTCATATTCCTCATATTTTTCACATATTTTCATATTCTTCATATTTTTACAATATTTTCATAATCTTCATATTGTTAGAATACTTTCATATTATTCATATTTTCACATATTTTCATATCCTTCATATTTTTCACATATTTTCATATTCTTCATATTTTTCACATATTTTCATATCCTTCATATTTTTCACATATTTTCATATTCTTCATATATTTAGAATATTTTCATAATCTTCATATTTTTCACATGTTTTCATAATCTTCATATTTTTCACATGTTTTCATATTCTTCATATTTTTCACACATTTTCATATTCTTCATATTTTTCACACATTTTCATATTCTTCATATTTTTCACACATTTTCATATTCTTCATATTTTTACATTATTTTCATATTCTTCATATTTTTAGAATATTTTCATATTCTTCATATTTTTAGAATATTTTCATATTCCTCATATTTTTCACATGTTTTCATATTCTTCATATTTTTCACGTTTTCATATCCTTCATATTTTTAGAATATTTTCATATTCTTCATATTTTTCACATATTTTCATAATCTTCATATTTTTCACACATTTTCATATTCTTCATATTTTTACATTATTTTCATATTCTTCATATTTTTACATTATTTTCATAATCTTCATATTTTTCACATGTTTTCATAGCCTTCATATTTTTAGAATATTTTCATATTCTTTGTATTTTTAGAATATTTTCATAATCTTCATATTTTTCACATATTTTCATATTCTTCATATATTTAGAATATTTTCATAACCTTCATATTTTTCACGTTTTCATAATCTTCATATTTTTCACATATTTTCATAAACTTCATATTTTTCACATATTTCCATATTCTTTGTATTTTTAGAATATTTTCATATTCTTCATATTTTTACAATATTTTCATAATCTTCATATTTTTCACGTTTTCATATTCTTCATATTTTTCAAATGTTTTGATAATCTTCATATTTTTCACATGTTTTCATATCCTTCATATTTTTAGAATATTTTCATATTCTTCATATTTTTACAATATTTTCATAATCTTCATATTTTTCACGTTTTCATATTCTTCATATTTTTCAAATGTTTTGATAATCTTCATATTTTTCACATATTTTCATATCCTTCATATTTTTAGAATATTTTCATATTCTTCATATTTTTACAATATTTTCATAATCTTCATATTTTTCACGTTTTCATATTCTTCATATTTTTCAAATGTTTTCATAATCTTCATATTTTTCACATATTTTCATATCTTCATATTTTTAGAATATTTTCATATTCTTTCATATTTTTACATATTTTCATAATCTTCATATTTTTCACATATTTTCATATTCTTCATATACTTAGAATATTTTCATAATCTTCATATTTTTCACATATTTTCATGTTCTTAATATATTTAGAATATTTTCATATTCTTTGTATTTTTCACATATTTTCATAATCTTCATATTTTTCACATATTTTCATATTCTTCATATACTTAGAATATTTTCATAATCTTCATATTTTTCACATATTTTCATATTCTTCATATTTTTTGAATATTTTCATATTCTTCATATTTTTCACATATTTTCATATTCTTCACATTTTTAGAATATTTTCATATTCTTCATATTTTTCACATATTTTCATATTCTTCATATTTTTCACATATTTTCATATTTTTCACATTTTTTCATATTTTCGTATATTTTCATATATTTCATATATTCATATACTTTCATATTGTTCATTGTTTCCATATATTTTATGTATTTCATATATTTTATATTTTTCATATATTTCATATATTTTCATATTCTTCCTAAATATCATATATTTTCATATTTTTTCTATATATTCTAATATTCATATATTTTCATATATTTCATAGTTTTCATATATTTCATATGTTTCATAATTTTCATGTATTTGATGTTTTTCTTATTTTTCATGTATTTCATATATTTTCATATTTTTCATATATTTTCATATTCTATGTACTCTGTCTTCTTTGGTTTACTGTCCAGCTTTTTTGGGATCCATCCCAGATTTACCATGTAATTGCTCCACAGTGAACACAGCATAGATGTCTCCAAAGGGGAAAATTATTTGCTTGTGAGATATATATTTCCTGCGGTTATCTCTGGGTGAACTAGCCAAAAGTAAGTTAAGAGGTGAGAGACAAGAGTTAATCACTTTGCAAAGTAGTGGTAAAATCAACCAAGGTAAAACTGGTTTAAAGAAATTCAGAGAACTATAGTGTTGAAAGAGAAATTTCTAAAACTGAGTTTAGAATCAGTTATCTAGGTCAGCCCACCTTTTATAAGTGACACTACCCAGGCTAACAGAATGGAAGATACTTGCCCAGAGTCACCGAACCAGACTAGACCAGTTCCCGATTCCCAGTGTTTACTCCCCTTCATTGCTGCTGTGCTTTGGGACCTATTGCACAACAGCCCTATTTAATCATCCTGACAGCAATCCTGAGAATGATAAACTTTCTCTGCAACAATCTGACTCAGCTCAGGGTAGCCGCTTCACCAAATGCCCCATTAAAATGCAGTCAACTCCAAGGGAAGGTGAAAATAAAGGAAGGGGGTGGTGGTCCAGAGGGCTTGGAAAAGTTTTTCCTAACCAAAAATATTGCCTGCACCCACATACCTGTGTGCCTGAAATTAACCACTGAAAATGTCTGCTGTAAGGCAAATTATCATCTTTAACATTTTGCTTGGATCTTTGGAGAGGCTCCTTAACAAAGAAGAAGGTCTTAATGATATATGACACCAGACAAATACATTGTGATTGAACATGGCAGAATGACTAGACAGTGGTCTGAAATGTATTAGGACCCATCAGGTACAAATAGCAGCAGGTGCCTACTTTACCATCATCATTCCACATCAGAACAAAGCAACAGATTGCTTTGTGCTCTAATCATTTCCCTGTCATCAGATTTCACTTTTGGTGTCTGATGTCATGGTAAGGTACTTTAGTAGACCTAGTTTCCTTGATTACTTGAATAATTCACATTTTGATTCTGAATATGGGATGTTTTCAGCAGAACAAATGCCCTTTAAATGGCAATTGCGATTTCAGCATTGAGACTCAGTTTGTCTGGACTCAAACTTCAAAATGTATATCCCACACCTTAGGGTCATTTGCCTTCTTTTTGTGGTCAAAAGTTAATCAAGATGACAATCAAAAGATAACCATTTGCTTTTGTCAATGAAGAGGTAGTTTTAACCAGAGCTGGTGTAATGATGGTTAGGAGGCCTAGGGCAGATTGCCATGCCTTGCTAAGAAACAAATGCAGGTGGAAAGGAGAAAAATTAATGCAGATAACCTTTTAAGAAGGTTGACTAGGACCAAAAAGAGAAAGTCTTTTATTGAAATGTTTGGATGGATATTGATTGATTGGTTGATTTTAAAGGGCATAGGGGAGACATGAGCATTTCTATTACCCGGGGCGGGGAGGGAGTCAGGTCCTTAGCTCCTCCATCCAAATATTGCAGAAATGTTAATATAACTGTAAACAAAGAGTCTGTCCAAAGTCATCCAGCCAACTGACCAAAGCATCAGAATTAAAATCCTGGTCCTTCAACAGCTTGTTTTCTTGGGCACATGAGGTCTCTCCATTTTGCAGCTGTTTTTGATTTCAGTGGGTCATGGGAGGATGAAGGTGGTCATTTCTGTATAACTGCATTTGTAAAGAGCTATAAGGTCCTCTTGGGCAGGGAAGGGATAAGGAGAATAAATACTTGATTAAGTTACCATTTTCCATTTGCCAGACACCAGGCTAAGTGCTTTACCTAAATAAGTTAACCAAACCTCACAGCAACATATGAAGCAGATTAAGTTATTATCTTTTCACAGACAAAGAAATTGTGGCTCGAAGAGATTTAGTAATTCACCTGAAGTCACATCAGCAAAAGCCAAATTAAAAAAGTGGGGGTTTTAACCAGTAGATTATCCCATCTCTCATATGCTATTTCAAATCCTGAAACATGATGCTGTGAAAGTGCTGCACTCAATATGCCAGCAAATTTGGAAAATTCATCAGTGGCCACAGGACTGGAAAAGGTCAATTTTCATTCCAATCCCAAAGAAGGGCAATGCCAAAGAATGCTCAAATTACTGCACAATTAGTGATATTTTTAAATATCACAATTCATTTTTTCTAGGTACAGTCACACTTTTGTCCTGTTTTATTTCCAGAAAATGCTGTGAGACAACTGAGAACATTAACTCCATTTGAGAACAGGGACAATGAAACATATTCTCTCTCTCTCCCCTGCTCCCACTTCTCTCTCATACACACACATACACACACCATTAGGGAGGAAAGCCCATTAGAATGGAAATAATAGAGCGTAGACAGCTCGGTAGCTGAATTTGCCACAGAGCTGCCAGGACCCTTAAGAGAAGAGACTCAGTCCTCTGCTGTTTTTAGCCAGCAGCACCTGGTGTCCAGGGTAAAGGAAATAAACCCATTCCATCAAAATGCCAGAATGTACGCCCGCAAGCAGCTTTTTTGGAAGACCAGGTGAGAGGACTCATAAATAATAACTAGGAAAACTATTTCCAAGTGGAACAAACTCTTAAAATAATAAACGCAGCAGATCTTGACCACTACTAAAATTCTTTCCTCTCCCCAGTGAACTACAATGAGTCTCTTGGCATCACAGGGCTCTGTGCTGAGATGAGAATTTGCAATTAGCTTTAAGAATAAAAGAGTAAGTACAAATTGGCCCCATATAGCCTTGATTCATAACATACCACTTAAAAGACAGTATCCATCAGTTACAAAAAAGAGTCTCTGTGCAAAGGTCAGCCTAGGTATGGTTTGTTTGTAATTTTTGTGCAAGAACTATGTCTTACTCATCGTTGAATCCCCAGCCCCCAGCATAATGTCTGGCACATTGTTAGTACCCAATAAGTTTTGTTTAGTGATTAGTGAATATTAGCCAGGATATAATGATGCCATGTCTGCCACTTTGCTCCAGTTCTCTAAAACCAAGGAATATATTTAGGATTATGTTAATCAAATATACTTAGTTGGATGAAGGTAACACTGGATTGACATCAAACAGCTCTAGCCTGAATTTCCTAGGGAATTGCCTCAACTTTTAACTTACATGGTTTGTAGCATTCTGATTTAATGGAAGCAATTCCATTATTAATGGGTGAGTTTCTAGATCAGCTTGTAAAATTCAGTCAGTTAGTTCAGTCATTCAGTCATGTCCAGCTCTTTGCAGCACCATGGACTGCAGCACGCCAGGCCTCCCAGTCCATCACCAACTCCCAGAGCTTGCTCAAACTCATGCCCATAGAGTCGGTGATGCCATCCAACCACCTCATTCTCTGTCATCCCCTTCTCCTCTTGCCTTCAATTTTTCCCAGCAGCAGGGTCTTTTCAAATAAGTCAGTTCTTTGCATCAGGTGACCAAAGAATTGGAGTTTCAGCTTCAACATCACTCCTTCCAATGAATATTCAGGACTGATTTCCTTCAGGATGGACTGGTTGGATCTGCTTGCAGTCCAAGGGACTCTCAAGGGTCTTCTCCAACACCACAGTTCAAAAGCATCAATTCTTTGGCGCTCAGCTTTCATTATGATCCAACTCTCACATCCATACATGACTACTGGAAAAACCATAGCTTTGACTAAATGGACCTTTGTTGGCAAAGTAAGTCTCTGCTTTTTAATATACTGTCTAGCTTGGTCATAACTTCCCTCCCATGGAGTAAGCGTCTTTGAATTTCATGGCTGCAGTCACCATCTGCAGTGATTTTGGAGCCCCCAAAAATAAAGTCTCTCACTGTTTCCATTGTTTCCCCATCTACTTACTATGAAGTAATGACACTGGATGCCATGATCTTAGTTTTTTTAATGTTGAGTTTTAAGCCTGCTTTTTTACTCTTCTCTTTCACTTTCATCAGGAGGCTCTTTAGTTTCTCTTCGCTTTCTGCCATAAGGGTGGTGCCATCTGCATATTTTAGGTTATTGATATTTCTTCTGGCAATCCTGATTCCAGCTTGTGCTTCATCCAGCCTAGCATTTTGCATGATGTACTCTGCATATAAGCTAAATAAGCAGGTGACAATATACAGCTTTGATGTACTCCTTGTAAAATTACTTTATCAGAATATAGAAAACTAATGGCATTCAATTATATTACAGACCTGTTTTCCCATTGTAATCATTCTTACTTGGCAATATTTATTTGAAGTTCCAGTCTAAGATGGCAGAAAGAGACTACCTGCTGTTCAGATTCAGGAATTCCTTCTTAACTCTCCACTCTTTCTTACCTTCCATTACCTGTATTCACCTACCCACCTTCATCCAAATAAAGCCTACTTCTCCTCCTGTTTTCTGAATCTCAGTGAGTAGCACTTGTCGTCTACCATTGACTAAAGTCTGGCACTTTGGAGTCATTCTCCCTTAGTGTGCCCCCTCACTCGCATTACATAGATCCACATCCACACAGACATGTCTAGTGGGCTATAAGGAACTGATGATTCTATCCCAGCCACTGCTTTAGTTCAGGACATTATCTTTCTCGACTACTTCATATGGTTTCTGGGTTTCAGAGAGAAGAAATCTGTAAATATGGCAAGTCTTCTTGCCATTTCCATGCATAGAAAATTTACCTGAATTCATAAGTTAGTACATATACTCAGGTGAAGACAACACTGAGGTAATAAATAAGGTTTTAGTAGTGGATTAACTCTCCAAAGAAGGACACAATCTTTCATCAGGACCTTGGAGAGAACAAGCAAAGCTAGCTGATAAATAGAACTAGGCAAGTTCTGTCAAAACCAGGATTATAAATGGGCAAATACTAGAAAGAAGTCAGCTTAGACTTTCCAGCCACAGGTTGACTTTCTGATCCTTAAATGCTTCAAGTTCAGTCCTGTGACAGGCTTTTGCACCAGATGTTTCCCTTGATTGCAACCCTCTTCCCCCATATCTTTGCATTGCTGTCACCTTCTCACCATTCAGGTCTCAATCCAAATGACTGTGCAGTACAGCTTTTCCTCAATCACTCCTATCCCATTTCCCCATTTTACTTTCTTCATAACAATTATCACTGCTTGAAACTGTGTTATTTATTCATTTGTTTACATGACTATTGTCTCCCTAGGCTTCACAGAGAGTAAGCTTTGTGGGTGAATAGACCATGTCTATGTGATTAACTGTCATATATCTTTAGTGTTTAAAACATATCTGACACCTAGGAGGCAGTCTATAAATATTTGACAAATGAGAAAATGAAATAAGACAGGCAATTAGATTTGAAGTTTAGGAGACTAGTGAGGACCTTGAACTGAGAAGTTGGAGCTAATATCAGACACCAATTATTGAGTTTGGAGAAATAGGATTCAAGATGCCATGTATAGATTTGTGTTCGCATGACCCATGTAGGGCCAAACATCAAACACACCCATTGAGTAGCACGCATACCAATACTACATTTTAATTTCTAGAATAATTACTATAGTTTGAATAAAAGCAAGATAGCCCTTATTTTGATCTCTGCAAAAGGAACAACACTTTTCCCTGCATTTTCTCTAGAAAGGGATTTTTATTCTCTCAGTGGCATTAAGTGGGAACTGACCAAGCAAATCAGTGGGTGGGTTGTTTGACCACTCCAGAGGTCAGTGAGTTAGGACTATTTCCCTTGAGCCTTCACTTCCAGAATTCTTAAAAACGAGAGAGTCCTGTGGCTTGGAAGCTTGGATCTTGCAATTTGTCTCTGCAAATGGAGAAGGCACACAAAAGGTGCTAGAGCAAACTGTATGTCCAGGATTTTAATTAGGTACACATGTTTCATTTGGCCAATGCAGAGGTTTTTAATGTTTTTGATTAGTCACCAACATTATAAAAATCAGGAGATTTCATATAAAGAAAGATTTCCAGCCTCTCTTAGAAATACAGAAGTTCTAGAAGTACTAGCCCTTGATTTCCCACATGACAAAAATCACCTGACATGGAGTGGCAGCTGCCCCTTCAAACAGGACTTGTAGTCTCAACACCGCCTCTGTCTCCAGGTCTCCACCTACTTCACTCATTTACCATAACTACATGGCCTTTGAAGGCGTTTGAGTCCGAGGTCCTCCACTATGAAATACAAGAATTAGATGATTCTAAGAATTGGAGACATGGGAATAATTATGAAGGTAAACTATCTATAAGGAATCACAGTGTGCATTTCCCCAAAAAAGCAACTAATTTTTGGTATATTGCTATGGGTATGAAACTTGTATGTATTATAAGATATTTATGAGGATATTGACACCATTCACACAATGGCTCCCTAAAAGAAGATCTAAGGAAATTGTGTTTATGTGTGTATGTGTTCACACATACACACATATATGCACAGAGTAGATACTCAGTAAATATTTCTTGAATAAAGTAATGAGAGGCTCAAGAGCATTCATCAAAACCCTAAGCAATAATAAATATTATGAACTGCTGCTGTACACCTCACAGCTTATGAACTCACTCTACTTCTCTTTTTTCTCTTATTTTCCCCCAGTTGTAGTCCAAGACTGAGAATCTAATTGAGATATAATGAAAATTTATTAATTAATTGTAAATAGAACGGGTTGATCAAGCATCAGTTACCCTACCTGCATTAGTTTAATGTGGTCTGAGAGTGAATTCATTACTATAGTGAAACCAGAACTTCTTAGTTTGGAGATATGGATTCTGGCCCTGATTCTGCCACTAACTGCAGTTCTTTGAATAAGTCACTTGGCTCTCTGGCCAAAGTTTGATCATCCATAAAATTATATGGTCTTCAGGGCTTCTCTCTGCTTTATGATCTCTCTTTATGTGAAAAACAAAGACACATCAGAGGTAAGAGCTAGAAACTCAGAGCCAGCAATGTCTAGCAAGGAAAGACAAAGAAGAGATTTTTTTCCCCCAATAATTAAGGCAAGGAAGTCTCCAAACACATGGGCAACAATCCATGGAGGGACAAGAGTGGCATGTGAACTCATTAGCAGAATGTTGAGTAAAACTCAGGGAGGAAAAGAGAGTAATAGAGAGGGAGTCCAACTGTAGACTAAGAGAATTCTAAAGAAAAAAAAATGGAAAAACTGCTGCTAATTAGGTCATTTAGAAACTGAATAACCGAATGTAATTCTTGCTGAAGCAATAAGGAAACAACCATGGGATGCACGATAATAACAAGAATACATGCTAATAGACAAAACTAGGATCCCCCAAGTAGCTTAACAAGTCCTATGCAAGCTAGTAGATATCAGGTGGAAAACAGCACTTGAATTTCACACAGATTTTTAAAATATACTGAGGAAACATGTAGCAAAGGATCAGATAATATTTGCTGAATCAAATTCTGTTATTAAAAACTCTGGTATGCTTCACTATTTAAAAACTTTAATGTGAAAAATTAAAAATTTGAAAAATCTCAGAGTGATTATTTCTTTTTATAAAAGAATTCACTGCCAGTATATTTTAAACAGAAATCTTTCACCCTTAAAATTAAAAAAAAAAATTGAAACATTTCCCTTTACAAAAATCTTTCATTAACAAAAATGAGGTAGAGCTCAGAATCAATGCTTCATTTAGTCTTACATTCACGTCACCTAAGGCAGCGTCAGGCACAGATGGACAGTTCAGTAACTTTCAGTGAATGGATTATGTGTGGTTTTCTACTGCTGCATAACAAAACACCCCAATTTAATGGCTTAAAATGACTTTACCTTTCACAGTTCCAAAGGTTGACTAGGCTCAGTGGGAAGTTCTTCTGGTGGTTTCACTTGGATTCTCTCGTGTGCTTGCAGTCAGGTAACAGCTTAGCATGGGTTCATCTGGAGGCTCAACCAGGATACTGGGTTGACATGGTCTCTCTCCCTCTCCATAGTCTCAAGTTTCTTCCTCTCTATGTAGACTCTACATGTGGTCTTTGCAGCAGGGAAACCAGACCTCTTACATGGTGGTGGCTCAGGCATCCCCAAAGCACAAAATCAGAAAACTGCCATTGTCCATTGGTTAAAACAGATCACTGGGCCAGCCCAGATTCAACGAGTAGGGGAATCACAGAAGAATATGAACAGGAGGTATGATTCATTGGGGCATGTTCATAGACTAGCTACCCCAGTTTGCCTTCACTTTGGGCCCTTAACTTCCAAAGAGATAGGAAACAGGTTTAGAGTTATACAGCTACAAACATAGGCCATTTTAATGAAAATGGAAGAATGACTCAGAGCCAGAACCCAGAGGATAAAACCAAGAGCAGAGGGAAACCATTCCTAAAAAGCAAAACTGTACCTTAATCAAGGACTATCCTCTGCCTTGAGTTAGAGAAATTGGGATATGCACCAGGTTGGATTTTAGAATTGCTATAAATCAGGAAATGCTCATGTCTCCCTTTTCTCCTCTTTTTGAACATGGGAGTTTGCTGAAGTTTTTCTGTCTCTTTCACCATTACATGAAAGAGATGGGTTGGGGTTGGGTGGATAATCTGCTCTTCTTCACTGGTCTCTGCACCTGAGAAAGTGCATATGAGAAGATGCCTTCGAGCAGTCACATCCATACCGGCACCTGATTTCGTTGACAATATCCTGGAATTTAAACTGATACCATATTTAAGATGAGATTTGCAGAGGTAAGCACATTTTTCATGTAGAAAGGCCATGAATCAGTAAGAGCCAGAGGATGGTACCCCGGTCTCCAAAGATGGCTCCCAATGAACCACATCTCTTTGAATTTACACCATGTGTAGACCCCTCCATCACTGAAGCTGGGCTTTCCTGGGACTTGATTTAAATAACAGAATATGGCAGAACTGACACTATACCAGCTAGAGCCTAAGCTTTATAGACCTGGCAGCTTCTACTTTTTAGTTTTGAAAACCTTGAGTCTTCACATAAGAAGTCTGGCTTTCCTTCTGGAAAGATCACATTGACAGAAAACGTAGAGAGGCCACATGGAGAGACAGAGGAGACCACTTAAAGTGGGAAAGAGGAGCAGCTATCCTGGCATCTCAGTCAAGCCTCCATCTAACTACAACTGCGTGACAGAACTCAAGAGTGATCAGCAGAAGGACTGCCCCAATGACCCCAGGCATCCCACAGAAATATGAAAGGTAATAAAATCATTGTTTTAAGCCACCAAGGTTTTCAATAGCTTATTAATGCAGCTATAGATAAATAAAACAGTATCCATAAATGAATATGGACAAAGTACCCTATTTAGGGGAGTTACATATAAAGTTCTTTTCTCTATTCAAGAAATATTTACTAAGCCCCTACATCAGTTAACACATCCTTCAAGGTTTTCAATAGCTTATTAATGCAGCTATAGATAAATAAAACAGTATCCATAAATGAATATGGACAAAGTACCCTATTTAGGGGAGTTACAGTTTCACATAAAGTTCTTTTCTCTATTCAAGAAATATTTACTAAGCCCCTACATCAGTTAACACATCCTTCTTATGTATAAAAGAAAGATTTAGGCTTATGGGAAAACATCTTTAATTGAAAACTGGAATGTTTAGTTGAAAAAAACTTTCATCTATCATTTGCTCCAGCATCCTCAGGCCTCAGGGGAGATAATTTCGATACATTAGCAACAGGAAACTATTGCAAACTCTTGGGGGAACAGTGACATGATGGAAATGGTATTTGGAAATGTTCATTTGGCAGTAGAAAACAGGGTTAGTGGCAGGGTTAGTGAGGCACAATCTTAGATGCAATTTGATCTGGATTGAAACCAGGGTAAATGGAAGAGGAAAGAACTTGATTACAGATCTTGAAATTTTGTTGAAAGAGTAAAAGAGAACATGTCCAAGATTACAGAAGCTGGGAGAATAATGGTGACAACAACAACTAAAGGAAGAATGTGGGACACTTGGAAAAAGAGTCATGAAGAGGAAGAACAGATCTGTACAGATTTGGATTTAATCATTTGGATAAGAGGAAAATTGAACAGAGCTATCTGATAGGCAGCTGGTATTCCATTAACCTAAAAACAAAACAAACAAGCAAAAAGACTAGGGCAGCAAACTACAGGTGAGAGAAAGGATAAGGATTCAGGAGATGATGATCTGCTTCTATGCTTACACCCTTGGATTCAACATGGCTTTGCCACACCAGCCAGTGAACCGTGTGGTCTAGGCCACAATGTCTAGATCTGAGACCTGGAATTCTGCAGACCTATCCAGTCATCCTGCTTCTAATGAAGATCCTAATGCATGTGGGAGGATCCAGGAAACAGTGGAGGGCTGAGTGCTAGCAAGGAGCAGATATCAAAGACCAAATCTCTGTGGAGCAGCCAGTGGCTAAGCTAGCAAAATTTGAACACAGAGCATATCATTTTCTGACTTCTCCCTCAAATTATCTTCAAAGTGGTACAATTTCATTACCAATTGTCTTGGACTGAAATGTTTGTGTCCCACCTCAAATTTATTTCTTGAAGCCCTACCCCTAAGGTATAGCATCAGGAGGTAGGGCTTTGGGTATGTGATTAAATTTAGATGATTTCATAAAGGTGGAGCCCCCATGGTGGGACTAGTGCCCTTATAAGAAGAGGAGTAGACATCAGAGTTTCCTTTCTCTACCATGTGAGGATACAGCAACAAGACAGCCATTTGCAATCCAAGAAGAGAGCCCTTACCAAGAACCAAACTGGCCAGCATCTTCACCCTGGACTTACCAGCCTCCAGAACTGTGAGAAACAAATGTCTGTTGTTTAAGCCAGCCAGCATGTGGTATGTTTTATAGCAGCCCATGCTGACTAAAACACTTTATCCTTTAAGTAGATACTATATTCTATATGGAAGTGAATTTGGTGAGCTTCCAATAAGTTCATAATGGTTTAGCATAAATGGAAAATAATTGACAGTCCCTTGAACTGCAAGGAGACCAACCCAGTCAATCTGAAAAGAAATCAACCCTAAATACTCATTGGAAGGACTGATGTTGAAGCTGAAGCTCCAAAACTTCAGGCACCTGATGTGCAGAGCCAACTCACTGGAAAAGATCCTGATGCTGGGGAAGACTGAGGGCAGGAGGAGAAGAGGGTGACGGAGGATGAGATGGTTGGATGGCATCATCAACTCAATGGGCATGAGTTTGAGCAAACTCCTGGAGATAGTGAAAGACAGGAAGTCTGACATGCTGCTGTCCATGGGGCCACAAAGAGTTAGACATGACTTAGCAACTGAAAAACAACAAAAGCTCCCTTTGGGATCACTTTGTGTCTCCAACACCTGTGGTACGAGATATTCTTGCATTTAAGCTGTAAAGCAAAAATAAACAATGCTTGTGAAGATGATGGAACAGAAGCTGAGTTCCTTTAGTTCTAACATTCTATGTGACCACATGCTTTCTATTTGTGTTCAAAAGTTTAGAACATGAAACATCCCACCCTGCCTTCTCCCACTGATGATTTGAAAGAATAGCAGTGAAACATATACATTACCATATGTAAAATAGATGACCAGCACAAATTCAATGCATGAAGCAGGGAATCCAAAGCCTGCTCTGGGACAACCAGAGAGAGAGGGTGGGGAGGAAGGTGGGAAGGGCGTTCAGGATGGGAGAGGGGGAAACATGAATACCTGTGGCTCATTCATGTTGATGCATGGCAAAAACCATCACAATATTGTAAAGTAGTTATTCCCCAATTAAAGTGAGTTACTCAATTTAAATAAATAAATAAATAAAACACTGAAACAGAGTGACCAGGGTGATTATTTGAAAACATGCTCAAATGAAACTGAAATCCAAATACCTCAAGTGTGCAGTTGGGCCCTTGTGTGTTAAGGGCCCATTCTAGCTACATAATACAATTAAATCTCAATAGTATTGCAGTAACAGTTTAGGTCTACAGTTCAGTTCAGTCGCTCAGTTGTGTCCAGCTCTTTGCGACCCCATGGACTGCAGCACACCAGGCTGTCCATCACCAACTCCCAGAGTTTCCTCAAACTCATCTCCATTAAGTTGGTGATGCCATCCAACCAGTTTATCCTCTGTCATCCCCCTCTCCTCCTGCCTTCAATCTTTCCCAGCATCAAGGTCTTTTCAAATGAATCAGTTCTTCACATTAGGTGGCCAGAGTATTGGAGTTTCAGCTTTAGCATCAGTCCTTCCAATGAATATTCAGGACTGATCTCCTTTAGGATGGACTGGTTGGATCTCCTTGCAGTCCAAGGGACTCTCAAGAGTCTTCTCCAACACCACGGTTCAAAAGCATCAATTCCTCCATGCTCAGCTTTCTTTATAGTCCAACTCTCACATCCATTCATGACTACTGGGAAAACCATAGCTTTGACTAGATGGACCTTTGTTGGCAAAGTGTCGTCTCTATTTTTTAATATGCTGTCTAGGTCGGTCATAACTTTCCTCCCAAGGAGTAAGTGTCTTTTAATTTCATGGCTACAGTAACCATCTGCAGTGATTTTGGAACCCAAAAAAATTAAGTCTGCCACTGTTTCCACTATTTCCCCATCTATTGGGACAAGATGCCATGATCTTAGCTTTCTGAATGTTGAGCTTTAAGCCAACTTTTTCACTCTCCTCTTTTACTTTCATCAAGAGGCTCTTTAGTTCCTCTTCACTTTCTGCCATAAGGGTGGTGTCATCTGCATATCTGAGGTTATTGATATTTCTCCCGGCAATCTTGATTCCAACTTGTGCTTCCTCCAGCCCAGCGTTTCTCATGATATACTCTGTATATAAGTTAAATAAGCAGGGTGACAATATACAGCCTTGATGTACTCCTTTTCCTATTTGGAACCAGTCTGTTGTTCCGTGTCCAGTTCTAACTGTTGCTTCCTGATCTGCATACAGATTTCTCAAGAGGCAGTTCAGGTGGTCTGGTATTCCCATCTCTTTCTGAATTTTCCACAGTTAGATAACAGTTTTTCTTTTAGGAAGGAATATTTTATTATTATTCACTGGCATATGACAATAATAAAAAAAAAGACCAACTCACAGATGGTTTTATAATTTAAAAAATTTCCTTGCAAAAAATGTACCCACTCATTTCCTGCACCCAGGGAAAACCATTCATATCCTTCTTCCTTGGTATGCCAGATAAGACCTGATTCTCAAAAACAGCATAACAATATGGCATTAAACAGCCTCAATTCCTAGTATGAATGGACACAGACCAGAATGAAAAGACAGATTGGCATGAGGTCACTTCTACATGATTGTACAATCCACACAGGACTATTTAACTATCAAAGAAATCAAGTAACTTGCCTAATTACCTAGTTAATGAATTGCTAAATGAGACAGATTTCTGTATCTCACCAATATGTACCTTCTCTCTTTCCTTGGCACTCTACTGGATCATGTTCCCAGTCCCTTTACATCTAGGTGGAACCATGTGACTAGTTCTAGCAATTGAATGAGTTAACTTCTGGCATTTACAGCCCTGCCCCTTAAACCCACCAGATTCTCCATGTTCTTTTTCTTTTCTCGTCTCCTGGCTGGTTGCAGAAGATCCAGTGGAGGACCCAGAGAACACACTAGGTGGAAGGAGCCTTGGCCCCTGAATCTCTACATGAATATACATGAGTGTGATCATGCACAAGTTAGCCAGCTGAAGGACAAGATACCATCCCAACTGAGCCCTCTTAGACCTGGCAGCCAGCCAGCTCTGCAGATCATCACAGATGTGAGTGAAAAGTGTTAGTTGTTCAACCATGTCCAACTCTTTGCAATCCCATGGACTGTAGCCCACCAGGCTCCTCTGTCCATGGAGTTCTCTAGGCATGAATACTGGAGTGCATTGCCACTTCCTTCTCCAGGGGATCTTCCTGACCCAGGGATCAAACCTGATCTCCTGCATTGCAGGCTGATTCTTTGCCATCTGAGCCACCAGGGAAATACCATCGCATATGTATAGGGCACCAAATATATAAATATATAGATAAGCAGTAACATAGGAGAGAAATACACCTTTCTGGTGTGAAGCCACTGAGATTTTGATGTTTTTATACCATTGAGATTTTATAGCTGTTACTTCCACACTGACATAATGCCATGATTCGAATCAATGCCAATTTGACTCCAAAGCCTGTGCTCCCAAACAGCACAGAGCATGACTGGTAACAGCCCACCTGCTAGCTCAGTTCACCCACATTATACTTGGCACAGTAGAAAATGCCCCTAAAATCCCAGCCATGTGATCCCACCAGTGGCACTGGGCTCTAGGAGAACACTTAGGGAAATATCTGTGTCAGTTAACTTTTGCTACATAACAAAACAGTTCAAAACCAGGTGGCCTACAACAACAACAAAAAGAAAAAAGGAAAAAAAAGGCATTACTTTGACTTACAATTTGAGAAGTTGCAGTGTAGGCCTCTTGTGCCTGAGTGGTTCTTGCAGATTGGGACCAGACTCTGCTAATATCAGCTGGGCACTCATACATCTGTGATCAGCTGTAGAGTTGACTGGCAACTGGCTAGTCTATGATGGCTCGAGTGGGATGGCTTATCTCTGATCATGTGGTATCTCCTCCAGGAAGCAAGCTTGTGCTTGATCATTTGGTGGCAGCAGCAGTGGTTGCAAGACCAGCAAGAGGACCAGCCCCAATATACATGCACTTTTCAGGTTGCTCCCTTGGCCAAATCAAGACACGTGACTGTGCCAAAAGTCAGTGCAGGGGGGCATTATGAAAGGCCTGGATACAGGTGGTGGGAAAAAATTCAGACATTACTACAATCAACCAACCCTAATATCCAAGGTTCACTGGGTGGAGACCAGAGCACAGAACAAGTGTGTCCTAGATGTTCAGTTCAGTTCAGTTCAGTCACTCAGTCGTGTCCAACTCTTTGCAACCCCATGAATCACAGCACGCCAGGCCTCCCTGTCCACCACCAATTCCCGGAGTTTACTCAAACTCATGTCCATTGAGTTGGTGATGCCATCCAGCCATCTCATCGTCTGTTGTCCCCTTCTCCTCCTGCCCCCAATCCCTCCCAGCATCAGGGTCTTTTCCAATGAGTCAACTCTTCGCAACGGGTGGCCAAAGTATTGGAGTTTCAGCTTCAGCATCAGTCCTTCTAATGAACACCCAGGCCTGATCTCCTTTACAATGGACTTGTTGGATCTCCTTGCAGTCCAAGGGACTCTCAAGAGTCTTCTCCAACACCACAGTTCAAAAGCATCAATTTTTTGGCACTCAGCTTTCTTCACAGTCCAACTCTCACATCCATACATGACCACTGGAAAAACCATAGATATTAAAGCTCCTCAAATAATTTCTTCCAGCTTCTGACTTCCATACCTGCAGCACTCCCATGGTAATACTGATATAATCTAGGAGACAACAGCGTCAGTTTGTTGCTTTTTGTGTTTTTCTGTTTTTCTTTTGTTTTGTTAGTTTATTGAAAGCCATGCTTGGGAGGAAATGACCAACTGACTGCTCTTGTGGACGGTTTGGCAGAACCCTGGAGGCAGAGAGCCTTCTCTATCTGACAGAAGGGTGGTTCCACTGGGTGTGAGGAATCTTCTTCCTGCAAAAAAAAAAAAAAAAAATGAGTCATGATAAGAATAGAGTGACAAACCTCCTTCGTGCTCCTCATGTGGAAAGGAGAATGTGACCAAATCCCTGGTGAATACAGCCCTTTTCCTAAGAGGGAAGAGATAAAAGGCTGTCAGGGAGAAGAGAACTGCTATTGAAGCTACTGCCTGGTCTACTCTCTCCTAGAAGTTTCCTTTCTGTCTTCATTTCTATGTTCAAGATTTTCTCTTTGTGGCTTGCTGTTATTTCTATAAAAATGCCTTTCACTTGGCAACATCTTAGCCAAGAAAAGCAAAATATCTACCATGAAAAAACAAGGCATGTTGAACTTGGTGTTCCTTTAGACTTGAGACGGTATTCTCAGGGAAACTCTGGAGTTGCCTAAAGGAAGTAAGCTCCTTATCGTGTATTATGGGTAACGTGGGATGGCTCTGGAGACATTGCAGGGGAATCGGGCCTCATCTCGAGTTGATTTGGAGTACACGGAGCACTTCCGTGTTGCATCTCGTGTTGCATCTCTAGACTTGTAACAGTCTTCTTGAGGACTATGTGGAATTTCATCTAGGAAGTCAAGGCTCCTTTTGTGTTTGATGGGGAACACAGATGTGGTCTGCATGCGATGCAGTGGAATCGGGCCTCATCTTGAGTTGATTCAGGGTACATGGAGCTCTTTTGTGTTGCTGCGGGGACCTCAGGGTCCCGCTAGACTTGTGACAGTGTTCTTGGGAACTTTCTGGAGGTCCATCAAGGAAGTCAAGGCTCCTTTTGTGTTTGATGAGGAACACGGACTTGCTCTGCACGCAGCATTGCAATTGGGCTTCATCTCGCGCTGATGGGGAAGTCTTATGGTTTTTCTTGAGTTGCAGCAGGAATCGGGGGTATGTTCTCATGTTACAGCGGGGATTGCACTCAAAACTCGTGTTGGTTCAGCGACTTCAGGACTCCTGTCTAGTTGCCAGCGATAACTCAGGATTCTCCTCGAGGCTTGGCAGGGCAATAGGGATGGCTCTCAAGGTGAGACGGGAGACCCAGGCTGCCTTCCCAGTTGCCACAGGGATAATGGGGTTCCTATCAATTTTCAAGTTGAGTCAGGCGTGGTCTCTTTTTGACGCCTTGAACACCGTGCTCCTCTCGAGTTGTCAAAGGGATGTGAGGCCTCCTGGCGAGATGAGGCGGGGAACTAGGGCTTTCTCTAGGTTCTCCACAGGGGATTCAGGCATCCCTTCATCTTGGGAGATGAAAGACGAGCCTGCATTCAAGTCTCTGCTTGGATATTCGGCCTTATTTCGAGTCAGGGCATCTCACTGTCCATTCCACTTGAGGCAGCAAACTCAGGGTCCCTCTCACATACATATAGCTGAGAGAAGACTGCTCTTGAGATGCTTGTGGAACGATGGCATTCCCCTTGATTCGAAGCCAGGGAATCCACTCTGATCTCGAGATGATTTGAGGTACATGGAGCTTTTCTCGAGTTGCTGTGCTGAATTTGGTGTTCCTCTAGACTTGGGACGGTGTTCTCGGGGAATCTCTGGACTTGCCTATAGGAAGTGAAGGACTTGTTGTGCTTGATGGGGAACGCAGGATGGCTCTGGAGACAATGCAGGAGAATCGGGCCTCATCTCGAGTTGACTTGGGGTACACGGAGCTCTTTCGTGTTGCTGCTGTGACCTCAGGGTCTCTCTAGACTTGTGACAGTGTTCTTGGGGACTCTATGGTGTTCCATCAAGGAAGTCAAGGCTCCTTTCGCATTTTATGTGGAACCCGGAATTGCTCTGCACAAAATGCAGCGGAAACGGGCATCATCTGGCGGAGAGGGGGAAGTCTCATGGTGTTTCTAGAGTTGCGGCGGAAACCTAGAGTATATTCTCGAGTTATGACGGGGATGGCCCTTCAAAACTCGTGTTTGTTCAGCAATGTCAGGACTCCTGTCTAGTTGTGAGGGACACCTCGGGATTCTCTTCAAGGCTTGGCAGGGCAATAGGAACCCTCTCAAAGAGAGGCGGGAGACCCAGGGTCCTTTTCCTGGTGCCACAGGGATATTGGGATTAATATCAATTTTCAAGAGGAGTCAGGCATCGTCTCCTTTTGAAGAATTGAACTCTGCATGCCCCTCGAGGCTTAAAACGGATGTGAGGCATCCTCTCGTGATGAGGTGGGGAACTAGGGCTTTCTCTAGGGACTCCACAGGGTTTTCAGACATCCCTTCATTTTGGGAGATGAAAGACAAGCCTACATTTAAGTCACTGCAGGGAAATCCGGCCTTATTTCGAGTTAGGGCATCTCAGTGTCCATTCCACTTGAGGCAGCAAACTCAGGGACCCTCTCACGTACCTATAGCTGAGAGGAGCCTCCTCTTGAGGTGCTTGTGGAAAGTTGGTATTCCTCTTGAGTCAAACCCAGGGAATCTGCTCTGATCTCGAGATGATTTGGGGTACATGGAGCTTTTCTCAAGTTGCTGTGCTGAACGTGTTGTTCCTCTGCACTTGGGACGGTCTTCTTGGGGATTCCCTGGAGTTGCCTAAAGGAAGTCAAGCCACTTGTGTTTGCTGTGGAACGCGAGATGGCTCTGGAGCCAATGTAGGGGAATCAGGCCTAATCGCAAGTTGATTTAGGGTACACGGAGCTCTTTCGTGTTGCTGCGATGACCTCAGGGTCCCTCTAGACTTGTGACAGTGTTCTTGCGGACTCTCTGGAGTTCCATCAAGGAAGTCAAGTCTCCTTTCATGTTTGGTGGGGAACACGGAATTTCTCTGCAGGCAAAGCAGGGGAATCGGGTCTCATCATGCGGCGAGGGGGAAGTCTCATGGTTTTTCTCGAGTTGCGGTGGGAACCTATGGTATATTCTCGAGTTACGTCAGGGATACCCCTTCAAAACTCGTGTTTGTTCAGCGACATCAAGACTCCTGTCTGTTGCGAGGGACACCTCGGGATTTCCTCGAGGTTTGGCAGGTCAAAAGGGACGCCTCTCGATGTGAAACAGGAGACCGAGTGTCCCGTTTCAGTTGCCACAGGGATATTGGGATTAATATCAATTTTCAAGATGAGACAGGCATCATCTCCTTTAGAAGCATTGAACTTCGCGTTCCTCTCGTGTTGTCAAAGGGGTGTGAGACGTCCTGACGAGATGAGGTGTGGAACTAGGGCTTTCTCTAGGGTCTCCACAGGGGATTCAGACATCCCTTCATCTTGTGAGATGAAAGACGAGCCTGCATTCAAGTCACTGCAGGGAAATCCGGCCTTATTTCGAGTCAGGGTATCTCGGTGTCCATTCCACTTAAGGCAGCAAACTCAGGGTCCCTCTCACGTACCTATAGCTGAGAGAAGCCGCCTCTTTCGGAGTTGTTTAAAGCTGGCATTCCTCTTGAGTCAAACCCAAGGGAATCAGCTCTCAGCTCGAGATGATTTGAGGTACACGGAGCTGATTTCTAGTTGCTGTGCTGAACTTGGTGTTCCTCTATACTTAGGACGGTGTTCTCGTGGAATCTTGCAGTTCCCTAAAGGAAATCAAGCCACTTGTTGTGTTTGATGGGGAACGCCAGATGGCTCTGGAGCCAATGTAGGGGAATCTGGCCTCATCTCGAATTGAATTGGGGTACACCGAGGTCTTTCGTGTTGCTGCGGTGACCTCAGGGTCCCTCTAGACTTGTATCAGTGTTCTTGGGGACTCTCTGGAGTTCCATCAAGGAAGTCAATGCTCCTTTCATGTTTGATGTGGAACACGGAATTGTTCTGCATGCAATGCAGGGGAATCTGGTCTCATCTCCCATCGAGCGGGAAGTCTCATGGTTTTTCTCAAATTGCAGAGGGAACCTGGGTTATATTCTCGAGTTATGACGGGCATGGCCCCTCAAAACTCGTGTTTGTTCCGCGACGTCAGGACTCCTTTCTAGTTGCAAGGGACAACTCGGGATTCTCTTCGAGTATTGGCAGGGCAAAAGGGACGCCTCTCGGGGTGAAGCGGGAAATTCAATGTCCTTTCAAGTTGCCACAGGGATACTGGGATTCCTGTCAATTTTCAAGAGGAGTCAGTCATCGTCTACTTTTGAAACATTGAACTCCACATTCCACTCGTGCTGTCAAAGGGATGTGAGGCCTCCTATCAAGATGAGGCAGGGAACTAAGGTATTCTCTAGGGTCTCCACAGGGGATTCAGACACCCCTTCATCTTGTGATATTAAAGACAAGCCTGCATTCAAGTCACTGCAGGGAAATCCGACCTTATTTCGAGTCAGGGCATCTCGGTGTCCATTCCACTTGAGGCATCACACTCAGGGTCCCTCTCACATACATATAGCTGAGAGAAGCCTCCTTGTGAGGTGCTTGTGGAAAGTTGGCATTCCTCTTGAGTCAAAGCCAGGGAATCAGCTCTCATTGCAAGATGATTTGGGTTACATGGAGCTTTTCTCGAGTTGCTGTGCTCAACTTGGTGTTCCTCTAGACTTGTGACGGTGTTCTCGGGGAATCTCTGGAGTTGCCTAAAGGAAGTCAAGCCACTTGTCGTGTTTGATGGGGAATGCGGGATGGCTCTGGAGACAATGCAGGGGAATTGGGCCTCATCTCGAGTTGATTTGGAGTACACGGAGCCTTTTCATGTTGCTGCGGGGACCTCAGTGTCCCTCTAGACTTGTGACAGTGTTTTTGGGGTCTCTCTGGAGTTCCATCAAGGAAGTTAAGGCTCCTTTAGTTTTGATGGGGAACACGGACTTACTCGGCATGCATTTCAGGGGAATCCGGCCTCATCTCGTGGCGAGGGGAAAGTCTCATTGTTTTTCTGGAGTTGCGGCGGAAACCTGGGTAATGTTCTCGAGTTACGGCGGGGATGGCCCTTCAAAACTCATGTTTGTTCAGCGACGTCAGGACTCCTGTCTATTGCTACGGACACCTTGGGATTCTCCTCGAGGCTTGGCAGGACAATAGGGACGCCTCTCGAGGTGAGGCGGGAGACCCAGTTTCCCTTTGCAGTTGCCAGAGCGATACTGTGACTCCTGTCAGTTTTCAAGAGGAGTCAGCCATTGTCTCCTTTTGAAGCATTGAACTCTGTGTGCCTCTCGTGTTGTCAAAGTGATATGAGGCGTCCTGTCGAGATGAGGCAGGGAACTAGGGTATTCACTAGCATCTCCACAGGGGATTCAGACATCCCTTCGTCTTGTGAGATGAAAGACGAGCCTGCATTCAAGTCACTGCAGGGAAATCCGGCCTTATTTCGAGTCAGGGCATCTCGGTGTCCATTCCACTTGAGGCAGCAAACTCAGGGTCCCTCTCACGTACCTATAGCTGAGAGAAGCCTCCTCTTTAGGTGTTGTTTAAAGCTGGCATTCCTCTTGAGTAAAGCCAGGGAATCAGCTCTCATCTCGAGATGATTTAAGGTACATGGAGCTGATTTCTATTTGCTGTGCTGAACATGGTGTTCCTCTATACTTAGGACGGTGTTCTCGGGGAATCTCTGAAGTTTCCTAAAGGAAGTTAAGACACTTGTCATGTTTGATGGGTAACGCCGGATGGCTCTGGAGCCAATATAGGGGAATCTGCCCTCATCTCGAATTGACTTGGGGTACACCGAGCTCTTTTGTGTTGCTGTGTTGACCTCAGGGCCCCTCTAGACTTGTATCAGTGTTCCTGGGGACTCTCTGGTGTTCCATCAAGGAAGTCAAGGCTCCTTTCATGTTTGATGGGGAACACGGAATTGCTCTGCAGGCAAAGCAGGGGAATCGGGTCTCATCATGCGGCGAGGGGGAAGTCTCATGGTTTTTCTCGAGTTGCGGTGGGAACCTATGGTATATTCTCGAGTTACGTCGGGGATAGCCCTTCAGAACTCATGTTTTTTCAGCGACGTCAAGACTCCTGTCTAGTTGCGAGGGACACCTCGGGATTTCCTCGAGGTTTGGCAGGGCAAAAGGGACGCCTCTCGATGTGAGGCGGGAGACCGAGTGTCCCGTTTCAGTTGCCACAGGGATATTGGGATTAATATCAATTTTCAAGATGAGACAGGCATCATCTCCTTTAGAAGCATTGAACTCCGTGTTTCTCTCGAGTTGTCAAAGGGATGTGAGGCCTCCTGTCGAGGTGATGTGAGGATCTAGGGCTCTCCTTAGGGTCTCCACTCAGACATCCCTTCATCGTGTGAGAAGAAAGACAAGCCTGCATTCAAGTCACTGCAGGGAAATCCAGCCTTATTTCGAGTCAGGGCATCTCGGTGTCCATTCCACTTGAGGCAGCAAACTCAGGGTCCCTCTCACATACCTATAGCTGAGAGAAGCCTCCTCGTGAGGTGGTTGCGGAAAGTTGGCATTCCTCTTGAGTCGAAGCCAGGGGATCAGCTCTCATCTCGAGCTGATTTCGGGTACACGGAGCTTTTTCATGTTGCTGCAATGATCTCAGGGTCCCTATAGGCTTGTGACAGTGTTCTTGGAACTCTATGGAGTTCCATCAAGGAAGACAACGCTCTTGTCATGTTTGATGGGGAGCACAGAATTGCTCTGCACACAATGTAGGGGAATCTGGCCTCATCTCATGGCGAATGGGATGTCTCATGTTTTTTCTCAATTTTCGGCAGAAACCTGAGGTATATTCATGAGTTACGAAGGGGATGGCCCTTCAAAACTCGTGTTGGTTCAGCGACGACAGGACTCCTCTCTAGTTGTGAGGGACAACTCAGGATTCTCCTCGAGGCGTGGCAGGGCAATAGGGATGCCTCTCAAGGGGAGGCGGAAGACCCAGGGTCCCTTTCCAGTTGCCACAGGGATACTGGAATTCCTGTCAGTTTTCAAGAGGAGTCCATCATTGTCTACTTTTGAAGCATTGAACTCTGCATTCCACTCAAGTTGCAAAGGGATGTGAGGCCTCTTGTTGAGATGAGGTGGGGAACTAGGGCTATCTCTAGGGTCTTCAGAGGGGATTCAGACATCCCTTCATCTTGTGAGATGAAAGACGAGCCTGCATTCAACTCACTGTAGGGAATTCCAGCCTTATTTCGAGTCAGGGCATCTCAGTGTCCATTCCACTTGAGGCAGCAAACTCAGGGTCCCTCTCACATACATATAGCTGAGAGAAGCCTCCTCGTGAGGTGCTTGTGGAAAGTTGGCATTCCTCTTGAGTCAAAATAGGGAATCAGCTCTCATCTCGAGATGATTTGGGGCACACAGAGCTTTTCTCGAGTTGCTGTGCTCAACTTGGTGTTCCTCTAGACTTGAGACGGTATTCTCTTGGAATCTCTGGAGTTGCCTAAAGGATGTCAAGCCACTTGTCATGTTTGATAGGGAATGCATGATGGCTCTGGAGACAATGCAGGGGAATCAGGCCTCATCTTGAGTTGATTTGGAGTACACGGAGCGCTTTCGTGTTGCTGTGGGGAACTCAGGGTCCCTCTAGACTTGTATCAGTGTTCTTGGGGACTCTCTGAAGTTCCATCAAGGAAGTCAAGGGTCCTTTCATGTTTGAAGGGGAACACGTACTTGCTCTGCACTCAGTGCAGGGGAATCTGGTCTCATCTCTCATCGAGCAGGAAGTCTCATGGTTTTTCTGAAATTGCGGAGGGAACCTGGGGTGTATTCTCGAGTTACGACGGGGATGGCCCCTCAAAACTCCTGTTTGTTCAGCGACGTCATGACGCCTGTCTAGTTGCGAGGGTCACCTCGGGATTCTCCTCGAGGCTTGGCTGGGCAGTAGGTACGACTCTGGAGGTGAGTAGGGAGACACACTGTCACTTTCAAGTTACTACAGGAATCCTAGGATTCCTGTCAATTTTCAAGAGAAGTCAACCTTTGTCTCCTTTTGAAGTATTTAACTCCGTGTTCCTCTCGAGTTGTCAAAGGGTTGTGAGGGCTCTAGTCGACATGAGGAGGGAACTAGAGTATTCTCGAGGGTCTCCACAAGGGACTAAGACACCCCTTCATTTTTTGAGATGAAAGACAACCCTGCATTCATGTCACTGCAGGGAAATCCGGCCTTATTTCGAGTCACGGCATCTCGCTGACCACTCCACGTGACGCAGGAAACTCAGGGTCCCTCTGACATACATACAGCTGAGAGAAGCCTTGAGGGGCTTGTGGAAAGCTGGAATTCCTCTTGAGTCGAAGCCAGGGAATCAGCTTCATCTCGAGATGATTTGGGGCACATGGAGCTTTTTTCGAGTTGCTGTGTTGAACTTGGTGCTCCTTTAGACTTGAGACGGTATTCTCGGGGAAACTCTGCAGTTGTGTAAAGGAAGTAAGCCGCTTGTCGTGTTTGATGGGCAATGCGGGATGGCTTTGGAGACAAATCATCGGAATCGGCCCTCATCTCGATTTGATTTGGAGTACCCGGAGCGCTTCCTTGTTGCTGCGGTGACCTCAGGGTCCCTCTATACTTGTGAGAGTGTTCTTGGGGACTCTCTGGAGTTCCATCAAGGAAGTCAAGTCTCCTTTCTTGTTTGATGTGGAACACAGAATTGCTCTGCACGCAATGCAGGGGAATCTGGTCTCATGTCTCATTGAGCAGGAAGTCTCATGGTTTTTCTCGAATTGAGGATGGAACCTGGGGTATATTCTCGAGTTACGACGGGCATGGCCCCTCAAAACTCCTGTTTGTTCAGCGACATCAGGACGCCTGTCTAGTTGCAAGAGTCACCTCAGGATTCTCCTCGAGGCTTGGCTGGGCAGTAGGTACGCCTCTGGAGGTGAGTAGGGAGACCTACTGTCACTTTCAAGTTGCTACAGGGATACTGGGATTCCTGTCAATTTTCACGAGGAGTCAGTCATTGCCTACTTTTGAAGCATTTAACTCCGTTTTCCTCTTTAGTTTTCAAAGGGATGTGAGGCCTCCTGTTTAGATGAGGCGAGGAACTAGGGCTTTCTCTAGTGGCTCCCCAGGGGATTCAGACAACCCTTCATTTTTGAGATGAAAGACAAGCCTGAATTCATGTCACTGCAGGGAAATCCAGCCTTATTTCGAGTCATGGCATCTTGGTGACCATTCCATTTGACGCAGAAAACTCAGGGTACCTCTCACATACTTATAGCTGAGAGAAGCCTCCTCTTGAGGGGCTTGTGGAAAGTTGGCATTCCTCTTGAGTTGAAGCCAGGGAATCAGCTCTCATCTCGAGATGATTTGGTGCACACGGAGCTTTTCTCTAGTTGCTGTGTTGAACTTGGTGCTCCTTTAGACTGGAGACGGTATTCTCGGGGAAACTCTGGAGTTGCCTAAATGAAGTAAGCCCCTTGTCGTGTATGATGGGTAATGCAGAATTGCTCTGTAAACAAGGCAGGCGAATCAGTCCTCATCTGGAGTTGATTTGGAGTACACAGAGCCCTTTCATATTGCTGCGGAGACTTCAGCGTCCCTCTAGACTTATGACAGTGTTCTTGGGGTCTCTCTGGAGTTCCATAAAGTAAGTCAAGTCTCCTTTCGTGTTTGATGGGGAACACAGACTTACTCTGCATGCATTGCAGGTGAATAGGGCCTCATCTCGTGGCGAGGGGAAAGTCTCAGTGGTTTTCTGGGGTAGCGGCGGGAACATGGGTTATGTTCTCGAGTTACGGCGGGGATTGCCCTTCAAGACTCGTGTTTGTTCAGCAACGTCGGGACTCCTGTCTATTTGTGAGGGACACCTTGGGATACTCCTCGAGGCTTGGCAGGACAATAAGGACCCCTCTCGAGGTGAGGCGGGAGACCACGTTTCCCTTTGCAGTTTCCAGAGCAATACTGTGACTCCTGTCAGTTTTCAAGAGGAGTCAGGCTTCCTCTCCTTTTGAAGCATCGAAATTCACGTGCCTCTCGTGTTGTCAAAGGGATGTGAGGCCTCCTATCAAGATGAGGCAGGGAACTAAGGTATTCTCTAGGGTCTCCACAGGGGATTCAGACATCCCTTCATCTTGTGAGATGAAAGACGAGCCTGCATTCAACTCACTGCACGGAATTCCGGCCTTATTTCGAGTCAGGGCATCTCATTGTCCATTCCACTTGAGACAGCAAACTCAGGGTCCCTCTCACATACATATAACTGAGAGAAACCTCCTTGTGAGGTGCTTGTGGAAAGTTGGCATTCCTCTTGAGTCAAAGCCAGGGAATCAGCTCTCATCTCGAGATGATTTGGGGTACACGGAGCTTTTCTCGAGTTGCTGTGCTCAACTTGGTGTTCCTCTATACTTGTGACGGTATTCTCGTGGAATCTCTGGAGTTGCCTAAAGGAGGCCAAGCCACTTGTCGTGTTTGATGGGCACTACGGGATGGCTCTGGAGACAATACAGGGGAATCGGGTCTCATCTCAAGTTGATTTGGTGTACACGGAGCACTTTCGTGTTGCTGCGGTGACCTCAGGGTCCCTCTATACTTGTGAGAGTGTTCTTGGGGACTCTCTGGAGTTCCATCAAGGAAGTCAAGCCTCCTTTCGTGTTTGAACAGGAACACATACTTGCTCTGCACTCAATGCAGGGGAATCTGGTCTCATCTTTCATCGAGCGGGAAGTCTCATGGTTTTTCTCGAATTGCGGACGGAACCTGGGGTATATTCTTGAGTTACGAAGCAGATGGCCGCTCAAAAGTCCTGTTTGTTCAGCGACATCAGGACGCCTGTCTAGTTGCGAGGGTCACCTCGGGATTCTCCTCGAGGCTTGGCTGGGCAATTGGGATGCCTCTCTAGGTGAGTAGGGAGACCCACTGTCACTTTCAAGTTGCTCCAGGGATACTGGGATTCCTGTCAATTTTCAAGAGGAGTCAGTCATCATCTACTATTGAAGCATTGACCTCCGTGTTCATCTCACGTTGTCAAAGGGATGTGAGGCCTCTTTTCGACATGAGGCGGGGAACTAGGGCTTTCTCTAGGGTCTCCACAAATGTAAGACATCCCTTCATCTTTTGAGATAAAAGACAAACCTGCATTCATGTCACTGCATGGAAATCCGGCCTTATTTCGAGTCACAGCATCTCGCTGACCATTCGACGAGACACAGCAAACTCAGGGTCCCTCTCACATACATATAGCTGAGAGAAGCCTCCACTTGAGGGGCTTGTGGAAAGTTGTTATCACTCATGAGTCGAAGCCAGGGAATCAGCTCTCATCTCGAGATGATTTGGGGCACACGGAGCTTTTCTCCAGTTGCTGTGTTGACTTGGTGTTCCTTTCAACTTGAGACGGTATTCTCGGGGAAACTCTGGAGTTGCCTAAAGGAAGTAAGCCCCTTGTCGTGTATGATGGGTAACGCGGGATGGCTCTGGAGACAATGCAGGAGAATCGGGCCTCATCTCGAATTGATTTGGAGTACAAGGAGCCCTTTCATGTTGCTGCGGGGACCTCAGGGTCCCAGTAGAATTGTGACAGTGTTCTTGTAGTCTCTCTGGAGTTACATCAAGGAAGTCAAGGCTCCTTTAGTTTTGATGGGGAGCACGGACTTACTCTACATGCATTGCAGGGGAACCAGGCCTCATCTTGCGGCGAGGGGAAAGTCTCATTCTTTTTCTGGAGTTTTGGCTGGAACCTGGGTTTTGTTCTCAAGTTACAGCGAGGATGGCCCTTCAAAACCCGTGTTGGTTGAGTGGCGAGAGGACTCCTCTCTAGTTGCGAGGGACACCTTGGGATTTTCCTCGAGGCTTGTCAGGACAATAGGGTCGCCTCTCGAGGTGAGGTGGGAGACCCATTTTCCCTTTGCAGTTGCCACAGGGATATTTGGATTCCTATCAATTTTCAAGAGAAGTCAGGCCTCGTCTCATTTTGAAACACTGAATCGCGTGCCTCTCGAGTTTTCAAAGGGGTGTGAGGACTCATGTGAGATGAAGTGGGGAACTAGAGATTTCTCTAGGGTCTCCACAGGGGATTCAGACATCCCTTCTTCTTGTGAGATGAATGACGAGCCTGCATTCAAGTCACTGCAGGGAAATCCGGCCTTATTTCGAGTCAGTGCATTAAGGAGTCATTCCACTTGAGGCAGCAAAATCAGGGTCCCTCTCACATACCTATAGCTGAGAGAAGCCTCCTCTTTAATTGTTGTTTATAGCTGGCATTCCTCTTGAGTCAAAGCCAGGGAATCCGCTCTCTTCTCGAGATGATTTGGGGTACAGGGAGCTGTTTTCGAGTTCCTGTGCTAAACGTGGTGTTCCTCTATACTTGGGACGGTGTTCTCGGTGAATCTCTGGAGTTACCTAAAGGAAGTCAAGATACTTCTCCTGTTTGATGGGGAATGCGGGATGGCTCTGGAGCCAATGCGGGTGAATCGGGCCTCATCTTGTGTTGATTTGAGTTACACGAGCTCTTTCGGTTTGCTGCAGTGACCTCAGGGTCCGTCTAGACCTGTGACAGTGTTCTTGGGAACTATGTGGAGTTTCATCTAGGAAATCAAGGCACCTTTCGTGTTTGATGGGTAACACGGACCTGCTCTGCTCTCAATGCAGGGGAATCGGGGCCTCACCTCGCAGCCAGGGGGAAGTCTCATGGTTTTTGTCGAGTTGCGGCAGGAACCTAGGGTATGTTCTCAAGTTATGGCGAGGATGGCCCTTCAAAACCCGTGTTGGTTGAGCAGCGACAGTACTCCTGCCTAGTTGTGACGGACACCTCAGAATTCTTTTCGAGTCTTGGCAGGGCAGTACGGATGCCTCTCGAGGTGAGGGGCTGACCCAGTTTCCCTTTGCAGTTGCAGCAGAGATATTTGGATTCCTATCAATTTTCAAGAGGTGTCAGGCATCATCTCCTTTTGAAGCATTGAACTCCGCGTTCCACTCAAGTTGTCAAAAGGATGTAAGGCTTCTTGTCGAGATGAGGTGGGGAACTAGGGCTTTCTCTATGGTCTCCACAGGGGATTCAGACACCTCTTCATCTTGTGAGATGAAAGAAGAGCCTGCATTCAAGTCACTGTAGGGAATTCCTGCCTTATTTCAAGTCAGGGCATCTCGGTGTCCATTCCACTTGAGGCAGCAAACTCAGGGTCCATCTCACGTACCTATAGCTGAGAGAAGCCTCCTCATGAGGTGCTTGTGGAAAGTTGGCATTTCTCTTGAGTGAAAGCCAGGGAATCCGCTCTCATCTCGAGATGATTTGGGGTGCACGGAGCTGTTTTCGAGTTCCTGTGCTGAACATGGTGTTCCTCTATACTTGGGACGGTGTTTTCAGGGAATCTCTGGAGTTGCCTAAAGGAAGTCAAGCCACTTGTTGTGTTTGATGGGGAATGAGGGATGGCTCTGGAGACCATGCAGGGGAATCGGGCCTCATCATGAGTTGATTTTGTGTACACAGTGCACTTTCATGTTTCTGCCGGGACCTCAGGGTCCCTCTAGACTTGTGACAGTGTTCCTGGGGACTCTCTGGAGTTCCATCAAGGAAGTCAAGGCTCCTTTTGTGTTTTATTGGGAACACGGACTTGCTCTGCATGCAGTGCAGGGTAATCGGGCCTCATTTCACAGCCAGGGGAAAGGGTCTTGATTTTTCTGGAGTTGCGGCGGGAACCTCGGTTATGTTCTCGAGTTACGGTGGGGATGGCCCTTGAAAACTCGTGTTGGATCAGCGACGTCACGACTCCTGTCTAGTTGCGAGGGACACCTTGGGATTTTCCTCGAGTCTTGGCAGGACAATAGGGACGCCTCTCGAGGTGAGGCGGGAGACCCAGTTTCCCTTTGCAGTTGCCACAAGGATATTTGGATCCCTATCAATTTTCAAGAGGAGTCAGGCCTCGTCTGCTTTTGAAGCATTAAACTCCGCATGCCTCTCGAGTTTTCAAAGGGATGTGAGGCCTCCTGTCGAGATGAGGCGGGGAACTAGGGCTTTCTCTAGGGTCTCCACAGGGGATTCAGTCATCCCTTCTTCTTGTGAGATGAAAGACGAGGCTGCATTCAAGTCACTGCAGGGATATTCGGCCTGATTTCGAGTCAGGGCATCTCGGTGTCCATTCCACTTGAGGCAGCAAAATCAGGGTCACTCTCACATATCTATAGCTGAGAGAAGCCTCCTCTTGATTTGCTTGTGGAAAGTTGGCATTCCTCTTGAGTCGAATCCAGGGAATCCACTCTCTTCTCGAGATGACTTGCGGTACAGGGAGCTTTTCTCGAGTTCCTGTGGTAAACTTGGTGTTCCTCTAGATATGGGACAGTGCTCTCGGGGAATCTCTGGAGTTGCCTAAAGGAAGTCAAGCCAGTTGTCATGTTTGGTGGGGAATGCCAGATGGCTATGGATCTAATGTAGGGGACTCTGGCCTCATCTCAAGTTCATTTGGGGTACACCAAGCTCTTTCGTGCTGCTGCGTTGACCTAAGTGTCCCTCTAGACTTGAATCAGAGTTCTTGGGGACTCTCTGGAGTTCCATCAAGGAAGTCAAGGCTCCTTTCATGTTTGATGGGGAACACCGAATTGCTCTGCACGCAATGCAGGGGAATCTGATCTCATCTCTCATCGAGCGGGAAGTCTCATGGTTTTTTTCGAGTTGCGGAGGGAACGTGGGTTATATTATCGAGCGATGACGGGGATGGCCCCTCAAAACTCGACTTTGTTCAGCGACGTCAGGACTCCTGTCTAGTCGCGAGGAACAAGTGGGAATTTTCTTCGAGCCTTGGCAGAGCAATCGGGACGCCTCTTGAGGTGAGGCGGGAGACCCAGTGTCCTTTCAGGTTGCCACAGGGATCCTGGGATTCCTGTCAATTTTCAAGAGCAGTCAGTCATCCTCTACTATTAAAGCATTGAACTCCGCATTCCACTCGTTTTGTCAAAGGGATGTGAGGCCTCCTGTAGAGATTAGGCGGGGCACTAGGGCTTTCTCTATGGTCTTCACAGGGGTCAGACATCCCTTCATCATGTGAGATGAAAGAAGAGCCTGCATTCAAGTCCCTGCAGGGAAATCCGGCCTGATTTCAACTCAGGGCATCTCAGTGTCCATTCTACTTGAGGCAGCAAACTTAGGGTCCCTCTCTCATACATATAGCTGAGAGAAGCCTCCTCGTGAGGTGCTTTTGGAAAGTTGGCATTCCTCTTGAGTGAAAGCCAGGGAATCAGCTCTCATCTTGAGATAATTTGGCGTACACGGAGCTTTTCTTGAGTTGCTGTGATGAACTTGGTGTTCCTCTAGATATGGGACAGTGCTCTCGTGGAATCTCTGGAGTTGCCTAAAGAAAGTCAAGCCACGTGTCATGTTTGATGGTGAATGCGGGATGGCTCTGGAGAAAATGCAGGGGAATTGGGCCTCATCTCGAGTTGATTTGGAGTACACGGAGCGCTTTCATGTTGCTGGGGGGACCTCAGGGTCTCTCTAGACTTGGGAGAGTGTTCTTGTGGACTCTCTGGAGTTCCATCAAGAAGTCAAGGCCCCTTTCATGTTTGTTGAGGAACATGGACTTGTTTTGCACTCAATGCAGGGGAATCTGGTCTCATCTCTCATCGAGCGGGAAGTCTCATGGTTTTTCTCGAATTGCATAGGGAACCTGGGGTATATTCTCGAGTTACAACGGGGATGGCCCCTCAAAA
Source organism: Cervus canadensis (assembly GCF_019320065.1). NCBI lineage: Eukaryota > Metazoa > Chordata > Mammalia > Artiodactyla > Cervidae > Cervus > Cervus canadensis. Next base: position 67,371,611 of record NC_057399.1, on the reverse strand, counting down.
CTACTGTTGTTCAGCGACGTCAGCACGCCTGTCTAGTTGCGAGGGTCACCTCGGGATTCTCCTCGTGGCTTGGCTGGGCAATAGGGACACCTCTCGAAGTGAGTAGGGAGACCCACTGTCACTTTCAAGTTGCTACCGGGATACTGGGATTCCTGTCAATTTTCAAGAGGAGTCAGTCATCGCCTACTTTTGAAACAATGAATTCCGTGTTCCTCTTGAGTTGTCAAATGGATGTGAGGCCTCCTGTCAATATGAGGCGGGGAACTAGGGCTTTCTCTAGGGTCTCCACAGTGAATTCAGACATCCCTTCATCTTGTGTGATGAAAGACAAGCCTGCATTCAAGTCACTGCAGGGAAATCCGGCCTTATATCGAGTCATGGCCTCTCGGTGAACATTCCACTTGATGCAGCAAACTCAGGGTCCCTGTCACATACCTAAAGTTGAGAGAAGCCTCCTCTTGAGGGCTTGTGGAAAGTTGTCATTCCTCTTGAGTCTAAGCCAGGGAATGAGCTCTCATCTCGAGATGATTTGGGGTACACACAGCTTTTCTCGAGTTGCTGTGTTGAACTTGGTGTTCCTTTAGACTTGAGATGGTATTCTCAGGGAAACTCTGGACTTCCCTAAAGGAAGTCAAGTCACTTGTCGTGTTTGATGAAGAACGCATGATGGCTCACGAGACAATGCAGGGGAATCTGGCCTCATCTCGAGTTGATTTGAAGTACACAGTGCGCTTTCATGTTACTGCGGGGACCTCAGGGTCCCTCTAGACTTCTGACAGTGTTCCTAGGGACTCTCTGGAGTTCCATCAAGGAAGTCAAGGCTCCTTTCCTGTTTGATGGGGAACACAGACTTGCTCTGCATGCAATGCAGGGGAATCAGGCCTCATCTCGAGTTGATATGGATTACACGGTGCCCTTTCATGTTGCTGTGGGGACCTCAGGGTCCCTGTAGACTTGTGACAGTGTTTCTGGGGTCTCTCTAGAGTTCCATCAAGGAAGTCAAGGCTCCTTTCGTGTTTGATGGGGAACACAGACTGAGCCTGCATGCATTGCTGGGGAATCGGGCCTCATCTCGCGGCGAGGGGAAAGTCTCATTGCCTTTCTGGAGTTGCAGCAGGAACCTGGGTTATGTTCTCGAGTTACAGCGGGGATAGCCCTCAAAAACTCGTGTTTGTTCAGTGATGACAGGACTCCTATCTAGTTGTGAGAGACACTTTGGGATTCTCCTCGAGGCTGGGCAGGACAATAGGGATGCCTCTCGAGGTGAGGCGGGAGACCAAGTTTCCCTTGGCAGTTGCCAGAGCGATACTGTGACTCCTGTCAGTTTTCAAGAGGAGTCAGGCTTCGTCTCCTCTTGAAGCATTGAAATTTGTGTGCCTCTCGTGTTGTCAAAGGGATGTGAGGCCTGCTGTTGAGATGAGGCGGGGAACAAGGGCTTTCTCTAGGGTCTCCACAGGGGATTCAGACATCCCTTCATCTTGTGAGATGAAAGACAAACCTGCATTCAAGTCACTGCAGGGAACTCCGACCTTATTTCGAGTCAGGGCATCTCGGTGAACATTCCACTTGAGGCAGCAAACTCAGGGTCCCTCTCACGTACCTATAGCTGATTGAAGCCTCATCTTTAGGTGTTGTTTAAATCTGGCATTCCTCTTGAGTCAAAGCCAGGGAATCAGCTCTCATCTCGAGATGATTTGAGATACACGGAGCTGTTTTCTAGTTGCTGTGCTGAAAGTGGTGTTGCTCTATACTTAGGACGGTATTCTTGGGGAATCTCTTTAGTTACCTAAAGGAAGTCAAGCCACTTGTCGTGTTTGATAGGGAATGCCAGATATCTCTGGAGCCAATGTAGGGGAATCTGGCCTCATCTCGAGTTTATTTGGGGTACACCAAATTCTATCAGGTTGCTGTGGTGACCTCAGGGTCCCTCTAGACTTGTAACAGTGTTCTTGGGGACTCTCTGGAGTTCCATCGAGGAAGTCACGGCTCCTTTCATGTTTGATGGGGAACACCGAATTGCTCTGCATGCAACGCAGGGGAATCTGATCTCATCTCTCATCGAGCGGGAAGTCTCATGGTTTTACTCGAGTTGCGGAGGGAACCTGGGTTATATTCTCGAGTGACCATGGGGATGACCCCTCAAAACTCGTGTTTTTTCAGCGACGTTAGGACTCCTGTCTAGTTGCGAGGGACAACTCGGGACTCTCTTTGAGGCTTGCAGGGCAAAAGGGACGCCTCTTGAGGTGAGGCGGGAGACCCAGTGTCCTTTCAAGTTGCCAGAGCGATACTGTGACTCCTGTCAATTTTCAAGAGGAGTCAGTCATCATCTACTTTTGAAGCATTGAACTCCGCATTCCACTCATGTTGTCAAAGGGATGTGAGGCCTTATGTCTAGATGAGGTGGGGAACTAGAGCCTTCTCTAGGGTCTTCACTGGGGATTCAGACATCCCTTCACCTTGTGAGATGAAAGACGAGCCTGCATTCAAGTCACTGCAGGGAATTCCGGCCTTATTTCGAGTCAGGGCATCTTGGTGTACATTCCACTTGAGGCAGCAAACTCAGGGTCCCTCTCACATACCTAGAGCTGAGAAAAGCCTTCGCTTGAGCTGCTTAGGGAAAGTTGGAATTCCTCTTGATTCAAAGCCAGGGAAACAGCTCTCATCTTGAAATGATTTGGGGTACACTGAGCTTTTCTCGAGTTGCTGTGCTGAACTTGGTGTTCCTCTAGACTCGGGACGGTGTTCTCGGAGAATTGCTGGAGTTGCCTAAGAGAGGTAAAGCCACTTGCCCTGTTTGATGAGGAATGCAGCATGGCTCTGGAGCCAACACAGGGGAATCGGGCCTCATCTCGAGTTGATTTGCGTACACGGGGCTCTTTCGTTTTGCTGCGTTGAACTCAGGGTCCCCCTAGACTTGTGACAGAGTTCTTGGGTACTATGAGGAATTTCATCTAGGAAGTTAAGTCTCCTTTCATGTTTGATGTGGAACACGGACTTGCTCTGCATGCAATGCAGGGGAATCGGGCCTCATCTCACGGCGAGGGGGAACTCTGATGGTTTTTTCGAGTTGTGGTGGGAACCTGGGGTATGTTGTCGAGTTACAGCTGGATGGCCCTTCAAAACTTCTGTTGGTTCAGTGATGTCAGGACTCCTGTCTAGTTGCGAGGGACACATCGGGATTCTCCTTGAGGCTTGGCAGAACAATATGGACGCCACTCGAGGTGAGGGGGGAGACCCAGGCTCCTTTCCAGTTGCCCCAGGAATTTTGGGATTCCTATTAATTTTCAAGAGGAGGCAGCCATCCTCTCCTTTTGAAGCATTTAACTCTGCATGCCTCTCGAGGTTTCAAAAGGATGTGAGGCCTCCTGTCGAGCTGAGCCGGGGAACTAGGGCTTTCTCTAGGGTCTCCTCAGGGGATTCAGACATCCCTTCATCTTGTGTGATGAAAGAGGAGCCTGCATTCAAGTCACTGCAGGGAATTCCGGCCTTATCTCAAGTCACGGCATCTCGGTGACCATTCCACTTGACGCAGCAAACTCAGGGTCCTTCTCACATACATATAGCTGAGAGAAGCCTTCTCTTCAGGGGCTTTTGGAAAGTTGGCATTCATCTTGAGTCGAAGCCAAGGAATCAGCTCTCATCTCGAAATGATTTGGGGTACACAGAGCTTTTCTCGAGTTGCTGTGCTGAACTTGGTGTTCCTCTAGACTTTAGACGGTATTCTCGGGTAGTCTCTGGAGTTGCCTAAAGGAAATAAAGACACTTGTCGTGTTTGATGGGGAATGCGTGATCGCTCTGGACACAATGCAGGGAAATCGGGCCTCATCACGAGTTTATTTCAAGTACACGGTGCGCTTTCATGTTGCCGCGGGGACCTCAGGGTCCCTCTAGACTTCTGACAGTCTTCCTGGGGACTCTCTCGAGTTCCATCACGGAAGTCAAGGCTCCTTTCTTGTTGGATGGGGAGCACGGACTTGCACTGCATGCACTGCAGGGGAATCAGGCCTCATCCTGTGTTGATTTGGAGTATGCGGATCCCTTTCATGTTGCTGTGGGGACCTCAGGGTCCCTCTAGACTTGTGATAGTGTTCTTGGGGACTCTCTGGAGTTCCATCAAGGAAGTCAAGGCTCCTTTCATGTTTTATGGGGAACACTGACTTGCTCTGCACTCAATGCAGGGGAATCTGATCTCATCTCTCATCGAGCAGGACATCTCATGGTTCTACTTGAATTGTGAAGGGAACCTGGGATATATTCTTGCGTGACGACGGGGATGGGCCCTCAAAACTCGTGTTTGTTCAGCGAAGTCAGGACTCCTGTCTAGTTGCGAGGGACAACTCGGAATTCTCTTCGAGGCTTGGCAGGGGAATAGGGACGCCTCTCGAGGTGAGCCGGAAGACCCAGTGTCCTTTCAAGTTGCCACAGGGATACTAGGACTCCTGTCAATTTTCAAGAGGAGTCAGTCATCGTCTACTTTTGAATCATTGAACTCCGTGTTCCAGTCATGTTGTCACAGGGATGTGAGGCCTCCTGTCGAGATGAGGTGGGGAAATAGGGCTTTTGCTGGGGTCTTCACAGGGGATTCAGACATCCCTTCATCTTGTGAGATGAAAGACGAGCCAGCATTCAAGTCACTGCAGGGAATTCCGGCCTTATTTCGAGTCAGGGCATCTCGTTGTCCATTCCACTTGAGGCAGCAAACTCAGGGTCCCTCTCACATATCTAGAGCTGAGAGAAGCCTATGCTTGAGCTGCTTGTGGAAAGTTGGCATTCCTCTTGATTCAAAGCCAGGGAATCGGCTCTCATCTTGAAATAATTTGGGGTACACTGAGCTTTTCTCGAGTTGCTGTGCTGAACTTGGTGTTCCTCTTGACTTGGAATGGTGTTCTCGGGGAATCGCTGGAGTTGCCTAAAAGAAGTCAAGCCACTTGTCCTGTTTGATGAGGATTGCAGGTGGCTCTGGAGCCAATATAGGGGAATCAGGCCTCATCTCGAGTTGATTTGCAGTACATGGGGCAATTTCGTGTTGCTGTGTTGACCTCAGGGTCCCTCTAGACTTGTGACAGAGTTCTTGGGGACTATGTGGAGTTTCATTCAGGAACTCAAGGCTCCTTTCATGTTTGTTGGGGAACACGGACTGCTCTGCATTCAGTTCAGGGGAATCGGGCCTCATCTCGCGGCGAGGGGGAACTCTGAGGGTTTTCTCAAATTGTGGCGGGAACCTGGGGTATGTTGTTGAGTTATGGCTCGATGGCCCTTCAAAATTCTTGTTGGTTCAGCTATGTAAGGACTCTTGTCTAGTTCTGAGGGACACATCGGGATTCTCCTTGATGCTTGGCAGGACAATAGGGACGCCTCTCGAGGTGAGGGGGGAGACCCAGTGTCCTTTCCAGTTGCCCCAGGAATTTTGGGATTCCTAATAATTCTCAAGAAGAGGCAGCCATCCTCTCCTTTTGAAGCATTTACCTCCTCATAACTCTCGAGGTTTCAAAAGGATGTGAGGCCTCCTGTCGAGATGAGCCGGGGAACTAGGGCTTTCTCTAGGGTCTCCACAGGGGATTCAGACATCCCTTCATTTTGTGTGATGAAAGAGGAGCCTGCATTCAAGTCACTGCAGGGAATTCCGGCCTTATTTCGAGTCAGGGCATCTCAGTGACCATTCCACTTGACGCAGCAAACTCAGGGTCCCTCTCACATACATATAGCTGAGAGAAGCCTGCTCTTGAGGGGCTTTTGGAAAGTTGGCATTCCTCTTGAGTTGAAGCCAGGGAATCAGATCTCATCTCGAGATGATTTGGGGTACACGGAGCTTTTCTCGAGTTGCTGTGCTGAACTTGGTGTTCCTCTGACTTTAGACCGTATTGTAGGGTAATCTCTGGAGTTGCCTAAAGGAAATAAAGACACTTGCCGTGTTTGATAGGGAACGCGTGATGGGCTCTGTAGACAATGCAGGGGAATCAGGCCTCTTCTTGATTTGATTTCAAGTACACAGTGCACTTTCATGTTGCTGCGGGGACCTCAGGGTCCCTCTAGACTTGTGACAGTGTTCCTGGGGACTCTCTGGCGTTCCATCACGGAAGTCAAGCCTCCTTTCTTGTTTGATGGGGAGCACGGATGTGCACCGCACGCAGTGTAGGGGAATCAGGCCTCATCTCGAGTTGATTTGGAGTACAGGAATCCCTTTTATGTTGCTGCGGGGACCGCAGGGTCCCTCTAGACTTGTGACAATATTCTTCGCGTCTCTCTGGAGTTCCATCAAGGAAGTCAAGGCTCCTTTCATGTTTGATGTGGAACATGGACTTGCTCTGCACTCAATGCAGGGGAATCTGGTCTGATCTCTCATCGAGCGGGACTTCTCATGGTTTCTCTCAAATTGCGGAGGGAACCTGGGGTATATTCTCGAGTTACGACAGGGATGGCCCCTCAAAACTCCTGTTTGTTCACCAACGTCAGGACGCATGTCTAGTTGTGAGTATCCCCTCGGGATTCTCCTCGAGGCTTGGCTGGGCAATAGGGACGCCTCTCGAGGTGAGTAGGGAGACCCATTGTCACTTTCAACTTGCTACAGGTATACTGGGATTCCTGTCAATTTTCAAGAGGAGTCAGTCATTATCTACTTTTGAAGCATTGAACTCCGTGTTCCTCTCGAGTTGTCAAAGGGGTGTGAGGCCTCCATCAAGATGAGGCGGGGAACTACGGCTTTCTCTAGGGTGTCCACAAGGGATTCAGACATCCCTTCATCTTTTGAGATGAAAGACAAGCCTGCATTCATGTCACTGCAGGGAAATCCGGCCTTATTTCGAGTCACGGCATCTCGGTGACCATTCCACTTGACGCAGCACACTCATGGTCCCTCTCACATACCTATAGCTGAGAGAAGCCTCCCCTTGAGGGGCTTGTGGAAAGTTGGCATTCCTGATTCTAAACCAGGGAATCAGCTATCATGTCGAGATGATTAGGGGCACATGGAGCTATTCTCGAGTTGCTGTGTTGAACTTGGTGTTCCTTTAGACTTGAGACGGTGTTCTCGGGGAAACGCTGGAGTTACCTAAAGGAAGTAAGTCCCTTGTCGTATATGATGGGTAATGCGGTATGGCTCTGGAGACAATGCAGGGGAATCGGGCCTCATCTCGAGTTGATTTGGAGTACACGGCGCCCTTTCATGTTGTGGCGGGGACCTCAGGGTCCCTCTAGTCTTGTGAGAGTGTTCTTGGGGTCTCTCTGGAGTTCCATCAAGGAAGCCAAGGCTCCTTTCGTGTTTGATGGGGAACACAGACTTACTCTGCATGCATTGCAGGGGAATTGGGCCTCATCTTGCGGTGAGGGGAAAGTCTCATTGTTTTTCTGGAGTTGCGGCGGTAACCTGGGTCATGTTCTCGATTTACGGCGGGGATTGCCCTTCAAAACTCGTGTTTGGACAGCGACGTCAGGACTCTTGTCTAGTTGTGAGGGAAACCTTGGGATTCTCCTCGAGGCTTGGCAGGACAATAGGGACACCTCTCGAGTTGAGGCGGGATACGAAGTTTCCCTTTGCAGTTGCCAGAGCGATACTGTGACTCCTGTCAGTTTTCAAGAGGAGTCAGGCTTCGTCTGCTTTTGAAGCATTGAACTCCACGTGCCTCTCGTGTTGTCAAAGGGATGTGAGGCTTCCTGTCGAGATGAGGCGGGGAACAAGGGCTTTCTCTAGGGTCTCCACAGGGGATTCAGACATCCCTTCATCTTGTGAGATGAAAGACGAGCCTGCATTCAAGTCACTGCAGGGAAATCTGGCCTTATTTCTGGTCAGGGCATCTCGGTGTCCATTCCACTTGAGGCAGCAAACTCAGGGTCCCTCTCACGTACCCATAGCTGAGAGAAGCCTCCTCTTTAGGTGTTGTTTAAAGCTGGCATTCCTCTTGAGTCAAAGCCAGGGAATCAGCTCTCATCTCAAGATGATTTGAGGTAAACGGAGCTTTTTTCTAGTTGCTGTGCTGAACGTGGTGTTCCTCTATACTTAGGACGGTGTTCTCGGGGAATCTCTGGAGTTGCCTAAAGAAAGTCATGCCACTTGTCGTGTTTGATGGGAACGCCAAATGGCTCTGGAGACAATTCAGGAGAATCTGGCCTCATCTCGAGTTGATTTGGGGTACACCGAGCTCTTTTGTGTTGCTGCGGTGACCTGAGGGTCCCTCTATACTGGTATCAGGGTTCTTGGGGACTCTCTGGAATTCCATCAAGGAAGTCAAGCCTCCTTTCATGTTTGATGGGGAACACGGAATTGCTCTGCACGCAATGCAGGGGAATCTGATCTCATCTCTCATCGAGCAGGAAGTCTCATGGTTTTTCTCAAGTTGCAGATGGAACCTGAGTTATATTCTCTAGTGATGACGGGGATGGCCCCTCAAATCTCGTGTTTGTTCAGTGACGTCAGGACTCCTGTCTAGTTGCAAGGGACGTCGCTGAACAAACACGAGTCTTGAAGGGGCATCCCCACCTTAACTCGAGAACATAACCCAGGTTCCCACCGCAACTCCAGAAAAAAAATGAGACTTTCCCCTTGCCGCGAAATAAGGCCCGATTCCCCAGCAATGCATGCTGAGTAAGTCCGTTTTCCACGTCAAACACGATTGGAGCCTTGACATCCTTGGTGGAACTCCAGAGAGACCCCAAGAGCACTGTCACAAGTCTAGAGGGACACTGAGGTACCCGGAGCAACATGAAAGGGCTCCGTGTACTCCAAATCAACTCGAGATGAGGCCCAATTCCCTTACATTGTCTCCAGACTCATCCCGCATTACCCATCATACACGACAAGGCACGTACTTCCTTTAGTCAACTCCAAGTTTCCCCGAGAATACCGTCTCAAGTCTAAAGGAACACCAAGTTCAACAAAACAACTCGAGAAAAGCTCCGTGTGCCCCAAATCATCTCAAGATGAGAGCTGATTCCCTGGCTTCGAATCAAGAGGAATGTCAACTGTCCACAAGCCCCTCAAGAGGAGGATGCTCTCGTCTATAGGTATGTGAGAGGGACCCTGAGTTTGCTGTGTCAAGTGGAATGGTCACTGAGATTCCGTGACTCGACATAAGGCCAGATTTTCCTGCAGTGATAGGAATGCAGGCTGGTCTTTCATCTGAAAAGATGGAGGGATGTCTGAATTCCCTGTGGAGACCCTAGAGAACACCCTAGTTCCCTGCCTCATCTCGACAGGAGGCTTCACATCCCTTTGACAACTCGAGAGGAACACGGAGTTCAGTGCTTCAAAAGTAGACGATGACTGACTCCTCTTGAAAATTGACAAGAATCCCAGTATTCCTGTAGCAAGTTGAAAGTGACAGTGGGTCTCCCTCCTCACGTCGAGAGGCATCCCTATTGCCCAGCCAAGCCTCGAGGAGAATCCCAAGGTGACCCTCGCAACTAGACAGGTGTCCTGACGTCGCTGAACAAACAGGAATTTTGAGGGGCCATGCCCGTCGTCACTTGAGAATATAATCCAGGTGCCCTTGGCAACTCAAGAAAATCATGAGACTTCCCACTCGATGAGAGATGAGATCAGATTCCCCTGAATTGCGTGCAGGGCAATTCCGTGTTCCCCATCAAACATGAAAGGAGGCTTGACTTCCTTGATGGAATTCCAGAGAGTCCCCAAGAACCCTGATACCAGTATAGAGGGACCCTCAGGTCACCGCAGCAACACAAAAGAGCTCGGTGTACCCCAAATCAACTCGAGATGAGGCCAGATTCCCCTACATGGGCTCCAGAGCTGTCCGGCATTCCCCATTAAACACAAGAAGTGGCTTGACTTTCTTTAGGCAACTCCAGATATTCCCCAAGAAGACCGTCCTAAGTATAGAAGAACACCACATTCAGCACAGCAACTAGAAGACAGCTCCGTGTACCTTAAATCATCTCAAATTGAGAGCTCTTCCCTGGCTTTGACTCAAGAGGAATGCCAGCTTTAAACAACACCTAAAGAGGAGGCTTCTCTCAGCTATAGATACGTGAGAGCGACCCTGAGTTTGCTGCCTCAAGTGGAATGGACACCGAGATGCCCTGACTAGAAATAAGGCCGGATTTCCCTGCAGTGACTTGAATGCAGGTTCCTCTTTCATTACAAAAGATGAAGGGATGTCTGAATCCCCTGTGGAGACGCTAGAGAATACCCTAGTTCCCCGCCTCATCCTGACAAGGGGCCTCACATTCCTTTGACAACACGAGAGGCATGCGAATTTCAATGCTTCAAAAGGAGACAAAGCCTGACTCCTCTTGAAAACTGACAGGAGTCACAGTATCTCTCTGGCAACTGCAAAGGGAAACTTGATCTCCCGCCTCACCTCAGTAGGCGTTCCTATTGTCCTGCCATCCTCGAGGAGAATCCCAAGGTGTCCCTCGCAACTAGACAGGAGTCCTGAGGTCGCTGAACAAACACGAGTTTTGATGGGCCATCACCGCCGTAACTCGAGAACATAACCCAGGTTCCCGCCGCAATCCAGAAAAACAATGAGACTTTCCCCTCACCGCGAGATGAGTCCCGATTCCCCTGCAATGCATGCAGAGTAAGTCCGTGTTCCCCATCAAACACGAAAGGAGCATTGACTTCCTAGATGAAACTCCACATAGTCCCCAAGAACTCTGTCACAAGTCTAGAGGGACTCTGAGGTCAATGCAGAAAACGAAAGAGACCCGTGTACCCCAAATCAACTCGATATGAGTCCCGATTCCCCTGCATTGGCTCCAGAGCAATCCTGCATTCCTCATCAAACAGGACAAGTGGCTTGACTTCTTTTAGGCAACTCCAGAGATTCCCCGAGAACACCGTCCCAAGTCCAGAGGAACATTAAGTTCACCATAGCAACTCGAGAAAAGTTCCGTGTACCCTAAATCATTTCGAGATGAGAGCTGATTCCCTGACTTCAAATCAAGAGGAATGCCAACATTCCACAAGCAGCTCAAGCTGCGGCTTTTCGCAGCTCTATGTATGTGAGAGGGACCCTGAGTTTGCTGCCTCAAGTGGAATGGACACTGAGATGCCCTGACTCGAAATATGGCCGGAATTCCCTGCAGTGACTTGAATGCAGGCTCGCCTTTCATCTCACAAGATGAAGCAATGTCTGAATCCCCAGTGATGACCATAGAGAAAGCCCTAGTTCCCCGCCTCATCTTGACAGGAGGCCTCACATCCCTTTGACAATATGAGTGGAAAGCGGAGTTCAATGCTTCAAAACGAGACAAAGCCTGACTCCTCTTGAAAACTGACAGGAGTCACAGTATCGCTCTGGCAACTGCAAAGGGAACCTTGGTCTCCGCCTCAACTCTAGAGGCGTCCCTATTTTCCTGCCAAGCCTCGAGGAGAATCCCAAGGTTTCCCTCGCAACTACACAGGAGTCCACACATCGCTGAACAAACACGAGTTTTGAAGGGCCATCCCCGCAGTAACTCAAGTACATACCCTGGTTCACGCCGCAACTCCAGAGAAAGAATGAGCCTTTCCCCTCGCCGTGAGATGAGGCCCAATTCCCCTGCAATGCATGCAGGGTAAGTCTGTGCTCCCCATCAAACAGGAAAGGAGACTTGACTTCCTTGATGGAACTCCAGAGAGACCCCAAGAACACTGTCACAAGTCTAGAAGAACCCTGAGGTCCGCGCAGCAACATGAAAGGGCTCCATGTACTCCCAATCAACTCGAGATGAGGCCCGATTCCCCTGCACTGCATTGAGAGCAAGTCCGTGTTGCCCATCAAACACGAAAGGAGCCTTGACTTCCTTGATGGAACTCCAGAGAGTCCCCAGGAACACTGTCAGAAGTCTAGAGGGACCCTGAGGTCCCCGCAGCAACATGAAAGCGCACCGTGTATTGAAATCAACTCGAGACGAGACCCGATTCCCCTGCATTGTCTCCAGAGCCATCACTCATTCCCCATCAAACATGACAAGTGGCTTGACTTCCTTTAGGCAACTCCAGAGATTACCTGAGAATACCGTCTCAAGTCTAGAGGAACACCAAGTTCAGCACAGCAACTCGAGAAAAGCTCCGTGTACCCCAAACCTCTCAAGATGAGAGCTGATTCCTTGGCTTCGACTCAAGAGGAATGCCAACTTTCCACAAGCCCCTCAAGAGGAGGCTTCTCTCAGCTAAAGGTATGTGAGAGGGACCCTGAGTTTGCGGCGTCTAGTGGAATGGTCACTGAGATGCCATGACTCGAAATAAGGTCGGATTTCCCTGCAGTGACTTGAATGCAGTCCCGTCTTTCATCACACAAGATAAAGAGGTGTCTGAATCCCCTGTGGAGACCCTGGAGAAAGCCCTAGTTCCCCGGCTCATCTCGACAGGAGGCCTCACAACCTTTGGAAACCTCCAGAGGAATGCAGAGTTAAATTCTTCAAAAGGAGGGGATGGCTGCCTCCTCTTGAAAATTGATAGGAATCCCAAAATTCCTGTGGCAAGTGGAATGGAACCTGGGTCTCCCCCCTCACCTCGAGAGGAGTCCCTATTATCCTGCCAAGCCTCATGGAGAATCCCAATGTGTCCCTCGCAACTAGACTGGAGTCCCAATGTCGCTGAACCAACACGAGGTTTGAAGGGCCATTCCGCCGTAATTCGAGAACATAACCCAGGTTCCCGTCACAACTCGAGAAAGCCATGAGAATTCCCCCTCACCACGAGATGAGGCCCGATTCCCCTGCATTGCATGCACAGCAAGTCTGTGTTCCCCATCAAACACGAAAGGACCTTTTACTTCCTAGGTGAAACTCCACATCGTTACCAAGAACTCTGTCACAAGTATAGAGGGACCCTGAGGTCAACGCAGGAACAAGAAAGAGATCCGTGTACTGCAAATCACCTCGAGATGAGGCCAGATTCCCCTGCATTGGGTCCAGAGCAATCCTGCATTCCTCATCAAACAGGACAAGTGGCTTGACTTCTCTTAGGCAACTCCAAGATTCCCCGAGAACACCATGCCAAGTCTAGAGGAACACCAAGTTCAGCACAGCAACTCGAGAAAAGCTCCGTGTACCCCAAATCATCTCGAGATGAGAGCTGATTCCCTGGCTTTGACTCAAGAGGAATGCCAACTTTCCACAAGCAGCTCAAGCGGAGGCATTTCTCAGCTCTAGATATGTGAGAGGGACCTTGAGTTTGCAGCCTCAAGTGGAATGGACACCGAGATGCCCTGACTCGAAATAAGGCCAGAATTCCCTGCAGTGACTTGAATGCAGGCTCGTTTTCATCTCAAAAGAGGACGGGATGTCTGAATGCCCTGTGATAACCTTAGAGAAAGACCTACTTCCCAACCTCATATCGACAGGAGGCCTCACATCCCTTTGACAACACGAGTGGAATGTGGAGTTCAATGCTTCAAAAGTAGACGATGACTGACTCCTCTTGAAAATTGACAGGAATCCCAGTAACCGTGTGGCAACTTGAAAGGACACTGGGTCTCCCGCTGCACCTCGATAGGCGTCCCTATTGCCCTGCCCAAACCTCGAAGAGAATCCCGAGGTGTCCCTCACAACTAGACAGGAGTCCTGACGTCACTGAACAAACAGGAATTGTGAGGGGCCATCCCAGTCATCACTCGAGAATATAATCCAGGTTCCCGCGGCAACTCGACAAAAACCGTGAGACTTCCCGCTCGATGAGAGATGAGATCAGATTTCCTGCATTGCCTGCAGAGCAATTCCGTGTTCCCCATCAAATATGAAAGGAGCCTTGACTTCCGTGATGGAACTCCAGAGTGTCCCCAAGAACACTGACACAAGTCTAGAGGAACCGTGAGGTCACCGCAGCAACATGAAAGAGCTCGGTGTACCCCAAATCACCTCGAGATGTGGCCATATTCCCCTACATTGGCTCCAGAGTCATCAGCATTCCCCAGCAAACATGAGAAGTGGCTTGACTTCCTTTAGGCAACTCCAGAGATTCCCCGAGAACCGTCCTAAGTATACAGTAACACCACGTTCAGCACAGCAACTAGAAAACAGCTCCGTGTACCTCAAATCATCTCGAGATGAGAGTTGATTCCCTGGCTTTGACTCAAGAGGAATGCCAGCTTTAAACAACACCTAAAGAGGAGGCTTCCCTCAGCTATAGATACGTGAGAGGGACCCTGAGTTTGCTACCTCAAGTGGAATGAATACCGAGATGTCCTGACTGGAAATAAGGCCGGATTTCCTGCAGTGACTTGAATGCAGGCTCATCTTTCATCTCACAAAATGAAGGGATGTCTGAATCCCCGGTGGAGACCCTAGAGAAGACATTAGTTCCCCGCCTCCTCTTGACAAGGGGCCTCACATCCCTTTGACTACACGAGAGGCACGCGGAGATCAATGCTTCAAAAGGAGACGAAGCCTAACTCCTCTTGGAAACTGATTGGAGTCACAGTATCGCTCTGACAACTGCAAAGGGAAACTTGGTCTCCCGCCTCAATTCGAGAGGCGTCCCTATTGTCCTGCTAAGCTTCGAGGAGAATCCCAAGGTGTCCCTCGCAACTAGACAGGAGTCCTGACGTAGCTGAACAAACACGAGTTTTGAAAGGCCATCCCCGCCGTAACTCGAGAACATAACCCAGGTTCCCGCCGCAACTCCAGAAAAACAATGAGACTTTCCCCTCGCCGCGAGATGAGGCCCAATTCCCCTGCATTGCGTGCAGAGTAAGTCCGTGTTCTCCATCAAACATGAAAGGAGCCTTGACTTCCGTGATGGAACTCCAGAGAAACCCCAAGAGCACTGTCACAAGTCTAGAGGGACCCTGAGGTCCCAGCAGCAACACGAAAGAGCTCCGTGCACTCCATCACCTCGAGATAAGGCCCGATTCCCATGCAATGCATGCACAGTAAATTCGTGTTCCCCATCAAACATGAAAGGAGTCTTGACTTCCTTGATGGAACTCCAAAGAGATCCCAAGAACACTGTCAAAAGTCTAGAGGGACCCTGATGTCCCAGGAGCAACATGAAAGGGCTCCGTGTACTCCAAATCAACTCAAGATGAGGCCTGATTCCCCTGCATTGTCTCCAGAGCCATCCTGCGTTACCCATCATACACGACAAGGGGCTTACTTCCTTTAGGCAACTCCAGAGTTTCCCTGAGAATACCGTCTCAAGTCTAAAGGAACACCAAGTTCAACACAGCAACTCGAGAAAAGCTCCATGTGCATCAAATCATCTTGAGATGAGAGCTGATTCCCTGACTTAGAATCAAGAGGAATGCCAACTTTCTACAAGCCCCTCAAGGGAGGCTTCTCTCAGTTATATGTATGTGAGAGGGACCCTGAGTTTGCTGCCTCAAGTGGAATGGACACCGAGATGCCCTGACTCGAAATAAAGCCGGATTTCCCTGCAGTGACTTGAATGCAGGCTCGTCTTTCATCTCACAAGATGGAGGGATGTCTGAATCCCCTGTGGAGACCCTAGAGAATACACTAGTTCCCCGCCTCATCTCGACAAGGGGCCTGACATCCCTTTGACAACATGAGAGTCACACAGAGTTCAATGCTTCAAAACGAGACAAAGCCTGACTCCTCTTTAAAACTGACAGGAGTCACAGTACCTCTCTGACAACTGTAAAGGGAAACTTGGTCACCTGCCTCACCTCGAGAGGCATCTCTATTGTCCTGCCAAGCCTGGAGGAGAATCCCAAGGTATCCCTCGTAAACTAGGCAGGAGTCCTGACATCGCTGAACAAACATGTGATGTGAAGGACCATCCCTGCCGTAACTCGAGAACATAACCCAGGTTCCCGCTGCAACTCCAGAAAAACAATGAGACTTTCCCCTCCCCGCGAGATGAGGCCCGATTCCCCCACAATGCATGTAGAGTAAGTCCGTGTTCACCATCAAACACGAAAGGAGCCTTGACTTCTTTGATGGAACTCCAGAGAGACTCCAGGAAAACTATCACAAGTCTAGAGGGACCCTGAGGTCCCCGCCACAACATGAAAGTGCTCCGTGTACTCCAAATCAACTCGAGATGATGCCCGATTCCCCATCAAACATGAAAGGAGTCTTGACTTCCTTGATGGAACTCCAGAGAGACACCAAGAATACTGTCACAAGTCTAGAGGGACCCTGATGTCCCTGCAGCAACATGAAAGGGATCCATGTACTCCAAATCAACTCGAAATGAGTCCTGATTCTCCTTCATTGTCTTCAGAGCATTCCCGCATTACCCATATTACCCAACAAGGGGCTTACTTCCTTTAGGCAACTCCAGAGTTTCCCCCAGAATACCGTCTCAAGTCTAGAGGAATACCAAGTTCAACACAGCAACTCGAGAAAAGTTCCGCGTGCCCCAAATCATCTCGAGATGAGAGCTGATTCTCTGCCTTTGACTCAAGAGGAATGCCAACTTTCCACAAGCCCCTCAAGAGGCAGCTTCTCTCAGCTATAGGTATGTGAGAGGGACGCTGAGTTTGCTGCATCAAGTGGAATGATCACCGAGATGCCGTGACTCGAAATAAGGCCGGATTTCCCTGCAGTGACATGAATGCTGGCTCGTCTTTCATCTCAAAAGATGAAGGGATGTCTTAATCCCTTGTGGAGAACCTAGAGAAAGCCTTAGTTCCCTGCCTCATCTCAACAAGAGGTCTCACATCCCTTTGACAACTCTAGAGGAACACGGACCTCAATGCTTCAAAAGTAGACGATGACTGACTCCTCTTGAAAATTGACAGGAATCCCAGTATCCCTGGAGCAACTTGAAAGTGACAGTGGGTCTCCCTACTCACCTCGAGAAGCGTCCCTATTGCCCAGCCAAGCCTCGAAGAGAATCCCGAGGTGATCCTCACAACTAGACAGGCGTCCTGACATCGCTGAACAAACAGGAGTTTTGAGGGGCCATCCCCGTCGTAACTCGAGAATATACCCCAGGTTCCCTCTGCAATTCGAGAAAAACCATGAGACTTCCTGCTCAATGATAGATGAGACCAGAATCAACTGCATTGAGTGCAGAGCAAGTCCGTGTTCCCCATCAAACACAAAAGGAGCCTTGACTTCCTTGATGGAACTCCAGAGAGTCCCCAAGAACACTCTCACAAGTATAGAGGGACCCTGAGGACCCCAGAGCAACACAAAAGCGCTCCGTGTACTCCAAATCAACTTGAGATGAGGCCCGATTCCCCTGCATTGTCTCCAGAGCCATCCCACATTCCCCATCAAACACGACAAGTGGCTTGGCATCCTTTAGGCAACTCCAGAGATTCCACGAGAATACCGTCAAAGTCTAGAGGAACACCAAGTTGAGCACAGCAACTCGAGAAAAGATGCGTGTACCCCAAATCATCTCAAGATGAAAGCTGATTCCCTGGCTTTGACTCAAGAGGAATGCCAACTTTCCACTAGCACCTAACGAGGAGGCTTCTCTCAGTTATATGTATGGGAGAGGGACCCTGAGTTTGCTGCCTGAAGTGGCATGGACACCGAGATGCTCTGACTCGAAATAAGACCGGAATTCCCAGCAGTGACATGAATGCAGGCTCGTCTTTCATCTCACAAGATGAAGGGATGTCTGAATTCCCTGTGGAGACCCTAGAGAATATCCTAGTTCCCCGCCTCATCTCGACAGGAAGCCTCACTTCCCTTTGACAACACAAGTGGAACGCGGAGTTCAGTGCTTCAAAAGGAGTCGAAGCCTGACTCGTCTTGAAAACTGACAGGAGTCACAGTATCGCTCTGGCAACTGCAAAGCGAATCTTGGTCTCCCGCCTCACCTCCAGAGGCCTCCGTATTGTGCTGCAACGTCTCGAGTAGAATCCCAATGTGTCCCTCCCAACAAGACAGGAGCCCTGACGTCGCTGAACCTCACCCCAGACCCTGCACCTGGGGTCACTCGTCCAGTTTCCAAAGTGACTCCACCTGAAATATCCTGTGTCTGGAATCACATGTGCACATCTCCAGGATGACCCCACTTCCTAGACCCAGTACCTGGGGTCACGCTTCCACAATCTCCAGGGTGACCACAACACACTGGACCATGCACCTGGGGTCACATGTCCACAGTCTGCAGGGTGACACTCTCCCAAACCCTATATCTAGGATCACATATCTACAGTCCCCTGGGTGATCCCTCCCAGACACTGTACCTGGAGTCACACATCCACAGTCTCCACGGTGACCCCTTCCCAAGCCTTGCAACTGGGCTCACAATTCCACAGTCTCCAGGGTGACTTCCTTCTGACCATTTCCCTGGAGTCACATATCCACATTCTCCAGGGTGACCAACCCAGTCCCTCTCCATGGGGTCACATATCAACAGTCTCCAGGGTGACACTCCTCCCCTGAATGCACATTTCAAGGGGAGCACAAAACAGCACACCCAAAATATGCCCATTTGACAAAAGGGTTATTTTGGACTGATTAATTAAAAAACAAACAAACAAACAGCTGCCCCAGGAGGATCTTTGAAAACCAAGTCGAAATGCCATTTTATGAAGTAGATTTACATTTATTAAGGATATCTCCATCTTTAAGGATGTGTCCCTGTCTGGACCAGGAAATAGAGGATGACTAAATATCAAGAATGGACTAAGTATCAAGACTGACTTGATTTCACTAAATGACTTGACTAAATATCAAGAAGGTCTATGGAATGGACCTGGAAGTTAATCTGCATACCACCATGCCTTTCTTTACTGTGCTTCACCTAATAATCTCCCTTAAATAGCTTCTTCCATTCCTTAACCTCCTTCTTTCATTCTTAGCTGATGATAGCATTTAAGGTAAAGTCTTGGACCATTTCAGAAAGTGACTGTTTTCCCAGGTATCTTTCAACTATATAGGAGGTATGCATGGCATATATTTAACTTCTGATTGTTTTTCTCCAATCCATCTCCCTTCCATTATGAACATCTCAGTGAAGAACATTGAGGCTAGGGGGAAAATTATCTTTCCTCTCATCTAATGCAATAAAATAGCATTCAGAGATATAGAGGAAAGAACCACAGACCAATATAAAAAAAATAAAGAAAAGCATGAATCTAACACTTACATTACTAAGTGAAGGAATCCAGCCTCAAGTGCTACACACTGTATGATCTTATAAGACATTCTAGCAAAAGTAAAACAGACATGATAAACAGTTTATGGAATATATGGCTGAAATATTTCACATGGTACTTTAGTGAGGAATACCTGCCACTATGCATTTGTCTAAGTACATAGATTTTTGTTTTCAGAACACAAGTAATTTATTACCTATTCACATTTATTTATTTATGGTATGGAGTGCCAAAGACTGGAATGCAGAATTTAACAAAGAATCTAACAGATTGAGAAATACATGAAAAGCTTCAGACTTCCCTAGGGGCCCAGTGGTTAAGACTCCACATTGTCAGTGCAGGAAAGGTGGGTTCAATTCCTGGTCAGGGACCTAAAACCCCACATGCCGCAGCACAGCCAAAAGATTTAAAAGGAAGGAGAAAATTTTTAAAAAGCCACTCTCACTGTTAGGACAAAATTATCTGACCTAAGTTCACTGTGTAATTGAATGGAATCTGCAGGCCAAAGGCAAAATGTACCATACATAAACAATGGGCTCTGTAAGTTCTTTCCAGGGGTTTGTAGCTAACAGGACTGAAACTACCATATCAGTCATTGAAGGAGCAAGCCCTGAATTTGATAAGAGATGAGTAGTGGAAGCCAGGTTTCTTACCATTGGAGTGGGAAGTTACAGGCAGACAAAAGGAGAAGGTTATAATACCTGTGTCATAAGAGATCAGGTTGGAGACATCATTATAAACTATCTTTAGCCTAATACAGAAACATATAACTCCATGTGAAAATCTTCATAACTCTGTGTATGCATAGTCTGGATACATGCATGTGTAAGTTCCCACATACAAGTTTTTATTAATATACTCTAATAAAAAGGGACAAGGATTCTTTAAATATGTGTCTGATACTAGGACTGAGACAGTAAATATGTAAAGCAGCATAATCTTAAACTGTGAGAAAGAAGGAACAAAAAGCCCCATAAAAGCTGAATTATGTAAAATAAAAGCAGGAGAGTATGGAAAAAGCTCTCAATAGCCAAAGCTAGAATGAACTAAGCAGTCTAATTGGCTGGATTATAGCCAAAAGAAAGTGAAAGTGAAGTTGCTCAGTAGTGTCTGACTCTTTGCAACCCCATGGACTGTAAGCTATGAGGCGCCTCCATTCATGAAATTTTCCAGGCAAGAGTACTGGAGTGGGTTGCCATTTCCTTCTCCAGGGGATCTTCCCCACCCAGGGATTGAACCCAGGTCTCCTGCATTGCAAGCATATGCTTTTACAGGCTGAGCCACCAGGGAAGCTCCCAAAAGTTTAAAATGATTTTTAGCTGTCCAAACTGGTAAAAAGTAAAAATTAGGTTTTATGAGTAATGTTGAATAAAAATCTCACACAGAAAGATTCTAAATAATTAATACAGACTCAGCTGTCCATCAAGTATATGAAGCTAACTCCCCTCTCCTCAAATGTGGGTCCTGCATTATGACTTCCTCCTTAATAAGGCACTCAGGATGGACGTGAGGAAAATCAACAATAAAGACAAATGACAAATGTTGGCGAAAATGTACGAAATTGAAAACTCAAAACTTTACTTGTGGAGAGGTAAAATGGTGCAATCAATGTGTGCAAAACAAGCATTTTCTCGAAAACATAAAAATGTAATTATATCACTCAGCATTGGCCACAGGACTGGAAAAGGTCAGTTTTCATTCCAATGCCAAAGAAAGGCAAAGCCAAAGAATGTTCCAACTGGCACACAGTTGCACTCATCTCACACATTAACAAAGTAATGATCAAATTTCTCCAAGCCAGGCTTCAACAGTAAGTGAACCATGAATTTCTAGATGTTCAAGCTGGATGTAGAAAATACAGAGGGACCAGAGATCAAATTGCCAACACCCGTTGGATCATTGAAAGAGCAAGAGAGAAAAACATTCAGAAAAATATTTACTTCTGCTTTGTTAACAATACCAAAGCCTTTGACTGTGCAGATCACCACAAACTGTGGAAAATTCTGAAAGGTATGGGAATACCAGACCACCTTACCTGCCTCCTGAGAAATCTGTATGCAGGTGAAGAAGCAACAATTAGAACTAGACATGGAACAATGGACTGGTTCCAAATCAGGAATGGAGTACAGCACCCTGCTTATTTAACATATATGCAGAGTATATCATGTGAAATCCCAGGGCTGGATGAGGCACAAGCTGGAATCAAAATTGCCAGGAGAAATATCAATAATTTCAGATACACAGATGACACCACTCTTATGGCAGAAAGCAAAGAAGAACTAAGAGTCTCTTGATGAAAGTGAAAGAGGAGAGTGAAAAAGTTGGCTTAAAACTCAGTATTCAGAAAACTAAGATCATGGCATCCGGCCCCATCACTTCATGGCAAATAGATGGGAAAACAATGGAAATGGTGACAGACTTTATTGGGGGGGGGGGCGGCTCCAAAATCACTGAAGATGGTGACTGCAGCCATGAAATTAAAAGACACCTGCTCCTTGGAATAAAAGTTATGACCAACCTAGACAGCATATTAAAAAGCAGAGACATTACCAACAAAGTTCCATGTACTCAAAGCTATGGTTGTTCCAATAGTCATGTATAGATGTTACAGCTGGACTACAAAGAAAACTGAGCACTGAAGAAGTGATGCTTTGGAACTGTGGTATTGGAGAAGACTCTTGAGCATCACTTGGACTGCAAGGAGATCCAACAAGTCAATCCTAAGGGAAATCAGCCCTGAATATTCATTGGAAGGACTGATGCTGAAGCTGAAACTGCAATACTTTGGCCACCTAATGTGAAGAACTGACTCATTGGAAAAGACCCTGATGCTGGGAAAGATTGAAGGCAGGAGCAGAAGGGGATAACAGAGGATGAGATGGTTGATGGCATCACCAACTCGATGGACATGAGTTTGAGCAAGCTCCGGGAATTGGTGATGGATAGGGAAGCCTGGTGTGCTGCAGTCCACGGGGTCACAAAGAGTCAGACATGACTGAGTGACTGAACTGAAATATCATATGTTTTGGTAACTCCACTCCTAGATATACATCCAAAGAATTTAAAAGAGGTGTTCAAATATATACTTGTACACCAATATTTACAGCAGCAGTGTTCTTGATAGCCCAAGTTAAAAACAATGAGAATGTCCACCAACAAGTGAATGGAAGAGCAAATAGGGCAGTTCCATCTATGAGATGCATTACTCTGCCATATAAAGGAATATAGTAAAATAATGCCACAGCTTCAGAAAATAGTAGGGGACTTTTCAAAAACTTAAACACAGAGTTAACATAGAATCCATCAATTCTGGTCCAGGTTATACACTCAAAATATTTAAAACCAAATACTGGAACAGATATTCAAACCCCATATTCATAGCAGCATTATTCATAGTAACCAAAAGGTGGAAGCAGCACAAGTGTTCAACAGATGACTGGATAAGCACGATGTAGTATATACACAATGGGATATGATTCAACCTTTAAAAACAAGATAACTCTCATACATGCCATAATGTAGATGAAACTTCAAGTCATTAGGTGAAGTGAAACAAGCCTGACACAAAAGGAAAAATGTTCTATGATCCACTAGTATGAGATATCCATATAAGACAAATTCCAAGTAGAATAAGATGGCCAGGGATTGGGGGTTATGGGTATTTAATGGTTACAGTGTCACTTCAGGAAAAGGAAAAGATTCTGGAGATGAACGGTGGGGAAATTTTTACAATGCAAGTGCAGTTAATGCTATAGAAGTTCATACTTAAAATGACTCAAATAATAACTGTTGTTATATGTTTGTAAGCACAATGAAAAAAATGACACATGGCACAACATGGAAAAGCACTAAAAACATTCTCGGTGAAAGAAACCACACTGAAAAGCCACCCAGATCATAGTCATCTTGTCACTTTAAATCCATGAAGGTTTTTAACATGAGGGAAAGCCCCAGTGATGGCTCCAGAAAAAGAAAACTGCATTAGAATGAAGAAAGACAGTTGCACAAAGCTTGGGCAGCTGATGAAAGTTGAACTGGTCCTATGGATGGGATTGTAATGTGGAACCCATAATTATCCCCCATTTTGGGGTTGTGGGCTGGTCACGGGAAAGTGACCATGTTTAGGGTAAAACACATTGTGGTATTTGGTGTGAATGTAGAAAACTTTGTACCACTATTTAAAGTAGACACGTTCGAAATTTTACTAGAAAGTAAGTTACTTTTCAATACAGCCATGTAAGTCACATGCCAGAAAATCAGAGGTGACATCGAACATTGCAATAGAGACCAAGACTTAACCTAACCAAATTCAGCTAAAGTAGTTTGATGCTAATTGCCTTGTACTAGTCCACATGGTATTAAAAGGCACCATAGGAAGCGTATATTAGTAGACACCATGCCCTGAGTGCTGTGGAGGACCAGATGGAACTGAAACTATGAGATGCCTTAATTCTAGTTTTCTGCATAACACTACACCAAAGCAACTGTCAGAACTAAAAAGTGAATTCATGGACTTGCCTGGCAGTCCAGTGGTTAAGACTGCACCACTTTCACTGCAGGGGGTACAGGTTTGATACTTGGTTAGGGAACTAAGATCCAACATGTTGAACTGCGGGGACAAAAAAAAAAGAAAAGAAAAAAGAAAGTCAGCAGAACTGCAAGAACATTTGTGATTCTCTACACTAATAATGACCTATCAGAAAGAGAAATTAAGAATATAATTCCTTTTACAATTGCATCCCCTCCCCCACATAACTAGAAATCTAACCAAGGACTTGAAAGACCTGAAAGCTAAAAAGTACAAGACAATGATCAAAGAAACTGAATGGACACAAGTAAAAAGATATCCCATGCTTATGGGTGAAAATACCATTAAAATATCCATTCTAAACAAAGCAACATACACATTCATGCAATCACTGCCAACATTTCAATATTTTTCACAGAAACAAAAGCAATCTTCACATCCATGTGGAGCCACAAAGGAACCAGAAGAGCCAAAGTGATCCTGAGAAAGCAGAACAGGCTGGTGGCATGTCTATCCCTGACTTCAATCTAGAGTATGGCCCTAAAGTCACCAGAAGACGTGTGGAATTGGCACAGAAATAGTCAAGAGAGCTCAGAAGTAAACCTACAGGTGCATGGTAATTAATTTACAAGAAAGGAACTAAGAACATACACGCGGGAAAGGACAGTCCCCCCTGCCCCAATAAACCGTGCTGGGAAAAATGGAAACCACACACCAAGGAACAATATAGGACACCATCTTATACTACAGACAAAAACTGACTAAAATTCCCACAACTTTCCACATCAAGCCCTAACAGTCTTGGGTCCTCTTAAGACAGATTTTCAGCAACGAATTTTCATGCTCCTCATATTTTTCAGACCATTTCATGCTCCTCGTATTTTTCACACCTTTTCATGCTCCTAGTATTTTCCACACCTCCTCATGCTCGTATTTTTCACAACTTTTCATGCTCCTCGTATTTTTCACACCTTTTCATGATCCTCATATTTTTCACACCTTTTCAGGCTCTTCATATTTTTCAGACCTTTTCGTGCTCTTCATATTTTTCACGCCTTTTCATGCTGTTCATATTTCTCAGACCTTTTAATGCTCTTCATATTTTTCACACTTTTCAGTCTCTTCATGTTTTTGCGACATTTTCATGCTCCTCATATTTTTCAGACCTTTTCATGCTCCTCGTATTTTTCACACCTTTTCATGCTCCTCGTATTTTTGACACCTTTTCATGCTCCTCGTATTTTTTCAGACCTTTTCATGCTCCTCGTATTTTTCAGACCTTTTTTATGCTCCTCCTCTTTCTCAGACCTTTTCACGCTCCAAACATTTTTACTGCTTTTCATGCTCCTCGTATTTTTCATGGCTTTAATGCTCCTCGTATTTTTCACAACTTTTCATGCTCCTCGTATATTTCACACCTGTTTGTGCTCGTCCTATTTTTCACACCATTTCGTGCTCTTCACATTTTTCAGACTTTATCATGCTCCTCATATTTTTCAGACCTTTTTATGCTCCTCGTAGTTTTCACACCTTTTCATGTTCCTCGTATTTGTCAGACCTTTTCATGCTCCTCATATTTCTCAGACCTTTTCATGCTCCTCGTATTTTTCATACATTTTCAGGCTCCTCGTGTTTTTCAGACCTGTTCATGCTCTACATATTTTTCAGACCTTTTCATGCTTTTCATAATTTTCAGACTTTTTCATGCTCGTCGTATTTTTCGCACCTTTTCATGCTCCTCGTATTTTTCACAGCGTTTCTTGCTTCTCGTGTTGTTCACATATTTTCGTGATCCTTGTATTTTTCATACCTTTTCATGGTCCTCGTATTTTTCACACCTTTTCATGCTCCACGTAATTTTCACACTTTTTCCTGCTCCTCATATTTTTCACACGTTTCCGGGATCTTTGTATTTTCCAGACCGTTTCATGCTGCTCGTATTTTTCAGACCTTTTTATGCTCCTCCTATTTCTCAGACCTTTTCATGCTCTTCACATTTTTAAGTTCTTTTCATGCTCCTTGTATTTTTCACGTCTTTTCATGCTCCTCGTATTTTGCACACCTTTTCATGCTCCTCGTATTTTTCAGGCCTTTTCATGCTCCTCCTATTTTGCACACATTTTCATGCTCCTCGTACTTTTCACACCTTATCATGCTCCTCGTATTTTTCACACCTTTTCATGCTCCTCGTATTTTCCACACTTTATCATGGTCCTCGTATTTTTCAAACTTTTTTCACGCTCTTCTTATTTTTGACACTTTTTCATGCTGCTTGTATTTTTCACACTATGTCATGCTCTTCGTATTTTTCAGACGTTTTCATGCTCCTCATATTTTGCACACCTTTTCACGCTCTTCGTATTTTTGACACCTTTTCATGCTCCTCGTATTTTTCACACCTTTTCATGCTCCTCGTGTTTTTCACAAATTTTCATGCTCCTCGTATTTTTCACACCTTTTCACGCTTCTCTTATATTTCAGACCTTTTCACGCTCTTCATATTTTTCACACCTTTTCATGCTGTTCATATTATTCACACATATTCATGCTCCTAGTATTTTTCAGACCTTTTCATACTCCTCATCGTTTTCACCCTTAATATGCTTCTCGTATTTTTCAGACGTTTTCATGCTCCTCGTATTTTTCAGACGTTTTCATGCTCCTCGTATTTTTCACACCTTTTCATGCTCTTCATATTTTTCCCACATTGTCATGCTCCGCGTATTTTTCACACCTTGTCATGCTCCTCGAATTTTTCACACCTTTTCATGCTCTTCATATTTTTCACACCATTTCATGCTCCTCGTATTTTTCACACCTTTTCATGCTGTTCATATTTTTTACACATTGTCATGCTCTGCGTATTTTACACACCTTGTCATGCTCCTCGAACTTTTCACACCTTTTCATGCTCTTCATATTTTTCAGACCTTTTCATGCTCTTCTTATTTTTCACACATTTTCTAGTTCCTGGTATTTTTCAGACCTTCTCATTCTCCTCGTATTTTTCAGACCTTTTCATGCTCCTCGGATTTTTCACAGCTTGTCATGGTCTTCGAACATTTCACAGCTTTTCCTGCTCTTCAAATATTTGACACCTTTTCATGCTCTTCATATTTTTCACACCTTTTAGTGCTCCATGTATTTTTCACACCTTTTCATGCTCCTCGTATTTTTCACAACTTTTCATGCTCCTCGTATTTTTCAGACCTTTTCACGCTCCTCGTATTTTTCAGACCTTTTCATGCTCCTCGTATTTTTCAGACATTTTCACGGCCTTCATATTTTTCAGACCTTTTCATGCTCTTCATATTTTTCACACCTTTTCATGCTCCTCGTGTTTTTTACACCTCTTCATGCTCATCCTATTTTTCACACCTTTTGCTGATCCTCGTATTTTTCACACCTTTTCATGCTCCTCGTATTTTTCTCACCTTTTCTGCTCCTCGGATTTTCACACGTTTTTGTGATACTCCTATTTTTCACACCTTTTCGTGTTCCTCATATTTTTCAGACCTTTTCGTGCTCATCATATTTTTAAGACATTTTCATGCTCTTTGTATTTTTCACACCTTTTCAGGCTTTTCGTGTTTTTCATGCCTTTTCATACTCTTCATATTTTTCCGACCTTTTCATGCTTTTCATATTTTTCAGACCTTTTCATGCTCCTTGCATTTTTCAGACCTATTCATGCTCCTCGTATTTTTCAGACGTTTTCATGCTCCCCCTATTTTTCACACCTTTCGTGCTCTTCATATTTCTCAGACCTTTTCATGCTCCTAATATTTTTAAGACCTTCTGATGCTCCTTGTATTATTCACACCTTTTCGTGTTGCTCGTATTTTTCAGACCTATTCGTGCTCTTCATATATTTCAGACATTTTAGTGCTCTTTATATTTTTCACACCTTTTCAGTCTCCTCGTGTTTTTCACACGTTTTCATGCTCCTCGTATTATTCAGGACTTTTCATACTCGTGTTTTTCACACCTTTTCATGCTCCTTGTATTTTTCACACACTTTCATTCTCTTCGTATTTTTCAGACGTTTTCAAGCTCCTCGTATTTTTCAGAACTTTTCCAGCTCCTCGTGTTTTTCAGACCTTTTCATGCTCCTCCTATTCTTCAGGACTTTTCATGCTCCTCGTATTTTTCACACCTTTTATGCTCGTAGTTTTCACAAGTTTTCATGCTCCTCATATTTTTCACAGCTTTTCATGCTCCTTGTATTTTTCACACCTTTTCGTGCTCCTCGTATTTTTCTCATCTTTTCATGCTCTTCATATTTTTCAGACATTTTCTTGTTCTTCATATTTTTCACAGCTTTTCATGCTCTTCATATTTTTCAGAACTTTACATGCTCCTCGTATGTTTCAGGTCTTTTTATGCTCCTCCTATTTTTCAGGTCTTTTCATGCTCCTCGTATTTTTGACACGTTTTCATGCTCCTCGTATTTTTCACCCCTTTTCATGCTCCTCGATTTTCTCACAAGTTTTCGTGCTCTTCATATTTTTCACACCTTTCGTGCTCTTCGTATTTTTCAGACCTCTTCATGCTCCTCATATTTTTCAGACCTTTTCATGCTCCTCGTATTATTCACACCTTTTCATGCTCCTCGTATTTTTCATACCTTTTTATGCTCATCCTATTTCTCAGACCTTTTGATGCTCTTCGTATTTTTCACTCCTTTTCATGCTCCTTGTATTTTTCACACCTTTTCATGCTTCTTGTGTTGTTCACACCTATTCATGCTTCTCGTACTTTTCACACCTTTTCGTGCTTCTCCTATTTTTCACACGGTTTCGGGCTCCTCGTATTTTTCACACCTTTTCGTGATCCGTGTATATTTCACACCTTTTCGTGGTCCTCATATATTTCAGATCTTTTCGTGTTCATCATATTTTTCAGTCCTTTTCATGCTCTTCATACTTTTCACACCTTTTCAGGCCCTTCTTGTTTTTCAGAATTTCATTGCTCCTCATATTTTCGACCATTTCATGCTCCTCGTATTTTTCACACCTTTTTCATGCTCCTTGTATTTTCCACCCCTCCTCATGCTCGTATTTTTCACACCTTTTCATGCTCCTCGTATTTTTCACACCTTTTCATGATCCTCGTATTTTTCACACCTTTTCAGGCTCTTCATATTTTTCAGACCTTTTCGTGCTCTTCATATTTTTCACGCCTTTTCATGCTGTTTCATATTATCTCAGACCTTTTAATGCTCTTCATATTTTTCACGCTTTTCAGTCTCTTCATGTTTTTGAGACATTTTCATGCTCCTCATATTTTTCAGACCTTTTCATGCTCCTCGTATTTTTCACACCTTTTCATGCTCCTCGTATTTTTGACACCTTTTCATGCTCCTCGTATTTTTTCAGACCTTTTCATGCTCCTCATATTTCTCAGACCTTTTCATGCTCCCCTCTTTCTTCAGACCTTTTCACGCTCCAAAACATTTTTACTGCTTTTCTTGCTCTCGTATTTTTCATGGCTTTAATGCTCCTTCGTTTTTTCACAACTTTTCATCTCCTCGTATATTTACACCTGTTTGTGCTCGTCCTATTTTCACACCTTTTCGTGCTTCCTTCACATTTTTCAGACTTATCGATGCTCCTCATATTTTTTTCAGACCTTTTATGGCCCTCGTAGTTCACACCTTTTTCATGTTTCTCGTATTTGTCAGAACCTTTTCATGCTCCTCATATTCTCAGACCTTTTCATGCTCCTCGTATTTTCAACATTTTTCAGGCTCCTCGTGTTTTTCAGAACTGTTCATGCTCTACATATTTTTCAGACGCATTCATGTTTCATAATTTTCAGACTTTTTTCTGCTCGGTCGTATTGTTCGCACTTTTCATTGCTCCTCGTATTTTTCACAGCGTTTTCTTGCTTCTCGTGTTGTTCACATATTTTCGTGATTCCCTTGTATTTTTCATACCTTTCATGGTCCTCGTATTTCACACCTTTCATGCTCCGCCGTTAATTTTTCACACTTTTCCTGCTCCTTCATATTTTTCACACGTTTTCGGGATCTTCGTATTTTCCAGACCATTTCATGCTGCTCGTATTTTTCAGACCTTTTTATGCTCCTCCTATTTCTCAGACCTTTTCATGCTCTCCACATTTTTAAGTGCTTTTCATGCTCCTTGTATTTTTCACGTCTTTTCATGCTCCTCGTATTTTGCACCCCTTTTCATGCTCCTCGTATTTTTCAGGCCTTTTCATGCTCCTCCTATTTTGCACACATTTTCATGCTCCTCGTACTTTTCACACCTTATCATGCTCCTCGTATTTTTCACACCTTTTCAGGCTCCTCGTATTTTTCACACTTTATCATGGTCCTCGTATTTTTCAAACTTTTTTCTCGCTCTTCTTATTTTTGACACTTTTTCATGCTGCTTGTATTTCACCACTATGTCATGCTCTCGATTTTTCAGGACGTTTTATGCTCTTCATATTTTGCCACACCTTTCACGCTCTTCGTATTTTTGACACCGTTTTTTTCATGCTCCTCGTATTTTTCACACCTTTTCATTGCTCCTCGTATTTTTTCACAAATTTCATGCTCCTCGTATTTTTCACACCTTTTCACGCTTCTCTTATATTTCAGACCTTTTCGCGCTCTTCATATTTTTCACACCTTTTCATGCTGTTCATATTATTCACACATATTCATGCTCCTAGTATTTTTCAGACCTTTTCATACTCCTCATCGTTTTCACCCTTAATATGCTCCTCGTATTTTTCAGACGTTTTCATCCTCCTCGTATTTTTCAGACGTTTTCATGCTCCTCGTATTTTTCACACCTTTTCATGCTCTTCATATTTTTCCCACATTGTCATGCTCCGCGTATTTTACACACCTTGTCATGCTCCTCGAATTTTTCACACCTTTTCATGCTCTTCATATTTTTCACACCATTTCATGCTCCTCGTATTTTTCACACCTTTTCATGCTCTTCATATTTTTTAAACATTGTCATGCTCCGCGTATTTTACACACCTTGTCATGCTCCTCGAACTTTTCACACCTTTTCATGCTCTTCATATTTTTCAGACCTTTTCATGCTCTTCTTATTTTTCACACATTTTCTCGTTCCTCGTATTTTTCAGACCTTCTCATTCTCCTCGTATTTTTCAGACCTTTTCATGCTCCTCGGATTTTTCACAGCTTGTCATGGTCTTCGAACATTTCACAGCTTTTCCTGCTCTTCAAATATTTGACACCTTTTCATGCTCTTCATATTTTTCACACCTTTTAGTGCTCCATGTATTTTTCACACCTTTTCATGCTCCTCGTATTTTTCACACCGTTTCCTGCTCCTCGTATTTTTCACACCTTTTCATGCTCCTCGTATTTTTCAGACCTTTTCACGCTCCTCGTATTTTTCAGACCTTTTCATGCTCCTCGTATTTTTCAGACAATTTCACGGCCTTCATATTTTTCAGACCTTTTCATGCTCTTCATATTTTTCACACCTTTTCATGCTCCTCGTGTTTTTTCCACCTCTTCATGCTCATCCTATTTTTCACACCTTTTCCTGATCCTCGTATTTTTCACACCTTTTCATGCTCCTCGTATTTTTCTCACCTTTCCTGCTCCTCGGATTTTCACACGTTTTTGTGATACTCCTATTTTTCACACCTTTTCGTGTTCCTCATATTTTTCAGACCTTTTCGTGCTCATCATATTTTTAAGACATTTTCATGCTCTTTGTATTTTTCACACCTTTTCAGGCTTTTCGTGTTTTTCAGGCCTTTTCATGCTCGTCGTAATTTTCAGACCCTTTCTTGCTCTTCATATTTTTCCGACTTTTTCATGCTCTTCATATTTTTCAGACCTTTTCATGCTCCTTGCATTTTTGGGACCTTTTCATCCTCCTCGTATTTCTCAAACCTTTTCATGCTCTTCATATTTTTCAGACCTTTTCATGCTCTTCATATTTTTCAGACCTTTTCATGCTTCTCATATTTTTCACACCTTTTCATGCTCTTCATATTTCTCAGATCTTTTCGTGCTCCTCGTATTTTTCACATCTTTTCATGCTCCTCGTATTTTTCACACCTTTTCATGCTCCTATTTTTCACAAAATTTCGTGCTCTTCATATTTTTCAGACCTTTTCATGCTCTTCATATTTTTCACACCTTTTCATGCTCTTCATATTTCTCAGACCTTTTCGTGCTCCTCGTATTTTTCACATCTTTTCATGCTCCTCGTATTTTTCACACCTTTTCCTGCTCTTCGATTTTTTTACACCTTTTCATGATAATCGTATTTTTCGCACCTTTTCCTGCTCTTCATACTTTTCACACCTTTTGATGCTCCTCATATTTTTCACAACTTTTCCTGCTCTTTGTATTTTTCACACCTTCTCATGCTCTTCGTATTTTTCACACCTTTTCATGCTCCTCGTATTTTTCAGACCTTTTTATGCTCCTCCTATTTCTCAGACATTTTCATGCTCCTATTTTCACACCTTTTCATGCTCCCCCTATTTTTCACACCTTTCGTGCTCTTCATATTTCTCAGACCTTTTCATGCTCCTAATATTTTTAAGACCTTCTGATGCTCCTTGTATTATTCACACCTTTTCGTGTTGCTCGTATTTTTCAGACCTATTCGTGCTCTTCATATATTTCAGACATTTTAGTGCTCTTTATATTTTTCACACCTTTTCAGGCTCCTCGTGTTTTTCACACGTTTTCATGCTCCTCGTATTATTCAGGACTTTTCATACTCGTGTTTTTCACACCTTTTCATGCTCCTTGTATTTTTCACACACTTTCATTCTCTTCATATTTTTCAGACGTTTTCAAGCTCCTCGTATTTTTCAGAACTTTTCCAGCTCCTCGTGTTTTTCAGACCTTTTCATGCTCCTCCTATTATTCAGGACTTTTCATGCTCCTCGTATTTTTCACACCTTTTATGCTCGTAGTTTTCACAAGTTTTCATGCTCCTCATATTTTTCACAGCTTTTCATGCTCCTCGTATTTTGCACACCTTTTCATGCTCCTCGTATTTTTCAGGCCTTTTCATGCTCCTCCTATTTTGCACACATTTTCATGCTCCTCGTACTTTTCACACCTTTTCATGCTCCTCGTATTTTTCACACCTTTTCAGGCTCCTCGTATTTTCCACACTTTATCATGGTCCTCGTATTTTTCAAACTTTTTTCACGCTCTTCTTATTTTTGACACTTTTTCATCCTGCTTGTATTTTTCACACTATGTCATGCTCTTCGTATTTTTCAGACGTTTTCATGCTCTTCATATTTTGCACACCTTTTCACGCTCTTCGTATTTTTCACACCTTTTCATGCTCCTCGTATTTTTCACACCTTTTCATGCTCCTCGTATTTTTCACAAATTTTCATGCTCCTCGTATTTTTCACACCTTTTCACGCTTCTCTTATATTTCAGACCTTTTCACGCTCTTCATATTTTTCACACCTTTTCATGCTGTTCATATTATTCACACATGTTCATGCTCCTAGTATTTTTCAGACCTTTTCATACTCCTCATCGTTTTCACCCTTAATATGCTCCTCGTATTTTTCAGACGTTTTCATGCTCCTCGTATTTTTCAGACGTTTTCATGCTCCTCGTATTTTTCACACCTTTTCATGCTCTTCATATTTTTTCCACATTGTCATGCTCCGCGTATTTTACACACCTTGTCATGCTCCTCGAATTTTTCACACCTTTTCATGCTCTTCATATTTTTCACACCATTTCATGCTCCTCGTATTTTTCACACCTTTTCATGCTGTTCATATTTTTTACACATTTTCATGCTCCGCGTATTTTACACACCTTGTCATGCTCCTCGAACTTTTCACACCTTTTCATGCTCTTCATATTTTTCAGACCTTTTCATGCTCTTCTTATTTTTCACACATTTTCTAGTTCCTCGTATTTTTCAGACCTTCTCATTCTCCTCGTATTTTTCAGACCTTTTCATGCTCCTCGGCTTTTTCACAGCTTGTCATGGTCTTCGAACATTTCACAGCTTTTCCTGCTCTTCAAATATTTGACACCTTTTCATGCTCTTCATATTTTTCACACCTTTTAGTGCTCCATGTATTTTTCACACCTTTTCATGCTCCTCGTATTTTTCACACCGTTTCATGCTCCTCGTATTTTTCACCACTTTTCATGCTCCTCGTATTTTTCAGACCTTTTCACGCTCCTCGTATTTTTCAGACCTTTTCATGCTCCTCGTATTTTTCAGACCATTTCACGCCCTTCATATTTTTCAGACCTTTTCATGCTCTTCATATTTTTCACACCTTTTCATGCTCCTCGTGTTTTTTACACCTCTTCATGCTCATCCTATTTTTCACACCTTTTCCTGATCCTCGTATTTTTCACACCTTTTCATGCTCCTCGTATTTTTTCTCACCTTTTCTGCTCCTCGGATTTTCACACGTTTTTGTGATACTCCTATTTTTCACACCTTTTCGTGTTCCTCATATTTTTCAGACCTTTTCGTGCTCATCATATTTTTAAGACATTTTCATGCTCTTTGTATTTTTCACACCTTTTCAGGCTTTTCGTGTTTTTCAGGCCTTTTCATACTCTTCATATTTTTTCGACCTTTTCATGCTTTTCATATTTTTCAGACCTTTTCATGCTCCTTGCATTTTTCAGACCTATTCATGCTCCTCGTATTTCTCAAACCTTTTCATGCTCTTCATATTTTTCAGACCTTTTCATGCTCTTCATATTTTTCAGACCTTTTCATGCTCTTCATATTTTTCAGACCTTTTCATGCTCTTCATATTTTTCAGACCTTTTCATGCTCTTCATATTTTTCACAACTTTTCATGCTCTTCCTATTTTTCACACCTTTTCATGCTCTTCATAGTTTTCACAACTTTTCATGCTCTTCATAGTTTTCAGACCTTTACATGCTCCTCGTATTTTTCACATCATTTCATGCTCCTCGTATTTTTCACACCTTTTCCTGCTCTTCGATTTTTTTACACCTTTTCATGATAATCGTATTTTTCGCACCTTTTCCTGGTCTTCATACTTTTCACACCTTTTGATGCTCCTCATATTTTTCACAACTTTTCCTGCTCTTTGAATTTTTCACACCTTCTCATGCTCTTCGTATTTTTCACACCTTTTCATGCTCCTCGTATTTTTCAGACCTTTTTATGCTCCTCCTATTTCTCAGACATTTTCATGCTCCTATTTTCACACCTTTTCATGCTCCCCCTATTTTTCACACCTTTCGTGCCCTTCATATTTCTCAGACCTTTTCATGCTCCTAATATTTTTAAGACCTTCTGATGCTCCTTGTATTATTCACACCTTTTCGTGTTGCTCGTATTTTTCAGACCTATTCGTGCTCTTCATATATTTCAGACATTTTAGTGCTCTTTATATTTTTCACACCTTTTCAGTCTCCTCGTGTTTTTCACACGTTTTCATGCTCCTCGTATTATTCAGGACTTTTCATACTCGTGTTTTTCACACCTTTTCATGCTCCTTGTATTTTTCACACACTTTCATTCTCTTCGTATTTTTCAGACGTTTTCAAGCTCCTCGTATTTTTCAGAACTTTTCCAGCTCCTCGTGTTTTTCAGACCTTTTCATGCTCCTCCTATTATTCAGGACTTTTCATGCTCCTCGTATTTTTCACACCTTTTATGCTCGTGGTTTTCACAAGTTTTCATGCTCCTCATATTTTTCACAGCTTTTCATGCTCCTTGTATTTTTCACACCTTTTCGTGCTCCTCGTATTTTTCTCACCTTTTCATGCTCTTCATATTTTTCAGACATTTTCTTGTTCTTCATATTTTTCACAGCTTTTCATGCTCTTCATATTTTTCAGAACTTTACATGCTCCTCGTATTTTTGACACGTTTTCATGCTCCTCGTATTTTTCACACCTTTTCATGCTCCTCGATTTTCTCACAAGTTTTCGTGCTCTTCATATTTTTCACACCTTTCGTGCTCTTCGTATTTTTCAGACCTCTTCATGCTCCTCATATTTTTCAGACCATTTCATGCTCCTCGTATTATTCACACCTTTTCATGCTCCTCGTATTTTTCATACCTTTTTATGCTCATCATATTTCTCAGATCTTTTCATGCTCTTTGCATTTTTTACTCCTTTTCATGCTCCTCGTATTTTTCATACCTTTTTATGCTCATCCTATTTCTCAGACCTCTTGATGCTCTTTGTATTTTTCACTCCTTTTCATGCTCCTCGTATTTTTCACACCTTTTCGTGATCCGTGTATATTTCACACCTTTTCGTGGTCCTCATATATTTCAGATATTTTCGTGTTCATCATATTTTTCAGACCTTTTCATGCTCTTCATACTTTTCACACCTTTTCATGCCCTTCTTGTTTTTCAGAATTTTCATGCTCCTCATATTTTTCAGACCATTCCATGCTCCTCGTATTTTTCACACCTTTTCATGCTCCTAGTATTTTCCACACCTCCTCATGCTCGTATTTTTCACAACTTTTCATGCTCCTCGTATTTTTCACACCTTTTCATGATCCTCGTATTTTTCACACCTTTTCCGGCTCTTCATATTTTTCAGACCTTTTCGTGCTCTTCATATTTTTCACAAACCTTTTCATGCTCTTTCGGTTTTTCACACCTTTTCCTGCTCTTCGAATTTTTCAGCCCGTTTCATGCTCTTCATTTTTTCACACCTTTTCCTGCTCTTCGTGTTTTTCACACCTTTTCATGCTCTTCGTATATTTCCCACCGTTTCATGCTCGTCATATTTTTCACACCTTTTCATGCTCTTCACTTTTTCACACCATTTCATGCTTCACATATTTTTGACAGTTTTTCATGCCCCTCATATTTTTCAGACAGTTTCCTGCTCCTCATATTTTTCAGACCGTTTCATGCGCTTGATATTTTTCACACGTTTTCATGGTCTTCATATTTTTCACACCTTTTCATGCTCCTCATATTTTTCACATCTTTTCATGTCCTCATATTTTTGACACCTTTTAATGTTCTTCCTGTTTTTCAGACCTTTTCATGCTCCTCATATTTTTGACACCTTTTCATGCTCTTCACATTTTTCACACCGTTTCATGCTCCTCATATTTCTGACACCTTTTCATGCTTTTCCTATTTTTCACCCCGTTTCATGCTCCTCATATTTTTCATACAATTTCATGCTTTTCCTATTTTTCACACCTTTAAATGCTCATCATATTTTTGACACCTTTTCATGCTCTTCATATTTTTCACACCTTTTCATGCTCCACATATTTTTGACACCTTTTCATGCTCTTCGTATTTTTCAGACCTTTTCATGCCCCTCATGTATTTCAGATCATTACATGCTCCTTGTATTTTTCAGAACCTTTCATTCTCCTTGCATTTTTCAGACCCTTTCATGCACCTCGTATTTTTCAGACCTTTTCATGCTCCTCTTATTTTTCACACCTTTTCATGCTCCTCGTATTTTTCACAACTTATCATGCTGTTTGTATTTGTCACACCTTTTCAAGCTCTTCGTATTTTTCGGACCTTTTCATGTTCTTCGTGTTTTTCACACCCTTTCAGGCTGTTCTTATTTTTCACACATTTTCATGCTCTTCATGTTTTTCACACCTTTTCATGCTCTCGTATTTTTCACACCTTTTCAAACTCCTCATATTTTTCACACCTTTTCATGACATTCATATTTTTCACACCTTTTCATCCTCCTCATATTTTTCATAAAGATTCCTGCTCATCATATTTTTCACACCTTTACATGTTACTCATAGTTTTCACACCTTTTCATGCTCTTCATATTTTACACACCTTTTCATTCTCCTCATATTTTTGACACCTTTTCATGCTCCTCATATTTTTCAGACCTTTTCATGCTCCTCGTACTTTTAAGACGTTTTCATACTCCTCATAATTTTCACACCTTTTCATGCTCTTCATATTTGTCACACCGTTTCATGCTCCTCATATTTTTCATCCAGATTCATGCTCCTCATATTTTCACACCTTTACATGCTCCTCATATTTTTGACACCTTTTCATGCTCTTCATATTTTTCACACCTTTTCATTCTCCTCATATTTTTGACACCTGTTCATGCTCTACATATTTTTCAGACTTTTTCATGCACCTCGTATTTTTAAGATGTTTTCATGCTCCTCGTATTTTCGCCCTTTTCATGCTCCTCATACTTTTCACACTTTTTCATGCTATTCATATTTTTCACACCTTTTCATGCTCATCGTATTTTTCACAACTTTTCATGCTCTTCGTATTTGTCACACCTTTTCATGCTCTTCTTATTTTCCACACTTTTACATGCTCTGCATGTTTTTCACACCTTTTCATGCTCTTCTTATTTTTCACATTTTTTCATGCTCTTCATATTTTTCAGACCTTTTCATGCTTTTTATATTTTTCACAGCTTTTCATGCTCTTCGTGTTTTTCACACCTTTTCATGCTCTCGTATTTTTTAGACATTTTAATGCTCCTTGTACTTTTCATACCTTTTCATGCTCCTCGTATTTTTCAGACCTTTTCATGCTCCTCGTATTTTTCACAACTTTACCTGCTCTTCATATTTGTCACACCTTTTCAAGCTCTTCGTATTTTTCACACCATTTCAGGCTCCTGTATTTTTTAGACATTTTAATGCTCCTCGTACTTTTCACACCTTTTCATGCTCCTCGATTTTCTCACAAGTTTTCGTGCTCTTCATATTTTTCACACCTTTCGTGCTCTTCGTATTTTTCAGACCTCTTCATGCTCCTCATATTTTTTCAGACCTTTTCATGCTCCTCGTATTATTCACACCTTTTCATGCTCCTCGTATTTTTCATTCCTTTTTATGCTCATCATATTTCTCAGATCTTTTCATGCTCTTTGCATTTTTTACTCCTTTTCATGCTCCTCGTATTTTTCATACCTTTTTATGCTCATCCTATTTCTCAGACCTCTTGATGCTCTTCGTATTTTTCCCTCCTTTTCATGCTCCTCGTATTTTTCACACCTTTTCGTGATCCGTGTATATTTCACACCTTTTCGTGGTCCTCATATATTTCAGATATTTTCGTGTTCATCATATTTTTCAGACCTTTTCATGCTCTTCATACTTTTCACACCTTTTCATGCCCTTCTTGTTTTTCAGAATTTTCATGCTCCTCATATTTTTCAGACCATTTCATGCTCCTCGTATTTTTCACACCTTTTCATGCTCCTAGTATTTTCCACACCTCCTCATGCCCGTATTTTTCACAACTTTTCATGCTCCTCGTATTTTTCACACCTTTTCATGATCCTCGTATTTTTCACACCTTTTCAGGCTCTTCATATTTTTCAGACCTTTTCGTTCTCTTCATATTTTTCACGCCTTTTCATGCTGTTCATATTTCTCAGACCTTTTAATGCTCTTCATATTTTTCACACTTTTCAGTCTCTTCATGTTTTTGAGACATTTTCATGCTCCTCCTATTTTTCAGACCTTTTCATGCTCCTCGTATTTTTCACACCTTTTCATGCTCCTCGTATTTTTGACACCTTTTCATGCTCCTCGTATTTTTTCAGACCTTTTCATGCTCCTCGTATTTATCAGACCTTTTTTATTCTCCTCCTCTTTCTCAGACCTTTTCACGCTCCAAACATTTTTACTGCTTTTCATGCTCCTCGTATTTTTCATGGCTTTAATGCTCCTCGTATTTTTCACAACTTTTCATGCTCCTCGTTTATTTCACACCTGTTTGTGCTCGTCCTATTTTTCACACCTTTTCGTGCTCTTCACATTTTTCAGACTTTATCATGCTCCTCATATTTTTCAGACCTTTTTATGCTCCTCGTAGTTTTTCACACCTTTTCATGTTCCTCGTATTTGTCAGACCTTTTCATGCTCCTCATATTTCTCAGACCTTTTCATGCTCCTCGTATTTTTCATACATTTTCAGGCTCCTCGTGTTTTTCAGAACTGTTCATGCTCTACATATTTTTCTGACCTTTTCATGCTTTTCATAATTTTCAGACTTTTTCATGCTCGTCGTATTTTTCGCACCTTTTCATGCTCCTCGTATTTTTCACAGCGTTTCTTGCTTCTCGTGTTGTTCACATATTTTCGTGATCCTTGTATTTTTCATACCTTTTCATTGTCCTCGTATTTTTCACACCTTTTCATGCTCCGCGTAATTTTCACACTTTTTCCTGCTCCTCATATTTTTCACACGTTTTCGGGATCTTCGTATTTTCCAGACCGTTTCATGCTGCTCGTATTTTTCAGACCTTTTTATGCTCCTCCTATTTCCCAGACCTTTTCATGCTCTTCACATTTTTAAGTGCTTTTCATGCTCCTTGTATTTTTCACGTCTTTTCATGCTCCTCGTATTTTGCACACCTTTTCATGCTCCTCGTATTTTTCAGGCCTTTTCATGCTCCTCCTATTTTGCACCCATTTTCATGCTCCTCGTACTTTTCACACCTTATCATGCTCCTCGTATTTTTCACACCTTTTCAGGCTCCTCGTATTTTCCACACTTTATCATGGTCCTCGTATTTTTCAAACTTTTTTCACGCTCTTCTTATTTTTGACACTTTTTCATGCTGCTTGTATTTTTCACACTATGTCATGCTCTTCGTATTTTTCAGACGTTTCCATGCTCTTCATATTTTGCACACCTTTTCACGCTCTTCGTATTTTTGACACCTTTTCATGCTCCTCGTATTTTTCACACCTTTTCATGCTCCTCGTATTTTTCACATCTTTTCATGTCCTCATATTTTTCACACCTTTTCACGCTTCTCTTATATTTCAGACCTTTTCACGCTCTTCATATTTTTCACACCTTTTCATGCTGTTCATATTATTCACACATATTCATGCTCCTAGTATTTTTCAGACCTTTTCATACTCCTCATCGTTTTCACCCTTAATATGCTCCTCGTATTTTTCAGACGTTTTCATGCTCCTCGTATTTTTCAGACGTTTTCATGCTCCTCGTATTTTTCACACCTTTTCACGCTCTTCATATTTTACACACCTTGTCATGCTCCTCGAATTTTTCACACCTTTTCATGCTCTTCATATTTTTCACACCATTTCATGCTCCTCGTATTTTTCACACCTTTTCATGCTGTTCATATTTTTTACACATTGTCATGCTCCGCGTATTTTACACACCTTGTCATGCTCCTCGAACTTTTCACACCTTTTCATGCTCCTCATATTTTTCAGACCTTTTCATGCTCTTCTTATTTTTCACACATTTTCTAGTTCCTCGTATTTTTCAGACCTTCTCATTCTCCTCGTATTTTTCAGACCTTTTCATGCTCCTCGGATTTTTCACAGCTTGTCATGGTCTTCGAACATTTCACAGCTTTTCCTGCTCTTCAAATATTTGACACCTTTTCATGCTCTTCATATTTTTCACACCTTTTAGTGCTCCTCGTATTTTTCACACCTTTTCATGCTCCTCGTATTTTTCACACCGTTTCATGCTCCTCGTATTTTTCACAACTTTTCATGCTCCTCGTATTTTTCAGACCTTTTCACGCTCCTCGTATTTTTCAGACCTTTTCATGCTCCTCGTATTTTTCAGACAATTTCACGGCCTTCATATTTTTCACACCTTTTCATGCTCTTCATATTTTTCACACCTTTTCATGCTCCTCGTGTTTTTTACACCTCTTCATGCTCATCCTATTTTTCACACCTTTTCCTGATCCTCGTATTTTTCACACCTTTTCATGCTCCTCGTATTTTTCTCACCTTTCCTGCTCCTCGGATTTTCACACGTTTTTGTGATACTCCTATTTTTCACACCTTTTCGTGTTCCTCATATTTTTCAGACCTTTTCGTGCTCATCATATTTTTAAGACATTTTCATGCTCTTTGTATTTTTCACACCTTTTCAGGCTTTTCGTGTTTTTCAGGCCTTTTCATACTCTTCATATTTTTTCGACCTTTTCATGCTTTTCATATTTTTCAGACCTTTTCATGCTCCTTGCATTTTTCAGACCTATTCATGCTCCTCGTATTTCTCAAACCTTTTCATGCTCTTCATATTTTTCACACCTTTTCATGCTCTTCATATTTTTCAGACCTTTTCATGCTCTTCATATTTTTCACAACTTTTCATGCTCTTCATATTTTTCAGACCTTTTCATGCTCTTCATATTTTTCACAACTTTTCATGCTCTTCATATTTTTCACACCTTTTCATGCTCTTCATAGTTTTCACAACTTTTCATGCTCTTCATAGTTTTCAGACCTTTACATGCTCCTCGTATTTTTCACATCATTTCATGCTCCTCGTATTTTTCACACCTTTTCCTGCTCTTCGTTTTTTTTACACCTTTTCATGATAATCGTATTTTTCGCACCTTTTCCTGGTCTTCATACTTTTCACACCTTTTTGATGCTCCTCATATTTTTCACAACTTTTCCTGCTCTTTGAATTTTTCACACTTTCTCATGCTCTTCGTATTTTTCACACCTTTTCATGCTCCTCGTATTTTTCAGACCTTTTCATGCTCCTCCTATTTCTCAGACATTTTCATGCTCCTATTTTCACACCTTTTCATGCTCCCCCTATTTTTCACACCTTTCGTGCTCTTCATATTTCTCAGACCTTTTCATGCTCCTAATATTTTTAAGACCTTCTGATGCTCCTTGTATTATTCACACCTTTTCGTGTTTCTCGTATTTTTCAGACCTATTCGTGCTCTTCATATATTTCAGACATTTTAGTGCTCTTTATATTTTTCACACCTTTTCAGGCTCCTCGTGTTTTTCACACGTTTTCATGCTCCTCGTATTATTCAGGACTTTTCATACTCGTGTTTTTCACACCTTTTCAAGCTCCTTGTATTTTTCACACACTTTCATTCTCTTCGTATTTTTCAGACGTTTTCAAGCTCCTCGTATTTTTCAGAACTTTTCCAGCTCCTCGTGTTTTTCAGACCTTTTCATGCTCCTCCTATTATTCAGGACTTTTCATGCTCCTCGTATTTTTCACACCTTTTATGCTCGTAGTTTTCACAAGTTTTCATGCTCCTCATATTTTTCACAGCTTTTCATGCTCCTTGTATTTTTCACACCTTTTCGTGCTCCTCGTATTTTTCTCACCTTTTCGTGCTCTCCATATTTTTCAGACATTTTCTTGTTCTTCATATTTTTCACAGCTTTTCATGCTCTTCATATTTTTCAGAACTTTACATGCTCCTCGTATGTTTCAGGTCTTTTTATGCTCCTCCTATTTTTCAGGTCTTTTCATGCTCCTCGTATTTTTGACACGTTTTCATGCTCCTCGTATTTTTCACACCTTTTCATGCTCCTCGCTTTTCTCACAAGTTTTCGTGCTCTTCATATTTTTCACACCTTTCGTGCTCTTCGTATTTTTCAGACCTCTTCATGCTCCTCATATTTTTCAGACCTTTTCATGCTCCTCGTATTATTCACACCTTTTCATGCTCCTCGTATTTTTCATACCT
Source organism: Cervus canadensis (assembly GCF_019320065.1). Classification (NCBI taxonomy): domain Eukaryota; kingdom Metazoa; phylum Chordata; class Mammalia; order Artiodactyla; family Cervidae; genus Cervus; species Cervus canadensis. The sequence continues at coordinate 67,328,652 of NC_057399.1, read as the reverse complement.
TTTTATGCTCATCATCTTTCTCAGATCTTTTCATGCTCTTTGCATTTTTTACTCCTTTTCATGCTCCTCGTATTTTTCATACCTTTTTATGCTCATCCTATTTCTCAGACCTCTTGATGCTCTTCGTATTTTTCACTCCTTTTCATGCTCCTCGTATTTTTCACACTTTATCATGGTCCTCGTATTTTTCAAACTTTTTTCACGCTCTTCTTATTTTTGACACTTTTTCATGCTGCTTGTATTTTTCACACTATGTCATGCTCTTCGTATTTTTCAGACGTTTCCATGCTCTTCATATTTTGCACACCTTTTCACGCTCTTCGTATTTTTGACACCTTTTCATGCTCCTCGTATTTTTCACACCTTTTCATGCTCCTCGTATTTTTCACAAATTTTCATGCTCCTCGTACATTTCACACCTTTTCACGCTTCTCTTATATTTCAGACCTTTTCACGCTCTTCATATTTTTCACACCTTTTCCTGCTGTTCATATTATTCACACCTATTCATGCTCCTAGTATTTTTCAGACCTTTCCATACTCCTCATAGTTTTCACCCCTTAATATGCTCCTCGTATTTTTCAGACGTTTTAATATGCTCCTCGTATTTTTCAGACGTTTTCATGCTCCTCGTATTTTTCAGACGTTTTCATGCTCCTCGTATTTTTCACACCTTTTCATGCTCTTCATATTTTTCCCACATTGTCATGCTCCTCGTATTTTACACACCTTGTCATGCTCCTCGAATTTTTCACACCTTTTCATGCTCTTCATATTTTTCACACCATTTCATGCTCCTCGTATTTTTCACACCTTTTCATGCTCTTCATATTTTTTACACATTGTCATGCTCCACGTATTTTACACACCTTGTCATGCTCCTCGAACTTTTCACACCTTTTCATGCTCTTCATATTTTTCAGACCTTTTCATGCTCTTCTTATTTTTCACACATTTTCTAGTTCCTCGTATTTTTCAGACCTTCTCATTCTCCTCGTATTTTTCAGACCTTTTCATGCTCCTCGGATTTTTCACAGCTTGTCATGGTCTTCGAACATTTCACAGCTTTTCCTGCTCTTCAAATTTTTGACACCTTTTCATGCTCTTCATATTTTTCACACCTTTTAGTGCTCCATGTATTTTTCACACCTTTTCATGCTCCTCGTATTTTTCACACCGTTTCATGCTCCTCGTATTTTTCACAACTTTTCATGCTCCTCGTATTTTTCAGACCTTTTCACGCTCCTCGTATTTTCAGACCTTTTCATGCTCCTCGTATTTTTCAGACAATTTCACGGCCTTCATATTTTTCAGACCTTTTCATGCTCTTCATATTTTTCACACCTTTTCATGCTCCTCGTGTTTTTTACACCTCTTCATGCTCATCCTATTTTTCACACCTTTTCCTGATCCTCGTATTTTTCACACCTTTTCATGCTACTCATACTTTTCAGACCTTTTCACGCTCATCATATTTTTCACACCTTTTCACGCTCTTCGTATTTTTGTCACCTTTTCATGCTCCTCGTAACTTTCACACCTTTTCCTGCTCCTCGTACTTTTCACATCTTTTCCTGCCCTTTGTATTTTTCACACTTTTTAATGTTCCTCGTATTTTTCACACCTTTTCCTTCTCTTTTCATTTTTCACACCTTTTCATGATCCTCTTATTTTTCACACGTTTTCATGCTCCTCGTATTTTTCACACCTTTTCTTGCCCTTTGTATTTTTCAAACTTTTTCATTTTCCTCGTATTTTTCACAACTTTTCTTGTTCTTTGTATTTTTCACACCTTTTCATGCTCCTCCTATTTTTCACACCTTTTCATGCTCCTCGTTTTTTTCATACCTTTTCATGCTCTTCATATTTTTCACACCTTTTCATGCTCCTCGTATTTTTGACCCCTTTCATGCTCTTCCTATTTTTCACACCTTTTCATTCTCCTCGTATTTTTCATGCCTTTTCATGCTCCTCGCATTTTTCAGACCATTTCACAACCTTCATATTTTTCATACCTTTTCATGCTGTTTATATTTTTCACACCTTTTCCTGCTCTTCGAATTTTTCACACCTTTTCATGCTCCTTGTATTTTTCACACATTTTCCAGCTCTTCGAATTTTTTACACCTTTTCCTGCTTCTCGTATTTTTCACACCTTTTCCTGCTCTTCGAATTTTTCACACCTTTTCCTGCTCTTCGAATTTCTCACACCTTTTCATGCTCCTCGTATTTTTCACACCTTGTCATGCTCCACGTATTTTTCAAACCTTTTCACGCTCCTCGTATTTTTCAGTCCTTTTCACGCTCTTCATATTTTTCACACCTTTTCATGCTCCTCGTATTTTTCACACCTTTTCCTGCTCTTCGATTAATGCACACCTTTTCCTGCTCTTCGTATTTTTCAAACCTTTTCATGATCCTCGTATTTTTCACACCTTTTCATGATCCTCTTATTTTTCACACGTTTTCTTGCTCCTCGTATTTTTCACACCTTTTCTTGCCCTTTGTATTTTTCAAACTTTTTCATTTTCCTCGTATTTTTCACAACTTTTCCTGTTCTTTGTATTTTTCACACCTTGTCATGCTCCTCGTATTTTTCACACCTTTCATGCTCTTCCTATTTTTCACACCTTTTCATGCTCCTCGTTTTTTTCATACCTTTTCATGCTCTTCATATTTTTCACACCTTTTCATGCTCCTCGTATTTTTGACACCTTTCATGCTCTTCCTATTTTTCCCACCTTTTCATTCTCCTCGTATTTTTCATGCCTTTTCATGCTCCTCGCATTTTTCAGACCATTTCACAACCTTCATATTTTTCATACCTTTTCATGCTGTTTATATTTTTCACACCTTTTCCGGCTCTTCGAATTTTTCACACCTTTTCATGCTCCTTGTATTTTTCACACATTTTCCAGCTCTTCGAATTTTTTACACCTTTTCATGCTTCTCGTATTTTTCACACCTTTTCCTGCTCTTCGAATTTTTCACACCTTTTCCTGCTCTTCGAATTTCTCACACTTTTTCATGCTCATCGTATTTTTCACACCTTGTCATGCTCCACGTATTTTTCAAACCTTTTCATGCTCCTCATATTTTTCAGACCTTTTCACTCTCCTCGTATTTTTCAGACCTTTTCATGCTCCTCGTATTTTTCAGACCATTTCACGACCTTCATATTTTTCAGACCTTTTCATGCTGATATAGTTTTCACACCTTTTCCTGCTCTTCAAATTTTTGACACCTTTTCATGCTCCTCGTATTCTTCACACGTTTTCTTGCTCTTCGAATTTTTCACGTCTTTTCATGCTCCTCGTATTTTTCACACATTTTCCTACTTTTCGAATTTTTCACACCTTTCCATGCTCCTCGTATTTTTCACACCTTTTCCTGCTCTTCGAATTTTTCACCCCTTTTTATGTTCCTCGTATTTTTCACACCTTTTCCTGATCCTCGTATTTTTTACACCTTATCATGCTCCTCGTATATTTCAGACCTTTTCATGCTCCTCGTATTTTTAACACCATTTCATGATGTTCATATTTTTCACCCGTTTTCCTGCTCTTTGAATTTTTCACATTTTTTCCTGCTCCTCGTATTTTTCACACCTCTTCCTGCTGCTCGTATTTTTCACACCTTTTCCTGCTCCTCGTATTTTTGACACCTTTTCCTGCTCCTTGTATTTTTCACACCTTTTCCTGCCCTTTGTTTTTTTCACACTTTTTCATGTTCCTCGCATTTTTCACACCTTTCCTGCTCTTCGTATTTTTCACACCTTATCATGCTCCTCGTATTTTTCACACCTTTTCATGCTCCTCATATTTTTCACACCTTGTCATGCTCCTCGGATTTTTCACAGCTTGTCATGCTCTTCGAACATTTCACACCTTTTTCTGCTCTTTGCGTATTTCACACCTTCTCCTGCTCCTCGTGTTTTTCACACCTTTTCCTGCTCTTTGAATTTTTCACACCTTTTCCTCTTCCTCTTATTTTTCACACCTTCTCCTGCTCCTCGTATTTTTCAGACCATATGATGCTCCTCGGATCTTTCACACCTTGTCATGCTCCTCGGATTTTTCACGCCTTGACATGCTCCTCGTATTTTTCACACCTTTTCATCCTGTTCATATTTCTCACACCTTTTCACGCTCTTCGTATTTTTGACACCATTTCATGGTCCTCGTATTTTTCACACCTTTGCCTGCTCTTCGTACTTTTCACACCTTATCATGCTCCTCCTATTTTTCAGACCTTTTCATGCTCCTCCTATATTTCCGACCTTTACATGCTCTTTGTATTTTAAGAACTTTTCACACTCTTCATATTTTTCACACCATTTCACCCTCTTCGTATTTTTGACATCTTTTCACACTCCTCGTATTTTTCACACCTTTTCTGTTCCTTGTATTTTTCACACCTTTTCCTGCTCCTCGTGTTTTTCACACCTATTCTGCTCCTTGTGTTTTTCACACCTTTTCATGCTCCTCGTATTTTTCCTACCTTGTCATGCTCCTCGTATTTTTGATGCCTTTTAATGTTCCTCGTGTTTTTCAAGCCTTTTCATGCTCCTCATATTTTTCACACCTTTTCATGCTCCTCGTATTTTTCATGCCTTTTCATGCTCCTCGTATTTTTCACGGCTTTTCTGCTCCTCGTATTTTTCAAAACTTTTCGTGCTATTCGTATTTTTCAGACCTTTTCGTGCTCTTCATATGTTTCACACCTCTTCTTGCTCTTCATATTTTTCTAAACTTTTCATGCTCCTCCTATTTTTCACACCTTTTCCTGCTCTTAGAATTTTTCACACGTTTTCATGCAGTTCATATTTTTCACCCCTTTTCCTGCTCTTCGATTTTTTCACACCTTTTCATGCTCCTCGTATTTTTCGCACCTTTTCCTGGTCTTCGAATTTTTCACACTTTTCATGCTCCTCGTATTATTCAGACCTTTTCATGTTCCTCATATTTTTCAGACCTTTTCACACCCCTGTATTTTTCAGACCTTTTCACGCTCTTCATGTTTATCACACCTTTTCATGCAGTTCATATTTTTCACACCTTTTCTGCTCTTTGAATTTTTCACACCTTTTCATGCTCCTCGTATTTTTAAGACCTTTTCATGCTCCTCGTATTTTTCAAACCTTTTCATGTTCCTCGAATTTTTCACACCTTTTCATGCTCCTCGTATTTTTTGCACCTTTTCCTGCTCTTCGTATTTTTCACACCTTTTCATGCTCCTCGTATTATTCAGACCTTTTCATGTTCCTCGTATTTTTCAGACCTTTTCACGCTCCTCGTGTTTTTCAGAGCTTTTCACGCTCTTCATATTTTTCACATCTTTTTATGCTCTTTGTATTTCTGACACCGTTTCGCACTCCTCGTATTTTTCACACCTTTTCCTGCTCCTCGAATTTTTCACAACTTTTCATGCTCCTCATATTTTTCAGACATTTTCACGCTCCTCGTATTTTTCAGTCCTTTTCACGCTCCTCATATTTTTCAGACCTTTTCATGCTCCTCGTATTTTTCAAACCTTTTCCCCCTCCTCGTATTTTTCACACCTTTTCCTGCCCTTCGTATTTTTCACACCTTTTCATGCTCCTCGTGTTTTTTGCACCTGTTCATGCTCATCCTATTTTTCACACCTTTTCCTGGTCCTTGGATTTTTCACACCTTTTCACGCTCCTCGTATTTTTCTCACCTTTTCCTGCTCCTCGGATTTTTCACACGTTTTTGTGATACTCCTATTTTTCACACCTTTTCGTGTTGCTCATATATTTCAGACCTTTTCGTGCTCATCATATTTTTATGACATTTTCATTCTCTTTGTATTTTTCACACCTTTTCACGCTTCTCGTATATTTCAGACCTTGTCACGCTCTTCATATTTTTCACACCTTTTCATGCTGTTCATATTATTCACACCTTTTCATGCTCCTCATTTTTTTCAGACCTTTTCGTGCTCCTCGTATATTTCACACCTTTTCATGCTCCTCGTATTTTTCAGACCCTTTCATGCTCCTCGTATTTTTCAGACCTTTTCATGCTCCTCGTATTTTTCACACCTTTTCGTGCTCATCGTATTTTTCAAACCTTTTCCCACTCCTCGTATTTTTCACACCTTTTCCTGCCCTTCGTATTTTTCACACCTTTTCATGCTCCTGGTGTATTTCACCCCTTTTCCTGCTCTTCGAATTTTTCACTCCTTTACATGCTCTTCATATTTTTCACAGCTTTTAGTGCTCCATGTATTTTTCACACCTTTTCATGCTCCTCGTATTTTTCACACCTTTTCATGCTCCTCGTATTTTTCACAACTTTTCATGCTCCTCATATTTTTCAGACCTTTTCACGCTCCTCATATTTTTCAGACCTTTTCATGCTCCTCGTATTTTTCAGACCTTTTCACGGCCTTCATATTTTTCACACCTTTTCATGCTCCTCGTGTTTTTTACACCTTTTCATGCTCCTCGTATTTTTCCCAACTTTTCATGCTCCTCATATTTTTCGGACCTTTTCATGCTCCTCGTATTTCTCAAACCTTTTCATGCTCTTCATATTTTTCAGACCTTTTCATGCTCTTCATATTTTTCAGACCTTTTCATGCTTCTCATATTTTTCAGACCTTTTCATGTACCTCATATTTTTCAGACTTTTTCATGCCCCTCGTATTTTTCACACCTTTTCATGCTCCTATTTTTCACAAAATTTCGTGCTCTTCATATTTTTCAGACCTTTTCATGCTCTTCATATTTTTCAGAACTTTTCATGCTCTTCATATTTTTCACACCTTTTCATGCTCTTCATATTTCTCAGACCTTTTCGTGCTCCTCGTATTTTTCACATCTTTTCATGCTCCTCGTATTTTTCACACCTTTTCCTGCTCTTCGATTTTTTTACACCTTTTCATGATAATCGTATTTTTTGCACCTTTTCCTGCTCTTCATACTTTTCACACGTTTTGATGCTCCTCGTATTTTTCACAACTTTTCCTGCTCCTCGTATTTTTCAGACCTTTTCAAGCTCTCTTTATATTTCACACCTTTTCACGCTCTTCGTATTTTGACACACTTTCATGCTCCTCGTATTTTTCAGACCTTTTCATGCTCTTCATATTTTTCACACCTTTTCATGCTCCTCGTGTTTTTGAGACCTTTTGTGCTCCTCGTATTTTTCACACCTTTTTGTGCTCTTCATATTTTTCAGACTTTTCGTGTTCCTCATATTTTGCACCCGTTTTCAGGCTCTTCATATTTTCCAGACCTTTTCGTGTTCCTCGTATTTTTTTTTTTTTTTCATGATCCTCCTATATTTCACACCTTTTCGTGCTCCTCCTATTTTTCACACCTTTTCGGGCTCTTCGTTTTTTTCAGACTTTACCATGCTCCTCTTATTTCTCAGACCTTTTCATGCTCCTCGTATTTCTCAGATTTTTAAATGCTCCTCTATTTTCTCAGAACTTTTTATGCTCCTCGAATTTTTCAGACCTTTTCATAATCCTCCTATTTTTCAAACCTTTTCATGCTCTTCATATTTTTCATACCTTTTCATGCTCTTCATATTTTTAACACCTTTCTTGCTCTTCATATTTTTCATAGCTTTTCATGCTCTTCATATTTTTCACACCTTTTCTTGCTCTTCATATTTTTCATACCTTTTCATGCTCTTCATATTTTTCACACCTTTTCTTGCTCTTCATATTTTTCAGACCTCTTCAGGCTCCTCATATTTTTCAGATCTTTACCCGTTCTTCATATTTTTCACACCTTTTCACACTCTTCGTTTTTCGAAACCTTTTCACACTCCTTGTAATTTTCACACCTTTTCCCGCTCCTTGTATTTTTCACACCTTTTCATGCTCCTGGTATATTTCACCCCTTTTCCTGCTCTTCGTGTTTTTCACACCTTTTCATGCTCCTCGTATTTTTCACAAATTTTCATGCTCCTCGTATTTTTCAGAACTTTTCATGCTGCTCGTATTTTTCAGACCTTTTCTTGCTCTTCATAGTTTTCACCCTTTATCATGCTCCTCGTATTTTTGAGACCTATTCATGCTATTTGTATTTTTCACACCTTTTCATGCTCCTCATATTTTTCAGACCTTTTCATGCTCGTCGTATTTTTCAACCCTTTTCATGCTCCTCATATTTTTGACACCTTTTCATGCTCGTCAGATTTTTCACAACTTTTCATGCTCTTCATATTTTTTACACCTTGTCATGCTCCGTGTACTTTTCACACCTTGTCATGCTCCTCGAATTTTTCACACTTTTCATGCTCCTCGTATTTTTCACATCTTTGCCTGCTCTTCACATTTTTCACACCTTTTCTAATTCCTCGTATTTACAGACATTTCATGCTCTTCGTAATTTTCAGACCTTTTCATGATTTTCATATTTTTCACACATTTTCACGCTCTTTGTGCTTTTGACACCTTTTCATGCTCCTCGTATTTTTCACACCTTTTCATGCTGTTCATATTTTTCACACCTTTTCATGCTCCTCGTATTTTTCAGGCCATTCATGCTCCTCCTATTTTTCAGACATTTTCATGCTCCTCGTACTTTTCACACCTTATCATGCTCCTCGTATCTTTCAGACCTTTTCATGCTCCTCGTATTTTTCACACCTTGTCATGCTGCTCGGATTTTTCACACCTTGTCACGCTCTTCGAATATTTCACCCCTTTTCCTGCTCTTCGAATATTTCACAGCTTTTCATGCTCCTGTATTTTTCACACCTTTTCATGCTCCTCGTATTTTTCACACCTTTTCATACTCCTCGTATTTTTCCTACCTCGTTGCATGCTCACTCGTATTTTTGATGCCTTTAATGTTCCTCGTGTTTTCAACCTTTTCATTGCTCCTCATATTATTTTTCACACCTTTTCATGCTCCTCGCATTTTTCATGCCTTTTCATGCTCCTTGTATTTTTCACGCCTTTTCTGCTCCTCGTATTTTTCAAACCTTTTCGTGCTCTTCGTATTTTTCAGACCTTTTCGTGCTCTTCATATGTTTCACACCTCTTCTTGCTCTTCATATTTTTCTACACTTTTCATGCTCCTCCTATTTTTCACACCTTTTCCTGCTCTTAGAATTTTTCACACGTTTTCATGCAGTTCATATTTTTCACACCTTTTCCTGCTCTTCGATTTTTTCACACCTTTTCATGCTCCTCGTATTTTTCGCACCTTTTCCTGGTCTTCGAATTTTTCACACTTTTCATGCTCCTCGTATTATTCAGCCCTTTTCATGTTCCTCATATTTTTCAGACCTTTTCACACTCCTGTATTTTTCAGACCTTTTCACGCTCTTCATGTTTATCACACCTTTTCATGCAGTTCATATTTTTCACACCTTTTCTGCTCTTTGAATTTTTCACACCTTTTCATGCTCCTCGTATTTTTAAGACCTCTTCATGCTCCTCGTATTTTTCAGACCTTTTCATGTTCCTCGAATTTTTCACACCTTTTCATGCTCCTCGTATTTTTTGCACCTTTTCCTGCTCTTCGTATTTTTCACACCTTTTCATGCTCCTCGTATTATTCAGACCTTTTCATGTTCCTCGTATTTTTCAGACCTTTTCACGCTCCTCGTGTTTTTCAGAACTTTTCACGCTCTTCATATTTTTCACATCTTTTTACGCTCTTTGTATTTCTGACACCGTTTCGCACTCCTCGTATTTTTCACACCTTTTCCTGCTCCTCGAATTTTTCACAACTTTTCATGCTCCTCATATTTTTCAGACCTTTTCACGCTCCTCGTATTTTTCAGTCCTTTTCACGCTCTTCATATTTTTCACACCTTTTCACGCTCTTCGTATTTTTGTCACCTTTTCATGCTCCTCGTAACTTTCACACCTTTTCCTGCTCCTCGTACTTTTCACATCTTTTCCTGCCCTTTGTATTTTTCACACTTTTTAATGTTCCTCGTATTTTTCACACCTTTTCCTTCTCTTTGCATTTTTCACACCTTTTCATGATCCTCTTATTTTTCACACGTTTTCATGCTCCTCGTATTTTTCACACCTTTTCTTCCCCTTTGTATTTTTCAAACTTTTTCATTTTCCTCGTATTTTTCACAACTTTTCCTGTTCTTTGTATTTTTCACACCTTGTCATGCTCCTCGTATTTTTCACACCTTTCATGCTCTTTCTATTTTTCACACCTTTTCATGCTCCTCGTTTTAAGAAGAGCATGAAAAGGTGTGAAAAACATGCAGAGCATGTAAAAGTGTGGAAAATAAGAAGAGCATGAAAAGGTGTGACAAATACAAAGAGCATGAAAGGAGAAAAATACGAGGAGCATGAAAAGTTGTAAAACACGAGGAGCATGAAAAGGTGTGAAAAATATGAATAGCATGGAAAAGTGTGAAAAGTACGAGGAGCATGAAAAGGTTTGAAAAATACGAGGAGCAGGAAAACGTCTTAAAAATACGAGGCACTGAAAAAGGTGTGAAAATAGAGAGCATAACAGGTGTCAAACTAGTGAGGAGAATGAAAAGGGTGAAAAATATGAAGAGCAGAAAAGGTGTCAATATGAGGAAGCATGTAAGGTGATGAAAATATAGAGCATGAATCTGTATGAAAAATATTGAGGAGCATGAAAACGGTGTGAAACATATGAAGAGCATGAAAAGGTGTGAAAATTATGAGGAGCATGAAAACGTCTTAAAAATACGAGGAGCATGAAAAGGTCTGAAAAATATGTGGAGCATGAAAAGGTGTCAGAAATATGAGGAGAATGAAAAGGTGTGTAAAATATGAAGAGCATGAAAAGGTGTCAAAAATATGAGGACCATGTAAAGGTGTGAAAAATATGAGGAGCATGAATCTGTATGAAAAATATGAGGAGGATGAAACGGTGTGAAAAATATGAATATCATGAAAAGGTGTGAAAAATATGAGGAGTTTGAAAAGGTCTGAAAAATACGAGAGCATGAAAAGGTGTGAAAAATATGAAGAGCATGAAAATGTGTGAAAAATATGAACAGCCTGAAAAGGTGTGAAAAACACAAAGAGCATGAAAAGGTGTGAAAAATATGAGGAGCACGAAAAGGAGTGAAAAATACGAGGAGCATGAAAATGTGTGAAAAATACGAGGAGCACAAAACGGTGTGAAAAATACGAGGAGCATGAAAAGGTCTGAAAAATACGAGGAGCATGAAAAGGTGTGAAAAACACGAGGAGCATGAAAAGATCTGAAAAAGTCGAGGAACATGAAAAGGTGAGAAGAATTCGAAGAGCATGAAAAGGTGTCAAAATTACGAGGAGCACGAAAAGTTGTGAAAAATAGGAGGAGCACGAAAACGTGTGAAAAATACGAGGAGCATGAAAAGGTTTGAAAAATACAAGGAGCATGAAAAGCTGTGAAGAATACGAGAAGCATGAAAAGATGTTGAAAAATATGAGGAGCACGAAAAGTTGTGAAAAATAGGAGGAGCACAAAAAGGTCTGAAAAATATGAGGAGCATGAAATGGTGTGAAAAATATGTAGAGCACAAAAGTTCTGAAAAATAGGAAGAGCATGAAAAGGAGTGAAAAATATGAAGAGCATGAAAAGGGGTGAAATATACGAGGAGAATGAAAACGTCTGAAAAATACGAGGTGGATGAAAATGTTTGAAAAATACGAGGAGCATGAAAAGGTCTGGAAAATACGAGGAGCATGAAATGGTCTGAAAAATACGAGAGCAGGAAATGTTCTGGGAAATAGGAGGAGCCTGAAAAGGTCTGAAAAATACAAGGAGCATCAAAAGGTCTGAAATATAGGAGGAGCATGAGAAGGTCTGAAAAATATGAGGAGCAAGAAACGGTCTAAACAATACGAGGAGCATGAAAAGGTCTGAAAAATATGTAGAGCATGAGAAGGTGTCAAAAACATGAGGAGCATGAAAAGCTGTCAAAAATATGAGGAGCGTGAAAAGCTGTCAAAAATATGAGGAGCATGTAAAAGTGTGAAAAATATGAGGAGCATGAAACGGTCTGAAAAATAGGAGAAGCATGAAACAATGTGAAAAATAAGAGGAGCGTGAAATGGCGTGAAAAAAAGAGGAGCATGAAAAGATCTGAAAATTAAGAGTAGCATGTAAAGGTCTGAAATATACAAGGAGCACGAAAAGCTCTGAAAAAAACGAGGAGCATGAAAAGGTCTGAAATATACAAGGAGAAAGAAAAGGTCTGAAAAATATGAAGAGCATGAAAAGGTGTCAAAAATATAAGGAGCATGAAAAGGTGTGAAAAAACGAAGAGCAGGAAAAGGTGTGAAAAACACGAAGAGCATGAAAAGCTTTCAAAAATATCAAAAGCATGAAAAGGTCTGAAAAACATGAAGAGCATAATAAGGTGTCAAGGATATGAGGAGCATTAAAAGCTGTTGAAAATATGAGAAGCATGTAAAGGTGTGAAAAATACGAGCAGCATGAAAAGGACTGCAATATATGAAGAGCATGAAAAGGTGTCAAAAATATGAGGAGCATGTAGAGGTGTGAAAAATATGAGGAGAATGAAACTGTATGAAAAATCTGAGGAGCATGAAATGGTGTGAAATATACGAGGAGCATGAAAGGTGTGTAAAATACGAGGAGCATGAAACTGTGTGAAAAATATGAAGAGCATGAAAGTGTATGAAAAATATGAGGTGCATGAAATGGTGTGAAAAATAAGAGTAGCATGGAATGGTGTGAAAAAATGAGGAGCATGAAAAGATCTGAAAATTAAGAGGAGCATGAAAAGGTGTGAAATATACGAGGAGCATGAAAAGGTCTGAAAAATATGAAGGGCATGAAAAGGTGTCAAAAATATAAGGAGCATGAAAAGGTGTGAAAAATACGAAGAGAAGGAAAAGGTGTGAAAATTTTCAAAAGCATGAAAAGGTCTGAAAAATATGAAGAGCATGTTAAGGTGTCCAAAATATGAGGAGCATTAAAAGGTGTCGAAAATATGAGAAGCATGTAAAGGTGTGAAAATATGAGTAGCATGAAACTGTATGAAAAATTAGAGGAGGATGAAACGGTGTGAAAAATATGAAGAGCATGAAAAGGTGTGAAAAATATGAGGAGCATGAAACACTTGAAAAACACGAGATCATGAAATGGAGTGAACAACATGAAGAGCACGGAAAGCTGTGAAAAATATCAAGAGCATGAAAAGGTCTGAAAAATATGAAAAGCATGAAAACGTGTCAAAAATATGAAGAGCATGAAAAGTGTGAAAAATATGAAGAGCCTGAAAAGGTGTGAAAAACACGAAGAGCATGAAAAGGTGTGAAAAATACGAAGAGCCTGAAAAGGTGTGAAAAACAGGAAGGGCATGTAAAGTTGTGAAAAATACAAGGAGCATGAAAAGTTCTGAAAAATACGAGGAGCATGAAGACGTCTGAAAAATACGACAAGCATGAAAAGGTCTGAAAAATATGTAGAGCATGAAACAGTGTCAAAAATATGGGGAGCATGAAAAGGTGTCAAAAATATGAAGAGCATGAAACGGTGTCAAAAGTATGAGTAGCATGTGAAGGTTGAAAAATAAGAGGAGCATGAATTTGTATAAAAAATATGAGGACCAAATCTATAGATTCAAAGCAATCCCTATCAAGCTACTGACGGTATTTTTCACAGAACTAGACCAAAGAATTTCACAATTTGTATGGAAATACCAAAAACCTCGAATAGCCAAAATAATCTTGAGAAAGAAGAATGGAACTGGAGGAATCAACCTGCCTGATTTCAGACTCTACTACAAAGCCACAGTCATCAAGACAGTATGGTACTGGCACAAAGACAGAAATATAGATCAATGGAACAGAATAGAAAGCCCAGAGATAAATCCACAAACTTATGGATGCCTTATCTCCAACAAAGGAGGCAAGGATATACAATGGAAAAGAGACAACTTCTTTAACAAGTGGTGCTGGGAAAACTGGTCAACCACTTGTAAAAGAATGAAACTAGAACACTTTCTATCACCATACACAAAAATAAACTCAAAATGGATTAAAGATCTAAATGTAAGACCAGAAACTATAAAACTCCTAGAGGAGAACATAGGCAAAACACTCTCCGACATAAACCACAGCAAGATCCTTTATGACCCACCTCCAGAATATTGGAAATAAAAGCAAAACAAACAAATGGGATCTAATGAAACTTAAAAAGCTTTTGCACTACAAAGGAAACTATAAGTAAGGTGAAAAGACAGCCGTCAGATTGGGAGAAAATAATAGCAAATGAAGAAACAGACAAAGGATTAATCTCAAAAATATACAAGCAACTCCTGCAGCTCAATTCCAGAAAAATAAATGACCCAATTCAAAAATGGGCCAAAGAACTAAACAGACATTTCTCCAAAGAAGACATAAAGAAGACATACAGATGGCTAACAAACACATGAAAAGATGCTCAACATCACTCATTATTAGAGAAATGCAAATCAAAACCACAATGAGGTACCATTACACGCCAGTCAGGATGGCTGCTATCCAAAAGTCTTACAAGCAATAAATGCTGGAGAGGGTGTGGAGAAAAGGGAACCCTCTTACACTGTTGGTGGGAATGCAAACTAGTACAGCCACTATGGAGAACAGTGTGGAGATTCCTTTAAAAAACTGGAAATAGAACTGCCATATGACCCAGCAATCCCACTCCTGGGCCATACACACTGAGGAAAACCAGATCTGAAAGAGACACCGGTGCACCCCAATGTTCATCGCAGCCACTGTTTATAATAGCCAGGACATGGAAGCAACCTTAGGATTTGCCCATCAGCAGACTGAATGGATAAGGAAGCTGTGTACATATACACCATGGAATATTACTCAGCCATTAAAAAGAATTCATTTGAATCAGTTCTAATGAGATGGATGAAACTGGAGCCCCTTATACAGAGTGAAGTAAGCCAGAAAGATAAAGAACATTACAGCATACTAACACATATATATGGAATTTAGAAAGGTGATAATGATAACCCTATATGCAAAACAGAAAAAGAGACACAGAAATACAGAACAGACTTTTGAACTCTGTGGGAGAAGGTGAGGGTGGGATGTTTCGAAAGAACAGCATGTATATTATCTATGGTGAAACAGGTCACCAGCCCAGGTGGGATGCATGAGACAAAGTGCTCCGGCCTGGTGCACTGGGAAGACCCAGAGGAATCGGGTGGAGAGGGAGGTGGGAGGGGGGATCGGGATTGGGAATATATGTAAATCCATGTCTGATTCATATCAATGTATGACAAAACCCACTGGAAAAAAAATAAATAAAAAAAAAGAAAAGAAAAAAAAATATGAGGAGCATGAAACGGTGTGAAAAATATGAAGAGCATGAAAAGGTGTGAGAAATATGAGGAGCATGAAATGTGTGAAAAACACGAAGGGCATGCAAAGGTGTGAAAAATATCAAGAGCATTAAAAGGTCTGAAAAATATGAAGAGCATGAAAAGGTGTGAAAAATATCAAGAGCATGAAAGATGTGAAAAACACGAAGGGCATGAAAAGGTGTGAAAAATATCAAGAGCATGAAAAGGTCTGAGGAATATGAAAAGCATGAAAAGGTATGAAAAATTAAAAGAGCATGAAAATATGTGAAAAATACGAAGAGCATGAAAAGTTGTGAAAAATACCAGGAGCATGAAAAGGTGTGAAAAATACTAGGAGAATGAAAAGGTGTGAAAAGTACGAGGAGCATTAAAATGTCTGAAAAATACGAAAGCATGAAAAGGTGTGAAAAACACGAAGAGCATGAAAAGCTGTGAAAAATATAAAAAGCATGAAAAGGTCTGAAAAATATGAAGAGCATGAAAAGGTGTGAAAAATCTGAAGAGCATGAAAAAAAGTGAAAAATAAGAAGAGTATGAAAAGGTGTGAAAAACATGCAGATCATGTAAAAGTGTGGAAAATAAGAAGAGCATGAAAAGGTGTGACAAATACGAAGAGCATGAAAAGTTGTGAAAAATACCAGGAGCATGAACAGTTGTGAAAAATACGAGGAGCATGAAAAGGTGTGAAAAATATGAATAGCATGAAAAAGTGTGAAAAGTACGAGGAGAATGAAAAGGTCTGAAAAATACGAGGAGCATGAAAACGTCTTAAAAATACGAGGCACATGAAAAGGTCTGAAAAATATGTAGAGCATGAACAGGTGTCAAAAATATGAGGAGAATGAAAAGGAGTGAAAAATATGAAGAGCATGAAAAGGTGTCAAAAATATGAGAAACATGTAAAGGTGTGAAAAATATGAGGAGCATGAATCTGTATGAAAAATATGAGGAGCATGAAACGGTGTGAAACATATGAAGAGCATGCAAAGGTGTGAAAATTATGAGGAGGATGAAAATGTCTTAAAAATACGAGGAGCAAGAAAAGGTCTGAAAAATATGTGGAGCATGAAAAGGTGTCAGAAATATGAGGAGAATGAAAAGGTGTCAAAAATATGAGGAACATGTAAAGGTGTGAAAAATATGAGGAGCATGAATCTGTATGAAAAATATGAGGAGGATGAAACGGTGTGAAAATATGAATATCATGAAAAGGTGTGAAAAATATGAGGAGTTTGAAAAGGTCTGAAAAATACGAGAGCATGAAAAGGTGTGAAAAATATGAAGAGCATGAAAATGTGTGAAAAATATGAACAGCCTGAAAAGGTGTGAAAAACACAAAGAGCATGAAAAGGTGTGAAAAATATGAGGAGCACGAAAGGAGTGAAAAATACGAGGAGCATGAAAATGTGTGAAAAATACGAGGAGCACAAAACGGTGTGAAAAATACGAGGAGCATGAAAAGGTCTGAAAAATACGAGGAGCATGAAAAGGTGTGAAAAATACGAGGAGCATGAAAAGATCTGAAAAATACGAGGAGCATGAAAAGGCCTGAAAAATAGGAAGAGCATGAATAGAAATGAAAAATATGAGGAGCTAGAAAAGGTGTGAAAAATATGAAGAACATGAAAAATTTGAAAAATTTGAGGAGATAGAAAATGTGTGAAAATATGAAGAGCATGAAAAGGTGTGAAAAATACGAGGAGCATGAAAAGGTCTGAAAAATATGAAGAGCACGAAAAGGTCGGAAAAATACGAAGAGCACGAAAAGGTGTGAAAAATATGAGAAGCACGAAAAGGTGTGAAAAATATGAGGAGCATGAAAAGGTGTGAAAAATAAGAAGAGCATGAAAAGCTGTGAAAATTATGAAGAGCATGAAAAAGTGTGAAAATTATGAAGAGCATGAAAAGGTGTGAAAAATAAGAAGAGAATGAAAAGGTCTGAAAAATACGAGGATCCTGAAAAGGTCAGAAAAACATGAGGAGCATGAATAGGTGTCAAAAATATGAGGAGTATGAAACGGTGTGAAAATATGAAGAGCATGAAACGGTCTGAAAAATATGAGGAGCATGAAAAGGTATTAAAAATATGAGGAGCATGTAAAGGTATGAAAAATATGAGAAGCATGTATCTGGATGAAAAATATGAGGAGTATGTAACGGTGTTAAAATACGAGGAGCATGAAAAGGTGTAAAAAATATGAGGAGGATGAAACGGTCTGAAAATATTGAGGAGCATGAAAAGTTCTGAAATATAGGAGGACCATGAAAAGGTCTGAAAAATATGAGGAGCATGAAAAGGTGTGATTAATATGAATAGCATGAAAAGGTGTGGAAAATACCAGGAGCATGAAAAGATCTGAAAAATACGAGGAACATGAAACGGTCTGAAAAATATGAGGAGCATGAAACTGTCTGAAAATATGAGGAGCATGAAACGGTCTGAAAAAAATGAGGAGCATGAAAAGTTGTGAAAAATACGAAGAGCATGAGAAGTTGTGAAAAATACGAGGATCATGAAAAGGTCTGACAAACAAGAGGAGCATAAAAAGGTCTGAAAATTATGCGGAGCATGAAAAGGTGCAATAAACACGAGAAGCATGAAAAGGTCTGAAAAATACGAGGAGCAAGAAAAGGTCTGAAAAATATGAGGAGATAGAAAAGGTCTGAAAAATATGAAGAGCCTGAAAAGGTGCGAAAAATATGAAGACCATGAAAAGGTGTGAAAAATACGAGGAACATGAAAACGTGTGAAAAATACGAGGAGCATGAAGAGGTGTGAAAAATACGAGGAGCATGAAAAGGTGTGAAAAATACGAGGAGCATGAAATGGTATGAAAAATATGAGAAGAATGAAAAGACGTGAAAAATACGAGGAGCATGAAAAAGTGTGAAAAATACGAAGAGCATGAAAAGCTGTGAAAATTATGAAGAGTATGAAAAAGTGTGAAAATTATGAAGAGCATGAAAAGCTGTGAAAAATACGAAGAGGATGAAAAGGTGTGAAAAATATGAAGGGAATGAAAATGTCAGAAAAATACGAGGAGCCTGAAAAGGTCAGAAAAATATTAGGAGCATGAAAAGTTGTCAAAAATATGAGGAGCATCAAAAGGTGTGAAAAATTTGAAGAGCATGAATCGGACTGAAAAATAAGAGGAGCATGAACCGGTCAGAAAAATATGAGGAGCATGAATAGGTGTCAAAAATATGAGGAGTATGAAACGGTGTGAAAATATGAAGAGCATGAAACGGTCTGAAAAATATGAGGAGCATGAAAATGTATTAAAAATATGAGGAGCATGTAAAGGTATGAAAAATATGAGAAGCATGTATCTGGATGAAAAATATGAGGAGTATGTAACGGTATGAAAATACGAGGAGCATGAAAAGGTGTGGAAAATATGAGGAGCATGAAAAGGTTTGAAAAATATGAGGAGGATGAAACGGTCTGAAAATATTGAGGAGCATGAAAAGTTCTGAAATATAGGAGGACCATGAAAATGTCTGAAAAATATGAGGAGCATGAAAAGGTGTTAAAAAATATTAGGAGCATGAAACGGTGTGAAAAATATGAAGAGCATGATAAGGTGTGAAAATATGAGCAGCATTAAAACGTGTGAAAAATAGGAAGAGCATGAAACACTGTGAAAAACACGAAGAGCATGAAAAGGTTGGAAAAGTATCAAGAGCATGAAAAGGTCTGAAAAATATGAAAAGCATGAAAAGCTGTGAATAATATGAACAGCATGAAAAGGTGTGAAAAATACGAGGAGCATGAAAAGATCTGAAAAATACGAGGAGCATTTAACGGTCTGAAAAATATGAGGAGCATGAAACTGTCTGAAAAATATGAGGAGCATGAAACGGTCTGAAAAAAATGAGGAGCATGAAATGGTGTGAAATATACGAGGAGCATGAAAAGGAGTGTAAAATACGAGGAGCATGAAAATGTGTGAAAAATACGAAGAGCATGAAAGGGTATGAAAAATATGAGGAGCATGAAACGGTGTGAAAAATAAGAGGAGCATGACAGGGTTTGAAAAAATGAGGAGCATGAAAAGATCTAAAAATTAAGAGGAGCATTTAAAGGTCTGAAAAATACGAGGAGCATGAAAAGCTCTGAAAAATACGAGGAGCATGAAAAGGTGTGAAATATACGAGGAGCATGAAAAGGTCTGAAAAATATGAAGAACATGAAAAGGTGTCAAAAATACGAAGAGCAGGAAAAGGTGTGAAAAATACGAAGAGCAGGAAAAGATGTGAAAATTATCAAAAGCATGAAAAGGTCTGAAAAATATGAAGAGCATGATAAGGTGTCAACAATAAGAGGAGCATTAAAAGGTGTTGAAAATATACGAGGAGCATTGAAAAAGGTCTGAAAAATATGAAGAACATGACAAAGGTGTCAAAAATACGGAAGAGCAGGAAAAGGCTGTGAAAAATACGAAAGCAGCAGCCGAAAAGATGTTTGTTGAAAATTATCCAAAAGCATTGAAAAGTTCTGGAAAAATAGAAGAGCATGGATAAGGTGTCAAACAATAAGAAGTGAGCATTAAAACGCCGTGTTTGAAAATATGAGAAGCATGTAAAGGTGTGAAAAATATGAGGACCATGAAACTGTATGAAAAATTAGAGGAGGATGAAACAGTGTGAAAAATATGAAGAGCATGAAAAGGTGTGAAAAATATGATGAGCATGAAACACTCTGAAAAACACGAGATCATGAATGGAGTGAACCACACGAAGAGCATGGAAAGCTTTGAAAAATATCAAGAGCATGAAAAGGTCTGAAAAATATGAAAAGCATGAAAACGTGTCAAAAATATGAAGAGCATGAAAAGTGTGAAAAAAACGAAGAGCCTGAAAAGGTGTGAAAAACACGAAGAGCATGAAAAGGTGTGAAAAATACGAAGAGCTTGAAAAGGTGTGACAAATACAAAGAGCATGTAAAGTTGTGAAAAATACGAGGAGCATGAAACGGTTTGAAAAATACGAGGAGATGAAGACGTCTGAAAAATACGACGAGCATGAAAAGGTCGGAAAAATATGTAGAGCATGAAAAAGTGTCAAAAATATGGGGAGCATGAAAAGGTGTCAAAATATGAAGAGCATGAAACGGTGTCAAAAATATGAGTGGCATGTAAAGGTTGAAAATAAGAGGAGCATGAATTTGTATAAAAAATATGAAGAGCATGAAATGGTGTGAAAAATATGAAGAGCATGAAAAGGTGTGAAAAATATGAAGAGCATTAAATGTGTGAAAAACACGAAGGGCATGCAAAGGTGTGAAAAATATCAAGAGCATGAAAACGTCTGAGGAATATGAAGAGCATGAAAAGGTATGAAAAATTCAAAGAGCATGAAAAGATGTGAAAAATACGAAGAGCATGAAAAGTTGGGAAAAATACCAGGAGCATGAAAAGGTGTGAAAAATACTAGGAGCATGAAAAGGTGTGAAAAGTATGAGGAGCATTAAAATGTCTGAAAAATACGAGAGCATGAAAAGGTGTGAAAAACACGAAGAGCATGAAAAGCTGTGAAAAATATAAAAAGCATGAAAGGTCTGAAAAAAATGAAGAGCATGAAAAGGTGTGAAAAATATGAACAACATGAAAAAATGTGAAAAATAAGAAGAGCATGAAAGGGTGTGAAAAACAAGCAGAGCATGAAAAAGTGTGGAAAGTAAGAAGAGCATGAAAAGGTGTGACAAATACGAAGAGCATGAAAAGTTGTGAAAAATACGAGGAGCATGAAAAGTTGTGAAAAATACGAGGAGCATGAAAAGGTGTGAAAAATATGAATAGCATGAAAAAGTGTGAAAAGTACGAGGAGCATGAAAAGGTCTGAAAATACGAAGAGCATGAAAACGTCTTCAAAATACAAGGCACATGAAAAGGTCTGAAAAATACGAGAGCATGAAAAGGTGTGAAAAATATGAAGAGCATGAAAATGTGTGAAAAATATGAACAGCCTGAAAAGGTGTGAAAAACACAAAGAGCAAAAAAAGGTGTGAAAAATATGAGGAGCACGAAAAGGAGTGAAAAATACGAGGAGCATGAAAATGTGTGAAAAATACGAGGAGCATAAAACGGTGTGAAAAATACGAGGAGCATGAAAAGGTCTGAAAAATACGAGGAGCATGAAAAGGTGTGAAAAATACGAGGAGCATGAAAAGATCTGAAAAATACGAGGAGCATGAAAAGCTGTGAAAATTAGGAAGAGCATGAAAAAGTGTGAAAAATATGAAAGGCACGAAAAGGTGTGAAAAATACGAAGAGGATGAAAAGGTGTGAAAAATATGAAGAGAATGAAAAGGTCTGAAAAATACGAGGAGCCTGAAAAGTTCAGAAAAATATTAGGAGCATGAAAAGTTGTCAAAAACATGAGGAGCATGAAAAGGCGTGAAAAATTAGAGGAGCATGAAACGGACTGAAAAATACGAGGAGCATGAAATGGTCAGAAAAATATGAGGAGCATGAATACGTGTCAAAAATATGAGAAGTATGAAATGGTGTGAAAATATGAAGAGCATGAAACGGACTGAAAAATACGAGGAGCATGAAACGGTCAGAAAAATATGAGGAGCATGAATAGGTGTCAAAAATATGAGGAGTATGAAATGGTGCGAAAATATGAAGAGCATGAAACGGTCTGACAAATATGAGGAGCCTGAATCTGGATGAAAAATATGAGGAGTATGAAACGGTGTGAACAATAGGAAGAGCATGAAAAGGTCTGAAAAATATGAAGAGCCTGAAAAGGTGTGAAAAATATGAAGAACAAGAAAATGTCTGAAAAGTATGAAGAGCACGAAAAGGTGTGACAAATAGGAGGAGAACGAAAAGGTGTGAAAAATACGAGGAGCATGAAAAGGTGTGACAAATACGAGGAGCATGAAAAGGTGTCAAAAATACGAGGAGCATGAAAAGGTCTGAAAGATATGAGGAACATGAAAGGTGTGAAAAATTAGAGGAGCATGAATCGGTCTGAAAAATATGAAGAGCCCGAAAAGGTCTGAAAAATATGAAGAGCACGAAAAGGTGTGAAAAATATGAAGAGCATGAAAAGGCATGAAAATTCGAGGAGCATGAAAAGGAGTGAAAATTGCGAGGAGCATGAAAAGGTCTGAGAAATTGGAGGAGCATAAAAAGGTCTGAAAAATATGAAGAGCCTGAAAAGGTGTGAAAAATATGAAGAACAAGAAAATGTCTGAAAAGTATGAAGAGCACGAAAAGGTGTGAAAAATAGGAGGAGAACGAAAAGGTGTGACAAATACGAGGAGCATGAAAAGGTGTGACAAATACGAGGAGCATGAAAAGGTGTGACAAATACGAGGAGCATGAAAAGGTGTGAAAAATACGAGGAGCATAAAAAGGTCTGAAAAATATGAAGAGCCTGAAAAGGTGTGAAAAATATGAAGAACAAGAAAATGTCTGAAAAGCATGAAGAGCAAGAAAAGGTGTGAAAAATAGGAGGAGAACGAAAAGGTGAGAAAAATACGAGGAACGTGAAAAGGTGTGACAAATAAGAGGAGCATGAAAAGGTCTGAAAAACATGAAGAGCCTGAGAAGTTTGAAAAATATGAAGAGCTTGAAATGGTCTGAAAAATGAGGACCTAGAAAAGGTGTGAAAAATACGAGGAGCACGAAAAGGTCTGAAATATACGAGGAGCATGAAAGGGTGTGAAAAATATGAAGAGCACAAAAATTCTGAAAATAATGAAGAGCATGAAAAGGTGTGAAAAATATGAAGAGCATGAAAAATTCTGAAAAATACAAGGAGCACGAAAAGGTCTGAAAAATATGAGGAGCATGAAAAGGTCTGAAAAATACGAGGAGCATGAAAATGTGTTAAAAATACGAGGCACATGAAAAGGTCTGAAAAATCTGTAGGGCATGAACAGGTGTCAAAAATATGAGGAGAATGAAAAGGTGTGTAAAATATGAAGAGCATGAAAAGGTGTGAAGTATATGAGGAGCATGAAAAGGTGTGTAAAATACGAGGAGCATGAAAATGTGTGAAAACTATGAGGAGAATGAATCTGTATGAAAAATAGGAGGAGCATGAAACGGTGTGAAAAAAATGAAGAGCATGAAAAGGTGTGAAAATGATGAGGAGTATGAAAACGTCTTAAAAATATGAGGAGCATGAAAAGGTCTGAAAAATACGAGGAGCATGAAAACGTCTTAAAAATACGAGGCACAAGAAAAGGTCTGAAAAGTATGTAGAGCATGAACAGGTGTCAAAAATATGCGGAGAATGAAAAGGTGTGAAGTATATGAGGAGCATGAAAAGGTGTGTAAAATACGAGGAGCATGAAAATGTGTGAAAAATATGAAGAGCATGAAAGGGTATGAAAAATATGAGGAGCATGAAAAGATCTGAAAATTAAGAGGAGCATGAAATGGTGTGAAAAAATGAGGAGCATGAAAATATCTGAAAATTAAGAGGAGCAATTAAAGGTCTGAAAAATACGAGGAGCAAGAAAAGGTGTGAAATATACGAGGAGCATGAAAAGGTCTGAAAAATATGAAGAGCATGAAAAGGTGTCAAAAATATAAGGAGCATGAAAAGGTGTGAAAAATACGAAGAGCAGGAAATTTTTCACACCTTTTCATGCTCCTCATATCTTTCAGACCTTTTCATGCTCCTCGTATTTTTCACATCTTTTGATGCTCCTCATATTTTTGACACCTTTTCATGCTCCTCGTATTTGTCACACCTTTTCATGCTCCTCGTATTTTTCACACCTTTTCGTTCTCCTCCTATTTGTCACACCTTTTCGTGCTCTTCATACTTTTCAGACATTTTCTTGTTCTTCATATTTTTCACACCTTTTCAGGCTCTTCATATTTTTCAGACCTTTTCATGCTCTTCCTATTGTTCACACCGTTTCATACTCCTCATATTTTTCATCCAGATTCAGGCTCCTCATATTTGTCAGACCGTTTCATGCTCTTCATATTTTCACACCATTTCATACTCCTCATATTTTTGACACCTATTCATGCTCCTCATATTTTTCTGACCGTTTCATGCTCCTCGTATTTTTCAGTCCGTTTCATGCTCTTCATATTTTCACACCATTTCATACTTCTCATATTTTTGACACGTATTCATGCTCCTCATATTTTTCTGACCATTTCATGCTCCTCGTATTTTTCAGTCCGTTTCATGCTCCTCTAATTTTTCACGCCTTTTCATGCTCCTCATGTTTTTGACAACTTTTCATGCTCCTAATATTTTTCTGAACTTTTCAGGCTCCTCGTATTTTTCAGACCTTTTCATTCTCTTCATATTTTTCACACCTTTTCATCCTCTTCGTATTTTTCACACCTTTTCGTGCCTTTCATAATTTTCGCACTTTTTCATGCTCTTCCTAATTTTCACAGCTTTTCATGCTCCTCGTATTTTTCAGATCTTTTCATGCTCCTCGTATTTTTCACACCTTTTCATGCTCCTCGTATTTTTCAGACCTTTTCATGCTCCTCGTATTTTTCACACCGTTTTGTGCTCCTCGTATTTTTCACACCTTTTCATGCTCCTCGTATTTTTCACTCCTTTTCGTGCTCCTCATATTTTTCACACCTTTTCATGCTCTTTGTGTTTTTCACACCTTTTCAGGCTGTTCATATTTTTCACACATTTTCATGCTCTTCATATTTTTCACACCTTTTCATGCTCTCGTATTTTTCAGACCTTTTCAAACTCCTCATATTTTTCACACCTTTTCATGATATTCATATTTTCACACCGTTTCATCCTCCTCATATTTTTCATACAGATTCATGCTCCTCATATTTTTCACACCTTTACATGTTCCTCATATTTTTGACACCTTTTCATTCTCCTCATATTTCTGACACCTTTTCATGCTCCACATATTTTTCAGACCTTTTCATGCTCCTCGTATTTTTAAGACGTTTTCATCCTCCTCATAATTTTCACACCTTTTCATGCTCTTCATATGTTTCACACCGTTTCATGCTCCTCACATTTTTCATACAGATTCATGCTCCTCATATTTTTCACACCTTTACATGTTCCTCATATTTTTGACACCTTTTCATGCTCTTCATATTTTTCACACCTTTTCATTCTCCTCATAGTTTTGACACCTGTTCATGCTCTACATATTTTTCACACCTTTTCATGTGCCTCGTATTTTTAAGACGTTTTCATGCTCCTCGTATTTTTCACACCTTTTCATGCTCCTCGTACTTTTCACACTTTTTCATGCTATCCATATTTTTCACACCTTTTCATGTCCTCGTATTTTTCACAACTGTTCATGCTCCTGGTATTTTTCACAACTTTTCATGCTCTTCGTATTTGTCACACCTTTTCATGCTCTTCTAATTTTCCACACTTTTACATGCTCTGCATGTTTTTCACACCCTTTCATGCTCTTCTTATTTTTCACATTTTTTCATGCTCTTCATATTTTTCACACCTTTTCATGCTCTTCATATTTTTCAGACCTTTTCATGCTTTTTATATTTTTCACAGCTTTTCATGATCTTCGTGTTTTTCACACCTTTTCATGCTCTCGTATTTTTCAGACATTTTAATGCTCCTCGTACTTTTCACACCTTTTCATTCTCCTAGTATTTTTCACACCTTTTCATGCTCCTGGTATTTTTCACACCTTTTCATGCCCTTCGTGTTT
Source organism: Cervus canadensis (assembly GCF_019320065.1). Taxonomy (NCBI): domain Eukaryota; kingdom Metazoa; phylum Chordata; class Mammalia; order Artiodactyla; family Cervidae; genus Cervus; species Cervus canadensis. The sequence goes on along the minus strand of NC_057399.1, from coordinate 67,302,675 downwards.
TTCACATCTTTCATGCTCTTGATATTTTTCACACCTTTTCATGCTCTTCATATTTTTCAGACCCTTTCATGCTCTTGATATTTTTCACACCTTTGCATGCCCTTCGTGTTTTTCACACATTTCATGCTCCTCATATTTCTCACACCTTTTCATGCTCTTCATATTTTTCACACCGTTTTATGCTCCTCATATTTTTTTTTCTTTTCTTTTTTTTATTTATTTTTTTTCCAGTGGGTTTTGTCATACATTGATATGAATCAGACATGGATTTACATATATTCCCAATCCCGATCCCCCCTCCCACCTCCCTCTCCACCCGATTCCTCTGGGTCTTCCCAGTGCACCAGGCCGGAGCACTTGTCTCATGCATCCCACCTGGGCTGGTGATCTGTTTCACCATAGATAGTATACATGCTGTTCTTTTGAAAATATCGCCCCTCACATTCTCCCACAAGTCAAAAGTCGTTCTGTATATTTATGTGTCTCTTTTTCTGTTTTGCATTAGGGTTTCAATTATCACCTTTCTAAATCCATATCATATGTGTGTAATGCCGTAATGGTTCTTTATCCTTTCTGGCTTACTTCACTCTGTAGTTGATGGGCTCCAGGCTTCATGCGCACTGATGAGCGTTTCAATCAGCATGTGAGAGGTGGTAAGATGATAAATAGTTTGCTAGGCGGGTGTGCGAGTAGCTGGTGCCGAGGAGTGAAATTCTTTTTAATGGCTGAGTAAAATTCCATGGTGTATATGTACCACAGCTTCCTTATCCATTCATCTGCTGATGGGCATCTAGGTTGCTTCCATGTCCTGGCTATTATAAACAGTGCTGCGATGAACATTGGGGTGCACGTGTCTCTTTCAGATCTGGTTTCCTCAGTGTGTATGCCAGAAGTGGGATTGCTGGGTCATATGGAGTTCTATTTCCAGTTTTTTAAAGAAATCTCCACACTGTTCCTCCTAGCGCTGTAGCTAGTTTGCCTTCCCACCAACAGTGTAAGAGGGTTCCCTTTTCTCCCCACCCCCAGCATTTATTGCTTGTAGACTTTTTGGATAGCCAGCATCCTGACTGCGGTAGATGGTACCATCATTGTGGTTTTGATTGCATTTCCTTCTAACTATGAGTGATGTTGAGCATCTTTTCATGTGTTTGTTAGCCATCTGTATGTCTTCTTGGGAAATGTCTGTTTAGTCTTTGGCCCATTTTTTAATTGGGTCATTTATTTTTCTGGAATTGATGTGCAGGAGTTTGCTTGTATATTTTGAGAATTAATCCTTTGTCTGTTTCTTCATTTGCTATTTTTCTCTCCAATTGAGGGCTGTCTTTTCCAACCTTGCTTATAGTTTCCTTTGTAGTTGCAAAAGCTTTTAAGTTTCCATTGGTTCCCATTTGTTTATTTTTGCTTTTATTTCCAATATTCTGGGAGGTGGGTCATAGAGGATCTTGCTGTGATTTATGTCGGAGAGTGTTTTGCCTATGTTCTCCTCTAGGAGTTTTATAGTTTCTGGTCTTACATTTAGATCTTTAATCCATTTTGAGTTTATTTTTGTGTATGGTGTTAGAAAGTGTTCTAGTTTCATTCTTTTACAAGTGGTTGACCAGTTTTCCCAGCACCACTTGTTAAAGAGGTTGTCTTTTCTCCATTGTATATTCTTGCCTCCTTTGTCAAAGATAAGGTGTCCATAGGTATGTGGATTTATCTCTGGGCTTTCTATTCTGTTCCATTGATCTATATTTCTGTCTTTGTGCCAGTACCATACTGTCTTGATGACTGTGGCATTGTAGTAGAGTCTGAAGTCAGGCAGGTTGATTCCTCCAGTTCCATTCTTCTTTCTCAAGATTATTTTGGCTATTCGAGGTTTTTGGTATTTCCATACAAATTGTGAAATTCTTTGGTCTAGTTCTGTGAAAAATACCGTCAGTAGCTTGATAGGGATTGCTTTGAATCTATAGATTTGGTCCTCATATTTTTTATACAAATTCATGCTCCTCTTATTTTTCAACCTTCACATGCTACTCATATTTTTGACACCGTTTCATGCTCTTCATATTTTTGACACCTTTTCATGCTTCCCATATTTTTGACACTTTTTCATGCTCTACATATTTTTCAGACCTTTTCATGCTTGTCGTATTTTTCAGACGTCTTCATGCTCCTCGTATTTTTCAGAACTTTTCATGCTCCTCGTATTTTTCACAACTTTACATGCTCTTCCTGTTTTTCACACCTTTTCAGGCTCTTCGTATTTTTCACACCTTTTCATGCTCTTCGTGTTTTTCACACCTTTTCAGGCTCTTCATATTTTTCACACTTTTCATGCTCTTCATATTTTTGACACGTTTTCATGCTTTTCATATTTTTCAGACCTTTTCATGCTCTTGATATTTTTCACAGCTTTCCATGCTCTTCGTGTTGTTCACTCCATTTCATGATCTCGTGTTTTTCAAGTGTTTCATGCTCCTCATATTTTTCACACCTTTTCATGCTCTTCATATTTTTCACACCGTTTCATCCTCCTCTAATTTTTCATACAGTTTCATGCTCCTCATATTTTTCACACCTTTACATGCTTCTCATATTTTCGACACCTTTTAATGCTCCTCATATTTTGGACACCTTAACATGCTCTTCATATTTTTCAGACCTTTTCATGCTTTTGAAAATTTTCACACCTTTTCCTTCTCTTCGTATTTTTCACACCTTTTCATGCTCCTTATATTTTTGACACCTTTTCATGCTCTTCATATTTTTCAGACCTTTTCATGCTCCTCGTATATTTCACACCTTTTCATGCTCCTCTTAATTTTCAGATCTTTTCATGCTCCTCATTTTTTCACACCATTCCATGCTACTCTTATTTTTCACACCATTTCATGCACCTCATATTTTTCATACACTTTCATGCTCTTCATATTTTTCACACATTTTCATGCTCCTCGTATTTTACACACCTTTCATGCTCCTCGTATATTTCACACCATTTCATGCTCCTCAGATTTTTCATACAGTTTCATTCTCCTCATATTTTTCACACCTCTACATGCTCCTCATATTTTTGACACCTTTTCATGCTCTTCATATATTGCAGTCCTTTTCATGCTGCTCGTATTTTTCAGACTTTTTCATGCTCCTCGTACTTTTCAGACCGTTTCATGCTCCTCATGTTTTTCAGACCTTGTCATGCTCCTCGTATTTTTCAGACCTTTTCATGCTCCTCGTATTTTTCAGACGTTTTCATGCTCCCTTTATTTATCACACGTTTCATGCTCTTCGTATTTTTCACCCTTTTTTGCTCCTCGTATTTTTCAGACCTTTTCATGCTGCTCGGAAATTTCACACCTTTTCATGCTCCTCGTATTTTTCACACCTTTTCATTTTCCTCGTATTTTTCACACCTTTTCATGCTCCTCGTTTTTTCAGACCATTTCATGCTCCTCGTATTTTTCACACCTTTTCATGCTCCTCATATTTTTCACACCTTTTCATGCTCCTCGTATATTTCAGACCTTTTCATGCTTCTCGTATTTTGCAGACCTTTTCATGCTCTTCGTATTTTTCAAACCTCTTCATGCTCTTTCGGTTTTTCACACCTTTTCCTGCTCTTCGAATTTTTCAGGCTGTTTCATGCTCTTGATATTTTTCACACCTTTTCATGCTCTTCGTGCTTTTCACACTTTTCATGCTCTTCGTATATTTCCCACTGTTTCATTCTCGTCATATTTTTCACACCTTTTCATGCTCTTCACTTTTTTCACACCATTTCATGCTCCACATATTTTTGACAGTTTTTCATGCCCCTATATTTTTCAGACAGTTTCCTGCTCCTCATATTTTTCAGACCGTTTCATTCTCTTTGTATTTTTCACACCTTTTCATGGTCTTCATATTTTTCACAACTTTTCATGCACCTCATATTTTTGAAATCTTTTGAAGCTCTTCATATTTTTCACACCTTTTCATGATCCTCATATTTATCACACCTTTTCATGCTCCACATATTTTGACACCTTTTAATGTTCTTCAAGTTTTTCAGAACTTTTCATGCTCCTCATATTTTTGACACCTTTTCATGCTCCTCACATTTTTCACACCGTTTCATGCTCCTCATATTTTTGACACCTTTTCATGCTCTTCCTATTTTTAACACCGTTTCATGCTCCTCATATTTTTCATACAGATTCATGCTCTTCCTATTTTTCACACCTTTAAATGCTCCTCATATTTTTGACACCTTTTCATGCTCTTCATATTTTTCACACCTTTCATGCTCCTCATATTTTTGACACCTTTTCATGTTCTTCATATTTTCAGACCTTTTCATGCCCCTCGTGTATTTCAGACCATTTCATGCTCCTCGTATTTTTCAGACCCTTTCTTGCTCCTCGTATTTGTCAGATCTTTTCATGCTCCTCGTATTCTTCACAACTTTTCATGCTCCTCGTTTTTTTCAGACCATTTAATGTTCCTCGTATTTTTCAGACCTTTTCATGCTCCTCGTGTTTTTCACACCTTTTCATGCTCCTCGTATTTTTCACACCTTTTCATGATGTTTGTATTTGTCACACCTTTTCAAGCTCTTCGTATTTTTCAGACCTTTTCATGCTCTTCGTATTTTTCACACCTTTTCAGGCTGTTCTTATTTTTCACACATTTTCATGCTCTTCGTGTTTTTCATACCTTTTCGTGCTCTCGTATTTTTCAGACCTTTTCAAACTCCTCATATTTTTCGCACCTTTTCATTATATTCATGTTTTTCACACCTTTTCATCCTCCTCATATTTTTCATACAGATTCATGCCCCTCATATTTTTCACACCTTTACATGTTCCTCATATTTTTGACACCTTTTCATGCTCTTCATATTTTACACACATTTTCATTCTTCTCATATTTTTGACACCTTTTCATGCTGCACATATTTTTCAGACCTTTTCATGCTCCTCGTATTTTTAAGACGTTTTCATACTCCTCATAATTTTCACACCTTTGCGTGCTCTTCATATGTTTCACACCATTTCATGCTCCTCATATTTTTCATACAGATTCATGCTCCTCATATTTTTCACACCTTTACATGCTCCTCATATTTTTGACACCTTTTCATGCTCTTCATATTTTTCACTCCTTTTCATTCTCCTCATATTTTTGACACCTTTTCATGCTCTACATATTTTTCAGACCTTTTCATGTGCCTCGTATTTTGAAGACGTTTTCATGCTCTTCGTATTTTCAGACCTTTTCATGCTCCTTGTACTTTTCACACTTTTTCATGCTATTCATATTTTTCATACCTTTTCATGCTCCTCGTATTTTTCACAACTTTTCATGCTCCTCGTATTTTTCACAACTTTTCATGCTCTTCGTATTTGTCACACCTTTTCATGCTCTTCTTACTTTCCACACTTTTTCATGCTCTGCATGTTTTTCACACCCTTTCATGCTCTTCTTATTTTTCACATTTTTTCATGTTGTTCATATTTTTCACACCTTTTCATGCTCTTCATATTTTTCAGACCTTTTCATGCTTTTTATATTTTTCACAGCTTTTCATGCTCTTCGTGTTTTTCACACCTTTTCATGCTCTCGTATTTTTCAGACATTTTAATGCTCTATTTCTCAGACCTTTTCATGCTCCTAATATTTTTAAGACCTTCTGATGCCCCTTGTATTATTCACACCTTTTCGTGTTGCTCGTATTTTTCAGACCTATTCGTGCTCTTCATATATTTCAGACATTTTAGTGCTCTTTATATTTTTCACACCTTTTCAGGCTCCTCGTGTTTTTCACACGTTTTCATGCTCCTCGTATTATTCAGGACTTTTCATACTCGTGTTTTTCACACCTTTTCATGCTCCTTGTATTTTTCCCACACTTTCATTCTCTTCGTATTTTTCAGACGTTTTCAAGCTCCTCGTATTTTTCAGAACTTTTCCAGCTCCTCGTGTTTTTCAGACCTTTTCATGCTCCTCCTATTATTCAGGACTTTCCATGCTCCTCGTATTTTTCACACCTTTTATGCTCGTAGTTTTCACAAGTTTTCATGCTCCTCATATTTTTCACAGCTTTTCATGCTCCTTGTATTTTTCACACCTTTTCGTGCTCCTCGTATTTTTCTCACCTTTTCGTGCTCTTCATATTTTTCAGACATTTTCTTGTTCTTCATATTTTTCACAGCTTTTCATGCTCTTCATGTTTTTCAGAACTTTACATGCTCCTCGTATGTTTCAGGTCTTTTTATGCTCCTCCTATTTTTCAGGTCTTTTCATGCTCCTCGTATTTTTGACACGTTTTCATGCTCCTCGTATTTTTCACACCTTTTCATGCTCCTCGATTTTCTCACAAGTTTTCGTGCTCTTCATATTTTCCACACCTTTCGTGCTCTTCGTATTTTTCAGACCTCTTCATGCTCCTCATATTTTTCAGACCTTTTCATGCTCCTCGTATTATTCACACCTTTTCATGCTCCTCGTATTTTTCACACCTTTTTATGCTCATCATATTTCTCAGATCTTTTCATGCTCTTTGCATTTTTTACTCCTTTTCATGCTCCTCGTATTTTTCATACCTTTTTATGCTCCTCCTATTTCTCAGACCTCTTGATGCTCTTCGTATTTTTCACTCCTTTTCATGCTCCTCGTATTTTTCACACCTTTTCTTGATCCGTGTATATTTCACACCTTTTCGTGGTCCTCATATATTTCAGATATTTTCGTGTTCATCATATTTTTCAGACCTTTTCATGCTCTTCATACTTTTCACACCTTTTCATGCCCTTCTTGTTTTTCAGAATTTTCATGCTCCTCATATTTTTCAGACCATTTCATGCTCCTCGTATTTTTCACACCTTTTCATGCTCCTAGTATTTTCCACACCTCCTCCTGCTCGTATTTTTCACAACTTTTCATGCTCCTCGTATTTTTCACACCTTTTCATGATCCTCGTATTTTTCACACCTTTTCATGCTCTTCATATTTTTCAGACCTTTTCGTGCTCTTCATATTTTTCACGCCTTTTCATGCTGTTCATATTTCTCAGACCTTTTAATGCTCTTCATATTTTTCACACTTTTCAGTCTCTTCATGTTTTTGAGACCTTTTCATGCTCCTCATATTTTTCAGACCTTTTCATGCTCCTCGTATTTTTCACACCTTTTCATGCTCCTCGTATTTTTGACACCTTTTCATGCTCCTCGTATTTTTTCAGACCTTTTCATGCTCCTCGTATTTATCAGACCTTTTTTATGCTCCTCCTCTTTCTCAGACCTTTTCACGCTCCCAACATTTTTACTGCTTTTCATGCTCCTCGTATTTTTCATGGCTTTAATGCTCCTCGTATTTTTCACAACTTTTCATGCTCCTCGTATATTTCACACCTGTTTGTGCTCGTCCTATTTTTCACACCATTTCGTGCTCTTCACATTTTTCAGACTTTATCATGCTCCTCATATTTTTCAGACCTTTTTATGCTCCTCGTAGTTTTCACACCTTTTCATGTTCCTCGTATTTGTCAGACCTTTTCATGCTCCTCATATTTCTCAGACCTTTTCATGCTCCTCGTATTTTTCATACATTTTCAGGCTCCTCGTGTTTTTCAGAACTGTTCATGCTCTTCATATTTTTCAGACCTTTTCATGCTTTTCATAATTTTCAGACTTTTTCATGCTCGTCGTATTTTTCGCACCTTTTCATGCTCCTCGTATTTTTCACAGCGTTTCTTGCTTCTCGTATTGTTCACATATTTTCGTGATCCTTGTATTTTTCATACCTTTTCATGGTCCTCGTATTTTTCACACCTTTTCATGCTCCGCGTAATTTTCACCCTTTTTCCTGCTCCTCATATTTTTCACACGTTTCCGGGATCTTCGTATTTTCCAGACCGTTTCATGCTGCTCGTATTTTTCAGACCTTTTTATGCTCCTCCTATTTCTCAGACCTTTTCATGCTCTTCACATTTTTAAGTGCTTTTCATGCTCCTTGTATTTTTCACGTCTTTTCATGCTCCTCGTATTTTGCACACCTTTTCATGCTCCTCGTATTTTTCAGGCTTTTTCATGCTCCTCCTATTTTGCACACATTTTCATGCTCCTCGTACTTTTCACACCTTATCATGCTCCTCGTATTTTTCACACCTTTTCAGGCTCCTCGTATTTTTCACACTTTATCATGGTCCTCGTATTTTTCAAACTTTTTTCACGCTCTTCTTATTTTTGACACTTTTTCATGCTGCTTGTATTTTTCACACTATGTCATGCTCCTCGTATTTTTCAGACGTTTTCATGCTCTTCATATTTTGCACACCTTTTCACGCTCTTCGTATTTTTGACACCTTTTCATGCTCCTCGTATTTTTCACACCTTTTCATGCTCCTCGTATTTTTCACACATTTTCATGCTCCTCGTATTTTTCACACCTTTTCACGCTTCTCTTATATTTCAGACCTTTTCACGCTCTTCATATTTTTCACACCTTTTCATGCTGTTCATATTATTCACACATATTCATGCTCCTAGTATTTTTCAGACCTTTTCATACTCCTCATCGTTTTCACCCTTAATATGCTCCTCGTATTTTTCAGACGTTTTCATGCTCCTCGTATTTTTCAGACGTTTTCATGCTCCTCGTATTTTTCACACCTTTTCATGCTCTTCATATTTTTCCCACATTTTCATGCTCCGCGTATTTTACACACCTTGTCATGCTCCTCGAATTTTTCACACCTTTTCATGCTCTTCATATTTTTCACACCATTTCATGCTCCTCGTATTTTTCACACCTTTTCATGCTGTTCATCTTTTTTACACATTGTCATGCTCCGCGTATTTTACACACCTTGTCATGCTCCTCGAACTTTTCACACCTTTTCATGCTCTTCATATTTTTCAGACCTTTTCATGCTCTTCTTATTTTTCACCCATTTTCTAGTTCCTCGTATTTTTCAGACCTTCTCATTCTCCTCGTATTTTTCAGACCTTTTCATGCTCCTCGGATTTTTCACAGCTTGTCATGGTCTTCGAACATTTCACAGCTTTTCCTGCTCTTCAAATATTTGACACCTTTTCATGCTCTTCATATTTTTCACACCTTTTAGTGCTCCACGTATTTTTCACACCTTTTCATGCTCCTCGTATTTTTCACACCGTTTCATGCTCCTCGTATTTTTCACAACTTTTCATGCTCCTCGTATTTTTCAGACCTTTTCACGCTCCTCGTATTTTTCAGACCTTTTCATGCTCCTCGTATTTTTCAGACAATTTCAAGGCCTTCATATTTTTCAGACCTTTTCATGCTCTTCTTATTTTTCACACCTTTTCATGCTCCTCGTGTTTTTTACACCTCTTCATGCTCATCCTATTTTTCACACCTTTTCCTGATCCTCGTATTTTTCACACCTTTTCATGCTCCTCGTATTTTTTCTCACCTTTTCTGCTCCTCGGATTTTCACACGTTTTTGTGATACTCCTATTTTTCACACCTTTTCGTGTTCCTCATATTTTTCAGACCTTTTCGTGCTCATCATATTTTTAAGACATTTCATGCTCTTTGTATTTTTCACACCTTTTCAGGCTTTTCGTGTTTTTCAGGCCTTTTCATACTCTTCATATTTTTCCGACCTTTTCATGCTTTTCATATTTTTCAGACCTTTTCATGCTCCTTGCATTTTTCAGACCTATTCATGCTCCCCGTATTTTTCAAAGCTTTTCAATGCTCTTCATATTTTTCAGACCTTTTCATGCTCTTCATATTTTCAAGACCTTTTCATGCTCTTCATATTTTTTCAGACCTTTCAATGCTCTTCATATTTTTCAGAACCTTTTTTCATGCTCTTCATATTTTCACAAAACTTTTCATGCTCTTCATAATTTTTCACACCTTTTCATGCTCTCATAGTTTTTGCCACAAACTTTTCCATGCTCTTCTATAGTTTTTCAGACCTTACAATGCTCGCTCGTATTTTTGCAACAATCATTTCATGCTCCTCGTATTTTTCACAACCTTTTCCTGCTCTTCGATTTTTTTACAACCTGTTTCATGATAATTGCGTATATTTTCGCACCTTTTCCCTGGTCTTCATACTTTCACACCTTTGTGCTCCTCATCATTTTTCCAACTTTTCCCTGCTCTTTGAATTTTTCACACTTTCCTCTGCTCTTTCTATTTTTCACACCTTTTCAGTGCTCCTGCGTATTTTTCCGAGAACCTTTTTTATGCTTCCTCCTATTTCTCAGACATTTTCATCGCTCCTATTTTCACACCTTTTCTCTCCCCCTATTTCTTTGCACACCTTTCGTGCTCTTCATATTTTCTCAGACCTTTTCATGCTTCCTAATATTTTTAGACCTTCTGATGCTCCCTTGTATTTCTCCCCACCTTTTCGTGTTGCTCGTGAATTTTCAGAGACTTCATATATTTAAGACATTTTAGTGCTCTTTTTATATTTATCACACCTTTTCAGGCTCCTCGTGTTTTTCACACGTTTTCATGCTCCTCGTAATTATTTCAGGACTTTTCATACTCGTGTTTTTCACACCTTTTCATGCTCCTTGTATTTTTCACACACTTTCATTCTCTTCGTATTTTTCAGACGTTTTCGAGCTCCTCGTATTTTTCAGAACTTTTCCAGCTCCTCGTGTTTTTCAGACCTTTTCATGCTCCTCCTATTATTCAGGACTTTTCATGCTCCTCGTATTTTTCACACCTTTTATGCTCGTAGTTTTCACAAGTTTTCATGCTCCTCATATGTTTCACAGCTTTTCATGCTCCTTGTATTTTTCACACCTTTTCGTGCTCCTCGTATTTTTCTCACCTTTTCGTGCTCTTCATATTTTTCAGACATTTTCTTGTTCTTCATATTTTTCACAGCTTTTCATGCTCTTCATGTTTTTCAGAACTTTACATGCTCCTCGTATGTTTCAGGTCTTTTTATGCTCCTCCTATTTTTCAGGTCTTTTCATGCTCCTCGTATTTTTGACACGTTTTCATGCTCCTCGTATTTTTCACACCTTTTCATGCTCCTCGTTTTTCTCACAAGTTTCCGTGCTCTTCATATTTTTCACACCTTTCGTGCTCTTCGTATTTTTCAGACCTCTTCATGCTCCTCATATTTTTCAGACCTTTTCATGCTCCTCGTATTATTCACACCTTTTCATGCTCCTCGTATTTTTCATACCTTTTTATGCTCATCCTATTTCTCAGATCTTTTCATGCTCTTTGCATTTTTTACTCCTTTTCATGCTCCTCGTATTTTTCATACCTTTTTATGCTCATCCTATTTCTCAGACCTCTTGATGCTCTTCGTATTTTTCACTCCTTTTCATGCTCCTCGTATTTTTCACACCTTTTCGTGATCCTTGTATATTTCACACCTTTTCGTGGTCCTCATATATTTCAGATATTTTCGTGTTCATCATATTTTTCAGACCTTTTCATGCTCTTCATACTTTTCACACCTTTTCATGCCCTTCTTGTTTTTCAGAATTTTCATGCTCCTCATATTTTTCAGACCATTTCATGCTCCTCGTATTTTTCACACCTTTTCATGCTCCTAGTATTTTCCACACCTCCTCATGCTCGTATTTTTCACAACTTTTCATGATCCTCGTATTTTTCACACCTTTTCAGGCTCTTCATATTTTTCAGACCTTTTCAGGCTCTTCATATTTTTCACGCCTTTTCATGCTGTTCATATTTCTCAGACCTTTTAATGCTCTTCATATTTTTCACACTTTTCAGTCTCTTCATGTTTTTGAGACATTTTCATGCTCCTCATATTTTTCAGACCTTTTCATGCTCCTCGTATTTTTCAGACCTTTTCATGCTCCTCGTATTTTTGACACCTTTTCATGCTCCTCGTATTTTTTCAGACCTTTTCATGCTCCTCGTATTTATCAGACCTTTTTTTATGCTCCTCCTCTTTCTCAGACCTTTTCACGCTCCAAACATTTTTACTGCTTTTCATGCTCCTCGTATTTTTCATGGCTTTAATGCTCCTCGTATTTTTCACAACTTTTCATGCTCCTCGTATATTTCACACCTGTTTGTGCTCGTCCTATTTTTCACACCTTTTCGTGCTCTTCACATTTTTCAGACTTTATCATGCTCCTCATATTTTTCAGACCTTTTTATGCTCCTCGTAGTTTTCACACCTTTTCATGTTCCTCGTATTTGTCAGACCTTTTCATGCTCCTCATATTTCTCAGTCCTTTTCATGCTCCTCGTATTTTTCATACATTTTCAGGCTCCTCGTGTTTTTCAGAACTGTTCATGCTCTACATATTTTTCAGACCTTTTCATGCTTTTCATAATTTTCAGACTTTTTCATGCTCGTCGTATTTTTCGCACCTTTTCATGCTCCTCGTATTTTTCACAGCGTTTCTTGCTTCTCGTGTTGTTCACATATTTTTGTGATCCTTGTATTTTTCATACCTTTTCATGGTCCTCGTATTTTTCACACCTTTTCATGCTCCGCGTAATTTTCACACTTTTTCCTGCTCCTCATATTTTTCACACGTTTTCGGGATCTTTGTATTTTCCAGACCGTTTCATGCTGCTCGTATTTTTCAGACCTTTTTATGCTCCTCCTATTTCTCAGACCTTTTCATGCTCTTCACATTTTTAAGTGCTTTTCATGCTCCTTGTATTTTTCACGTCTTTTCATGCTCCTCGTATTTTGCACACCTTTTCATGCTCCTCGTATTTTTCACGCCTTTTCATGCTCCTCCTATTTTGCACACATTTTCATGCTCCTCGTACTTTTCACACCTTATCATGCTCCTCGTATTTTTCACACCTTTTCAGGCTCCTCGTATTTTCCACACCTTATCATGGTCCTCGTATTTTTCAAACTTTTTTCACGCTCTTCTTATTTTTGACACTTTTTCATGCTGCTTGTATTTTTCACACTATGTCATGCTCTTCGTATTTTTCAGACGTTTCCATGCTCTTCATATTTTGCACACCTTTTCACGCTCTTCGTATTTTTGACACCTTTTCATGCTCCTCGTATTTTTCACACCTTTTCATGCTCCTCGTATTTTTCACATCTTTTCATGTCCTCATATTTTTCACACCTTTTCACGCTTCTCTTATATTTCAGACCTTTTCACGCTCTTCATATTTTTCACACCTTTTCATGCTGTTCATATTATTCACACATATTCATGCTCCTAGTATTTTTCAGACCTTTTCATACCCCTCATCGTTTTCACCCTTAATATGCTCCTCGTATTTTTCAGACGTTTTCATGCTCCTCGTATTTTTCAGACGTTTTCATGCTCCTCGTATTTTTCACACCTTTTCACGCTCTTCATATTTTTCCCACATTGTCATGCTCCGCGTATTTTACACACCTTGTCATGCTCCTCGAATTTTTCACACCTTTTCATGCTCTTCATATTTTTCACCCCATTTCATGCTCCTCGTATTTTTCACACCTTTTCATGCTGTTCATATTTTTTACACATTGTCATGCTCCGCATATTTTACACACCTTGTCATGCTCCTCGAACTTTTCACACCTTTTCATGCTCTTCATATTTTTCAGACCTTTTCATGCTCTTCTTATTTTTCACACATTTTCTAGTTCCTCGTATTTTTCAGACCTTCTCATTCTCCTCGTATTTTTCAGACCTTTTCATGCTCCTCGGATTTTTCACAGCTTGTCATGGTCTTCGAATATTTCACAGCTTTTCCTGCTCTTCAAATATTTGACACCTTTTCATGCTCTTCATATTTTTCACACCTTTTAGTGCTCCATGTATTTTTCACACCTTTTCATGCTCCTCGTATTTTTCACACCGTTTCATGCTCCTCGTATTTTTCACAACTTTTCATGCTCCTCGTATTTTTCAGACCTTTTCACGCTCCTCGTATTTTTCAGACCTTTTCATGCTCCTCGTCTTTTTCAGACAATTTCACGGCCTTCATATTTTTCAGACCTTTTCATGCTCTTCATATTTTTCACACCTTTTCATGCTCCTCGTGTTTTTTACACCTCTTCATGCTCATCCTATTTTTCACACCTTTTCCTGATCCTCGTATTTTTCACACCTTTTCATGCTCCTCGTATTTTTTCTCACCTTTTCTGCTCCTCGGATTTTCACACGTTTTTGTGATACTCCTATTTTTCACACCTTTTCGTGTTCCTCATATTTTTCAGACCTTTTCGTGCTCATCATATTTTTAAGACATTTTCATGCTCTTTGTATTTTTCACACCTTTTCAGGCTTTTCGTGTTTTTCAGGCCTTTTCATACTCTTCATATTTTTCTGACCTTTTCATGCTTTTCATATTTTTCAGACCTTTTCATGCTCCTTGCATTTTTCAGACCTATTCATGCTCCTCGTATTTCTCAAACCTTTTCATGCTCTTCATATTTTTCAGACCTTTTCATGCTCTTCATATTTTTCAGACCTTTTCATGCTCTTCATATTTTTCAGACCTTTTCATGCTCTTCATATTTTTCACAACTTTTCATGCTCTTCATATTTTTCACACCTTTTCATGCTCTTCATATTTTTCACACCTTTTCATGCTCTTCAGTTTTCACAACTTTTCATGCTCTTCATAGTTTTCAGACCTTTACATGCTCCTGGTATTTTTCACATCATTTCATGCTCCTCGTATTTTTCACACCTTTTCCTGCTCTTCGATTTTTTTACACCTTTTCATGATAATCGTATTTTTCGCACCTTTTCCTGGTCTTCATACTTTTCACACCTTTTGATGCTCCTCATATTTTTCACAACTTTTCCTGCTCTTTGCATTTTTCACACTTTCTCATGCTCTTCGTATTTTTCACACCTTTTCATGCTCCTCGTATTTTTCAGACCTTTTTATGCTCCTCCTATTTCTCAGACATTTTCATGCTCCTATTTTCACACCTTTTCATGCTCCCCCTATTTTCACACCTTTCGTGCTCTTCATATTTCTCAGACCTTTTCATGCTCCTAATATTTTTAAGACCTTCTGATGCTCCTTGTATTATTCACACCTTTTCGTGTTGCTCGTATTTTTCAGACCTATTCGTGCTCTTCATATATTTCAGACATTTTCGTGCTCTTTATATTTTTCATACCTTTTCAGGCTCCTCGTGTTTTTCACACGTTTTCATGCTCCTCGTATAATTCAGGACTTTTGATACTCCTCGTGTTTTTCACACCTTTTCATGCTCCTTGTATTTTTCACACACTTTCATTCTCTTCGTATTTTTCAGACGTTTTCAAGCTCCTCGTATTTTTCAGAACTTTTCCAGCTCCTCGTGATTTTCAGACCTTTTCATGCTCCTCCTATTATTCAGGTCTTTTCATGCTCCTCGTATTTTTCACACCTTTTATGCTCGTAGTTTTCACAAGTTTTCATGCTCCTCATATTTTTCACACCTTTTCATGCTCCTTGTATTTTTCACAGCTTTTCGTGCTCCTCGTATTTTTCTCACCTTTTCGTGCTCTTCATATTTTTCAGACATTTTCTTGTTCTTCATATTTTTCACAGCTTTTCATGCTCTTCATATTTTTCAGAACTTTACATGCTCCTCGTATGTTTCAGGTCTTTTTATGCTCCTCCTATTTTTCTGGTCTTTTCATGCTCCTCGTATTTTTGACACGTTTTCATGCTCCTCGTATTTTTCACACCTTTTCATGCTCCTCGATTTTCTCACAAGTTTTCGTGCTCTTCATATTTTTCACACCTTTCGTGCTCTTCGTATTTTTCAGACCTCTTCATGCTCCTCATATTTTTCAGACCATTTCATGCTCCTCGTATTATTCACACCTTTTCATGCTCCTCGTATTTTTCATACCTTTTTATGCTCATCATATTTCTCAGATCTTTTCATGCTCTTTGCATTTTTTACTCCTTTTCATGCTCCTCGTATTTTTCATACCTTTTTATGCTCATCCTATTTCTCAGGCCTCTTGATGCTCTTCGTATTTTTCACTCCTTTTCATGCTCCTCGTATTTTTCACACCTTTTCGTGATCCGTGTATATTTCACACCTTTTCGTGGTCCTCATATATTTCAGATATTTTCGTGTTCATCATATTTTTCAGACCTTTTCATGCTCTTCTTACTTTTCTCACCTTTTCATGCCCTTCTTGTTTTTCAGAATTTTCATGCTCCTCATATTTTTCAGACCATTTCATGCTCCTCGTATTTTTCACACCTTTTCATGCTCCTAGTATTTTCCACACCTCCTCATGCTCGTATTTTTCACAACTTTTCATGATCCTCGTATTTTTCACACCTTTTCAGGCTCTTCATATTTTTCAGACCTTTTCAGGCTCTTCATATTTTTCACGCCTTTTCATGCTGTTCATATTTCTCAGACCTTTTAATGCTCTTCATATTTTTCACACTTTTCAGTCTCTTCATGTTTTTGAGACATTTTCATGCTCCTCATATTTTTCAGACCTTTTCATGCTCCTCGTATTTTTCACACCTTTTCATGCTCCTCGTATTTTTTACACCTTTTCATGCTCCTCGTATTTTTTCAGACCTTTTCATGCTCCTCGTATTTATCAGACCTTTTTTATGCTCCTCCTCTTTCTCAGACCTTTTCACGCTCCAAACATTTTTACTGCTTTTCATGCTCCTCGTATTTTTCATGGCTTTAATGCTCCTCGTATTTTTCACAACTTTTCATGCTCCTCGTATATTTCACACCTGTTTGTGCTCGTCCTATTTTTCACACCTTTTCGTGCTCTTCACATTTTTCAGACTTTATCATGCTCCTCATATTTTTCAGACCTTTTTATGCTCCTCGTAGTTTTCACACCTTTTCATGTTCCCCGTATTTGTCAGACCTTTTCATGCTCCTCATATTTCTCAGACCTTTTCATGCTCCTCGTATTTTTCATACATTTTCAGGCTCCTCGTGTTTTTCAGAACTGTTCATGCTCTACATATTTTTCAGACCTTTTCATGCTTTTCATAATTTTCAGACTTTTTCATGCTCGTCATATTTTTCGCACCTTTTCATGCTCCTCGTATTTTTCACAGCGTTTCTTGCTTCTCGTGTTGTTCACATCTTTTCGTGATCCTTGTATTTTTCATACCTTTTCATGGTCCTCGTATTTTTCACACCTTTTCATGCTCCGCGTAATTTTCACACTTTTTCCTGCTCCTCATATTTTTCACACGTTTTCGGGATCTTCGTATTTTCCAGACCGTTTCATGCTGCTCGTATTTTTCAGACCTTTTTATGCTCCTCCTATTTCTCAGACCTTTTCATGCTCTTCACATTTTTAAGTGCTTTTCATGCTCCTTGTATTTTTCACGTCTTTTCATGCTCCTCGTATTTTGCACCCCTTTTCATGCTCCTCGTATTTTTCAGGCCTTTTCATGCTCCTCCTATTTTGCACACATTTTCATGCTCCTCGTACTTTTCACACCTTATCATGCTCCTCGTATTTTTCACACCTTTTCAGGCTCCTCGTATTTTTCACACTTTATCATGGTCCTCGTATTTTTCAAACTTTTTTCACGCTCTCCTTATTTTTGACACTTTTTCATGCTGCTTGTATTTTTCACACTATGTCATGCTCTTCGTATTTTTCAGACGTTTTCATGCTCTTCATATTTTGCACACCTTTTCACGCTCCTCGTATTTTTGACACCTTTTCATGCTCCTCGTATTTTTCACACCTTTTCATGCTCCTCGTATTTTTCACAAATTTTCATGCTCCTCGTATTTTTCACACCTTTTCACGCTTCTCTTATTTTTCAGACCTTTTCACGCTCTTCATATTTTTCACACCTTTTCATGCTGTTCATATTATTCACACATATTCATGCTCCTAGTATTTTTCAGACCTTTTCATACTCCTCATCGTTTTCACCCTTAATATGCTCCTCGTATTTTTCAGACGTTTTCATCCTCCTCGTATTTTTCAGACGTTTTCATGCTCCTCGTATTTTTCACACCTTTTCATGCTCTTCATATTTTTCCCACATTGTCATGCTCCGCGTATTTTACACACCTTGTCATGCTCCTCGAATTTTTCACACCTTTTCATGCTCTTCATATTTTTCACACCATTTCATGCTCCTCGTATTTTTCACACCTTTTCATGCTGTTCATATTTTTTACACATTGTCATGCTCCGCGTATTTTACACACCTTGTCATGCTCCTCGAACTTTTCACACCTTTTCATGCTCCTCATATTTTTCAGACCTTTTCATGCTCTTCTTATTTTTCACACATTTTCTAGTTCCTCGTATTTTTCAGACCTTCTCATTCTCCTCGTATTTTTCAGACCTTTTCATGCTCCTCGGATTTTTCACAGCTTGTCATGGTCTTCGAACATTTCACAGCCTTTCCTGCTCTTCAAATATTTGACACCTTTTCATGCTCTTCATATTTTTCACACCTTTTAGTGCTCCATGTATTTTTCACACCTTTTCATGCTCCTCGTATTTTTCAGGCCTTTTCATGCTCCTCCTATTTTGCACACATTTTCATGCTCCTCGTACTTTTCACACCTTTTCATGCTCCTCGTATTTTTCACACCTTTTCAGGCTCCTCGTATTTTCCACACTTTATCATGGTCCTCGTATTTTTCAAACTTTTTTCACGCTCTTCTTATTTTTGACACTTTTTCATGCTGCTTGTATTTTTCACACTATGTCATGCTCTTCGTATTTTTCAGACGTTTTCATGCTCTTCATATTTTGCACACCTTTTCACGCTCTTCGTATTTTTGACACCTTTTCATGCTCCTCGTATTTTTCACACCTTTACATGCTCCTCGTATTTTTCACAAATTTTCATGCTCCTCGTATTTTTCACACCTTTTCACGCTTCTCTTATATTTCAGACCTTTTCACGCTCTTCATATTTTTCACTCCTTTTCATGCTGTTCATATTATTCACACATATTCATGCTCCTAGTATTTTTCAGACCTTTTCATACTCCTCATCGTTTTCACCCTTAATATGCTCCTCGTATTTTTCAGACGTTTTCATGCTCCTCATATTTTTCAGACGTTTTCATGCTCCTCGTATTTTTCACACCTTTTCACGCTCTTCATATTTTTCCCACATTGTCATGCTCCGCGTATTTTACACACCTTGTCATGCTCCTCGAATTTTTCACACCTTTTCATGCTCTTCATATTTTTCACACCATTTCATGCTCCTCGTATTTTTCACACCTTTTCATGCTGCTCATATTTTTTACACATTGTCATGCTCCGCGTATTTTACACACCTTGTCATGCTCCTCGAACTTTTCACACCTTTTCATGCTCTTCATATTTTTCAGACCTTTTTATGCTCTTCTTATTTTTCACACATTTTCTAGTTCCTCGTATTTTTCAGACCTTCTCATTCTCCTCGTATTTTTCAGACCTTTTCATGCTCCTCGGATTTTTCACATCTTGTCATGGTCTTCGAACATTTCACAGCTTTTCCTGCTCTTCAAATATTTGACACCTTTTCATGCTCTTCATATTTTTCACACCTTTTAGTGCTCCATGTATTTTTCACACCTTTTCATGCTCCTCGTATTTTTCACACCGTTTCATGCTCCTCGTATTTTTCACAACTTTTCATGCTCCTCGTATTTTTCAGACCTTTTCACGCTCCTCGTATTTTTCAGACCTTTTCATGCTCCTCGTATTTTTCAGACAATTTCACGGCCTTCATATTTTTCAGACCTTTTCATGCTCTTCATATTTTTCACACCTTTTCATGCTCCTCGTGTTTTTTACACCTCTTCATGCTCATCCTATTTTTCACACCTTTTCCTGATCCTCGTATTTTTCTCACCTTTTCATGCTCCTCGTATTTTTCTCACCTTTTCTGCTCCTCGGATTTTCACACGTTTTTGTGATACTCCTATTTTTCACACCTTTTCGTGTTCCTCATATTTTTCAGACCTTTTCGTGCTCATCATATTTTTAAGACATTTTCATGCTCTTTGTATTTTTCACACCTTTTCAGGCTCTTCGTGTTTTTCAGGCCTTTTCATACTCTTCATATTTTTCCGACCTTTTCATGCTTTTCATATTTTTCAGACCTTTTCATGCTCCTTGCATTTTTCAGACCTATTCATGCTCCTCGTATTTCTCAAACCTTTTCATGCTCTTCATATTTTTCAGACCTTTTCATGCTCTTCATATTTTTCAGACCTTTTCATGCTCTTCATATTTTTCAGACCTTTTCATGCTCTTCGTATTTTTCAGACCTTTTCATGCTCTTCATATTTTTCACAACTTTTCATGCTCTTCCTATTTTTCACACCTTTTCATGCTCTTCATAGTTTTCACAACTTTTCATGCTCTTCATAGTTTTCAGACCTTTACATGCTCCTCGTATTTTTCACATCATTTCATGCTCCTCGTATTTTTCACACCTTTTCCTGCTCTTCGATTTTTTTACACCTTTTCATGATAATCGTATTTTTCGCACCTTTTCCTTGTCTTCATACTTTTCACACCTTTTGATGCTCCTCATATTTTTCACAACTTTTCCTGCTCTTTGAATTTTTCACACTTTCTCATGCTCTTCGTATTTTTCACACCTTTTCATGCTCCTCGTATTTTTCAGACCTTTTTATGCTCCTCCTTTTTCTCAGACATTTTCATGCTCCTATTTTCACACCTTTTCATGCTCCCCCTATTTTTCACACCTTTCGTGCTCTTCATATTTCTCAGACCTTTTCATGCTCCTAATATTTTTAAGACCTTCTGATGCTCCTTGTATTATTCACACCTTTTCGTGTTGCTCGTATTTTTCAGACCTTTTCGTGCTCTTCATATATTTCAGACATTTTAGTGCTCTTTATATTTTTCACACCTTTTCAGGCTCCTCGTGTTTTTCACACGTTTTCATGCTCCTCGTATTATTCAGGACTTTTCATACTCGTGTTTTTCACACCTTTTCAAGCTCCTTGTATTTTTCACACACTTTCATTCTCTTCGTATTTTTCAGACGTTTTCAAGCTCCTCGTATTTTTCAGAACTTTTCCAGCTCCTCGTGTTTTTCAGACCTTTTCATGCTCCTCCTATTATTCAGGACTTTTCATGCTCCTCGTATTTTTCACACCTTTTATGCTCGTAGTTTTCACAAGTTTTCATGCTCCTCATATTTTTCACAGCTTTTCATGCTGCTTGTATTTTTCACACCTTTTCGTGCTCCTCGTATTTTTCTCACCTTTTCGTGCTCTTCATATTTTTCAGACATTTTCTTGTTCTTCATATTTTTCACAGCTTTTCATGCTCTTCATATTTTTCAGATCTTTACATGCTCCTCGTATGTTTCAGGTCTTTTTATGCTCCTCCTATTTTTCAGGTCTTTTCATGCTCCTCGTATTTTTGACACGTTTTCATGCTCCTCGTATTTTTCACACCTTTTCATGCTCCTCGATTTTCTCACAAGTTTCCGTGCTCTTCATATTTTTCACACCTTTCGTGCTCTTCGTATTTTTCAGACCTCTTCATGCTCCTCATATTTTTCAGACCTTTTCATGCTCCTCGTATTATTCACACCTTTTCATGCTCCTCGTATTTTTCATACCTTTTTGTGCTCATCATATTTCTCAGATCTTTTCATGCTCTTTGCATTTTTTACTCCTTTTCATGCTCCTCGTATTTTTCATACCTTTTTATGCTCATCCTATTTCTCAGACCTCTTGATGCTCTTCGTATTTTTCACTCCTTTTCATGCTCCTCGTATTTTTCACACCTTTTCGTGATCCGTTTATATTTCACACCTTTTCGTGGTCCTCATATATTTCAGATATTTTCGTGTTCATCATATTTTTCAGACCTTTTCATGCTCTTCATACTTTTCACACCTTTTCATGCCCTTCTTGTTTTTCAGAATTTTCATGCTCCTCATATTTTTCAGACCATTTCATGCTCCTCGTATTTTTCACACCTTTTCATGCTCCTAGTATTTTCCACACCTCCTCATGCTCGTATTTTTCACACCTTTTCATGCTCCTAGTATTTTCCACACCTCCTCATGCTCGTATTTTTCACAACTTTTCATGCTCCTCGTATTTTTCACACCTTTTCATGATCCTCGTATTTTTCACACCTTTTCAGGCTCCTCATATTTTTCAGACCTTTTCGTGCTCTTCATATTTTTCACGCCTTTTCATGCTGTTCATATTTCTCAGACCTTTTAATGCTCTTCATATTTTTCACACTTTTCAGTCTCTTCATGTTTTTGAGACATTTTCATGCTCCTCATATTTTTCAGACCTTTTCATGCTCCTCGTATTTTTCAGACCTTTTCATGCTCCTCGTATTTTTGACACCTTTTCATGCTCCTCGTATTTTTTCAGACCTTTTCATGCTCCTCGTATTTATCAGACCTTTTTTTATGCTCCTCCTCTTTCTCAGACCTTTTCACGCTCCAAACATTTTTACTGCTTTTCATGCTCCTCGTATTTTTCATGGCTTTAATGCTCCTCGTATTTTTCACAACTTTTCATGCTCCTCGTATATTTCACACCTGTTTGTGCTCGTCCTATTTTTCACACCTTTTCGTGCTCTTCACATTTTTCAGACTTTATCATGCTCCTCATATTTTTCAGACCTTTTTATGCTCCTCGTAGTTTTCACACCTTTTCATGTTCCTCGTATTTGTCAGACCTTTTCATGCTCCTCCTATTTCTCAGACCTTTTCATGCTCCTCGTATTTTTCATACATTTTCAGGCTCCTCGTGTTTTTCAGAACTGTTCATGCTCTACATATTTTTCAGACCTTTTCATGCTTTTCATAATTTTCAGACTTTTTCATGCTCGTCGTATTTTTCGCACCTTTTCATGCTCCTCGTATTTTTCACAGCGTTTCTTGCGTCTCGTGTTGTTCACATATTTTCGTGATCCTTGTATTTTTCATACCTTTTCATGGTCCTCGTATTTTTCACACCTTTTCATGCTCCGCGTAATTTTCACACTTTTTCCTGCTCCTCATATTTTTCACACGTTTTCGGGAATCTTCGTATTTTCCAGACCGTTTCATGCTGCTCGTATTTTTCAGACCTTTTTATGCTCCTCCTATTTCTCCGACCTTTTCATGCTCTTCACATTTTTAAGTGCTTTTCATGCTCCTTGTATTTTTCACGTCTTTTCATGCTCCTCGTATTTTGCACACCTTTTCATGCTCCTCGTATTTTTCAGGCCTTTTCATGCTCCTCCTATTTTGCACACATTTTCATGCTCCTCGTACTTTTCACACCTTATCATGCTCCTCGTATTTTTCACACCTTTTCATGCTCCTCGTATTTTCCACACTTTATCATGGTCCTCGTATTTTTCAAACTTTTTTCACGCTCTTCTTATTTTTGACACTTTTTCATGCTGCTTGTATTTTTCACACTATGTCATGCTCTTTGTATTTTTCAGACGTTTTCATGCTCTTCATATTTTGCACACCTTTTCACGCTCTTCGTATTTTTGACACCTTTTCATGCTCCTCGTATTTTTCACACCTTTTCATGCTCCTCGTATTTTTCACAAATTTTCATGCTCCTCGTATTTTTCACACCTTTTCACGCTTCTCTTATATTTCAGACCTTTTCACGCTCTTCATATTTTTCACACCTTTTCATGCTGTTCATATTATTCACACATGTTCATGCTCCTAGTATTTTTCAGACCTTTTCATACTCCTCATCGTTTTCACCCTTAATATGCTCCTCGTATTTTTCAGACGTTTTCATGCTCCTCGTATTTTTCAGACGTTTTCATGCTCCTCGTATTTTTCACACCTTTTCACGCTCTTCATATTTTTCCCACCTTTTCATGCTCCGCGTATTTTACACACCTTGTCATGCTCCTCGAATTTTTCACACCTTTTCATGCTCTTCATACCTGCTGCTCGTATTTTTCACACCTTATCCTGCTCCTCGTATTTTTGACACCTTTTCCTGCTCCTTGTATTTTTCACACCTTTTCCTGCCCTTTGTATTTTTCACACTTTTTCATGTTCCTCGCATTTTTCACACCTTTCCTGCTCTTCGTTTTTTTCACACCTTATCATGCTCCTCGTATTTTTCACACCTTTTCATGCTCCTCATATTTTTCACACCTTGTCATGCTCCTCGGATTTTTCACAGCTTGTCATGCTCTTCGAACTTTTCACACCTTTTTCTGCTCTTCGCGTTTTTCACACCTTCTCCTGCTCCTCGTGTTTTTCACACCTTTTCCTGCTCTTTGAATTTTTCACACCTTTTCCTCTTCCTCTTATTTTTCACACCTTCTCCTGCTCCTCGTATTTTTCAGACCATATGATGCTCCTCGGATCTTTCACACCTTGTCATGCTCCTCGGATTTTTCACACCTTGACATGCTCCTCGTACTTTTCACACCTTTTCATCCTGTTCATATTTCTCACACCTTTTCACGCTCTTCATATTTTTGACACCATTTCATGGTCCTCGTATTTTTCACACCTTTGCCTGCTCTTCGTACTTTTCACACCTTATCATGCTCCTCGTATTTTTCAGACCTTTTCATGCTCCTCCTATATTTCCGACCTTTACATGCTCTTGGTATTTTAAGAACTTTTCACACTCTTCATATTTTTCACACCATTTCACCCTCTTCGTATTTTTGACATCTTTTCACACTCCTCGTATTTTTCACACCTTTTCTGTTCCTTGTATTTTTCACCCCTTTTCCTGCTCCTCGTGTTTTTCACACCTATTCTGCTCCTTGTGTTTTTCACACCTTTTCATGCTCCTCGTATTTTTCCTACCTTGTCATGCTCCTCGTATTTTTGATGCCTTTTAATGTTCTTCGTGTTTTTCAAGCCTTTTCATGCTCCTCATATTTTTCACACCTTTTCATGCTCCTCGTATTTTTCATGCCTTTTCATGCTCCTCGTATTTTTCACGCCTTTTCTGCTCCTCGTATTTTTCAAACCTTTTCGTGCTCTTCGTATTTTTCAGACCTTTTCGTGCTCTTCATATGTTTCACACCTCTTCTTGCTCTTCATATTTTTCTAAACTTTTCATGCTCCTCCTATTTTTCACACCTTTTCCTGCTCTTAGAATTTTTCACACGTTTTCATTCAGTTCATATTTTTCACACCTTTTCCTGCTCTTCGATTTTTTCACACCTTTTCATGCTCCTCGTATTTTTCGCACCTTTTCCTGGTCTTCGAATTTTTCACACTTTTCATGCTCCTCGTATTATTCAGACCTTTTCATGTTCCTCATATTTTTCAGACCTTTTCACACTCCTGTATTTTTCAGCCCTTTTCACGCTCTTCATGTTTATCACACCTTTTCATGCAGTTCATATTTTTCACACCTTTTCTGCTCTTTGAATTTTTCACACCTTTTCATGCTCCTCGTATTTTTAAGACCTTTTCATGCTCCTCGTATTTTTCAGACCTTTTCATGTTCCTCGAATTTTTCACACCTTTTCATGCTCCTCGTATTTTTTGCACCTTTTCCTGCTCTTCGTATTTTTCACACCTTTTCATGCTCCTCGTATTATTCAGACCTTTTCATGTTCCTCGTATTTTTCAGACCTTTTCTCGCTCCTCGTGTTTTTCAGACCTTTTCACGCTCTTCATATTTTTCACATCTTTTTATGCTCTTTGTATTTCTGACACCGTTTCGCACTCCTCGTATTTTTCACACCTTTTCCTGCTCCTCGAAATTTTCACAACTTTTCATGCTCCTCATATTTTTCAGACATTTTCACGCTCCTCGTATTTTTCAGTCCTTTTCACGCTCCTCATATTTTTCAGACCTTTTCATGCTCCTCGTATTTTTCAAACCATTTCACGGCCTTCATATTTTTCAGACCTTTTCATGCTCTTCATATTTTTCACACCTTTTCATGCTCCTCGTGTTTTTTGCACTTCTTCATGCTCATCCTATTTTTCACACCTTTTCCTGGTCCTTGGATTTTTCACACCTTTTCATTCTCCTCGTATTTTTCTCACCTTTTCCTGCTCCTCGGATTTTTCACACGTTTTTGTGATACTCCTATTTTTCACACCTTTTCGTGTTGCTCATATATTTCAGACCTTTTCGTGCTCATCATATTTTTATGACATTTTCATTCTCTTTGTATTTTTCACACCTTTTCATGCTCCTGGTGTATTTCACCCCTTTTCCTGCTCTTCGAATTTTTCACTCCTTTACATGCTCTTCATATTTTTCACAGCTTTTAGTGCTCCATGTATTTTTCACACCTTTTCATGCTCCTCGTATTTTTCACACCTTTTCATGCTCCTCGTATTTTTCACAACTTTTCATGCTCCTCCTATTTTTCAGACCTTTTCACGCTCCTCATATTTTTCAGACCTTTTCATGCTCCTCGTATTTTTCAGACCTTTTCACGGCCTTCATATTTTTCAGACCTTTTCATGCTCTTCATATTTTTCACACCTTTTCATGCTCCTCGTGTTTTTTACACCTTTTCATGCTCCTCGTATTTTTCCCAACTTTTCATGCTCCTCGTATTTTTCAGACCTTTTCACGCTCCTCGTATTTTTCAGACCTCTTCATGCTCCTCGTATTTTTCAGACCATTTCACGGCCTTTATAATTTTCAGACCTTTTCATGCTCTTCATATTTTTCACACCTTTTTCATACTCCTCGTGTTTTTTACACCTCTTCATGCTCATCCTATTTTTCACACCTTTTCCTGATGCTCGGATTTTTCACACGTTTTCATGCTCCTCGTATTTTTCTCACCTTCATGCTTCTCGGATTTTTCACACGTTTATGTGATACTCCTATTTTTCACACCTTTTCATGTTCCTCATATTTTTCAGACCTTTTCGTGCTCATCATATTTTTAAGACATTTTCATGCTCTTTGTATTTTTCACACCTTTTCAGGCTTTTCGTGTTTTTCAGGCCTTTTCATGCTCGTCGTAATTTTCAGTCCCTTTCTTGCTCTTCATATTTTTCCGACCTTTTCATGCTCTTCATATTTTTCAGACCTTTTCATGCTCCTTGCATTTTTCGGACCTTTTCATGCTCCTCGTATTTCTCAAACCTTTTCATGCTGTTCATATTTTTCAGACCTTCATGCTCTTCATATTTTTCAGACCTTTTCATGCTTCTCATATTTTTCAGACCTTTTCATGCACCTCATATTTTTCAGACTTTTTCATGCTCCTCGTATTTTTCACACCTTTTCATGCTCCTATTTTTCACAAAATTTCGTGCTCTTCATATTTTTCAGACCTTTTCATGCTCTTCATATTTTTCAGAACTTTTCATGCTCTTCATATTTTTCACACCTTTTCATGCTCTTCATATTTCTCAGACCTTTTCGTGCTCCTCGTATTTTTCACATCTTTTCATGCTCCTCGTATTTTTCACACCTTTTCCTGCTCTTCGATTTTTTTACACCTTTTCATGATAATCGTATTTTTCGCACCTTTTCCTGCTCTTCATACTTTTCACACCTTTTGATGCTCCTCGTATTTTTCACAACTTTTCCTGCTCCTCGTATTTTTCAGACCTTTTCAAGCTCTCTTTATATTTCACACCTTTTCACGCTCTTCGTATTTTGACACATTTTCATGCTCCTCGTATTTTTCAGACCTTTTCATGCTCTTCATATTTTTCACACCTTTTCTTGCTCCTCGTGTTTTTGAGACCTTTTGTGCTCCTCGTATTTTTCACACCTTTTTGTGCTCTTCATATTTTTCAGACTTTTCGTGCTCCTCATATTTTGCACACGTTTTCAGGCTCTTCATATTTTCCAGACCTTTTCGTGTTCCTCGTATTTTTCACAACTTTTCATGATCCTCCTATATTTCACACCTTTTCGTGCTCCTCCTACTTTTCACACCTTTTCGGGCTCTTCGTTTTTTTCAGACTTACCATGCTCCTCTTATTTCTCAGACCTTTTCATGCTCCTCGTATTTCTCAGATTTTTAAATGCTCCTCGTATTTCTCAGAACTTTTTATGCTCCTCGAATTTTTCAGACCTTTTCATAATCCTCCTATTTTTCAAACCTTTTCATGCTCTTCATATTTTTCATACCTTTTAATGCTCTTCATATTTTTAACACCTTTCTTGCTCTTCATATTTTTCATAGCTTTTCATGCTCTTCATATTTTTCACACCTTTTCTTGCTCTTCATATTTTTCATACCTTTTCATGCTCTTCATATTTTTCACACCTTTTCTTGCTCTTCATATTTTTCAGACCTCTTCATGCTCCTCATATTTTTCAGATCTTTACCCGTTCTTCATATTTTTCACACCTTTTCACACTCTTCGTTTTTCGAAACCTTTTCACACTCCTTGTAATTTTCACACCTTTTCCCGCTCCTCGTATTTTTCACACCTTTTCATGCTCCTGGTATATTTCACCCCTTTTCCTGCTGTTCGTGTTTTTCACACCTTTTCATGCTTCACGTATTTTTCACACCTTGTCATGCTCCTCGTATTTTTCACACCTTTTCATGCTCCTCGTATTTTTCACAAACTTTCATGCTCCTCATATTTTTCAGAACTTTTCATGCTGCTCGTATTTTTCAGACCTTTTCATGCTCTTCATAGTTTTCACCCTTTATCATGCTCCTCGTATTTTTGAGACCTATTCATGCTATTTGTATTTTTCACACCTTTTCATGCTCCTCATATTTTTCAGACCTTTTCATGCTCGTCATATTTTTCAACCCTTTTCATGCTCCTCATATTTTTGACACCTTTTCATGCTCGTCATATTTTTCACAACTTTTCATGCTCTTCATATTTTTTACACCTTTTCATGCTCCGTGTACTTTTCACACCTTGTCATGCTCCTCGAATTTTTCACACCTTTTCATGCTCCTCGTATTTTTCACATCTTTGCCTGCTCTTCGTATTTTTCACACCTTTTCTAATTCCTCGTATTTACAGACATTTCATGCTCTTCGTAATTTTCAGACCTTTTCATGATTTTCATATTTTTCACACATTTTCACGCTTTTTGTGCTTTTGACACCTTTTCATGCTCCTCGTATTTTTCACACCTTTTCATGCTGTTCATATTTTTCACACCTTTTCATGCTCCTCGTATTTTTCAGGCCTTTTCATGCTCCCCCTATTTTTCAGACATTTTCATGCTCCTCGTACTTTTCACACCTTATCATGCTCCTCGTATCTTTCAGACCTTTTCATGCTCCTCGTATTTTTCACACCTTGTCATGCTGCTCGGATTTTTCACACCTTGTCACGCTCTTCGAATATTTCACCCCTTTTCCTGCTCTTCGAATATTTCACAGCTTTTCATGCTCCTGTATTTTTCACCCCTTTTCATGCTCCTCGTATTTTTCGCACCTTTTCATACTCCTCGTATTTTTCAAACCTTTTCTGCTCCTTGTATTTTTCACACCTTTTCCAGCTCTTCGAATTTTTCACACCTTTTCCTGCTCTTCGAATTTTTCACACCTTTTCATGCTCCTCGTATTTTTCACACCTTATCATGCCCCTCGTATATTTCACACCTTTTCATGCTCCTCATATTTTTCACACCTTTCCTGCTCTTCGAATTTTTCACACCTTTTCAAGCTCCTAGTATTTTTCACACCTTTTCATGCTCTTTATATTTTTCACACCTTTCATGCTCCTCTTATTTTTCAGAACTTTTCATGCTCCTCCTATATTTCCGACCTTTTCATGCTCTTTGTATTTTAAGAACTTTTCACACTCTTCATATTTTTCACACCATTTCACCCTCTTCGTATTTTTGACATCTTTTCACACTCCTCATATTTTTCACACCTTTTCTGTTCCTTGTATTTTTCACACCTTTTCCTGCTCCTCCTGTTTTTCACACCTATTCTGCTCCTTGTGTTTTTCACACCTTTTCATGCTCCTCGTATTTTTCCTACCTTGTCATGCTCCTTGTATTTTTGATGCCTTTTAATGTTCCTCGTGTTTTTCAAGCCTTTTCATGCTCCTCATATTTTTCACACCTTTTCATGCTCCTCGTATTTTTCATGCCTTTTCATGCTCCTTGTATTTTTCACGCCTTTTCTGCTCCTCGTATTTTTCAAAGCTTTTCGTGCTCTTCGTATTTTTCAGACCTTTTCGTGCTCTTCATATGTTTCACACCTCTTCTTGCTCTTCATATTTTTCTAAACTTTTCATGCTCTTCCTATTTTTCACACCTTTTCCTGCTCTTAGAATTTTTCACACGTTTTCATGCAGTTCATATTTTTCACACCTTTTCCTGCTCTTCGATTTTTTCACACCTTTTCATGCTCCTCGTATTTTTCGCACCTTTTCCTCGTCTTCGAATTTTTCACACTTTTCATGCTCCTCGTATTATTCAGACCTTTTCATGTTCCTCATATTTTTCAGACCTTTTCACACTCCTGTATTTTTCAGACCTTTTCACGCTCTTCATGTTTATCACACCTTTTCATGCAGTTCATATTTTTCACACCTTTTCTGCTCTTTGAATTTTTCACACCTTTTCATGCTCCTCGTATTTTTAAGACCTTTTCATGCTCCTCGTATTTTTCAGACCTTTTCATGCTCCTCGTGTTTTTCAGACCTTTTCACGCTCTTCATATTTTTCACATCTTTTTACGCTCTTCGTATTTTTGACACCGTTTCGCACTCCTCATATTTTTCACACCTTTTCCTGCTCCTCGAATTTTTCACAACTTTTCATGCTCCTCATATTTTTCAGACATTTTCACGCTCCTCGTATTTTTCAGTCCTTTTCACGCTCTTCATATTTTTCACACCTTTTCCTGCTCCTCGTATTTTTCACACCTTTTCCTGCTCTTCGATTAATGCACACCTTTTCCTGCTCTTCGTATTTTTCAAACCTTTTCATGATCCTCGTATTTTTCACACCTTTTCATGATCCTCTTATTTTTCACACGTTTTCATGCTCCTCGTATTTTTCACACCTTTTCTTGCCCTTTGTATATTTCAAACTTTTTCATTTTCCTCGTATTTTTCACAACTTTTCCTGTTCTTTGTATTTTTCACACCTTGTCATGCTCCTCGTATTTTTCACACCTTTCATGCTCTTCCTATTTTTCACACCTTTTCATGCTCCTCGTTTTTTTCATCCCTTTTCATGCTCTTCATATTTTTCACACCTTTTCATGCTCCTCGTATTTTTGACACCTTTCATGCTCTTCCTATTTTTCACACCTTTTCATTCTCCTCGTATTTTTCATGCCTTTTCATGCTCCTCGCATTTTTCAGACCATTTCACAACCTTCCTATTTTTCATACCTTTTCATGCTGTTTATATTTTTCACACCTTTTCCTGCTCTTCGAATTTTTCACACCTTTTCATGCTCCTTGTATTTTTCACACATTTTCCAGCTCTTCGAATTTTTTACACCTTTTCCTGCTTCTCGTATTTTTCACACCTTTTCCTGCTCTTCGAATTTTTCACACCTTTTCCTGCTATTCGAATTTCTCACACCTTTTCATGCTCCTCGTATTTTTCACACCTTGTCATGCTCCACGTATTTTTCAAACCTTTTCATGCTCCTCATATTTTTCAGACCTTTTCACGCTCCTCGTATTTTTCAGACCTTTTCATGTTCCTCGTATTTTTCAGACCATTTCACGACCTTCATATTTTTCAGACCTTTTCATGCTGATATAGTTTTCACACCTTTTCCTGCTCTTCGAATTTTTGACACCTTTTCATGCTCCTCGTATTCTTCACAGGTTTTCTTGCTCTTCGAATTTTTCACGTCTTTTCATGCTCCTCGTATTTTTCACACATTTTCCAACTTTTCGAATTTTTCACACCTTTCCATGCTCCTCGTATTTTTCACACCTTTTCCTGCTCTTCGAATTTTTCACACCTTTTCCTGATCCTCGTATTTTTCACACCTTTTCCTGATCCTCGTATTTTTTACACCTTATCATGCTCCTCGTATTTTTAACACCATTTCATGATGTTTATATTTTTCACACGTTTTCCTGCTCTTTGAATTTTTCACATTTTTTCCTGCTCCTCGTATTTTTCACACCTCTTCCTGCTGCTCGTATTTTTCACACCTTTTCCTGCTCCTCGTATTTTTGACACCTTTTCCTGCTCCTTGTATTTTTCACACCTTTTCCTGCCCTTTGTATTTTTCCCACTTTTTCATGTTCCTCGCATTTTTCACACCTTTCCTGCTCTTCGTATTTTTCACACCTTATCATGCTCCTCGTATTTTTCACACCTTTTCATGCTCCTCATATTTTTCACACCTTGTCATGCTCCTCGGATTTTTCACAGCTTGTCATGCTCTTCGAACATTTCACACCTTTTTCTGCTCTTCGCGTATTTCACACCTTCTCCTGCTCCTCGTGTTTTTCACACCTTTTCCTGCTCTTTGAATTTTTCACACCTTTTCCTCTTCCTCTGATTTTTCACACCTTCTCCTGCTCCTCGTATTTTTCAGACCATATGATGCTCCTCGGATCTTTCACACCTTGTCATGCTCCTCGGATTTTTCACACCTTGACATGCTCCTCGTATTTTTCACACCTTTTCATCTTGTTCATATTTCTCACACCTTTTCACGCTCTTCATATTTTTGACACCATTTCATGGTCCTCGTATTTTTCACACCTTTGCCTGCTCTTCGAACTTTTCACACCTTATCATGCTCCTCGTATTTTTCAGACCTTTTCATGCTCCTCCTATATTTCCGACCTTTACATGC
Source organism: Cervus canadensis (assembly GCF_019320065.1). Lineage (NCBI taxonomy): Eukaryota > Metazoa > Chordata > Mammalia > Artiodactyla > Cervidae > Cervus > Cervus canadensis. The sequence goes on along the minus strand of NC_057399.1, from coordinate 67,270,063 downwards.
TCTTTGTATTTTAAGAACTTTTCACACTCTTCATATTTTTCACACCATTTCACCCTCTTCGTATTTTTGACATCTTTTCACACTCCTCGTATTTTTCACACCTTTTCTGTTCCTTGTATTTTTCACACCTTTTCCTGCTCCTTGTGTTTTTCACACCTATTCTGCTCCTTGTGTTTTTCACACCTTTTCATGCTCCTCGTATTTTTCCTACCTTGTCATGCTCCTCGTATTTTTGATGCCTTTTAATGTTCCTCGTGTTTTTCAAGCCTTTTCATGCTCCTCATATTTTTCACACCTTTTCATGCTCCTCGCATTTTTCATGCCTTTTCATGCTCCTTGTATTTTTCACGCCTTTTCTGCTCCTCGTATTTTTCAAACCTTTTCGTGCTCTTCGTATTTTTCAGACCTTTTCGTGCTCTTCATATGTTTCACACCTCTTCTTGCTCTTCATATTTTTCTAAACTTTTCATGCTCCTCCTATTTTTCACATCTTTTCATGCTCTTAGAATTTTTCACACGTTTTCATGCAGTTCATATTTTTCACACCTTTTCCTGCTCTTCGATTTTTTCACACCTTTTCATGCTCCTCGTATTTTTCGCACCTTTTCCTGGTCTTCGAATTTTTCACACTTTTCATGCTCCTCGTATTATTCAGACCTTTCCATGTTCCTCATATTTTTCAGACCTTTTCACACTCCTGTATTTTTCAGACCTTTTCACGCTCTTCATGTTTATCACACCTTTTCATGCAGTTCATATTTTTCACACCTTTTCTGCTCTTTGAATTTTTCACACCTTTTCATGCTCCTCGTATTTTTCAGACCTTTTCATGCTCCTCGTATTTTTTGCACCTTTTCCTGCTCTTCGTATTTTTCACACCTTTTCATGCTCCTCGTATTATTCAGACCTTTTCATGTTCCTCGTATTTTTCAGACCTTTTCACGCTCCTCGTGTTTTTCAGAGCTTTTCACGCTCTTCATATTTTTCACATCTTTTTATGCTCTTTGTATTTCTGACACCGTTTCGCACTCCTCGTATTTTTCACACCTTTTCCTGCTCCTCGAATTTTTCACAACTTTTCATGCTCCTCATATTTTTCAGACATTTTCACGCTCCTCATATTTTTCAGTCCTTTTCACGCTCCTCATATTTTTCAGACCTTTTCATGCTCCTCGTATTTTTCAAACCATTTCACGGCCTTCATATTTTTCAGACCTTTTCATACTCTTCATATTTTTCACACCTTTTCATGCTCCTCGTGTTTTTTGCACCTGTTCATGCTCATCCTATTTTTCACACCTTTTCCTGGTCCTTGGATTTTTCACACCTTTTCATTCTCCTCGTATTTTTCTCACCTTTTCCTGCTCCTCGGATTTTTCACACGTTTTTGTGATACTCCTATTTTTCACACCTTTTCGTGTTGCTCATATATTTCAGACCTTTTCGTGCTCATCATATTTTTATGACATTTTCATTCTCTTTTTATTTTTCACACCTTTTCATGCTTCTCGTATATTTCAGACCTTTTCACGCTCTTCATATTTTTCACACCTTTTCATGATGTTCATATTGTTCACACCTTTTCATGCTCCTCGTTTTTTTTCAGACCTTTTCGTGCTCCTCGTATTTTTCACACCTTTTCATGCTCCTCGTATTTTTCAGACCTTTTCATGCTCCTCGTATTTTTCACACCTTTTCGTGCTCCTCGTATTTTTCAAACCTTTTCCCACTCCTCGTATTTTTCACACCTTTTCCTGCCCTTCGTATTTTTCACACCTTTTCATGCTCCTCGTGTTTTTCACCCCTTTTCCTGCTCTTCGAATTTTTCACTCCTTTACATGCTCTTCATATTTTTCACAGCTTTTAGTGCTCCATGTATTTTTCACACCTTTTCATGCTCCTCGTATTTTTCACACCTTTTCCTGCTCCTCGTATTTTTCACAACTTTTCATGCTCCTCCTATTTTTCAGACCTTTTCACGCTCCTCATATTTTTCAGACCTTTTCATGCTCCTCGTATTTTTCAGACCTTTTCACGGCCTTCATATTTTTCAGACCTTTTCATGCTCTTCATATTTTTCACACCTTTTCATGCTCCTCGTGTTTTTTACACCTTTTCATGCTCCTCGTATTTTCCCCAACTTTTCATGCTCCTCGTATTTTTCAGACCTTTTCACGCTCCTCGTATTTTTCAGACCTTTTCATGCTCCTCGTATTTTTCAGACCATTTCACGGCCTTTATAATTTTCAGACCTTTTCATGCTCTTCATATTTTTCACACCTTTTCATACTCCTCGTGTTTTTTACACCTCTTCATGCTCATCCTATTTTTCACATCTTTTCCTGATGCTCGGATTTTTCACACGTTTTCATGCTCCTCGTATTTTTCTCACCTTCATGCTTCTCGGATTTTTCACACGTTTTTGTGATACTCCTATTTTTCACACCTTTTCATGTTCCTCATATTTTTCAGACCTTTTCGTGCTCATCATATTTTTAAGACATTTTCATGCTCTTTGTATTTTTCACACCTTTGCAGGCTTTTCGTGTTTTTCAGGCCTTTTCATGCTCGTCGTAATTTTCAGACCCTTTCTTGCTCTTCATATTTTTCCGACCTTTTCATGCTCTTCATATTTTTCAGACCTTTTCATGCTCCTTGCATTTTTCGGACCTTTTCATGCTCCTCGTATTTTTCAGATCTTTTCATGCTCTTCATATTTTTCACACCTTTTCATGCTCTTCATATTTCTCAGACCTTTTCGTGCTCCTCGTATTTTTCACATCTTTTCATGCTCCTCGTATTTTTCACACCTTTTCCTGCTCTTCGATTTTTTTACACCTTTTCATGATAATCGTATTTTTCGCACCTTTTCCTGCTCTTCATACTTTTCACACGTTTTGATGCTCCTCGTATTTTTCACAACTTTTCCTGCTCCTCGTATTTTTCAGACCTTTTCAAGCTCTCTTTATATTTCACACCTTTTCACGCTCTTCGTATTTTGACACATTTTCATGCTCCTCGTATTTTTCAGACCTTTTCATGCTCTTCATATTTTTCACACCTTTTCATGCTCCTCGTGTTTTTGAGACCTTTTGTGCTCCTCGTATTTTTCACACCTTTTTGTGCTCTTCATATTTTTCAGACTTTTCGTGTTCCTCATATTTTGCACACGTTTTCAGGCTCTTCATATTTTCCAGACCTTTTCGTGTTCCTCGTATTTTTCACAACTTTTCATGATCCTCCTATATTTCACACCTTTTCGTGCTCCTCCTACTTTTCACACCTTTTCGGGCTCTTCGTTTTTTTCAGACTTTACCTTGCTCCTCGTATTTCTCAGAACTTTTTATGCTCCTCGTATTTTTCAGACCTTTTCATAATCCTCCTATTTTTCAAACCTTTTCATGCTCTTCATATTTTTCATACCTTTTCATGCTCTTCATAGTTTTCACACCTTTTCTTGCTCTTCATATTTTTCATAGCTTTTCATGCTCTTCATATTTTTCACACCTTTTCTTGCTCTTCATATTTTTCATACCTTTTTATGCTCTTCATATTTTTCACACCTTTTCTTGCTCTTCATATTTTTCAGACCTCTTCATGCTCCTCATATTTTTCAGATCTTTACCCGTTCTTCATATTTTTCACCCCTTTTCACACTCTTCGTTTTTCGAAACCTTTTCACACTCCTTGTAATTTTCACACCTTTTCCCGCTCCTCGTATTTTTCACACCTTTTCATGCTCCTGGTATATTTCACCCCTTTTCCTGCTCTTCGTGTTTTTCACACCTTTTCATGCTCCTCGTATTTTTCACAACTTTTCATGCTCCTCGTATTTTTCAGAACTTTTCATGCTGCTCGTATTTTTCAGACCTTTTCATGCTCTTCATAGTTTTCACCCTTCATCATGCTCCTCGTATTTTTGAGACCTATTCATGCTATTTGTATTTTTCACACGTTTTCATGCTCCTCATATTTTTCAGACCTTTTCATGCTCGTCGTATTTTTCAACCCTTTTCATGCTCCTCATATTTTTGACACCTTTTCATGCTCGTCATATTTTTCACAACTTTTCATGCTCTTCATATTTTTTACACCTTGTCATGCTCCGCGTACTTTTCACACCTTGTCATGTTCCTCGAATTTTTCACACTTTTCATGCTCCTCGTATTTTTCACATCTTTGCCTGCTCTTCGTATTTTTCACACCTTTTCTAATTCCTCTCGTATTTACAGACATTTCATGCTCTTCGTAATTTTCAGACCTTTTCATGATTTTCATATTTTTCACACATTTTCACGCTCTTTGTGCTTTTGACACCTTTTCATGCTCCTCGTATTTTTCACACCTTTTCATACTCCTCGTATTTTTCAAACCTTTTCTGCTCCTTGTATTTTTCAGGCTTTTCATGCTCCTCCTATTTTTTCAGACATTTATGCTCCTCGTATTTCACAGACCTTACATGCTCTCCTCGAATTTTTCACACCTTTTCATGCTCCTCGTATTTTTCACACCTTATCATGCCCCTCGTATATTTCACACCTTGTCATGCTCCTCATATTTTTCACACCTTTCCTCCTCTTCGAATTTTTCACACCTTTTCAAGCTCCTAGTATTTTTCACACCTTTTCATGCTCTTTATATTTTTCACACCTTTCATGCTCCTCTTATTTTTCAGAACTTTTCATGCTCCTCCTATATTTCCGACCTTTACATGCTCTTTGTATTTTAAGAACTTTTAACACTCTTCATATTTTTCACACCATTTCACCCTCTTCGTATTTTTAACATCTTTTCACACTCCTCGTATTTTTCACACCTTTTCTGTTCCTTGTATATTTCACACCTTTTCCTGCTCCTCGTGTTTTTCACACCTATTCTGCTCCTTGTGTTTTTCACACCATTTCATGCTCCTCGTATTTTTCCTACCTTGTCATGCTCCTCGTATTTTTGATGCCTTTTAATGTTCCTCGTGTTTTTCAAGCCTTTTCATGCTCCTCATATTTTTCACACCTTTTCATGCTCCTCGTATTTTTCATGCCTTTTCTGCTCCTCGTATTTTTCAAACCTTTTCGTGCTCTTCGTATTTTTCAGACCTTTTCGTGCTCTTCATATTTTTCACACCTCTTCTTGCTCTTCATATTTTTCTAAACTTTTCATGCTCCTCCTATTTTTCACACCTTTTCCTGCTCTTAGAATTTTTCACACGTCTTCATGCAGTTCATATTTTTCACACCTTTTCCTGCTCTTCGATTTTTTCACACCTTTTCATGCTCCTCGTATTTTTCGCACCTTTTCCTGGTCTTCGAATTTTTCATACTTTTCATGCTCCTCGTATTATTCAGACCTTTTCATGTTCCTCACATTTTTCAGACCTTTTCACACTCCTGTATTTTTCAGACCTTTTCACGCTCTTCATGTTTATCACACCTTTTCATGCAGTTCATATTTTTCACACCTTTTCTGCTCTTTGAATTTTTCACACCTTTTCATGCTCCTCGTATTTTTAAGACCTTTTCATGCTCCTCGTATTTTTCAGACCTTTGCATGCTCCTCGTGTTTTTCAGACCTTTTCACGCTCTTCATATTTTTCACATCTTTTTACGCTCTTCGTATTTTTGACACCGTTTCGCACTCCTCGTATTTTTCACACCTTTTCCTGCTCCTCGAATTTTTCACAACTTTTCATGCTCCTCATATTTTTCAGACATTTTCACGCTCCTCGTATTTTTCAGTCCTTTTCACGCTCTTCATATTTTTCACACCTTTTCATGCTCCTCGTATTTTTCATGCCTTTTCATGCTCCTCGTATTTTTCACGCCTTTTCTGCTCCTCGTATTTTTCAAACCTTTTCGTGCTCTTCGTATTTTTCAGACCTTTTCGTGCTCTTCATATGTTTCACACCTCTTCTTGCTCTTCATATTTTTCTAAACTTTTCATGCTCCTCCTATTTTTCACACCTTTTCCTGCTCTTAGAATTTTTCACACGTTTTCATGCAGTTCATATTTTTCACACCTTTTCCTGCTCTTCGATTTTTTCACACCTTTTCATGCTCCTCGTATTTTTCGCACCTTTTCCTGGTCTTCGAATTTTTCATACTTTTCATGCTCCTCGTATTATTCAGACCTTTTCATGTTCCTCATATTTTTCAGACCTTTTCACACTCCTGTATTTTTCAGACCTTTTCACGCTCTTCATGTTTATCACACCTTTTCATGCAGTTCATATTTTTCACACCGTTTCTGCTCTTTGAATTTTTCACACCTTTTCATGTTCCTCGTATTTTTAAGACCTTTTCATGCTCCTCGTATTTTTCAGACCTTTTCATGCTCCTCGTGTTTTTCAGACCTTTTCACGCTCTTCATATTTTTCACATCTTTTTACGCTCTTCGTATTTTTGACACCGTTTCGCACTCCTCGTATTTTTCACACCTTTTCCTGATCCTCGAATTTTTCACAACTTTTCATGCTCCTCATATTTTTCAGACATTTTCACGCTCCTCGTATTTTTCAGTCCTTTTCACGCTCTTCATATTTTTCACACCTTTTCATGCTCCTCGTATTTTTCACACCTTTTCCTGCTCTTCGTATTTTTCACACCTTTTCATGATCCTCGTATTTTTCACACCTTTTCATGATCCTCTTATTTTTCACACGTTTTCATGCTCCTCGTATTTTTCACACCTTTTCTTGCCCTTTGTATTTTTCAAACTTTTTCATTCTCCTCGTATTTTTCACAACTTTTCCTGTTCTTTGTATTTTTCACACCTTGTCATGCTCCTCGTATTTTTCACACCTTTCATGCTCTTCCTATTTTTCACACCTTTTCATGCTCCTCGTTTTTTTCATACCTTTTCATGCTCTTCATATTTTTCACACCTTGTCGTGCTCCTCGTATTTTTGACACCTTTCATGCTCTTCCTATTTTTCACACCTTTTCATTCTCCTCGTATTTTTCATGCCTTTTCATGCTCCTCGCATTTTTCAGACCATTTCACAACCTTCATATTTTTCATACCTTTTCATGCTGATTATATTTTTCACACCTTTTCCTGCTCTTCGAATTTTTCACACCTTTTCATGCTCCTTGTATTTTTCACACATTTTCCAGCTCTTCGAATTTTTTACACCTTTTCATGCTTCTCGTGTTTTTCACACCTTTTCCTGCCTTTCGAATTTTACACACCTTTTCCTGCTCTTCGAATTTCTCACACCTTTTCATGCTCCTCGTATTTTTCACACCTTGTCATGCTCCACGTATTTTTCAAACCTTTTCATGCTCCTCATATATTTCAGACCTTTTCACGCTCCTCGTATTTTTCAGACCATTTCACGACCTTCATATTTTTCAGACCTTTTCATGCTGATATAGTTTTCACACCTTTTCCTGCTCTTCGAATTTTTGACACCTTTTCATGCTCCTCGTATTCTTCACACGTTTTCTTGCTCTTCGAATTTTTCACGTCTTTTCATGCTCCTCGTATTTTTCACACATTTTCCAACTTTTCGAATTTTTCACACCTTTCCATTCTCCTCGTATTTTTCACACCTTTTCCTGCTCTTCGAATTTTTCACACCTTTTTTTGTTCCTCGTATTTTTCACACCTTTTCCTGATCCTCGTATTTTTTACACCTTATCATGCTCCTCGTATATTTCAGACCTTTTCATGCTCCTCGTATTTTTAACACCATTTCATGATGTTCATATTTTTCACACGTTTTCCTGCTCTTTGAATTTTTCACATTTTTTCCTGCTCCTCATATTTTTCACACCTCTTCCTGCTGCTCGTATTTTTCACACCTTTTCCTGCTCCTCGTATTTTTGACACCTTTTCCTGCTCCTTGTATTTTTCACAAGCATGGAAAGGAGTGAAAAATTCGAAGAGCAGGAAAAGGGGTGAAATACACCAGGAGCATGAAAAGGTGTGAAAAATACGAAGGGCAGGAAAAGTTGTGAAAAATACGAGGAGTGGGAAAAGGTTTGAAAAATACGAGGAGCACGAAAAGGTGTGAAAAATACGAGGAGCATGAAAAGGTCTGAAAAATACGAGGAGCATGAAACGGTCTGAAAAATACGAGGAGCCTGAAAAGGTGTGAAATATACGAGGAGCACGAAAAGGTCTGAAAAAAATGAGGAGCATGAAAAGGTGTGAATAATATGAACAGCATGAAAAGGTGTGAAAAATATGAAGAGCGTGAAAAGGTCTGAAATATACGAGAAGCGTGAAAAGGTGTGAAAAATACAAAGAGAATGAAAATGTCATAAAAATATGATGAGCACGAAAAGGTCTGAAATATATGAGCAACACGAAAAGGTGTGAAAAATAGGAGTATCACAAAAACGTGTGAAAAATCCGAGGAGCAGGAAAAGGTGAGAAAAATATGAGGAGCATGAAAAGGTGTGAAAAATCCAAGGACCAGGAAAAGGTGTGAAAAATAGGATGAGCATGAAAAGGTGCAAAAAACACGAGGAGCATGAAAAGGTGTGAAAAATACGAAGGGCAGGAAAAGGTGTGAAAAATACGAGGAGTGGGAAAAGGTTTGAAAAATACGAGGAGCATGAAAAGGTCTGAAAAATATGAGGAGCGTGAAAAGGACTGAAATATACGAGGAGCGTGAAAATGTCTGAAAAATATGAGGAGCATGAAAAGTTGTGAAAAATTCGAGGAGCAGGAAAAGGTGTGAAAAATACGAGGAGTGCGAAACGGTGTCAGAAATACAAAGAGCATAAAAAGATGTGAAAAATATGAAGAGCGTGAAAAGCTCTGAAAAACACGAGGAGCGTGAAAAGGTCTGAAAAATACGAGGAACATGAAAAGGTCTGAAGAATACGAGGAGCATGAAAAGGTGTGAAAAATACGAAGAGCAGGAAAAGGTGCAAAAAATACGAGGAGCATGAAAAGGTGTGAAAAATTCGAGGAACATGAAAAGGTCTGAAAAATACGAGGAGCATGAAAAGGTCTTAAAAATACGAGGAGCATGAAAAGGTGTCAAAAATACGAGGAACAGAAAAGGTGTGAAAAATATGAACTGCATGAAAAGGTGTGATAAACATGAAGAGCGTGAAAAGGTCTGAAAAATACAGGAGGGTGAAAAGGTCTGAAAAATATGAGGAACATGAAAAGGTCTGAATAATACGAGGAGCATGAAAAGTGGGAAAAATTCGAAGACCAGGAAAAGGTGCGAAAAATACGAGGAGCATGAAAAGGTGTGAAAAAATCGAAGAGCAGGAAAAGGTGTGAAAAATATGAACTGCATGAAAACGTGTGAAAAATTCTAAGAGCAGGAAAAGGTGTGAAAAATAGGAGGAGCATGAAAAGTTTAGAAAAAAATGAAGAGCAAGAAGAGGTGTGAAACATATGAAGAGCACGAAAAGGTCTGAAAAATACGAAGAGCACGAAAAGGTTTGAAAAATACGAGGAGCAGAAAAGGCGTGAAAAATACGAGGAGCATGAAAAGGCATGAAAAATACGAGGAGCATGAAAAGGTGTGAAAAATATGAGGAGCATGAAAAGGCTGGAAAAACACGAGGAACATTAAAAGGCATCAAAAAAACGAGGAGCATGACAAGGTAGGAAAAATACGAGGAGCATGAAAAGGTGTGAAAAACACAAGGAGCAGAATAGGTGTGAAAAACACGAGGAGCAGGAAAAGGTGTGAAAAATACAAGGAACAGAAAAGGTGTGAAAAATACGAGGAGTGTGAAAAGATGTCAAAAATACGAAGAGGGTGAAATGGTGTGAAAAATATGAAGAGTGTGAAAAGTTCTTAAAATACAAAGAGCATGTAAAGGTTGGAAATATAGGAGGAGCATGAAAAGGTCTGAAAAATACGAGGAGCATGATAAGGTGTGAAAAGTACGAAGAGCAGGCAAAGGTGTGAAAAATACGAGGACCATGAAATGGTGTCAAAAATACGAAGAGCGTGAAAAGGTGTGAGAAATATGAACAGGATGAAAAGGTGTGAAAAATACGAGGAGCATGTCAAGGTGTGAAAAATCCGAGGAGCATGACAAGGTGTGAAAGATCCGAGGAGCATCATATGGTCTGAAAAATACGAGGAGCAGGAGAAGGTGTGAAAAATAAGAGGAAGAGGAAAAGGTGTGAAAAATTCAAAGAGCAGGAAAAGGTGTGAAAAACACGAGGAGCAGGAGAAGGTGTGAAATACGCAAAGAGCAGAAAAAGGTGTGAAATGTTCGAAGAGCATGACAAGCTGTGAAAAATCCGAGGAGCATGACAAGGTGTGAAAAATATGAGGAGCATGAAAAGGTGTGAAAAATACGAAGAGCAGGAAAGGTGTGAAAAATGCGAGGAACATGAAAAAGTGTGAAAAATACAAAGGGCAGGAAAAGGTGTGAAAAATACAAGGAGCAGGAAAAGGTGTCAAAAATACGAGGAGCAGGAAAAGGTGTGAAAAATACGAGCAGCAGGAAGAGGTGTGAAAAATACGAGGAGCAGGAAAAAATGTGAAAAATTCAAAGAGCAGGAAAACGTGTGAAAAATATGAACATCATGAAATGGTGTTAAAAATACGAGGAGCATGAAAAGGTCTGAAATATACGAGGAGCATGATAAGGTGTAAAAAATACGAGGATCAGGAAAAGGTGTGAAAAATACGAGGAACATAAAAAGGTGTGAAAATTTCGAAGAGCAGGAAAAGGTGTGAAAAATACGAGGAGCATGGAAAGGTGTGAAAAATTCGAAAAGTTGGAAAATGTGTGAAAAATACAAGGAGCATGAAAAGGTGTGAAAAATTCGAAGAGCAGGAAAAGGTGTGAAAAATATAAACAGCATGAAAAGGTATGAAAAATATGAAGGTTGTGAAATGGTCTGAAAAATGCGAGGAGCATGAAAAGGCATGAAAAATACGAGGAGAATGAAAAGGTGTGAAAAATAGGAAGAGCATGAAAGGTGTCAAAAATACGAGGAGCATGAAAAGGTGTGAAAAATATGAAGAGCATGAAAAGGTATGAAAAAAACGAGGAGCAGGAAAAGGTGTGAAAAATAGGAAGAGCATGAAAGGTGTGAAAAATACGAGGAGCATGACAAGGTGTGAAAAATACAAAGAACAGGAAAAGTTGTGAAAAATACGAGGAAAATGAAAAAGTTTGAAAAATACAAAGGGCAAGAAAACGTGTGAAAAATACGAGGAGCATGAAAACGTGTGAAAAATAAGAGGATCATGAAAAGGTGTGAAAAATACGAGGATCATGAAAAGGTTTGAAAAATACGAAGAGCAGGAAAAGGTGTGCATTAATCGAAGAGCAGGAAAAGGTGTGAAAAATACGAGGAGCATGAAAAGGTGTGAAAAATATGAAGAGCGTGAAAAGGAGTGAAAAATACGTGGAGCGTGAAAATGTCTGAAAAATATGAGGAGCATGAAAAGTTGTGAAAAATTCGAGGAGCAGGAAAAGGTGTGAAAAATACGAGGAGTGCGAAACGGTGTCAGAAATACAAAGAGCGTAAAAAGATGTGAAAAATATGAAGAGCGTGAAAAGGTCTGAAAAACACGAGGAGCATGAAAAGGTCTGAAAAATACGAGGAGCATGAAAAGGTCTTAAAAATACGAGGAGCATGAAAAGGTGTGAAAAATTCAAAGAGCAGAAAAGGTGTGAAAAATATGAACTGAATGAAAAGGTGTGATAAACATGAAGAGCGTGAAAAGGTCTGAAAAATACAGGAGTGTTAAAATGTCTGAAAAATATGAGGAACATGAAAAGGTCTGAATAATACGAGGAGCATGAAAAGTGTGAAAAATTCGAAGACCAGGAAAAGGTGCGAAAAATACGAGGAGCATGAAAAGGTGTGAAAAAATCGAAGAGCAGGAAAAGGTGTGAAAAATATGAAATGCATGAAAACGTGTGAAAAATTCTAAGAGCAGGAAAAGGTGTGAAAAATAGGAGGAGCATGAAAAGTTTAGAAAAATATGAAGAGCAAGAAGAGGTGTGAAACATATGAAGAGCACGAAAAGGTCTGAAAAATACGAAGAGCACGAAAAGGTTTGAAAAATACGAGGAGCAGAAAAGGCGTGAAAAATACGAGGAGCATGAAAAGGCATGAAAAATACGAGGAGCATGAAAAGGTGTGAAAAATATGAGGAGCATGAAAAGGCTTGAAAAACACGAGGAACATGAAAAGGCATCAAAAATACGAGGAGCATGACAAGGTAGGAAAAATACGAGGAGCATGAAAAGGTGTGAAAAACACAAGGAGCAGAATAGGTGTGAAAAACACGAGGAGCAGGAAAAGGTGTGAAAAATACAAGGAACAGAAAAGGTATGAAAAATACGAGGAGTGTGAAAAGATGTCAAAAATACGAAGAGGGTGAAATGGTGTGAAAAATATGAAGAGTGTGAAAAGTTCTTAAAATATAAAGAGCATGTAAAGGTCGGAAATATAGGAGGAGCATGAAAAGGTCTGAAAAATACGAGGAGCATGATAAGGTGTGAAAAGTACGAAGAGCAGGCAAAGGTGTGAAAAATACGAGGACCATGAAATGGTGTCAAAAATACGAAGAGTGTGAAAAGGTGTGAGAAATATGAACAGGATGAAAAGGTGTGAAAAATACGAGGAGCATGTCAAGGTGTGAAAAATCCGAGGAGCATGACAAGGTGTGAAAGATCCGAGGAGCATCATATGGTCTGAAAAATACGAGGAGCAGGAGAAGGTGTGAAAAATAAGAGGAAGAGGAAAAGGTGTGAAAAATTCAAAGAGCAGGAAAAGGTGTGAAAAACACGAGGAGCAGGAGAAGGTGTGAAATACGCGAAGAGCAGAAAAAGGTGTGAAATGTTCGAAGAGCATGACAAGCTGTGAAAAATCCGAGGAGCATGACAAGGTGTGAAAAATATGAGGAGCATGAAAAGGTGTGAAAAATACGAGGAGCATGATAAGGTGTGAAAAATACGAAGAGCAGGAAAGGTGTGAAAAATGCGAGGAACAGGAAAAAGTGTGAAAAATACAAAGGGCAGGAAAAGGTGTGAAAAATACAAGGAGCAGGAAAAGGTGTCAAAAATACGAGGAGCAGGAAGAGGTGTGAAAAATACGAGGAGCAGGAAAAATTGTGAAAAATAAAAACACGAGGAGCATGAAAAGGTGTAAAAAATACGAAGGGCAGGAAAAGGTGTGAAAAATACGAGGAGTGGGAAAAGGTTTGAAAAATACGAGGAGCATGAAAAGGTCTGAAAAATATGAGGAGCGTGAAAAGGACTGAAAAATACGAGGAGCGTGAAAATGTCTGAAAAATATGAGGAGCATGAAAAGTTGTGAAAAATTCGAGGAGCAGGAAAAGGTGTGAAAAATACGAGGAGTGCGAAACGGTGTCAAAAATACGAAGAGCGTAAAAAGATGTGAAAAATATGAAGAGCGTGAAAAGGTCTGAAAAACACGAGGAGCGTGAAAAGGTCTGAAAAATACGAGGAACATGAAAAGGTCTGAATAATACGAGGAGCATGAAAAGGTGTGAAAAATACGAAGAGCAGGAAAAGGTGCAAAAAATACGAGGAGCATGAAAAGGTGTGAAAAATTCGAGGAACATGAAAAGGTCTGAAAAATACGAGGAGCATGAAAAGGTCTTAAAAATACGAGGAGCATGAAAAGGTGTGAAAAATTCAAAGAGCAGAAAAGGTGTGAAAAATATGAACTGCATGAAAAGGTGTGATAAACATGAAGAGCGTGAAAAGGTCTGAAAAATACAGGAGTGTGAAAAGGTCTGAAAAATATGAGGAACATGAAAAGGTCTGAATAATACGAGGAGCATGAAAAGTATGAAAAATTCGAAGACCAGGAAAAGGTGCGAAAAATACGAGGAGCATGAAAAGGTGTGAAAAAATCGAAGAGCAGGAAAAGGTGTGAAAAATATGAACTGCATGAAAACGTGTGAAAAATTCTAAGAGCAGGAAAAGGTGTGAAAAATAGGAGGAGCATGAAAAGTTTAGAAAAATATGAAGAGCAAGAAGAGGTGTGAAACGTATGAAGAGCACGAAAAGGTCTGAAAAATACGAAGAGCACGAAAAGGTTTGAAAAATACGAGGAGCAGAAAAGGCGTGAAAAATACGAGGAGCATGAAAAGGCATGAAAAATACGAGGAGCATGAAAAGGTGTGAAAAATATGAGGAGCATGAAAAGGCTTGAAAAACACGAGGAACATTAAAAGGCATCAAAAATACGAGGAGCATGACAAGGTAGGAAAAATACGAGGAGCATGAAAAGGTGTGAGAAACACAAGGAGCAGAATAGGTGTGAAAAACACGAGGAGCAGGAAAAGGTGTGAAAAATACAAGGAACAGAAAAGGTGTGAAAAATACGAGGAGTGTGAAAAGATGTCAAAAATACGAAGAGGGTGAAATGGTGTGAAAAATATGAAGAGTGTGAAAAGTTCTTAAAATACAAAGAGCATGTAAAGGTCGGAAATATAGGAGGAGCATGAAAAGGTCTGAAAAATACGAGGAGCATGATAAGGTGTGAAAAGTACGAAGAGCAGGCAAAGGTGTGAAAAATACGAGGACCATGAAATGGTGTCAAAAATACGAAGAGCGTGAAAAGGTGTGAGAAATATGAACAGGATGAAAAGGTGTGAAAAATACGAGGAGCATGTCAAGGTGTGAAAAATCCGAGGAGCATGACAAGGTGTGAAAGATCCGAGGAGCATCATATGGTCTGAAAAATACGAGGAGCAGGAGAAGGTGTGAAAAATAAGAGGAAGAGGAAAAGGTGTGAAAAATTCAAAGAGCAGGAAAAGGTGTGAAAAACACGAGGAGCAGGAGAAGGTGTGAAATACGCGAAGAGCAGAAAAAGGTGTGAAATGTTCGAAGAGCATGACAAGCTGTGAAAAATCCGAGGAGCATGACAAGGTGTGAAAAATATGAGGAGCATGAAAAGGTGTGAAAAATACGGGGAGCATGATAAGGTGTGAAAAATACGAAGAGCAGGAAAGGTGTGAAAAATGCGAGGAACATGAAAAAGTGTGAAAAATACAAAGGGCAGGAAAAGGTGTGAAAAATACAAGGAGCAGGAAA
The DNA here is from genome assembly GCF_019320065.1 of Cervus canadensis. Classification (NCBI taxonomy): domain Eukaryota; kingdom Metazoa; phylum Chordata; class Mammalia; order Artiodactyla; family Cervidae; genus Cervus; species Cervus canadensis. The sequence goes on along the minus strand of NC_057399.1, from coordinate 67,255,052 downwards.
AGGTGTCAAAAATACGAGGAGCAGGAAAAGGTGTGAAAAATACGAGCAGCAGGAAGGGGTGTGAAAAATACGAGGAGCAGGAAAAAATGTGAAAAATTCAAAGAGCAGGAAAAGGTGTGAAAAACACGAGGAGCAGGAGAAGGTGTGAAATACGCGAAGAGCAGAAAAAGGTGTGAAATGTTCGAAGAGCATGACAAGCTGTGAAAAATCCGAGGAGCATGACAAGGTGTGAAAAATATGAGGAGCATGAAAAGGTGTGAAAAATACGAGGAGCATGATAAGGTGTGAAAAATACGAAGAGCAGGAAAGGTGTGAAAAATGAGAGGAACATGAAAAAGTGTGAAAAATACAAAGGGCAGGAAAAGGTGTGAAAAATACAAGGAGCAGGAAAAGGTGTCAAAAATACGAGGAGCAGGAAAAGGTGTGAAAAATACGAGCAGCAGGAAGAGGTGTGAAAAATACGAGGAGCAGGAAAAAATGTGAAAAATTCAAAGAGCAGGAAAACGTGTGAAAAATATGAACATCATGAAATGGTGTTAAAAATACGAGGAGCATGAAAAGGTCTGAAATATACGAGGAGCATGATAAGGTGTAAAAAATACGAGGATCAGGAAAAGGTGTGAAAAATACGAGGGACATAAAAAGGTGTGAAAAATTCGAAGAGCAGGAAAAGGTGTGAAAAATACGAGGAGCATGGAAAGGTGTGAAAAATTCGAAAAGTTGGAAAATGTGTGAAAAATACGAGGAGCATGAAAAGACTTGAAAAATTCGAAGAGCAAGAAAACGTGTGAAGAATACAAGGAGCATGAAAAGGTGTCAAAAATTCGAAGAGCAGGAAAAGGTGTGAAAACTATATCAGCATGAAAAGGTCTGAAAAATATGAAGGTCGTGAAATGGTCTGAAAAATACGAGGAGCATGAAAAGGTCTGAAAAATACGAGGAGAGTGAAAAGGTCTGAAAAATATGAGGAGCATGAAAAGGTTTGAAAAATACGAGGAGCATGACAAGGTGTGAAAAATACGAGGAGCATGAAAAGGTGTGAGAAATTCGAAGAGCAGGAAAAGGTGTGAAAAATTCGAAGAGCAGGAAAAGGTGTGAAAAATACGAGAAGCATGAAAAGGTGTAAAAAATTCGAAGAGCTGGAAAATGTGTGAAAAATACAAGGAGCATGAAAAGGTGTAAAAAATTCAAAGAGCAGGAAAAGGTGTGAAAAATATAAACAGCATGAAAAGGTATGAAAAATATGAAGGTTGTGAAATGGTCTGAAAAATGCGAGGAGCATGAAAAGGCATGAAAAATACGAGGAGAATGAAAAGGTGTGAAAAATAGGAAGGGCATGAAAGGTGTCAAAAATACGAGGAGCATGAAAAGGTGTGAAAAATATGAAGAGCATGAAAAGGTATGAAAAAAACGAGGAGCATGAAAAGGTGTGAAAAATAGGAAGAGCATGAAAGGTGTGAAAAATAGGAGGAGCATGACAAGGTGTGAAAAATACAAAGAACAGGAAAAGTTGTGAAAAATACGAGGAAAATGAAAAAGTTTGAAAAATACAAAGGGCAAGAAAAGGTGTGAAAAATACGAGGAGCATGAAAACGTGTGAAAAATAAGAGGATCATGAAAAGGTGTGAAAAATACGAGGATCATGAAAAGGTTTGAAAACTACGAAGAGCAGGAAAAGGTGTGCATTAATCGAAGAGCAGGAAAAGGTGTGAAAACTACGAGGAGCATAAAAGGGTCTGAAAAATACGAGGAGCATGAAAGGGTCTGAAAAATACGAGGAGCATGAAAAGGTGTGAAATATACGAGGAGCACACCTTTTCATGCCACTCGTATTTTTCAGACCTTTTCATCTCCTCGTATATTTCACAACTTTTAGGGCCCCTCGTATTTTTCAGAACTTGTCATAGTCCTCATATTTTTATTTCCTTTTCATGCTTCTTGTATTTTTCAAACCTTTCCATGATCTCTGTATTTTTCATACCTTTTCATGTTCCTTGTATTTTTCAGACCTTTGCATGCCCCTCCTATGTTTCACACCTTTTCGTGCTCTTCATATTTTTCAGGCCTTTTCAGGCTCCACGTATTTTTCACACATTTTCAGGCTCCTCATAGTTTTCAGGCCTTTTCAGGCTCCTCGTATTTTTCACACCTTTTCAGGCTTCCCGTATTTTAAAGGCCTTTTCAGGCTCCTCGTATTTTACACACCTTTCCAGGCTCCTCGTATTTTTCACGCATTTTCGGGCTCCTTGTATTTTTCACGCCTTCTCATGCTCCTCGTATTTTACACGCCTTTTCAGGCTCCTCGTATTTTTCACACCTTTTCAGGCTCCTCGTAGTTTTCACGTCTTTTCAGGCTCCTCGTATTTTTCACACCTTTTCAGGCTCCTCGAATTTTTCACACCTTTTCAGGCTCCTCGTATTTTTCACATCTTTTCAGGCTCCTCGTATTTTTCACACCTTTTCAGGCTCCTCGTATTTTTTCATGTTCCTCGCATTTTTCACACCTTTCCTGCTCTTCGTATTTTTCACACCTTATCATGCTCCTCGTATTTTTCACACCTTTTCATGCTCCTCATATTTTTCACACCTTGTCATGCTCCTCGGATTTTTCACAGCTTGTCATGCTCTTCGGACATTTCACACCTTTTTCTGCTCTTCGCGTATTTCACACCTTCTCCTGCTCCTCGTGTTTTTCACACCTTTTCCTGCTCTTTGAATTTTTCACACCTTTTCCTCTTCCTCTTATTTTTCACACCTTCTCCTGCTCCTCGTATTTTTCAGACCATATGATGCTCCTCGGATTTTTCACACCTTGTCATGCTCCTCATAGTTTTCACACCTTATCATGATCCGCGTATTTTTCAGACCATTTGATGCTGCTCGGATCTTTCACACATTTTCATGCTCCTCGTATTTTTCACACGTTTTCCTGCTCTTCGAATTTTTCACTCCTTTACATTCTCTTCATATTTTTCACACCTTTTAGTGCTCCATGTATTTTTCACACCTAGTAATGCTCCTCGTATTTTTCACACCTTTTCATGCTCCACGTATTTTTCAAACCTGTTCATGTTCCTTGTATTTTTCAGACCTTTTCACGCTCCTCGTATTTTTCAGACTTTTTCATGCTCCTCGTATTTTTCAGACCATTTCATGACCTTCATATTTTTCATACCTTTTCATGCTGTTTATATTTTTCACACCTTTTCCTGCTCTTCGAATTTTTCACACCTTTTCATGCTCCTCATATTTTTCACACATTTTCCAGCTCTTCGAATTTTTTACATCTTTTCATGCTTCTCGTATTTTTCACACCTTTTCCTGCTCTTCGAATTTTTCACACCTTTTCCTGCTCTTCGAATTTCTCACACCTTTTCATGCTCCTCGTATTTTTCACACCTTTTCATGCTCCACGTATTTTTCAAACCTTTTCATGCTCCTCGTATTTTTCAGACCTTTTCACGCTCCTCGTATTTTTCAGACCCTTTCATGCTCCTCGTATTTTTCAGACCATTTCATGACCTTCATATTTTTGAAACCTTTTCATGCTGATATATTTTTCACACCTTTTCCTGCTCTTCGAATTTTTCACACCTTTTCATGCTCCTCGTATTTTTCTCACGTTTTCTTGCTCTTCGATTTTTCACTTCTTTTCATGCTCCTCGTATTTTTCACACATTTTCCAACTTTTCGAATTTTTCACACCTTTTCATGCTCCTCGTATTCTTCACACCTTTTCCTGCTCTTCGAATTTTTCACACCTTTTTATGTTCCTCGTATTTTTCACACCTTTTCCTGATCCTCGTATTTTTTACACCTTGTCATGCTCCTCGTATAATTCAGACCTTTTCATTCTCCTCGTATTTTTAACACCATTTCATGATGTTCATATTTTTCACACCTTTTCCTGCTCTTTGAATTTTTCACATTTTTTCCTGCTCCTCGTATTTTTCACACCTTTTCCTGCTGCTCATATTTTTCACACCTTTTCCTGCTCCTCGTATTTTTGACACCTTTTCCTGCTCCTCGTATTTTTCACACCTTTTCCTGCTCCTCGTATTTTTCACACCTTTTCCTGCCCTTTGTATTTTTCACACTTTTTCATGTTCCTCGCATTTTTCACACCTTTCCTGCTCTTCATATTTTTCACACCTTATCATGCTCCTCGTATTTTTCACACCTTTTCATGCTCCTCATATTTTTCACACCTTGTCATGCTCCTCGGATTTTTCACAGCTTGTCATGCTCTTCGTACATTTCACACCTTTTTCTGCTCTTCGCGTATTTCACACCTTCTCCTGCTCCTCGTGTTTTTCACACCTTTTCCTGCTCTTTGAATTTTTCACACCTTTTCCTCTTCCTCTTATTTTTCACACCTTCTCCTGCTCCTCGTATTTTTCAGACCATATGATGCTCTTCGGATTTTTCACACCTTGTCATGCTCCTCGTAGTTTTCACACCTTATCATGATCCGCGTATTTTTCAGACCGTTTGATGCTGCTCGCATCTTTCACACCTTGTCATGCTCCTCGAATTTTTCACACCTTGACATGCTCCTCGTATTTTTCACACCTTCTCATCCTGTTCATATTTCTCACACCTTTTCACGCTCTTCGTATTTTTGACACCATTTCATGCTCCACGTATTTTTCACACCTTTTCCTGCTACTCTTATTTTTCACACCTTTTCCTTCTCTTCGATTTTTTCACAACTTTTCATGATCCTTGTATTTTTCGCACCTTTTCCTGCTCTTCGTATATTTCACAACCTATCATCCTCCTCGTATTTTTCACACCTTTTCATGCTCCTCGTATTTTTCACACGTTTTCATGCTCCTCGTATTTTTCAGACCTTTTAATGTTCCTCGTATTTTTCAGACCTTTTCATGCTCCTCCTAGTTTTCACACCATATCATGCTCCTCGTATTTTTCACACCTTTTCATCCTGTTCATATTTCTCACACCTTTTCACGCTCTTCGTATTTTTGACACCATTTCATGCTCCACGTATTTTTCACACGTTTTCCTGCTACTCTTATTTTTCAGACCTTTTCCTTCTCTTCGATTTTTTCACAACTTTTCATGATCCTTCTATTTTTCACACCTTTTCCTGCTCTTCGTATTTTTCACACCCTATCATCCTCCTTGTATTTTTCACACCTTTTCATGCTCCTCGTATTTTTCACACGTTTTCATGCTCCTCGTATTTTTCAGACCTTTTAATGTTCCTCGTATTTTTCAGACCTTTTCATGCTCCTCCTAGTTTTCACACCTTATCATGCTCCTCGTATTTTTCACACCGTTTCTTGCTCTTCGAATTTTTCACACCTTTTCATGCTCCTCGTATTTTTCACACCTTTTCCTGCTCTTCAAATTTTTAACACCTTTTCATGCTCCTGATACTTTTCACACCTTTCCGGCTGTTCGAATTTTTCACAACATTTTATGCTCCTCGTATTTTTCACACCTTTTCCTGCTCCTCGTATTTTTTACATCTTGTCATGCTCCTCGTATTTTTCAGACCTTTTCATGCTCCTCGTATTTTTCAGACCTTTTCATGCTCCTCGTATTTTTCACACCTTGTCATGCTCCTCGGATTTTTCACACCTTGACATGCTCTTCGAATATTTCACATCTTTTCCTGCTCTTCGAATATTTCACACCTTTTCATGCTCTTCATATTTTTCACACTTTTTCATGCTACTCTTTTTTTCACACCTTCTCATGCTCCTCGTATTTTTCACACCTTTTTATGCTCCTCGTATTTTTCACACCTTTTCATGCTGTTTATATTTTTCACACCTTGTCATGCTTCTCGGATTTTTCACACCTTGTCATGCTCTTCGAATATTTCACACCTTTTCCTGTTCTTCAAATATTTCACACCTTTTCATTCTCCCTGTATTTTTCACAGCTTTTCATGCTCCTCGTATTTTTCAGAACTTTTCATGCTCCTCGTTATTTCACACCTTTTCATGCTCTGCATATTTTTCGCACCTTTTTCTGCTCCTCCTATTTTTCACACGTTTTCGCGTTCTTCGTATATTTTAGACCGTTTCATGCTCCTCGTACTTTTCACACGTTTTCATGCTCCTCATATTTTTCAGACCTTTTCATGCTCTTCATATTTTTCAGACCTTTTCATGCTCTTCATATTTTTCAAACCTTTTCATGCTCCTCGTATTTTTCACAACTTTTTGTGTTCGTCCAATTTTTCACAACTTTTCGTGCTTTTCATATTTTTCAGACTTTATCATGCTCCTCATATTTTTCCGACCTTTTCATGCTCCTCGAAGTTTTCACACCTTTTCATGCTCCTCGTATTTGTCAGAACTTTTCATGCTCCTCGTATTTCTAAGACTTTTTCATGCTACTCATATTTTTCAGACCTTTTCATGCTCTTCATATATTTCAGACCTTTTCATGCTCTTCGTATTTTTCACACCTTTTCATGCTCCTTTTATTTCTCAGATCTTTTCATGCTCATCGTATTTATCAGAACTTTTCATGCTCCTCGAATTTTTCACACCTTTTCATGCTACTCATATTTCACACCTTTTCATGCTCCTCGTATTTTTCAGACCTTTTTATGGTCCTCTTATATTTCAGGCCTTTTTATGCTCCTCCTATTTCTCAGACCTTTTCATGCTCCTCGCATTTTTTGCTGCTTTTCATGCTCTTCGTATTTTTCAGGCCTTTTCAGGCTCTTCATATTTTTCAGACTTGTTCATGCTTCTCATATTTTTCACGCCTTTTCATGCTCCTTGTACTTTTCAATCCTTTTCATGTTCCTCTTATTTTTCTTACCTTTTCATGCTCCTCGTCTGTTTAAGACCTTTTCATGCTCTTCATATTTTTCAAACCTTTTAATGCTCTTCGTATTTTTCAGACCTTTTCATGCTCCTCGTATTCTTCACATCTTTTCATGGTCTTCGTATTTTTCACACCGTTTAATGCTCCTCCTCTTTCTCACAAGGTTTCTTGCTCCTCCTATTTTTCACACCTTTCGTGCTCTTCGTATTTTTCAGATCTTTTCATGCTCCTCATATTTTTCAAAATTTTCATCCTTCTTGTGTTGTGCACACCTTCTCATGCTCTGCGTATTTTTCACACCTTTTTGTGTTCCTCCTATTTTTCACACGTTTTCGGGCTCTTCGTATTTTTCACATCTTTTCATGATCCTTGTATTTTTCACACCTTTTCATGGTTCTCATATATTTCAGACCTTTTCGTGCTCTTCATATTTTTCACACCTTTTCAGGCTCTTCGTATTTTTCAGACCTTTTCATGCTCCTCATATTTTTCAAACCATTTCATGCTCCTCGTATTTTTCACACCTTTTCATGCTCCTCGTATTTTTCACACCTCTTCATGCTCCTCGTATTTTTCACAACTTTTCATGTTCCTCGTGTTTTTTACACCTTTTCATGCTCTTCATATTATTCACACCTTTTCAGGCTCTTCATATTTTTCAAAATTTTTCTAGCTCCACATATTTTTCAGACCTTTTCATGCTCCTCAAATTTTTCACACCTTTTCATGCTCCTCGTATTTTTCAGACCTTTTCATGCTCCTATTTCTCAGACCTTTTCATGCTCCTTGTACTATTCACAGCTTTTCGTGTTCGTCATATTTATCAGACCTTTTTGTGCTCTTCATATATTTCAGACATTTTCATGCTCCTCGTATTTCTCAGACCTTTTCATGCTCCTCGTATTTTTCAGCCCTTTTCATGCTCCTCTTATTTCTCAGATCTTTTCATGCTTCTTGTGTTTTTTAAAACTTTTCGTGCTCCTCATATTTTTCAGACTTTTTCATGCTCCTCGTATTTTTCACACATTTTCATGCTCCTCGTTTTTTTCACGCCTTTTCATGCTCCTCGTATTTTTCAGGCCCGTTCATGTTCCTCGTATTTTTCACACCTTTTCTGCATCTCGTGTTTTTCACACTTTTCATGCTTCTCGTATTTTTCACACCTTTTCATGCTCCTCGTATTTTTCACACCTTTTCATGGTCCTCGTATTTTTCATACCTTTTCATGCTCCTTGTATTTTTCACACCTTTTCGTGCTCCTCCTATTTTTCTCACATTTTCGTGCTCTTCATATTTTTCAGACATTTTCTTGTTCTTCATATTTTTCACACCTTTTCAGGCTCTTCACATTTTTCACACGTTTTCATGCTCCTCGTATTTTTCAGGTCTTTTTATGCTCCTTGTAGTTTTCACACCTTTTCATGCTCCTCGTATTTGTCAGAGCTATTCATGCTCCTCGTATTTCTCAGACCTTTTCATGCTCCTCGTATTTTTCAGACCTTTTGATGCTCCTTGTGTTTTTCAGACCTTTTCATGCTCTTTGTAATTTTCGGACTTTTTCAGGCTCGTCGTATTTTTCACACCTTTTCATGCTTCTCCTATTTTTCTCACGTTTTCGGGCTCTTCGTATTTTTCACACCTTTTCGTGGTCCTCATATTTTTCAGACCTTTTCGTGCTCTTCATATTTTTCACACCTTTTCGTGCTCTTCGTATTTTTCACACCTTTTCTTGCTCCTCGTATTTTTCACACCTTTTCGTGCTCTTCGTATTTTTCAGACATTTTGATGCTCCTCGTATTTTTAGACCTTTTCATGCTCCTCGGTTTTTTTTTACCTTTTCATGCTCTTCATATTTTTCAGACTTTTTCATGCTCTTCATATTTTTCAGACCTTTTCATGCTCTTCGTATTTTTCACACATTTTCTTGCTCCTCGTATTTTTCACACCTTTTCATGCTCCTCATATTTTTCACACCTTTTCTGCTTCTCGTGTTTTTCACACTTTTCATGCTGCACGTATTTTTCACACCTTTTCCTGCTCTTCATATTTTTCACACTTTTTCGAGATCTTCATATTTTTCAAACCGTCTCATGCTCCTCGTATTTTTCACACCTTTTCATGCTCTTCATATTTTTCAAACCTTTTCATGCTCTTCATATTTTTCAGACCTTTTCATGCTCTTCGTATTTTTCACACCTTTTCATGCCCTTCGTATTTTTCACAACTTTTCATGCTCCTTGTATTTTACACATCTTTACATGCTCCTCGTATTTTTCACACCTTTTCAGGCTCTTCATATTTTTCAAACTTGTTCATGCTCCTCATATTTTTCAGACATTTTCATGCTCCTCATGTTTTTCACGCCTTTTCATGCTCCTCGTATTTTTCAAACCTTTTCATGTCCCTCATATTTTTCAGACCTTTTCATGCTCTTCGTATTTTTCAGACCTTTTCTTGCTCCTCGTGTTTTTCACACTTTTCATGCTCCTCGTATTTTTCACACCTTTTCCTGCTCCTCATATTTTTCAAAGGTTTTCGAGATCTTCGTATTTTTCAAACCGTTTCATGCTCCTCGTACGTTTCACAACTTTTCGTGCTCTTCATATTTTTCACACCTTTTCATGCTCCTCGTATTTTTCACACCTTTTCATGCTCCTCATATTTTTCACGCCTTTTCATGCTCCTTGTATTTTTCAAACCTTTTAATGTCCCACTTATTTTTCTTACCTTTTCATGCTCCTCCTCTGTGTCAGACGTTTTCATGCTCTTCATATTTTTCAAACCTTTTAATGCTCTTCGTATTTTTCAGACCTTTTCATGCTCCTCGTATTCTTCACATCTTTTCATGGTCTTCGTATTTTTCACACCTTTTCATGCTCCTCGTGTTTCTCACATGGTTTCGTGTTCCTCCTATTTTTCACACCTTTCGTGCTCTTCGTATTTTTCAGATCTTTTCATGCTCCTCATATTTTTCAACCTTTTCATGCTTCTTGTGTTGTTCACACCTTCTCATGCTCCACATATTTTTCACACCTTTTTGTGTTCCTCCTATTTTTCACATGTTTTCGGGCTCTTCGTATTTTTCACACCTTTTCGTGATCCTTGTATTTTTCACACCTTTTCGTGCTCCTCCTATTTTTCTCACATTTTCGTGCTCTTCATATATTTCAGACATTTTCTTGTTCTTCATATTTTTCACACCTTTTCAGGCTCTTCATATTTTTCACACGTTTTCATGCTCCTCGTATTTATCAGGTCTTTTTATGCTCCTCGTAGTTTTCCCAGGTTTTCGTGCTCCTCGAATTTCTCAAAACTATTCATGCTCCTCGTATTTCACAGACCTTTTCATGCTCCTCGTATTTTTCACACCTTCTCTGCTTCTCGTGTTTTTCACACTTTTCATGCTCCGCGTATTTTTCACACCTTCTCCTGCACCTCATATTTTTCACAAGTTTTCGAGATCTTCGTATATTTCAAACCGTTTCATGCTCCTCGTATTTTTCACACCTTTTCATGCTCTTCATATTTTTCAGACCTTTTCATGCTCTTCATATTTTTCAGACCTTTTCATGCTCTTCATATTTTTCACAACTTTTCATGCTCTTCGTATTTTTCACAACTTTTCATGCTCCTCGTATTTTTCACACCTCTGTGTGCTCCTCGTATTTTTCAGGCATTTTCGTGCTCTTCGTATTTTTAAGAACTTTTCTTGCTCCTCCTTTTTTCACACCTTTTCATGCTCCTCGTATTTTTGACACCTTTTGATGCTCCTCATATTTTTCACACCTTTTCATGCTCCTCGTATTTTTCACACCTCTGTATGCTCCTCGTATTTTTCAGGCCTTTTCGTGCTCCTCATATTTTTCACAACTTTTCATGCTCCTCGTATTTTTCATACCTGTTCATGCTGCTCTGATTTTTGAGACCTTTTGATGCTCTTCATATTTTTCACACATTTTCATACTCTTCGTATTTCTCTGAGCTTTACATGCTCCTCGTATTTTTCACACCTATTCGTGCTCTTCATTTTTCACACGTTTTCATGTTCCTCCTTTTTTCACACCTTTTCTTGCTCTTCCTACTTTTCAGACCTTTTCATGCTCCTAATATTTTTCAGACCTTTTCATGCTCTTCGTATTATTCACACCTTTTCATGCTCCCCATATTTTTCACACCTGTTCATGCTCCTCGTATTTTTTACACGTTTTCATGCTCGTAGTTTTCACAACTTTTCATGCCCCTCGAATTTTTCAGACCTTTTCATGATCCTCCTATTTTTCAGGCTTTTTCATGCTCCTTGTATCTTTCACAGCTTTTCATGCTCCTCATATTTTTTAGACCTTTTTATGCTCCTCCTATTTTTGAGTCCTTTTCAAGCTCATCGTATTTTTGAGACCTTTTCATGCTCCTCGTATTTTTCACACGTTTCCATTCTCCTCGTATTTTTCACACCTTTTCATGCTCCTCATATTTTTCAGACCTTTTCATGCTCTTCATATTTTCCAGACCTTTTCATGCTCTGCATATTTTTCAGACCTTTTCATGCTCTTCATATTTTTCAGACCTTTTCATGCTCCTCGTACTTTTCACACATTTGCATAGTCCTCGTATTTTTCTGAGCTTTTCATGCTCCTCATATTTTTCACACCTTTTTATGCTCCTCCTATTTTTGAGGCCTTTTCATGCTCCTCGTATTTTTCACACCTTTTCATGCTCCTCGACATTTTCACACCTTTTCTTGCTCCTCGTACTTTTCACACATTTTCATAGTCCTCGTATTTTTCTGAGCGTTTCATGCTCCTCATATTTTTCACACTTTTTCTTGCTTCTCTAATTTTTCACACATTTTCATGCTCCTCGTATTTTTCACACCTTTTCATGCTCCTCGTATTTCTCACCCCTTTTCAGGCTCCTCGTATTTTTCAGACCTATTCGTACTCTTCATATTTTTCACACCTTTTCGTGCTCTTCATATTTTTCAGACCTTTTCATGCTCTTCATATTTTTCACAACTTTTCATGCTCCTCGTATTTTTCACACCTGTTCAGGATCCTCCTATTTTTGACACCTTTTGATGCTCCTCATGTTTTTCACACCTTTTCATGCTCCTCGTATTTTTCACACCTCTGCGTGCTCCTCGTATTTTTCAGGCCTTTTCGTGCTCTTCGTATTTTTAAGAACTTTTCTTGCTCCTCCTTTTTTCACACCTTTTCATGCTCCTCGTATTTTTGACACCCTTTGATGCTCCTCATATTTTTCACACCTTTTCATGCTCCTCGTATTTTTCACACCTCTGTGTGCTCCTCGTATTTTTCAGGCCTTTTCGTGCTCCTCATATTTTTCACAACTTTTCATGCTCCTTGTATTTTTCACACCTATTCGTGCTCTTCATATTTTTCACACGTTTTCATGTTCTCCTTATTTTTCACCTTTTTTGCTCTTCCTACTTTTCAGACCTTTTCATGCTCCATGCTGCTCTTCGTAGTATTCACACCTTTTCATGCTCCCCATATTTTTCACACCTGTTCATGCTCCTCGTATTTTTTTACACGTTTTCATGCTCGTAGTTTTCACAACTTTTCATGCCCCTCGAATTTTTCAGACCTTTTCATGCTCCTCCTATTTTTCAGGCCTTTTCATGCTCCTTGTATCTTTCACAGCTTTTCATGCTCCTCCTATTTTTTAGACCTTTTTATGCTCCTCCTATTTTTGAGGCCCTTTCAAGCTCATCGTATTTTTGACACCTTTTCATGCTCCTCGTATTTTTCACATGTTTCCATTCTCCTCGTATTTTTCACACCTTTTCATGCTCCTCATATTTTTCACACCCATTCATGCTCCTCGTATTCTTCACACCTTTTCGTGCTCTTCGTATTTTTAAGAACTTTTCATGCTACTCCTTTTTTCACACCTTTTCATGCACTTCCTACTTTTCAGACCTTTTCATGCTCCTAATATTTTTCAGACCTTTTCATGCTCTTCGTATTATTCACACCGTTTCTTGTTCCTCGTATTTTTCAGACCTTTTCGTGCTCCTCGTATTTCTCATACCATTTCATGCTCCCTGTATTTTTCAGACCTTTTCATGCTCCTCGTATTTTTCAGACCTTTTCATGCTCCTTGTATTTTTCACACCTTTTCATGCTCTTCGTATTTTTCAGACCTTTTCATGCTCTGCATATTTTACACACCTTGTCATGCTCCTCGTATTTTTCAGACCTTTTCGTGCTCTTCGTATTTTTCAGACCTTTTCATGCTCCTCGTATGTATCAGGCATTTTCATGCTCCTGGTATTTTTCACAACTTTTCATCCTCCTCGTGTTTTTCACACCTTTTCATGCTCCTCGTATTTTTCACACCTTTTCTGCATCTCGTGTTTTTCACACTTTTCATGCTCCGCGTATTTTTCACACCTTTTCCTGCTCCTCATATTTTTCAAAGGTTTTCGAGATCTTCGTATTTTTCAAACCGTTTCATGCTCCTCGTATGTTTCACAACTTTTCGTGCTCTTCATATTTTTCACACCTTTTCGTGCTCTTCATATTTTTCACACCTTTTCATGCTCCTCGTATTTTTCACACCTTTTCATGCTCCTCATATTTTTCATGCCTTTTCATGCTCCTTGTATTTTTCAAACCTTTTCATGTCCCTCTTATTTTTCTTACCTTTTCATGCTCCTCCTCTGTGTCAGACGTTTTCATGCTCTTCATATTTTTCAAACCTTTTAATGCTCTTCGTATTTTTCAGACCTTTTCATGCTCCTCGTATTCTTCACATCTTTTCATGGTCTTTGTATTTTTCAGATCTTTTCATGCTCCTCATATTTTTCAACCTTTTCATGCTTCTTGTGTTGTTCACACCTTCTCATGCTCCGCATATTTTTTACACCTTTTTGTGTTCCTCCTATTTTTCACACGTTTTCGGGCTCTTCATATTTTTCACACCTTTTCGTGGTTCTCATATATTTCAGACCTTTTCGTGCTCTTCATAGTTTTCACACCTTTTCAGGCCCTTCGTATTTTTCAGACCTTTCCATGCTCCTCATATTTTTCACACCTTTTCATGCTCCTCGTATTTTTCACAAGTTTCCATGCTCCTCGTATTTTTCACACCTTTTCATGCTCCTTGTATTTTTCACACCTTTTCGTGCTCCTCCTATTTTTCTCACATTTTCGTGCTCTTCATATTTTTCAGACATTTTCTTGTTGTTCATATTTTTCACACCTTTTCAGGCTCTTCATATTTTTCACAAGTTTTCATGCTCCTCGTGTTTATCAGGTCTTTTTATGCTCCTCGTAGTTTTCACAGCTTTTCGTGCTCCTCAAATTTCTCAGAACTATTCATGCTCCTCGTATTTCTCAGACCTTTTCATGCTCCTCATATTTTTCAGACCTTTTCATGCTCCTTGTGTTTTTCAGACCTTTTCATGCTCTTCGTAATTTTCAGACTTTTTCAGGCTCGTCGTATTTTTCACACCTTTTCATGCTTCTCGTGTTGTTCACACCTTTTCATGCTCCGCGTATTTTTCACACCTTTTCATGCTTCTCCTATTTTTCACACGTTTTTGGGCTGTTCGTATTTTACACACCTTTTCGTGGTCCTCATATTTTTCAGACCTTTTCGTGCTCTTCATATTTTTCACACGGTTTCGAGATCTTCGTATTTTTCAAACCGTTTCATGCTCCTCGTATGTTTCACAACTTTTCATGCTCTTCATATTTTTCAGACCTTTTCATGCTCTGCATATTTTTCGACCTTTTCATGCTCTTCATATTTTTCAGACCTTTTCATGCTCTTCGTATTTTTCAGACCTTTTCTTGCTCCTCGTATTTTTCACACCTTTTCATGCTCCTCGTATTTTTCACACCTTCTCTGCTTCTCGTGTTTTTCACACTTTTCATGCTCCGCGTATTTTTCACACCTTTTCCTGCACCTCATATTTTTCACAAGTTTTCGAGATCATCGTATATTTCAAACCGTTTCATGCTCCTCGTATTTTTCACACCTTTTCATGCTCTTCATATTTTTCAGACCTTTTCATGCTCCTCGTATTTTTCAGACCTTTTCTTGCTCCTCGTATTTTTCACACCTTTTCATGCTCCTCGTATTTTTCACACCTTCTCTGCTTCTCGTGTTTTTCACACTTTTCATGCTCCGCGTATTTTTCACACCTTCTCCTGCACCTCATATTTTTCACAAGTTTTCGAGATCTTCGTATATTTCAAACCGTTTCATGCTCCTCGTATTTTTCACACCTTTTCATGCTCTTCATATTTTTCAGACCTTTTCATGCTCTTCATATTTTTCAGACCTTTTCATGCTCTTCATATTTTTCACAACTTTTCATGCTCTTCGTATTTTTCACAACTTTTCATGCTCCTCGTATTTTTCACACCTCTGTGTGCTCCTCGTATTTTTCAGGCCTTTTCGTGCTCTTCGTATTTTTAAGAACTTTTCTTGCTCCTCCTTTTTTCACACCTTTTCATGCTCCTCG
Organism: Cervus canadensis; assembly: GCF_019320065.1. Classification (NCBI taxonomy): domain Eukaryota; kingdom Metazoa; phylum Chordata; class Mammalia; order Artiodactyla; family Cervidae; genus Cervus; species Cervus canadensis. The sequence goes on along the minus strand of NC_057399.1, from coordinate 67,239,745 downwards.
TATTTTTGACACCTTTTGATGCTCCTCATATTTTTCACACCTTTTCATGCTCCTCGTATTTTTCACACCTCTGTGTGCTCCTCGTATTTTTCAGGCCTTTTCGTGCTCCTCATATTTTTCACAACTTTTCATGCTCCTCGTATTTTTCATACCTGTTCATGCTGCTCTGATTTTTGAGACCTTTTGATGCTCTTCATATTTTTCACACATTTTCATACTCTTCGTATTTCTCTGAGCTTTACATGCTCCTCGTATTTTTCACAACCTATTCGTGCTCTTCATTTTTCACACGTTTTCATGTTCCTCCTTTTTTCACACCTTTTCTTGCTCTTCCTACTTTTCAGACCTTTTCATGCTCCTAATATTTTTCAGACCTTTTCATGCTCTTCGTATTATTCACACCTTTTCATGCTCCCCATATTTTTCACACCTGTTCATGCTCCTCGTATTTTTTACACGTTTTCATGCTCGTAGTTTTCACAACTTTTCATGCCCCTCGAATTTTTCAGACCTTTTCATGATCCTCCTATTTTTCAGGCTTTTTCATGCTCCTTGTATCTTTCACAGCTTTTCATGCTCCTCATATTTTTTAGACCTTTTTATGCTCCTCCTATTTTTGAGTCCTTTTCAAGCTCATCGTATTTTTGAGACCTTTTCATGCTCCTCGTATTTTTCACACGTTTCCATTCTCCTCGTATTTTTCACACCTTTTCATGCTCCTCATATTTTTCAGACCTTTTCATGCTCTTCATATTTTCCAGACCTTTTCATGCTCTGCATATTTTTCAGACCTTTTCATGCTCTTCATATTTTTCAGACCTTTTCATGCTCCTCGTACTTTTCACACATTTGCATAGTCCTCGTATTTTTCTGAGCTTTTCATGCTCCTCATATTTTTCACACCTTTTTATGCTCCTCCTATTTTTGAGGCCTTTTCATGCTCCTCGTATTTTTCACACCTTTTCATGCTCCTCGACATTTTCACACCTTTTTTCTTGCTCCTCATACTTTTCACACATTTGCATAGTCCTCGTATTTTTCTGAGCGTTTCATGCTCCTCATATTTTTCACACTTTTTCTTGCTTCTCTAATTTTTCACACATTTTCATGCTCCTCGTATTTTTCACACCTTTTCATGCTCCTTGTATTTCTCACCCCTTTTCAGGCTCCTCGTATTTTTCAGACCTATTCGTACTCTTCATATTTTTCACACCTTTTCGTGCTCTTCATATTTTTCAGACCTTTTCATGCTCTTCATATTTTTCACAACTTTTCATGCTCCTCGTATTTTTCACACCTGTTCAGGATCCTCCTATTTTTGACACCTTTTGATGCTCCTCATGTTTTTCACACCTTTTCATGCTCCTCGTATTTTTCACACCTCTGCGTGCTCCTCGTATTTTTCAGGCCTTTTCGTGCTCTTCGTATTTTTAAGAACTTTTCTTGCTCCTCCTTTTTTCACACCTTTTCATGCTCCTCGTATTTTTGACACCTTTTGATGCTCCTCATATTTTTCACACCTTTTCATGCTCCTCGTATTTTTTCACACCTATTCGTGCTCTTCATATTTTTCACACGTTTTCATGTTCCTCCTTTTTTCACACCTTTTCTTGCTCTTCCTACTTTTCAGACCTTTTCATGCTCCTAATATTTTTCAGACCTTTTCATGCTCTTCGTATTATTCACACCTTTTCATGCTCCCCAAATTTTTCACACCTTTTCATGCTCCTCGTATTTTTTACACGTTTTCATGCTCGTAGTTTTCACAACTTTTCATGCCCCTCGAATTTTTCAGACCTTTTCATGCTCCTCCTATTTTTCAGGCCTTTTCATGCTCCTTGTATCTTTCACACCTTTTCATGCTCCTCCTATTTTTTAGACCTTTTTATGCTCCTCCTATTTTTGAGGCCTTCAACGCTCATCGTATTTTGACACCTTTTCATGCTCCTCGTATTTTTCACATGTTTCTATCTCCTCGTATTTTTCCCCTTTTCATGCTCCTCATACTTTTTTACACCCATTCATGCTCTCTCGTATTCTTCAATCCTTTTTCGTGCTCTTCGTATTTTAAGAACTTTTTCAATGCTACTCTTTTTTTCACACCTTTTTCATGCAACTTCCTACTTTTCAGACCTTTTCATGAGCTCCTAATATTTTTTCAGACCTTTTCCCACATGCTCTTCGTATTATTCACAACCGTCTTGTTCGCTCGTATATTTTCAAAGACCTTTTCGTGCTCCTCGTTTTCTATACCATTTCATGGCTCCTGTATTTTTCAGAACTTTTTCAATGCCCTCGTATTTTTCAGACCTTTTCATGCTCCTTGGGTATTTTTCCACCTTTTCCCATGGCTCTTCGTATTTGTTCAGACTTTTCATGCTCTGCATATTTTTACACACCGTTGTCATGCTCCTTCGTTTTTTTCAGACCTTTTTCGTGCTTCTTCGTATTTTCAATTACCTTTTCATGCTCCTCGGTATGTTCGAGGCATTTTCATGCTCCTGGGTATTTTTCACAACTTTTCATCCTCCTCGTGTTTTCACACCTTTTCATGCTCCTCGTATTTTTCACACCTTTTCTGCATCTCGTGTTTTTCACACTTTTCATGCTCCGCGTATTTTTCACACCTTTTCCTGCTCCTCATATTTTTCAAAGGTTTTCGAGATCTTCGTATTTTTCAAACCGTTTCATGCTCCTCGTATGTTTCACAACTTTTCGTGCTCTTCATATTTTTCACACCTTCTCGTGCTCTTCATATTTTTCACACCTTTTCATGCTCCTCGTATTTTTCACACCTTTTCATGCTCCTCATATTTTTCATGCCTTTTCATGCTCCTTGTATTTTTCAAACCTTTTCATGTCCCTCTTATTTTTCTTACCTTTTCATGCTCCTCCTCTGTGTCAGACGTTTTCATGCTCTTCATATTTTTCAAACCTTTTAATGCTCTTCGTATTTTTTCAGACCTTTTCAATGCTCCTCGTATTTTTTTCAGACCTTTTTCTTGCTCTCGTTTTTTTCACACTTTCATGCTCGTCGTATTTTTCACACCTTCTCTGCGTTCTCGTGTTTTTTCACACTTTATTCATGGCTCCGCGTTATTTTTCACACTTCTCGCTGCACCTCTATTTTTCACAAGTTTTCGAGATCTTCGTATAATTCAAACCGTTTCATGCTCCTCGTTTTTCACACCTTCATGCTCTTCTATATTTTTCAGACTTTTTCATGCTCTCATATTTTTTCAGAACACTTTTCAGCTCTTCATATTTTTCAAACTTTTCATGCTCTTCGTATTTTTCACAAAACTTTTCATGGCTCCTCGTATTTTTCACACCTTGTGTGCTCCTCGTATTTTTCAGGCCTTTTCGTGCCTCCTTCGTATTTTTAAGAACTTTTCCTTGCCTCCTCCTTTTTTCACACTTTTCATGCTCCTCGTATTTTTGACACCTTTTGATGCTCCTTCATATTTTTCACACCTTTTGTCATGCTCCTGTATTTTTTCACACCTCTGTGTGCTCCTCGTATTTTTTCAGGCCTTTTCGTGCTCCTCATATTTTTCACAACTTTTCATGCTCCTCGATATTTTTCATACCGTGTTCATGCTGCTTGATTTTTTGAGAACCTTTTGATGGCTTCTTCATATTTTTCACACATTTTTTTCATACTCTTCGTTTTCCTCGAGCTTTACATGCTCCCTCGATTTTTCAACACCTATCGTGCTCTATTTTTCACACGTTTTTCATGTTCCTCCTTTTTTCACACCTTTTCTTGCTCTTCTATTTTCAGACCTTTTCATGTCTCCTAATATTTTTCAGACCTTTTCATGTCTCGTATTTATTCACAACCTTTCATGCTCCCCATATTTTTCACACCTGTTCATGCTCCTCGTATTTTTTACACGTTTTCATGCTCGTAGTTTTCACAACTTTTCATGCCCCTCGAATTTTTCAGACCTTTTCATGCTTCTCCTATTTTTCAGGCTTTTTCATGCTCCTTGTATCTTTCACAGCTTTTCATGCTCCTCATATTTTTTAGACCTTTTTATGCTCCTCCTATTTTTGAGTCCTTTTCAAGCTCATCGTATTTTTGAGACCTTTTCATGCTCCTCGTATTTTTGACACGTTTCCATTCTCCTCGTATTTTTCACACCTTTTCATGCTCCTCATATTTTTCAGACCTTTTCATGCTCTTCATATTTTCCAGACCTTTTCATGCTCTGCATATTTTTCAGACCTTTTCATGCTCTTCATATTTTTCAGACCTTTTCATGCTCCTCGTACTTTTCACACATTTGCATAGTCCTCGTATTTTTCTGAGCTTTTCATGCTCCTCATATTTTTCACACCTTTTTATGCTCCTCCTATTTTTGAGGCCTTTTCATGCTCCTCGTATTTTTCACACCTTTTCATGCTCCTCGACATTTTCACACCTTTTCTTGCTCCTCGTACTTTTCACACATTTTCATAGTCCTCGTATTTTTCTGAGCGTTTCATGCTCCTCATATTTTTCACACTTTTTCTTGCTTCTCTAATTTTTCACACATTTTCATGCTCCTCGTATTTTTCACACCTTTTCATTCTCCTCGTATTTCTCACCCCTTTTCAGGCTCCTCGTATTTTTCAGACCTATTCGTACTCTTCATATTTTTCACACCTTTTCGTGCTCTTCATATTTTTCAGACCTTTTCATGCTCTTCATATTTTTCACAACTTTTCATGCTCCTCGTATTTTTCACACCTGTTCAGGATCCTCCTATTTTTGACACCTTTTGATGCTCCTCATGTTTTTCACACCTTTTCATGCTCCTCGTATTTTTCACACCTCTGCGTGCTCCTCGTATTTTTCAGGCCTTTACGTGCTCTTCGTATTTTTAAGAACTTTTCTTGCTCCTCCTTTTTTCACACCTTTTCATGCTCCTCGTATTTTTGACACCTTTTGATGCTCCTCATATTTTTCACACCTTTTCATGCTCCTTGTATTTTTCACACCTATTCGTGCTCTTCATATTTTTCACACGTTTTCATGTTCCTCCTTTTTTCACACCTTTTCTTGCTCTTCCTACTTTTCAGACCTTTTCATGCTCCTAATATTTTTCAGACCTTTTCATGCTCTTCGTAGTATTCACACCTTTTCATGCTCCCCATATTTTTCACACCTGTTCATGCTCCTCGTATTTTTTACACGTTTTCATGCTCGTAGTTTTCACAACTTTTCATGCCCCTCGAATTTTTCAGACCTTTTCATGCTCCTCCTATTTTTCAGGCCTTTTCATGCTCCTTGTATCTTTCACAGCTTTTCATGCTCCTCCTATTTTTTAGACCTTTTTATGCTCCTCCTATTTTTGAGGCCCTTTCAAGCTCATCGTATTTTTGACACCTTTTCATGCTCCTCGTATTTTTCACATGTTTCCATTCTCCTCGTATTTTTCACACCTTTTCATGCTCCTCATATTTTTCACACCCATTCATGCTCCTCGTATTCTTCACACCTTTTCGTGCTCTTCGTATTTTTAAGAACTTTTCATGCTACTCCTTTTTTCACACCTTTTCATGCACTTCCTACTTTTCAGACCTTTTCATGCTCCTAATATTTTTCAGACCTTTTCATGCTCTTCGTATTATTCACACCGTTTCTTGTTCCTCGTATTTTTCAGACCTTTTCGTGCTCCTCGTATTTCTCATACCATTTCATGCTCCCTGTATTTTTCAGACCTTTTCATGCTCCTCGTATTTTTCAGACCTTTTCATGCTCCTTGTATTTTTCACACCTTTTCATGCTCTTCGTATTTTTCAGACCTTTTCATGGTCTGCATATTTTACAAAACTTGTCATGCTCCTCGTATTTTTCAGACCTTTTCGTGCTCTTCGTATTTTTCAGACATTTTCATGCTCCTCATATGTATCAGGCATTTTCATGTTCCTGGTATTTTTCACAACTTTTCATCCTCCTCGTGTTTTTCACACCTTTTCATGCTCCTCGTATTTTTCACACCTTTTCTGCATCTCGTGTTTTTCACACTTTTCATGCTCCGCGTATTTTTCACACCTTTTCCTGCTCCTCATATTTTTCAAAGGTTTTCGAGATCTTCGTATTTTTCAAACCGTTTCATGCTCCTCGTATGTTTCACAACTTTTCGTGCTCTTCATATTTTTCACACCTTTTCGTGCTCTTCATATTTTTCACACCTTTTCATGCTCCTCGTATTTTTCACACCTTTTCATGCTCCTCATATTTTTCATGCCTTTTCATGCTCCTTGTATTTTTCAAACCTTTTCATGTCCCTCTTATTTTTCTTACCTTTTCATGCTCCTCCTCTGTGTCAGACGTTTTCATGCTCTTCATATTTTTCAAACCTTTTAATGCTCTTCGTATTTTTCAGACCTTTTCATGCTCCTCGTATTCTTCACATCTTTTCATGGTCTTTGTATTTTTCAGATCTTTTCATGCTCCTCTTATTTTTCAACCTTTTCATGCTTCTTGTGTTGTTCACACCTTCTCATGCTCCGCATATTTTTTACACCTTTTTGTGTTCCTCCTATTTTTCACACGTTTTCGGGCTCTTCATATTTTTCACACCTTTTCGTGGTTCTCATATATTTCAGACCTTTTCGTGCTCTTCATAGTTTTCACACCTTTTCAGGCCCTTCGTATTTTTCAGACCTTTTCATGCTCCTCATATTTTTCACACCTTTTCATGCTCCTCGTATTTTTCACAAGTTTCCATGCTCCTCGTATTTTTCACACCTTTTCATGCTCCTTGTATTTTTCACACCTTTTCGTGCTCCTCCTATTTTTCTCACATTTTCGTGCTCTTCATATTTTTCAGACATTTTCTTGTTGTTCATATTTTTCACACCTTTTCAGGCTCTTCATATTTTTCACAAGTTTTCATGCTCCTCGTATTTATCAGGTCTTTTTATGCTCCTCGTAGTTTTCACAGCTTTTCGTGCTCCTCATATTTCTCAGAACTATTCATGCTCCTCGTATTTCTCAGACCTTTTCATGCTCCTCATATTTTTCAGACCTTTTCATGCTCCTTGTGTTTTTCAGACCTTTTCATGCTCTTCGTAATTTTCAGACTTTTTCAGGCTCGTCGTATTTTTCACACCTTTTCATGCTTCTCGTGTTGTTCACACCTTTTCATGCTCCGCGTATTTTTCACACCTTTTCATGCTTCTCCTATTTTTCACACGTTTTTGGGCTGTTCGTATTTTACACACCTTTTCGTGGTCCTCATATTTTTCAGACCTTTTCGTGCTCTTCATATTTTTCACACGGTTTCGAGATCTTCGTATTTTTCAAACCGTTTCATGCTCCTCGTATGTTTCACAACTTTTCATGCTCTTCATATTTTTCAGACCTTTTCATGCTCTGCATATTTTTCGACCTTTTCATGCTCTTCATATTTTTCAGACCTTTTCATGCTCTTCGTATTTTTCAGACCTTTTCTTGCTCCTCGTATTTTTCACACCTTTTCATGCTCCTCGTATTTTTCACACCTTCTCTGCTTCTCGTGTTTTTCCCACTTTTCGTGCTCCGCGTATTTTTCACACCTTTTCCTGCACCTCATATTTTTCACAAGTTTTCGAGATCATCGTATATTTCAAACCGTTTCATGCTCCTCGTATTTTTCACACCTTTTCATGCTCTTCATATTTTTCAGACCTTTTCATGCTCCTCGTATTTTTCAGACCTTTTCTTGCTCCTCGTATTTTTCACACCTTTTCATGCTCCTTGTATTTTTCACACCTTCTCTGCTTCTCGTGTTTTTCACACTTTTCATGCTCCGCGTATTTTTCACACCTTCTCCTGCACCTCATATTTTTCACAAGTTTTCGAGATCTTCGTATATTTCAAACCGTTTCATGCTCCTCGTATTTTTCACACCTTTTCATGCTCTTCATATTTTTCAGACCTTTTCATGCTCTTCATATTTTTCAGACCTTTTCATGCTCTTCATATTTTTCACAACTTTTCATGCTCTTCGTATTTTTCACAACTTTTCATGCTCCTCGTATTTTTCACAACTTTTCATGCTCCTCGTATTTTTCACACCTCTGTGTGCTCCTCGTATTTTTCAGGCCTTTTCGTGCTCTTTGTATTTTTAAGAACTTTTCTTGCTCCTCCTTTTTTCACACCTTTTCATGCTCCTCGTATTTTTGACACCTTTTGATGCTCCTCATATTTTTCACACCTTTTCATGCTCCTCGTATTTTTCACACCTCTGTGTGCTCCTCGTATTTTTCAGGCCTTTTCGTGCTCCTCATATTTTTCACAACTTTTCATGCTCCTCGTATTTTTCATACCTGTTCATGCTGCTCTGATTTTTGAGACCTTTTGATGCTCTTCATATTTTTCACACATTTTCATACTCTTCGTATTTCTCTGAGCTTTACATGCTCCTCGTATTTTTCACACCTATTCGTGCTCTTCATTTTTCACACGTTTTCATGTTCCTCCTTTTTTCACACCTAAAAGGTGTGAAAAATACGAGGAGCATGAAAATGTATGAAAAATTAGAGAAGCAAGAAAAAGTGTGAAAAATATGAGGAGCATGAAACGCTCAGAAAAATACGAGGACTATGAAAATGTGTGAAAAGTACGAGGAGCAAGAAAAGGTGTGAAAATGTCGAGGAGCATGAAAAGGTGTGAAAAATACGAGGAGCATGAAAAGGCCTCAAAAATAGGAGGAGCATAAAAAGGTGTGAAAAATATGAGGAGCATGAAAAGCTCAGAAAAATACGAGGACTATGCAAATGTGTGAAAAGTACGAGGAGCATGAAAAGGTCTGAAAAATATGAAGAGCATGAAAAGGTCTGAAAAATATGAAGAGCATGAAAAGGTCTGGAAAATATGAAGAGCATGAAAAGGTCTGAAAAATATGAGGAGCATGAAAAGGTGTGAAAAATACGAGGAGAATGGAAACGTGTGAAAAATACGAGGAGCATGAAAAGGTCTCAAAAATACGATGAGCTTGAAAAGGACTCAAAAATAGGAGGAGCATAAAAAGGTCTAAAAAGTATGAGGAGCATGAAAAGCTGTGAAAGATACAAGGAGCATGAAAAAGCCTGAAAAATAGGAGAAGCATGAAAAGGTGTGAAAAATACGAGGAGCATGAAAAGGTGTGAAAAATACGAGGAGCAAGAAAAGGTCTGAAAAATACGAGGAGCATGAAAAGGTCTGAAAAATATGAAGAGCATGAAAAGGTGTGAAAAATACGAGGAGCATGAAACGGTTTGAAATATACGATGATCTCGAAAACTTGTGAAAAATATGAGGTGCAGGAAAAGGTGTGAAAAATACGCGGAGCATGAAAAGTGTGAAAAACACGAGAGCAGAGAAAGGTGTGAAAAAAATACTGAAGGAGCATTGAAAAGGTGTGAAAAAATACAGGAGCAAAGAACACAGGTCTGAAAAAATACGAAGAGCATGAAAAGGTCTGAAAAATATGAAGAGCATGAAAAGGTCGAAAAATATGCAGAGCATGAAAAGGTCTGAAAAATATGAAGAGCATGAAAAGTTGTGAAACATACGAGGAGCATGAAACGGTTTGGAAAATACGAAGATCTCGAAACCGTGTGAAAAATATGAAGAGCACGAAAAGGTCTGAAAAATATGAGGACCACCGAAAAGGTGTGTAAAATACGAACAGCCCAAAAACGTGTGAAAAATAGGAGAAGCATGAAAAGGTGTGAAAAATACGCGGAGCATGAAAAGGTGTGAACAACACGAGAAGCATGAAAAGGTGTGAAAAATACGACGAGCCTGAAAAAGTCTGAAAATTACGAAGAGCATGAAAAGGTCTGAAAAACACAAGGAGCATGAAAAGGTCTGAAAAATATGAGGAGCATGAAAAGGTCTGAGAAATACGAGGAGCATGAATAGTTCTGAGAAATTTGAGGAGCACGAAAAGCTGTGAAAACTACGAGGAGCATAAAAAGACCTGATAAATACGAGGAGCATGAAAACTTGTGAAAAATATGAAGAGCCTGAAAAGGTGTGAAAAATATGAACAACAAGAAAATGTCTGAAAAATATGAAGAGCACGAAAATGTGAGAAAAATAGGAGGAGCACGAAAAGGTGTGAAAAATACAAGGAGCATGAAAAGGTGTGAAAAATACGAGGAGCATGGAAACTTGTGAAAAATACGAGGAGCATGAAAAGGTGTGAAAAATATGAGGAGCATGAAAAGGTCTGAAAAATACGAAGGGCCTGAAAAGGTGTGAAAACTATGAAGAGCACGAAAAGGTCTGAAATATATGAGAACCACGAAAAGGTGTGAAAAATATGAAGAGCCCGAAAACGTGTGAAAAATAGGAGGAACACAAAAAGGTGTAAAAAATATGCGGAGCATGAGAAGGTGTGAACAACACAAGAAGCATGAAAAGGTTGAAAAATATGAGGAGCATGAAAAGATCTGAAAAATACAAAGACCATGAAAAGATGTGAAGAATACGAGGAGCATGAAAAGGTCTGAAAAATACGAAGAGCATTAAAAGGTTTGAAAAATATGAAGAGCATGAAAACGTCTGACACAGAGGAGGAGCATGAAAAGGTAAGAAAAATAAGAGGGACATGAAAAGGTTTGAAAAATACAAGGAGCATGAAAAGGCATGAAAAATATGAGGAGCATGAAAAGGTGTGAAAAATACGAGGAGCATGAAAAGGTGTGAAAAATATGAAGAGCACGAAAAGGTGTGAAAAATATGAAGAGCACGAAAAGTTGTGAAACATACGAGGAGCATGAAACGGTTTGAAAAATACGAAGATCTCGAAAACCTTTGAAAAATATGAGGAGCAGGAAAAGGTGTGAAAAATACGCGGAGCATGAAAAGTGTGAAAAACACGAGATGCAGAAAAGGTGTGAAAAATACGAGGAGCATGAAAAGGTGTGAAAAACATGAGGAGGATGAAAAGTTGTGAAAAATACCAGGAGCATGAAAATGCCTGATACATACGAGGAGCATGAAAAGGTCTGAAAAATACGAAGAGCACGAAAAGGTCTGAAAAATACGAGGAGCATGACAAGGTGTGTAAAATATGCAGAGCATGAAAAGGTCTGAAAAATACGAAGAGCATGAAAAGGTGTGAAAAATACAAGGAGCATGAAAAGTTGTGAAAAATATGAGGAGCACGAAAAGGCCTGAAAAATACGAGGAGCACACAGAGGTGTGAAAAATACGAGGAGCATGAAAAGGTGTGAAAAATATGAGGAGCATCAAAAGGTGTCAAAAATACGAGGAGCATGAAAAGGTGTGAAAAAAGGAGGAGCAAGAAAAGTGCTTAAAAATACGAAGAGCACGAAAAGGCCTGAAAAATACGAGGAGCACGCAGAGGTGTGAAAAATACGAGGAGCATGAAAAGGTGTGAAAAACATGAGGAGCATCAAAAGGTGTCAAAAATAGGAGGATCCTGAACAGGTGTGAAAAATACGAGGAGCATGAAAAGTTGTGAAAAATATGAAGAGCATGAAAAGGTCTGAAAAATATGAAGAGCACGAAAAGGTGTGAAAAATATGAAGAGTACGAATAGGTCTGAAAAATACGAGGAGCCTGAAAAGGGGTGAGAAATACGAGGAGCATGAAAAGGTGTGAAAAATACGAGGAGCATGAAAATGTGTGAAAAATTAGAGAAGCAAGAAAAAGTGTGAAAAATATGAGGAGCATGAAACGCTCAGAAAAATACGAGGACTATGAAAATGTGTGAAAAGTACGAAGAGCAAGAAAAGGTGTGAAAATGTCGAGGAGCATGAAAAGGTGTGAAAAATACGAGGAGCATGAAAAGGCCTCAAAAATAGGAGGAGCATAAAAAGGTGTGAAAAATATGAGGATCATGAAAAGCTCAGAAAAATACGAGGACTATGCAAATGTGTGAAAAGTACGAGGAGCATGAAAAGGTCTGAAAAATATGAAGAGCATGAAAAGGTCTGAAAAATATGCAGAGCATGAAAAGGTCTGGAAAATATGAAGAGCATGAAAAGGTCTGAAAAATATGAGGAGCATGAAAAGGTGTGAAAAATACGAGGAGAATGGAAACGTGTGAAAAATACGAGGAGCATGAAAAGGTCTCAAAAATACGATGAGCTTGAAAAGGACTCAAAAATAGGAGGAGCATAAAAAGGTCTAAAAAATATGAGGAGCATGAAAAGCTGTGAAAGATACAAGGAGCATGAAAAAGCCTGAAAAATAGGAGGATCATGAAAAGGTCTGAAAAATTCGAGGGGCATGAAAAGTTGTGAAAACTACGAGCATGAAAACGTGTAAAAAATACGAGGAGCATGAACAGGTGTGAAAAATATGGGGAGCATGAAAAGGTGTGAATAATACGAAGAGCATGAAAAGGTCTGAAAAATATTAGGAGCATGAAAAGGTCTGAAAAGTAGGAAGAGCAAGAAAAGGTGTGAAAAAAGGAGGAACATGAAAACGTGTGAAAAATGAAGAGCACGAATAGGTGTGAAAAATACGAGGAGCATGTAAAGCTCAGAGAAATACGAAGAGTATGAAAATGTGTGAAAAATATGAAGAGCATCAAAAGGTCTCAAAAATCAGAGCAGCATGAACAGGTATGAAAAATACGAGGAGCATGAAAAGTTGTGAAAAATATGAGGAGCACGAAAAGGCCTGAAAAATACGAGGAGCACACAGAGGTGTGAAAAATACGAGGAGCATGAAAAGGTGTGAAAAATATGAGGAGCATCAAAAGGTGTCAAAAATACGAGGAGCATGAAAAGGTGTGAAAAAAGGAGGAGCAAGAAAAGTTCTTAAAAATACGAAGAGCACGAAAAGGCCTGAAAAATACGAGGAGCACACAGAGGTGTGAAAAATACGAGGAGCATGAAAAGTTGTGAAAAATACGAAGAGCATGAAAAGTTGTGAAAAATATGAAGAGCATGAAAAGGTCTGAAAAATATGAAGAGCATGAAAAGGTCTGAAAAATATGAAGAGCATGAAAAGGTGTGAAAAATACGAGGAGCATGAAACGGTTTGAAATATACGAAGATCTCGAAAACTTGTGAAAAATATGAGGTGCAGGAGAAGGTGTGAAAAATACGCGGAGCATGAAAAGTGTGAAAAACACGAGAAGCAGAGAAGGTGTGAAAAATACGAGGAGCATGAAAAGGTCTGTGAAATACGAGGAGCATGAATAGTTTTGAGAAATTCGAGGAGCACGAAAACCTGGGAAAACTACGAGGAGCATAAAAAGACCTGATAAATACGAGGAGCATGAAAACGTGTGAAAAATATGAAGAGCCTGAAAAGGTGTGAAAAATATGAAGAACAAGAAAATGTCTGAAATATATGAAGAGCACGAAAATGTGAGAAAAATAGGAGGAGCACGAAAAGGTGTGAAAAATACAAGGATCACGAAAAGGTGTGAAAAATACGAAGAGCCCGAAAACATGTGAAAAATAGGAGGAACACAAAAAGGTGTGAAAAATATGTGGAGCATGAGAAGGTGTGAACAACACAAGAAGCATGAAAAGGTTGAAAAATATGAGGAGCATGAAAAGATCTGAAAAATACGAAGAGCACGAAAGGTGTGAAAAATAGGAGGAACACGAAACCTTGTGAGAAACACGAGGAGCATGAAAAGGTGTGAAAAATACGAAGACCATGAAAAGATGTGAAGAATACGAGGAGCATGAAAAGGTCTGAAAAATACGAAGAGCATTAAAAGGTTTGAAAAATATGAAGAGCATGAAAACGTCTGACACAGAGGAGGAGCATGAAAAGGTAAGAAAAATAAGTGGGACATTAAAAGGTTTGAAAAATACAAGGAGCATGAAAAGGCGTGAAAAATATGAGGAGCATGAAAAGGTGTGAAAAATACGAGGAGCATGAAAAGGTGTGAAAAATATGAAGAGCACGAAAAGTTGTGAAACGTACGAGGAGCATGAAACGGTTTGAAAAATACGAAGATCTCGAAAACCTTTGAAAAATATGAGGAGCAGGAAAAGGTGTGAAAAATACGCGGAGCATGAAAAGTGTGAAAAACACGAGGAGCAAGAAAAGGTCTGAAAAATACGAAGAGCATGAAAAGGTCTGAAAAATATGAGGGACATGAAAAAGGTTTTGAAAAATACGAGGAGCATGAAAAGGCGTGAAAAACATGAGGAGCATGAAAATGTCTGAAAAATATGAGGAGGCATGAACAAGTTTGAAAAATATGAAGAGCCTGAAAAGGGTGTGAAAAATACGAGGAGCATGTAAAGATGTGTAAAATACGAGGAGCATGAAAAGTTGTTGAAAAATACGAAGAGCATGAAAAGGTGTGAAAAATGAAAGAGCATGAAAAGGTCTGAAAATATAGGAAGCATGAAAAAGGTTTGAAAAATATAAGAGCAGAAAAGGTGTGTGAAAAATACGAGGAGCATGAAAAGGTGTGAAAATACGAGGAGCAAGAAAAGGTCTTGAAAAATACGAAGAGCATGAAAAGGTCTGAAAAATATGAGGGACATGAAAAGGTTTGAAAAATACGAGGAGCATGAAAGGGCGTGAAAAACATGAGGAGCATGAAAATGTCTGAAAAATATGAGGAGCATGAACAAGTTTGAAAAATATGAAGAGCCTGAAAAGGTGTGAAAAATACGAGGAGCATGTAAAGATGTGTAAAATACAAGGAGCATGAAAAGTTGTGAAAAATACGAAGGGCATGAAAAGGTGTGAAAAATACGAAGAGCATGAAAAGGTCTGAAAAATATGAAGAGCATGAAAAGGTTTGAAAAATATGAAGAGCATGAAAAGGTGTGAAAAATACGAGGAGCATGAGACGGTTTGAAAAATATGAAGATCTCGAAAAAGTGTGAAAAATATGAAGAGCAGGAAAAGGTGTGAAAAATACGTGCAGCATGAAAAGTGTGAAAAACACGAGAAGCAGAAAAGGTGTGAAAAATATGAGGAGCATGAAAAGGTGTGAAAAATACGAGGAGCAAGAAAATGTGTGAAAAATACGAAGAGCATGAAAAGGTCTGAAAAATATGAAGAGCATGAAAAAGTCTGAAAAATATGAAGAGCATGAAAAGGTAAAAAAAAACCGAGGAGCATGAAAAGGTCTAAAAATACGAGGAGCATCAAAATGTCTGAAAAATACGAAGAGCACGAAAAGGTGTGAAAAATACGAGGAGCAAGAAAAGGTGTGAAAAATACGAAGAGCACGAAAAGGTGTGAAAAATATGAAGAGCACGAAAAGGTCTGAAAAATATGAGGACCACGAAAAGGTGTGAAAAATACGAAGAGCCCGAAAACGTGAGAAAAATAGGAGAAGCATGAAAAGGTGTGAAAAATACGACGAGCCTGAAAAAGTCCGAAAATTACGAAGAGCATGAAAAGGTCTGAAAAACACAAGGAGCATCAAAAGGTCTGAAAAATACGAGGAGCATGAAAAGGTCTGAGAAATACGAGGAGCATGAATAGCTCTGACAAATACGAGGAGCATGAAAAGGTGTGAAAACTACAAGGAGCATAAAAAGACCTGAAAAATACGAGGAGCATGAAAACGTGTGAAAAATGTGAAGAGCCTGAAAAGGTGTGAAAAATATGAAGAACAAGAAAATGTCTGAAAAATATGAAGAGCACGAAAATGTGAGTAAAATAGGAGGAGCACGAAAAGGTGTGAAAAATACAAGGAGCATGAAAAGGTATGAAAAATACGAGGACCATGAAAAGGTGTGAAAAATACGAGGAGCATGAAAAGGTGTGAAAAATACGAGAAGCATGAAAAGTGTGAAAAACACGAGATGCAGAAAAGGTGTGAAAAATACGAGGAACATGAACGGGCCTGAAAAATACGAGGAGCATGAAAAGGCGTGAAAAAAACGAGGAGCATGAAAATGTGTGAAAAATACGAGGAGCATGAAAAAGTCTGAAAAATATGAGGAGCACGAAAAGTTTTAAAAAACACAAGAAGCATGAAAAGATCTGAGAAATAAGAGGAGCATGAAAAGGGCTGAAAAATACGAGGAGCATGAAAAGGTCTGAGAAATACGAGGAGCATGAAAATGTCTGAAATATATGAAGAGCACAAAAAGGTCTGATAAATATGACGAACACGAAAAGCTGTGAATAGTACAAGGAGCATGAAAAGGTCTGAGAAATAGGAGCATGAAAAGGTCTGAAAAATACGAGGAGCATGAAAAGGTGTGAAAAATTTGAGGAGCATGAAAAGGTCTGAAAAATATGTGGAGCTAGAAAAATTTTGAAAAATATGAAGAGCCTGAAAAGGTGTGAATAATATGAAGAGCATGAAAAGGTGTAAAAAACACGAGGAACATGAAAAGTTGTGAAAAATACGAGGAGCATGAAGAGGTGTGAAAAATACGAGGAGCATGAAAAGGTGTGAAAAATACGAGGAGCATGAAATGGTTTGAAAAATATGAGGAGCATGAAAAGGTCTGAAAAATACGAAGAGCCTGAAAAGGTGTGAAAAATATGAAGAGCACGAAAAGGTCTGAAATATATGAGAACCATGAAAAGGTGTGAAAAATACAAGGATCATGAAAAGATGTGAAAAATACGAAGAGCCCGAAAACGTGTGAAAAATAGGAGGAACACAAAAAGGTGTGAAAAATACGCAGAGCATGAGAAGGTGTGCACAACACAAGAAGGATGAAAATTTTGAAAAATATGAGGAGCATGAAAAGATCTGAAAAATACGAAGAGCACGAAAGGTGTGAAAAATAGGAGGAGCAAGAAACCTTGTGAGAAAGAGGAGGAGCATTAAACGGTGTGAAAAATACGAAGACCATGAAAAGATGTGAAGAATACGAGGAGCATGAAAAGGTCTGAAAAATACGAAGAGCATTAAAAGGTTTGAAAAATATGAAGAGCATGAAAAGGTCTTAAACAGACGAGGAGCATGAAAAGGTAAGAAAAATAAGAGGAACATGAAAAGGATTGAAAAATACAAGGAGCATGAAAAGGCGTGAAAAATATGAGAAGCATGAACAAGTCTGAAAAATATGAAGAGCCTGAAAAGGCCTGAAAAATACGAAGAGCATGAAAAGCAGCAAAAAATGCGAGGAGCATGAAAAGGTCTGAGAAATAGGAGGAGCATAAAAAGGCCTGAAATATAAGAGGACCATAAAAAGGTCTGAAAAATACGAGGAGCATGAAAAGGTGTGAAAAATATGAGTAGCATGAAAAGGTGTGAAAAATTCGAGGAGCATGAAAAGTTCTGATAAATACGATGAGCATGAAAAGATCTGAGAAATAAAAGGAGCATGAAAAGGTGTGAAAAATACGAAGAGCATGAAAAGGTCTGAAATATATGAAGAGCATGAAAAGGTCTGAAAAATATGAGTAGCATGAAAAAGTCTTAGAAATACGAGGAGCATGAAAAGTTCTGACAAATACGAGGAGCATGAAAAGGTGTGAAAACTTCGAGGAGCATGAAAAGGTCGGAAAAATATGAGGAGCATGATAAAGTCTGAAAAATATGAAAAGCACGAAAAGTTGTGAAAAATTGGACGAACACAAAAAGTTGTGAAAAATACGAGGAGCATGAAAAGGTTTGAAAAATATGAAGAGCATGAAAAGGTCTGAAAAATATGAAGAGCATGAAAAGGTCTGAAAAATATGAGGAGCATGAAAACGTGTGAAAAGTACGAGGAGCATGAAACGGTCTAAAATATACGAAGAACGCGAAAACGTGTGAAAAATAGGAGGAGCAGAAAAAGGTGCGAAAAATATGCAGAGCATGAAAAGGTGTGAAATAACGAGGAGCATGAAAAGTTCTGAAAAATACGAGGAGCATGAAAAGCTGTGAAAAATACAGGGAGAATGAAAAGGTGTGAAATATTTGAAGAACAGGAAAAGGTGTGAAATATTCGAAGAGCATGACAAGGTGTGAAAAATCCGAGAAGCATGACAAGGTGTGAAAAATATAAACAGCATGAAAAGGTGTGAAAAATACGAGGAGCATAAAAAGGTGTGAAAAATACGAGGAGCATGAGAAGGTGTGAAAAAAAGAGTAGCATGAAAAAGTGTGAAAAATATGAAGAGCATGAAAAGGTGTGAAATATTCGAAGAGCAGGAAAAGATGTGAAATATTCGAAGAGCATGTCAAGGTGTGAAAAATCCGAGGAGCATGACAAGGTGTGAAAAATACGAGGAGCATGAAAAGGTCTGAAAAATACGAGGAGCATGAAAAGGTCTGAAAAATACGAGGAGCATGACAAGATGTAAAAAATACGAGGAGCAGGAAAAGGTGTGAAAAATACGAGGAGCATAAAATGTTGTGAAAAATTCGAACAGCCGGAAAGGTGTGAAAAGTATCAGGAGCATGAAAAGGTGTTAAAAATTTGAAGAGCAGGAAAAGGTGTGAAAAATACGAGGAGCATGAAAAGGTGTGAAAAATTCGAAGAGCAAGAAACGGTGTGAAAAATACGAGGAGCATGATAAGGTGTGAAAACTAGGAGGAGCATGAAAAGGTCTGAAAAATACGAGGAACATTAAAAGGTCTGAAAAATACGAGGAGCATGAAAACGTGTGAAAAATACGAGGAGCATGAAAAGGTGTGAAAAATACAAGGAGGATGATAGGGTGTGAAAAATACGAAGAGCAGGAAAAGGTGTGAAAAATAGAAGGATCATGAAAAGTTGTGAAAAAATCGAAGAGAAGGAAAAGGTCTGAAAAATAAGAGTAGCAGGAAAACGTGTGAAAAATACGTGGAGCATGAAATGGTGTCAAAAATACGAAGAGCGTGAAAAGGTGTGAGAAATATGAACAGGATGAAAAGGTGTGAAAAATACGAGGAGCATGATATGGTGTGAAAACTAGGAGGAGCATGAAAAGGTCTGAAAAATACGAGGAACATTAAAAGGTCTGAAAAATACGAGGAGCATGAAAACGTGTGAAAAATACGAGGAGCATGAAAAGGTGTGAAAAATACGAGGAGGATGATAGGTTGTGAAATATACGAAGAGCAGGAAAAGGTGCGAAAAATACAAGGATCATGAAAAGTTGTGAAAAAATCGAAGAGAAGGAAAAGGTGTGAAAAATAAGAGTAGCAGGAAAAGGTGTGAAAAATACGTGGAGCATGAAATGGTGTCAAAAATACGAAGAGCGTGAAAAGGTGTGAGAAATATGAACAGGATGAGAAGGTGTGAAAAATACGAGGAGCATGTCAAGGTGTGAAAAATTCGAGGAGCATGACAAGGTGTGAAAGATGCGAGCAGCATCAAACGGTCTGAAAAATACGCGGATCATGATAAGGTGTGAAAACTACGAGGAGCATGACAAGGTGTGAAAAATCCGAAGAGCATCATATGGTCTGAAAAATACGAGGAGCAGGAGAAGGTGTGAAAAATAAGAGGAAGAGGAAAAGGTGTGAAAAATTCAAAGAGCAGGAAAAGGTGTGAAAAACACGAGGAGCAGGAGAAGGTGTGAAATACGCAAAGAGCAGAAAATGGTGTGAAATGTACGAAGAGCATGACAAGCTGTGAAAAATCCGAGGAGCATGACAAGGTGTGAAAAATATGAGGAGCATGAAAAGGTGTGAAAAATACGAGGAGCATGATAAGGTGTGAAAAATATGAAGAGCAGGAAAGGTGTGAAAAATGCGAGGAACATGAAAAAGTGTGAAAAATACAAAGGGCAGGAAAAGGTGTGAAAAATACGAGGAGCAGGAAAAGGTGTGAAAAATACGAGGAGCAGGAAAAGGTGTCAAAAATACGAGGAGCAGGAAAAGGTGTGAAAAATATGAGCAGCAGGAAAAGGTGTGAAAAATACGAGGAGCAGGAAAAAATGTGAAAAATTCAAAGAGCAGGAAAAGGTGTGAAAAATATGAACATCATGAAATGGTGTTAAAAATACGAGGAGAATGAAAAGGTCTGAATTATACGAGGAGCATGACAAGGTGTAAAAAATACGAGGATCAGGAAAAGGTGTGAAAAATACGAGGAACATAAAAAGGTGTGAAAAATTCGAAGAGCAGGAAAAGGTGTGAAGAATACGAGGAGCATGAAAAGGTGTGAAAAATTCGAAAAGTTGGAAAATGTGTGAAAAATACGAGGAGCATGAAAAGAAGTGAAAAATCGAAGAGCAAGAAAACGTGAGAAAAATACGAGGAGCATGAAAAGGTGTGAAAAATTCGAAGAGCAGGAAAAGGTGTGAAAAATATATCAGCATGAAAAGGTTTCAAAAATATGAAGGTCATGAAATGGTCTGAAAAATACGAGGAGCATGAAAGGGTCTGAAAAATACGAGGAGCGTGAAAAGGTCTGAAAAATACGAGGAGCATGAAAAGGTTTGAAAAATACGTGGAGCATGAAAAGGTGTGAAAAATACGAGGAGCATGAAAAGGTGTGAGAAATTCGAAGAGCAGGAAAAGGTGTGAAAAATTCGAAGAGCAGGAAAAGGTGTGAAAAATACGAGAAGCATGAAAAGATGTAAAAAATTCGAAGAGCTGGAAAATGTGTGAAAAATATGAGGAGCATGAAAAGGTGTGAAAAATTCGAAGAGCAGGAAAAGGTGTGAAAAATATAAACAGCATGAAAAGGTATGAAAAATATGAAGGTCGTGAAATGGTCTGAAAAATACGAGGAGCATGAAAAAGTCTGAAAAATACGAGGAGCGTGAAAAGGTCTGAAAAATACAAGGAACATGAACAGGTTTGAAAAATACGTGGAGCATGAAAAGGTGTGAAAAATACGAGGAGCATTACTAGGTGTGAAAAATACATGGAGCACTAAAAGGTGTGAAAAATATGAAGAGAATGTAAAGGAGTGAAAAATTCGAAGAGCAGGAAAACGTGTGAAAAATACGAGGAGCATGAAAATGTGTGAAAGATCCGAGCAGCATCAAATGGTCTGAAAAATACGCGGATCATGATAAGGTGTGAAAACTATGAGGAGCATGACAAGGTGTGAAAAATCCGAGGAGCATCATATGGTCTGAAAAATACGAGGAGCAGGAGAAGGTGTGAAAAATAAGAGGAAGAGGAAAAGGTGTGAAAAATTCAAAGAGCAGGAAAAGGTGTGAAAAACACGAGGAGCAGGAGAAGGTGTGAAATACGCGAAGAGCAGAAAAAGGTGTGAAATGTCCGAAGAGCATGACAAGCTGTGAAAAATCCGAGGAGCATGACAAGGTGTGAAAAATATGAGGAGCATGAAAAGGTGTGAAAAATACGAGGAGCATGATAAGGTGTGAAAAATACGAAGAGCAGGAAAGGTGTGAAAAATGCGAGGAACATGAAAAAGTGTGAAAAATACAAAGGGCAGGAAAAGGTGTGAAAAATACAAGGAGCAGGAAAAGGTGTCAAAAATACGAGGAGCAGGAAAAGGTGTGAAAAATACGAGCAGCAGGAAGAGGTGTGAAAAATATGAGGAGCAGGAAAAAATGTGAAAAATTCAAAGAGCAGGAAAACGTGTGAAAAATATGAACATCATGAAATGGTGTTAAAAATACGAGGAGCATGAAAAGGTCTGAAATATACGAGGAGCATGATAAGGTGTAAAAAATACGAGGAGCAGGAAAAGGTGTGAAAAATACGAGGAACATAAAAAGGTGTGAAAATTTCGAAGAGCAGGAAAAGGTGTGAAAAATACGAGGAGCATGGAAAGGTGTGAAAAATTCGAAAAGTTGGAAAATGTGTGAAAAATACGAGGAGCATGAAAAGACGTGAAAAATTCGAAGAGCAAGAAAACGTGTGAAGAATACGAGGAGCATGAAAAGGTGTCAAAAATTCGAAGAGCAGGAAAAGGTTTGAAAAATATATCAGCATGAAAAGGTCTGAAAAATATGAAGGTCGTGAAATGGTCTGAAAAATACGAGGAGCATGAAAAGGTCTGAAAAATACGAGGAGCGTGAAAAGGTCTGAAAAATACGAGGAGCATGAAAAGGTTTGAAAAATATGTGGAGCATGACAAGGTGTGAAAAATACGAGGAGCATGAAATGGTGTGAGAAATTCGAAGAGCAGGAAAAGGTGTGAAAAATTCGAAGGGCAGGAAAAGGTGTGAAAAATAGGAGGAGCATGACAAGGTGTGAAAAATACGAGGAGCATGACAAGGTGTGAAAAATTCGAAGGGCAGGAAAAGGTGTGAAAAATAGGAGGAGCATGACAAGGTGTGAAAAATACGAGGAGCATGACAAGGTGTGAAAAATACGAGGAGCATGATAAGTTTAGAGAAAATATGAAGAGTAAGGAGAGGTGTGAAACATATGAAGAGCACGAAGAGTTCTGAAAAATACGAAGAGCACGAAAAGGTGGGAAAAAATACGAGGAGCAGAAAAGGCGTGAAAAATACGAGGAGCATGAAAAGGCATGAAAAATACGAGGAGCATGAAAACGTGTGAAAAATATGAGGAGCATGAAAAGCCGTGAAAAATAAGAGGAGCATGAAATGGCATGAAAAATACGAGGAGCATGAAAAGGTGTGAAAAATACGAGGAGCATGAAAGGTGTGAAAAATATGAAGAGCATGAAAAGGTGTGAAAAACACTAGGAGCATGAAAAGGTGTGAATAACACGAAGAGCAGGAAAAGGGGTGAAATATACCAGGAGCATGAAAACGTGTGAAAAATACGAAGGGCAGGAAAAGGTGTGAAAAATACGAGGAGCGGGAAAAGGTGTGAAAATTACGAGGAGAGTGAAAAGGTTTCGAAAAACGAAGAGCGTGAAAAGGTGTGAAAAATATGAAGAACGGGTAAAGATTTGAAAAATATGAGGAGCATGAAAAGGTCTGAAAAATATGAAGAGCAAAAAAAGGTGTGAAAAATATGAAGAGCATGAAAAGGCTTGAAAAATATGAAGACCAAGAAAAGCTGTGAAAAATATGAAGACCACGAAAAGGTCTGAAAAATATGAAGAGCACGAAATTTTGTGAAAAGACGAGGAGCATGACAAGGTGTGAAAAATACAAGGAGCATGAAAAGGTGTCAAGAATAAGAAGAGCGTGAAAAAGTGTGAAAAATACGAGGACCATGACAAGGTGTGAAAAATACGAGGAGCATGAAAAGGTGTGAAAAGTACGAGGAGCATGAAAAGGTGTGAAAAATTCAAAGAGCAGGAAAAGGTGTGAAAAATACGAGCAGCATGAAAAGGTGTGAAAAATACGAGGAGCATGACAAGGTGTGAAAAATACGAGGAGCAGGGAGAGGTGTGAAAAATACGAGCAGCATAAAAAGTTATGAAAAATTTGAAGAGCAGGAAAAGGTGTGAAAAATACGTGGAGCAGGGAAAGGTGTGAAAAATACGAGAAGCATGAAAAGGTGTGAAAAATACGAAGAGCAGGAAAAGGGGTGAAATATACCAGGGCATGAAAAGGTGTGAAAAATACGAAGGGCAGGTAAAGGTGTGAAAAATACGAGGAGCATGAAAAGTTGTCAAAAATACGAAGAGCGTGAAAATGTGTGAAAAATATGAAAAGCATGAGAAGGTCTGAAAAATATGAAGAGGATGAAATGTCTGTAAATATGAGGAACTAGAAAAGGTGTGAAAAATACGAAGAGCAGGCAAAGATGTGAAAAATACGAGGAGCATGAAAGTCTGAAAAATACGAGGAGCATGAATAGGTCTGAAAAATACGAGCAGCATGAAATGGTCTGAAAAATAAGAGGAGCATGACAAGGTGTGAATAATATGACCAGCATGTAAAGGTGTGAAAAATACAAAGGGCGTGAAAAGGTCTGAAAAATACGAGTAGCATGAAAAGGTGTGAAAAATACGAGGAGCATGAAAAGGTGTGAAAAATATGAGGAGCATGAAAAGGTGTGAAAAATACAGGAGAATGAAAAGTTGTGAAATATTCGAAGAGCAGGAAAAGGTGTGAAATATTCAAAGAGCGTGACAAGGTGTGAAAAATACGAGGAGCTTGAAAAGGTCTGAAAGATACAAGGAGCATGATAAGGTGTGAAAAGTACGAGGAGCATGAAAATGTCTGAAAAATAGGAGGAGATTTAAAGGCCTGAAAAATACGAGGAGCATGAAAAGTTGTGAAAAATATGAACAGCATGAAAAGGTGTGAAAAATACGAGGAGCATGAAAAGGTGTCAAAAATACGAAGAGCGTGAAAATGTGTGAAAAATATGAAAATCATGAAAAGGTCTGAAAAATATGAAGAGCATGAAATGTCTGTAAATACGAGGAACTAGAAAAGGTGTGAAAAATATGAAGAGCAGGCAAAGATGTGAAAAATACGAGGAGCATGAAGGTGTGAAAAATTCGAGGAGCATGACAAGGTGTGAAAAGTATGCGGAGCATGACAAGGTGTAAAAAATATGAAGAGCATGAAAAGTTGTGAAAAATACGACGAGCATGAAAATGTGTCAAAAATACGAGGAGCATGAAAAGTCCTGAAAAATTCGAGCAGCATGAAAAGGTCTGAAAAATACGAGGAGCATGAAAATTTGTGAAAAATACGAGGAGCATCAAAAGGTGTGAAAAATACGAGGAGCATGACAAGGTGTGAAAAATACGAGGAGCATAAAAAGTTATGAAAATTACGAAGAGCAGGAAAAGGTGTGAAAAATACGAGGAGCAGGGAAAGCTGTGAAAAATACGAGAAGCATGAAAAGGTGTGAAAAACACGAAGAGCAGGAAACGGGGTGAAGTATACCAGGAGCATGAAAGGGTGTGAAAAATACGAGGAGCGAAAAGGTGTGAAAATTACGAGGAGTGTGACAAGGTTTCGAAAAACGAAGAGCGTGAAAAGGTGTGAAAAATATGAAGAACGGGTAAAGATCTGAAAAATATGAGGAGCATGAAACGGTCTGAAAAATATGAAGAGCAAGAAAAGGTATGAAAAATATGAAAAGCATGAAAAGATTTGAAAAATATGAACAGCAAGAAAAGCTGTGAAAAATATGAAGACCACGAAAAGGTCTGAAAAATATGAAGAGCATGAAAAGGTATGAAAAATATGAAGAGCAAGAAAAGGTGTGAAAAATATGAAGAGCATGAAAAGGTCTGAAAAATTCGAGCGAGAAAAGTTGTGAAAAATACGAGGAGCACGAAAAGGTCTGGAAAATATGAAGAGCCTGAAAACGTGTGAAAAATATGAGGAGCACAAAAAGTCTGAAAAATATGAAGAGCACAAAAAGGTGTGAAAAATACGAGGAGCACAAAAGGTCTCAAAAACACGAGGAGCAAGAAAAGGTGTGAAAAATACGATTAGAATGAAAAGGTGTGAAAAATACAAGGAGCATGACAATGTGTAAAAAAAATGAGAAGAGCATGAAAAGGTGTGAAAAATACGAGGAGCATGAAAAGGTGTGAAAAATACAAGGAGCATGAAAAGGGTTGAAAAATACGAGGAGAACGAAAAGGTGTGAAAAATACGAGGAGCATGAAAAGGTGTGAAAAATATGAGGAGAATGAAAAGGTGTGAAAAATACAGGAGCATGAAAAGTTGTGAAATATTCGAAGAGCAGGAAAAGGTGTGAAATATTCAAAGAGCGTGACAAGGTGTGAAAAATCCGAGGAGCATGACAAGGTGTGAAAAATACGAGGAGCATGAAAAGGTCTGAAAGATACGAGGAGCATGATAAGGTGTGAAAAGTACGAGGAGCATGAAAAGGTGTGAAAAACACGAGGAGCATGACAAGGTGTGAAAAATTCGAAGGGCAGGAAAAGGTGTGAAAAATAGGAGGAGCATGACAAGGTGTGAAAAATACGAGGAGCATGACAAGGTGTGAAAAATACGAGGAGCATGATAAGTTTAGAGAAAATATGAAGAGTAAGAAGAGGTGTGAAACATATGAAGAGCATGAAAAGTTCTGAAAAATACGAAGAGCACGAAAAGGTGGGAAAAAATACGAGGAGCAGAAAAGGCGTGAAAAATACGAGGAGCATGAAAAGGCATGAAAAATACGAGGAGCATGAAAACGTGTGAAAAATATGAGGAGCATGAAAAGCCTTGAAAAATAAGAGGAGCATGAAATGGCATGAAAAATACGAGGAGCATGAAAAGGTGTGAAAAATACGAGGAGCATGAAAGGTGTGAAAAATATGAAGAGCATGAAAAGGTGTGAAAAACACTAGGAGCATGAAAAGGTGTGAATAACACGAAGAGCAGGAAAAGGGGTGAAATATACCAGGAGCATGAAAACGTGTGAAAAATACGAAGGGCAGGAAAAGGTGTGAAAAATACGAGGAGCGGGAAAAGGTGTGAAAATTACGAGGAGAGTGAAAAGGTTTCGAAAAACGAAGAGCGTGAAAAGGTGTGAAAAATATGAAGAACGGGTAAAGATTTGAAAAATATGAGGAGCATGAAAAGGTCTGAAAAATATGAAGAGCAAAAAAAGGTGTGAAAAATATGAAGAGCATGAAAAGGTTTGAAAAATATGAAGAGCAAGAAAAGCTGTGAAAAATATGAAGACCACGAAAAGGTCTGAAAAATATGAAGAGCACGAAATTTTGTGAAAAGACGAGGAGCATGACAAGGTGTGAAAAATACAAGGAGCATGAAAAGGTGTCAAGAATAAGAAGAGCGTGAAAAAGTGTGAAAAATACGAGGACCATGACAAGGTGTGAAAAATACGAGGAGCATGAAAAGGTGTGAAAAATACGAGGAGCATGAAAAGGTGTGAAAAATTCAAAGAGCAGGAAAAGGTGTGAAAAATACGAGGAGCATGAAAAGGTGTGAAAAATACGAGGAGCATGACAAGGTGTGAAAAATACGAGGAGCAGGGAGAGGTGTGAAAAATACGAGCAGCATAAAAAGTTATGAAAAATTCGAAGAGCAGGAAAAGGTGTGAAAAATACGTGGAGCAGGGAAAGGTGTGAAAAATACGAGAAGCATGAAAAGGTGTGAAAAATACGAAGAGCAGGAAAAGGGGTGAAATATACCAGGGCATGAAAAGGTGTGAAAAATACGAAGGGCAGGTAAAGGTGTGAAAAATACGAGGAGCATGAAAAGTTGTCAAAAATACAAAGAGCGTGAAAATGTGTGAAAAATATGAAAAGCATGAGAAGGTCTGAAAAATACGAAGAGGATGAAATGTCTGTAAATATGAGGAACTAGAAAAGGTGTGAAAAATACGAAGAGCAGGCAAAGATGTGAAAAATACGAGGAGCATGAAAGTCTGAAAAATACGAGGAGCATGAATAGGTCTGAAAAATACGAGCAGCATGAAATGGTCTGAAAAATAAGAGGAGCATGACAAGGTGTGAATAATATGACCAGCATGTAAAGGTGTGAAAAATACAAAGGGCGTGAAAAGGTGTGAAAAATACGAGTAGCATGAAAAGGTGTGAAAAATACGAGGAGCATGAAAAGGTGTGAAAAATACAGGAGCATGAAAAGTTGTGAAATATTCGAAGAGCAGGAAAAGGTGTGAAATATTCAAAGAGCGTGACAAGGTGTGAAAAATACGAGGAGCTTGAAAAGGTCTGAAAGATACAAGGAGCATGATAAGGTGTGAAAAGTATGAGGAGCATGAAAATGTCCGAAAAATAGGAGGAGCATTTAAAGGCCTGAAAAATACGAGGAGCATGAAAAGTTGTGAAAAATATGAACAGCATGAAAAGGTGTGAAAAATACGAGGAGCATGAAAAGGTGTCAAAAATACGAAGAGCGTGAAAATGTGTGAAAAATATGAAAATCATGAAAAGGTCTGAAAAATATGAAGAGCATGAAATGTCTGTAAATACGAGGAACTAGAAAAGGTGTGAAAAATATGAAGAGCAGGCAAAGATGTGAAAAATACGAGGAGCATGAAGAGGTGAAAAATTGAGGAGCATGACAAGGTGTGAAAAGTATGCGGAGCATGACAAGGTGTAAAAAATATGAAGAGCATGAAAAGTTGTGAAAAATACGACGAGCATGAAAATGTGTCAAAAATACGAGGAGCATGAAAAGTCCTGAAAAATTCGAGCAGCATGAAAAGGTCTGAAAAATACGAGGAGCATGAAAATTTGTGAAAAATACGAGGAGCATCAAAAGGTGTGAAAAATACGAGGAGCATGACAAGGTGTGAAAAATACGAGGAGCATAAAAAGTTATGAAAATTACGAAGAGCAGGAAAAGGTGTGAAAAATACGAGGAGCAGGGAAAGCTGTGAAAAATACGAGAAGCATGAAAAGGTGTGAAAAACACGAAGAGCAGGAAACGGGGTGAAGTATACCAGGAGCATGAAAGGGTGTGAAAAATACGAGGAGCGAAAAGGTGTGAAAATTACGAGGAGTGTGACAAGGTTTCGAAAAACGAAGAGCGTGAAAAGGTGTGAAAAATATGAAGAACGGGTAAAGATCTGAAAAATATGAGGAGCATGAAACGGTCTGAAAAATATGAAGAGCAAGAAAAGGTATGAAAAATATGAAAAGCATGAAAAGATTTGAAAAATATGAACAGCAAGAAAAGCTGTGAAAAATATGAAGACCACGAAAAGGTCTGAAAAATATGAAGAGCATGAAAAGGTATGAAAAATATGAAGAGCAAGAAAAGGTGTGAAAAATATGAAGAGCATGAAAAGGTCTGAAAAATTCGAGCGAGAAAAGTTGTGAAAAATACGAGGAGCACGAAAAGGTCTGGAAAATATGAAGAGCCTGAAAACGTGTGAAAAATATGAGGAGCACGAAAAGTCTGAAAAATATGAAGAGCACAAAAAGGTGTGAAAAATACGAGGAGCACAAAAGGTCTCAAAAACACGAGGAGCAAGAAAAGGTGTGAAAAATACGATTAGAATGAAAAGGTGTGAAAAATACAAGGAGCATGACAATGTGTAAAAAAAATGTGAAGAGCATGAAAAGGTGTGAAAAATACGAGGAGCATGAAAAGGTGTGAAAAATACAAGGAGCATGAAAAGGGTTGAAAAATACGAGGAGAACGAAAAGGTGTGAAAAATACGAGGAGCATGAAAAGGTGTGAAAAATATGAGGAGAATGAAAAGGCGTGAAAAATACAGGAGCATGAAAAGTTGTGAAATATTCGAAGAGCAGGAAAAGGTGTGAAATATTCAAAGAGCGTGACAAGGTGTGAAAAATCCGAGGAGCATGACAAGGTGTGAAAAATACGAGGAGCATGAAAAGGTCTGAAAGATACGAGGAGCATGATAAGGTGTGAAAAGTACGAGGAGCATGAAAAGGTGTGAAAAACACGAGGAGCATGACAAGGTGTGAAAATTTCGAAGGGCAGGAAAAGGTGTGAAAAAAAGGAGGAGCATGACAAGGTGTGAAAAATACGAGGAGCATGACAAGGTGTGAAAAATATGAGGAGCATGATAAGTTTAGAGAAAATATGAAGAGTAAGAAGAGGTGTGAAACATATGAAGAGCATGAAAAGTTCTGAAAAATACGAAGAGCACGAAAAGGTGGGAAAAAATACGAGGAGCAGAAAAGGCGTGAAAAATACGAGGAGCATGAAAAGGCATGAAAAATACGAGGAGCATGAAAACGTGTGAAAAATATGAGGAGCATGAAAAGCCTTGAAAAATAAGAGGAGCATGAAATGGCATGAAAAATACGAGGAGCATGAAAAGGTGTGAAAAATACGAGGAGCATGAAAGGTGTGAAAAATAGGAAGAGCATGAAAAGGTGTGAAAAACACTAGGAGCATGAAAAGGTGTGAAAACACGAAGAGCAGGAAAAGGGGTGAAATATACCAGGAGCATGAAAACGTGTGAAAAATACGAAGGGCAGGAAAAGGTGTGAAAAATACGAGGAGCGGGAAAAGGTGTGAAAATTACGAGGAGCATGAAAGGTGTGAAAAATATGAAGAGCATGAAAAGGTGTGAAAAACACTAGGAGCATGAAAAGGTGTGAAAACACGAAGAGCAGGAAAAGGGGTGAAATATACCAGGAGCATGAAAACGTGTGAAAAATACGAAGGGCAGGAAAAGGTGTGAAAAATACGAGGAGCGGGAAAAGGTGTGAAAATTACGAGGAGAGTGAAAAGGTTTCGAAAAACGAAGAGCGTGAAAAGGTGTGAAAAATATGAAGAACGGGTAAAGATTTGAAAAATATGAGGAGCATGAAAAGGTCTGAAAAATACTAGGAGCATGAAAAGGTGTGAATAATATGAGCAGCATGAAAAAGTGTGAAAAATATGAACAGCGTGAAAAGGTCTGAAATATACGAGAAGCGTGAAAAGGTGTGAAAAATACGAGGAGCATGAAAAGTTGTGAAAAATACGAGGAGCATGAAAAGGTGTGAAAAATTTGAGGAGCATGAAAAGGTGTGAGAAATACAAGGAGCATGAAAGGTGTCAAAAATAAGAAGAGCGTGAAAAAGTTTGAAAAATACGAGGACCATGACAAGGTGTGAAAAATACGAGGAGCATGAAAAGGTGTGAAAAATACGAGGAGCATGATAAGGTGTGAAAAGTACGAGGAGCATGAAAATGTGTGCAAAATAGGAGGAGCATGAAAAGGCCTGAAAAATACGAGGAGCATGAAAAGGGTTGAAAAATACAAGGAGCAATAAAAGGTGTGAAAAATACGAGGAGCATGAAAAGGTCTGAAAAATAAGAGGAGCATGAAAAGGTCTGAAAAATACGAGCAGCATGAAATGGTCTGAAAAATAGGAGGAGCATGACAAGGTGTGTATAATATGACCAGCATGTAAAGGTGTGAAAAATATGAAGGGAGTGAAAAGGTTTGAAAAATATGAGGAGCATGAAAAGGTCTGAAAAATAAGAGTAGCATGAAAAGGTGTGAAAAATACGAGGAGCATGAAATGGTGTGAAAATACGAAGAGCAGGAAAAGGTGCAAAAAATATGAGGATCATGAAAAAGTGTGAAAAAATCGAAAGCATGAATAGATTTGAAAAATACGTGGAGCAGGAAAAGCAGTGAAAAATGCGAGGAGCATGAAAAGATGTCCAAAATACGAAGAGCATGAAAAGATGTGAAAAATACGAGGAGCAGAAAAGGTGTGAAAAATACGAGGATCATGAAAAGGCATGAAAAATACGAGGAGCATGAAAAGCTGTGAAAAATATGAGGAGCATGAAAAGGCTTGAAAAATAAGAGGAGCATGAAATGGCATGAAAAATACGAGGAGTATGAAAAGGTGTGAAAAATACGAGGAGCATGAAAGGTGTGAAAAATATGAAGAGTATGAAAAGGTGTGAAAAATACTAGGAGCATGAAAAGGTGTGAAAAATAGGAAGAGCATGCAAAAGTGTGAAAAATAAGAGGAGCATGACAAGGTGTGAAAAACTCGAAGAGCAGGAAAAGGTGTGAAAAATATGAGGAGCATGTCAAGGTGTGAAAAATACGAGGGGCATGACAAGCTATGAAAAATACGAGGAGCATGAAACGGTGTGAAAAATTCGAGGAGCATGAAAAGGTGTGAAAAATTTGAAGAGCAGGAAAAGGTGTGAAAAATTCGAAGAGCCGGAAAAGGTGTGAAAAATACAAGGAGCAGAAAAGGTTTGAAAAATACGAGGAGCATGAAAAGGTGTGAAAAATATAGGAGCATGAGAAGTTGTGAAATATTCGAAGAGCAGGAAAAAGGTGTGAAATATTCGAAGAGCATGACAAGTTGTGAAAAATCCGAGGAGCATGACAAGGTGTGAAAAATACGAGGAGCATGAAAAGGTCTGAAAAATACGAGGAGCATGATAAGGGGTGAAAACGACGAGGAGCATGAAAAGGTCTGAAAAATACTAGGAGCATGAAAAGGTGAGAATAATATGAACAGCATGAAAAGGTGTGAAAAATATGAAGAGCGTGAAAAGGTCTGAAATATACAAGGAGCATGAAAAGGTGTCAAAAATAAGAAGAGCGTGAAAAGGTGTGAAAAATACGAGGACCATGACAAGTTGTGAAAAATACGAGGAGCATGAAAAGGTGTGAAAAATTCAAAGAACAGGAAAAGGTGTGAAAAATACGAG
This sequence comes from Cervus canadensis, assembly GCF_019320065.1. Classification (NCBI taxonomy): domain Eukaryota; kingdom Metazoa; phylum Chordata; class Mammalia; order Artiodactyla; family Cervidae; genus Cervus; species Cervus canadensis. The sequence goes on along the minus strand of NC_057399.1, from coordinate 67,207,974 downwards.
CAGCATGAAAAGGTGTGAAAAATACGAGGAGCATGACAAGGTGTGAAAAATACGAGGAGCAGGAAGAGGTGTGAAAATTAGGAGGAGCGTGAAAACTTTTCAAAAATACGAACAGCATGAAAAGGTGTGAAAAGTATGAAGAGCGGGTAAAATCTGAAAAATACGAGGAGCATGAAAAGGTCTGAAAAATATGCAGAGCAAGAAAAGGTGTGAAAAATATGAAGAGCATGAAAAGGTCTGAAAAATATGAAGAGCAAGAAAAGGTGTGAAAAATATGAAGACCACGAAAAGGTCTGAAAAATATGAAGAGCATGAAAAGGTGTGAAAAATATGAAGAAGAAGAAAAGGTGTGAAAAATATGAAGAGCATAAAAAGGTCTGAAAAATATGAAGAGCACGAAATTTTCTGAAAAATAGGAGGAGCATAAAAAGGTGTGAAAAATACGAGGAGCATGACAAGGTGTGAAAAATACAAGGAGCATGAAATGGTGTCAAAAATAAGAAGAGCGTGAAAAGGTGTGAAAAATACGAGGACCATGACAAGGAGTGAAAAATACGAGGAGCATGAAAAGGTGTGAAAAATACGAGGAGCATGAAAAGGTGTGAAAAATTCAAAGTGCAGGAAAAGGTGTGAAAAATACGAGCAGCATGAAAAGGTGTGAAAAATACGAGGAGCATGACAAGGTGTGAAAAATACGAGGAGCAGGAAGAGGTGTGAAAAAAAAGAGCAGCATAAAAAGTTATGAAAAATTCGAGGAGCAAGAAAAGGTGTGAAAAATACGAGGAGCAGGGAAAGGTGTGAAAAATACGAGAAGCATGAAAAGGTGTGAAAAATCGAAGAGCAGGAAAAGGGGTGAAATATACCAGGAGCATGAAAAGGTGTGAAAAATACGAAGGGCAGGTAAAGGTGTGAAAAATACGAGGAGCATGAATATGCGTGAAAAATATGAAAAGCATGAAAAGGTCAGAAAAATACAAAGAGCATGAAATGTCTGTAAATACGAGGAGCTAGAAAAGGTGTGAAAAATATGAAGAGCAGGCAAAGATGTGAAAAATACGAGGAGCATGAAAAGGTGTGAAAAATTCGAGGAGCATGAAGGTCTGAAAAATACGAGGAGCATGATAAGGGGTGAAAACTACGAGGAGCATGAAAAGGTCTAAAAAATACGAGCAGCATGAAATGGTCTGAAAAATAGGAGGAGCATGACAAGGTTTGAATAATATGACCACCATGTAAAGGTGTGAAAAATATGAAGGGCGTGAAAAGGTTTGCAAAATATGAGCAGCATGAAAAGGTGTGAAAAATACTAGGCGCATGACAAGGTGTGAAAAATACGAGGAGCATGATAAGTTTAGAAAAATATGAAGAGAAATAAGAGGTGTGAAACATATGAAGAGCACGAAAAGTTCTGAAAAATACGAAGAGCACGAAAAGGTGTGAAAAAATACAAGGAGCAGAAAAGGCATGAAAAATACGCGGAGCATGAAAAGGCATGAAAAATACGAGGAGCATGAAAAGGTGTGAAAAATTGGAGGAGCACGAAAAGGTGTGAAAAATACGTGGAGCATGAAAAGGTGTGAAAAATACGAGGAGCATGAAAAATTGTTAAAAATAAGAGGAGCATGAAAAGGTCTGAGAAATAGGAGGAGCATAAAAAGGTCTGAAAAATCCGAGGAGCATGAAAAATTGTGAAAAATACGAGGAGCATGAAAAAGTGTGAAAATATGAGGAGCATAAAATGGTCTGAAAAATACGATGAGCACGAAAAGTTCTGGAAAATATGAAGAGCCTGAAAAGGTGTGAAAAATATGAGGAGCACGAAAAGTCTGAAAAATATGAAGAGCACGAAAACGTGTGAAAAATGCGAGGAGCACAAAAGGTCTCAAAAATACGAGTAGCATGAAACGGTGTGAAAAATACGAGGAGCATGAAAAGGTGTGGAAAATACGAGGAGCATGAAAAGGTCTGAAAAATTCGAGGAGCATAAAAAGTTCTGAGAAATACAAGGAGCATTTAAAAATCTGAGAAATCAGACGAGCATGAAAAGGTCTGAGTAATAAGAGGAGCATGATAAAGTCTGAAAAATACGAGGACCATGAAAATGTCTGAAAAATATGAATAGCTTGAAAAGGTGTGAAAAATACGAAAAGCGTGAAACGGTCTGAAAAATACGAAGAGCCCGAAAACGTTTGAAAAATTGGAGGAGCACAAAAAGGTGTGAATAATACAAGGAGCATGAAAAGGTGTGAAAAATATGAAGAGCACGAAAAGTTGTGAAAAATACGAGGAGCATGAAATGGCTTGAAATGTACGAGTAACACGAAAAGGTGTCAATAATACGAGGAGCATGAAAAGGTCTGAAAAATAATAGGAGCATGAAAAGTTCTGAAAAATACGAAAGCACGAAAAGTTGTGAAAAATAGGAGGAGCAATAAAAGGCCTGAAAAATACGAGTAGAATGAAAAGGCGTGAAAAATACGAGGAGATTGAAAAGGCGTGAAATATACGAGTAGCATGCAAAGGCGTGAAAAATGCGAGGAGCTTGAAAAAGCGTGAAAAATACGAGGAGCATGAAAAATTGTGAAAGATAAGAGGAGCATGAAAAGGTCTGAGAAATAGGAGGAGCATAAAAAGGTCTGAAAAATCCGAAGAGCATGAAAAATTGTGAAAAATACGAGGAGCATGAAGAGGTGTGAAAAATACGAGTAGTATAAAAAGGTCTGAAAAATACGAGGAGCACGAAAAGGTTTGTAAAATATGAAGAGCCTGAAAAGGTGTGAACAATATGAGGAGCATGAAAAGTCTGAAAAATATGAAGAGCACGAAAAGGTGTGAAAAATACGTGCAGCATTAAAAGGTGTGAAAAATACGAGGAGCATGAAAAGGTGTGGAAAATACGAGGAGCATGAAAAATTTTGGAAAATACGAGGAGCAGGAAAAGGTCTGAAAAATTCGAGGAGCATAAAACGTTCTGAGAAATACGAAGAGCAATTAAAATCTGAGAAATACGAGGAGCATGAAAAGGTCTGAGAAATAAGAGGAGCATGGTAAAGTCTGAAAAATACAAAGAGCCCGAAAAGATGGGAAAAATAGGAGGAGCACGAAAAGGTGTGAAATATACGAGGATCATGAAAATTTGTGAAAAAAACGAGGAGCACGAAAAGGTCTAGAAAACATGAAGAGCCTGAAAACGTGTGAAAAATATGAGGAGCATGAAAAGTCTGTAAAATATGAAGAGCACTAAAAGGTGTGAAATATACGAGGAGCACAAAAGGTCTCAAAAATACGAGGAGCATGGATAGGTGTGAAAAATACGAGGAGAATGACAAGGTGTGAAAAATACGAGGAGCATGAAAATGTGTCAAAATACGAAGAGCGTGAAAAGGTGTGACATATAAAGAGAGCTTGAAAAGGTCTGAAAAATACGAGGAGCATGAAAAGTTGTGAAAAATACGAGGAGCATGAAGAGCTGTGAGAAATACGAGGAGCATGAGAAAGTGTGAAAAATTCGAAGAGCAGGAAAAGTTGTGAAAAATACAAGGAGCATCAAAAGGTGTGAAAAGTATGAAGAGCAGGAAAAGGTGCGAAAAATACGATTATCATGAAAAGGTGTAAAAAAATCAAAGAGCAGGAAAAGGTGTGAACAATACGAGGAGCATGAAAAGATGTGAAAAATACGAGGAGCACGAAAAGGTCTGAAAAATATGAAGAGCATGAAAAGGTCTGAAAAATATGAGGAGCATGAAAAGGTCTGAAAAATATGAAGAGCATGAAGAGGTCTGAAAAATATGAAGAGCATGAAAAGGTCTGAAAAATATGAAGAGCAGGAAAAGGTGTGAATAATACGACGAGCATGAAAAGGTGTCAAAAATACGAGGAGCATGAAAAGGGTTGAAAAATACGACGAGCATGAAAAGGTCGGAAAAATATGAAGAGCAAGAAAAGCTGTGAAAAATATGAAGACCACGAAAAGGTCTGAAAAATATGAAGAGCATGAAAAGGTGTGAAAAATATGAAGAGCACGAAAAGGTGTGAAAAATGGGAGGAGCACGAAATGGTGTGAAAAATACGAGGAGCATGAAAAGGTCTGAAAAATACGAGGTGCATGAAAAGGTCTGAAAAATACGAGGAGCATGATAAGGGGTGAATACTACGAGGAGTATGAAAATGTCTGAAAAATACTAGGAGCATGAAAAGGTGTGTATAATATGAACAGCATGAAAAGGTGTGAAAAATATGAAGAGCGTGAAAAGGTCTGAAATATATGAGAAGCGTGAAAAGGTGTGAAAAATACGAGGAGAATGAAAATTTGTGAAAAATACGAGGAGCATGAAAAGGTGTGAAATATACAAGGAGCATGAAAAGGTGTCAAAAATAAGAAGAGCTTGAAATGGTGTGAAAAATACGAGGAGCATGACAAGGTGTGAAAAATACGAGGAGCATGAAAAGGTGTGAAAAATACGAGGAGCATGAAAAGGTGTGAAAAATTCAAAGGGCAGGAAAAGGTGTGAAAAATACGAGCAGCATGAAAAGGTGTGAAAAATACGAGGAGCATGACAAGGTGTGAAATATACGAGGAGCAGGAAGAGGTGTGAAAAATACGAGCAGCATAAAAAGTTATGAAAAATTCGAAGAGCAGGAAAAGGTGTGAAAAATACGAAGAGCAGGGAAAGGTGTGAAAAATACAAGAAGCATGAAAAGGTGTGAAAAATACGAAGAGCAGGAAAAGGGGTGAAATATACCAGGAGCATGAAAACGTGTGAAAAATACGAAGGGCAGGAAATGGTGTGAAAAATACGAGGAGCGGGATAGGGTGTGAAAATTACAAGGAGCGTGAAAAGTTTTCAAAAATCCGAAGAGCGTGAAAAGGTGTGAAAAGTATGAAGAGCGTGTAAAATTCTGAAAAATACGAGGAGCATTAAAAGGTCTGAAAAATATGAAGAGCAAGAAAGGGTGTGAAAAATATGAAGAGCATGAAAAGGTCTGAAAAATATGAAGAACAAGAAAAGGTGTGAAATAATGAAGAGCATGAAAAGGTCTGAAAAATCCGAGGAGCATGAAAAATTGTGAAAAATACGAGGAGCATGAAGAGGTGTGAAAAGTATGAAGAGCAGGAAAAGGTGCGAAAAATACGATTATCATGAAAAGGTGTAAAAAAACCGAAGAGCATGAAAAGGTGTGAAAAATACGAGGAGCATGAAAAGCTGTGAAAAATACGAGGAGCATGTAAAGGTCTGAAAAATATGAAGAGCATGAAAAGGTGTGAAAAATATGAAGAGCATGAAAAGGTGTGAAAAATATGAAGAGCATGAAAAGTTGTGAAAAATATGAAGAGCATGAAAAGGTCTGAAAAATACGAGGAGCATGAAAATGTCTGAAAAATATGAAGAGCATGAAAAGGTCTCAAAAATATGAAGAGCATGAAAAGGTTTGAGAAATACGAGGAGCATGAATAGGTCTGAAAAATGCAAGGAGCATGAAAAGGTCTGAAAAATATGAAAAGCATGAAAAGGTCGGACAAATATGAAGAGTATGAAAAGGCCTGAAAAACACGAAAAGCCTGAAAAGGTGTGAAAAATACAAAGAGCATGAAAATGTCTTAAAAATATGATGAGCACGAAAAGGTCTGAAAAATATGAGGAACACGAAAAGGTGTGAAAAATAGGAGTATCACAAAAACGTGTTAAAATCCGAGGAGCAGGAAAAGGTGAGAAAAATACGAGGAGCATGAAAAGGTTTGAAAAATCCGAGGATCAGGAAAAGGTGTGAAAAATAGGATGAGCATGAAGAGGTGTAAAAAACACAAGGAGAATGAAAAGGTGTGAAAAATATGAAGAGCATGAAAAGGTCTGAAAAATATGAAGGACGTGAAATGGTCTGAAAAATACGAGGAGCATGAAAAGGTCTGAAAAATACGAGGAGCGTGAAAAGGTCTGAAAAATACGAGGAGCATGAAAAGGTGTGAAAAATACGAGGAGCATGAAAAGGTGTGAAATATACGAGGAGCATGAAAAGGTGTGAAAAATACATGGAGCACTAAAAGGTGTGAAAAATATGACGAGCATGAAAAGGTGTGAAATATTTGAAGAGCAGGAAAAGATGTGAAATGTTCGAAGACCATGACAAGCTGTGAAAAATCCGAGGAGCATGAAAAGGTCTGAAAAATACGAGGAGCATGAGAAGGTCTGAAAAATACGAGGAACTCGAAAATGTGTTAAAAATAAGAAGAGCATGAAAAGGTCTGAAAAATATGAAGAGCATGAAAAGGTGTGAAAAGTTCGAGGAGCATGAGAAGGTGTGTAAAATACGCGGAGCATGACAATGTGTAAAAAATATGAAGAGCATGAAAAGGTGTGAAAAATACGAGGAGCATGAAATGGTGTGAAAAATATGAAGAGCATGAAAAGGTGTGAAAAATTCGAGGAGCATGACAAGGTGTGTAAAATACGCGGAGCATGACAATTTGGGAAAAATATGAAGAGCATGAAAAGGTATGAAAAATACAAGGAGCATGAAAAGGGTTGAAAAATACGAGGAGCACGAAAAGGTGTGAAAAATACGAGGAGCATGAAAAGGGTTGAAAAATACGAGGAGCACGAAAAGGTGTGAAAAATACGAGGAGCATGAAACGGTCTGAAAAATACGAGGAGCATGAAAAGGTCTGAAAAATACGAGGAGCATGAAAAGGTCTGAAAAATACTAGGAGCATGAAAAGGTGTGAATAATATGAGCAGCATGAAAAAGTGTGAAAAATATGAACAGCGTGAAAAGGTCTGAAATATACGAGAAGCGTGAAAAGGTGTGAAAAATACGAGGAGCATGAAAAGTTGTGAAAAATACGAGGAGCATGAAAAGGTGTGAAAAATACGAGGAGCATGAAAAGGTGTGAAATATACAAGGATCATGAAAGGTGTCAAAAATAAGAAGAGCGTGAAAAAGTTTGAAAAATACGAGGACAATGACAAGGTGTGAAAAATACGAGGAGCATGAAAAGGTGTGAAAAATACGAGGAGCATGATAAGATGTGAAAAGTACGAGGAGCATGAAAATTTGTGCAAAATAGGAGGAACATGAAAAGGCCTGAAAAATACGAGGAGCATGAAAAGGGTTGAAAAATACGAGGAGCAATAAAAGTTGTGAAAAATACGAGGAGCATGAAAAGGTCTGAAAAATAAGAGGAGCATGAAAAGGTCTGAAAAATACGAGCAGCATGAAATGGTCTGAAAAATAGGAGAGCATGACAAGGTGTGTATAATATGACCAGCATGAAAAGGTGTGAAAAATATGAAGGGAGTGAAAAGGTTTGAAAAATATGAGGAGCATGAAAAGGTCTGAAAAATAAGAGTAGCATGAAAAGGTGTGAAAAATACGAGGAGCATGAAATGGTGTGAAAATACGAAGAGCAGGAAAAGGTGCGAAAAATATGAGGATCATGAAAAAGTGTGAAAAAATCGAAAGCATGAATAGATTTGAAAAATACGTGGAGCAGGAAAAGCAGTGAAAAATACAAGGAGCATGAAAAGATGTCAAAAATACGAAGAGCACGAAAAGATGTGAAAAATACGAGGAGCAGAAAAGGTGTGAAAAATACGAGGATCATGAAAAGGCATGAAAAATACGAGGAGCATGAAAAGCTGTGAAAAATATGAGGAGCATGAAAAGGCTGGAAAAATAAGAGGAGCATGAAATGGCATGAAAAATACGAGGAGTATGAAAAGGTGTGAAAAATACGAGGAGCATGAAAGGTGTGAAAAATATGAAGAGTATGAAAAGGTGTGAAAAATACTAGGAGCATGAAAAGGTGTGAAAAATAGGAAGAGCATGCAAAAGTGTGAAAAATAAGAGGAGCATGACAAGGTGTGAAAAACTCGAAGAGCAGGAAAAGGTGTGAAAAATATGAGGAGCATGTCAAGGTGTGAAAAATACGAGGGGCATGACAAGCTATGAAAAATACGAGGAGCATGAAACGGTGTGAAAAATTCGAGGAGCATGAAAAGGTGTGAAAAATTCGAAGAGCAGGAAAAGGTGTGAAAAATTCGAAGAGCCGGAAAAGGTGTGAAAAATACAAGGAGCAGAAAAGGTTTGAAAAATACGAGGAGCATGAAAAGGTGTGAAAAATATAGGAGCATGAGAAGTTGTGAAATATTCGAAGAGCAGGAAAAGGTGTGAAATATTCGAAGAGCATGACAAGTTGTGAAAAATCCGAGGAGCATGACAAGGTGTGAAAAATACGAGGAGCATGAAAAGGTCTGACAAATACGAGGAGCATGATAAGGGGTGAAAACGACGAGGAGCATGAAAAGGTCTGAAAAATACTAGGAGCATGAAAAGGTGAGAATAATATGAACAGCATGAAAAGGTGTGAAAAATATGAAGAGCGTGAAAAGGTCTGAAATATACAAGGAGCATGAAAAGGTGTCAAAAATAAGAAGAGCGTGAAAAGGTGTGAAAAATACGAGGACCATGACAAGTTGTGAAAAATACGAGGAGCATGAAAAGGTGTGAAAAATTCAAAGAACAGGAAAAGGTGTGAAAAATACGAGCAGCGTGAAAAGGTGTGAAAAATACGAGGAGCATGACAAGGTGTGAAAAATACGAGGAGCAGGAAGAGGTGTGAAAATTAGGAGGAGCGTGAAAACTTTTCAAAAATACGAACAGCATGAAAAGGTGTGAAAAGTATGAAGAGCGGGTAAAATCTGAAAAATACGAGGAGCATGAAAAGGTCTGAAAAATATGCAGAGCAAGAAAAGGTGTGAAAAATATGAAGAGCATGAAAAGGTCTGAAAAATATGAAGAGCAAGAAAAGGTGTGAAAAATATGAAGACCACGAAAAGGTCTGAAAAATATGAAGAGCATGAAAAGGTGTGAAAAATATGAAGAAGAAGAAAAGGTGTGAAAAATATGAAGAGCATAAAAAGGTCTGAAAAATATGAAGAGCACGAAATTTTCTGAAAAATAGGAGGAGCATAAAAAGGTGTGAAAAATACGAGGAGCATGACAAGGTGTGAAAAATACAAGGAGCATGAAATGGTGTCAAAAATAAGAAGAGCGTGAAAAGGTGTGAAAAATACGAGGACCATGACAAGGAGTGAAAAATACGAGGAGCATGAAAAGGTGTGAAAAATACGAGGAGCATGAAAAGGTGTGAAAAATTCAAAGTGCAGGAAAAGGTGTGAAAAATACGAGGAGCGTGAAAAGGTGTGAAAAATACGAGGAGCATGACAAGGTGTGAAAAATACGAGGAGCAGGAAGAGGTGTGAAAAAAAAGAGCAGCATAAAAAGTTATGAAAAATTCGAGGAGCAAGAAAAGGTGTGAAAAATACGAGGAGCAGGGAAAGGTGTGAAAAATACGAGAAGCATGAAAAGGTGTGAAAAATACGAAGAGCAGGAAAAGGGGTGAAATATACCAGGAGCATGAAAAGGTGTGAAAAATACGAAGGGCAGGTAAAGGTGTGAAAAATACGAGGAGCATGAAAATGCGTGAAAAATATGAAAAGCATGAAAAGGTCAGAAAAATACAAAGAGCATGAAATGTCTGTAAATACGAGGAGCTAGAAAAGGTGTGAAAAATATGAAGAGCAGGCAAAGATGTGAAAAATACGAGGAGCATGAAAAGGTGTGAAAAATTCGAGGAGCATGAAGGTCTGAAAAATACGAGGAGCATGATAAGGGGTGAAAACTACGAGGAGCATGAAAAGGTCTAAAAAATACGAGCAGCATGAAATGGTCTGAAAAATAGGAGGAGCATGACAAGGTGTGAATAATATGACCACCATGTAAAGGTGTGAAAAATATGAAGGGCGTGAAAAGGTTTGAAAAATATGAGCAGCATGAAAAGGTGTGAAAAATACTAGGCGCATGACAAGGTGTGAAAAATACGAGGAGCATGATAAGTTTAGAAAAATATGAAGAGAAATAAGAGGTGTGAAACATATGAAGAGCACGAAAAGTTCTGAAAAATACGAAGAGCACGAAAAGGTGTGAAAAAATACAAGGAGCAGAAAAGGCATGAAAAATACGCGGAGCATGAAAAGGCATGAAAAATACGAGGAGCATGAAAAGGTGTGAAAAATTGGAGGAGCACGAAAAGGTGTGAAAAATACGTGGAGCATGAAAAGGTGTGAAAAATACGAGGAGCATGAAAAATTGTTAAAAATAAGAGGAGCATGAAAAGGTCTGAGAAATAGGAGGAGCATAAAAAGGTCTGAAAAATCCGAGGAGCATGAAAAATTGTGAAAAATACGAGGAGCATGAAAAAGTGTGAAAATATGAGGAGCATAAAATGGTCTGAAAAATACGATGAGCACGAAAAGTTCTGGAAAATATGAAGAGCCTGAAAAGGTGTGAAAAATATGAGGAGCACGAAAAGTCTGAAAAATATGAAGAGCACGAAAACGTGTGAAAAATGCGAGGAGCACAAAAGGTCTCAAAAATACGAGTAGCATGAAACGGTGTGAAAAATACGAGGAGCATGAAAAGGTGTGGAAAATACGAGGAGCATGAAAAGGTCTGAAAAATTCGAGGAGCATAAAAAGTTCTGAGAAATACAAGGAGCATTTAAAAATCTGAGAAATCAGACGAGCATGAAAAGGTCTGAGTAATAAGAGGAGCATGATAAAGTCTGAAAAATACGAGGACCATGAAAATGTCTGAAAAATATGAATAGCTTGAAAAGGTGTGAAAAATACGAAAAGCGTGAAACGGTCTGAAAAATACGAAGAGCCCGAAAACGTTTGAAAAATTGGAGGAGCACAAAAAGGTGTGAATAATACAAGGAGCATGAAAAGGTGTGAAAAATATGAAGAGCACGAAAAGTTGTGAAAAATACGAGGAGCATGAAATGGCTTGAAATGTACGAGTAACACGAAAAGGTGTCAATAATACGAGGAGCATGAAAAGGTCTGAAAAATAATAGGAGCATGAAAAGTTCTGAAAAATACGAAAGCACGAAAAGTTGTGAAAAATAGGAGGAGCAATAAAAGGCCTGAAAAATACGAGTAGAATGAAAAGGCGTGAAAAATACGAGGAGATTGAAAAGGCGTGAAATATACGAGTAGCATGCAAAGGCGTGAAAAATGCGAGGAGCTTGAAAAAGCGTGAAAAATACGAGGAGCATGAAAAATTGTGAAAGATAAGAGGAGCATGAAAAGGTCTGAGAAATAGGAGGAGCATAAAAAGGTCTGAAAAATCCGAAGAGCATGAAAAATTGTGAAAAATACGAGGAGCATGAAGAGGTGTGAAAAATACGAGTAGTATAAAAAGGTCTGAAAAATACGAGGAGCACGAAAAGGTTTGTAAAATATGAAGAGCCTGAAAAGGTGTGAACAATATGAGGAGCATGAAAAGTCTGAAAAATATGAAGAGCACGAAAAGGTGTGAAAAATACGTGCAGCATTAAAAGGTGTGAAAAATACGAGGAGCATGAAAAGGTGTGGAAAATACGAGGAGCATGAAAAATTTTGGAAAATACGAGGAGCAGGAAAAGGTCTGAAAAATTCGAGGAGCATAAAACGTTCTGAGAAATACGAAGAGCAATTAAAATCTGAGAAATACGAGGAGCATGAAAAGGTCTGAGAAATAAGAGGAGCATGGTAAAGTCTGAAAAATACAAAGAGCCCGAAAAGATGGGAAAAATAGGAGGAGCACGAAAAGGTGTGAAATATACGAGGATCATGAAAATTTGTGAAAAAAACGAGGAGCATGAAAAGGTCTAGAAAACATGAAGAGCCTGAAAACGTGTGAAAAATATGAGGAGCATGAAAAGTCTGTAAAATATGAAGAGCACTAAAAGGTGTGAAATATACGAGGAGCACAAAAGGTCTCAAAAATACGAGGAGCATGGATAGGTGTGAAAAATACGAGGAGAATGACAAGGTGTGAAAAATACGAGGAGCATGAAAATGTGTCAAAATACGAAGAGCGTGAAAAGGTGTGACATATAAAGAGAGCTTGAAAAGGTCTGAAAAATACGAGGAGCATGAAAAGTTGTGAAAAATACGAGGAGCATGAAGAGCTGTGAGAAATACGAGGAGCATGAGAAAGTGTGAAAAATTTGAAGAGCAGGAAAAGTTGTGAAAAATACGAGGAGCATCAAAAGGTGTGAAAAGTATGAAGAGCAGGAAAAGGTGCGAAAAATACGATTATCATGAAAAGGTGTAAAAAAATCAAAGAGCAGGAAAAGGTGTGAACAATACGAGGAGCATGAAAAGATGTGAAAAATACGAGGAGCACGAAAAGGTCTGAAAAATATGAAGAGCATGAAAAGGTCTGAAAAATATGAGGAGCATGAAAAGGTCTGAAAAATATGAAGAGCATGAAGAGGTCTGAAAAATATGAAGAGCATGAAAAGGTCTGAAAAATATGAAGAGCAGGAAAAGGTGTGAATAATACGACGAGCATGAAAAGGTGTCAAAAATACGAGGAGCATGAAAAGGGTTGAAAAATACGACGAGCATGAAAAGGTCGGAAAAATATGAAGAGCAAGAAAAGCTGTGAAAAATATGAAGACCACGAAAAGGTCTGAAAAATATGAAGAGCATGAAAAGGTGTGAAAAATATGAAGAGCACGAAAAGGTGTGAAAAATGGGAGGAGCACGAAATGGTGTGAAAAATACGAGGAGCATGAAAATGTCTGAAAAATACGAGGTGCATGAAAAGGTCTGAAAAATACGAGGAGCATGATAAGGGGTGAATACTACGAGGAGTATGAAAATGTCTGAAAAATACTAGGAGCATGAAAAGGTGTGTATAATATGAACAGCATGAAAAGGTGTGAAAAATATGAAGAGCGTGAAAAGGTCTGAAATATATGAGAAGCGTGAAAAGTGTGAAAAATACGAGGAGAATGAAAATTTGTGAAAAATACGAGAAGCATGAAAAGGTGTGAAATATACAAGGAGCATGAAAAGGTGTCAAAAATAAGAAGAGCGTGAAAAGGTGTGAAAAATACGAGGAGCATGACAAGGTGTGAAAAATACGAGGAGCAGGAAAAGGTGTGAAAAATACGAGGAGCATGAAAAGGTGTGAAAAATTCAAAGGGCAGGAAAAGGTGTGAAAAATACGAGGAGCATGAAAAGGTGTGAAAAATACGAGGAGCATGACAAGGTGTGAAAAATACGAGGAGCAGGAAGAGGTGTGAAAAAGAAGAGCAGCATAAAAAGTTATGAAAAATTCGAGGAGCAAGAAAAGGTGTGAAAAATACGAGGAGCAGGGAAAGGTGTGAAAAATACGAGAAGCATGAAAAGGTGTGAAAAATACGAAGAGCAGGAAAAGGGGTGAAATATACCAGGAGCATGAAAACGTGTGAAAAATACGAAGGGCAGGAAATGGTGTGAAAAATACGAGGAGCGGGATAGGGTGTGAAAATTACAAGGAGCGTGAAAAGTTTTCAAAAATCCGAAGAGCGTGAAAAGGTGTGAAAAGTATGAAGAGCGTGTAAAATTCTGAAAAATACGAGGAGCATTAAAAGGTCTGAAAAATATGAAGAGCAAGAAAGGGTGTGAAAAATATGAAGAGCATGAAAAGGTCTGAAAAATATGAAGAACAAGAAAAGGTGTGAAATAATGAAGAGCATGAAAAGGTCTGAAAAATCCGAGGAGCATGAAAAATTGTGAAAAATACGAGGAGCATGAAGAGGTGTGAAAAGTATGAAGAGCAGGAAAAGGTGCGAAAAATACGATTATCATGAAAAGGTGTAAAAAAATCGAAGAGCATGAAAAGGTGTGAAAAATACGAGGAGCATGAAAAGATGTGAAAAATACGAGGAGCATGTAAAGGTCTGAAAAATATGAAGAGCATGAAAAGGTGTGAAAAATATGAAGAGCATGAAAAGGTGTGAAAAATATGAAGAGCATGAAAAGTTGTGAAAAATATGAAGAGCATGAAAAGGTCTGAAAAATATGAATAGCATGAAAATGTCTGAAAAATATGAAGAGCATGAAAAGGTCTCAAAAATATGAAGAGCATGAAAAGGTTTGAGAAATACGAGGAGCATGAATAGGTCTGAAAAATGCAAGGAGCATGAAAAGGTCTGAAAAATATGAAAAGCATGAAAAAGTCGGACAAATATGAAGAGTATGAAAAGGCCTGAAAAACACGAAAAGCCTGAAAAGGTGTGAAAAATACAAAGAGCATGAAAATGTCTTAAAAATATGATGAGCACGAAAAGGTCTGAAAAATATGAGGAACACGAAAAGGTGTGAAAAATAGGAGTATCACAAAAACGTGTTAAAATCCGAGGAGCAGGAAAAGGTGAGAAAAATACGAGGAGCATGAAAAGGTTTGAAAAATCCGAGGATCAGGAAAAGGTGTGAAAAATAGGATGAGCATGAAGAGGTGTAAAAAACACAAGGAGAATGAAAAGGTGTGAAAAATATGAAGAGCATGAAAAGGTCTGAAAAATATGAAGGACGTGAAATGGTCTGAAAAATACGAGGAGCATGAAAAGGTCTGAAAAATACGAGGAGCGTGAAAAGGTCTGAAAAATACGAGGAGCATGAAAAGTGGTGAAAAATACGAGGAGCATGAAACGGTGTGAAAAATACGAGGAGCATGAAAAGGTGTGAAAAATACATGGAGCACTAAAAGGTGTGAAAAATATGAAGAGCATGAAAAGGTGTCAAATATTTGAAGAGCAGGAAAAGCTGTGAAATGTTTGAAGACCATGACAAGCTGTGAAAAATCCGAGGAGCATGAAAAGGTCTGAAAAATACGAGGAGAATGAGAAGGTCTGAAAAATACGAGGAACTAGAAAATGTGTGAAAAATAAGAAGAGCATGAAAAGGTCTGAAAAATATGAAGAGCATGAAAAGGTGTGAAAAGTTCGAGGAGCATGAGAAGGTGTGTAAAATACGCGGAGCATGACAATGTGTAAAAAATATGAAGAGCATGAAAAGGTGTGAAAAATACGAGGAGCATGAAAAGGTGTGAAAAATATGAAGAGCATGAAAAGGTGTGAAAAATTCGAGGAGCATGACAAGGTGTGTAAAATACGCGGAGCATGACAATTTGGGAAAAATATGAAGAGCATGAAAAGGTATGAAAAATACAAGGAGCATGAAAAGGGTTGAAAAATACGAGGAGCACGAAAAGGTGTGAAAAATACGAGGAGCATGAAAAGGGTTGAAAAATACGAGGAGCACGAAAAGGTGTGAGAAATACGAGGAGCATGAAACGGTCTGAAAAATACGAGGAGCATGAAAAGGTCTGAAAAATACGAGGAGCATGAAAAGGTCTGAAAAATACTAGGAGCATGAAAAGGTGTGAATAATATGAACAGCATGAAAAAGTGTGAAAAATATGAACAGCGTGAAAAGGTCTGAAATATACGAGAAGCGTGAAAAGGTGTGAAAAATACGAGGAGCATGAAAAGTTGTGAAAAATACGAGGAGCATGAAAAGGTGTGAAAAATACGAGGAGCATGAAAAGGTGTGAAAAATACAAGGAGCATGAAAGGTGTCAAAAATAAGAAGAGCGTGAAAAAGTTTGAAAAATACGAGGACCATGACAAGGTGTGAAAAATACGAGGAGCATGAAAAGGTGTGAAAAATACGAGGAGCATGATAAGGTGTGAAAAGTACGAGGAGCATGAAAATGTGTGCAAAATAGGAGGAGCATGAAAAGGCCTGAAAAATACGAGGAGCATGAAAAGGGTTGAAAAATACAAGGAGCAAGAAAAGGTGTGAAAAATACGAGGAGCATGAAAAGGTCTGAAAAATAAGAGGAGCATGAAAAGGTCTGAAAAATACGAGCAGCATGAAATGGTCTGAAAAATAGGAGGAGCATGACAAGGTGTGTATAATATGACCAGCATGTAAAGGTGTGAAAAATATGAAGGGAGTGAAAAGGTTTGAAAAATACGAGGAGCATGAAAAGGTCTGAAAAATAAGAGTAGCATGAAAAGGTGTGAAAAATACGAGGAGCATGAAATGGTGTGAAAATACGAAGAGCAGGAAAAGGTGCAAAAAATATGAGGATCATGAAAAAGTGTGAAAAAATCGAAAGCATGAATAGATTTGAAAAATACGTGGAGCAGGAAAAGCAGTGAAAAATACGAGGAGCATGAAAAGATGTCAAAAATACGAAGAGCATGAAAAGATGTGAAAAATACGAGGAGCAGAAAAGGTGTGAAAAATACGAGGATCATGAAAAGGCATGAAAAATACGAGGAGCATGAAAAGCTGTGAAAAATATGAGGAGCATGAAAAGGCTGGAAAAATAAGAGGAGCATGAAATGGCATGAAAAATACGAGGAGTATGAAAAGGTGTGAAAAATACGAGGAGCATGAAAGGTGTGAAAAATATGAAGAGTATGAAAAGGTGTGAAAAATACTAGGAGCATGAAAAGGTGTGAAAAATAGGAAGAGCATGCAAAAGTGTGAAAAATAAGAGGAGCATGACAAGGTGTGAAAAACTCGAAGAGCAGGAAAAGGTGTGAAAAATATGAGGAGCATGACAAGGTGTGAAAAATACGAGGGGCATGACAAGGTGTGAAATATACGAGGAGCAGGAAGAGGTGTGAAAAATACGAGCAGCATAAAAAGTTATGAAAAATTCGAAGAGCAGGAAAAGGTGTGGAAAATACGAGGAGCATGAAAAATTTTGGAAAATACGAGGAGCAGGAAAAGGTCTGAAAAATTCGAGGAGCATAAAACGTTCTGAGAAATACGAAGAGCAATTAAAATCTGAGAAATACGAGGAGCATGAAAAGGTCTGAGAAATAAGAGGAGCATGGTAAAGTCTGAAAAATACAAAGAGCCCGAAAAGATGGGAAAAATAGGAGGAGCACGAAAAGGTGTGAAATATACGAGGATCATGAAAATTTGTGAAAAAAACGAGGAGCACGAAAAGGTCTAGAAAACATGAAGAGCCTGAAAACGTGTGAAAAATATGAGGAGCATGAAAAGTCTGTAAAATATGAAGAGCACTAAAAGGTGTGAAATATACGAGGAGCACAAAAGGTCTCAAAAATACGAGGAGCATGGATAGGTGTGAAAAATACGAGGAGAATGACAAGGTGTGAAAAATACGAGGAGCATGAAAATGTGTCAAAATACGAAGAGCGTGAAGAGGTGTGACATATAAAGAGAGCTTGAAAAGGTCTGAAAAATACGAGGAGCATGAAAAGTTGTGAAAAATACGAGGAGCATGAAGAGCTGTGAGAAATACGAGGAGCATGAGAAAGTGTGAAAAATTCGAAGAGCAGGAAAAGTTGTGAAAAATACGAGGAGCATCAAAAAGTGTGAAAAGTATGAAGAGCAGGAAAAGGTGCGAAAAATACGATTATCATGAAAAGGTGTAAAAAAATCAAAGAGCAGGAAAAGGTGTGAACAATACGAGGAGCATGAAAAGATGTGAAAAATACGAGGAGCACGAAAAGGTCTGAAAAATATGAAGAGCATGAAAAGGTCTGAAAAATATGAAGAGCATGAAAAGGTCTGAAAAATATGAAGAGCATGAAGAGGTCTGAAAAATATGAAGAGCACGAAATTTTGTGAAAAATAGGAGCATGAAAAGGTGTGAAAAATACGAGGGGCATGAAAAAGTCTGAAAAATATGAGGTGCATGAAAAGGTCTGAAAAATATGAGAAGCATGAAAAGGTCTGAAAAATATGAAGAGCTTGAAAAGGTCTGAAAAATATGAAGAGCATGAAAAGGTTTGAGAAATACGAGGAGCATGAAAAGGTCCGAAAAATGCAAGGAGCATGAAAAGGTCTGAAAAATATGAAGAGCATGAAAAGGTCTGAAAAATATGAAGAACATGAAAAGGTCGGAAAAATATGAAGAGCAAGAAAGGGTCTGAAACATACGACGAGCATGAAAAGGCCT
The DNA here is from genome assembly GCF_019320065.1 of Cervus canadensis. Taxonomy (NCBI): domain Eukaryota; kingdom Metazoa; phylum Chordata; class Mammalia; order Artiodactyla; family Cervidae; genus Cervus; species Cervus canadensis. The sequence goes on along the minus strand of NC_057399.1, from coordinate 67,190,148 downwards.
GAAAAACACGAAAAGCCTGAAAAGGTGTGAAAAATACAAAGAGCGTGAAAATGTCTTAAAAATATGATGAGCACGAAAAGGTCTGAAAAATATGAGGAACATGAAAAGGTGTGAAAAATAGGAGTATCACAAAAACGTGTGAAAAATCCGAGAAGCATGAAGTTGAGAAAAATACGAGGAGTATGAAAACGTGTGAAAAATCCGAGGATCAGGAAAAGGTGTGAAAAATAGGATGAGCATGAAGAGGTGTAAAAAACACGAGGAGTATGAAAAGGTGTGAAAAATATGAAGAGCATGAAAAGGTCTGAAAAATATGAAGGCCGTGAAATGGTGTGAAAAATACGAGGAGCATGAAAAGTTCTGAAAAATAGGAGGAGAGTGAAAAGGTCTGAAAAATACGAGGAGCATGAAAAGTTGTGAAAAATACGAGGAGCATGAAAAGGTGTGAAAAATACGAGGAGCATGAAAAGGTGTGAAAAATAGGAAGAGCATGAAAAGGTCTGAAAATTATAAAGGCCGTGAAATGGTCTGAAAAATACGAGGAGCATGAAAAGGTCTGAAAAATACGAGGAGCGTGAAAAGGTCTGAAAAATACGAGGAGCATGAAAAGTTGTGAAAAATACGAGGAGCATGAAAAGGTGTAAAAAACACGAGGAGCATGAAAAGGTGTGAAAAATACATGGAGCACTAAAAGGTGTGAAAAATATGAAGAAAATTCGAGCAGCATGAAAAGGTCTGAAAAATACGAGGAGCATGAAAATTTGTGAAAAATACGAGGAGCATCAAAAGGTGTGAAAAATACGAGGAGCATGACAAGGTGTGAAAAATACGAGGAGCATAAAAAGTTATGAAAATTACGAAGAGCAGGAAAAGGTGTGAAAAATACGAGGAGCAGGGAAAGCTGTGAAAAATACGAGAAGCATGAAAAGGTGTGAAAAACACGAAGAGCAGGAAACGGGGTGAAGTATACCAGGAGCATGAAAGGGTGTGAAAAATACGAGGAGTGTGACAAGGTTTCGAAAAACGAAGAGCGTGAAAAGGTGTGAAAAATATGAAGAACGTGTAAAGATCTGAAAAATATGAGGAGCATGAAACGGTCTGAAAAATATGAAGAGCAAGAAAAGGTATGAAAAATATGAAAAGCATGAAAAGATTTGAAAAATATGAACAGCAAGAAAAGCTGTGAAAAATATGAAGACCACGAAAAGGTCTGAAAAATATGAAGAGCATGAAAAGGTATGAAAAATATGAAGAGCAAGAAAAGGTGTGAAAAATATGAAGAGCATGAAAAGGTCTGAAAAATTCGAGCGAGAAAAGTTGTGAAAAATACGAGGAGCACGAAAAGGTCTGGAAAATATGAAGAGCCTGAAAACGTGTGAAAAATATGAGGAGCACAAAAAGTCTGAAAAATATGAAGAGCACAAAAAGGTGTGAAAAATACGAGGAGCACAAAAGGTCTCAAAAACACGAGGAGCAAGAAAAGGTGTGAAAAATACGATTAGAATGAAAAGGTGTGAAAAATACAAGGAGCATGACAATGTGTAAAAAAAATGTGAAGAGCATAAAAAGGTGTGAAAAATACGAGGAGCATGAAAAGGTGTGAAAAATACAAGGAGCATGAAAAGGGTTGAAAAATACGAGGAGAACGAAAAGGTGTGAAAAATACGAGGAGCATGAAAAGGTGTGAAAAATATGAGGAGAATGAAAAGGTGTGAAAAATACAGGAGCATGAAAAGTTGTGAAATATTCGAAGAGCAGGAAAAGGTGTGAAATATTCAAAGAGCGTGACAAGGTGTGAAAAATCCGAGGAGCATGACAAGGTGTGAAAAATACGAGGAGCATGAAAAGGTCTGAAAGATACGAGGAGCATGATAAGGTGTGAAAAGTACGAGGAGCATGAAACGGTGTGAAAAACACGAGGAGCATGACAAGGTGTGAAAATTTCGAAGGGCAGGAAAAGGTGTGAAAAAAAGGAGGAGCATGACAAGGTGTGAAAAATACGAGGAGCATGACAAGGTGTGAAAAATACGAGAAGCATGATAAGTTTAGAGAAAATATGAAGAGTAAGAAGAGGTGTGAAACATATGAAGAGCATGAAAAGTTCTGAAAAATACGAAGAGCACGAAAAGGTGGGAAAAAATACGAGGAGCAGAAAAGGCGTGAAAAATACGAGGAGCATGAAAAGGCATGAAAAATACGAGGAGCATGAAAAGGTGTGAAAAATATGAGGAGCATGAAAAGCCTTGAAAAATAAGAGGAGCATGAAATGGCATGAAAAATACGAGGAGCATGAAAAGGTGTGAAAAATACGAGGAGCATGAAAGGTGTGAAAAATATGAAGAGCATGAAAAGGTGTGAAAAACACTAGGAGCATGAAAAGGTGTGAAAACACGAAGAGCAGGAAAAGGGGTGAAATATACCAGGAGCATGAAAACGTGTGAAAAATACGAAGGGCAGGAAAAGGTGTGAAAAATACGAGGAGTGGGAAAAGGTGTGAAAATTACGAGGAGAGTGAAAAGGTTTCGAAAAACGAAGAGCGTGAAAAGGTGTGAAAAATATGAAGAACGGGTAAAGATTTGAAAAATATGAGGAGCATGAAAAGGTCTGAAAAATATGAAGAGCAAAAAAAGGTGTGAAAAATATGAAGAGCATGAAAAGGCTTGAAAAATATGAAGACCAAGAAAAGCTGTGAAAAATATGAAGACCACGAAAAGGTCTGAAAAATATGAAGAGCACGAAATTTTGTGAAAAGACGAGGAGCATGACAAGGTGTGAAAAATACAAGGAGCATGAAAAGGTGTCAAGAATAAGAAGAGCGTGAAAAAGTGTGAAAAATACGAGGACCATGACAAGGTGTGAAAAATACGAGGAGCATGAAAAGGTGTGAAAAGTACGAGGAGCATGAAAAGGTGTGAAAAATTCAAAGAGCAGGAAAAGGTGTGAAAAATACGAGCAGCATGAAAAGGTGTGAAAAATACGAGGAGCATGACAAGGTGTGAAAAATTCGAGGAGCAGGGAGAGGTGTGAAAAATACGAGCAGCATAAAAAGTTATGAAAAATTTGAAGAGCAGGAAAAGGTGTGAAAAATACGTGGAGCAGGGAAAGGTGTGAAAAATACGAGAAGCATGAAAAGGTGTGAAAAATACGAAGAGCAGGAAAAGGGGTGAAATATCCCAGGGCATGAAAAGGTGTGAAAAATACGAAGGGCAGGTAAAGGTGTGAAAAATACGAGGAGCATGAAAAGTTGTCAAAAATACGAAGAGCGTGAAAATGTGTGAAAAATATGAAAAGCATGAGAAGGTCTGAAAAATACGAAGAGGATGAAATGTCTGTAAATATGAGGAACTAGAAAAGGTGTGAAAAATACGAAGAGCAGGCAAAGATGTGAAAAATACGAGGAGCATGAAAGTCTGAAAAATACGAGGAGCATGAATAGGTCTGAAAAATACGAGCAGCATGAAATGGTCTGAAAAATAAGAGGAGCATGACAAGGTGTGAATAATATGACCAGCATGTAAAGGTGTGAAAAATACAAAGGGCGTGAAAAGGTCTGAAAAATACGAGTAGCATGAAAAGGTGTGAAAAATACGAGGAGCATGAAAAGGTGTGAAAAATATGAGGAGCATGAAAAGGTGTGAAAAATACAGGAGAATGAAAAGTTGTGAAATATACGAAGAGCAGGAAAAGGTGTGAAATATTCAAAGAGCGTGACAAGGTGTGAAAAATACGAGGAGCTTGAAAAGGTCTGAAAGATACAAGGAGCATGATAAGGTGTGAAAAGTACGAGGAGCATGAAAATGTCTGAAAAATAGGAGGAGATTTAAAGGCCTGAAAAATACGAGGAGCATGAAAAGTTGTGAAAAATATGAACAGCATGAAAAGGTGTGAAAAATACGAGAAGCATGAAAAGGTGTCAAAAATACGAAGAGCGTGAAAATGTGTGAAAAATATGAAAATCATGAAAAGGTCTGAAAAATATGAAGAGCATGAAATGTCTGTAAATACGAGGAACTAGAAAAGGTGTGAAAAATATGAAGAGCAGGCAAAGATGTGAAAAATACGAGGAGCATGAAGGTGTGAAAAATTCGAGGAGCATGACAAGGTGTGAAAAGTATGCGGAGCATGACAAGGTGTAAAAAATATGAAGAGCATGAAAAGTTGTGAAAAATACGACGAGCATGAAAATGTGTCAAAAATACGAGGAGCATGAAAAGTCCTGAAAAATTCGAGCAGCATGAAAAGGTCTGAAAAATATGAGGAGCATGAAAATTTGTGAAAAATACGAGGAGCATCAAAAGGTGTGAAAAATACGAGGAGCATGACAAGGTGTGAAAAATACGAGGAGCATAAAAAGTTATGAAAATTACGAAGAGCAGGAAAAGGTGTGAAAAATACGAGGAGCAGGGAAAGCTGTGAAAAATACGAGAAGCATGAAAAGGTGTGAAAAACACGAAGAGCAGGAAACGGGGTGAAGTATACCAGGAGCATGAAAGGGTGTGAAAAATACGAGGAGCGAAAAGGTGTGAAAATTACGAGGAGTGTGACAAGGTTTCGAAAAACGAAGAGCGTGAAAAGGTGTGAAAAATATGAAGAACGGGTAAAGATCTGAAAAATATGAGGAGCATGAAACGGTCTGAAAAATATGAAGAGCAAGAAAAGGTATGAAAAATATGAAAAGCATGAAAAGATTTGAAAAATATGAACAGCAAGAAAAGCTGTGAAAAATATGAAGACAACGAAAAGGTCTGAAAAATATGAGAGATTGAAAGGTTATTGAAAATATGAAGAGCAAGAAAAGGTGTGCAAAAATGAAGAGCATTGAAAAGGTCTGAAAAAAAATTCGAGCAGAGAAAAAGTTGTGAAAAATACGAGGAGCACGAAAAGGTCTGGACAAATATGAAGAGCCTGGAAAACGTTGAAAAATAGAGGACACGAAAAAAGTCTGAAAAATATTGAAGAGCACAAAAGTCTTCGATGAAAAATTACCGAGGAGCACAAAGGTCTCAAAAACACGAGGAGCAACGGAAAAGGGTGATAAAAATACGATTTAGAATGAAACAGGTTGTTGAAAAATTTACAAGTAATGACAATGTAGTAAAAAAATGTGAAGACATGAAAAGGGTTGAAAATACGAGGAGCATGAAAGGTTGTGAAAATACAAGGGAGCAGAAAGGGATTGAAAATTACGATGAACCGAAAAAGGTAGTTTGTGAAAATACGAGGAGCATGAAAAGTGTTGAAAATATGAGGAGGGAATGAAAAGGTGTGAAAAATACAGGAGCATGAAAAGCTGTGAAATATTCGAAGAGCAGGAAAAGGGGTGAAATATTCGAAGAGCGTGACAAGGTGTGAAAAATCCGAGCAGCATGACAAGGAGTGAAAAATACGAGGAGCATGAAAAGGTCTGAAAGATACGAGGAGCATGATAAGGTGTGAAAAGTACGAGGAGCATGAAAAGGTGTGAAAAACACGAGGAGCATGACAAGGTGTGAAAATTTCGAAGGGCAGGAAAAGGTGTGAAAAAAAGGAGGAGCATGACAAGGTGTGAAAAATACGAGGAGCATGACAAGGTGTGAAAAATACGAGAAGCATGATAAGTTTAGAGAAAATATGAAGAGTAAGAAGAGGTGTGAAACATATGAAGAGCATGAAAAGTTCTGAAAAATATGAAGAGCACGAAAAGGTGGGAAAAAATACGAGGAGCAGAAAAGGCGTGAAAAATACGAGGAGCATGAAAAGGCATGAAAAATACGAGGAGCATGAAAACGTGTGAAAAATATGAGGAGCATGAAAAGCCTTGAAAAATAAGAGGAGCATGAAATGGCATGAAAAATACGAGGAGCATGAAAAGGTGTGAAAAATACGAGGAGCATGAAAGGTGTGAAAAATAGGAAGAGCATGAAAAGGTGTGAAAAACACTAGGAGCATGAAAAGGTGTGAAAACACGAAGAGCAGGAAAAGGGGTGAAATATACCAGGAGCATGAAAACGTGTGAAAAATACGAAGGGCAGGAAAAGGTGTGAAAAATACGAGGAGCGGGAAAAGGTGTGAAAATTACGAGGAGAGTGAAAAGGTTTCGAAAAACGAAGAGCGTGAAAAGGTGTGAAAAATATGAAGAACGGGTAAAGATTTGAAAAATATGAGGAGCATGAAAAGGTCTGAAAAATATGAAGAGCAAAAAAAGGTATTGTGAAAATATGAAAGAGCATGAAAGGTCCTGAAAAATATGAAGAGCACGAAAATTTGTGAAAAGACGCAGGAGCATGATCAAGGTGTGAAAAATACAAGGAGCATGAAAAGGTGTCAAGAAATTAAGAAGAGCGTTGAAAAGTGTGAAAAATACTGAGGACATGACAAGGTGTTGAAAAAATACGAGGAGCATGAAAAATGTTGGAAAAATACGAGGGCATGAAAAGGTTGTGAAATATTCGAAGAGCAGGAAAAGGGGTGAAATATACGAAGAGCGTGACAAGGTGTGAAAAATCCGAGCAGCATGACAAGGTGTGAAAAATACGTGAAGCATGAAAAGGTCTGAAAGATACGAGGAGCATGATAAGGTGTGAAAAGTACGGGGAGCATGAAAATGTCTGAAAAATAGGAGGAGCACGAAAAGGCCTGAAAATAGGAAGAGCATGAAAAGCTCTGAAAAATACGAGGAGCATGAAAAGGTCTGAAAAATAGGAGAAGCATGAAAAGGTACACAGGTTGTCAAAAATACGAAGAGCGTGAAAATGTGTGAAAAATATGAAAATCATGAAAAGGTCTGAAAAATATGAAGAGCATGAAATGTCTGTAAATACGAGGAACTAGAAAAGGTGTGAAAAATAGGAGGAGCATGACAAGGTGTGAAAAATACGAGGAGCATGACAAGGTGTGAAAAATACGAGGAGCATGATAAGTTTAGAGAAAATATGAAGAGTAAGGAGAGGTGTGAAACATATGAAGAGCACAAAGAGTTCTGAAAAATACGAAGAGGACGAAAAGGTGGGAAAAAATACGAGGAGCAGAAAAGGCGTGAAAAATACGAGGAGCATGAAAAGGCATGAAAAATACGAGGAGCATGAAAACGTGTGAAAAATATGAGGAGCATGAAAAGCCTTGAAAAATAAGAGGAGCATGAAATGGCATGAAAAATACGAGGAGCATGAAAAGGTGTGAAAAATACGAGGAGCATGAAAGGTGTGAAAAATATGAAGAGCATGAAAAGGTGTGAAAAACACTAGGAGCATGAAAAGGTGTGAATAACACGAAGAGCAGGAAAAGGGGTGAAATATACCAGGAGCATGAAAACGTGTGAAAAATACAAAGGGCAGGAAAAGGTGTGAAAAATACGAGGAGCGGGAAAAGGTGTGAAAATTACGAGGAGAGTGAAAAGGTTTCGAAAAACGAAGAGCGTGAAAAGGTGTGAAAAATATGAAGAACGGCTAAAGATTTGAAAAATATGAGGAGCATGAAAAGGTCTGAAAAATATGAAGAGCAAAAAAAGGTGTGAAAAATATGAAGAGCATGAAAAGGTTTGAAAAATATGAAGAGCAAGAAAAGCTGTGAAAAATATGAAGACCACGAAAAGGTTGAAAAATATGAAGAGCACGAAATTTTGTGAAAAGACGAGGAGCATGACAAGGTGTGAAAAATACAAGGAGCATGAAAAGGTGTCAAGAATAAGAAGAGCGTGAAAAAGTGTGAAAAATACGAGGACCATGACAAGGTGTGAAAAATACGAGGAGCATGAAAAGGTGTGAAAAATACGAGGAGCATGAAAAGGTGTGAAAAATTCAAAGAGCAGGAAAAGGTGTGAAAAATACGAGCAGCATGAAAAGGTGTGAAAAATACGAGGAGCATGACAAGGTGTGAAAAATACGAGGAGCAGGGAGAGGTGTGAAAAATACGAGCAGCATAAAAAGTTATGAAAAATTCGAAGAGCAGGAAAAGGTGTGAAAAATACGTGGAGCAGGGAAAGGTGTGAAAAATACGAGAAGCATGAAAAGGTGTGAAAAATACGAAGAGCAGGAAAAGGGGTGAAATATACCAGGGCATGAAAAGGTGTGAAAAATACGAAGGGCAGGTAAAGGTGTGAAAAATACGAGGAGCATGAAAAGTTGTCAAAAATACAAAGAGCGTGAAAATGTGTGAAAAATATGAAAAGCATGAGAAGGTCTGAAAAATACGAAGAGGATGAAATGTCTGTAAATATGAGGAACTAGAAAAGGTGTGAAAAATACGAAGAGCAGGCAAAGATGTGAAAAATACGAGGAGCATGAAAGTCTGAAAAATACGAGGAGCATGAATAGGTCTGAAAAATACGAGCAGCATGAAATGGTCTGAAAAATAAGAGGAGCATGACAAGGTGTGAATAATATGACCAGCATGTAAAGGTGTGAAAAATACAAAGGGCGTGAAAAGGTGTGAAAAATACGAGGAGCATGAAAAGGTGTGAAAAATACGAGGAGCATGAAAAGGTGTGAAAAATACAGGAGCATGAAAAGTTGTGAAATATTCGAAGAGCAGGAAAAGGTGTGAAATATTCAAAGAGCGTGACAAGGTGTGAAAAATACGAGGAGCTTGAAAAGGTCTGAAAGATACAAGGAGCATGATAAGGTGTGAAAAGTACGAGGAGCATGAAAATGTCTGAAAAATAGGAGGAGCATTTAAAGGCCTGAAAAATACGAGGAGCATGAAAAGTTGTGAAAAATATGAACAGCATGAAAAGGTGTGAAAAATACGAGAAGCATGAAAAGGTGTCAAAAATACGAAGAGCGTGAAAATGTGTGAAAAATATGAAAATCATGAAAAGGTCTGAAAAATATGAAGAGCATGAAATGTCTGTAAATACGAGGAACTAGAAAAGGTGTGAAAAATATGAAGAGCAGGCAAAGATGTGAAAAATACGAGGAGCATGAAGGTGTGAAAAATTCGAGGAGCATGACAAGGTGTGAAAAGTATGCGGAGCATGACAAGGTGTAAAAAATATGAAGAGCATGAAAAGTTGTGAAAAATACGACGAGCATGAAAATGTGTCAAAAATACGAGGAGCATGAAAAGTCCTGAAAAATTCGAGCAGCATGAAAAGGTCTGAAAAATACGAGGAGCATGAAAATTTGTGAAAAATACGAGGAGCATCAAAAGGTGTGAAAAATACGAGGAGCATGACAAGGTGTGAAAAATACGAGGAGCATAAAAAGTTATGAAAATTACGAAGAGCAGGAAAAGGTGTGAAAAATACGAGGAGCAGGGAAAGCTGTGAAAAATACGAGAAGCATGAAAAGGTGTGAAAAACACGAAGAGCAGGAAACGGGGTGAAGTATACCAGGAGCATGAAAGGGTGTGAAAAATACGAGGAGCGAAAAGGTGTGAAAATTACGAGGAGTGTGACAAGGTTTCGAAAAACGAAGAGCGTGAAAAGGTGTGAAAAATATGAAGAACGGGTAAAGATCTGAAAAATATGAGGAGCATGAAACGGTCTGAAAAATATGAAGAGCAAGAAAAGGTATGAAAAATATGAAAAGCATGAAAAGATTTGAAAAATATGAACAGCAAGAAAAGCTGTGAAAAATATGAAGACCACGAAAAGGTCTGAAAAATATGAAGAGCATGAAAAGGTATGAAAAATATGAAGAGCAAGAAAAGGTGTGAAAAATATGAAGAGCATGAAAAGGTCTGAAAAATTCGAGCGAGAAAAGTTGTGAAAAATACGAGGAGCACGAAAAGGTCTGGAAAATATGAAGAGCCTGAAAACGTGTGAAAAATATGAGGAGCACGAAAAGTCTGAAAAATATGAAGAGCACAAAAAGGTGTGAAAAATACGAGGAGCACAAAAGGTCTCAAAAACACGAGGAGCAAGAAAAGGTGTGAAAAATACGATTAGAATGAAAAGGTGTGAAAAATACAAGGAGCATGACAAGGTGTAAAAAAAATGTGAAGAGCATGAAAAGGTGTGAAAAATACGAGGAGCATGAAAAGGTGTGAAAAATACAAGGAGCATGAAAAGGGTTGAAAAATACGAGGAGAACGAAAAGGTGTGAAAAATAACGAGGAGCATGAAAAGGTGTGAAAAATATGAGGAGAATGAAAAGGTGTGAAAAATACAGGAGCATGAAAAGTTGTGAAATATTCGAAGAGCAGGAAAAGGTGTGAAATATTCAAAGAGCGTGACAAGGTGTGAAAAATCCGAGGAGCATGACAAGGTGTGAAAAATACGAGGAGCATGAAAAGGTCTGAAAGATACGAGGAGCATGATAAGGTGTGAAAAGTACGAGGAGCATGAAAAGGTGTGAAAAACACGAGGAGCATGACAAGGTGTGAAAAATTCGAAGGGCAGGAAAAGGTGTGAAAAATAGGAGGAGCATGACAAGGTGTGAAAAATACGAGGAGCATGACAAGGTGTGAAAAATACGAGGAGCATGATAAGTTTAGAGAAAATATGAAGAGTAAGGAGAGGTGTGAAACATATGAAGAGATGAAAGTTTGAAAAATACGAAGAGCATGAAAAGATGTGAAAAATACGAGGAGCAGAAAAGGTGTGAAAAATACGAGGATCATGAAAAGGCATGAAAAATACGAGGAGCATGAAAAGCTGTGAAAAATATGAGGAGCATGAAAAGGCTTGAAAAATAAGAGGAGCATGAAATGGCATGAAAAATACGAGGAGCATGAAAAGGTGTGAAAAATACGAGGAGCATGAAAGGTGTGAAAAATATGAAGAGCATGAAAAGGTGTGAAAAACACTAGGAGCATGAAAAGGTGTGAATAACACGAAGAGCAGGAAAAGGGGTGAAATATACCAGGAGCATGAAAACGTGTGAAAAATACGAAGGGCAGGAAAAGGTGTGAAAAATACGAGGAGCGGGAAAAGGTGTGAAAATTACGAGGAGAGTGAAAAGGTTTCGAAAAACGAAGAGCGTGAAAAGGTGTGAAAAATATGAAGAACGGCTAAAGATTTGAAAAATATGAGGAGCATGAAAAGGTCTGAAAAATATGAAGAGCAAAAAAAGGTGTGAAAAATATGAAGAGCATGAAAAGGTTTGAAAAATATGGAAGAGCAAGAAAGCGTGGAAATATGAAAGGACCAGGAAAAGGTTGAAAATATGAAGGAGCACGAAAAAATTTTGTGAAGAGGTTCGACAGGAGAGACAAGTGTGAAAATACAAGGAGCAGAAAAAGTCGTCAAGAATAGTAAGAGCGTTTGGAAAAGTGTGAAAAATACGAGGACCAGACAAGGTGTAGAAAAAATACGAGGAGCATGAAAAAGGTGGAAAATACGAGAGACATGAAAAGGTGTGAAAAAATTCAAAGAGCAGGAAAAGGTGTGAAAAATACGAGGAGCATGAAAAGGTGTGAAAAATACGAGGAGCATGACAAGGTGTGAAAAATTCGAGGAGCAGGGAGAGGTGTGAAAAATACGAGCAGCATAAAAAGTTATGAAAAATTTGAAGAGCAGGAAAAGGTGTGAAAAATACGTGGAGCAGGGAAAGGTGTGAAAAATACGAGAAGCATGAAAAGGTGTGAAAAATACGAAGAGCAGGAAAAGGAGTAAAAAATCCCAGGGCATGAAAAGGTGTGAAAAATACGAAGGGCAGGTAAAGGTGTGAAAAATACGAGGAGCATGAAAAGTTGTCAAAAATACGAAGAGCGTGAAAATGTGTGAAAAATATGAAAAGCATGAGAAGGTCTGAAAAATACGAAGAGGATGAAATGTCTGTAAATATGAGGAACTAGAAAAGGTGTGAAAAATACGAAGAGCAGGCAAAGATGTGAAAAATACGAGGAGCATGAAAGTCTGAAAAATACGAGGAGCATGAATAGGTCTGAAAAATACGAGCAGCATGAAATGGTCTGAAAAATAAGAGGAGCATGACAAGGTGTGAATAATATGACCAGCATGTAAAGGTGTGAAAAATACAAAGGGCGTGAAAAGGTCTGAAAAATACGAGTAGCATGAAAAGGTGTGAAAAATACGAGGAGCATGAAAAGGTGTGAAAAATATGAGGAGCATGAAAAGGTGTGAAAAATACAGGAGAATGAAAAGTTGTGAAATATTCGAAGAGCAGGAAAAGGTGTGAAATATTCAAAGAGCGTGACAAGGTGTGAAAAATACGAGGAGCTTGAAAAGGTCTGAAAGATACAAGGAGCATGATAAGGTGTGAAAAGTACGAGGAGCATGAAAATGTCTGAAAAATAGGAGGAGATTTAAAGGCCTGAAAAATACGAGGAGCATGAAAAGTTGTGAAAAATATGAACAGCATGAAAAGGTGTGAAAAATACGAGAAGCATGAAAAGGTGTCAAAAATACGAAGAGCGTGAAAATGTGTGAAAAATATGAAAATCATGAAAAGGTCTGAAAAATATGAAGAGCATGAAATGTCTGTAAATACGAGGAACTAGAAAAGGTGTGAAAAATATGAAGAGCAGGCAAAGATGTGAAAAATACGAGGAGCATGAAGGTGTGAAAAATTCGAGGAGCATGACAAGGTGTGAAAAGTATGCGGAGCATGACAAGGTGTAAAAAATATGAAGAGCATGAAAAGTTGTGAAAAATACGACGAGCATGAAAATGTGTCAAAAATACGAGGAGCATGAAAAGTCCTGAAAAATTCGAGCAGCATGAAAAGGTCTGAAAAATATGAGGAGCATGAAAATTTGTGAAAAATACGAGGAGCATCAAAAGGTGTGAAAAATACGAGGAGCATGACAAGGTGTGAAAAATACGAGGAGCATAAAAAGTTATGAAAATTACGAAGAGCAGGAAAAGGTGTGAAAAATACGAGGAGCAGGGAAAGCTGTGAAAAATACGAGAAGCATGAAAAGGTGTGAAAAACACGAAGAGCAGGAAACGGGGTGAAGTATACCAGGAGCATGAAAGGGTGTGAAAAATACGAGGAGCGAAAAGGTGTGAAAATTACGAGGAGTGTGACAAGGTTTCGAAAAACGAAGAGCGTGAAAAGGTGTGAAAAATATGAAGAACGGGTAAAGATCTGAAAAATATGAGGAGCATGAAACGGTCTGAAAAATATGAAGAGCAAGAAAAGGTATGAAAAATATGAAAAGCATGAAAAGATTTGAAAAATATGAACAGCAAGAAAAGCTGTGAAAAATATGAAGACCACGAAAAGGTCTGAAAAATATGAAGAGCATGAAAAGGTATGAAAAATATGAAGAGCAAGAAAAGGTGTGAAAAATATGAAGAGCATGAAAAGGTCTGAAAAATTCGAGCGAGAAAAGTTGTGAAAAATACGAGGAGCACGAAAAGGTCTGGAAAATATGAAGAGCCTGAAAACGTGTGAAAAATATGAGGAGCACAAAAAGTCTGAAAAATATGAAGAGCACAAAAAGGTGTGAAAAATACGAGGAGCACAAAAGGTCTCAAAAACACGAGGAGCAAGAAAAGGTGTGAAAAATACGATTAGAATGAAAAGGTGTGAAAAATACAAGGAGCATGACAATGTGTAAAAAAAAAGTGAAGAGCTCCTCGTACTTTTCACACCTTATCATGCTCCTTGTATCTTTCAGACCTTTTCAAGCTCCTCGTATTTTTCACACCTTGTCACGCTCTTTGAATATTTCACACCTTTTCCTGCTCTTCGAATATTTCACAACTTTTCATGCTCCTGTATTTTTCACACCTTTTCATGCTCCTCATATTTTTCACACCTTTTCATGCTCCTCGTATTTTTCACACCTTTTCATGCTCCTCGTATTTTTCACACCTTTTCACGCCCTTTGTATTTTTCACACCTTTACATGCTGGTCATATTATTCACACCTTGTCATGCTCCTCTTATTTTTCAGACCATTTCATGCTGCTCGTATTTTTCAGACCTATTCATGCTCCTCGTATTTTTCAGACTTTCATGCTCCTCGTATTTTTCACATCTTTGCCTGCTCTTCGTATTTTTCACACCTTTTCTAGTTCCTCATATTTACAGACATTTCATCCTCTTCGTATTTTTCAGACCTTCTCATGCTTTTCATATTTTTCACACATTTTCACGCTCTTCGTATTTTTGACAACTTTTCATGCTCCTCGTATTTTTCACACCTTTACCTGCCCTTCGTATTTTTCACACCTTTTCATGCCCTGGTATATTTCACCCCTTTTCCTGCTCTTCGTATTTTTCACACCTTTTCATGCTTCTCGTATTTTTCACACCTTTCCCTGCTCCTCGTATTTTTCACACCTTTTCCTGCTCCTCGAATTTTTCATAACTTTTTATGCTGCTCGTATTTTTCAACACCTCTCCCTGCTCCTGTATTTTTCCACACCTTGTCATCTCTCGTATTTTTCACACTGTTTCATGCTGCTCGTATTTTTCACACCTTTGGCCTGCTCTTTGAATTTTTCACACCTTTTCATGTCCTCGTATTTTTTTCACACCTTTCATGCCCTGATTTTTCACACCTTGTCAGGGTCTCGTATTTTTCACATTTTTCACGCTCTTCTATTTCTGACACTTTCATGCTCCTTGTATCTTCACACCTTGTATGGCTCTCGTCTTTTCACAAAATTTCCGTGGCTCTTCATATTTTTTCAGACCTTTTCGTGTCTTCATATTTTCACACTTTTCGTTGCTCTCATATTTTTCAAACCTTTTCATGTCTTCATATTTCCAACTTTGTCGTCCATATTTTTCAGACCTTTTTCATGCTCCTATATTTTCAAATCTTTACCCGTTCTTCATATTTTTCACACCTTTTCACGCTCTTCGTTTTTCGAAACCTTTTCACTCTCCTCGTAATTTTCACACCTTTTCCCGCTCCTCGTATTTTTCACACCTTTTCCTGCCCTTCGTATTTTTCACACGTTTTCATGCTCCTGGTATATTTCACCCCTTTTCCTGCTCTTCGTGTTTTCACACCTTTTCATGCTCCTAGTGTTTTTCACACCTTTTCATGCTCTTCATATTTTTCACACCTTTCATGCTCCTCGTATTTTTCACACCTTTTCATGCTCCTCGTATTTTTCATGCCATTTCATGCTCCTCTTATTTTTCAAGGCTTTTCATGCTCCTCATATTTTTCACACGTTTTCATGCTCCTCGTATTTTTCATGCCTTTTCATGCTCCTCGTATTTTTCACGCCTTTTCTGCTCCTCGTATTTTTTCCCACCTTTTCGTGCTCTTCGTATTTTTCAGAACTTTTCATGCTCTTCATATGTTTCACACCTCTTCTTACTCTTCATATTTTCTCTAAACTTATCATGCTTCTCGTATTTTTCACACCTTGTCATGCTCCTCGTATTTTTCACACCTTGTCATGCTCCTCCTTTTTTTCACACCTTTTCCTGCCCTTCGAAATTTTCACACCTTGTCATGCTCCTCGTGTTTTTCACACCTTTTCATGCTCCTCGTACTTTTCACACCTTATCATGCTCCTCGTATCTTTCAGACCTTTTCATGCTCCTCGTATTTTTCACACCTTGTCATGCTCCTCGGATTTTTCACACCTTGTCACGCTCTTTGAATATTTCACACCTTTTCCTGCTCTTCGAATATTTCACAACTTTTCATGCTCCTGTATTTTTCACGCCTTTTCATTCTCCTCATATTTTTCACACCTTTTCATGCTCCTCGTATTTTTCACACCTTTTCGTTCTCCTCGTATTTTTCAACCCTTTTCATGCTCCTTGTATTTTTCACACCTTTTCATGCTCCTCGTATTTTTCACACCTTTTCATGCTCTTCACATTTTTTTTACACATTGTCATGCTCCTTGTATTTTTCACACCTTTTCATTCTAATCATATTTTTCACACCTTTTCTTGCTCCTCGTGTTTTTGAGACCTTTTGTGCTCCTCGTATTTTTCACACCTTTTTGTGCTCTTCATATTTTTCAGACTTTTCGTGCTCCTCATATTTTTCACACGTTTTCAGGCTCTTCATATTTTCCAGACCTTTTCGTGCTCCTCGTATTTTTCACAACTTTTCTCGCTCGAATTTTTCAGACCTTTTCATGCTCTTCATATTTTTCACACCTTTTCTTGCTCTTCATATTTTTCATACCTTTTCATGCTCTTCATATTTTTCAGACCTTTTCGTGGTCTTCATATTTTTCACAGCTTTTCTTGCTGTTCATATTTTTCAAATCTTTTCATGCTTTTCATATTTTTCATACCTTTTCTTGCTCTTCATATTTTTCAGACCGTTTCATGCTCCTCATATTTTTCAGATCTTTACCCGTTCTTCATATTTTTCACACCTTTTCACGCTCTTCGTTTTTCGAAACCTTGTCACACTCCTCGTAATTTTCACACCTTTTCGCTCCTCGTATTTTTCACACCCTTTCATGCTCCTGGTATACTTCACCCCGTTTCCTGCTCTTCGTGTTTTTCACACCTTTTCATGCTTCTCGTATTTTTCACAGCTTTCCCTGCTCCTCGTATTTTTCACACCTTTTCCTGCTCTTCGTAATTTTCATAACTTTTTATGCTCCTCGTATTTTTCACACCTTGTCATGCTCCTCGTATTTTTCACACCTTTTGATGCTCCTCGTATTTTTCACAAATTTTCATGCTCCTCATATTTTTCAGACCTTTTCATGCTGCTCGAATTTTTCAGGACTTTTCATGCTCCTCGTATTTTTGACACATTTTCATGCTCGTCGTATTTTTCACAACTTTTCATGCTCTTCATATTTTTTACACCTTGTCATGCTCCGCATACTTTTCACACCTTGTCATGCTCCTCGAATTTTTCACACCTTCATGCTCCTCGTATTTTTCACATCTTTGCCTGCTCTTCATATTTTTCACACCTTTTCTAGTTCCTCGTATTTACAGACATTTCATGCTCTTCATATTTTTCAGACCTTTTCATGATTTTCATATTTTTCACACATTTTCACGCTCTTCGTATTTTTGACACCTTTTCATGCTTCTCGTATTTTTCACACCTTACGCTCTTATATTTTTCACACCTTTTCGTGGTTCTTCATTATATTTCAAGACCTTTCTGCCTTCATAGTTTTCACACCTTTTCAGGCCCTTCGTATTTTTGACACCTTTTCATGCTCCTCGTATTTTTCACACCTTTTCATGCTGTTCATATTTTTCACAACTTTTCATGCTCCTCGTATTTTTCAGGCCTTTAAATGCTCCTCCTATTTTTCAGACATTTTCATGCTCCTCATACTTTTCACACCTTATCATGCTCCTTGTATCTTTCAGACCTTTTCAAGCTCCTCGTATTTTTCACACCTTGTCACGCTCTTTGAATATTTCACACCTTTTCCTGCTCTTCGAATATTTCACAACTTTTCATGCTCCTGTATTTTTCACACCTTTTCATGCTCCTCGTATTTTTCACACCTTTTCATGCTACTCGTATTTTTCACACCTTTTCACGCCCTTTGTATTTTTCACACCTTTACATGCTGGTCATATTATTCACACCTTGTCATGCTCCTCTTATTTTTCAGACCATTTCATGCTGCTCGTATTTTTCAGACCTATTCATGCTCCTCGTATTTTTCAGACTTTCATGCTCCTCGTATTTTTCACATCTTTGCCTGCTCTTCGTATTTTTCACACCTTTTCTAGTTCCTCATATTTACAGACATTTCATCCTCTTCGTATTTTTCAGACCTTCTCATGCTTTTCATATTTTTCACACATTTTCACGCTCTTCGTATTTTTGACAACTTTTCATGCTCCTCGTATTTTTCACACCTTTCCCTGCCCTTCGTATTTTTCACACCTTTTCATGCCCTGGTATATTTCACCCCTTTTCCTGCTCTTCGTATTTTTCACACCTTTTCATGCTTCTCGTATTTTTCACACCTTTCCCTGCTCCACGTATTTTTCACACCTTTTCCTGCTCTTCGAATTTTTCATAACTTTTTATGCTGCTCGTATTTTTCACACCTCTCCCTGCTCCTCGTATTTTTCACACCTTGTCATGCTCCTCGTATTTTTCACACCTTTTCATGCTGCTCGTATTTTTCACACCTTTTCCTGCTCTTTGAATTTTTCACACCTTTTCATGCTCCTCGTATTTTTCACACCTTTTCATGCTCCTCGTATTTTTCACACCTTGTCATGGTCCTCGTATTTTTCACACTTTTTCACGCTCTTCTTATTCTTGACACCTTTTCATGCTCCTTGTATTTTTCACACCTTGTCATGCTCCTCGTCTTTTCACAAAATTTCGTGCTCTTCATATTTTTCAGACCTTTTCGTGGTCTTCATATTTTTCACAGCTTTTCTTGGTCTTCATATTTTTCAAGCCTTTTCATGCTCTTCATATTTTTCACACCTTTTTTTGCTCTTCATATTTTTCAGACCTTTTCATGCTCCTCATATTTTTCAAATCTTTACCCGTTCTTCATATTTTTCACACCTTTTCACGCTCTTCGTTTTTCGAAACCTTTTCACTCTCCTCGTAATTTTCACACCTTTTCCCGCTCCTCGTATTTTTCACACCTTTTCCTGCCCTTCGTATTTTTCACACGTTTTCATGCTCCTGGTATATTTCACCCCTTTTCCTGCTCTTCGTGTTATTCACACCTTTTCATGCTCCTAGTGTTTTTCACACCTTTTCATGCTCTTCATATTTTTCACACCTTTCATGCTCCTCGTATTTTTCACACCTTTTCATGCTCCTCGTATTTTTCATGCCATTTCATGCTCCTCTTATTTTTCAAGGCTTTTCATGCTCCTCATATTTTTCACACGTTTTCATGCTCCTCGTATTTTTCATGCCTTTTCATGCTCCTCGTATTTTTCACGCCTTTTCTGCTCCTCGTATTTTTTCCCACCTTTTCGTGCTCTTCGTATTTTTCAGAACTCTTCGTGCTCTTCATATGTTTCACACCTCTCCTTACTCTTCATATTTTCTCTAAACTTATCATGCTCCTCGTATTTTTCACACCTTGTCATGCTCCTCGTATTTTTCACACCTTGTCATGCTCCTCCTATTTTTCACACCTTTTCCTGCCCTTCGAATTTTTCACACCTTGTCATGCTCCTCGTGTTTTTCACACCTTTTCATGCTCCTCGTACTTTTCACACCTTATCATGCTCCTCGTATCTTTCAGACCTTTTCATGCTCCTCGTATTTTTCACACCTTGTCATGCTCCTCGGATTTTTCACACCTTGTCACGCTCTTTGAATATTTCACACCTTTTCCTGCTCTTCGAATATTTCACAACTTTTCATGCTCCTGTATTTTTCACACCTTTTCATTCTCCTCATATTTTTCACACCTTTTCATGTTCCTCGTATTTTTCACACCTTTTCCTGCTACTCGTATTTTTCAGACCTTTTCACTCCCTTCATATTTTTCACACCTTTACATGCTGGTCATATTATTCACACCTTGTCATGCTCCTCCTATTTTTCAGACCATTTCATGCTGCTCGTATTTTTCAGACCTATTCATGCTCCTCGTAGTTTTCACCCCTTATCATGCTCCTCGTATTTTTCAGACTTTCATGCTCCTCGTATTTTTCACACCTTGTCATGCTCCTCGAATTTTTCACACCTTTTCATGCTCCTCGTATTTTTCACAACTTTGCCTGCTCTTCGTATTTTTCACACAATTTCTAGTTCCTCGTATTTACAGACATTTCATGCTCTTTGTATTTTTCAGACCTTTTCATGCTTTTCATATTTTTCACACATTTTCACCCTCTTCATATTTTTGACAACTTTTCATGCTCCTCGTATTTTTCACACCTTGTCATGCTCCTCGGATTTTTCACACCTTGTCATACTCTTCGAATATTTCACACCTTTTCCTGCTCGTCTAATATTTCACAATTTTCATTCTGTTCAGATTTTTCACACATTTTTCTGCTCTTTGAATTTTTCACACCTTTTCTGGCTCCTCGTATTTTTCACACATTTTCATGCTCGTAGTATTTTTAACACCTTTTCACCCTCTTCATATTTTTCACACATTTTCCTGCTCCTCGTAATTTTCACACCTTTTCCTGCTCCTCGTATTTTTCACACCTTTTCGTGACCTTTGTATTTTTCACACTTTTTCATGTTCCTCGTTTTTTTCACACCTTTTACTGCTCTTCGTATTTTTCACACCTTATCATGCTCCTCGTATTTTTCAGACCTTTTCATGCTCCTCATATTTTTCACAGCTTGTCATGCTCCTCGGATTTTTCACAGCTTGTCATGCTCTTCGAACATTTCACACCTTTTCCTGCTCTTCGAATATGTCACACCTTTTCATGCTCCTCGTATTTTTCACACGTTTTCCTGCTCTTCGAATTTTTCACTCCTTTACATTCTCTTCATATTTTTCATACCTTTTAGTGCTCCATGTATTTTTCACACCTTGTAATGCTCCTCGAATTTTTCACACCTTTTCATGCTCCACGTATTTTTCAAACCTGTTCATGTTCCTTGTATTTTTCAGACCTTTTCACGCTCCTCGTATTTTTCAGACCTTTTCATGCTCCTCGTATTTTTCAGACCATTTCACGACCTTCATATTTTTCATACCTTTTCATGCTGTTTATATTTTTCACACCTTTTCCTGCTCTTCGAATTTTTCACACCTTTTCATGCTCCTCATATTTTTCACACATTTTCCAGCCTTTCGAATTTTTTACATCTTTTCATGCTTCTCGTATTTTTCACACCTTTTCCTGCTCTTCGAATTTTTCACACCTTTTCCTGCTCTTCGAATTTCTCACACCATTTCATGCTCCTCGTATTTTTCACACATTGTCATGCTCCACATATTTTTCAAACCTTTTCATGCTCCTCGTATTTTTCAGACCTTTTCACGCTCCTCGTATTTTTCAGACCTTTTCATGCTCCTCGTATTTTTCAGACCATTTCACGATCTTCATATTTTTCAGACCTTTTCATGCTGATATATTTTTCACACCGTTTCCTGCTCTTCGAATTTTTCACACCTTTTCATGCTCCTCGTATTTTTCACACGTTTTCTAGTTGTGAAAAATATGAGGAGCATCAAAAGGTGTGAAAAGTATGAAGACCAGGAAAAGGTGCGAAAAATACGATTATCATGAAAAGGTGTAAAAAAATCGAAGAGCAGGAAAAGGTGTGAAAAATACGAGGAGCATGAAATGATGTGAAAAATACGAGGAGCATGTAAAGGTCTGAAAACTATGAAGAGCATGAAAAGTTGTGAAAACTATGAAGAGCATGAAAAGGTGTGAAAAATATGAAGAGCATGAAAAGTTGTGAAAAATATGAAGAGCATGAAAAGGTCTGAAAAATATGAATAGCATGAAAAGGTCTGAAAAATATGAAGAGCATGAAAAGGTCTGAAAAATATGAAGAGCATGAAAAGGTCTGAAAAATATGAAGAGCATGAAAAGGTCTGAAAAATATGAAGAGCATGAAAAGGTTTGAGAAATACGAGGAGCATGAATAGGTCTGAAAAATGCAAGGAGCATGAAAAGGTCTGAAAAATATGAAAAGCATGAAAAGGTCGGAAAAATATGAAGAGTATAAAAAGGCCTGAAAAACACGAAAAGCCTGAAAAGGTGTGAAAAATACAAAGAGCATGAAAATGTCTTAAAAATATGATGAGCACGAAAAGGTCTGAAAAATATGAGGAACACGAAAAGGTGTGAAAAATAGGAGTATCACAAAAACGTGTGAAAATCCGAGGAGCAGAAAAGGTGAGAAAAATACGAGGAGCATGAAAAGGTGAGAAAAATACGAGGATCAGGAAAAGGTGTGAAAAATAGGATGAGCATGAAGAGGTGTAAAAAACACGAGGAGCATGAAAAGGTGTGAAAAATATGAAGAGCATGAAAAGGTCTGAAAAATATGAAGGCCGTGAAATTGTCTGAAAAATACGAGGAGCATGAAAAGGTCTGAAAAATACGAGGAGCGTGAAAAGGTCTGAAAAATACGAGGAGCATGAAAAGTTGTGAAAAATACGAGGAGCATGAAACGGTGTGAAAAATACGAGGAGCATGAAAAGGTGTGAAAAATACATGGAGCACTAAAAGGTGTGAAAAATATGAAGAGCATGAAAAGGTGTCAAATATTTGAAGAGCAGGAAAAGCTGTGAAATGTTTGAAGACCATGACAAGCTGTGAAAAATCCGAGGAGCATGAAAAGGTCTGAAAAATACGAGGAGAATGAGAAGGTCTGAAAAATACGAGGAACTAGAAAATGTGTGAAAAATAAGAAGAGCATGAAAAGGTCTGAAAAATATGAAGAGCATGAAAAGGTGTGAAAAGTTCGAGGAGCATGACAAGGTGAGTAAAATACGCGGAGCATGACAATGTGTAAAAAATATGAACAGCATGAAAAGGTGTGAAAAATACGAGGAGCATGAAATGGTGTGAAAAATATGAAGAGCATGAAAAGGTGTGAAAAATTCGAGGAGCATGACAAGGTGTGTAAAATACGCGGAGCATGACAATGTGGGAAAAATATGAAGAGCGTGAAAAGGTGTGAAAAATACGAGGAGCATGAAAACGTCTGAAAAATACGAGGAGCATGAAAACGTCTGAAAAATACGAGGAGCATATTAAGGGTGAAAACGATGAGGAGTATGAAAAGGTCTGAAAAATACTAGGAGCATGAATATGTGTGAATAATATGAACAGCATGAAAAGGTGTGAAAAATATGAAGAGCGTGAAAAGGTCTGAAATATAAGAGAAGCGTGAAAAGGTGTGAAAAATACGAGGAGCATGAAAATTTGTGAAAAACACGAGGAGCATGAAAAGGTGTGAAAAATACGAGGAGCATGAAAAGGTGTCAAAAATACGAAGAGCGTGAAAAGGTGTGCAAAATATGAAGAGCATGAAAACGTCTGAAAAATACGAAGAGCATGACATAGTGTGAAAAATACAAGCAGCATGAAAAAGTGTCAAAAATAAGAAGAGCGTGAAAAAAGTTTGAAAAATACGAGGACCATGATAAAGTGTGGAAAATACGAGGAGCCTGAAAAGGTGTGAAAAATACGAGGAGCATGATAAGGTGTGAAAAGTACGAGGAGCATGAAAATGTGTGCAAAATAGGAGGAGCATGAAAAGGCCTGAAAAATACGAGGAGCATGAAAAGGTGTGCAAAATACGAGGAGCATGAAAAGTTGTGAAATAACGAGCATGAGGAGGTGTGGAAATCTAGGAGCATGAAAAGGTGTGAAAAATACGAGGAGCATTAAATGGTCTGAAAAATATGAGGAGCATGAAAATTCTGAAAAACAAGAAGGGCATGAAAAGGTGTGAAAAGTATGAAGAGCATGAAAAGGTCTGAAAAATATGATGAACACGAAAATATCTGAAATATATGAGGACCACGAAAAGGTGTGAAATATACACGGATCACGAAAAGGTGTGAAAAATACGAGGAGCATGAAAAGGAGTGAAAAATACGAAGAGCATCAAGAGGTCTGAGAAATAGGATGAGAATAAAAAGGTATGAAAAATACGAGGAGCATGAAAAGGAGTAAAAAATGCAAAGAGCATGAAAAGATCTGAGAAATATGATGAGCATAAAAAGGTATGAAAAATACGAGGAGCATGAAAAGGTGTGAATAATACGAGGAGCATGAAATGGTCTGAAAAATATGAGGAGCATGAAGAGGTCTGAAAAATACGAAGAGCACGAAAGGTGTGAAAAATATGAAGAGCACGAAAACTTGTGAGAAAATCGAGGAGCATGAAAAGGTGTGAAAAATACGAGGAGCATGAAAACGTGTCAAAAATACGAGGAGCATGAAAAGACCTGAAAAAGAGGAGGAGCATAAAAAGACCTGAAACATACGAGGAGCATGTAAAGTTCTGAAAAATATGAAGAGCATGAAAAGCTGTGAAAAATATGAAGAACAAGAAAATGTCTGAAAAATATGAAGAGCACGAAAAGGTGAGAAAAATACGAGGAGCAGGAAAAGGTGTGAAAAATACAAGGAGCATGAAAAGCTGTGAAAAATATGAGGAGCATGAAAACTTGTGAAAACTACGAGCATAAAAGGTGTGAAAAATACGAGGAGCATGAAAAGTCCTGAATAATAGGAGGAGCATGAAAAGGTCTGAAAAACACGAGGAGCTGGAAAAGTTCTGAAAAATACGAGGAGCTTGAAAACGTCTGAAAAATACGAAGAGAATGAAAGTGTGTGAAAAATACAAGGAGCATGAAAAGGTGTGAAAAACACGAGTATGAAAAGTCCTGAATAATACGAGGAGCATGAAAACGTGTGAAAAACACGAGGAGCCTGAAAAGGTGTGAAAAATATAAAGAGCACTAAAATGTCTGAAATATATGAAGAGCACGAATAGGTCTGAAAAATACGAGCAACACGAAAAGGTGTGAATAATACAAGGAGCATCAGAAGGTCTTAAAAATATTAGGAGCATGAAAAGGTCTGAGAAATATGAAGAGCACGAAAGGTGTGAAAAATAGGGGGAGCATGAAAAGGTGTGAAAATAGGAGCATGAAAATGTCTGAGAAATAGGAGGAGCATAAAAAGGTCTGAAAAATACGAGGAGCATGAAAAGGTGTGAAAAATACGAAGAGCATGAGAAAGTGTGAAAAATTCAAAGAGCAGGAAAAGTTGTGAAAAATATGAGGAGCATCAAAAGGTGTGAAAAGTATGAAGACCAGGAAAAGGTGCGAAAAATACGAGTATCATGAAAAGGTGTAAAAAAATCGAAGAGCAGGAAAAGGTGTGAAAAATACGAGGAGCATGAAATGATGTGAAAAATACGAGGAGCATGTAAAGGTCTGAAAACTATGAAGAGCATGAAAAGTTGTGAAAACTATGAAGAGCATGAAAAGGTGTGAAAAATATGAAGAGCATGAAAAGGTGTGAAAAATATGAAGAGCATGAAAAGTTGTGAAAAATATGAAGAGCATGAAAAGGTCTGAAAAATACGAGGAGCATGAAAATGTCTGAAAAATATGAAGAGCATGAAAAGGTCTCAAAAATATGAAGAGCATGAAAAGGTTTGAGAAATACGAGGAGCATGAATAGGTCTGAAAAATGCAAGGAGCATGAAAAGGTCTGAAAAATATGAAAAGCATGAAAAGGTCGGAAAAATATGAAGAGTATGAAAAGGCCTGAAAACACGAAAAGCCTGAAAAGGTGTGAAAAATACAAAGAGCATGAAAATGTCTTAAAAATATGATGAGCACGAAAAGGTCTGAAAAATATGAGGAACACGAAAAGGTGTGAAAAATAGGAGTATCACAAAAACGTGTGAAAATCCGAGGAGCAGAAAAGGTGAGAAAAAATACGAGGAGCATGAAAAGGTGTGAAAAATACGAGGATCAGGAAAAGGTGTGAAAAGGTGTGAAAAATACGAGGATCAGGAAAAGGTGTGAAAAATAGGATGAGCATGAAGAGGTGTAAAAAACAAGAGGAGCAAGAAAAGGTGTGAAAAATATGAAGAGCATGAAAAGGTCTGAAAAATATGAAGGCCGTGAAATTGTCTGAAAAATACGAGGAGCATGAAAAGGTCTGAAAAATACGAGGAGCGTGAAAAGGTCTGAAAAATACGAGGAGCATGAAAAGTTGTGAAAAATACGAGGAGCATGAAACGGTGTGAAAAATACGAGGAGCATGAAAAGGTGTGAAAAATACATGGAGCACTAAAAGTTGTGAAAAATATGAAGAGCATGAAAAGGTGTCAAATATTTGAAGAGCAGGAAAAGCTGTGAAATGTTCGAAGACCATGACAAGCTGTGAAAAATCCGAGGAGCATGAAAAGGTCTGAAAAATACGAGGAGAATGAGAAGGTCTGAAAAATACGAGGAACTAGAAAATGTGTGAAAAATAAGAAGAGCATGAAAAGGTCTGAAAAATATGAAGAGCATGAAAAGGTGTGAAAAGTTCGAGGAGCATGACAAGGTGTATAAAATACGCGGAGCATGACAATGTGTAAAAAATATGAACAGCATGAAAAGGTGTGAAAAATACGAGGAGCATGAAATGGTGTGAAAAATATGAAGAGCATGAAAAGGTGTGAAAAGTGTGAAAAATACAGGAGCATGAAAAGCTGTGAAATATTCGAAGAGCAGGAAAAGGGGTGAAATATTCGAAGAGCGTGACAAGGTGTGAAAAATCTGAGCAGCATGACAAGGTGTGAAAAATACGAGGAGCATGAAAAGGTCTGAAAGATACGAGGAGCATGATAAGGTGTGAAAAGTACGAGGAGCATGAAAATGTCTGAAAAATAGGAGGAGCATGAAAAGGCCAGAAAAATACGAGGAGCATGAAAAGGTGTGAAAAATATGAACAGCATGAAAAGGTGTGAAAAATACGAGGAGCATGAAAAGGTGTCAAAAGCACAAAGAGCGTGAAAATGTGTGAAAAATATGAAAATCATGAAAAGGTCTGAAAATTACGAAGAGCATGAAATGTCTGTAAATACGAGGAATTAGAAAAGGTGTGAAAAATGCGAAGAGCAGGCAAAGATGTGAAAAATACGAGGAGCATGAAAAGTGTGAAAAATTCGAGGAGCATGACAAGGTGTGAAAAGTACACGGAGCATGACAAGGTGTAAAAAATATGAAGAGCATGAAAAGTTGTGAAAAATATGACGAGCATGAAAAGGTGTCAAAAATATGAGGAGCATGAAAAGGGTTGAAAAATACGACGAGCATGAAAAGGTCTGAAAAATATGAGGAGCATGAAAAGGTGTGAAAAATACAAATAGCATGAATAGATCTCAAAAATACGAGGAGCATGATAAAGGGTGAAAACTATGAAGAGCATGAAAAGGTCTGAAAAATACGAGCAGCATGAAAAGTTCTGAAAAATACGAGGAGCATGAAAATTTGTGAAAAATACGAGGAGCATGAAAAGGTGTGAAAAACACGAAGAGCAGGAAAAGGGGTGAAATATACCAGGAGCATGAAAAGGTGTGAAAAATACGAGGAGCGGGAAAAGGTGTGAAAATTACAAGGAGTGTGAAAAGGTTTCGAAAAACGAAGAGTGTGAAAAGGTGTGAAAAATATGAAGAACGGGTAAAGATCTGAAAAATATGAGGAGCATGAAGAGGTCTGAAAAATATGAAGAGCAAGAAAAGGTGTGAAAAATATGAAGAGCATGAAAAGGTATGAAAAATATGAAGAGCAAGAAAAGGAGTGAAAAATATGAAGAGCATGAAAAGGTATGAAAAATATGAAGAGCAAGAAAAGGTGTGAAAAATATGAAGAGTATGAAATGTATGAAAAATATGAAGAGCATGAAAAGGTTTGAAAAATAGGAGGATTATGAAAAGGTCTGAAAAATTCGAGGAGCATAAAAAGTTCTGAGAAATACGAGGAGTATTTAAAAATCTGAGAAATACGAGGAGCATGAAAAGGTCTGAGAAATAAGAGGAGCATGGTAAAGTCTGAAAAAAACGAAGAGCCCGAAAAGGTGTGAAAAATAGGAGGAGCACGAAAAGGTGTGAAATATAGGAGGATCATGAAAAAAAAAAAAAAATACGAGGAACACGAAAAGGTCTGGAAAATATGAAGAGCCTGAAAACGTGTGCAAAATATGAGGAACACGAAAAGTCTGAAAAATATGAAGAGCACAAAAAGGGGTGAAAAATACGAGGAGCACAAAAGGTCTCAAAAACACGAGGAGCATGAAAAGGTGTGAAAAATATGAAGAGCATGAAAAGGTCTGAAAAATACGACGAGCATGAAAATGTGTCAAAATACGAAGAGCGTGAAAAGGTGTGAAATATAAAGAGAGCTTGAAAAGGTCTGAAAAATACGAGGAGCAGGAAAAGTTGTGAAAAATACGAGGAGCATCAAAACGTGTGAAAAGTATGAAGAGCAGGAAAAGGTGCGAAAAAAACGATTATCATGAAAAGGTGTAAAAAAATCGAAGAGCAGGAAAAGGTGTGAAAAATACGAGGAGCATGAAAAGATGTGAAAAATACGAGGAGCACGAAAAGGTCTGAGAAATATGAAGAGCATGAAAAGGTGTGAAAAATATGAAGAGCATGAAAAGTTCTGAAAAATATGAAGAGCATGAAAAGGTCTGAAAAATATGAAGAACACGAAATTTTGTGAAAAATAGGACAAAGGTAAATACGACGAGCATGAAAAGGTGTGAAAAATATGAAGAGCGTGAAAAGGACTGAAAAATACGAGGAACGTGAAAATGTCTGAAAAATATGAGGAGCATGAAAAGTTGTGAAAAATTCGAGGAGCAGGAAAAGGTGTGAAAAATACGAGGAGTGCGAAACGGTGTCAGAAATACAAAGAGCATAAAAAGATGTGAAAAATATGAAGAGCGTGAAAAGCTCTGAAAAACACGAGGAACATGAAAAGGTCTGAATAATACGAGGAGCATGAAAAGGTGTGAAAAATACGAAGAGCAGGAAAAGGTGCAAAAAATACGAGGAGCATGAAAAGGTGTGAAAAATTCGAGGAACATGAAAAGGTCTGAAAAATACGAGGAGCATGAAAAGGTCTTAAAAATACGAGGAGCATGAAAAGGTGTGAAAAATTCAAAGAGCAGAAAAGGTGTGAAAAATATGAACTGCATGAAAAGGTGTGATAAACATGAAGAGCGTGAAAAGGTCTAAAAAATACAGGAGTGTGAAAAGGTCTGAAAAATATGAGGAACATGAAAAGGTCTGAATAATACGAGGAGCATGAAAAGTGTGAAAAATTCGAAGACCAGGAAAAGGTGCGAAAAATACGAGGAGCATGAAAAGGTGTGAAAAAATCGAAGAGCAGGAAAAGGTGTGAAAAATATGAACTGCATGAAAACGTGTGAAAAATTCTAAGAGCAGGAAAAGGTGTGAAAAATAGGAGGAGCATGAAAAGTTTAGAAAAATATGAAGAGCAAGAAGGGTGTGAAACATATGAAGAGCACGAAAAGGTCTGAAAAATACGAAGAGCACGAAAAGGTTTGAAAAAATCGATGAGCAGAAAAGGCGTGGAAATACGAGGAGCATAGAAAAGGCATGAAAAATACGAGGAGCATGAAAAAGGTGTGAAAAATATGAGGAGCATGAAAAGGCTTGAAAAACACGAGGAACATTAAAAGGCATCAAAAATACGAGGAGCATGACAAGGTACGAAAAATACGAGGAGCATGAAAAGGTGTGAAAAATATGAACAGCATGAAAAGGTGTGAAAAATACAGGAGCATGAAAAGTTGTGAAATATTCGAAGAGCAGGAAAAGGGGTGAAATATTCAAAGAGCGTGACAAGGTGTGAAAAATCCGAGCAGCATGACAAGGTGTGAAAAATACGAGGAGCATGAAAAGGTCTGAAAGATACGAGGAGCATGATAAGGTGTGAAAAGTACGAGGAGCATGAAAATGTCTGAAAAATAGGAGGAGAATGAAAAGGCCTGAAAAATACGAGGAGCATGAAAAGGTGTGAAAAATATGAACAGCATGAAAAGGTGTGAAAAATATGAAGAGCGTGAAAAGGTCTGAAATATACGAGAAGCATGAAAAGGTGTGAAAAATAAAAAGAGAATGAAAATGTCATAAAAATATGATGAGCACGAAAAGGTCTGAAATATATGAGCAACACGAAAAGGTGTGAAAAATAGGAGTATCACAAAAACGTGTGAAAAATCCGAGGAGCAGGAAAAGGTGAGAAAAATAAGAGGAGCATGAAAAGGTGTGAAAAATCCAAGGACCAGGAAAAGGTGTGAAAAATAGGATGAGCATGAAAAGGTGCAAAAAACACGAGGAGCATGAAAAGGTGTAAAAAATACGAAGGGCAGGAAAAGGTGTGAAAAATACGAGGAGTGGGAAAAGGTTTGAAAAATACGAGGAGCATGAAAAGGTCTGAAAAATATGAGGAGCGTGAAAAGGACTGAAAAATACGAGGAGCGTGAAAATGTCTGAAAAATATGAGGAGCATGAAAAGTTGTGAAAAATTCGAGGAGCAGGAAAAGGTGTGAAAAATACGAGGAGTGCGAAACGGTGTCAGAAATACAAAGAGCATAAAAAGATGTGAAAAATATGAAGAGCGTGAAAAGGTGTGAAAAACACGAGGAGCGTGAAAAGGTCTGAAAAATACGAGGAACATGAAAAGGTCTGAATAATACGAGGAGCATGAAAAGGTGTGAAAAATACGAAGAGCAGGAAAAGGTGCAAAAAATACGAGGAGCATGAAAAGGTGTGAAAAATTCGAGGAACATGAAAAGGTTTGAAAAATACGAGGAGCATGAAAAGGTCTTAAAAATACGAGGAGCATGAAAAGGTGTGAAAAATTCAAAGAGCAGAAAAGGTGTGAAAAATATGAACTGCATGAAAAGGTGTGATAAACATGAAGAGCGTGAAAAGGTCTGAAAAATACAGGAGTGTTAAAATGTCTGAAAAATATGAGGAAAATGAAAAGGTCTGAATAATACGAGGAGCATGAAAAGTGTGAAAAATTCGAAGACCAGGAAAAGGTGCGAAAAATACGAGGAGCATGAAAAGGTGTGAAAAAATCGAAGAGCAGGAAAAGGTGTGAAAAATATGAACTGCATGAAAACGTGTGAAAAATTCTAAGAGCATGAAAAGGTGTGAAAAATAGGAGGAGCATGAAAAGTTTAGAAAAATATGAAGAGCAAGAAGAGGTGTGAAACATAGGAAGAGCACGAAAAGGTCTGAAAAATACGAAGAGCACGAAAAGGTTTGAAAAATACTTTTCACGCTTCTCTTATCTTTCAGACCTTTTCACGCTCTTCATATTTTTCACACCTTTTCATGCTGTTCATATTATTCACACATATTCATGCTCCTAGTATTTTTCAGACCTTTTCATACTCCTCATCGTTTTCACCCTTTATATGCTCCTCGTATTTTTCAGACGTTTTCATGCTCCTCGTATTTTTCAGACGTTTTCATGCTCCTCGTATTTTTCACACCTTTTCATGCTCTTCATATTTTTCCCACATTGTCATGCTCCGCGTATTTTACACACCTTGTCATGCTCCTCGAATTTTTCACACCTTTTCATGCTCTTCATATTTTTCACACCATTTCATGCTCCTCGTATTTTTCACACCTTTTCATGCTCCCTCGTAATTTTTCAACACAACCGTCTTTCATGCTCCTCGTATTATTCACACCTTTTCATGCTCCTCGTATTTTTCAGACCTTTTCACGCTCCTCGTATTTTTCAGACCTTTTCATGCTCCTCGTATTTTTCAGACAATTTCACGGCCTTCATATATTTCAGACCTTTTCATGCTCTTCATATTTTTCACACCTTTTCATGCTCCTCGTGTTTTTTACACCTCTTCATGCTCATCCTATTTTTCACACCTTTTCCTGATCCTCGTATTTTTCACACCTTTTCATGCTCCTCGTATTTTTCTCACCTTTTCTGCTCCTCGGATTTTCACACGCTTTTGTGATACTCCTATTTTTCACACCTTTTCGTGTTCCTCATATTTTTCAGACCTTTTCGTGCTCATCATATTTTTAAGACATTTTCATGCTCTTTGTATTTTTCACACCTTTTCAGGCTTTTCGTGTTTTTCAGGCCTTTTCATACTCTTCATATTTTCCCGACCTTTTCATGCTTTTCATATTTTTCAGACCTTTTCATGCTCCTTGCATTTTTCAGACCTATTCATGCTCCTCGTATTTCTCAAACCTTTTCATGCTCTTCATATTTTTCAGACCTTTTCATGCTCTTCATATTTTTCAGACCTTTTCATGCTCTTCATATTTTTCACACCTTTTCATGCTCTTCATATTTTTCAGACCTTTTCATGCTCTTCATAGTTTTCACAACTTTTCATGCTCTTCATATTTTTCACACCTTTTCATGCTCTTCATAGTTTTCACAACTTTTCATCCTCTTCATAGTTTTCAGACCTTTACATGCTCCTCGTATTTTTCACATCATTTCATGCTCCTCGTATTTTTCACACCTTTTCCTGCTCTTTGATTTTTTTACACCTTTTCATGATAATCGTATTTTTCGCACCTTTTCCTGGTCTTCATACTTTTCACACCTTTTGATGCTCCTCATATTTTTCACAACTTTTCCTGCTCTTTGAATTTTTCACACTTTCTCATGCTCTTCGTATTTTTCACACCTTTTCATGCTCCTCGTATTTTTCAGACCTTTTTATGCTCCTCCTATTTCTCAGACATTTTCATGCTCCTATTTTCACACCTTTTCATGCTCCCCCTGTTTTTCACACCTTTCGTGCTCTTCATATTTCTCAGACCTTTTCATGCTCCTAATATTTTTAAGACCTTCTGATGCTCCTTGTATTATTCACACCTTTTCGTGTTGCTCGTATTTTTCAGACCTATTCGTGCTCTTCATATATTTCAGACATTTTAATGCTCTTTATATTTTTCACACCTTTTCAGGCTCCTCGTGTTTTTCACACGTTTTCATGCTCCTCGTATTATTCAGGACTTTTCATACTCGTGTTTTTCACACCTTTTCATGCTCCTTGTATTTTTCACACACTTTCATTCTCTTCGTATTTTTCAGACGTTTTCAAGCTCCTCGTATTTTTCAGAACTTTTCCAGCTCCTCGTGTTTTTCAGACCTTTTCATGCTCCTCCTATTATTCAGGTCTTTTCATGCTCCTCGTATTTTTCACACCTTTTATGCTCGTAGTTTTCACAAGTTTTCATGCTCCTCATATTTTTCACAGCTTTTCATGCTCCTTGTATTTTTCACACCTTTTCGTGCTCCTCGTATTTTTCTCACCTTTTCGTGCTCTTCATATTTTTCAGACATTTTCTTGTTCTTCATATTTTTCACAGCTTTTCATGCTCTTCATATTTTTCAGAACTTTACATGCTCCTCGTATGTTTCACGTCTTTTTATGCTCCTCCTATTTTTCAGGTCTTTTCATGCTCCTCGTATTTTTGACACGTTTTCATGCTCCTCGTATTTTTCACACCTTTTCATGCTCCTCGATTTTCTCACAAGTTTTCGTGCTCTTCATATTTTTCACACCTTTCGTGCTCCTCGTATTTTTCAGACCTCTTCATGCTCCTCATATTTTTCAGACCTTTTCATGCTCCTCGTATTATTCACACCTTTTCATGCTCCTCGTATTTTTCATACCTTTTTGTGCTCATCATATTTCTCAGATCTTTTCATGCTCTTTGCATTTTTTACTCCTTTTCATGCTCCTCGTATTTTTCATACCTTTTTATGCTCATCCTATTTCTCAGACCTCTTGATGCTCTTCGTATTTTTCACTCCTTTTCATGCTCCTCATATTTTTCACACCTTTTCGTGATCCGTGTATATTTCACACCTTTTCGTGGTCCTCATATATTTCAGATCTTTTCGTGTTCATCATATTTTTCAGACATTTTCATGCTCTTCATACTTTTCACACCTTTTCGGGCCCTTCTTGTTTTTCAGAATTTTCATGCTCCTCACATTTTTCAGACCATTTCATGCTCCTCGTATTTTTCACACCTTTTCATGCTTCTAGTATTTTCCACACCTCCTCATGCTCGTATTTTTCACAACTTTTCATGCTCCTCGTATTTTTCACACCTTTTCATGATCCTCGTATTTTTCACACCTTTTCATGCTCTTCATATTTTTCAGACCTTTTCGTGCTCTTCATATTTTTCACGCCTTTTCATGCTGTTCATATTTCTCAGACCTTTTAATGCTCTTCATATTTTTCACACTTTTCAGTCTCTTCATGTTTTTGAGACATTTTCATGCTCCTCATATTTTTCAGACCTTTTCATGCTCCTCGTATTTTTCAGACCTTTTCATGCTCCTCGTATTTTTGACACCTTTTCATGCTCCTCGTATTTTTTCAGACCTTTTCATGCTCCTCGTATTTATCAGACCTTTTTTTATGCTCCTCCTCTTTCTCAGACCTTTTCACGCTCCAAACATTTTTACTGCTTTTCCTGCTCCTCGTATTTTTCATGGCTTTAATGCTCCTCGTATTTTTCACAACTTTTCATGCTCCTCGTATATTTCACACCTGTTTGTGCTTGTCCTATTTTTCACACCTTTTCGTGCTCTTCACATTTTTCAGACTTTATCATGCTCCTCATATTTTTCAGACCTTTTTATGCTCCTCGTAGTTTTCACTCCTTTTCATGTTCCTCGTATTTGTCAGACCTTTTCATGCTCCTCATATTTCTCAGACCTTTTCATGCTCCTCGTATTTTTCATACATTTTCAGGCTCCTCGTGTTTTTCAGACCTGTTCATGCTCTACATATTTTTCAGACCTTTTCATGCTTTTCATAATTTTCAGACTTTTTCATGCTCGTCGTATTTTTCGCACCTTTTCATGCTCCTCGTATTTTTCACAGCGTTTCTTGCTTCTCGTGTTGTTCACATATTTTCGTGATCCTTGTATTTTTCATACCTTTTCATGGTCCTCGTATTTTTCACACCTTTTCATGCTCCACGTAATTTTCACACTTTTTCCTGCTCCTCATATTTTTCACACGTTTCCGGGATCTTTGTATTTTCCAGACCGTTTCATGCTGCTCGTATTTTTCAGACCTTTTTATGCTCCTCCTATTTCTCAGACCTTTTCATGCTCTTCACATTTTTAAGTTCTTTTCATGCTCCTTGTATTTTTCACGTCTTTTCATGCTCCTCGTATTTTGCACACCTTTTCATGCTCCTCGTATTTTTCAGGCCTTTTCATGCTCCTCCTATTTTGCACACATTTTCATGCTCCTCGTACTTTTCACACCTTATCATGCTCCTCGTATTTTTCACACCTTTTCATGCTCCTCGTATTTTCCACACTTTATCATGGTCCTCGTATTTTTCAAACTTTTTTCACGCTCTTCTTATTTTTGACACTTTTTCATGCTGCTTGTATTTTTCACACTATGTCATGCTCTTCGTATTTTTCAGACGTTTTCATGCTCCTCATATTTTGCACACCTTTTCACGCTCTTCGTATTTTTGACACCTTTTCATGCTCCTCGTATTTTTCACACCTTTTCATGCTCCTCGTGTTTTTCACAAATTTTCATGCTCCTCGTATTTTTCACACCTTTTCACGCTTCTCTTATATTTCAGACCTTTTCACGCTCTTCATATTTTTCACACCTTTTCATGCTGTTCATATTATTCACACATATTCATGCTCCTAGTATTTTTCAGACCTTTTCATACTCCTCATCGTTTTCACCCTTAATATGCTTCTCGTATTTTTCAGACGTTTTCATGCTCCTCGTATTTTTCAGACGTTTTCATGCTCCTCGTATTTTTCACACCTTTTCATGCTCTTCATATTTTTCCCACATTGTCATGCTCCGCGTATTTTTCACACCTTGTCATGCTCCTCGAATTTTTCACACCTTTTCATGCTCTTCATATTTTTCACACCATTTCATGCTCCTCGTATTTTTCACACCTTTTCATGCTGTTCATATTTTTTACACATTGTCATGCTCTGCGTATTTTACACACCTTGTCATGCTCCTCGAACTTTTCACACCTTTTCATGCTCTTCATATTTTTCAGACCTTTTCATGCTCTTCTTATTTTTCACACATTTTCTAGTTCCTGGTATTTTTCAGACCTTCTCATTCTCCTCGTATTTTTCAGACCTTTTCATGCTCCTCGGATTTTTCACAGCTTGTCATGGTCTTCGAACATTTCACAGCTTTTCCTGCTCTTCAAATATTTGACACCTTTTCATGCTCTTCATATTTTTCACACCTTTTAGTGCTCCATGTATTTTTCACACCTTTTCATGCTCCTCGTATTTTTCACAACTTTTCATGCTCCTCGTATTTTTCAGACCTTTTCACGCTCCTCGTATTTTTCAGACCTTTTCATGCTCCTCGTATTTTTCAGACATTTTCACGGCCTTCATATTTTTCAGACCTTTTCATGCTCTTCATATTTTTCACACCTTTTCATGCTCCTCGTGTTTTTTACACCTCTTCATGCTCATCCTATTTTTCACACCTTTTGCTGATCCTCGTATTTTTCACACCTTTTCATGCTCCTCGTATTTTTCTCACCTTTTCTGCTCCTCGGATTTTCACACGTTTTTGTGATACTCCTATTTTTCACACCTTTTCGTGTTCCTCATATTTTTCAGACCTTTTCGTGCTCATCATATTTTTAAGACATTTTCATGCTCTTTGTATTTTTCACACCTTTTCAGGCTTTTCGTGTTTTTCAGGCCTTTTCATACTCTTCATATTTTTCCGACCTTTTCATGCTTTTCATATTTTTCAGACCTTTTCATGCTCCTTGCATTTTTCAGACCTATTCATGCTCCTCGTATTTTTCAGACGTTTTCATGCTCCCCCTATTTTTCACACCTTTCGTGCTCTTCATATTTCTCAGACCTTTTCATGCTCCTAATATTTTTAAGACCTTCTGATGCTCCTTGTATTATTCACACCTTTTCGTGTTGCTCGTATTTTTCAGACCTATTCGTGCTCTTCATATATTTCAGACATTTTAGTGCTCTTTATATTTTTCACACCTTTTCAGTCTCCTCGTGTTTTTCACACGTTTTCATGCTCCTCGTATTATTCAGGACTTTTCATACTCGTGTTTTTCACACCTTTTCATGCTCCTTGTATTTTTCACACACTTTCATTCTCTTCGTATTTTTCAGACGTTTTCAAGCTCCTCGTATTTTTCAGAACTTTTCCAGCTCCTCGTGTTTTTCAGACCTTTTCATGCTCCTCCTATTCTTCAGGACTTTTCATGCTCCTCGTATTTTTCACACCTTTTATGCTCGTAGTTTTCACAAGTTTTCATGCTCCTCATATTTTTCACAGCTTTTCATGCTCCTTGTATTTTTCACACCTTTTCGTGCTCCTCGTATTTTTCTCATCTTTTCATGCTCTTCATATTTTTCAGACATTTTCTTGTTCTTCATATTTTTCACAGCTTTTCATGCTCTTCATATTTTTCAGAACTTTACATGCTCCTCGTATGTTTCAGGTCTTTTTATGCTCCTCCTATTTTTCAGGTCTTTTCATGCTCCTCGTATTTTTGACACGTTTTCATGCTCCTCGTATTTTTCACCCCTTTTCATGCTCCTCGATTTTCTCACAAGTTTTCGTGCTCTTCATATTTTTCACACCTTTCGTGCTCTTCGTATTTTTCAGACCTCTTCATGCTCCTCATATTTTTCAGACCTTTTCATGCTCCTCGTATTATTCACACCTTTTCATGCGCCTCGTATTTTTCATACCTTTTTATGCTCATCATATTTCTCAGATCTTTTCATGCTCTTTGCATTTTTTACTCCTTTTCATGCTCCTCGTATTTTTCATACCTTTTTATGCTCATCCTATTTCTCAGACCTCTTGATGCTCTTCGTATTTTTCACTCCTTTTCATGCTCCTCGTATTTTTCACACCTTTTCGTGATCCGTGTATATTTCACCCCTTTTCGTGGTCCTCATATATTTCAGATATTTTCGTGTTCATCATATTTTTCAGACCTTTTCATGCTCTTCATACTTTTCACACCTTTTCATGCCCTTCTTGTTTTTCAGAATTTTCATGCTCCTCATATATTTCAGACCATTTCATGCTCCTCGTATTTTTCACACCTTTTCATGCTCCTAGTATTTTCCACACCTCCTCATGCTCGTATTTTTCACAACTTTTCATGCTCCTCGTATTTTTCACACCTTTTCAGGCTCTTCATATTTTTCAGACCTTTTCGTGCTCTTCATATTTTTCACGCCTTTTCATGCTGTTCATATTTCTCAGACCTTTTAATGCTCTTCATATTTTTCACACTTTTCAGTCTCTTCATGTTTTTTAGACATTTTCATGCTCCTCATATTTTTCAGACCTTTTCATGCTCCTCGTATTTTTCACACCTTTTCATGCTCCTCGTATTTTTGACACCTTTTCATGCTCCTCGTATTTTTTCAGACCTTTTCATGCTCCTCGTATTTATCAGACCTTTTTTATGCTCCTCCTCTTTCTCAGACCTTTTCACGCTCCAAACATTTTTACTGCTTTTCATGCTCCTCATATTTTTCATGGCTTTAATGCTCCTCGTATTTTTCACAACTTTTCATGCTCCTCGTATATTTCACACCTGTTTGTGCTCGTCCTATTTTTCACACCTTTTCGTTCTCTTCACATTTTTCAGACTTTATCATGCTCCTCATATTTTTCAGACCTTTTTATGCTCCTCGTAGTTTTCACACCTTTTCATGTTCCTCGTATTTGTCAGACCTTTTCATGCTCCTCATATTTCTCAGTCCTTTTCATGCTCCTCGTATTTTTCATACATTTTCAGGCTCCTCGTGTTTTTCAGAACTGTTCATGCTCTACATATTTTTCAGACCTTTTCATGCTTTTCATAATTTTCAGACTTTTTCATGCTCGTCGTATTTTTCGCACCTTTTCATGCTCCTCGTATTTTTCACAGCGTTTCTTGCTTCTCCTGTTGTTCACATATTTTCGTGATCCTTGTATTTTTCATACCTTTTCATGGTCCTCGTATTTTTCACACCTTTTCATGCTCCGCGTAATTTTCACACTTTTTCCTGCTCCTCATATTTTTCACACGTTTTCGGGATCTTCGTATTTTCCAGACCGTTTCATGCTGCTCGTATTTTTCAGCCCTTTTTATGCTCCTCCTATTTCTCAGACCTTTTCATGCTCTTCACATTTTTAAGTGCTTTTCATGCTCCTTGTATTTTTCACGTCTTTTCATGCTCCTCGTATTTTGCACACCTTTTCATGCTCCTCGTATTTTTCAGCCGCGGCGTGTGTTGGCTTACGCTGATATATCATGCTCCTCGTTGTGGGGCTGAGAGTGCGCTTTGATTCATGCCTTCGTCTATTCACACCTTTTCAGGCTCCTCGTATTTTTCACACTTTATCATGGTCCTCGTATTTTTCAAACTTTTTTCACGCTCTTCTTATTTTTGACACTTTTTCATGCTGCTTGTATTTTTCACACTATGTCATGCTCTTCGTATTTTTCAGACGTTTTCATGCTCTTCATCTTTTGCACACCTTTTCACGCTCTTCGTATTTTTGACACCTTTTCATGCTCCTCGTATTTTTCACACCTTTTCATGCTCCTCGTATTTTTCACAAATTTTCATGCTCCTCGTATTTTTCACACCTTTTCACGCTTCTCTTATATTTCAGACCTTTTCACGCTCTTCATATTTTTCACACCTTTTCATGCTGTTCATATTATTTACACATATTCATGCTCCTAGTATTTTTCAGACCTTTTCATACTCCTCATCGTTTTCACCCTTAATGTGCTCCTCGTATTTTTCAGACGTTTTCATGCTCCTCGTATTTTTCAGACGTTTTCATGCTCCTCGTATTTTTCACACCTTTTCATGCTCTTCATATTTTTCCCACATTGTCATGCTCCGCGTATTTTACACACCTTGTCATGCTCCTCGAATTTTTCACACCTTTTCATGCTCTTCATATTTTTCACACCATTTCATGCTCCTCGTATATTTCACACCTTTTCATGCTGTTCATATTTTTTACACATTGTCATGCTCCGCGTATTTTACACACCTTGTCATGCTCCTCGAACTTTTCACACCTTTTCATGCTCTTCATATTTTTCAGACCTTTTCATGCTCTTCTTATTTTTCACACATTTTCTAGTTCCTCGTATTTTTCAGACCTTCTCATTCTCCTCGTATTTTTCAGACCTTTTCATGCTCCTCGGATTTTTCACAGCTTGTCATGGTCTTCGAACATTTCACAGCTTTTCCTGCTCTTCAAATATTTGACACCTTTTCATGCTCTTCATATTTTTCACACCTTTTAGTGCTCCATGTATTTTTCACACCTTTTCATGCTCCTCGTATTTTTCACACCGTTTCATGCTCCTCGTATTTTTCACCACTTTTCATGCTCCTCGTATTTTTCAGACCTTTTCACGCTCCTCGTATTTTTCAGACCTTTTCATGCTCCTCGTATTTTTCAGACCATTTCACGGCCTTTATAATTTTCAGACCTTTTCATGCTCTTCATATTTTTCACACCTTTTTCATACTCATCGTGTTTTTTACACCTCTTCATGCTCATCCTATTTTTCACACCTTTTCCTGATGCTCGGATTTTTCACACGTTTTCATGCTCCTAGTATTTTTCTCACCTTCATGCTTCTCGGATTTTTCACACGTTTTTGTGATACTCCTATTTTTCACACCTTTTCATGTTCCTCATATTTTTCAGACCTTTTCGTGCTCATCATATTTTTAAGACATTTTCATGCTCTTTGTATTTTTCACACCTTTTCAGGCTTTTCGTGTTTTTCAGGCCTTTTCATACTCTTCATATTTTTCCGACCTTTTCATGCTTTTCATATTTTTCAGACCTTTTTATGCTCCTTGCATTTTTCAGACCTATTCATGCTCCTCGTATTTCTCAAACCTTTTTTCATGCTCCCCCTATTTTTCACACCTTTCGTGCTCTTCATATTTCTCAGACCTTTTCATGCTCCTAATATTTTTAAGACCTTCTGATGCTCCTTGTATTATTCACACCTTTTCGTGTTGCTCGTATTTTTCAGACCTATTTGTGCTCTTCATATATTTCAGACATTTTAGTGCTCTTTATATTTTTCACACCTTTTCAGGCTCCTCGTGTTTTTCACACGTTTTCATGCTCCTCGTATTATTCAGGACTTTTCATACTCGTGTTTTTCACACCTTTTCATGCTCCTTGTATTTTTCCCACACTTTCATTCTCTTCGTATTTTTCAGACGTTTTCAAGCTCCTCGTATTTTTCAGAACTTTTCCAGCTCCTCGTGTTTTTCAGACCTTTTCATGCTCCTCCTATTATTCAGGACTTTTCATGCTCCTCGTATTTTTCACACCTTTTATGCTCGTAGTTTTCACAAGTTTTCATGCTCCTCATATTTTTCACAGCTTTTCATGCTCCTTGTATATTTCACACCTTTTCGTGCTCCTCGTATTTTTCTCACCTTTTCGTGCTCTTCATATTTTTCAGACATTTTCTTGTTCTTCATATTTTTCACAGCTTTTCATGCTCTTCATATTTTTCAGAACTTTACATGCTCCTCGTATGTTTCAGGTCTTTTTTATGCTCCTCCTATTTTTCAGGTCTTTTCATGCTCCTCGTATTTTTGACACGTTTTCATGCTCCTCGTATTTTTCACACCTTTTCATGCTCCTCGATTTTCTCACAAGTTTTCGTGCTCTTCATATTTTTCACACCTTTCATGCTCTTCGTATTTTTCAGACCTCTTCATGCTCCTCATATTTTTCAGACCTTTTCATGCTCCTCGTATTATTCACACCTTTTCATGCTCCTCGTATTTTTCATACCTTTTTATGCTCATCATATTTCTCAGATCTTTTCATGCTCTTTGCATTTTTTAGTCCTTTTCATGCTCCTCGTATTTTTCATACCTTTTTATGCTCATCCTATTTCTCAGACCTCTTGATGCTCTTCGTATTTTTCACTCCTTTTCATGCTCCTCGTATTTTTCACACCTTTTCGTGATCCGTGTATATTTCACACCTTTTCGTGGTCCTCATATATTTCAGATATTTTCGTGTTCATCATATTTTTCAGACCCATTCATGCTCTTCATACTTTTCACACCTTTTCATGCCCTTCTTGTTTTTCAGAATTTTCATGCTCCTCATATTTTTCAGACCATTTCATGCTCCTCGTATTTTTCACACCTTTTCATGCTCCTAGTATTTTCCACACCTCCTCATGCTCGTATTTTTCACAACTTTTCATGCTCCTCGTATTTTTCACAACTTTTCATGATCCTCGTATTTTTCACACCTTTTCAGGCTCTTCATATTTTTCAGACCTTTTCGTGCTCTTCATATTTTTCACGCCTTTTAATGCTGTTCATATTTCTCAGACCTTTTAATGCTCTTCATATTTTTCACACTTTTCAGTCTCTTCATGTTTTTGAGACATTTTCATGCTCCTCATATTTTTCAGACCTTTTCATGCTCCTCGTATTTTTCACACCTTTTCATGCTCCTCATATTTTTGACACCTTTTCATGCTCCTCGTATTTTTTCAGACCTTTTCATGCTCCTCGTATTTATCAGACCTTTTTTATGCTCCTCCTCTTTCTCAGACTTTTTCACGCTCCAAACATTTTTACTGCTTTTCATGCTCCTCGTATTTTTCATGGCTTTAATGCTCCTCGTATTTTTCACAACTTTTCATGCTCCTCGTATATTTCACACCTGTTTGTGCTCGTCCTATTTTTCACACCATTTCGTGCTCTTCACATTTTTCAGACTTTATCATGCTCCTCATATTTTTCAGACCTTTTTATGCTCCTCGTAGTTTTCACACCTTTTCATGTTCCTCGTATTTGTCAGACCTTTTCATGCTCCTCATATTTCTCAGACCTTTTCATGCTCCTCGTATTTTTCATACATTTTCAGGCTCCTCGTGTTTTTCAGAACTGTTCATGCTCTACATATTTTT
This sequence comes from Cervus canadensis, assembly GCF_019320065.1. Lineage (NCBI taxonomy): Eukaryota > Metazoa > Chordata > Mammalia > Artiodactyla > Cervidae > Cervus > Cervus canadensis. The sequence goes on along the minus strand of NC_057399.1, from coordinate 67,147,857 downwards.
CAGACCTTTTCCTGCTTTTCATAATTTTCAGACTTTTTCATGCTCGTCGTATTTTTCGCACCTTTTCATGCTCCTCGTATTTTTCACAGCGTTTCTTGCTTCTCGTGTTGTTCACATATTTTCGTTATCCTTGTATTTTTCATACCTTTTCATGGTCCTCGTATTTTTCACACCTTTTCATGCTCCGCGTAATTTTCACACTTTTTCCTGCTCCTCATATTTTTCACACGTTTCCGGGATCTTCGTATTTTCCAGACCGTTTCATGCTGCTCGTATTTTTCAGTCCTTTTTATGCTCCTCCTATTTCTCAGACCTTTTCATGCTCTTCACATTTTTAAGTGCTTTTCATGCTCCTTGTATTTTTCACGTCTTTTCATGCTCCTCGTATTTTGCACACCTTTTCATGCTCCTCGTATTTTTCAGGCCTTTTCATGCTCCTCCTATTTTGCACACATTTTCATGCTCCTCGTACTTTTCACACCTTATCATGCTCCTCGTATTTTTCACACCTTTTCAGGCTCCTCGTATTTTCCACACTTTATCATGGTCCTCGTATTTTTCAAACTTTTTTCACGCTCTTCTTATTTTTGACACTTTTTCATGCTGCTTGTATGTTTCACACTATGTCATGCTCTTCGTATTTTTCAGACGTTTTCATGCTCTTCATATTTTGCACACCTTTTCACGCTCTTCGTATTTTTGACACCTTTTCATGCTCCTCGTATTTTTCACACCTTTTCATGCTCCTCGTGTTTTTCACAAATTTTCATGCTCCTCGTATTTTTCACACCTTTTCACGCTTCTCTTATATTTCAGACCTTTTCGCGCTCTTCATATTTTTCACACCTTTTCATGCTGTTCATATTATTCACACATATTCATGCTCCTAGTATTTTTCAGACCTTTTCATACTCCTCATCGTTTTCACCCTTAATATGCTCCTCGTATTTTTCAGACGTTTTCATCCTCCTCGTATTTTTCAGACGTTTTCATGCTCCTCGTATTTTTCACACCTTTTCATGCTCTTCATATTTTTCCCACATTGTCATGCTCCGCGTATTTTACACACCTTGTCATGCTCCTCGAATTTTTCACACCTTTTCATGCTCTTCATATTTTTCACACCATTTCATGCTCCTCGTATTTTTCACACCTTTTCATGCTCTTCATATTTTTTAAACATTGTCATGCTCCGCGTATTTTACACACCTTGTCATGCTCCTCGAACTTTTCACACCTTTTCATGCTCTTCATATTTTTCAGACCTTTTCATGCTCTTCTTATTTTTCACACATTTTCTCGGTCTTCGTATTTTTCAGACCTTCTCATTCTCCTCGTATTTTTCAGACCTTTTCATGCTCCTCGGATTTTTCACAGCTTGTCATGGTCTTCGAACATTTCACAGCTTTTCCTGCTCTTCAAATATTTGACACCTTTTCATGCTCTTCATATTTTTCACACCTTTTAGTGCTCCATGTATTTTTCACACCTTTTCATGCTCCTCGTATTTTTCACACCGTTTCATGCTCCTCGTATTTTTCACACCTTTTCATGCTCCTCGTATTTTTCAGACCTTTTCACGCTCCTCGTATTTTTCAGACCTTTTCATGCTCCTCGTATTTTTCAGACAATTTCACGGCCTTCATATTTTTCAGACCTTTTCATGCTCTTCATATTTTTCACACCTTTTCATGCTCCTCGTGTTTTTCACACCTCTTCATGCTCCTCCTATTTTTCACACCTTTTCCTGCTCCTCGTATTTTTCACACCTTTTCATGCTCCTCGTATTTTTCTCACCTTTTCTGCTCCTCGGGATTTCAACGTTTTTGTGATAATCCTATTTCACACCTTTTTCGGTTCCTCATACTTTTTCAGACCTTTTCGTGCCTCATCATATTTTTAACATTTTCATGCTCTTTTATTTTTCACCACCTTTCAGCTTTTTCGTGTTTTCAGGCCTTTTCATTACTCTTCATATTTTTCACGACCTTTTCAGCTTTTTCATATTTTCAGACCTTTTCATGCTCCTTTCATTTTTCAGACCTATTCATGCTCCTCGTATTTTTCAGACGTTTTCATGCTCCCCCTATTTTTCACACCTTTCGTGCTCTTCATATTTCTCAGACCTTTTCATGCTCCTAATATTTTTAAGACCTTCTGATGCTCCTTGTATTATTCACACCTTTTCGTGTTGCTCGTATTTTTCAGACCTATTTGTGCTCTTCATATATTTCAGACATTTTAGTGCTCTTTATATTTTTCACACCTTTTCAGGCTCCTCGTGTTTTTCACACGTTTTCATGCTCCTCGTATTATTCAGGACTTTTCATACTCGTGTTTTTCACACCTTTTCATGCTCCTTGTATTTTTCACACACTTTCATTCTCTTCATATTTTTCAGACGTTTTCAAGCTCCTCGTATTTTTCAGAACTTTTCCAGCTCCTCGTGTTTTTCAGACCTTTTCATGCTCCTCCTATTATTCAGGACTTTTCATGCTCCTCGTATTTTTCACACCTTTTATGCTCGTAGTTTTCACAAGTTTTCATGCTCCTCATATTTTTCACACCTTTTCATGCTCCTTGTATTTTTCACACCTTTTCGTGCTCCTCGTATTTTTCTCACCTTTTCGTGCTCTTCATATTTTTCAGACATTTTCTTGTTCTTCATATTTTTCACACCTTTTCAGGCTCTTTATTTTTCACACCTTTTCAGGTTCTTCTTATTTTTGACACTTTTTCATGCTCCTTGTATTTTTCACACTATGTCATGCTCTTCGTATTTTTCAGACCTTTTCACGCTCTTCATATTTTGCACACCTTTTCACGCTCTTCGTATTTTTGACACCTTTTCATGCTCCTCGTATTTTTCACACCTTTTCATGCTCCTCGTATTTTTCACAAATTTTCATGCTCCTCGTATTTTTCACACCTTTTCACGCTTCTCTTATATTTCAGACCTTTTCACGCTCTTCATATTTTTCCCACCTTTTCATGCTGTTCATATTATTCACACATATTCATGCTCCTAGTATTTTTCAGACCTTTTCATACTCCTCATCGTTTTCACCCTTAATATGCTCCTCGTATTTTTCAGACGTTTTCATGCTCCTCGTATTTTTCAGACGTTTTCATGCTCCTCGTATTTTTCACACCTTTTCACGCTCTTCATATTTTTCCCACCTTGTCATGCTCCGCGTATTTTACACACCTTGTCATGCTCCTCGAATTTTTCACACCTTTTCATGCTCTTCATATTTTTCACACCATTTCATGCTCCTCGTATTTTTCACACCTTTTCATGCTGTTCATATTTTTTACACATTGTCATGCTCTGCGTATTTTACACACCTTGTCATGCTCCTCGAACTTTTCACACCTTTTCATGCTCTTCATATTTTTCACACCTTTTCATGCTCTTCTTATTTTTCACACATTTTCTAGTTCCTCGTATTTTTCAGACCTTCTCATTCTCCTCGTATTTTTCAGACCTTTTCATGCTCCTCGGATTTTTCACAGCTTGTCATGGTCTTCGAACATTTCACACCTTTTCCTGCTCTAAAAATATTTCACACCTTTTCATGCTCTTCATATTTTTCACACCTTTTAGTGCTCCAAGTATTTTTCACACCTTTTCATGCTCCTCGTATTTTTCACACCTTTTCATGCTCCTCGTATTTTTCACAACTTTTCATGCTCCTCGTATTTTTCAGACCTTTTCACGCTCTTCGTATTTTTCAGACCTTTTCATGCTCCTCGTATTTTTCAGACAATTTCACGGCCTTCATATTTTTCAGACCTTTTCATGCTCTTCATATTTTTCACACCTTTTCATGCTCCTCGTGTTTTTTACACCTCTTCATGCTCATCCTATTTTTCACACCTTTTCCTGATCCTCGTATTTTTCACACCTTTTCATGCTCCTCGTACTTTTCAGACCTTTTCACGCTCATCATATTTTTCACACCTTTTCACGCTCTTCGTATTTTTGTCACCTTTTCATGCTCCTCGTAACTTTCACACCTTTTCCTGCTCCTCGTACTTTTCACATCTTTTCCTGCCCCTCGTACTTTTCACATCTTTTCCTGCCCTTTGTATTTTTCACACTTTTTAATGTTCCTCGTATTTTTCACACCTTTTCCTTCTCTTTTCATTTTTCACACCTTTTCATGATCCTCTTATTTTTCACACGTTTTCATGCTCCTCGTATTTTTCACACCTTTTCTTGCCCTTTGTATTTTTCAAACTTTTTCATTTTCCTCGTATTTTTCACAACTTTTCCTGTTCTTTGTATTTTTCACACCTTGTCATGCTCCACGTATTTTTCACACCTTTCATGCTCTTCCTATTTTTCACACCTTTTAATCCTCCTCGTTTTTTTCATACCTTTTCATGCTCTTCATATTTTTCACACCTTTTCATGCTCCTCGTATTTTTGACACCTTTCATGCTCTTTCTATTTTTCACACCTTTTCATTCTCCTCGTATTTTTCATGCCTTTTCATGCTCCTCGCATTTTTCAGACCATTTCACAACCTTCATATTTTTCATACCTTTTCATGCTGTTTATATTTTTCACACCTTTTCCTGCTCTTCGACTTTTTCACACCTTTTCATGCTCCTTGTATTTTTCACACATTTTCCAGCTCTTCGAATTTTTTACACCTTTTCATGCTTCTCGTATTTTTCACACCTTTTCCTGCTCTTCGAATTTCTCACACCTTTTCATGCTCCTCGTATTTTTCACACCTTGTCATGCTCCACGTATTTTTCAAACCTTTTCATGCTCCTCATATTTTTCAGACCTTTTCACGCTCCTCGTATTTTTCAGACCTTTTCATGCTCCTCGTATATTTCAGACCATTTCACGACCTTCATATTTTTCAGACCTTTTCATGCTGATATAGTTTTCACACCTGTTCCTGCTCTTCGAATTTTTGACAGCTTTTCATGCTCCTCGTATTCTTCACACGTTTTCTTGCTCTTCGAATTTTTCACGTCTTTTCATGCTCCTCGTATTTTTCACACATTTTCCAACTTTTCGAATTTTTCACACCTTTCCATGCTCCTCGTATTTTTCACACCTTTTCCTGCTCTTTGAATTTTTCACACCTTTTTATGTTCCTCGTATTTTTCACACCTTTTCCTGATCCTCCTATTTTTTACACCTTATCATGCTCCTCGTATATTTCAGACTTTTCATGCTCCTCGTATTTTTAACACCATTTCATGATGTTCATATTTTTCACACGTTTTCCTGCTCTTTGAATTTTTCACATTTTTTCCTGCTCCTCGTATTTTTCACACCCCTTCCTGCTGCTCGTATTTTTCACACCTTTTCCTGCTTCTCGTATTTTTGACACCTTTTCCTGCTCCTTGTATTTTTCACACCTTTTCCTGCCCTTTGTATTTTTCACACTTTTTCATGTTCCTCGCATTTTTCACACCTTTCCTGCTCTTCGTATTTTTCACACCTTATCATGCTCCTCGTATTTTTCACACCTTTTCATGCTCCTCATATTTTTCACACCTTGTCATGCTCCTCGGATTTTTCACAGCTTGTCATGCTCTTCGAACATTTCACACCTTTTTCTGCTCCTCGTGTTTTTCACACCTTTTCCTGCTCTTTGAATTTTTCACACCTTTTCCTCTTCCTCTTATTTTTCACACCTTCTCCTGCTCCTCATATTTTTCAGACCATATGATGCTCCTCGGATCTTTCACACCTTGTCATGCTCCTCGGATTTTTCACACCTTGACATGCTCCTCGTATTTTTCACACCTTTTCATCCTGTTCATATTTCTCACACCTTTTCACGCTCTTCGTATTTTTGACACCATTTCATGGTCCTCGTATTTTTCACACCTTTGCCTGCTCTTCGTACTTTTCACACCTTATCATGCTCCTCGTATTTTTCAGACCTTTTCATGCTCCTCCTATATTTCCGACCTTTACATGCTCTTTGTATTTTAAGAACTTTTCACACTGTTCATATTTTTCACACCATTTCACCCTCTTCGTATTTTTGACATCTTTTCACACTCCTCGTATTTTTCACACCTTTTCTGTTCCTTGTATTTTTCACACCTTTTCCTGCTCCTCGTGTTTTTCACACCTATTCTGCTCCTTGTGTTTTTCACACCTTTTCATGCTCCTCGTATTTTTCCTACCTTGTCATGCTCCTCGTATTTTTGATGCCTTTTCATGTTCCTCGTGTTTTTCAAGCCTTTTCATGCTCCTCATATTTTTCACACCTTTTCATGCTCCTCGTATTTTTCAGGCCTTTTCATGCTCCTCGTATTTTTCACGCCTTTTCTGCTCCTCGTATTTTTCAAACCTTTTCGTGCTCTTCGTATTTTTCAGACCTTTTCGTGCTCTTCATATGTTTCACACCTCTTCTTGCTCTTCATATTTTTCTAAACTTTTCATGCTCCTCCTATTTTTCACACCTTTTCCTGCTCTTAGAATTTTTCACACGTTTTCATGCATTTCATATTTTTCACACCTTTTCCTGCTCTTCGATTTTTTCACACCTTTTCATGCTCCTCGTATTTTTCGCACCTTTTCCTGGTCTTCGAATTTTTCACACTTTTCATGCTCCTCGTATTATTCAGACCTTTTCATGTTCCTCATATTTTTCCGACCTTTTCACACTCCTGTATTTTTCAGACCTTTTCACGCTCTTCATGTTTATCACACCTTTTCATGCAGTTCATATTTTTCACACCTTTTCTGCTCTTTGAATTTTTCACACCTTTTCATGCTCCTCGTATTTTTAAGACCTTTTCATGCTCCTCGTATTTTTCAGACCTTTTCATGTTCCTCGAATTTTTCACACCTTTTCCTGCTCCTCGTATTTTTTGCACCTTTTCCTGCTCTTCGTATTTTTCACACCTTTTCATGCTCCTCGTATTATTCAGACCTTTTCATGTTCCTCGTATTTTTCAGACCTTTTCACGCTCCTCGTGTTTTTCAGACCTTTTCACGCTCTTCATATTTTTCACATCTTTTTATGCTCTTTGTATTTCTGACACCGTTTCGCACTCCTCGTATTTTTCACACCTTTTCCTGCTCCTCGAATTTTTCACAACTTTTCATGCTCCTCATATTTTTCAGACATTTTCACGCTCCTCGTATTTTTCAGTCCTTTTCACGCTCCTCATATTTTTCAGACCTTTTCATGCTCCTCGTATTTTTCAAACCATTTCACGGCCTTCATATTTTTCAGACCTTTTCATACTCTTCATATTTTTCACACCTTTTCATGCTCCTCGTGTTTTTTGCACCTCTTCATGCTCATCCTATTTTTCACACCCTTTCCTGGTCCTCGGATTTTTCACACGTTTTCATGCTCCTCGTATTTTTCTCACCTTTTCCTGCTCCTCGGATTTTTCACACGTTTTTGTGATCCTCCTATTTTTCACACCTTTTCGTGTTGCTCATATATTTCAGACCTTTTCGTGCTCATCATATTTTTATGACATTTTCATTCTCTTTGTATTTTTCACACCTTTTCATGCTTCTCGTATATTTCAGACCTTTTCACGCTCTTCATATTTTTCACACTTTTTCATGCTGTTCATATTATTCACACCTTTTCATGCTCCTCGTTTTTTTCAGACCTTTTCGTGCTCCTCGTATATTTCACACCTTTTCATGCTCCTCGTATTTTTCAGACCCTTTCATGCTCCTCGTATTTTTCAGACCTTTTCATGCTCCTCGTATTTTTCACACCTTTTCGTGCTCCTCGTATTTTTCAAACCTTTTCCCACTCCTCGTATTTTTCACACCTTTTCCTGCCCTTCGTATTTTTCACACCTTTTCATGCTCCTGGTGTATTTCACCCCTTTTCCTTCTCTTCGAATTTTTCACTCCTTTACATGCTCTTCATATTTTTCACACCTTTTAGTGCTCCATGTATTTTTCACACCTTTTCATGCTCCTCGTTTTTTCACACCTTTTCATGCTCCTCGTATTTTTCACAACTTTTCATGCTCCTCGTATTTTTCAGACCTTTTCACGCTCCTCATATTTTTCAGACCTTTTCATGCTCCTCGTATTTTTCAAACCTTTTCACGGCCTTCATATTTTTCAGACCTTTTCATGCTCTTCATATTTTTCACACCTTTTCATGCTGCTCGTGTTTTTTACACCTTTTCATGCTCCTCGTATTTTTCAGACCATTTCACGGCCTTTATAATTTTCAGACCTTTTCATGCTCTTCATATTTTTCACACCTTTTTCATACTCCTCGTGTTTTTTACACCTCTTCATGCTCATCCTATTTTTCACACCTTTTCCTGATGCTCGGATTTTTCACACGTTTTCATGCTCCTCGTATTTTTCTCGCCTTCATGCTTCTCGGATTTTTCACACGTTTTTGTGATACTCCTATTTTTCACACCTTTTCATGTTCCTCATATTTTTCAGACCTTTTCGTGCTCATCATATTTTTAAGACATTTTCATGCTCTTTGTATTTTTCACACCTTTTCAGGCTTTTCGTGTTTTTCAGGCCTTTTCATGCTCGTCGTAATTTTCAGACCCTTTCTTGCTCTTCATATTTTTCCGACCTTTTCATGCTCTTCATATTTTTCAGACCTTTTCATGCTCCTTGCATTTTTCGGACCTTTTCATACTCCTCGTATTTCTCAAACCTTTTCATGCTCTTCATATTTTTCAGACCTTTTCATGCTTCTCATATTTTTCAGACCTTTTCATGCTTCTCATATTTTTCAGACCTTTTCATGCACCTCATATTTTTCAGACTTTTTCATGCTCCTCGTATTTTTCACACCTTTTCATGCTCCTGTTTTTCACAAAATTTCGTGCTCTTCATATTTTTCAGACCTTTTCATGCTCTTCATATTTTTCACAACTTTTCATGCTCTTCATATTTTTCACACCTTTTCATGCTCTTCATAGTTTTCACAACTTTTCATGCTCTTCATAGTTTTCAGACCTTTACATGCTCCTCGTATTTTTCACATCCTTTCATGCTCCTCGTATTTTTCACACCTTTTCCTGCTCTTCGATTTTTTTACACCTTTTCATGATAATCGTATTTTTCGCACCTTTTCCTGGTCTTCATACTTTTCACACCTTTTGATGCTCCTCATATTTTTCACAACTTTTCCTGCTCTTTGAATTTTTCACACTTTGTCATGCTCTTCGTATTTTTCACACCTTTTCATGCTCCTCGTATTTTTCAGACCTTTTTATGCTCCTCCTATTTCTCAGACATTTTCATGCTCCTATTTTCACACCTTTTCATGCTCCCCCTATTTTTCACACCTTTCGTGCTCTTCATTTTTCTCAGACCTTTTCATGCTCCTAATATTTTTAAGACCTTCTGATGCTCCTTGTATTATTCACACCTTTTCGTGTTGCTCGTATTTTTCAGACCTATTCGTGCTCTTCATATATTTCAGACATTTTAGTGCTCTTTATATTTTTCACACCTTTTCCGGCTCCTCGTGTTTTTCACACGTTTTCATGCTCCTCGTATTATTCAGGACTTTTCATACTCGTGTTTTTCACACCTTTTCATGCTCCTTGTATTTTTCACACACTTTCATTCTCTTCGTATTTTTCAGACGTTTTCAAGCTCCTCGTATTTTTCAGAACTTTTCCCGCTCCTCGTGTTTTTCAGACCTTTTCATGCTCCTCCTATTATTCAGGACTTTTCATGCTCCTCGTATTTTTCACACCTTTTATGCTCGTAGTTTTCACAAGTTTTCATGCTCCTCATATTTTTCACAGCTTTTCATGCTCCTTGTATTTTTCACACCTTTTTGTGCTCCTCGTATTTTTCTCACCTTTTCGTGCTCTTCATATTTTTCAGACATTTTCTTGTTCTTCATATTTTTCACAGCTTTTCATGCTCTTCATATTTTTCAGAACTTTACATGCTCCTCGTATGTTTCAGGTCTTTTTTATGCTCCTCCTATTTTTCAGGTCTTTTCATGCTCCTCGTATTTTTGACACGTTTTCATGCTCCTCGTATTTTTCACACCTTTTCATGCTCCTCGATTTTCTCACAAGTTTTCGTGCTCTTCATATTTTTCACACCTTTCGTGCTCTTCGTATTTTTCAGACCTCTTCATGCTCCTCATATTTTTTAGACCTTTTCATGCTCCTCGTATTATTCACACCTTTTCATGCTCCTCGTATTTTTCATACCTTTTTATGCTCATCATATTTCTCAGATCTTTTCATGCTCTTTGCATTTTTTACTCCTTTTCATGCTCCTCGTATTTTTCATACCTTTTTATGCTCATCCTATTTCTCAGACCTCTTGATGCTCTTCGTATTTTTCACTCCGTTTCATGCTCCTCGTATTTTTCACACCTTTTCGTGATCCGTGTATATTTCACACCTTTTCGTGGTCCTCATATATTTCAGATATTTTCGTGTTCATCATATTTTTCACACCTTTTCATGCTCTTCATACTTTTCACACCTTTTCATGCCCTTCTTGTTTTTCAGAATTTTCATGCTCCTCATATTTTTCAGACCATTTCATGCTCCTCGTATTTTTCACCCCTTTTCATGCTCCTAGTATTTTCCACACCTCCTCATGCTCGTATTTTTCACAACTTTTCATGCTCCTCGTATTTTTCACACCTTTTCATGATCCTCGTATTTTTCACACCTTTTCAGGCTCTTCATATTTTTCAGACCTTTTCGTGCTCTTCATATTTTTCACGCCTTTTCATGCTGTTCATATTTCTCAGACCTTTTAATGCTCTTCATATTTTTCTCACTTTTCAGTCTCTTCATGTTTTTGAGACATTTTCATGCTCCTCATATTTTTCAGACCTTTTCATGCTCCTCGTATTTTTCACACCTTTTCATGCTCCTCGTATTTTTGGCACCTTTTCATGCTCCTCGTATTTTTTCAGACCTTTTCATGCTCCTCGTATTTATCAGACCTTTTTTATGCTCCTCCTCTTTCTCAGACCTTTTCACGCTCCAAACATTTTTACTGCTTTTCATGCTCCTCGTATTTTTCATGGCTTTAATTCTCCTCGTATTTTTCACAACTTTTCATGCTCCTCGTATATTTCACACCTGTTTGTGCTCGTCCTATTTTTCACACCTTTTCGTGCTCTTCACATTTTTCAGACTTTATCATGCTCCTCATATTTTTCAGACCTTTTTATGCTCCTCGTAGTTTTCACACCTTTTCATGTTCCTCGTATTTGTCAGACCTTTTCATGCTCCTCATATTTCTCAGACCTTTTCATGCTCCTCGTATTTTTCATACATTTTCAGGCTCCTCGTGTTTTTCAGCACTGTTCATGCTCTACATATTTTTCAGACCTTTTCATGCTTTTCATAATTTTCAGACTTTTTCATGCTCGTCGTATTTTTCGCACCTTTTCATGCTCCTCGTATTTTTCACAGCGTTTCTTGCTTCTCGTGTTGTTCACATATTTTCGTGATCCTTGTATTTTTCATACCTTTTCATGGTCCTCATATTTTTCACACCTTTTCATGCTCCGCGTAATTTTCACACTTTTTCCTGCTCCTCATATTTTTCACACGTTTTCGGGATCTTCGTATTTTCCAGACCGTTTCATGCTGCTCGTATTTTTCAGACCTTTTTATGCTCCTCCTATTTCTCAGACCTTTTCATGCTCTTCACATTTTTAACTGCTTTTCATGCTCCTTGTATTTTTCACGTCTTTTCATGCTCCTCGTATTTTGCACACCTTTTCATGCTCCTCGTATTTTTCAGGCCTTTTCATGCTCCTCCTATTTTGCACACATTTTCATGCTCCTCGTACTTTTCACACCTTATCATGCTCCCCGTATTTTTCACACCTTTTCAGGCTCCTCGTATTTTCCACACTTTATCATGGTCCTCGTATTTTTCAAACTTTTTTCACGCTCTTCTTATTTTTGACACTTTTTCATGCTGCTTGTATTTTTCACACTATGTCATGCTCTTCGTATTTTTCAGACGTTTTCATGCTCTTCATATTTTGCAGACCTTTTCACGCTCTTCGTATTTTTGACACCTTTTCATGCTCCTCGTATTTTTCACACCTTTTCATGCTCCTCGTATTTTTCACAAATTTTCATGCTCCTCGTATTTTTCACACCTTTTCACGCTTCTCTTATATTTCAGACCTTTTCACGCTCTTCATATTTTTCACACCTTTTCATGCTGTTCATATTATTTACACATATTCATGCTCCTAGTATTTTTCAGACCTTTTCATACTCCTCATCGTTTTCACCCTTAATATGCTCCTCGTATTTTTCAGACGTTTTCATGCTCCTCGTATTTTTCAGACGTTTTCATGCTCCTCGTATTTTTCACACCTTTTCATGCTCTTCATATTTTTCCCACATTGTCATGCTCCGCGTATTTTTCACACCTTGTCATGCTCCTCGAATTTTTCACACCTTTTCATGCTCTTCATATTTTTCACACCATTTCATGCTCCTCGTATTTTTCACACCTTTTCATGCTCTTCATATTTTTTACACATTGTCATGCTCCACGTATTTTACACACCTTGTCATGCTCCTCGAACTTTTCACACCTTTTCATGCTCTTCATATTTTTCAGACCTTTTCATGCTCTTCTTATTTTTCACACATTTTCTAGTTCCTCGTATTTTTCAGACCTTCTCATTCTCCTCGTATTTTTCAGACCTTTTCATGCTCCTCGGATTTTTCACAGCTTGTCATGGTCTTCGAACATTTCACAGCTTTTCCTGCTCTTCAAATTTTTGACACCTTTTCATGCTCTTCATATTTTTCACACCTTTTAGTGCTCCATGTATTTTTCACACCTTTTCATGCTCCTCGTATTTTTCACACCGTTTCATGCTCCTCGTATTTTTCACAACTTTTCATGCTCCTCGTATTTTTCAGACCTTTTCACGCTCTTCGTATTTTTCAGACCTTTTCATGCTCCTCGTATTTTCCAGACAATTTCACGGCCTTCATATTTTTCAGACCTTTTCATGCTCTTCATATTTTTCACACCTTTTCATGCTCCTCGTGTTTTTTACACCTCTTCATGCTCATCCTATTTTTCACACCTTTTCCTGATCCTCGTATTTTTCACACCTTTTCATGCTCCTCGTATTTTTCTCACCTTTCCTGCTCCTCGGATTTTCACACGTTTTTGTGATACTCCTATTTTTCACACCTTTTCGTGTTCCTCATATTTTTCAGACCTTTTCGTGCTCATCATATTTTTAAGACATTTTCATGCTCTTTGTATTTTTCACACCTTTTCAGGCTTTTCGTGTTTTCAGGCCTTTTCATACTCTTCATATTTTTCCGACCTTTTCATGCTTTTCATATTTTTCAGACCTTTTCATGCTCCTTGCATTTTTCAGACCTATTCATGCTCCTCGTATTTCTCAAACCTTTTCATGCTCTTCATATTTTTCAGACCTTTTCATGCTCTTCATATTTTTCAGACCTTTTCATGCTCTTCATATTTTTCACAACTTTTCATGCTCTTCATATTTTTCACACCTTTTCATGCTCTTCATATTTTTCACACCTTTTCATGCTCTTCATATTTTTCACACCTTTTCATGCTCTTCATAGTTTTCACAACTTTTCATGCTCTTCATAGTTTTCAGACCTTTACATGCTCCTCGTATTTTTCACATCATTTCATGCTCCTCGTATTTTTCACACCTTTTCCTGCTCTTCGATTTTTTTACACCTTTTCATGATAATCGTATTTTTCGCACCTTTTCCTGGTCTTCATACTTTTCACACCTTCTGATGCTCCTCATATTTTTCACAACTTTTCCTGCTCTTTGAATTTTTCACACTTTCTCATGCTCTTCGTATTTTTCACACCTTTTCATGCTCCTCGTATTTTTCAGACCTTTTTATGCTCCTCCTATTTCTCAGTCTTTTTCATGCTCCTATTTTCACACCTTTTCATGCTCCCCCTATTTTTCACACCTTTCGTGCTCTTCATATTTCTCAGACCTTTTCATGCTCCTAATATTTTTAAGACCTTCTGATGCTCCTTGTATTATTCACACCTTTTCGTGTTGCTCGTATTTTTTTTTTTTTTTTTTGCTCTTCATATATTTCAGACATTTTAGTGCTCTTTATATTTTTCACACCTTTTCAGGCTCCTCGTTTTTTTCACACGTTTTCATGCTCCTCGTATTATTCAGGACTTTTCATACTCGTGTTTTTCACACCTTTTCATGCTCCTTGTATTTTTCACACACTTTCATTCTCTTCGTATTTTTCAGACGTTTTCAAGCTCCTCGTATTTTTCAGAACTTTTCCAGCTCCTCGTGTTTTTCAGACCTTTTCATGCTCCTCCTATTACTCAGGACTTTTCATGCTCCTCGTATTTTTCACACCTTTTATGCTCGTAGTTTTCACAAGTTTTCATGCTCCTCATATTTTTCACAGCTTTTCATGCTCCTTGTATTTTTCACACCTTTTCGTGCTCCTCGTATTTTTCTCACCTTTTCGTGCTCTTCATATTTTTCAGACATTTTCTTGTTCTTCATATTTTTCACAGCTTTTCATGCTCTTCATATTTTTCAGAACTTTACTTGCTCCTCGTATGTTTCAGGTCTTTTTATGCTCCTCCTATTTTTCAGGTCTTTTCATGCTCCTCGTATTTTTGACACGTTTTCATGCTCCTCGTATTTTTCACACCTTTTCATGCTCCTCGATTTTCTCACAAGTTTTCGTGCTCTTCATATTTTTCACTCCTTTCGTGCTCTTCGTATTTTTCAGACCTCTTCATGCTCCTCATATTTTTCAGACCTTTTCATGCTCCTCGTATTATTCACACCTTTTCATGCTCCTCGTATTTTTCATCCCTTTTTATGCTCATCATATTTCTCAGATCTTTTCATGCTCTTTGCATTTTTTACTCCTTTTCATGCTCCTCGTATTTTTCATACCTTTTTATGCTCATCCTATTTCTCAGACCTCTTGATGCTCTTCGTATTTTTCACTCCTTTTCATGCTCCTCGTATTTTTCACACCTTTTCGTGATCCGTGTATTTTTCACACCTTTTCGTGGTCCTCATATATTTCAGATATTTTCGTGTTCATCATATTTTTCAGACCTTTTCATGCTCTTCATACTTTTCACACCTTTTCTTGCCCTTCTTGTTTTTCAGAATTTTCATGCTCCTCATATTTTTCAGACCATTTCATGCTCCTCGTATTTTTCACACCTTTTCATGCTCCTAGTATTTTCCACACCTCCTCATGCTCGTATTTTTCACAACTTTTCATGCTCCTCGTATTTTTCACACCTTTTCATGATCCTCGTATTTTTCACACCTTTTCAGGCTCTTCATATTTTTCAGACCTTTCCGTGCTCTTCATATTTTTCACGCCTTTTCATGCTGTTCATATTTCTCAGACCTTTTAATGCTCTTCATATTTTTCACACTTTTCAGTCTCTTCATGTTTTTGAGACATTTTCATGCTCCTCATATTTTTCAGACCTTTTCATGCTCCTCGTATTTTTCACACCTTTTCATGCTCCTCGTATTTTTGACACCTTTTCATGCTCCTCGTATTTTTTCAGACCTTTTCATGCTCCTCGTATTTTTCAGACCTTTTTTATGCTCCTCCTCTTTCTCAGACCTTTTCACGCTCCAAACATTTTTACTGCTTTTCATGCTCCTCGTATTTTTCATGGCTTTAATGCTCCTCGTATTTTTCACAACTTTTCATGCTCCTCGTATATTCCACACCTGTTTGTGCTCGTCCTATTTTTCACACCTTTTCGTGCTCTTCACATTTTTCAGACTTTATCATGCTCCTCATATTTTTCAGACCTTTTTATGCTCCTCGTTGTTTTCACACCTTTTCATGTTCCTCGTATTTGTCAGACCTTTTCATGCTCCTCATATTTCTCAGACCTTTTCATGCTCCTCGTATTTTTCATACATTTTCAGGCTCCTCGTGTTTTTCAGAACTGTTCATGCTCTACATATTTTTCAGACCTTTTCATGCTCTTCATAATTTTCAGACTTTTTCATGCTCGTCGTATTTTTCGCACCTTTTCATGCTCCTCGTATTTTTCACAGCGTTTCTTGCTTCTCGTGTTGTTCACATATTTTCGTGATCCTTGTATTTTTCATACCTTTCCATGGTCCTCGTATTTTTCACACCTTTTCATGCTCCGCGTAATTTTCACACTTTTTCCTGCTCCTCATATTTTTCACACGTTTCCGGGATCTTCGTATTTTCCAGACCGTTTCATGCTGCTCGTATTTTTCAGACCTTTTTATGCTCCTCCTATTTCTCAGACCTTTTCATGCTCTTCACATTTTTACGTGCTTTTCATGCTCCTTGTATTTTTCACGTCTTTTCATGCTCCTCGTATTTTGCACACCTTTTCATGCTCCTCGTATTTTTCAGGCCTTTTCATGCTCCTCCTATTTTGCACACATTTTCATGCTCCTCGTACTTTTCACACCTTATCATGCTCCTCGTATTTTTCACACCTTTTCAGGCTCCTCGTATTTTTCACACTTTATCATGGTCCTCGTATTTTTCAAACTTTTTTCACGCTCTTCTTATTTTTGACACTTTTTCATGCTGCTTGTATTTTTCACACTATGTCATGCTCTTCGTATTTTTCAGACGTTTTCATGCTCTTCATATTTTGCACACCTTTTCACGCTCTTCGTATTTTTGACACCTTTTCATGCTCCTCGTATTTTTCACACCTTTTCATGCTCCTGCTCCGTATTTTTCACAATTTTTCATGCTCCTCTGTATTTTTCACACCTTTTTCACGCTTCTGCTTATATTTCAGATAGACCCTTTTACGCCTTCATACTTTTCACACCTTTTTCCATGCCGTTCAATGTATTTCACGACATATTCATGCTCCTAGTATTTTCAAGACCTTTTCATGACTCCTCATCGTTTTCCCCCTTAATATGCTCCTCGTATTTTTCAGACGTTTTCATGCTCCTCGTATTTTTCAGACGTTTTCATGCTCCTCGTATTTTTCACACCTTTTCATGCTCTTCATATTTTTCCCACATTGTCATGCTCCGCGTATTTTCCACACCTTGTCATGCTCCTCGAATTTTTCACACCTTTTCATGCTCTTCATATTTTTCACACCATTTCATGCTCCTCGTATTTTTCACACCTTTTCATGCTGTTCATATTTTTTACACATTGTCATGCTCTGCGTATTTTACACACCTTGTCATGCTCCTCGTACTTTTCACACCTTTTCATGCTCTTCATATTTTTCAGACCTTTTCATGCTCTTCTTATTTTTCACACATTTTCTAGTTCCTCGTATTTTTCAGACCTTCTCATTTTCCTCGTATTTTTCAGACCTTTTCATGCTCCTCGGATTTTTCACAGCTTGTCATGGTCTTCGAACTTTTCACAGCTTTTCCTGCTCTTCAAATATTTCACACCTTTTCATGCTCTTCATATTTTTCACACCTTTTAGTGCTCCATGTATTTTTCACACCTTTTCATGCTCCTCGTATTTTTCACACCGTTTCATGCTCCTCGTATTTTTCACACCTTTTCATGCTCCTCGTATTTTTCAGACCTTTTCACGCTCCTCGTATTTTTCAGACCTTTTCATGCTCCTCGTATTTTTCAGACAATTTCACGGCCTTCATATTTTTCAGACCTTTTCATGCTCTTCATATTTTTCACACCTTTTCATGCTCCTCGTGTTTTTCACACCTCTTCATGCTCCTCCTATTTTTCACACCTTTTCCTGAATCCTCGTATTTTTCACACCTTTTCATGCTCCTCGTATTTTTCTCACCTTTTCTGCTCCTCGGATTTTCACACGTTTTTGTGATACTCCTATTTTTTACACCTTTTCGTGTTCCTCATATTTTTCAGACCTTTTCGTGCTCATCATATTTTTAAGACATTTTCCTGCTCTTTGTATTTTTCACACCTTTTCAGGCTTTTCGTGTTTTTCAGGCCTTTTCATACTCTTCATATTTTTCCGACCTTTTCATGCTTTTCATATTTTTCAGACCTTTTCATGCTCCTTGCATTTTTCAGACCTATTCATGCTCCTCGTATTTCTCACACCTTTTCATGCTCTTCATATTTTTCAGACCTTTTCATGCTCTTCATATTTTTCAGACCTTTTCATGCTCTTCATATTTTTCAGACCTTTTCATGCTATTCATATTTTTCAGACCTTTTCATGCTCTTCATATTTTTCACATCTTTTCATGCTCTTCATATTTTTCACACCTTTTCATGCTCTTCATATTTTTCACACCTTTTCATGCTCTTCATATTTTTCAGACCTTTACATGCTCCTCGTATTTTTCACAGCTTTTCATGCTCCTCGTATTTTTCACACCTTTTCATGCTCTTCGATTTTTTTACACCTTTTCATGATAATCGTATTTTTCGCACCTTTTCCTGCTCTTCATACTTTTCACACCTTTTGATGCTCCTCATATTTTTCACAACTTTTCCTGCTCTTTGAATTTTTCACACTTTCTCATGCTCTTCGTATTTTTCACACCTTTTCATGCTCCTCGTATTTTTCAGACCTTTTTATGCTCCTCCTATTTCTCAGACATTTTCATGCTCCTATTTTCCCACCTTTTCATGCTCCCCCTATTTTTCACACCTTTCGTGCTCTTCATATTTCTCAGACCTTTTCATGCTCCTAATATTTTTAAGACCTTCTGATGCTCCTTGTATTATTCACACCTTTTCGTGTTTCTCGTATTTTTCAGACCTATTCGTGCTCTTCATATATTTCAGACATTTTAGTGCTCTTTATATTTTTCACACCTTTTCAGGCTCCTCGTGTTTTTCACACGTTTTCATGCCCCTCGTATTATTCAGGACTTTTCATACTCGTGTTTTTCACACCTTTTCATGCTCCTTGTATTTTTCACACACTTTCATTCTCTTCGTATTTTTCAGACGTTTTCAAGCTCCTCGTATTTTTCAGAACTTTTCCAGCTCCTCGTGTTTTTCAGACCTTTTCATGCTCCTCCTATTATTCAGGACTTTTCATGCTCCTTGTATTTTTCACACCTTTTATGCTCGTAGTTTTCACAAGTTTTCATGCTCCTCATATTTTTCACAGCTTTTCATGCTCCTTGTATTTTTCACACCTTTTCGTGCTCCTCGTATTTTTCTCACCTTTTCGTGCTCTTCATATTTTTCAGACATTTTCTTGTTCTTCATATTTTTTACAGCTTTTCATGCTCTTCATATTTTTCAGAACTTTACATGCTCCTCGTATGTTTCAGGTCTTTTTATGCTCCTCCTATTTTTCAGGTCTTTTCATGCTCCTCGTATTTTTGACACCTTTTCATGCTCCTCGTATTTTTCACACCTTTTCATGCTCCTCGATTTTCTCACAAGTTTTCGTGCTCTTCATATTTTTCACACCTTTCGTGCTCTTCGTATTTTTCAGACCTCTTCATGCTCCTCATATTTTTTCAGACCTTTTCATGCTCCTCGTATTATTCACACCTTTTCATGCTCCTCGTATTTTTCATACCTTTTTATGCTCATCATATTTCTCAGATCTTTTCATGCTCTTTGCATTTTTTACTCCTTTTCATGCTCCTTCTTGTTTTTATCACACCTTCTGATCCGTGTATGATTTCCAACACCTTTCGTGGTCCTCATATATTCAGATATTTTCGTGTTCATCATTTTTTCAGACCTTTTTCCTGCTCGTTCTTCTTTTCAACACCTTTTCCATGCCCTTCTTGTTTTTCAGAATTTTCATGCTCCTCATATGTTTTTTCTAGACGCATTGTCAGATGCTCCCGTATTTTTCAAGCACTTTTCATGCTCCTAGTATTTTCCACACTCCTCATGCTCGTATTTTTCAAACTTTCCATGCTCCTCGTATTTTTCAACACCTTTTTCATGATCCTCGTATTTTTCAACAACCTTTTCAGGCTTTTCATATTTTCAGACGTTTTCGTGCTCTTATATTGTTTCACTGCCTTTCATGTGGTTCATATTTCTCAAGACCTTTTGATGCTCTTTCATAATTTTTCACACTTTTCAGTCTCTTTCATGTTTTGAGACATTTCATGCTCCTCATAAGATTTTCAGACCTTTTCATGCTCGCTCTATTTTTCACACCTTTTCATGCTCCTGTATTTTGACACTTTTCATAGCTCCTCCGTATTTTTTTCAGACGCTTTTCATGCTCCTCGTTTTATCAGACCTTTTTTATGCTCCTCCTCTTTCTCAGACCTTTTCTCGCTCCAAACATTTTTACTGCTTTTCATGCTCCTCGTATTTTTCATGGCTTTAATGCTCCTCGTATTTTTCACAACTTTTCATGCTCCTCGTATATTTCACACCTGTTTGTGCTCGTCCTATTTTTCACACCTTTTCGTTCTCTTCACATTTTTCAGACTTTATCATGCTCCTCATATTTTTCAGACCTTTTTATGCTCCTCGTAGTTTTCACACCTTTTCATGTTCCTCGTATTTGTCAGACCTTTTCATGCTCCTCATATTTCTCAGACCTTTTCATGCTCCTCGTATTTTTCATACTTTTTCAGGCTCCTCGTGTTTTTCAGAACTGTTCATGCTCTACATATTTTTCAGACCTTTTCATGCTTTTCATAATTTTCAGACTTTTTCATGCTCGTCGTATTTTTCGCACCTTTTCATGCTCCTCGTATTTTTCACAGCGTTTCTTGCTTCTCGTGTTGTTCACATATTTTTGTGATCCTTGTATTTTTCATACCTTTTCATGGTCCTCGTATTTTTCACACCTTTTCATGCTCCGCGTAATTTTCACACTTTTTCCTGCTCCTCATATTTTTCACACGTTTTCGGGATCTTCGTATTTTCCAGACCGTTTCATGCTGCTCGTATTTTTCAGACCTTTTTATGCTCCTCCTATTTCTCAGACCTTTTCATGCTCTTCACATTTTTAAGTGCTTTTCATGCTCCTTGTATTTTTCACGTCTTTTCATGCTCCTCGTATTTTGCACACCTTTTCATGCTCCTCGTATTTTTCACGCCTTTTCATGCTCCTCCTATTTTGCACACATTTTCATGCTCCTCGTACTTTTCACACCTTATCATGCTCCTCGTATTTTTCACACCTTTTCAGGCTCCTCGTATTTTCCACACTTTATCATGGTCCTCGTATTTTT
This sequence comes from Cervus canadensis, assembly GCF_019320065.1. Classification (NCBI taxonomy): domain Eukaryota; kingdom Metazoa; phylum Chordata; class Mammalia; order Artiodactyla; family Cervidae; genus Cervus; species Cervus canadensis. The sequence goes on along the minus strand of NC_057399.1, from coordinate 67,126,720 downwards.
CAAACTTTTTTCACGCTCTTCTTATTTTTGACACTTTTTCATGCTGCTTGTATTTTTCACACTATGTCATGCTCTTCGTATTTTTCAGACGTTTTCATGCTCTTCATATTTTGCACACCTTTTCACGCTCTTCGTATTTTTGACACCTTTTCATGCTCCTCGTATTTTTCACACCTTTTCATGCTCCTCGTATTTTTCACAAATTTTCATGCTCCTCGTATTTTTCACACCTTTTCACGCTTCTCTTATATTTCAGACCTTTTCACGCTCTTCATATTTTTCACACCTTTTCATGCTGTTCATATTATTCACACATATTCATGCTCCTAGTATTTTTCAGACCTTTTCATACTCCTCATCGTTTTCACCCTTAATATGCTCCTCGTATTTTTCAGACGTTTTCATCCTCCTCGTATTTTTCAGACGTTTTCATGCTCCTCGTATTTTTCACACCTTTTCATGCTCTTCATATTTTTCCCACATTGTCATGCTCCGCGTATTTTACACACCTTGTCATGCTCCTCGAATTTTTCACACCTTTTCATGCTCTTCATATTTTTCACACCATTTCATGCTCCTCGTATTTTTCACACCTTTTCATGCTCTTCATATTTTTTACACATTGTCATGCTCCGCGTATTTTACACACCTTGTCATGCTCCTCGAACTTTTCACACCTTTTCATGCTCTTCATATTTTTCAGACCTTTTCATGCTCTTCTTATTTTTCACACATTTTCTAGTTCCTCGTATTTTTCAGACCTTCTCATTCTCCTCGTATTTTTCAGACCTTTTCATGCTCCTCGGATTTTTCACAGCTTGTCATGGTCTTCGAACATTTCACAGCTTTTCCTGCTCTTCAAATATTTGACACCTTTTCATGCTCTTCATATTTTTCACACCTTTTAGTGCTCCATGTATTTTTCACACCTTTTCATGCTCCTCGTATTTTTCACACCGTTTCATGCTCCTCGTATTTTTCACAACTTTTCATGCTCCTCGTATTTTTCAGACCTTTTCACGCTCCTCGTATTTTCAGACCTTTTCATGCTCCTCGTATTTTTCAGACAATTTCACGGCCTTCATATTTTTCAGACCTTTTCATGCTCTTCATATTTTTCACACCTTTTCATGCTCCTCGTGTTTTTTACACCTCTTCATGCTCATCCTATTTTTCACACATTTTCCTGATCCTCGTATTTTTCACACCTTTTCATGCTCCTCGTATTTTTCTCACCTTTTCTGCTCCTCGGATTTTCACACGTTTTTGTGATACTCCTATTTTTCACACCTTTTCGTGTTCCTCATATTTTTCAGACCTTTTCGTGCTCATCATATTTTTAAGACCTTTTCATGCTCTTTGTATTTTTCACACCTTTTCAGGCTTTTCGTGTTTTTCAGGCCTTTTCATACTCTTCATATTTTTCCGACCTTTTCATGCTTCTCATATTTTTCAGACCTTTTCATGCTCCTTGCATTTTTCAGACCTATTCATGCTCCTCGTATTTCTCAAACCTTTTCATGCTCTTCATATTTTTCAGACCTTTTCATGCTCTTCATATTTTTCAGACCTTTTCATGCTCTTCATATTTTTCACAACTTTTCATGCTCTTCATATTTTTCAGACCTTTTCATGCTCTTCATAGTTTTCACAACTTTTCATGCTCTTCATATTTTTCACACCTTTTCATGCTCTTCATAGTTTTCACAACTTTTCATGCTCTTCATAGTTTTCAGACCTTTACATGCTCCTCGTATTTTTCACATCATTTCATGCTCCTCGTATTTTTCACACCTTTTCCTGCTCTTCGATTTTTTTACACCTTTTCATGATAATCGTATTTTTCGCACCTTTTCCTGGTCTTCATACTTTTCACACCTTTTGATGCTCCTCATATTTTTCACAACTTTTCCTGCTCTTTGAATTTTTCACACTTTCTCATGCTCTTCGTATTTTTCACATCTTTTCATGCTCCTCGTATTTTTCAGACCTTTTTATGCTCCTCCTATTTCTCAGACATTTTCATGCTCCTATTTTCACACCTTTTCATGCTCCCCCTATTTTTCACACCTTTCGTGCTCTTCATATTTCTCAGACCTTTTCATGCTCCTAATATTTTTAAGACCTTCTGATGCTCCTTGTATTATTCACACCTTTTCGTGTTGCTCGTATTTTTCAGACCTATTCGTGCTCTTCATATATTTCAGACATTTTAGTGCTCTTTATATTTTTCACACCTTTTCAGGCTCCTCGTGTTTTTCACACGTTTTCATGCTCCTCGTATTATTCAGGACTTTTCATACTCGTGTTTTTCACACCTTTTCAAGCTCCTTGTATTTTTCACACACTTTCATTCTCTTCGTATTTTTCAGACGTTTTCAAGCTCCTCGTATTTTTCAGAACTTTTCCAGCTCCTCGTGTTTTTCAGACCTTTTCATGCTCCTCCTATTATTCAGGACTTTTCATGCTCCTCGTATTTTTCACACCTTTTATGCTCGTAGTTTTCACAAGTTTTCATGCTCCTCATATTTTTCACAGCTTTTCATGCTCCTTGTATTTTTCACACCTTTTCGTGCTCCTCGTATTTTTCTCACCTTTTCGTGCTCTTCATATTTTTCAGACATTTTCTTGTTCTTCATATTTTTCACAGCTTTTCATGCTCTTCATATTTTTCAGAACTTTACATGCTCCTCGTATGTTTCAGGTCTTTTTATGCTCCTCCTATTTTTCAGGTCTTTTCATGCTCCTCGTATTTTTGACACGTTTTCATGCTCCTCGTATTTTTCACACCTTTTCATGCTCCTCGTTTTTCTCACAAGTTTTCGTGCTCTTCATATTTTTCACACCTTTCGTGCTCTTCGTATTTTTCAGACCTCTTCATGCTCCTCATATTTTTCAGACCTTTTCATGCTCCTCGTATTATTCACACCTTTTCATGCTCCTCGTATTTTTCATACCTTTTTATGCTCATCATATTTCTCAGATCTTTTCATGCTCTTTGCATTTTTTACTCCTTTTCATGCTCCTCGTATTTTTCATACCTTTTTATGCTCATCCTATTTCTCAGACCTCTTGATGCTCTTCGTATTTTTCACTCCTTTTCATGCTCCTCGTATTTTTCACACCTTTTCGTGATCCGTGTATATTTCACACCTTTTCGTGGTCCTCATATATTTCAGATATTTTCGTGTTCATCATATTTTTCAGACCTTTTCATGCTCTTCATACTTTTCACACCTTTTCATGCCCTTCTTGTTTTTCAGAATTTTCATGCTCCTCATATTTTTCAGACCATTTCATGCTCCTCGTATTTTTCACACCTTTTCATGCTCCTAGTATTTTCCACACCTCCTCATGCTCGTATTTTTCACAACTTTTCATGCTCCTCGTATTTTTCACACCTTTTCATGATCCTCGTATTTTTCACACCTTTTCAGGCTCTTCATATTTTTCAGACCTTTTCGTGCTCTTCATATTTTTCACGCCTTTTCATGCTGTTCATATTTCTCAGACCTTTTAATGCTCTTCATATTTTTCACACTTTTCAGTCTCTTCATGTTTTTGAGACATTTTCATGCTCCTCATATTTTTCAGACCTTTTCATGCTCCTCGTATTTTTCACACCTTTTCATGCTCCTCGTATTTTTGACACCTTTTCATGCTCCTCGTATTTTTTCAGACCTTTTCATGCTCCTCGTATTTATCAGACCTTTTTTATGCTCCTCCTCTTTCTCAGCCCTTTTCACGCTCCAAACATTTTTACTGCTTTTCATGCTCCTCGTATTTTTCATGGCTTTAATGCTCCTCGTATTTTTCACAACTTTTCATGCTCCTCGTATATTTCACACCTGTTTGTGCTCGTCCTATTTTTCACACCTTTTCGTGCTCTTCACATTTTTCAGACTTTATCATGCTCCTCATATTTTTCAGACCTTTTTATGCTCCTCGTAGTTTTCACACCTTTTCATGTTCCTCGTATTTGTCAGACCTTTTCATGCTCCTCATATTTCTCAGACCTTTTCATGCTCCTCGTATTTTTCATACATTTTCAGGCTCCTCGTGTTTTTCAGAACTGTTCATGCTCTACATATTTTTCAGACCTTTTCATGCTTTTCATAATTTTCAGACTTTTTCATGCTCGTCGTATTTTTCGCACCTTTTCATGCTCCTCGTATTTTTCACAGCGTTTCTTGCTTCTCGTGTTGTTCACATATTTTCGTGATCCTTGTATTTTTCATACCTTTTCATGGTCCTCGTATTTTTCACACCTTTTCATGCTCCGCGTAATTTTCACACTTTTTCCTGCTCCTCATATTTTTCACACGTTTTCGGGATCTTCGTATTTTCCAGACCGTTTCATGCTGCTCGTATTTTTCAGACCTTTTTATGCTCCTCCTATTTCTCAGACCTTTTCATGCTCTTCACATTTTTAAGTGCTTTTCATGCTCCTTGTATTTTTCACGTCTTTTCATGCTCCTCGTATTTTGCACACCTTTTCATGCTCCTCGTATTTTTCAGGCCTTTTCATGCTCCTCCTATTTTGCACACATTTTCATGCTCCTCGTACTTTTCACACCTTATCATGCTCCTCGTATTTTTCACACCTTTTCAGGCTCCTCGTATTTTCCACACTTTATCATGGTCCTCGTATTTTTCAAACTTTTTTCACGCTCTTCTTATTTTTGACACTTTTTCATGCTGCTTGTATTTTTCACACTATGTCATGCTCTTCGTATTTTTCAGACGTTTTCATGCTCTTCATATTTTGCACACCTTTTCACGCTCTTCGTATTTTTGACACCTTTTCATGCTCCTCGTGTTTTTCACACCTTTTCATGCTCCTCGTATTTTTCACAAATTTTCATGCTCCTCGTATTTTTCACACCTTTTCACGCTTCTCTTATATTTCAGACCTTTTCACGCTCTTCATATTTTTCACACCTTTTCATGCTGTTCATATTATTCACACATATTCATGCTCCTAGTATTTTTCAGACCTTTTCATACTCCTCATCGTTTTCACCCTTAATATGCTCCTCGTATTTTTCAGACGTTTTCATGCTCCTCGTATTTTTCAGACGTTTTCATGCTCTTCGTATTTTTCACACCTTTTCATGCTCTTCATATTTTTCCCACATTGTCATGCTCCGCGTATTTTACACACCTTGTCATGCTCCTCGAATTTTTCACACCTTTTCATGCTCTTCATATTTTTCACACCATTTCATGCTCCTCGTATTTTCACACCTTTTCATGCTGTTCATATTTTTTACACATTGTCATGCTCCGCGTATTTTACACACCTTGTCATGCTCCTCGAACTTTTCACACCTTTTCATGCTCTTCATATTTTTCAGACCTTTTCATGCTCTTCTTATTTTTCACACATTTTCTAGTTCCTCATATTTTTCAGACCTTCTCATTCTCCTCGTATTTTTCAGACCTTTTCATGCTCCTCGGATTTTTCACAGCTTGTCATGGTCTTCGAACATTTCACAGCTTTTCCTGCTCTTCAAATATTTGACACCTTTTCATGCTCTTCATATTTTTCACACCTTTTAGTGCTCCATGTATTTTTCACACCTTTTCATGCTCCTCGTATTTTTCACACCGTTTCATGCTCCTCGTATTTTTCACAACTTTTCATGCTCCTCGTATTTTTCAGACCTTTTCACGCTCCTCGTATTTTTCAGACCTTTTCATGCTCCTCGTATTTTCCAGACAATTTCACGGCCTTCATATTTTTCAGACCTTTTCATGCTCTTCATATTTTTCACACCTTTTCATGCTCCTCGTGTTTTTTACACCTCTTCATGCTCATCCTATTTTTCACACCTTTTCCTGATCCTCGTATTTTTCACACCTTTTCATGCTACTCGTACTTTTCAGACCTTTTCACGCTCATCATATTTTTCACACCTTTTCACGCTCTTCGTATTTTTGTCACCTTTTCATGCTCCTCGTAACTTTCACACCTTTTCCTGCTCCTCGTACTTTTCACATCTTTTCCTGCCCTTTGTATTTTTCACACTTTTTCATGTTCCTCGTATTTTTCACACCTTTTCCTTCTCTTTTCATTTTTCACACCTTTTCATGATCCTCTTATTTTTCACACGTTTTCATGCTCCTCGTATTTTTCACACCTTTTCTTGCCCTTTGTATTTTTCAAACTTTTTCATTTTCCTTGTATTTTTCACAACTTTTCCTGTTCTTTGTATTTTTCACACCTTGTCATGCTCCTCGTATTTTTCACACCTTTCATGCTCTTCCTATTTTTCACACCTTTTCATGCTCCTCGTTTTTTTCATACCTTTTCATGCTCTTCATATTTTTCACACCTTTTCATGCTCCTCGTATTTTTGACACCTTTCATGCTCTTTCTATTTTTCACACCTTTTCATTCTCCTCGTATTTTTCATGCCTTTTCATGCTCCTCGCATTTTTCAGACCATTTCACAACCTTCATATTTTTCATACCTTTTCATGCTGTTTATATTTTTCACACCTTTTCCTGCTCTTCGAATTTTTCACACCTTTTCATGCTCCTTGTATTTTTCCCACATTTTCCAGCTCTTCGAATTTTTTACACCTTTTCATGCTTCTCGTATTTTTCACACCTTTTCCTGCTCTTCGAATTTTTCACACCTTTTCCTGCTCTTCGAATTTCTCACACTTTTTCATGCTCATCGTATTTTTCACACCTTGTCATGCTCCACGTATTTTTCAAACCTTTTCATGCTCCTCATATTTTTCAGACCTTTTCACACTCCTCGTATTTTTCAGACCTTTTCATGCTCCTCGTATTTTTCAGACCATTTCACGACCTTCATATTTTTCAGACCTTTTCATGCTGATATAGTTTTCACACCTTTTCCTGCTCTTCGAATTTTTGACACCTTTTCATGCTCCTTGTATTCTTCACACGTTTTCTTGCTCTTCGAATTTTTCACGTCTTTTCATGCTCCTCGTATTTTTCACACATTTTCCAACTTTTCGAATTTTTCACACCTTTCCATGCTCCTCGTATTTTTCACACCTTTTCCTGCTCTTTGAATTTTTCACACCTTTTTATGTTCCTCGTATTTTTCACACCTTTTCCTGATCCTCGTATTTTTTACACCTTATCATGCTCCTCGTATATTTCAGAGCTTTTCATGCTCCTCGTATTTTTAACACCATTTCATGATGTTCATATTTTTCACACGTTTTCCTGCTCTTTGAATTTTTCACATTTTTTCCTGCTCCTCGTATTTTTCACACCTCTTCCTGCTGCTCGTATTTTTCACACCTTTTCCTGCTCCTCGTATTTTTGACACCTTTTCCTGCTCCCTGTATTTTTCACACCTTTTCCTGCTCCTCATATTTTTCACACCTTTTCCTGCCCTTTGTATTTTTCACACTTTTTCATGTTCCTCGCATTTTTCACACCTTTCCTGCTCTTCGTATTTTTCACACCTTATCATGCTCCTCGTATTTTTCACACCTTTTCATGCTCCTCATATTTTTCACACCTTGTCATGCTACTCGGATTTTTCACAGCTTGTCATGCTCTTCGAACATTTCACACCTTTTTCTGCTCTTCGCGTATTTCACACCTTCTCCTGCTCCTCGTGTTTTTCACACCTTTTCCTGCTCTTTGAATTTTTCACACCTTTTCCTCTTCCTCTTATTTTTCACCCCTTCTCCTGCTCCTCGTATTTTTCAGACCATATGATGCTCCTCGGATCTTTCACACCTTGTCATGCTCCTCGGATTTTTCACACCTTGACATGCTCCTCGTATTTTTCACACCTTTTCATCCTGTTCATATTTCTCACACCTTTTCACGCCCTTCGTATTTTTGACACCATTTCATGGTCCTCGTATTTTTCACACCTTTGCCTGCTCTTCGTACTTTTCACACCTTATCATGCTCCTCGTATTTTTCAGACCTTTTCATGCTCCTCCTATATTTCCGACCTTTACATGCTCTTTGTATTTTAAGAACTTTTCACACTCTTCATATTTTTCACACCATTTCACCCTCTTCGTATTTTTGACATCTTTTCACACTCCTCGTATTTTTCACACCTTTTCTGTTCCTTGTATTTTTCACACCTTTTCCTGCTCCTCGTGTTTTTCACACCTATTCTGCTCCTTGTGTTTTTCACACCTTTTCATGCTCCTCGTATTTTTCCTACCTTGTCATGCTCCTCGTATTTTTGATGCCTTTTAATGTTCCTCGTGTTTTTCAAGCCTTTTCATGCTCCTCATATTTTTCACACCTTTTCATGCTCCTCGTATTTTTCATGCCTTTTCATGCTCCTCGTATTTTTCACGCCTTTTCTGCTCCTCGTATTTTTCAAACCTTTTCGTGCTCTTCGTATTTTTCAGACCTTTTCGTGCTCTTCATATGTTTCACACCTCTTCTTGCTCTTCATATTTTTCTAAACTTTTCATGCTCCTCCTATTTTTCACACCTTTTCCTGCTCTTAGAATTTTTCACACGTTTTCATGCAGTTCATATTTTTCACACCTTTTCCTGCTCTTCGATTTTTTCACACCTTTTCATGCTCCTCGTATTTTTCGCACCTTTTCCTGGTCTTCGAATTTTTCACACTTTTCATGCTCCTCGTATTATTCAGACCTTTTCATGTTCCTCATATTTTTCAGACCTTTTCACACTCCTGTATTTTTCAGACCTTTTCACGCTCTTCATGTTTATCACACCTTTTCATGCAGTTCATATTTTTCACACCTTTTCTGCTCTTTGAATTTTTCACACCTTTTCATGCTCCTCGTATTTTTAAGACCTTTTCATGCTCCTCGTATTTTTACCTTTTCATGTTCCTCGAATTTTTCACACCTTTTCATGCTCCTCGTATTTTTTGCACCTTTTCCTCCTCGTATTTTTCAGACCTTTTCATCACGCTCCTCGTGTTTTTCAGACCTTTTCACGCTCTTCATATTTTTCACATCTTTTTACGCTCTTTGTATTTCTGACACCGTTTCGCACTCCTCGTATTTTTCACACCTTTTCCTGCTCCTCGAATTTTTCACAACTTTTCATGCTCCTCATATTTTTCAGACATTTTCACGCTCCTCGTATTTTTCAGTCCTTTTCACGCTCCTCATATTTTTCAGACCTTTTCATGCTCCTCGTATTTTTCAAACCATTTCACGGCCTTCATATTTTTCAGACCTTTTCATGCTCTTCACACCTTTTCATTTCACACCTTTTCATGCTCCTCGTTTTTGCACCTCTTCATGCTCATCCTATTTTTCACACCTTTTCCTGGTCCTTGGATTTTTCACACCTTTTCATGCTCCTCGTATTTTTCTCACCTTTTCCTGCTCCTCGGATTTTTCACACGTTTTTGTGATACTCCTATTTTTCACACCTTTTCGTGTTGCTCATATATTTCAGACCTTTTCGTGCTCATCATATTTTTATGACATTTTCATTCTCTTTGTATTTTTCACACCTTTTCACGCTTCTCGTATATTTCAGACCTTTTCACGCTCTTCATATTTTTCACACCTTTTCATGCTGTCCTCATATATATTCACACCTTTTCATGCTCCTCGTATTTTTCAGACCTTTTCATGCTCCTCGTATTTTTCAGACCTTTTCATGCTCCTCGTATTTTTCACACCTTTTCGTGCTCCTCGTATTTTTCAAACCTTTTCCCACTCCTCGTATTTTTCACACCTTTTCCTGCCCTTCGTATTTTTCACACCTTTTCATGCTCCTGGTGTATTTCACCCCTTTTCCTGCTCTTCGAATTTTTCACTCCTTTACATGCTCTTCATATTTTTCACACCTTTTAGTGCTCCATGTATTTTTCACACCTTTTCATGCTCCTCGTATTTTTCACACCTTTTCATGCTCCTCGTATTTTTCACAACTTTTCATGCTCCTCGTATTTTTCAGACCTTTTCACGCTCCTCATATTTTTCAGACCTTTTCATGCTCCTCGTATTTTTCAGACCTTTTCACGGCCTTCATATTTTTCAGACCTTTTCATGCTCTTCATATTTTTCACACCTTTTCATGCTCCTCGTGTTTTTTACACCTTTTCATGCTCCTCGTATTTTTCCCAACTTTTCATGCTCCTCGTATTTTTCAGACCTTTTCACGCTCCTCGTATTTTTCAGACCTTTTCATGCTCCTCGTATTTTTCAGACCATTTCACGGCCTTTATAATTTTCAGACCTTTTCATGCTCTTCATATTTTTCACACCTTTTTCATACTCCTCGTGTTTTTTACACCTCTTCATGCTCATCCTATTTTTCACACCTTTTCCTGATGCTCGGATTTTTCACACGTTTTCATGCTCCTCGTATTTTTCTCACCTTCATGCTTCTCGGATTTTTCACACGTTTTTGTGATACTCCTATTTTTCACACCTTTTCATGTTCCTCATATTTTTCAGACCTTTTCGTGCTCATCATATTTTTAAGACATTTTCATGCTCTTTGTATTTTTCACACCTTTTCAGGCTTTTCGTGTTTTTCAGGCCTTTTCATGCTCGTCGTAATTTTCAGACCCTTTCTTGCTCTTCATATTTTTCCGACCTTTTCATGCTCTTCATATTTTTCAGACCTTTTCATGCTCCTTGCATTTTTCGGACCTTTTCATGCTCCTCGTATTTCTCAAACCTTTTCATGCTCTTCATATTTTTCAGACCTTTTCATGCTCTTCATATTTTTCAGACCTTTTCATGCTTCTCATATTTTTCAGACCTTTTCATGCACCTCATATTTTTCAGACTTTTTCATGCTCCTCGTATTTTTCACACCTTTTCATGCTCCTATTTTTCACAAAATTTCGTGCTCTTCATATTTTTCAGACCTTTTCATGCTCTTCATATTTTTCAGAACTTTTCATGCTCTTCATATTTTTCACACCTTTTCATGCTCTTCATATTTCTCAGACCTTTTCGTGCTCCTCGTATTTTTCACATCTTTTCATGTTCCTCGTATTTTTCACACCTTTTCCTGCTCTTCGATTTTTTTACACCTTTTCATGATAATCGTATTTTTCGCACCTTTTCCTGCTCTTCATACTTTTCACACGTTTTGATGCTCCTCGTATTTTTCACAACTTTTCCTGCTCCTCGTATTTTTCAGACCTTTTCAAGCTCTCTTTATATTTCACACCTTTTCACGCTCTTCGTATTTTGACACATTTTCATGCTCCTCGTATTTTTCAGACCTTTTCATGCTCTTCATATTTTTCTCACCTTTTCATGCTCCTCGTGTTTTTGAGACCTTTTGTGCTCCTCGTATTTTTCACACCTTTTTGTGCTCTTCATATTTTTCAGACTTTTCGTTTTCCTCATATTTTGCACACGTTTTCAGGCTCTTCATATTTTCCAGACCTTTTCGTGTTCCTCGTATTTTTCACAACTTTTCATGATCCTCCTATTTTTCACACCTTTTCGGGCTCTTCGTTTTTTTCAGACTTTACCATGCTCCTCTTATTTCAGACCTTTTCATGCTCTTCGTATTTCTCAGATTTTTAAATGCTCCTCGTATTTCTCAGAACTTTTTATGCTCCTCGAATTTTTCAGACCTTTTCATAATCCTCCTATTTTTCAAACCTTTTCATGCTCTTCATATTTTTCATACCTTTTCATGCTCTTCATATTTTTAACACCTTTTCTTGCTCTTCATATTTTTCATAGCTTTTCATGCTCTTCATATTTTTCACACCTTTTCTTGCTCTTCATATTTTTCATACCTTTTCATGCTCTTCATATTTTTCACACCTTTTCTTGCTCTTCATATTTTTCAGACCTCTTCATGCTCCTCATATTTTCAGATCTTTACCTGTTCTTCATATTTTTCACACCTTTTCACACTCTTCGTTTTTCGAAACCTTTTCACACTCCTTGTAATTTTCACACCTTTTCCCGCTCCTTGTATTTTTCACACCTTTTCATGCTCCTGGTATATTTCACCCCTTTTCCTGCTCTTCGTGTTTTTCACACCTTTTCATGCTCCTCGTATTTTTCACAAATTTTCATGCTCCTCGTATTTTTCAGAACTTTTCATGCTGCTCGTATTTTTCAGACGTTTTCATGCTCTTCATAGTTTTCACCCTTTATCATGCTCCTCGTATTTTTGAGACCTATTCATGCTATTTGTATTTTTCACAGCTTTTCATGCTCCTCATATTTTTCAGACCTTTTCATGCTCGTCGTATTTTTCAACCCTTTTCATGCTCCTCATATTTTTGACACCTTTTCATGCTCGTCATATTTTTCACAACTTTTCATGCTCTTCATATTTTTTACACCTTGTCATGCTCCGTGTACTTTTCACACCTTGTCATGCTCCTCGAATTTTTCACACCTTTTCATGCTCCTCGTATTTTTCACATCTTTGCCTGCTCTTCGTATTTTTCACACCTTTTCTAATTCCTCGTATTTACAGACATTTCATGCTCTTCGTAATTTTCAGACCTTTTCATGATTTTCATATTTTTCACACATTTTCACGCTCTTTGTGCTTTTGACACCTTTTCATGCTCCTCGTATTTTTCACACCTTTTCATGCTGTTCATATTTTTCACCCCTTTTCATGCTCCTCGTATTTTTCAGGCCTTTTCATGCTCCTCCTATTTTTCAGACATTTTCATGCTCCTCGTACTTTTCACACCTTATCATGCTCCTCGTATCTTTCAGACCTTTTCATGCTCCTCATATTTTTCACACCTTGTCATGCTGCTCGGATTTTTCACACCTTGTCACGCTCTTCGAATATTTCACCCCTTTTCCTGCTCTTCGAATATTTCACAGCTTTTCATGCTCCTGTATTTTTCACACCTTTTCATGCTCCTCGTATTTTTCACACCTTTTCATACTCCTCGTATTTTTCAAACCTTTTCTGCTCCTTGTATTTTTCACACCTTTTCCAGCTCTTCGAATTTTTCACACCTTTTCCTGCTCTTCGAATTTTTCACACCTTTTCATGCTCCTCGTATTTTTCACACCTTATCATGCCCCTCGTATATTTCACACCTTGTCATGCTCCTCATATTTTTCACACCTTTCCTGCTCTTCGAATTTTTCATACCTTTTCAAGCTCCTAGTATTTTTCACACCTTTTCATGCTCTTTATATTTTTCACACCTATCATGCTCCTCTTATTTTTCAGAACTTTTCATGCTCCTCCTATATTTCCGACCTTTACATGCTCTTTGTATTTTAAGAACTTTTCACACGCTTCATATTTTTCACACCATTTCACCCTCTTCGTATTTTTGACATCTTTTCACACTCCTCATATTTTTCACACCTTTTCTGTTCCTTGTATTTTTCACACCTTTTCCTGCTCCTCGTGTTTTTCACACCTATTCTGCTCCTTGTGTTTTTCACACCTTTTCATGCCCCTCGTATTTTTCCTACCTTGTCATGCTCCTCGTATTTTTGATGCCTTTTAATGTTCCTCGTGTTTTTCAAGCCTTTTCATGCTCCTCATATTTTTCACACCTTTTCATGCTCCTCGTATTTTTCATGCCTTTTCATGCTCCTCGTATTTTTCACGCCTTTTCTGCTCCTCGTATTTTTCAAACCTTTTCGTGCTCTTCGTATTTTTCAGACCTTTTCATGCTCTTCATATGTTTCACACCTCTTCTTGCTCTTCATATTTTTCTAAACTTTTCATGCTCCTCCTATTTTTCACACCTTTTCCTGCTCTTAGAATTTTTCACACGTTTTCATGCAGTTCATATTTTTCTCTCCTTTTCCTGCTCTTCGATTTTTTCACACCTTTTCATGCTCCTCGTATTTTTCGCACCTTTTCCTGGTCTTCGAATTTTTCACACTTTTCATGCTCCTCGTATTATTCAGACCTTTTCATGTTCCTCATATTTTTCAGACCTTTTCACACTCCTGTATTTTTCAGACCTTTTCACGCTCTTCATGTTTATCACACCTTTTCATGCAGTTCATATTTTTCACACCTTTTCTGCTCTTTGAATTTTTCACACCTTTTCATGCTCCTCGTATTTTTCAGACCTTTTCATGCTCCTCGTATTTTTCAGACCTTATCATGCTCTTCATATTTTTCACACCGTTTCATGCTCCTCATATTTTTCATACAGGTTAATGCTCCTCATATTTTCACATTCTTTTTACCTCTTTCGTATTTTTTTGGACACCGTTTCGCACTCCCGTATTTTTCTCACACCTTTTCCTGCTACCTCGAATTTTTCACAACTTTTCATGCTCCTCATATTTTTTCAGACATTTTCACGCTCCTCGTATTTTTCAGTCTTTTCACGCTCTTTTCATATTTTTTCACACCTTTCCATGCTCCTTCGTATTTTTCACACCTTTTTCTGCTTTCTTCGATATGCACACCTTTTCCTGCTCTTGTATTTTTCAAACCTTTCAATGATCCTTGTATTTTTTCACACCTTTTCATGATCCTCTTATTTTTCACACGTTTTCATGCTCCTCGTATTTTTCACACCTTTTCTTGCCCTTTGTATTTTTCAAACTTTTTCATTTTCCTCGTATTTTTCACAACTTTTCCTGTTCTTTGTATTTTTCACACCTTGTCATGCTCCTCGTATTTTCCACACCTTTCATGCTCTTCCTATTTTTCACACCTTTTCATGCTCCTCGTTTTTTTCATACCTTTTCATGCTCTTCATATTTTTCACACCTTTTCATGCTCCTCGTATTTTTGACACCTTTCATGCTCTTCCTATTTTTCACCCCTTTTCATTCTCCTCGTATTTTTCATGCCTTTTCATGCTCCTCGCATTTTTCAGACCATTTCACAACCTTCATATTTTTCATACCTTTTCATGCTGTTTATATTTTTCACACCTTTTCCTGCTCTTCGAATTTTTCACACCTTTTCATGCTCCTTGTATTTTTCACACATTTTCCAGCTCTTCGAATTTTTTACACCTTTTCATGCTTCTCGTATTTTTCACACCTTTTCCTGCTCTTCGAATTTTTCACACCTTTTCCTGCTCTTCGAATTTCTCACACCTTTTCATGCTCCTCGTATTTTTCACACCTTGTCATGCTCCACGTATTTTTCAAACCTTTTCATTCTCCTCATATTTTTCAGACCTTTTCACGCTCCTCGTATTTTTCAGACCTTTTCATGCTCCTCGTATTTTTCAGACCATTTCACGACCTTCATATTTTTCAGACCTTTTCATGCTGATATAGTTTTCACACCTTTTCCTGCTCTTCGAATTTTTGACACCTTTTCATGCTCCTTGTATTCTTCACACGTTTTCTTGCTCTTCGAATTTTTCACGTCTTTTCATGCTCCTCGTATTTTTCACACATTTTCCAACTTTTCGAATTTTTCACACCTTTCCATGCTCCTCGTATTTTTCACACCTTTTCCTGCTCTTCGAAATTTTCACACCTTTTTATGTTCCTCGTATTTTTCACACCGTTTCCTGATCCTCGTATTTTTTACACCTTATCATGCTCCTCGTATATTTCAGAGCTTTTCATGCTCCTCGTATTTTTAACACCATTTCATGATGTTCATATTTTTCACACGTTTTCCTGCTCTTTGAATTTTTCACATTTTTTCCTGCTCCTCGTATTTTTCACACCTCTTCCTGCTCTCGTATTTTTCACACCTTTTCCTGCTCCTCGTATTTTTGACACCTTTTCCTGCTCCTTGTATTTTTCACACCTTTTCCTGCCCTTTGTATTTTTCACACTTTTTCATGTTCCTCGCATTTTTCACACCTTTCCTGCTCTTCGTATTTTTCACACCTTATCATGCTCCTCGTATTTTTCACACCTTTTCATGCTCCTCATATTTTTCACACCTTGTCATGCTCCTTGGATTTTTCACAGCTTGTCATGCTCTTCGAACATTTCACACCTTTTTCTGCTCTTCGCGTATTTCACACCTTCTCCTGCTCCTCGTGTTTTTCACACCTTTTCCTGCTCTTTGAATTTTTCACACCTTTTCCTCTTCCTCTTATTTTTCACAACTTCTCCTGCTCCTCGTATTTTTCAGACCATATGATGCTCCTCGGATCTTTCACACCTTGTCATGCTCCTCGGATTTTTCACACCTTGACATGCTCCTCGTATTTTTCACACCTTTTCATCCTGTTCATATTTCTCACACCTTTTCACGCTCTTCATATTTTTGACACCATTTCATGGTCCTCGTATTTTTCACACCTTTGCCTGCTCTTCGTACTTTTCACACCTTATCATGCTCCTCCTATTTTTCAGACCTTTTCATGCTCCTCCTATATTTCCGACCTTTACATGCTCTTTGTATTTTAAGAACTTTTCACACTCTTCATATTTTTCACACCATTTCACCCTCTTCGTATTTTTGCCATCTTTTCACACTCCTCGTATTTTTCACACCTTTTCTGTTCCTTGTATTTTTCACACCTTTTCCTGCTCCTCGTGTTTTTCACACCTATTCTGCTCCTTGTGTTTTTCACACCTTTTCATGCTCCTCGTATTTTTCCTACCTTGTCATGCTCCTCATATTTTTGATGCCTTTTAATGTTCCTCGTGTTTTTCAAGCCTTTTCATGCTCCTCATATTTTTCACACCTTTTCATGCTCCTCGTATTTTTCATGCCTTTTCATGCTCCTCGTATTTTTCACGCCTTTTCTGCTCCTCGTATTTTTCAAACCTTTTCGTGCCCTTCGTATTTTTCAGACCTTTTCGTGCTCTTCATATGTTTCACACCTCTTCTTGCTCTTCATATTTTTCTAAACTTTTCATGCTCCTCCTATTTTTCACACCTTTACCTGCTCTTAGAATTTTTCACACGTTTTCATGCAGTTCATATTTTTCACACCTTTTCCTGCTCTTCGATTTTTTCACACCTTTTCATGCTCCTCGTATTTTTCGCACCTTTTCCTGGTCTTCGAATTTTTCACACTTTTCATGCTCCTCGTATTATTCAGACCTTTTCATGTTCCTCATATTTTTCAGACCTTTTCACACCCCTGTATTTTTCAGACCTTTTCACGCTCTTCATGTTTATCACACCTTTTCATGCAGTTCATATTTTTCACACCTTTTCTGCTCTTTGAATTTTTCACACCTTTTCATGCTCCTCGTATTTTTAAGACCTTTTCATGCTCCTCGTATTTTTCAGACCTTTTCATGTTCCTCGAATTTTTCACACCTTTTCATGCTCCTCGTATTTTTTGCACCTTTTCCTGCTCTTCGTATTTTTCACACCTTTTCATGCTCCTCGTATTATTCAGACCTTTTCATGTTCCTCATATTTTTCAGTCCTTTTCACGCTCCTCGTGTTTTTCAGACCTTTTCACGCTCTTCATATTTTTCACATCTTTTTACGCTCTTTGTATTTCTGACACCGTTTCGCACTCCTCGTATTTTTCACACCTTTCCTGCTCCTCGAATTTTTCACAACTTTTCATGCTCCTCATATTTTTCAGACATTTTCACGCTCCTCGTATTTTTCAGTCCTTTTCACGCTCCTCATATTTTTCAGACCTTTTCATGCTCCTCGTATTTTTCAAACCATTTCACGGCCTTCATATTTTTCAGACCTTTTCATACTCTTCATATTTTTCACACCTTTTCATGCTCCTCGTGATTTTTGCACCTCTTCATGCTCATCCTATTTTTCACACCTTTTCCTGGTCCTTGGATTTTTCACACCTTTTCATTCTCCTCGTATTTTTCTCACCTTTTCCTGCTCCTCGGATTTTTCACACGTTTTTGTGATACTCCTATTTTTCACACCTTTTCGTGTTGCTCATATATTTCAGACCTTTTCGTGCTCATCATATTTTTATGACATTTTCATTCTCTTTGTATTTTTCACACCTTTTCATGCTTCTCGTATATTTCAGACCTTTTCACGCTCTTCATATTTTTCACACCTTTTCATGCTCTTCATATTATTCACACCTTTTCATGCTCCTCGTTTTTTTCAGACCTTTTCGTGCTCCTCGTATATTTCACACCTTTTCATGCTCCTCGTATTTTTCAGACCTTTTCATGCTCCTCGTATTTTTCAGACCTTTTCATGCTCCTCGTATTTTTCAGACCTTTTCATGTTCCTCGTATTTTTCACACCTTTTCGTGCTCCTCGTATTTTTCAAACCTTTTCCCACTCCTCGTATTTTTCACACCTTTTCCTGCCCTTCGTATTTTTCACACCTTTTCATGCTCCTGGTGTATTTCACCCCTTTTCCTTCTCTTCGAATTTTTCACTCCTTTACATGCTCTTCATATTTTTCACACCTTTTAGTGCTCCATGTATTTTTCACACCTTTTCATGCTCCTCGTATTTTTCACACCTTTTTAGTCTCTTCATATTTTTCAAACTTTTTCATGCTCCTCATATTTTTCAGACCCATTCATGCTCCTCGTATTTCTCAGACGTTTTCATGCTCCTCGTATTTTTAGAGCTTTTCATGTTCCTCGTGTTTTTCAGACCTTTTCATGCTCTTCATATTTTTCACACCTTTTCATGCTCCTCGTGTTTTTTACACCTTTTCATGCTCCTCGTATTTTTCCCAACTTTTCATGCTCCTCATATTTTTCGGACCTTTTCATGCTCCTCGTATTTCTCAAACCTTTTGATGCTCTTCATATTTTTCAGACCTTTTCATGCTCTTCATATTTTTCAGACCTTTTCATGCTTCTCATATTTTTCAGACCTTTTCATGCACCTCATATTTTTCAGACTTTTTCATGCCCCTCGTATTTTTCACACCTTTTCATGCTCCTATTTTTCACAAAATTTCGTGCTCTTCATATTTTTCAGACCTTTTCATGCTCTTCATATGTTTCAGAACTTTTCATGCTCTTCATATTTTTCACACCTTTTCATGCTCTTCATATTTCTCAGACCTTTTCGTGCTCCTCGTATTTTTCACATCTTTTCATGCTCCTCGTATTTTTCACACCTTTTCCTGCTCTTTGTTTTTTTTACACCTTTTCATGATAATCGTATTTTTCGCACCTTTTCCTGCTCTTCATACTTTTCACACGTTTTGATGCTCCTCGTATTTTTCACAACTTTTCCTGCTCCTCGTATTTTTCAGACCTTTTCAAGCTCTCTTTATATTTCCCACCTTTTCACGCTCTTCGTATTTTGACACATTTTCATGCTCCTCGTATTTTTCAGACCTTTTCATGCTCTTCATATTTTTCACACCTTTTCATGCTCCTCGTGTTTTTGAGACCTTTTGTGCTCCTCGTATTTTTCACACCTTTTTTTGCTCTTCATATTTTTCAGACTTTTCGTGCTCCTCATATTTTGCACACGTTTTCAGGCTCTTCATATTTTCCAGACCTTTTCGTGTGCCTCGTATTTTTCACAACTTTTCATGATCCTCCTATATTTCACACCTTTTCCTGCTCCTCCTACTTTTCACACCTTTTCGGGCTCTTCGTTTTTTTCAGACTTACCATGCTCCTCTTATTTCTCAGACCTTTTCATGCTCCTCGTATTTCTCAGATTTTTAAATGCTCCTCGTATTTCTCAGAACTTTTTATGCTCCTCGAATTTTTCAGACCTTTTCATAATCCTCCTATTTTTCAAACCTTTTCATGCTCTTCATATTTTTCATACCTTTTAATGCTCTTCATATTTTTAACACCTTTCTTGCTCTTCATATTTTTCATAGCTTTTCATGCTCTTCATATTTTTCACACCTTTTCTTGCTCTTCATATTTTTCATACCTTTTCATGCTCTTCATATTTTTCACACCTTTTCTTGCTCTTCATATTTTTCAGACCTCTTCATGCTCCTCATATTTTTCAGATCTTTACCCGTTCTTCATATTTTTCACACCTTTTCACCCTCTTCGTTTTTCGAAACCTTTTCACACTCCTTGTAATTTTCACACCTTTTCCCGCTCCTCGTATTTTTCACACCTTTTCATGCTCCTGGTATATTTCACCCCTTTTCCTGCTGTTCGTGTTTTTCACACCTTTTCATGCTTCACGTATTTTTCACACCTTGTCATGCTCCTCGTATTTTTCACACCTTTTCATGCTCCTCGTATTTTTCACAAACTTTCATGCTCCTCATATTTTTCAGAACTTTTCATGCTGCTCGTATTTTTCAGACCTTTTCATGCTCTTCATAGTTTTCACCCTTTATCATGCTCCTCGTATTTTTGAGACCTATTCATGCTATTTGTATTTTTCACACCTTTTCATGCTCCTCATATTTTTCAGACCTTTTCATGCTCGTCATATTTTTCAACCCTTTTCATGCTCCTCATATTTTTGACACCTTTTCATGCTCGTCATATTTTTCACAACTTTTCATGCTCTTCATATTTTTTACACCTTTTCATGCTCCGTGTACTTTTCACACCTTGTCATGCTCCTCGAATTTTTCACACCTTTTCATGCTCCTCGTATTTTTCACATCTTTGCCTGCTCTTCGTATTTTTCACACCTTTTCTAATTCCTCGTATTTACAGACATTTCATGCTCTTCGTAATTTTCAGACCTTTTCATGATTTTCATATTTTTCACACATTTTCACGCTTTTTGTGCTTTTGACACCTTTTCATGCTCCTCGTATTTTTCACACCTTTTCATGCTGTTCATATTTTTCACACCTTTTCATGCTCCTCGTATTTTTCAGGCCTTTTCATGCTCCCCCTATTTTTCAGACATTTTCATGCTCCTCGTACTTTTCACACCTTATCATGCTCCTCGTATCTTTCAGACCTTTTCATGCTCCTCGTATTTTTCACACCTTGTCATGCTGCTCGGATTTTTCACACCTTGTCACGCTCTTCGAATATTTCACCCCTTTTCCTGCTCTTCGAATATTTCACAGCTTTTCATGCTCCTGTATTTTTCACCCCTTTTCATGCTCCTCGTATTTTTCGCACCTTTTCATACTCCTCGTATTTTTCAAACCTTTTCTGCTCCTTGTATTTTTCACACCTTTTCCAGCTCTTCGAATTTTTCACACCTTTTCCTGCTCTTCGAATTTTTCACACCTTTTCATGCTCCTCGTATTTTTCACACCTTATCATGCCCCTCGTATATTTCACACCTTTTCATGCTCCTCATATTTTTCACACCTTTCCTGCTCTTCGAATTTTTCACACCTTTTCAAGCTCCTAGTATTTTTCACACCTTTTCATGCTCTTTATATTTTTCACACCTTTCATGCTCCTCTTATTTTTCAGAACTTTTCATGCTCCTCCTATATTTCCGACCTTTTCATGCTCTTTGTATTTTAAGAACTTTTCACACTCTTCATATTTTTCACACCATTTCACCCTCTTCGTATTTTTGACATCTTTTCACACTCCTCATATTTTTCACACCTTTTCTGTTCCTTGTATTTTTCACACCTTTTCCTGCTCCTCCTGTTTTTCACACCTATTCTGCTCCTTGTGTTTTTCACACCTTTTCATGCTCCTCGTATTTTTCCTACCTTGTCATGCTCCTTGTATTTTTGATGCCTTTTAATGTTCCTCGTGTTTTTCAAGCCTTTTCATGCTCCTCATATTTTTCACACCTTTTCATGCTCCTCGTATTTTTCATGCCTTTTCATGCTCCTTGTATTTTTCACGCCTTTTCTGCTCCTCGTATTTTTCAAAGCTTTTCGTGCTCTTCGTATTTTTCAGACCTTTTCGTGCTCTTCATATGTTTCACACCTCTTCTTGCTCTTCATATTTTTCTAAACTTTTCATGCTCTTCCTATTTTTCACACCTTTTCCTGCTCTTAGAATTTTTCACACGTTTTCATGCAGTTCATATTTTTCACACCTTTTCCTGCTCTTCGATTTTTTCACACCTTTTCATGCTCCTCGTATTTTTCGCACCTTTTCCTCGTCTTCGAATTTTTCACACTTTTCATGCTCCTCGTATTATTCAGACCTTTTCATGTTCCTCATATTTTTCAGACCTTTTCACACTCCTGTATTTTTCAGACCTTTTCACGCTCTTCATTTTTATCACACCTTTTCATGCAGTTCATATTTTTCACACCTTTTCTGCTCTTTGAATTTTTCACACCTTTTCATGCTCCTCGTATTTTTAAGACCTTTTCATGCTCCTCGTATTTTTCAGACCTTTTCATGCTCCTCGTGTTTTTCAGACCTTTTCACGCTCTTCATATTTTTCACATCTTTTTACGCTCTTCGTATTTTTGACACCGTTTCGCACTCCTCATATTTTTCACACCTTTTCCTGCTCCTCGAATTTTTCACAACTTTTCATGCTCCTCATATTTTTCAGACATTTTCACGCTCCTCGTATTTTTCAGTCCTTTTCACGCTCTTCATATTTTTCACACCTTTTCCTGCTCCTCGTATTTTTCACACCTTTTCCTGCTCTTCGATTAATGCACACCTTTTCCTGCTCTTCGTATTTTTCAAACCTTTTCATGATCCTCGTATTTTTCACACCTTTTCATGATCCTCTTATTTTTCACACGTTTTCATGCTCCTCGTATTTTTCACACCTTTTCTTGCCCTTTGTATATTTCAAACTTTTTCATTTTCCTCGTATTTTTCACAACTTTTCCTGTTCTTTGTATTTTTCACACCTTGTCATGCTCCTCGTATTTTTCACACCTTTCATGCTCTTCCTATTTTTCACACCTTTTCATGCTCCTCGTTTTTTTCATCCCTTTTCATGCTCTTCATATTTTTCACACCTTTTCATGCTCCTCGTATTTTTGACACCTTTCATGCTCTTCCTATTTTTCACACCTTTTCATTCTCCTCGTATTTTTCATGCCTTTTCATGCTCCTCGCATTTTTCAGACCATTTCACAACCTTCATATTTTTCATACCTTTTCATGCTGTTTATTTTTTTCACACCTTTTCCTGCTCTTCGTATTTTTCACACCTTTTCATGCTCCTTGTATTTTTCACACATTTTCCAGCTCTTCGAATTTTTTACACCTTTTCATGCTTCTCGTATTTTTCACACCTTTTCCTGCTCTTCGAATTTCTCACACCTTTTCATGCTCCTCGTATTTTTCACACCTTGTCATGCTCCACGTATTTTTCAAACCTTTTCATGCTCCTCATATATTTCAGACCTTTTCACGCTCCTCGTATTTTTCAGACCATTTCACGACCTTCATATTTTTCAGACCTTTTCATGCTGATATAGTTTTCACACCTTTTCCTGCTCTTCGAATTTTTGACACCTTTTCATGCTCCTCGTATTCTTCACACGTTTTCTTGCTCTTCGAATTTTTCACGTCTTTTCATGCTCCTCGTATTTTTCACACATTTTCCAACTTTTCGAATTTTTCACACCTTTCCATGCTCCTCGTATTTTTCACACCTTTTCCTGCTCTTCGAATTTTTCACACCTTTTTATGTTCCTCGTATTTTTCACAACTTTTCCTGATCCTCGTATTTTTTACACCTTATCATGCTCCTCGTATTTTTAACACCATTTCATGATGTTCATATTTTTCACACGTTTTCCTGCTCTTTGAATTTTTCACATTTTTTCCTGCTCCTCGTATTTTTCACACCTCTTCCTGCTGCTCGTATTTTTCACACCTTTTCCTGCTCCTCGTATTTTTGACACTTTTTCCTGCTCCTTGTATTTTTCACACCTTTTCCTGCCCTTTGTATTTTTCACACTTTTTCATGTTCCTCGCATTTTTCACACCTTTCCTGCTCTTCGTATTTTTCACACCTTATCATGCTCCTCGTATTTTTCACACCTTTTCATGCTCCTCATATTTTTCACACCTTGTCATGCTCCTCGGATTTTTCACAGCTTGTCATGCTCTTCGAACATTTCACACCTTTTTCTACTCTTCGCGTATTTCACACCTTCTCCTGCTCCTCGTGTTTTTCACACCTTTTCCTGCTCTTTGAATTTTTCACACCTTTTCCTCTTCCTCTTATTTTTCACACCTTCTCCTGCTCCTCGTATTTTTCAGACCATATGATGCTCCTCGGATCTTTTACACCTTGTCATGCTCCTCGGATTTTTCACACCTTGACATGCTCCTCGTATTTTTCACACCTTTTCATCCTGTTCATATTTCTCACACCTTTTCACGCTCTTCGTATTTTTGACACCATTTCATGGTCCTCGTATTTTTCACACCATGCCTGCTCTTCGTACTTTTCACACCTTATCATGCTCCTCGTATTTTTCAGACCTTTTCATGCTCCTCCTATATTTCCGACCTTTACATGCTCTTTGTATTTTAAGAACTTTTCACACTCTTCATATTTTTCACACCATTTCACCCTCTTCGTATTTTTGACATCTTTTCACACTCCACGTATTTTTCACACCTTTTCTGTTCCTTGTATTTTTCACACCTTTTCCTGCTCCTTGTGTTTTTCACACCTATTCTGCTCCTTGTGTTTTTCACACCTTTTCATGCTCCTCGTATTTTTCCTACCTTGTCATGCTCCTCGTATTTTTGATGCCTTTTAATGTCCCTCGTGTTTTTCAAGCCTTTTCATGCTCCTCATATTTTTCACACCTTTTCATGCTCCTCGTATTTTTCATGCCTTTTCATGCTCCTCGTATTTTTCATGCCTTTTCTGCTCCTCGTATTTTTCAAACCTTTTCGTGCTCTTCGTATTTTTCAGACCTTTTCGTGCTCTTCATATGTTTCACACCTCTTCTTGCTCTTCATATTTTTCTAAACTTTTCATGCTCCTCCTATTTTTCACACCTTTTCATGCTCTTAGAATTTTTCACACGTTTTCATGCAGTTCATATTTTTCACACCTTTTCCTGCTCTTCGATTTTTTCACACCTTTTCATGCTCCTCGTATTTTTCGCACCTTTTCCTGGTCTTCGAATTTTTCACACTTTTCATGCTCCTCGTATTATTCAGACCTTTTCATGTTCCTCATATTTTTCAGACATTTTAACACTCCTGTATTTTTCAGACCTTTTCACGCTCTTCATGTTTATCACACCTTTTCATGCAGTTCATATTTTTCACACCTTTTCTGCTCTTTGAATTTTTCACACCTTTTCATGCTCCTCGTATTTTTAAGACCTTTTCATGCTCCTCGTATTTTTTGCACCTTTTCCTGCTCTTCGTATTTTTCACACCTTTTCATGTTCCTCGTATTTTTCAGTCCTTTTCACGCTCCTCGTGTTTTTCAGACCTTTTCACGCTCTTCATATTTTTCACATCTTTTTACGCTCTTTGTATTTCTGACACCGTTTCGCACTCCTCGTATTTTTCACACCTTTCCTGCTCCTCGAATTTTTCACAACTTTTCATGCTCCTCATATTTTTCAGACATTTTCACGCTCCTCGTATTTTTCAGTCCTTTTCACGCTCCTCATATTTTTCAGACCTTTTCATGCTCCTCGTATTTTTCAAACCATTTCACGGCCTTCATATTTTTGAGACCTTTTCATGCTCTTCATATTTTTCACACCTTTTCATGCTCCTCGTGTTTTTTGCACCTCTTCATGCTCATCCTATTTTTCACACCCTTTCCTGGTCCTCGGATTTTTCACACGTTTTCATGCTCTTCGTATTTTTCTCACCTTTTCCTGCTCCTCGGATTTTTCACACGTTTTTGTGATACTCCTATTTTTCACACCTTTTCGTGTTGCTCATATATTTCAGACCTTTTCGTGCTCATCATATTTTTATGACATTCTCATTCTCTTTGTATTTTTCACACCTTTTCACGCTTCTCGTATATTTCAGACCTTTTCACGCTCTTCATATTTTTCACACCTTTTCATGCTGTTCATATTATTCACACCTTTTCATGCTCCTCGTTTTTTTCAGACCTTTTCGTGCTCCTCGTATTTTTCAAACCTTTTCCCACTCCTCGTATTTTTCACACCTTTTCCTGCCCTTCGTATTTTTCACACCTTTTCATGCTCCTGGTGTATTTCACCCCTTTTCCTGCTCTTCGAATTTTTCACTCCTTTACATGCTCTTCATCTTTTTCACACCTTTTAGTGCTCCATGTATTTTTCACACCTTTTCATGCTCCTCGTATTTTTCACACCTTTTCGTGCTCCTCGTATTTTTCACAACTTTTCATGCTCCTCGTATTTTTCAGACCTTTTCACGCTCCTCATATTTTTCAGACCTTTTCATGCTCCTCGTATTTTTCAGACCTTTTCATGGCCTTCATATTTTTCAGACCTTTTCATGCTCTTCATATTTTTCACACCTTTTCATGCTCCTCGTGTTTTTTACACCTTTTCATGCTCCTCGTATTTTTCCCAACTTTCATGCTCCTCGTATTTTTCAGACCTTTTCACGCTCCTCGTATTTTTCAGACCTTTTCATGCTCCTCGTATTTTTCAGACAATTTCACGGCCTTCATATTTTTCAGACCTTTTCATGCTCTTCATATTTTTCACACCTTTTCATGCCCCTCGTGTTTTTTACACCTCTTCATGCTCCTCCTATTTTTCACACCTTTTCCTGATCCTCGTATTTTTCACACGTTTTCATGCTCCTCGTATTTTTCTCACCTTCATGCTTCTCGGATTTTTCACACGTTTTTGTGATACTCCTATTTTTCACACCTTTTCATGTTCCTCATATTTTTCAGACCTTTTCGTGCTCATCATATTTTTAAGACATTTTCATGCTCTTTGTATTTTTCACACCTTTTCAGGCTTTTCGTGTTTTTCAGGCCTTTTCACGCTCGTCGTAATTTTCAGACCCTTTCTTGCTCTTCATATTTTTCCGACCTTTTCATGCTCTTCATATTTTTCAGACCTTTTCATGCTCCTTGCATTTTTCGGACCTTTTCATGCTCCTCGTATTTTTCAGAACTTTTCATGCTCTTCATATTTTTCACACCTTTTCATGCTCTTCATATTTCTCAGACCTTTTCGTGCTCCTTGTATTTTTCACATCTTTTCATGCTCCTCGTATTTTTCACACCTTTTCCTGCTCTTCGATTTTTTTACACCTTTTCATGATAATCGTATTTTTCGCACCTTTTCCTGCTCTTCATACTTTTCACACGTTTTGATGCTCCTCGTATTTTTCACAACTTTTCCTTCTCCTCGTATTTTTCAGACCTTTTCAAGCTCTCTTTATATTTCACACCTTTTCACGCTCTTCGTATTTTGACACATTTTCATGCTCCTCGTATTTTTCAGACCTTTTCATGCTCTTCATATTTTTCACACCTTTTCATGCTCCTCGTGTTTTTGAGTCCTTTTGTGCTCCTCGTATTTTTCACACCTTTTTGTGCTCTTCATATTTTTCAGACTTTTCGTGTTCCTCATATTTTGCACACGTTTTCAGGCTCTTCATATTTTCCAGACCTTTTCGTGTTCCTCGTATTTTTCACAACTTTTCATGATCCTCCTATATTTCACACTTTTTCGTGCTCCTCCTATTTTTCACACCTTTTCGGGCTCTTCGTTTTTTTCAGACTTTACCATGCTCCTCTTATTTCTCAGACCTTTTCATGCTCCTCGTATTTCTCAGATTTTTAAATGCTCCTCGTATTTCTCAGAACTTTTTATGCTCCTCGAATTTTTCAGACCTTTTCATAATCCTCCTATTTTTCAAACCTTTTCATGCTCTTCATATTTTTCATACCTTTTCATGCTCTTCATATTTTTAACACCTTTTCTTGCTCTTCATATTTTTCATAGCTTTTCATGCTCTTCATATTTTTCACACCTTTTCTTGCTCTTCATATTTTTCATACCTTTTCATGCTCTTCATATTTTTCACACCTTTTCTTGCTCTTCATATTTTTCAGACCTCTTCATGCTCCTCATATTTTTCAGATCTTTACCCGTTCTTCATATTTTTCACACCTTTTCACACTCTTCGTTTTTCGAAACCTTTTCACACTCCTTGTAATTTTCACACCTTTTCCCGCTCCTCGTATTTTTCACCACTTTTCATGCTCCTGGTATATTTCACCCCTTTTCCTGCTCTTCGTGTTTTTCACACCTTTTCATGCTCCTCGTATTTTTCACAAATTTTCATGCTCCTCGTATTTTTCAGAACTTTTCATGCTCCTCGTATTTTTCAGACCTTTTCATGCTCTTCATAGTTTTCACCCTTTATCATGCTCCTCGTATTTTTGAGACCTATTCATGCTATTTGTATTTTTCACACCTTTTCATGCTCCTCATATTTTTCAGACCTTTTCCTGCTCGTCGTATTTTTCAACCCTTTTCATGCTCCTCATATTTTTGACACCTTTTCATGCTCGTCATATTTTTCACAACTTTTCATGCTCTTCATATTTTTTACACCTTGTCATGCTCCGTGTACTTTTCACACCTTGTCATGCTCCTCGAATTTTCCACACTTTTCATGCTCCTCGTATTTTTCACATCTTTGCCTGCTCTTCGTATTTTTCACACCTTTTCTAATTCCTCGTATTTACAGACATTTCATGCTCTTCGTAATTTTCAGACCTTTTCATGATTTTCATATTTTTCACACATTTTCACGCTCTTTGTGCTTTTGACACCTTTTCATGCTCCTCGTATTTTTCACACCTTTTCATGCTGTTCATATTTTTCACACCTTTACATGCTCCTCGTATTTTTCAGGCCTTTTCATGCTCCTCCTATTTTTCAGACATTTTCATGCTCCTCGTACTTTTCACACCTTATCATGCTCCTTGTATCTTTCAGACCTTTTCATGCTCCTCGTATTTTTCACACCTTGTCATGCTGTTCGGATTTTTCACACCTTATCACGCTCTTCGAATATTTCACCCCTTTTCCTGCTCTTCGAATATTTCACAACTTTTCATGCTCCTGTATTTTTCACACCTTTTCATGCTCCTCGTATTTTTCACACCTTTTCATGCTCCTCTTATTTTTCAAACCTTTTCTGCTCCTTGTATTTTTCACACCTTTTCCAGCTCTTCGAATTTTTCACACCTTTTCCTGCTCTTCGAATTTTTCACACCTTTTCCTGCTCCTCGAATTTTTCACACATTTTCATGCTCCTCGTATTTTTCACACCTTATCATGCCCCTCGTATATTTCACACCTTGTCATGCTCCTCATATTTTTCACACCTTTCCTGCTCTTCGAATTTTTCAAACCTTTTCAAGCTCCTAGTATTTTCCCACCTTTTCATGCTCTTTATATTTTTCACACCTTTCATGCTCCTCTTATTTTTCAGAACTTTTCATGCTCCTCCTATATTTCCGACCTTTACATGCTCTTTGTATTTTAAGAACTTTTCACACTCTTCATATTTTTCCCACCATTTCACCCTCTTCGTATTTTTGACATCTTTTCACACTCCTCGTATTTTTCACACCTTTTCTGTTCCTTGTATTTTTCACACCTTTTCCTGCTCCTCGTGTTTTTCACACCTATTCTGCTCCTTGTGTTTTTCACACCTTTTCGTGCTCATCGTATTTTTCCTACCTTGTCATGCTCCTCGTATTTTTGATGCCTTTTAATGTTCCTCGTGTTTTTCAAGCCTTTTCATGCTCCTCATATTTTTCACACCTTTTCATGCTCCTCGTATTTTTCATGCCTTTTCATGCTCCTCGTATTTTTCACGCCTTTTCTGCTCCTCGTATTTTTCAAAGCTTTTCGTGCTCTTCGTATTTTTCAGACCTTTTCGTGCTCTTCATATGTTTCATACCTCTTCTTGCTCTTCATTTTTTTCTAAACTTTTCATGCTCCTCCTATTTTTCACACCTTTTCCTGCTCTTAGAATTTTTCACACGTTTTCATGCAGTTCATATTTTTCACACCTTTTCCTGCTCTTCGATTTTTTCACACCTTTTCATGCTCCTCGTATTTTTCGCACCTTTTCCTGGTCTTCGAATTTTTCATACTTTTCATGCTCCTCGTATTATTCAGACCTTTTCATTTTCCTCATATTTTTCAGACCTTTTCACACTCCTGTATTTTTCAGACCTTTTCACGCTCTTCATGTTTATCACACCTTTTCATGCAGTTCATATTTTTCACACCTTTTCTGCTCTTTGAATTTTTCACACCTTTTCATGCTCCTCGTATTTTTAAGACCTTTTCATGCTCCTCGTATTTTTCAGACCTTTTCATGCTCCTCGTGTTTTTCAGACCTTTTCACGCTCTTCATTTTTTTCACATCTTTTTACGCTCTTCGTATTTTTGACACCGTTTCGCACTCCTCGTATTTTTCAGACCTATTCATGCTATTTGTATTTTTCACACCTTTTCATGCTCCTCATATTTTTCAGACCTTTTCATGCTCGTCGTATTTTTCAACCCTTTTCATGCTCGTCATATTTTTGACACCTTTTCATGCTCGTCATATTTTTCACAACTTTTCATGCTCTTCATATTTTTTACACCTTGTCATGCTCCGTGTACTTTTCACACCTTGTCATGTTCCTCGAATTTTTCACACTTTTCATGCTCCTCGTATTTTTCAAATCTTTGCCTGCTCTTCGTATTTTTCACACCTTTTCTAATTCCTCGTATTTACAGACATTTCATGCTCTTCGTAATTTTCAGACCTTTTCATGATTTTCATATTTTTCACACATTTTCACGCTCTTTGTGCTTTTGACACCTTTTCATGCTCCTCGTATTTTTCACACCTTTTCATGCTGTTCCTATTTTTCACACCTTTTCATGCTCCTCGTATTTTTCAGGCCTTTTCATGCTCCTCCTATTTTTCAGACATTTTCATGCTCCTCGTACTTTTCACACCTTATCATGCTCCTCGTATCTTTCAGACCTTTTCATGCTCCTCGTATTTTTCACACCTTTTCATGCCCCTCGTATATTTCACACCTTGTCATGCTCCTCATATTTTTCACACCTTTCCTGCTCTTCGAATTTTTCACACCTTTTCAAGCTCCTAGTATTTTTCACACCTTTTCATGCTCTTTATATTTTTCACACCTTTCATGCTCCTCTTATTTTTCAGAACTTTTCATGCTCCTCCTATATTTCCGACCTTTACATGCTCTTTGTATTTTAAGAACTTTTCACACTCTTCATATTTTTCCCACCATTTCACCCTCTTCGTATTTTTGACATCTTTTCACACTCCTCGTATTTTTCACACCTTTTCTGTTCCTTGTATTTTTCACACCTTTTCCTGCTCCTCGTGTTTTTCACACCTATTCTGCTCCTTGTGTTTTTCACACCCTTTCATGCTCCTCGTATTTTTCCTACCTTGTCATGCTCCTCGTATTTTTGATGCCTTTTAATGTTCCTCGTGTTTTTCAAGCCTTTTCATGCTCCTCATATTTTTCACACCTTTTCATGCTCCTCGTATTTTTCACGCCTTTTCTGCTCCTCGTATTTTTCAAACCTTTTCGTGCTCTTCGTATTTTTCAGACCTTTTCGTGCTCTTCATATGTTTCACACCTCTTCTTGCTCTTCATATTTTTCTAAACTTTTCATGCTCCTCCTATTTTTCACACGTTTTCCTGCTCTTAGAATTTTTCACACGTTTTCATGCAGTTCATATTTTTCACACCTTTTCCTGCTCTTCGATTTTTTCACACCTTTTCATGCTCCTCGTATTTTTCGCACCTTTTCCTGGTCTTCGAATTTTTCATACTTTTCATGCTCCTCTTATTATTCAGACCTTTTCATGTTCCTCATATTTTTCAGACCTTTTCACACTCCTGTATTTTTCAGACCTTTTCACGCTCTTCATGTTTATCACAACTTTTCATGCAATTCATATTTTTCACACCTTTTCTGCTCTTTGAATTTTTCACACCTTTTCATGCTCCTCGTATTTTTAAGACCTTTTCATGCTCCTCGTATTTTTCACATCTTTGCCTGCTCTTCGTATTTTTCACACCTTTTCTAATTCCTCGTATTTACAGACATTACATGCTCTTCGTAATTTTCAGTCCTTTTCATGATTTTCATATTTTTCACACATTTTCACGCTCTTTGTGTTTTTGACACCTTTTCATGCTCCTCGTATTTTTCACACCTTTTCATGCTGTTCATATTTTTCACACCTTTTCATGCTCCTCGTATTTTTCAGGCCTTTTCATGCTCCTCCTATTTTTCAGACATTTTCATGCTCCCCGTACTTTTCACACCTTATCATGCTCCTCGTATCTTTCAGACCTTTTCATGCTTCACGTATTTTTCACACCTTGTCATGCTGCTCGGATTTTTCACACCTTGTCACGCTCTTCGAATATTTCACCACTTTTCCTGCTCTTCGAATATTTCACCACTTTTCATGCTCCTGTATTTTTCACACCTTTTCATGCTCCTCGTATTTTTCACGCCTTTTCATGCTCCTCGTATTTTTCAAACCTTTTCCTGCTCTTCGATTTTTTTACACCTTTTCATGATAACCGTATTTTTCGCACCTTTTCCTGCTCTTCATACTTTTCACACCTTTTGATGCTCCTCGTATTTTTCACAACTTTTCCTGCTCTTCGAATTTTTCACACTTTCTCATGCTCTTCGTATTCTCAAGCTCTCTTCATGCGCCTCCGTATTTTTCAGGACCTTTTCATGCTCCTCGTATTTTAGACCATTTTATGGCTCTTCATATTTTTTCACACCTTCATGCTTCCTCGGTCTTTTGAGACCTTATGTGCTCCGTCATATTTTCAGACCATTTCACGCGCCTTCATTATTTTAGACCTTCTTATGGCTCTTCATATTTTCACACCTTTTTCATCTACTCTCGTGTTTTTTAACCTCTCATGCTCATCCTATTTTCACACCTTTTCCTGATCCTCGGATTTTTCACACGTTTTCATGCTCCTCGTATTTTTCTCACCTTCATGCTTCTCGGATTTTTCACACGTTTTTGTGATACTCCTGTTTTTCACACCTTTTCATGTTCCTCATATTTTTCAGACCTTTTCGTGCTCATCATATTTTTAAGACATTTTCACGCACTTTGTATTTTTCACACCTTTTCAGGATTTTCGTGTTTTTCAGGCCTTTTCATGCTCGTCGTATGTTTCAGACCCTTTCTTGCTCTTCATATTTTTCCGACCTTTTCATGCTCTTCATATTTTTCAGACCTTTTCATGCTCCTTGCATTTTTCGGACCTTTTCATGCTCCTCGTATTTCTCAATCCTTTTCATGCTCTTCATATTTTTCAGACCTTTTCATGCTCTTCATATTTTTCAGACCTTTTCATGCTTCTCATATTTTTCAGACCTTTTCATGCACCTCATATTTTTCAGACTTTTTCATGCTCCTCGTATTTTTCACACCTTTTCATGCTCCTATTTTTCACAAAATTTCGTGCTCTTCATATTTTTCAGACCTTTTCATGCTCTTCGTATTTTTCACATCTTTTCATGCTCCTCGTATTTTTCACACCTTTTCCTGCTCTTCGATTTTTTTACACCTTTTATGATAACCGTTATTTTTCGCACCTTTCCTGCTTCTTCATACTTTCCACCTTTTTGATGCTCTCGTATTTTTTCACAACATTTCTGCCTCTTCGAATTTTCACACTTTCTGCAGCTCCTCAGTATTTTCACAATTTTCATCGCTCCTCATATTTTTCAGACCTTTTCAGCTCTCTTTATATTTCACACCTTTTCACGCTCTTCATATTTTGACACATTTTCATGCTCCTCGTATTTTTCAGACCTTTTCATGCTCTTCATATTTTTCACACCTTTTCATGCTCCTCGTGTTTTTGAGACCTTTTGTGCTCCTCGTATTTTTCACACCTTTTTGTGCTCTTCATATTTTTCAGACTTTTCGTGTTCCTCATATTTTGCCCACGTTATCAGGCTCTTCATATTTTCCAGACCTTTTCGTGTTCCTCGTATTTTTCACAACTTTTCATGATCCTCCTATATTTCACACCTTTTCGTGCCTCCCTCCTACTTTTTCAACCTTTTCGGCTCTTCGTTTTTTTCAGACTTTACCATGCTCCTCTTATTTCTCAGACCTTTTCATGCTCCTCGTATTTCTCAGGTTTTTAAATGCTCCTCGTATTTCTCAGAACTTTTTATGCTCCTCAAATTTTTCAGACCTTTTCATATTCCTCCTATTTTTCAAACCTTTTCATGCTCTTCATATTTTTCATACCTTTTCATGCTCTTCATAGTTTTCACACCTTTTCTTGCTCTTCATATTTTTCATAGCTTTTCATGCTCTTCATATTTTTCACACCTTTTCTTGCTCTTCATATTTTTCAGACCTCTTCATGCGCCTCATATTTTTCAGATCTTTACCTGTTCTTCATATTTTTCACACCTTTTCACACTCTTCGTTTTTCGTAACCTTTTCACACTCCTTGTAATTTTCACACCTTTTCCCGCTCCTCGTATTTTTCACACCTTTTCATGCTCCTGGTATATTTCACCCCTTTTCCTGCTCTTCGTGTTTTTCACACCTTTTCATGATTCACGTATTTTTCACACCTTGTCATGCTCCTCGTATTTTTCACACCTTTTCATGCTCCTCGTATTTTTCACAAATTTTCATGCTCCTCGTATTTTTCAGAACTTTTCATGCTGCTCGTATTTTTCAGACCTTTTCATGCTCTTCATAGTTTTCACCCTTTATCATGCTCCTCGTATTTTTCAGACCTATTCATGCTATTTGTATTTTTCACACCTTTTCATGCTCCTCATATTTTTCAGACCTTTTCATGCTCGTCGTATTTTTCAACCCTTTTCATGCTCCTCATATTTTTGACACCTTTTCATGCTCGTCATATTTTTCACCACTTTTCATGCTCTTCATATTTTTTACACCTTGTCATGCTCCGTGTACTTTTCACACCTTGTCATGCTCCTCGAATTTTTCACACTTTTCATGCTCCTCGTATTTTTCACATCTTTGCCTGCTCTTCGTATTTTTCACACCTTTTCTAATTCCTCGTATTTACAGACATTACATGCTGTTCGTAATTTTCAGACCTTTTCATGATTTTCATATTTTTCACACATTTTCACGCTCTCTGTGTTTTTGACACCTTTTCATGCTCCTCGTGTTTTTGAGACCTTTTCATGCTCCTCGTATATTTCAAACCTTTTCATGCTCCTCGTATTTTTCAGACCTTTTCATGCTCCTCGTATTTTTCACACCTTTTCGTGCTCCTCGTATTTTTCAAACCTTTTCCCACTCCTCGTATTTTTCACACCTTTTCCTGCCCTTCATATTTTTCACACCTTTTCATGCTCCTGGTGTATTTCACCCCTTTTCCTGCTCTTCGAATTTTTCACTCCTTTACATGCTCTTCATATTTTTCACACCTTTTAGTGCTCCATGTATTTTTCACACCTTTTCATGCTCCTCGTATTTTTCACACCTTTTCATGCTCCTCGTATTTTTCACAACTTTTCATGCTCCTCATATTTTTCAGACCTTTTCACGCTCCTAATATTTTTCAGACCTTTTCATGCTCCTCGTATTTTTCAGACCTTTTCACGGCCTTCATATTTTTCAGACCTTTTCATGCTCTTCATATTTTTCACACCTTTTCATGCTCCTCGTGTTTTTTACACCTTTTCATGCTCCTCGTATTTTTCCAACTTTCATGCTCCTCGTATTTTTCAGACCTTTTCACGCTCCTCGTATTTTTCAGACCTTTTCATGCTCCTCGTATTTTTCAGACCATTTCACGGCCTTTATAATTTTCAGACCTTTTCATGCTCTTCATATTTTTCACACCTTTTCATACTCCTCGTGTTTTTTACACCTCTTCATGCTCATCCTATTTTTCACACCTTTTCCTGATGCTCGGATTTTTCACACGTTTTCATGCTCCTCGTATTTTTCTCACCTTCATGCTTCTCGGATTTTTCACACGTTTATGTGATACTCCTATTTTTCACACCTTTTCATGTTCCTCATATTTTTCAGACCTTTTCGTGCTCATCATATTTTTAAGACATTTTCATGCTCTTTGTATTTTTCACACCTTTTCAGGCTTTTCGTGTTTTTCAGGCCTTTTCATGCTCGTCGTAATTTTCAGACCCTTTCTTGCTCTTCATATTTTTCCGACCTTTTCATGCTCTTCATATTTTTCAGACCTTTTCATGCTCCTTGCATTTTTCGGACCTTTTCATGCTCCTCGTATTTCTCAAACCTTTTCATGCTCTTCATATTTTTCAGACCTTTTCATGCTCTTCATATTTTTCAGACCTTTTCATGCTTCTCATATTTTTCAGACCTTTTCATGCACCTCATATTTTTCAGACTTTTTCATGCTCCTCGTATTTTTCACACCTTTTCATGCTCCTATTTTTCACAAAATTTCGTGCTCTTCATATTTTTCAGACCTTTTCATGCTCTTCATATTTTTCAGAACTTTTCATGCTCTTCATATTTTTCACACCTTTTCATGCTCTTCATATTTCTCAGACCTTTTCGTGCTCCTCGTATTTTTCACATCTTTTCATGTTCCTCGTATTTTTCACACCTTTTCCTGCTCTTCGATTTTTTTATACCTTTTCATGATAATCGTATTTTTCGCACCTTTTCCTGCTCTTCATACTTTTCACACGTTTTGATGCTCCTCGTATTTTTCACAACTTTTCCTGCTCCTCGTATTTTTCAGACCTTTTCAAGCTCTCTTTATATTTCACACCTTTTCCCGCTCTTCGTATTTTGACACATTTTCATGCTCCTCGTATTTTTCAGACCTTTTCATGCTCTTCATATTTTTCACACCTTTTCATGCTCCTCGTGTTTTTGAGACCTTTTGTGCTCCTCGTATTTTTCACACCTTTTTGTGCTCTTCATATTTTTCAGACTTTTCGTGTTCCTCATATTTTGCACACGTTTTCGGGCTCTTCATATTTTCCAGACCTTTTCGTGTTCCTCGTATTTTTCACAACTTTTCATGATCCTCCTATATTTCACACCTTTTTGTGCTCCTCCTATTTTTCACACCTTTTCGGGCTCTTCGTTTTTTTCAGACTTTACCATGCTCCTCTTATTTCTCAGACCTTTTCATGCTCCTCGTATTTCTCAGATTTTTAAATGCTCCTCGTATTTCTCAGAACTTTTTATGCTCCTCGAATTTTTCAGACCTTTTCATTATCCTCCTATTTTTCAAACCTTTTCATGCTCTTCATATTTTTCATACCTTTTCATGCTCTTCATATTTTTCACACCTTTTCTTGCTCTTCATATTTTTCATAGCTTTTCATGCTCTTCATATTTTTCACACCTTTTCTTGCTCTTCATATTTTTCATACCTTTTCATGCTCTTCATATTTTTCACACCTTTTCTTGCTCTTCATATTTTTCAGACCTCTTCATGCTCCTCATATTTTTCAGATCTTTACCCGTTCTTCATATTTTTCACACCTTTTCACACTCTTCGTTTTTCGAAACCTTTTCACACTCCTTGTAATTTTCACACCTTTTCCCGCTCCTCGTATTTTTCACACCTTTTCATGCTCCTGGTATATTTCACCCCTTTTCCTGCTCTTCGTGTTTTTCACACCTTTTCATGCTCCTCGTATTTTTCACAAATTTTCATGCTCCTCGTATTTTTCAGAACTTTTCATGCTGCTCGTATTTTTCAGACCTTTTCATGCTCTTCATAGTTTTCACCCTTTATCATGCTCCTCGTATTTTTGAGACCTATTCATGCTATTTGTATTTTTCACACCTTTTCATGCTCCTCATATTTTTCAGACCTTTTCATGCTCGTCGTATTTTTCAACCCTTTTCATGCTCCTCATATTTTTGACACCTTTTCATGCTCGTCATATTTTTCACAACTTTTCATGCTCTTCATATTTTTTACACCTTGTCATGCTCCGTGTACTTTTCACACCTTGTCATGCTCCTCGAATTTTTCACACTTTTCATGCTCCTCGTATTTTTCACATCTTTGCCTGCTCTTCGTATTTTTCACACCTTTTCTAATTCCTCGTATTTACAGACATTTCATGCTCTTCGTAATTTTCAGACCTTTTCATGATTTTCATATTTTTCACACATTTTCACGCTCTTTGTGCTTTTGACACCTTTTCATGCTCCTCGTATTTTTCACACCTTTTCATGCTGTTCCTATTTTTCACACCTTTTCATGCTCCTCGTATTTTTCAGGCCTTTTCATGCTCCTCCTATTTTTCAGACATTTTCATGCTCCTCGTACTTTTCACACCTTATCATGCTCCTCGTATCTTTCAGACCTTTTCATGCTCCTCGTATTTTTCACACCTTATCATGCCCCTCGTATATTTCACACCTTGTCATGCTCCTCATATTTTTCACACCTTTCCTGCTCTTCGAATTTTTCACACCTTTTCAAGCTCCTAGTATTTTCCCACCTTTTCATGCTCTTTATATTTTTCACACCTTTCATGCTCCTCTTATTTTTCAGAACTTTTCATGCTCCTCCTATATTTCCGACCTTTACATGCTCTTTGTATTTTAAGAACTTTTCACACTCTTCATATTTTTCACACCATTTCACCCTCTTCGTATTTTTGACATCTTTTCACACTCCTCGTATTTTTCACACCTTTTCTGTTCCTTGTATTTTTCACACCTTTTCCTGCTCCTCGTGTTTTTCACACCTATTCTGCTCCTTGTGTTTTTCACACCTTTTCATGCTCCTCGTATTTTTCCTACCTTGTCATGCTCCTCGTATTTTTGATGCCTTTTAATGTTCCTCGTGTTTTTCAAGCCTTTTCATGCTCCTCATATTTTTCACACCTTTTCATGCTCCTCGTATTTTTCATGCCTTTTCATGCTCCTCGTATTTTTCACGCCTTTTCTGCTCCTCGTATTTTTCAAACCTTTTCGTGCTCTTCGTATTTTTCAGACCTTTTCGTGCTCTTCATATGTTTCACACCTCTTCTTGCTCTTCATATTTTTCTAAACTTTTCATGCTCCTCCTATTTTTCACACCTTTTCCTGCTCTTAGAATTTTTACACGTTTTCATGCAGTTCATATTTTTCACACCTTTTTCTGCTCTTCGATTTTTTCACACCTTTTCATGCTCCTCGTATTTTTCGCACCTTTTCCTGGTCTTCGAATTTTTCACACTTTTCATGCTCCTCGTATTATTCAGACCTTTTCATGTTCCTCATATTTTTCAGACCTTTTCACACTCCTGTATTTTTCAGACCTTTTCACGCTCTTCATGTTTATCACACCTTTTCATGCAGTTCATATTTTTCACACCTTTTCTGCTCTTTGAATTTTTCACACCTTTTCATGCTCCTCGTATTTTTAAGACCTTTTCATGCTCCTCGTATTTTTCAGACCTTTTCATGCTCCTCGTGTTTTTCAGACCTTTTCACGCTCTTCATATTTTTCACATCTTTTTACGCTCTTCGTATTTTTGACACCGTTTCGCACTCCTCGTATTTTTCACACCTTTTCCTGCTCCTCGAATTTTTCACAACTTTTCATGCTCCTCATATTTTTCAGACATTTTCACGCTCCTCGTATTTTTCAGTCCTTTTCACGCTCTTCATATTTTTCACACCTTTTCATGCTCCTCGTATTTTTCATGCCTTTTCATGCTCCTTGTATTTTTCTCGCCTTTTCTGCTCCTCGTATTCTTCAAACCTTTTCATGCTCTTCGTATTTTTCAGACCTTTTCGTGCTCTTCATATGTTTCACACCTCTTCTTGCTCTTCATATTTTTCTAAACTTTTTATGCTCCTCCTATTTTTCACACCTTTTCCTGCTCTTAGAATTTTTCACACGTTTTCATGCAGTTCATATTTTTCACACCTTTTCCTGCTCTTCGATTTTTTCACACCTTTTCATGCTCCTCGTATTTTTCGCACCTTTTCCTGGTCTTCGAATTTTTCACACTTTTCATGCTCCTCGTATTATTCAGACCTTTTCATGTTCCTCATATTTTTCAGACCTTTTCACACTCCTGTATTTTTCAGACCTTTTCACGCTCTTCATGTTTATCACACCTTTTCATGCAGTTCATATTTTTCACACCTTTTCTGCTCTTTGAATTTTTCACACCTTTTCATGCTCCTCGTATTTTTAAGACCTTTTCATGCTCCTCGTATTTTTCAGACCTTTTCATGCTCCTCGTGTTTTTCAGACCTTTTCACGCTCTTCATATTTTTCACATCTTTTTACGCTCTTCGTATTTTTGACACCGTTTCGCACTCCTCGTATTTTTCACACCTTTTCCTGCTCCTCGAATTTTTCACAACTTTTCATGCTCCTCATATTTTTCAGACATTTTCACGCTCCTCGTATTTTTCAGTCCTTTTCACGCTCTTCATATTTTTCACACCTTTTCATGCTCCTCGTATTTTTCACACCTTTTCCTGCTCTTCGATTAATGCACACCTTTTCCTGCTCTTCGTATTTTTCAAACCTTTTCATGATCCTCGTATTTTTCACACCTTTTCATGATCCTCTTATTTTTCACACGTTTTCATGCTCCTCGTATTTTTCACACCTTTTCTTGCCCTTTGTATTTTTCAAACTTTTTCATTTTCCTCGTATTTTTCACAACTTTTCCTGTTCTTTGTATTTTTCACACCTTGTCATGCTCCTCGTATTTTTCACACCTTTCATGCTCTTCCTATTTTTCACACCTTTTCATGCTCCTCGTTTTTTTCATACCTTTTCATGCTCTTCATATTTTTCACACCTTTTCATGCTCCTCGTATTTTTGACACCTTTCATGCTCTTCCTATTTTTCACACCTTTTCATTCTCCTCGTATTTTTCATGCCTTTTCATGCTCCTCGCATTTTTCAGACCATTTCACAACCTTCATATTTTTCATACCTTTTCATGCTGTTTATATTTTTCACACCTTTTCCTGCTCTTCGAATTTTTCACACCTTTTCATGCTCCTTGTATTTTTCACACATTTTCCAGCTCTTCGAATTTTTTACACCTTTTCATGCTTCTCGTATTTTTCACACCTTTTCCTGCTCTTCGAATTTTTCACACCTTTTCCTGCTCTTCGAATTTCTCACACCTTTTCATGCTCCTCGTATTTTTCACACCTTGTCATGCTCCACGTATTTTTCAAACCTTTTCATGCTCCTCATATTTTTCAGACCTTTTCACGCTCCTCGTATTTTTCAGACCTTTTCATGCTCCTCGTAT
The DNA here is from genome assembly GCF_019320065.1 of Cervus canadensis. Lineage (NCBI taxonomy): Eukaryota > Metazoa > Chordata > Mammalia > Artiodactyla > Cervidae > Cervus > Cervus canadensis. The sequence goes on along the minus strand of NC_057399.1, from coordinate 67,085,797 downwards.
TTTTCAGACCATTTCACGACCTTCATATTTTTCAGACCTTTTCATGCTGATATAGTTTTCACACCTTTTCCTGCTCTTCGAATTTTTGACACCTTTTCATGCTCCCGTATTCTTCACACGTTTTCTTGCTCTTCGAATTTTTCACGTCTTTTCATGCTCCTCGTATTTTTCACACATTTTCCAACTTTTCGAATTTTTCACACCTTTCCATGCTCCTCGTATTTTTCACACCTTTTCCTGCTCTTCGAATTTTTCACACCTTTTTATGTTCCTCGTATTTTTCACACCTTTTCCTGATCCTCGTATTTTTTACACCTTATCATGCTCCTCGTATATTTCAGACCTTTTCATGCTCCTCGTATTTTTAACACCATTTCATGATGTTCATATTTTTCACACGTTTTCCTGCTCTTTGAATTTTTCACATTTTTTCCTGCTCCTCGTATTTTTCACACCTCTTCCTGCTGCTCGTATTTTTCACACCTTTTCCTGCTCCTCGTATTTTTGACACCTTTTCCTGCTCCTTGTATTTTTCACACCTTTTCCTGCCCTTTGTATTTTTCACACTTTTTCATGTTCCTCGCATTTTTCACACCTTTCCTGCTCTTCGTATTTTTCACACCTTATCATGCTCCTCGTATTTTTCACACCTTTTCATGCTCCTCATATTTTTCACACCTTGTCATGCTCCTCGGATTTTTCACAGCTTGTCATGCTCTTCGAACATTTCACACCTTTTTCTGCTCTTCGCGTATTTCACACCTTCTCCTGCTCCTCGTGTTTTTCACACCTTTTCCTGCTCTTTGAATTTTTCACACCTTTTCCTCTTCCTCTTATTTTTCACACCTTCTCCTGCTCCTCGTATTTTTCAGACCATATGATGCTCCTCGGATCTTTCACACCTTGTCATGCTCCTCGGATTTTTCACACCTTGACATGCTCCTCGTATTTTTCACACCTTTTCATCCTGTTCATATTTCTCACACCTTTTCACGCTCTTCGTATTTTTGACACCATTTCATGGTCCTCGTATTTTTCACACCTTTGCCTGCTCTTCGTACTTTTCACACCTTATCATGCTCCTCGTATTTTTCAGACCTTTTCATGCTCCTCCTATATTTCCGACCTTTACATGCTCTTTGTATTTTAAGAACTTTTCACACTCTTCATATTTTTCACACCATTTCACCCTCTTCGTATTTTTGACATCTTTTCACACTCCTCGTATTTTTCACACCTTTTCTGTTCCTTGTATTTTTCACACCTTTTCCTGCTCCTCGTGTTTTTCACACCTATTCTGCTCCTTGTGTTTTTCACACCTTTTCATGCTCCTCGTATTTTTCCTACCTTGTCATGCTCCTCGTATTTTTGATGCCTTTTAATGCTCCTCGTGTTTTTCAAGCCTTTTCATGCTCCTCATATTTTTCACACCTTTTCATGCTCCTCGTATTTTTCATGCCTTTTCATGCTCCTCGTATTTTTCACGCCTTTTCTGCTCCTCGTATTTTTCAAACCTTTTCGTGCTCTTCGTATTTTTCAGACCTTTTCGTGCTCTTCATATGTTTCACACCTCTTCTTGCTCTTCATATTTTTCTAAACTTTTCATGCTCCTCCTATTTTTCACACCTTTTCCTGCTCTTAGAATTTTTCACACGTTTTCATGCAGTTCATATTTTTCACACCTTTTCCTGCTCTTCGATTTTTTCACACCTTTTCATGCTCCTCGTATTTTTCGCACCTTTTCCTGGTCTTCGAATTTTTCACACTTTTCATGCTCCTCGTATTATTCAGACCTTTTCATGTTCCTCATATTTTTCAGACCTTTTCACACTCCTGTATTTTTCAGACCTTTTCACGCTCTTCATGTTTATCACACCTTTTCATGCAGTTCATATTTTTCACACCTTTTCTGCTCTTTGAATTTTTCACACCTTTTCATGCTCCTCGTATTTTTAAGACCTTTTCATGCTCCTCGTATTTTTCAGACCTTTTCATGTTCCTCGAATTTTTCACACCTTTTCATGCTCCTCGTATTTTTTGCACCTTTTCCTGCTCTTCGTATTTTTCACACCTTTTCATGCTCCTCGTATTATTCAGACCTTTTCATGTTCCTCGTATTTTTCAGTCCTTTTCACGCTCCTCGTGTTTTTCAGACCTTTTCACGCTCTTCATATTTTTCACATCTTTTTATGCTCTTTGTATTTCTGACACCGTTTCGCACTCCTCGTATTTTTCACACCTTTTCCTGCTCCTCGAATTTTTCACAACTTTTCATGCTCCTCATATTTTTCAGACATTTTCACGCTCCTCGTATTTTTCAGTCCTTTTCACGCTCCTCATATTTTTCAGACCTTTTCATGCTCCTCGTATTTTTCAAACCTTTTCCCACTCCTCGTATTTTTCACACCTTTTCCTGCCCTTCGTATTTTTTACACCTTTTCATGCTCCTCGTGTTTTTTGCACCTCTTCATGCTCATCCTATTTTTCACACCTTTTCCTGGTCCTTGGATTTTTCACACCTTTTCATGCTCCTCTTATTTTTCTCACCTTTTCCTGCTCCTCGGATTTTTCACACGTTTTTGTGATACTCCTATTTTTCACACCTTTTCGTGTTGCTCATATATTTCAGACCTTTTCGTGCTCATCATATTTTTATGACATTTTCATTCTCTTTGTATTTTTCACACCTTTTCACGCTTCTCGTATATTTCAGACCTTTTCACGCTCTTCATATTTTTCACACCTTTTCATGCTGTTCATATTATTCACACCTTTTCATGCTCCTCATTTTTTTCAGACCTTTTCGTGCTCCTCGTATATTTCACACCTTTTCATGCTCCTCGTATTTTTCAGACCTTTTCATGCTCCTCGTATTTTTCAGACCTTTTCATGCTCCTCGTATTTTTCACACCTTTTCGTGCTCCTCGTATTTTTCAAACCTTTTCCCACTCCTCGTATTTTTCACACCTTTTCCTGCCCTTCGTATTTTTCACACCTTTTCATGCTCCTGGTGTATTTCACCCCTTTTCCTGCTCTTCGAATTTTTCACTCCTTTACATGCTCTTCATATTTTTCACACCTTTTAGTGCTCCATGTATTTTTCACACCTTTTCATGCTCCTCGTATTTTTCACACCTTTTCATGCTCCTCGTATTTTTCACAACTTTTCCTGCTCCGCGTATTTTTCAGACCTTTTCAAGCTCTCTTTATATTTCACACCTTTTCACGCTCTTCGTATTTTGACACATTTTCATGCTCCTCGTATTTTTCAGACCTTTTCATGCTCTTCATATTTTTCACACCTTTTCATGCTCCTCGTTTTTGAGACCTTTTGTGCTCCTCGTATTTTTCACACCTTTTTGTGCTCTTCATATTTTTCAGACTTTTCGTGTTCCTCATATTTTGCCCACGTTATCAGGCTCTTCATATTTTCCAGACCTTTTCGTGTTCCTCGTATTTTTCACAACTTTTCATGATCCTCCTATATTTCACACCTTTTCGTGCTCCTATTTTTCACAAAATTTCGTGCTCTTCATATTTTTCAGACCTTTTCATGCTCTTCATATTTTTCACACTTTTTCATGCTGTTCATATTATTCACACCTTTTCATGCTCCTAGTATTTTTCACACCTTTTCATGCTGTTCATATTTTCACACCTTTTCATGCTCCTCGTATTTTTCACACCTTTTCACGCTTCTCGTATATTTCAGACCTTTTCACGCTGTTCATATTTGTCACACTTTTTCATGCTGTTCATATTATTCACACCTTTTCATGCTCCTAGTATTTTTCAGACCTTTTCATACTCCTCGTAGTTTTCACCCCCATCATGCTCCTCGTATTTTTCACAACTTTTCATGCTCCTCGTATTTTTCACACCTTTTCACGCTTCTCGTATATTTCAGACCTTTTCACGCTGTTCATATTTGTCACACTTTTTCATGCTGTTCATATTATTCACACCTTTTCATGCTCCTAGTATTTTTCAGACCTTTTCATACTCCTCGTAGTTTTCACCCCTTATCATGTTCCTCGTATTTTTCACAACTTTTCATGCTCCTCGTATTTTTCACACCTTTTCACGCTTCTCGTATATTTCAGACCTTTTCACGCTGTTCATATTTTTCACACTTTTTCATGCTGTTCATATTATTCACACCTTTTCATGCTCCTAGTATTTTTCAGACCTTTTCATGCTCCTCGTATTTTTCACAACTTTTATTGCTCCTCGTATTTTTCAGACCTTTTCATGCTCCTCGTATTTTTCAACCCTTTTCATGCTACTCGTATTTTTCACACCTTTTCGTGTGCTTCATATTTTTTACACCTTGTCATGCTCCGCGTATTTTACACACCTTGTCAGGCTCCTCGTATTTTTCACACCTTTTCATGTGCTTCATATTTTTTACACATTGTCATGCTCCGCGTATTTTACACATCTTGTCAGGCTCCTCGAATTTTTCACACCTTTTCATGCTCTTCATATTTTTCACACCATTTCATGCTCCTCGTATTTTTCACACCTTGTCATGCTCCTCGTATATTTTACACCTTTTCATGCTCCTCGTATTTTTCACACCTCTGCCTGCTCTTCGAACTTTTCACACCTTTTCATGCTCTTCATATTTTTCAGACCTTTTCATGCTCTTATTTTTCACACATTTTCTAGTTCCTCGTATTTTTCAGACCTTTTCATGCTCCTCGTATTTTTCAGACATTTTCATGCTCCTCGTATTTTTCGCACCTTTTCCTGCTCTTCGAATTTTTCACTCCTTTACATGCTCTTCATATTTTTCACACCTTTTAGTGCTCCATGTATTTTTCACACGTTTTCATGCCCCTCGTATTTTTCACAACTTTTCATGCTCCTCGTATTTTTCAGACCTTTTCACGCTCCTCATATTTTTCAGACCTTTTCATGCTCCTCGTATTTTTCAAACCATTTCACGGCCTTCATATTTTTGAGACCTTTTCATGCTCTTCATATTTTTCACACCTTTTCATGCTCCTCGTGTTTTTTGCACCTCTTCATGCTCATCCTATTTTTCACACCCTTTCCTGGTCCTCGGATTTTTCACACGTTTTCATGCTCCTCGTATTTTTCTCACCTTTTCCTGCTCCTCGGATTTTTCACACGTTTTTGTGATACTCCTATTTTTCACACCTTTTCGTGTTGCTCATATATTTCAGACCTTTTCATGCTCATCATATTTTTAAGACATTTTCATTCTCTTTGTATTTTTCACACCTTTTCACGCTTCTCGTATATTTCAGACCTTTTCACGCTCTTCATATTTTTCACACCTTTTCATGCTGTTCATATTGTTCACACCTTTTCATGCTCCTCGTTTTTTTTCAGACCTTTTCGTGCTCCTCGTATTTTTCACACCTTTTCATGCTCCTCGTATTTTTCAGACCTTTTCATGCTCCTCGTATTTTTCACACATTTTCGTGCTCCTCGTATTTTTCAAACCTTTTCCCACTCCTCGTATTTTTCACACCTTTTCCTGCCCTTCGTATTTTTCACACCTTTTCATGCTCCTGGTGTATTTCACCCCTTTTCCTGCTCTTCGAATTTTTCACTCCTTTACATGCTCTTCATATTTTTCACACCTTTTAGTGCTCCATGTATTTTTCACACCTTTTCATGCTCCTCGTGTTTTTTACACCTTTTCATTGCTCCTCGTATTTTTCCCAACTTTCATGCTCCTCGTATTTTTCAGACCTTTTCACGCTCCTCGTATTTTTCAGACCTTTTCATGCTCCTCGTATTTTTCAGACCATTTCACGGCCTTTATAATTTTCAGACCTTTTCATGCTCTTCCTATTTTCACACCTTTTCATGCTCCTCGTATTTTTCACACCTTTTCATGCTCCTCGTATTTTTCACAACTTTTCATGCTCCTCGTATTTTTCAGACCTTTTCACTCTCCTCCTATTTTTCAGACTTTTCATGCTCCTCGTATTTTTCAAACCATTTCACGGCCGTCATATTTTTCAGACCTTTTCATGCTCTTCATATTTTTCACACCTTTTCATACTCCTCGTGTTTTTACACCTCTTCATGCTCATCCTATTTTTCACACCTTTTCCTGATGCTCGGATTTTTCACACGTTTTCATGCTCCTCGTATTTTTCTCACCTTCATGCTTCTCGGATTTTTCACACGTTTTTGTGATACTCCTATTTTTCACACCTTTTCATGTTCCTGATATTTTTCAGACCTTTTCGTGCTCATCATATTTTTAAGACATTTTCACGCTCTTTGTATTTTTCACACCTTTTCAGGCTTTTCGTGTTTTTCAGGCCTTTTCATGCTCGTCGTAATTTTCAAACCCTTTCTTGCTCTTCATATTTTTCCGACCTTTTCATGCTCTTCATATTTTTCAGACCTTTTCATGCTCCTTGCATTTTTCGGACCTTTTCATGCTCCTCGTATTTCTCAAACCTTTTCATGCTCTTCATATTTTTCAGACCTTTTCATGCTCTTCATATTTTTCAGACGTTTTCATGCTTCTCATATTTTTCAGACCTTTTCATGCACCTCATATTTTTCAGACTTTTTCATGCTCCTCGTATTTTTCACACCTTTTCATGCTCCTATTTTTCACAAAATTTCGTGCTCTTCATATTTTTCAGACCTTTTCATGCTCTTCATATTTTTCAGAACTTTTCATGCTCTTCATATTTTTCACACCTTTTCATGCTCTTCATATTTCTCAGACCTTTTCGTGCTCCTCGTATTTTTCAGACCTTTTCATGCTCCTCGTATTTTTCACACCTTTTCCTGCTCTTCGATTTTTTTACACCTTTTCATGATAACCGTATTTTTCGCACCTTTTCCTGCTCTTCATACTTTTCACACCTTTTGATGCTCCTCGTATTTTTCACAACATTTCCTGCTCTTCGAATTTTTCACACTTTCTCATGCTCCTCGTATTTTTCACAACTTTTCATGCTCCTCATATTTTTCAGACCTTTTCAAGCTCTCTTTATATTTCACACCTTTTCACGCTCTTCGTTTTTTGACACATTTTCATGCTCCTCGTATTTTTCAGACCTTTTCATGCTCTTCATATTTTTCACACCTTTTCATGCTCCTCGTGTTTTTGAGACCTTTTGTGCTCCTCGTATTTTTCACACCTTTTTGTGCTCTTCATATTTTTCAGACTTTTCGTACTCCTCATATTTTGCACACGTTTTCAGGCTCTTCATATTTTCCAGACCTTTTCGTGTTCCTCGTATTTTTCACAACTTTTCATGATCCTCCTATATTTCACACCTTTTCGTGCTCCTCCTACTTTTCACACCTTTTCGGGCTCTTCGTTTTTTTCAGCCTTTACCATGCTCCTCTTATTTCTCAGACCTTTTCATGCTCCTCGTATTTCTCAGATTTTTAAATGCTCCTCGTATTTCTCAGAACTTTTTATGCTCCTCGAATTTTTCAGACCTTTTCATATTCCTCCTATTTTTCAAACCTTTTCATGCTCTTCATATTTTTCATACCTTTTCATGCTCTTCATAGTTTTCACACCTTTTCTTGCTCTTCATATTTTTCATAGCTTTTCATGCTCTTCATATTTTTCACACCTTTTCTTGCTCTTCATATTTTTCCGACCTCTTCATGCGCCTCATATTTTTCAGATCTTTACCTGTTCTTCATATTTTTCACACCTTTTCACACTCTTCGTTTTTCGAAACCTTTTCACACTCCTTGTAATTTTCACACCTTTTCCCGCTCCTCGTATTTTTCACACCTTTTCATGCTCCTGGTATATTTCACCCCTTTTCCTGCTCTTCGTGTTTTTCACACCTTTTCATGCTTCACATATTTTTCACACCTTGTCATGCTCCTCGTATTTTTCACACCTTTTCATGCTCCTCGTATTTTTCACAAATTTTCATGCTCCTCGTATTTTTCAGAACTTTTCATGCTGCTCGTATTTTTCAGACCTTTTCATGCTCTTCATAGTTTTCACCCCTTATCATGCTCCTCGTATTTTTGAGACCTTTTCATGCTCTTTGTATTTTTCACACCTTTTCATGCTCCTCATATTGTTCAGACCTTTTCATGCTCATCGTATTTTTAACCCTTTTCATGCTCCTCGTATTTTTGACACCTTTTCATGCTCGTCATATTTTTCACAACTTTTCATGCTCTTCATATTTTTTACACCTTGTCATGCTCCGTGTACTTTTCACACCTTGTCATGCTCCTCGAAGTTGTCACACCTTTTCATGCTCCTCGTATTTTTCACATCTTTGCCTGCTCTTCGTATTTTTCACACCTTTTCTAATTCCTCGTATTTACAGACATTACATGCTGTTCGTAATTTTCAGACCTTTTCATGATTTTCATATTTTTCACACATTTTCACGCTCTTTGTGTTTTTGACACCTTTTCATGCTCCTCGTATTTTTCACACCTTTTCATGCTGTTCATATTTTTCACACCTTTTCATGCTCCTCGTATTTTTCAGGCCTTTTCATGCTCCTCCTATTTTTCAGACATTTTCATGCTCCTCGTACTTTTCACACCTTATCATGCTCCTCGTATCTTTCAGACCTTTTCATGCTTCACGTATTTTTCACACCTTGTCATGCTGCTCGGATTTTTCACACCTTGTCACGCTCTTCGAATATTTCACCACTTTTCCTGCTCTTCGAATATTTCACAACTTTTCATGCTCCTGTATTTTTCACACCTTTTCATGCTCCTCGTATTTTTCACGCCTTTTCATGCTCCTCGTATTTTTCAAACCTTTTCCTGCTCTTCGATTTTTTTACACCTTTTCATGATAACCGTATTTTTCGCACCTTTTCCTGCTCTTCATACTTTTCACACCTTTTGATGCTCATCGTATTTTTCACAACTTTTCCTGCTCTTCGAATTTTTCACACTTTCTCATGCTCCTCGTATTTCTCACAGCTCTTCATGCTCCTCGTATTTTTCACAACTTTTCATGCTCCTCGTATTTTTCAGACCTTTTCAAGCTCTCTTTATATTTCACACCTTTTCACACTCTTCGTATTTTGACACATTTTCATGCTCCTCGTATTTTTCAGACCTTTTCATGCTCTTCATATTTTTCACACCTTTTCATGCTCCTCGTGTTTTTGAGACCTTTTGTGCTCCTTGTATTTTTCAAACCATTTCACGGCCTTCATATTTTTCAGACCTTTTCATGCTCTTCATATTTTTCACACCTTTTCATACTCCTCGTGTTTTTTACACCTCTTCATGCTCATCCTATTTTTCACACCTTTTCCTGATCCTCGGATTTTTCACACGTTTTCATACTCCTCGTATTTTTCTCAATTCATGCTTCTCGGATTTTTCACACGTTTTTGTGATACTCCTATTTTTCACACCTTTTCATGTTCCTGATATTTTTCAGACCTTTTCGTGCTCATCATATTTTTAAGACATTTTCACGCTCTTTGTATTTTTCACACCTTTTCAGGCTTTTCGTGTTTTTCAGGCCTTTTCATGCTCGTCGTATGTTTCAGACCCTTTCTTGCTCTTCATATTTTTCCGACCTTTTCATGCTCTTCATATTTTTCAGACCTTTTCATGCTCCTTGCATTTTTCGGACCTTTTCATGCTCCTCGTATTTCTCAAACCTTTTCATGCTCTTCATATTTTTCAGACCTTTTCATGCTCTTCATATTTTTCAGACCTTTTCATGCTCCTCATATTTTTCAGACCTTTTCATGCACCTCGTATTTTTCAGACTTTTTCATGCTCCTCGTATTTTTCACACCTTTTCATGCTCCTCCTATTTTTCACAAAATTTCGTGCTCTTCATATTTTTCAGACCTTTTCATGCTCTTCATAATTTCCACACCTTTTCATGCTCTTCATATTTTTCAGACCTTTTCGTGCTCCTCGTATTTTTCACATGTTTTCACGCTCCTCGTATTTTTCACACCTTTTCCTGCTCTTCGATTTTTTAACACCTTTTCATGATAATGTATTTTTCGCACCTTTTCCTGCTCTTCATACTTTTCACACCTTTTGATGCTCCTCGTATTTTTCACAACTCTTCCTGCTCTTCGAATTTTTCACACTTTCTCATGCTCCTCGTATTTCTCACAGCTCTTCATACTCCTCGTATTTTTCACAACTTTTCATGCTCCTCGTATTTTTCAGACCTTTTCAAGCTCTCTTTATATGTAACACCTTTTCACGCTCTTCGTATTTTGACACATTTTCATGCTCCTCGTATTTTTCACACCTTGTCATGCTCCTCGTATTTTTCCACCTATCCATGCTCCTCCTATTTTTGAGACCTTTTGTGCTCCTGGTATATTTCACACCTTTTAGTGTTCTTCATATTTTTCAGACTTTTCGTGCTCTCTCATGTTTTCAACCGTTTTCAGGCTCTTCAATTTTCTAGACCTTTTTATGCTTCTCGTATTTTCACAACTTTCATGATCCTCGCTATATTTTCACACTTTTCGTGCTCTTCTATGTTTTCAACCTATCATGTCCTACGTATTTTTGAACTTTTGTGCTCCTCATATTTCGACCTTTTCTCCTGCTCTATCAGTATTTTTAAGACATTTTTTCATGCTCTTCGTAATATTTTCACACCTTTCAGGTTCTTTGTATTTTTCAGGCCTTTTCATGCTTCCAGTATTTCTTAGGCCTTTTCATGTTCCTCGTATTTTTGAGACCTTTTCATGCTCCTCATATTTTTCAGACCTTTTCATGCACCTCGTATGTTTCAGACATTTTCATGCCCTCGTATTTTTCACACCTTTTCATGCTCCTCCTATTTTTCACAAAATTTCGTGCTCTTCATATTTTTCAGACCTTTTTATGCTCTTCATATTTTTCCTTTTCATATTTTTCCGACCTTTTCATGCTCCTTGCATTTTTCAGACCTATTCATGCTCCTCGTATTTCTCAAACCTTTTCATGCTCTTCATATTTTTGAGACCTTTTCATGCTCTTCATATTTTTCAGACCTTTTCATGCTATTCATATTTTTCAGACCTTTTCATGCTCTTCATATTTTTCACAACTTTTCATGCTCTTCATATTTTTCACACCTTTTCATGCTCTTCATATTTTTCACACCTTTTCATGCTCTTCATATTTTTCAGACCTTTACATGCTCCTCGTATTTTTCACATCTTTTCATGCTCCTCGTATTTTTCACACCTTTTCATGCTCTTCGATTTTTTTACACCTTTTCATGATAATCGTATTTTTCGCACCTTTTCCTGCTCCTCGTATTTTTCACAACTTTTCCTGCTGTTCGAATTTTTCACACTTTCTCATGCTCTTCGTATTTTTCACACCTTTTCATGCTCCTCGTATTTTCACAAGTTTTCATGCTGTTAATATTTTTCACACCTTTTCTTGATCTTCGAATTTTTCACACATTTCATGCTCCTCGTATTTTTCACACCTGTTCATGCTCCTCGTATTTCCCACAGCTCTTCATGCTCCTCGTATTTTTCACAACTTTTCATGCTCCTCGTATTTTTCAGACCTTTTCAAGCTCTTCATATTTTTCACACCTTTTCAGGCTCTTCATATTTTCCAGAACTTTTCGTGCTCCTCGTATTTTTCAGACCTTTTTATGCTCCTCCTATTTCTCAGACCTTTTCATGCTCCTCTTATCTTTCACAATTTTTCATGCTCCTCGTATTTTTCAGGTTTTTCAAGCTCCTCGCATTTTTCACGCCTTTTCATGCTACTCGTATATTTCACGCCTTTTCAATCTCCTCGTATTTTTCACGCCTTTTCATTCTACTCGTATTTTTCAGACCTTTTCATACTCTTCCTATTTTTCACAACTTTTCGTGCTCTTCGTATTTTTCAGACCTTTTTATGCTCCTCGTATTTTTCACACCTCTTCATGCTCCTCGTATTTTTCACAATTTTTCATGCTCCTCGGATTTTTCAGACCTTTTCATGCTCTTCATATTTTCACACCTTTTCTTGTTCTTCATATTTTTCAGACCTTTTCATGCTCCTCTTATTTTTAACAATTTTTCATGCTCCTCGTATTTTTCACACCTTTTCATGCTCCACGTATTTTTCACACCTTTTCGTGCTCCTCCAATTTTTCACACCTTTTCATGCTCCTCGTATTTTTCATGCCTTTTCATGCTCCGCGTATTTTTCATGCCTTTTCTGCTCCTTGTATTTTTTCACACCTTTTTGTGCTCTTCGTATTTTTCAGAACTTTTCGTGCTCTTCATATGTTTCACACCTCTTATTTCTCTTCATATTTTTCTAAACTTATCATGCTCCTCGTATTTTTCACACCTTGTCATGCGCCTAGTATTTTTCACACCTTTTCATGCTGCTCATATTTTTCAAACCTTTTCACGCCCTTCATATTTTTCACACCTTTACATGGTGGTCATATTATTCACACCTTGTCATGCTCCTCCTATTTTTCAGACCATTTCATGCTGCTCGTATTTTTTAGACCTTTTCATGCTCCTCGTAGTTTTCACCCCTTATCATGCTCCTCGTATTTTTCAGACCTTCATGCTCCTCGAATTTTTCACACCTTTTCATGCTCCTCGTATTTTTCACATCTTTGCCTGCTCTTCATATTTTTCACACCTTTTCTAGCTCCTCGTATTTACAGACATTTCATGCTCTTTGTATTTTTCTGACCTTTTCATGCTTTTCATATTTTTCACGCATTTTCATGCTCCTCGTATTTTTCACACCTTTACCTGCCCTTCGTATTTTTCACACCTTTTCATGCTCCTGGTATATTTCACCCCTTTTCCTGCTCTTCGTATTTTTCACACCTTTTCATGCTTCTCGTATTTTTCACACCTTTCCCTTCTCCTCGTATTTTTCACACCTTTTCTTGCTCCTCGAATTTTTCATAACTTTTTATGCTGCTCTTTTTTTTCACACCTCTTCCTGCTCCTCGTATTTTTCACACCTTGTCATGCTCCTCGTATTTGTCACACCTTTTCACGCTGCTCGTATTTTTCACACCTTTTCCTGCACTTTGAATTTTTCACACCTTTTCATGCTCCTCGTATTTTTCACTCCTTGTCATGCTCCTCGTATTTTTCACACCTTTTTATGCTCCTCCTCTTTTTCAGAAAATTTCGTGCTCTTCATATTTTTCAGACCTTTTTATGCTCTTCATATTTTTCACACCTTTTCTTCTTCTTCATATTTTTCACACCTTTACATGCTCTTCATATTTTTCAGACCTTTTCGTGGTCTTCATATTTTTCACACCTTTTCTTGCTCTTCATATTTTTCAGACCTTTTCATGCTCTTCATATTTTTCACACCTTTTCTTGCTCTGCATATTTTTCAGACCTTTTCATGCTCCTCGTATTTTTCAGAATTTTACCCGCTCTTCATACTTTTCACACCTTTTCATGCTTCTCGTATTTTTCACACCTTTCCCTGCTCCTCGTATTTTTCACACCTTTTCTTGCTCCTCGAATTTTTCATAACTTTTTATGCTGCTCTTTTTTTTCACACCTCTTCCTGATCCTCGTATTTTTCACACCTTGTCATGCTCCTCGTATTTTTCACACCTTTTCACGCTGCTCGTATTTTTCACACCTTTTCCTGTTCTTTGAATTTTTCACACCTTTTCATGCTCCTCGTATTTTTCACAACTTGTCATGGTCCTCGTATTTTTCACACCTTTTCACGCTCTTCTTATTTTTGACACCTTTTCATGCTCCTTGTATATTTCAGACCTTTTCACGCTCTTCATATTTTTCACACCTTTTCATGCTGTTCATATTATTCTCACCTTTTCATGCTCCTAGTATTTTTCAGACCTTTTCATGCTCCTCGTCGTTTTCACCCCTTATCATGCTCCTCGTATTTTTCAGACCTTTTCATGCTCCTCGTATTTTTCACACCTTGTCATGCTCCTCGGATTTTTCACAACTTGTCATGCTCTTCGAATATTTCACACCTTTTTCCTGCTCTTCGAATATTTCACAACTTCTCATGCTCCTATATTTTTCACACCTTTTCATGCTCCTCGTATTTTTCAAACCTTTTCTGCTCCTTGTATTTTTCACACCTTTTCCGGCTCTTCGAATTTTTCACACCTTTTCCTGCTCTTCGAATTTTTCACACCTTTTCATGCTCCTCGAATTTTTCACACCGTTTCATGCTCCTCGTATTTTTCATAGTTTGTCATGCCCCTCGTATTTTTCACACCTTGACATGCTCCTCATATTTTTCACACCTTTTAGTGCTCCATGTATTTTTCACACCTTTTCATGCTCCTCGTATTTTTCACAACTTTTCATGCTCCTCGTATTTTTCAGACCTTTTCACGCTCCTCATATTTTTCAGACCTTTTCATGCTCCTCGTATTTTTCAAACCATTTCACGGCCTTCATATTTTTCAGACCTTTTCATGCTCTTCATATTTTTCACACCTTTTCATGCTCCTCGTGTTTTTTACACCTCTTTATGCTCATCCTATTTTTCACACCTTTTCCTGATCCTCGGATTTTTCACACCTTTTCATTCTCCTCGTATTTTTCTCACCTTTCATGTTTCTCGGATTTTTCACACGTTTTTGTGATACTCCTATTTTTCACACATTTTCGTGTTGCTCATATTTTTCAGACCTTTTCGTGCTCATCGTATTTTTAAGACATTTTCATGCTCTTTGTATTTTTCACACCTTTTTACGCTTCTCGTATATTTCAGACATTTTCACGCTCTTCATATTTTTCACACCTTTTCATGCTGTTCATATTATTCACACCTTTTCATGCTCCTAGTATTTTTCAGACCTTTTCATACTCCTCGTAGTTTTCACCCCTTATCATGCTCCTCGTATTTTTCACACCTTTTCGTGCTCCTCGTATTTTTCAAACCTTTGCACACTCCTCGTATTTTTAACACCTTTTCCTGCCCTTCGTATTTTTCACACCTTTTCATGCTCCTGGTGTATTTCACCCTTATTCCTGCTCTTCGTATATTTCACTCCTTTACATGCTCTTCATATTTTTCACACCTTTTAGTGCTCGATGTATTTTTCACACCTTTTCATGCTCCTCGTATTTTTCACACCTTTTCATGCTCCTCGTATTTTCCACAACTTTTCATGCTCCTCGTATTTTTCAGACCTTTTCACGCTCCTCGTATTTTTCAGACCTTTTCATGCTCCTCGTATTTTTCAGACCATTTCACGGCCTTTATATTTTTCAGACCTTTTCATGCTCTTCATATTTTTCACACCTTTTCATGCTCCTCGTATTTTTCACACCTTTTCATGCTCCTCATATTTTTCACAACTTTTCATGCTCCTCGTATTTTTCAGACCTTTTCACGCTCCTCGTATTTTTCAGAACTTTTCATGCTCCTCGTATTTTTCAGACCATTTCACGGCCTTCATATTTTTCAGACCTTTTCATGCTCTTTATATTTTTCACACATTTTCATACTCCTCGTGTTTTTTACACCTCTTCATGCTCATCCTATTTTTCACACCTTTTCCTGATCCTCGGATTTTTCACACCTTTTCATGCTCCTCGTATTTTTCTCACCTTTCATGCTTCTCGGATTTTTCACACGTTTTTGTGATACTCCTATTTTTCACACCTTTTCGTGTTCCTCATATTTTTCAGACCTTTTCGTGCTCATCATATTTTTAAGACATTTTCATGCTCCTTGTATTTTTCACACCTTTTCAGGCTTTTCGTGTTTTTCAGGCCTTTTCATGCTCGTCGTATTTTTCAGACCCTTTCATGCTCTTCATATTTTTCCGACCTTTTCATGCTCCTCGTATTTTTCAGACCTTTTCAAGCTCTCTTTATATGTCACACCTTTTCACGCTCTTCGTATTTTGACACATTTTCATGCTCCTCGTATTTTTCACACCTTGTCATGCTCCTCGTATTTTTCACACCTATCCATGCTCCTCGTATTTTTGAGACCTTTTGTGCTCCTGGTATATTTCACACCTTTTAGTGCTCTTCATATTTTACAGACTTTTCGTGCTCCTCATGTTTTTCACACGTTTTCAGGCTCTTCATATTTTCTAGACCTTTTCGTGCTCCTCGTATTTTTCACAACTTTTCATGATCCTCGTATATTTCACACCTCTTCGTGCTCCTCGTATTTTTCACACCTATCCATGCTCCTCGTATTTTTGAGACCTTTTGTGCTCCTCATATTTTTCAGACCTTTTCGTGCTCATCATATTTTTAAGACATTTTCATGCTCTTCGTATTTTTCACACCTTTCAGGTTCTTTGTATTTTTCAGGCCTTTTCATGCTCCTAGTATTTTTTAGGCCTTTTCATGTTCCTCGTATTTTTCAGACCTTTTCATGCTCCTCATATTTTTCAGACCTTTTCATGCACCTCGTATTTTTCAGACATTGTCATGCTCCTCGTATTTTTCACACCTTTTCATGCTCCGCCTATTTTTCACAAAATTTTGTGCTCTTTATATTTTTCAGACCTTTTTATGCTCTTCATATTTTTCACACCTTTTCTTCTTCATATTTTTCACACCTTTTCATGCTCTTCATATTTTTCAGACCTTTTCGTGGTCTTCATATTTTTCACAACTTTTTTGCTCTTCATATTTTTCAGACCTTTTCATGCTCTTCATATTTTTCACACCTTTTCTTGCTCTGCATATTTTTCAGACCTTTTCATGCTCCTCGTATTTTTCAGAATTTTACCAGCTCTTCAAACTTTTCACACCTTTTCATGCTCTTCGTATTTTTGAAAACTTTTCACGCTCCTCGTAATTTTCACACCTTTTCATGCTCCTCGTATTTTTCACACCTTTTCCTGCTCTTCGAACTTTTCACACCTTTTCATGCTCTTCATATTTTTCAGACCTTTTCATGCTCTTCTTATTTTTCACACATTTTCTAGTTACTCGTATTTTTCAGACCTTTTCATGCTCCTCGTATTTTTCAGACCTTTTCATGCTTTCATATTTTTCACATCTTGTCATGCTCCTCGGTTTTTTCACACCTTTTCATGCTTCTCGTATTTTTCAGACCTTTTCATGCTCCTCGTATTTTTTGCACCTTTTCCTTCTCTTCGAATTTTTCACTCCTTTATATGCTCGTCATATTTTTCACACCTTTTAGTGCTCCATGTATTTTTCACACCTTTTCATGCTCCTCGTATTTTTCACACCTTTTCATGCTCCTCGTATTTACACAACTTTTCATGGTCCTCTTATTTTTCAGACCTTTTCTCGCTCCTTGTATTTTTCAGACCTTTTAATGCTCTTCATATTTTTCACACCTTTTCATGCTCCTCGTGTTTTTGAGACCTTTTGTGCTCCTCGTATTTTTCACACCTTTTTGTGCTCTTCATATTTTTCAGACTTTTCGTGCTCCTCATATTTAGCACACGTTTTCAGGCTTTTCATATTTTCCAGACCTTTTCGTGTTCCTCGTATGTTTCACAACTTTTCATGATCCTCCTATATTTCACACCTTTTCGTGCTCCTCCTATTTTTCACACCTTTTCGGGCTCTTCGTTTTTTTCAGACTTTACCATGCTCCTCTTATTTCTCAGACCTTTTCATGCTCCTCGTATTTCTCAGATTTTTAAATCCTCCTCGTATTTCTCAGAACTTTTTATGCTCCTCGAATTTTTCAGACCTTTTCATAATCCTTCATATTTTTCATACCTTTTCATGCTCTTCATATTTTTCACACCTTTTCTTGCTCTTCATATTTTTCATACCTTTTCATGCTCTTCATATTTTTCACACCTTTTCTTGCTCTTCGTATTTTTCAGACCTTTTCATGCTCCTCATATTTTTCAGATCTTTACCCGTTCTTCATATTTTTCACACCTTTTCACACCCTTCGTTTTTCGAAACCTTTTCACACTCCTTTTAATTTTCACTCCTTTTCCCGCTCCTCGTATTTTTCACACCTTTTCATGCTCCTGGTATATTTCACCCCTTTTCCTGCTCTTCGTGTTTTTCACACCTTTTCATGCTTCACGTATTTTTCACACCTTTCCCTGCGCCTCGTATTTTTCACACCTTTTCCTGCTCTTCGAAATTTTCATAACTTTTTATGCTCCTCGTATTTTTCACAACTCTTCTTGCTCCTCGTATTTTTCACACCTTTTCATGCTCCTCGTATTTTTCACAAATTTTCATGCTCCTCGTATGTTTCAGAACTTTTCATGCTGCTCGTATTTTTCAGACCTTTTCATGCTCTTCATAGTTTTCACCCCTTATCATGCTCCTCGTATTTTTGAGACCTTTTCATGCTCTTTGTATTTTTCACACCTTTTCATGCTCCTCATATTTTTCAGACCTTTTCATGCTCGTCGTATTTTTAACCCTTTTCATACTCCTCGTATTTTTGACACCTTTTCATGCTCGTCATATTTTTCACAACTTTTCATGCTCTTCATATTTTTTACACCTTGTCATGCTCCGTGTACTTTTCACACCTTGTCATGCTCCTCGAAGTTGTCACACCTTTTCATGCTCCTCGTATTTTTCACATCTTTGCCTGCTCTTCGTATTTTTCACACCTTTTCTAATTCCTCGTATTTACAGACATTTCATGCTCTTCGTAATTTTCAGACCTTTTCATGCTCTTCATATTTTTCACACATTTTCACGCTCTTTGTGTTTTTGACACCTTTTCATGCTCCTCGTATTTTTCACACCTTTTCATGCTGTTCATATTTTTCACACCTTTTCACGCTCTTCGGATTTTTGAAAACTTTTCCCGCTCCTTGTAATTTTCACACCCTATCCCGCTCCTCGTATTTTTCACACCTTTTCCTGCCCTTCGTATTTTTCACACGTTTTCATGCTCCTGGTATATTTCACCCCTTTTCCTGCTCTTCGTATTTTTCACACGTTTTCATGCTCCTGGTATATTTACCCCTTTTCCTGCTCTTCGTATTTTTCACACCTTTTCCTGCTCTTCGAATTTTTCATAACTTTTTATGCTGCTCGTATTTTTCACACCTCTTCCTGCTCCTCGTATTTTTCACACCTTGTCATGCTCCTCGTATTTTTCACACCTTTTCATGCTGCTCGTATTTTTCACACCTTTTCCTGCCCTTTGAATTTTTCACACCTTTTCATGCTCCTCGTATTTTTCACACCTTGTCATGCTCCTCGTATTTTTCACACCTTGTCATGCTCCTCGTATTTTTCACACCATTTCACGCTCTTCTTATTTTTGACACCTTTTCATGCTCCTTGTATATTTCACACCTTTTCATGCTCCTCGTATTTTTCACAAATTTTCATTCTCCTCGTATTTTTCACACCTTTTCACGCTTCTCATATATTTCAGACCTTTTCACGCTCTTCATATTTTTCACACCTTTTCATGCTGTTCATATTATTCACACATTTTCATGCTCCTAGTATTTTTCAGACATTTTCATACTCCTCGTAATATTCACCCCTTATCATGCTCCTCGTATTTTTCAGACCTTTTCATGCACCTCGTATTTTTCAGACATTTTCATGCTCCTCGTATTTTTCACACCATTTCGTGCTCCTCCCATTTTTCACACCTTTTCGTGCTCTTCATATTTTTCACACCTTTTCATGCTCCTAATATTTTTTAGACCTTTTCATTCTCCTCGTATTATTCACACCTTTTCGTGTTCCTCATATTTTTCAGACCTTTTCGTGCTCATCATATTTTTAAGACATTTTCATGCTCCTCGTATTTTTCAGACCTTTTCATGCTCTTTATATTTTTCAGACCTTTTCATGCTCTTCATATTTTTCAGACCTTTTCATGCTCCTTGTATTTTTCAGACCTATTCATGCTCCTCATATTTCTCAGAACTTTTCATGCTGTTCATATTTTTCAGACCTTTTCATGCTCTTCGTATTTTTCAGACCTTTTCATGCTCCTCGTATTTTTCAGACATTTTCATGTACCTCGTATTTATCAGACATTTTCATGCTCCTCATATTTTCCACACCTTTTCATGCTTCTCCTATTTTTCACAAAATTTCGTTCTCTTCATATTTTTCAGACCTTTTCATGCTCTTCATATTTTTCAGACCTTTTCTTGCTCTTCATATTTTTCAGACCTTTTCATGCTCTTCATATTTTTCAGACCATTTCGTGGTCTTCATATTTTTCACAGCTTTTCTTGCTCTTCATATTTTTCAGACTTTTTCATGCTCCTCGTATTTTTCACACCTTTTCATGCTCCTCCTATTTTTCACAAAATTTCGTGCTCTTCATATTTTTCAGACCTTTTCATGCTTTTCATATTTTTCAGACTTTTTCGTGCTCCTCGTATTTTTCACATCTTTTCATGCTCCTCGTATTTTTCACACCTTTTCCTGCTCTTCGATTTTTTTACACCGTTTCATGATAATCGTATTTTTCGCACCTTTTCCTGCTCTTCATACTTTTCACACCTTTTGATGCTCCTCGTATTTTTCACAACTTTTCCTGCTCTTCGAATTTTTCACACTTTCTCATGCTCCTCGTATTTCTCACAGCTCTTCATGCTCCTCATATTTTTCACAACTTTTCATGCTCCTCGTATTTTTCAGACCTTTTCAAGCTCTCTTTATATGTCACACCTTTTCACGCTCTTCGTATTTTGACACATTTTCATGCTCCTCGTATTTTTCACACCTTGTCATGCTCCTCGTATTTTTCACACCTATCCATGCTCCTCGTATTTTTGAGACCTTTTGTGCTCCTCGTATATTTCACACCTTTTCGAGCTCTTCATATTTTTCAGACTTTTCATGCTCCTCATATTTTTCACACGTTTTCAGGCTCCTCATATTTTCTACACCTTTTCGTGCTCCTCGTATTTTTCACAAATTTTCATGATCCTCGTATATTTCACACCTTTTCGTGCTCCTCCTATTTTTCACATCTTTTCAAGCTCTTCGTATTTTTCAGACTTTACCATGCTCCTCTTATTTCTCAGACCTTTTCATGCTCCTCCTATTTCTCAGATTTTAATTGCTCCTCGTATTTCTCAGAACTTTTTATGCTCCTCGAATTTTTCAGACCTTTTCCTGCTCCTCGTATTTTCCAGAACTTTTCATGCTCCTCGTATTTTTCACACGTATTAATGCTCCACGTATTTTTCACACCTTTTGGTGCTCTTCATATTCTTCAGACTTTTCATGCTCCTCATATTGTTCACACCTTTTCAGGCTCTTCATATTTTCCAGACCTTTTCGTGCTCCTTGTATTTTTCAGACCTTTTTATGCTCCTCCTATTTCTCAGACATTTTCATGCTCCTCTTATCTTTCACAATTTTTCATGCTCCTCGTATTTTTCACGTTTTTCATGCTCCTCGCATTTTTCATGCCTTTTCATGCTACTCATATATTTCACACCTTTTCAATCTCCTCGTATTTTTCACGCCTTTTCATTCTACTCGTATTTTTCAGGCCTTTTCATGCTCTTCCTATTTTTCACAACTTTTCGTGCTCTTCGTATTTTTCAGACCTTTTTATGCTCCTCGTATTTTTCACACCTCTTCATGCTCCTCGTATTTTTCACAATTTTTCATGCTCCTCGGATTTTTCAGACCTTTTCATGCTCTTCATATTTTCACAGCACTGCGTGCAGAGCAATTCCGTGTTGCACATCACACATGAAAGGAGCCGTGATTTCCTTGATTGCACTCCAGAGAAATCCCAAGAACACTGTTTCAAAGCTAGAGGGATCCTGAGGTCACTGTAGCAACACGAAAGAGCTCCGTGGATCAAAAATCAACTCGAGATGAGAGGTTAGTCCCTGGCTTCGACTCCAGAGGAATACCACCTTACCACAAGCACCTCAAGAGGAGGCTTCTCTCAGCTCTAGGTATGTGAGAGGGACCCTGAGTTTGCGGCCTCAAGTGGAATGGACACCGCGATGCCCTGACTCGAAATAAGGCCGGATATCCCTGCAGTGACTTGAATGCAGGCTCGTCTTGCATCTCCCAAGACGAAAGGATGTCTGAATCCCCTGTGGAGACCACAGAGAAAGACCTAGTTCCCCACCTCATCGCGACCGGAGGCCTCACATCCTTTGAAAACTCCAGAGGTACGCGGAGATCAGTGCCTCCAAAGGAGACGATGCCTGACTCCTCGTGAAACTTGATAGGAGTCCCAGGATTCCTGTGGCACGTGGAAAGGGACCCTTGGTCTCCCGCCTCAGCTGGAGAGGCTCCCAATTGCCCTGCCAAGCCTCGAGGAGAATCCCGAGTTGTCCCTCACAACTAGGCAGGAGTCCTGCCGTCGCTGAACAAACACGTGGGTGGAAGGGCCATCCCCGTCGTAACTCGAGAATATACCCCAGGTTCCCGCCGCAACTCGAGAAAAACCATGAGACTTCCCCCTCGCCGCGAGATGGGGCCCGATTCCCCTGCACTGCGTGCAGAGCAATTCCGTGTTGCACATCACACATGAAAGGAGCCTTGATTTCCTTGATGGCACTCCAGAGAAACCCCAAGAACACTGTTTCAAGGTTGAGGGATCCTGAGGTCACTGTAGCAACACGAAAGAGCTCCGTGGACCAAAAATCAACTCGAGATGAGAGGTTAGTCCCTGGCTTCGACTCCAGAGGAATACCACCTTACCAAAAGCACCTCAAGAGGAGGCTTCTCTCAGCTCTAGGTATGTGAGAGGGACCCTGAGTTTGCGGCCTCAAGTGGAATGGACACCGCGATGCCCTGACTCGAAATAAGGCCGGATATCCCTGCAGTGACTTGAATGCAGCCTCGTCTTGCCTCTCCCAAGACGAAAGGATGTCGAATCCCCTGTGGAGACCACAGAAAAAGACCTAGAAAGTCTGAAAAATACGAGGAGCATGAATAGGTCTGAAAAATACGAGCAGCATGAAATGGTCTGAAAAATAAGAGGAGCATGACAAGGTGTGAATAATATGACCAGCATGGAAAGGTGTGAAAAATACAAAGGGCGTGAAAAGGTCTGAAAAATACGAGTAGCATGAAAAGGTGTGAAAAATACGAGGAGCATGAAAAGGTGTGAAAAATATGAGGAGCATGAAAAGGTGTGAAAAATACAGGAGCATGAAAAGTTGTGAAATATTTGAAGAGCAGGAAAAGGTGTGAAATATTCAAAGAGCGTGACAAGGTGTGAAAAATACGAGGAGCTTGAAAAGGTCTGAAAGATACAAGGAGCATGATAAGGTGTGAAAAGTATGAGGAGCATGAAAATGTCTGAAAAATAGGAGGAGCATTTAAAGGCCTGAAAAATACGAGGAGCATGAAAAGTTGTGAAAAATATGAACAGCATGAAAAGGTGTGAAAAATACGAGGAGCATGAAAAGCTGTCAAAAATACGAAGAGCGTGAAAATGTGTGAAAAATATGAAAATCATGAAAAGGTCTGAAAAATATGAAGAGCATGAAATGTCTGTAAATACGAGGAACTTGAAAAGGTGTTAAAAATAGGAGGAGCATGACAAGGTGTGAAAAATAGGAGGAGCATGACAAGGTGTGAAAAATACGAGAAGCATGATAAGTTTAGAGGAATATGAAGAGTAAGGAGAGGTGTGAAACATATGAAGAGCACGAAGAGTTCTGAAAAATACGAAGAGCACGAAAAGGTGGGAAAAAATACGAGGAGCAGAAAAGGCGTGAAAAATACGAGGAGCATGAAAAGGCATGAAAAATACGAGGAGCATGAAAAGGTGTGAAAAATATGAGGAGCATGAAAAGCCTTGAAAAATAAGAGGAGCATGAAATGGCATGAAAAATACGAGGAGCATGAAAAGGTGTGAAAAATACGAGGAGCATGAAAGGTGTGAAAAATATGAAGAGCATGAAAAGGTGTGAAAAACACTAGGAGCATGAAAAGGTGTGAAAACACGAAGAGCAGGAAAAGGGGTGAATTACCAGGAGCATGGAAACGTGTGAAAATAACGAAGGCCAGGAAAGGTGTTGAAAATACGAGGTGAGCGGGAAAAGGTGTGAAAATACGGAGGAGAGTTGAAAAGGTTTCGAAAACGCGTAAGAGCTGAAAAAGGTAGTGAAAAATATGAAGAAACGGGTAAAGATTTGAAAAATATGGAGGAGCATTGAAAGGTCTGAAAAATATGAAGATGTCAAAAAAGGTGTGAAAAAATATGAAGGAGCATGAAAAGGTTGAAAAATATGAAGAGCAAGAAAAGCTGTGAAAAATATGAAGACCACGAAAAGGTCTGAAAAATATGAAGAGCACAAAATTTTGTGAAAAGACGAGGAGCATGACAAGGTGTGAAAAATACGAGGAGCATGAAAAGGTGTGAAAAATTCAAAGAGCAGGAAAAGGTGTGAAAAATACGAGGACCATGACAAGGTGTGAAAAATACGAGGAGCATGACAAGGTGTGAAAAATACGAGGAGCATGACAAGGTGTGAAAAATACGAGGAGCAGGGAAAGGTGTGAAAAATACGAGCAGCATAAAAAGTTATGAAAAATTCGAAGAGCAGGAAAAGGGGTGAAGTATACCAGGAGCATGAAAACGTGTGAAAAATACGAAGAGCAGGAAAAGGGGTGAAATATACCAGGAGCATGAAAACGTGTGAAAAATACGAAGGGCAGGAAAAGGTGTGAAAAATACGAGGAGCGGGATAGGGTGTGAAAATTACAAGGAGCGTGAAAAGTTTTCAAAAATCCGCAGAGCGTGAAAAGGTGTGAAAAATATGAAGAGCATGTAAAATTCTGAAAAATACGAGGAGCATTAAAAGGTCTGAAAAATATGAAGAGCAAGAAAGGGTGTGAAAAATATGAAGGGCATGAAAAGGTCTGAAAAATATGAAGAACAAGAAAAGGTGTGAAAATATGAAGAGCATGAAAAGGTCTGAAAAATCCGAGGAGCATGAAAAATTGTGAAAAATACGAAGAGCATGAAGAGGTGTGAAAAATACGAGGAGCATAAAAAGGTCAGAAAAATACGAAGAGCACGAAAAGTTGTGAAAAATAGGAAGAGCATGAAAAGGCCTGAAAAATACGAGTAGAATGAAAAGGCGTGAAAAATACGAGGAGATTGAAAAGGCGTGAAATATATGAGTAGCATGAAAAGGCGTGAAAAATGCAAGGAGCATGAAAAACGTGAAAAATACGAGGAGCATGAAAAATTGTGAAAGATAAGAGGAGCATGAAAATGTCTGAGAAATAGGAGGAGCATAAAAAGGTCTGAAAAATACGAGGAGCACGAAAAGGTCTAGAAAATATGAAGAGCCTGAAAAGGTGTGAACAATATGAGGAGCATGAAATGTCTGAAGAATATGAAGAGCACCAAAAGGTGTGAAAAATACGTGGAGCATTAAAACGTGTGAAAAATACGAGGAGCATGAAAAGGTGTGGAAAATACGAGGAGCATGAAAAGTTCTGGAAAATACGAGGAGCAGGAAAAGGTCTGAAAAATTCGAGGAGCATAAAAAGTTCTGAGAAATACGAGGAGCAATTAAAATCTGAGAAATAGGAGGAGCATGAAAAGGTCTGAGAAATAAGAGGAGCATGGTAAAGTCTGAAAAATACAAAGAGCCTGAAAAGATGTGAAAAATAGGAGGAGCACGAAAAGGTGTGAAATATACG
This sequence comes from Cervus canadensis, assembly GCF_019320065.1. NCBI lineage: Eukaryota > Metazoa > Chordata > Mammalia > Artiodactyla > Cervidae > Cervus > Cervus canadensis. The sequence continues at coordinate 67,060,274 of NC_057399.1, read as the reverse complement.
AGGATCATGAAAATTTGTGAAAAATACGAGGAGCACGAAAAGGTGTAGAAAATATGAGGAGCCTGAAAACGTGTGAAAAATATGAGGAGCATGAAAAGTCTGAAAAATATGAAGAGCACGAAAAGGTGTGAAATATACGAGGAGCACAAAAGGTCTCAAAAATACGAGGAGCATGGATAGGTGTGAAAAATACTAGGAGCATGACAAGGTGTGAAAAATACGAGGAGCATGAAAATGTGTCAAAATACGAAGAGCGTGAAAAGGTGTGACATATAAAGAGAGCTTGAAAAGGTCTGAAAAATACGAGGAGCATGAAAAGTTGTGAAAAATACGAGGAGCATGAAGAGCTGTGAGAAATACGAGGAGCATGAGAAAGTGTGAAAAATTCGAAGAGCAGGAAAAGTTGTGAAAAATACGAGGAGCATCAAAAGGTGTGAAAAGTATGAAGAGCAGGAAAAGGTGCGAAAAATACGGTTATCATGAAAAGGTGTAAAAAAATCGAAGAGCAGGAAAAGGTGTGAAAAATACGAGGAGCATGAAAAGATGTGAAAAATACGAGGAGCATCAAAAGGTGTGAAAACTATGAAGAGCAGGAAAAGGTGCGAAAAATACGATTATCATGAAAAGGCGTAAAAAAATCGAAGAGCAGGAAAAGGTGTGAAAAATACGAGGAGCATGAAAAGATGTGAAAAATACGAGGAGCACGAAAAGGTCTGAAAAATATGAAAAGCATGAAAAGGTCTGAAAAATATGAAGAGCACGAAATTTTGTGAAAAATAGGAGGAGCATGAAAAGGTGTGAAAAATACGAGGAGCATGAAAAAGTGTGAAAAATATGAAGAGCAAGAAAAGCTGTAAAAAATATGAAGACCACGAAATGGTCTGAAAAATATGAAGAGCATGAAAAGGTCTGAAAAATATGAAGAACAAGAAAAGTTCTGAAAAATACAAAGAGCATGAAAAGGTCTGAAAAATATGAAGAGCACGAAATTTTGTGAAAAATAGGAGGAGCATGAAAAGGTGTGAAAAATACGAGGAGCATGAAAATGTCTGATAAATACGAGGTACATGAAAATGTCTGAAAAATACGAGGAGCATGAAAAGGTCTGAAAAATATGAAGAGCATGAAAAGGTCTGAAAAATATGAACAGCATGAAAAGTTCTGAGAAATATGAGGAGCATGAATAGGTCTGAAAAATATGAAGAGCATGAAAAGGTCTGAAAAATATAAAGAGCATGAAAAGGTCTGAAAAATACGAGGAGCATGAAAAGGCCTAAAAAATACGAGGAGCATGAAAAGGCCTGAAAAATACGAAGAGCATGAAAATGTCTTAAAAATATGATGAGCACGAAAAGGTCTGAAAAATATGAGGAACACGAAAAGGTGTGAATAATACGAGGAGAATGAAAAGGTCTAAAAAATATTAGGAGCATGAAAAGGTGTGAAAAATATGAAGAGCACGAAAAGGTGTGAAAAATTGGAGGAGCTCGAAATGGTGTGAAAAATACGAGGAGAATGAAAATGTCTGAAAAATACGAGGAGCATGAAAAGTTCTGAAACATACGAGGAGCATGAAAATTTGTGAAAAATACGAGGAGCATGAAAATGTCTGAAAAATACGAGCAGCATGAAAAGTTCTGAAACATACGAGGAGCATGAAAATTTGTGAAAAATACGAGGAGCATGAAAAGGTGTGAAAAATACGAGGAGCAAGAAGAGTTGTGAAAAATACGAGGAGCATAAAAAGTTATGAAAATTTCGAAGAGCAGGAAAAGGTGTGAAAAATACGAGGCGCAGGGAAAGGTGTGAAAAATACGTGAAGCATGAAAAGGTGTGAAAAACACGAAGAACAGGAAAAGGGGTGAAATATACCAGGAGCATGAAAAGGTGTGAAAAATACGAGGAGCGGGAAAAGGTGTGAAAATTAAAAGGAGTGTGCAAAGGTTTCAAAAAACGAAGGGTGTGAAAAGGTGTGAAAAATATGAAGAACGGGTAAAGATCTGAAAAATATGAGGAGCATGAAAAGGTCTGAAAAATATGAAGAGCAAGAAAAGGTGTGAAAAATATGAAGAGCATGAAAAGGTACGAAAAATATGAAGAGCAAGAAAAGGTGTGAAAAATATGAAGAGCATGAAAAGGTACGAAAAATATGAAGAGCAAGAAAAGGTGTGAAAAATATGAAGAGTATGAAATGTATGAAAAATATGAAGAGCACGAAATTTTGTGAAAAATAGGAGGAGCATGAAAAGGTGTGAAAAATACGAGGAGCATGAAAAAGTCTGAAAAATATGAAGAGCAAGAAAAGCTGTGAAAAATATGAAGACCACGAAATGGTCTGAAAAATATGAAGAGCATGAAAAGGTCTGAAAAATATGAAGAGCAAGAAAAGGTCTGAAAAATACGAAGAGCATGAAAAGGTCTGAAAAATATGAAGAGCACGAAATTTTGTGAAAAATAGGAGGAGCATGAAAAGGTGTGAAAAATACGAGGAGCATGAAAATGTCTGATAAATACGAGGTACATGAAAATGTCTGAAAAATACGGGGAGCATGAAAAGGTCTGAAAAATACGAAGAGCATGAAAAGGTCTGAAAAATATGAACAGCATGAAAAGTTCTGAGAAATATGAGGAGCATGAATAGGTCTGAAAAATACAAGGAGCATGAAAAGGTAAAAAAAAACCGAGGAGCATGAAAAGGTCTAAAAATACGAGGAGCATCAAAATGTCTGAAAAATACGAAGAGCACGAAAAGGTGTGAAAAATACGAGGAGCATGATAAGGGGTGAATACTACGAGGAGTATGAAAATATCTGAAAAATACTAGGAGCATGAAAATGTGTGAATAATATGAACAGCATGAAAAGGTGTGAAAAATATGAAGAGCGTGAAAAGGTCTGAAATATATGAGAAGCGTGAAAAGGTGTGAAAAAGACGAGGAGAATGAAAATTTGTGAAAAATACGAGGAGCATGAAAAGGTGTGAAATATACAAGGAGCATGAAAAGGTGTCAAAAATAAGAAGAGCGTGAAAAGGTGTGAAAAATACGAGGAGCATGACAAGGTGTGAAAAATACGAGGAGCATGAAAAGGTGTGAAAAATACGAGGAGCATGAAAAGGTGTGAAAAATTCAAAGGGCAGGAAAAGGTGTGAAAAATACGAGCAGCATGAAAAGTTATGAAAAATTCGAAGAGCAGGAAAAGGTGTGAAAAATACGAAGAGCAGGGAAAGGTGTGAAAAATACGAAGAGCAGGAAAAGGGGTGAAATATACCAGGAGCATGAAAACGTGTGAAAAATACGAAGAGCAGGAAAAGGGGTGAAATATACCAGGAGCATGAAAACGTGTGAAAAATACGAAGGGCAGGAAAAGGTGTGAAAAATACGAGGAGCGGGATAGGGTGTGAAAATTACAAGGAGCGTGAAAATTTTTCAAAAATCCGAAGAGCGTGAAAAGGTGTGAAAAATATGAACAGCATGAAAAGGTGTGAAAAATACGAGGAGCATGAAAAGGTGTCAAAAACACAAAGAGCGTGAAAATGTGTGAAAAATATGAAGAGCATGAAAAGGTCTGAAAATTACGAAGAGCATGAAATGTCTGTAAATACGAGGAATTAGAAAAGGTGTGAAAAATACGAAGAGCAGGCAAAGATGTGAAAAATACGAGGAGCATGAAAAGGTGTGACAACTTCGAGGAGCATGACAAGGTGTGAAAAGTACACGGAGCATGACAAGGTGTAAAAAATATGAAGAGCATGAAAAGTTGTGAAAAATATGACGAGCATGAAAAGGTGTCAAAAATACGAGGAGCATGAAAAGGGTTAAATATACGACGAGCATGAAAAGGTCTGAAAAATATGAGGAGCATGAAAAGGTGTGAAAAATACAAAGAGCATGAAAAGGTCTCAAAAATAGGAGGAGCAAGATAAGGGGTGAAAACTATGAGGAGCATGAAAAGGTCTGAAAAATACGAGCAGCATGAAAAGTTCTGAAACATACGAGGAGCATGAAAATTTGTGAAAAATACGAGGAGCATGAAAAGGTGTGAAAAATACGAGGAGCATGACAAGGTGTGAAAAATACGAGGAGCAAGAAGAGTTGTGAAAAATACGAGGAGCATAAAAAGTTATGAAAATTTCGAAGAGCAGGAAAAGGTGTGAAAAATACGAGGCGCAGGGAAAGGTGTGAAAAATACGTGAAGCATGAAAAGGTGTGAAAAACACGAAGAACAGGAAAAGGGGTGAAATATACCAGGAGCATGAAAAGGTGTGAAAAATACGAGGAGCGGGAAAAGGTGTGAAAATTAAAAGGAGTGTGAAAAGGTTTCGAAAAACGAAGGGTGTGAAAAGGTGTGAAAAATATGAAGAACGGGTAAAGATCTGAAAAATATGAGGACATGAAAAGGTCTGAAAAATACGAAGAGCAAGAAAAGGTGTGAAAAATATGAAGAGCATGAAAAGGTATGAAAAATATGAAGAGCAAGAAAAGGTGTGAAAAATATGAAGAGCATGAAAAGGTATGAAAAATATGAAGAGCAAGAAAAGGTGTGAAAAATATGAAGAGTATGAAATGTATGAAAAATATGAAGAGCATGAAAAGGTTTGAAAAATAGGAGGATTATGAAAAGGTCTGAAAAATTCAAGGAGCATAAAAAGTTCTGAGAAATACGAGGAGGATTTAAAAATCTGAGAAATACGAGGAGCATGAAAAGGTCTGAGAAATAAGAGGAGCATGGTAAAGTCTGAAAAAAACGAAGAGCCCGAAAAGGTGTGAAAAATAGGAGGAGCACGAAAAGGTGTGAAATATAGGAGGATCATGAAAAGTTGTGAAACATACGAGGAGCACGAAAAGGTCTGGAAAATATGAAGAGCCTGAAAACATGTGCTAAATATGAGGAGCACGAAAAGTCTGAAAAATATGAAGAGCACAAAAAGGTGTGAAAAATACGAGGAGCACAAAAGGTCTCAAAAACACGAAGAGCATGAAAAGGTGTGAAAAATATGAAGAGCATTAAAAGGTCTGAAAAATACAAGGAGCGAGAAAAGGTCTGAAAAATAAGAGGACCATGAAAAGTGGTGTAAATACGAGGAGCATGAAAAGGTGTGAAAAATACGAGGAGCATGAAAAGGTCTGAAAAATACGAGAAGCATGAAAAGGTGTGAAAAAACCGAGGAGCATGACAAGATGTGAAAAATATGAAAGCATGAAAAGGTCTGAAAAATACGAGGAGCATGAAAAGGTCTGAAAAATACGAGTAACTAGAAAATGTGTGAAAAATAAGAAGAGCATGAAAAGGTCTGAAAAATATGAAGAGCACGACAAGGTGTGAAAAACTCAAAGAGCAGGAAAAGGTGTGAAAAATATGAGGAGCATGACAAGGTGTGAAAAATACGAGGGGCATGACAAGCTGTGAAAAATACGAGGAGCATGAAATGGTGTGAAAAATTCGAGGAGCATGAAAAGGTGTGAAATATTTGAAGAGCAGGAAAAGGTGTGAAATGTTCGAAGACCATGACAAGGTGTGAAAAATTCGAGGAGCATGAAAATGTCTGAAAAATACGAGGAGCATGAAAAGGTCTGAAAAATAAGAGTAGCATGAAAAGGTGTGAAAAATACGAGGAGCATGAAATGGTGTGAAAATACGAAGAGCAGGAAAAGGTGTGAAAAATATGAGGATCATGAAAAAGTGTGAAAAAATCGAAAGCATGAATAGATTTGAAAAATACGTGGAGCAGGAAAAGCAGTGAAAAATACGAGGAGCATGAAAAGATGTCAAAAATACGAAGAGCATGAAAAGATGTGAAAAATACGAGGAGCAGAAAAGGTGTGAAAAATACGAGGATCATGAAAAGGCATGAAAAATACGAGGAGCATGAAAAGCTGTGAAAAATATGAGGAGCATGAAAAGGCTTGAAAAATAAGAGGAGCATGAAATGGCATGAAAAATACGAGGAGTATGAAAAGGTGTGAAAAATACGAGGAGCATGAAAGGTGTGAAAAATATGAAGAGTATGAAAAGGTGTGAAAAATACTAGGAGCATGAAAAGGTGTGAAAAATAGGAAGAGCATGCAAAAGTGTGAAAAATACGAGGAGCATGAAAAAGTGTGAAAAATGAGAGGAGCATGACAAGGTGTGAAAAACTCGAAGAGCAGGAAAAGGTGTGAAAAATATGAGGAGCATGACAAGGTGTGAAAAATACGAGGGGCATGACAAGCTGTGAAAAATACGAGGAGCATGAAACGGTGTGAAAAATTCGAGGAGCATGAAAAGGTGTGAAATATTTGAATAGCAGGAAAAGGTGTGAAATGTTCGAAGACCATGACAAGGTGTGAAAAATCCGCGGAGCATGACAAGGTCTGAAAAATACGAGGAACTAGAAAATGTGTGAAAAATAAGAGCATGAAAAGGTCTGAAAAATATGAAGAGCATGAAAAGGTGTGAAAAGTTCGAAGAGCAGGAAGAGGTGTGAAAAATACGAGGAGCATGAAAAGGTGTAAAATATACGAGGAGCATGACAAGGTGTGAAAAATACGAGTAGCATGAAATGGTGTGAAAAATATGAAGAGCATGAAAAGGTGTGAAAAATTCGAGGAGCCTGACAAGGTGTGTAAAATACGCGGAGCATGACAATGTGTAAAAAATATGAAGCACACGAAAAGGTGTGAAAAATACGAGTAGCATGAAAAGGGTTGAAAAATACGAGGAGCATGAAAAGGTCTGAAAAATACGAGGAGCATGAAAAGGTGTGAAACATACGACGAGCATGAAGAGGTCTGAAAAAATACAAGGAGCATGAAAAGGTCCGAAAAATACGAGGAGCATGAAAAAGGTGTGAATAATATGAGCACAAGAAAAAGTGTGAAAAATATGAACAGCGTGAAAAGGTCTGAAATATACGAGAAGCGTGAAAAGGTGTGAAAAATACGAGCATGAAAAGTTGTGAAAAAATCGAGGAGCATGAAAAGGTTGAAAAAATTTGAGGAGCATGAAAAGGTGTGAGAAATACAAGGAGGCATGAAAGGTGTCAAAAATAAGAAGAGCGTGAAAAAGTTTGAAAAATACGAGGACCAATGACAAGGTGTGAAAAATACGAGGAGCATGAAAAGGTGTTGAAAAATACGAGGAGCATGATAAGGTGTGAAAAGTACGAGGAGCATGAAAATGTGTGCAAAATAGGAGGAGCATGAAAAGGCCTGAAAAATACGAGGAGCATGAAAAGGGTTGAAAAATACAAGGAGCAATAAAAGGTGTGAAAAATACGAGGAGCATGAAAAGGTCTGAAAAATAAGAGGAGCATGAAAAGGTCTGAAAAATACGAGCAGCATGAAATGGTCTGAAATATAGGAGGAGCATGACAAGGTGTGTATAATATGACCAGCATGTAAAGGTGTGAAAAATATGAAGGGAGTGAAAAGGTTTGAAAAATACGAGTAGCATGAAAAGGTCTGAAAAATAAGAGTAGCATGAAAAGGTGTGAAAAATACGAGGAGCATGAAATGGTGTGAAAATACGAAGAGCAGGAAAAGGTGCGAAAAATATGAGGATCATGAAAAAGTGTGAAAAAATCGAAAGCATGAATAGATTTGAAAAATACGTGGAGCAGGAAAAGCAGTGAAAAATACAAGGAGCATGAAAAGATGTCAAAAATACGAAGAGCACGAAAAGATGTGAAAAATACGAGGAGCAGAAAAGGTGTGAAAAATACGAGGATCATGAAAAGGCATGAAAAATACGAGGAGCATGAAAAGCTGTGAAAAATATGAGGAGCATGAAAAGGCTTGAAAAATAAGAGGAGCATGAAATGGCATGAAAAATACGAGGAGTGTGAAAAGGTGTGAAAAATACGAGGAGCATGAAAGGTGTGAAAAATATGAAGAGTATGAAAAGGTGTGAAAAATACTAGGAGCATGAAAAGGTGTGAAAAATAGGAAGAGCATGCAAAAGTGTGAAAAATAAGAGGAGCATGACAAGGTGTGAAAAACTCGAAGAGCAGGAAAAGGTGTGAAAAATATGAGGAGCATGTCAAGGTGTGAAAAATACGAGGGGCATGACAAGCTATGAAAAATACGAGGAGCATGAAACGGTGTGAAAAATTCGAGGAGCATGAAAAGGTGTGAAAAATTTGAAGAGCAGGAAAAGGTGTGAAAAATTCGAAGAGCCGGAAAAGGTGTGAAAAATACAAGGAGCAGAAAAGGTTTGAAAAATACGAGGAGCATGAAAAGGTGTGAAAAATATAGGAGCATGAGAAGTTGTGAAATATTCGAAGAGCAGGAAAAGGTGTGAAATATTCGAAGAGCATGACAAGTTGTGAAAAATCCGAGGAGCATGACAAGGTGTGAAAAATACGAGGAGCATGAAAAGGTCTGACAAATACGAGGAGCATGATAAGGGGTGAAAACGACGAGGAGCATGAAAAGGTCTGAAAAATACTAGGAGCATGAAAAGGTGAGAATAATATGAACAGCATGAAAAGGTGTGAAAAATATGAAGAGCGTGAAAAGGTCTGAAATATACAAGGAGCATGAAAAGGTGTCAAAAATAAGAAGAGCGTGAAAAGGTGTGAAAAATACGAGGACCATGACAAGTTGTGAAAAATACGAGGAGCATGAAAAGGTGTGAAAAATTCAAAGAACAGGAAAAGGTGTGAAAAATACGAGCAGCATGAAAAGGTGTGAAAAATACGAGGAGCATGACAAGGTGTGAAAAATACGAGGAGCAGGAAGAGGTGTGAAAATTAGGAGGAGCGTGAAAACTTTTCAAAAATACGAACAGCATGAAAAGGTGTGAAAAGTATGAAGAGCGGGTAAAATCTGAAAAATACGAGGAGCATGAAAAGGTCTGAAAAATATGCAGAGCAAGAAAAGGTGTGAAAAATATGAAGAGCATGAAAAGGTCTGAAAAATATGAAGAGCAAGAAAAGGTGTGAAAAATATGAAGACCACGAAAAGGTCTGAAAAATATGAAGAGCATGAAAAGGTGTGAAAAATATGAAGAAGAAGAAAAGGTGTGAAAAATATGAAGAGCATAAAAAGGTCTGAAAAATATGAAGAGCACGAAATTTTCTGAAAAATAGGAGGAGCATAAAAAGGTGTGAAAAATACGAGGAGCATGACAAGGTGTGAAAAATACAAGGAGCATGAAATGGTGTCAAAAATAAGAAGAGCGTGAAAAGGTGTGAAAAATACGAGGACCATGACAAGGAGTGAAAAATACGAGGAGCATGAAAAGGTGTGAAAAATACGAGGAGCATGAAAAGGTGTGAAAAATTCAAAGTGCAGGAAAAGGTGTGAAAAATACGAGCAGCATGAAAAGGTGTGAAAAATACGAGGAGCATGACAAGGTGTGAAAAATACGAGGAGCAGGAAGAGGTGTGAAAAAGAAGAGCAGCATAAAAAGTTATGAAAAATACGAGGAGCAAGAAAAGGTGTGAAAAATACGAGGAGCAGGGAAAGGTGTGAAAAATACGAGAAGCATGAAAAGGTGTGAAAAATACGAAGAGCAGGAAAAGGGGTGAAATATACCAGGAGCATGAAAAGGTGTGAAAATTACGAAGGGCAGGTAAAGGTGTGAAAAATACGAGGAGCATGAAAATGCGTGAAAAATATGAAAAGCATGAAAAGGTCAGAAAAATACAAAGAGCATGAAATGTCTGTAAATACGAGGAGCTAGAAAAGGTGTGAAAAATATGAAGAGCAGGCAAAGATGTGAAAAATACGAGGAGCATGAAAAGGTGTGAAAAATTCGAGGAGCATGAAGGTCTGAAAAATACGAGGAGCATGATAAGGGGTGAAAACTACGAGGAGCATGAAAAGGTCTAAAAAATACGAGCAGCATGAAATGGTCTGAAAAATAGGAGGAGCATGACAAGGTGTGAATAATATGACCACCATGTAATGGTGTGAAAAATATGAAGGGCGTGAAAAGGTTTGAAAAATATGAGCAGCATGAAAAGGTGTGAAAAATACTAGGCGCATGACAAGGTGTGAAAAATACGAGGAGCATGATAAGTTTAGAAAAATATGAAGAGAAATAAGAGGTGTGAAACATATGAAGAGCACGAAAAGTTCTGAAAAATACGAAGAGCACGAAAAGGTGTGAAAAAATACAAGGAGCAGAAAAGGCATGAAAAATACGCGGAGCATGAAAAGGCATGAAAAATACGAGGAGCATGAAAAAGTGTGAAAAATTGGGGGAGCACGAAAAGGTGTGAAAAATACGTGGAGCATGAAAAGGTGTGAAAAATACGAGGAGCATGAAAAATTGTTAAAAATAAGAGGAGCATGAAAAGGTCTGAGAAATAGGAGGAGCATAAAAAGGTCTGAAAAATCCGAGGAGCATGAAAAATTGTGAAAAATACGAGGAGCATGAAAAAGTGTGAAAATACGAGGAGCATAAAATGGTCAGAAAAATACGATGATCACGAAAAGTTCTGGAAAATATGAAGAGCCTGAAAAGGTGTGAAAAATATGAGGAGCACGAAAAGTCTGAAAAATATGAAGAGCACGAAAACGTGTGAAAAATGCGAGGAGCACAAAAGGTCTCAAAAATACGAGTAGCATGAAACGGTGTGAAAAATACGAGGAGCATGAAAAGGTGTGGAAAATACGAGGAGCATGAAAAGGTCTGAAAAATTCGAGGAGCATAAAAAGTTCTGAGAAATACAAGGAGCATTTAAAAATCTGAGAAATCAGACGAGCATGAAAAGGTCTGAGTAATAAGAGGAGCATGATAAAGTCTGAAAAATACGAGGACCATGAAAATGTCTGAAAAATATGAATAGCTTGAAAAGGTGTGAAAAATACGAAAAGCGTGAAACGGTCTGAAAAATACGAAGAGCCCGAAAACGTTTGAAAAATTGGAGGAGCACAAAAAGGTGTGAATAATACAAGGAGCATGAAAAGGTGTGAAAAATATGAAGAGCACGAAAAGTTGTGAAAAATACGAGGAGCATGAAATGGCTTGAAATGTACGAGTAACACGAAAAGGTGTCAATAATACGAGGAGCATGAAAAGGTCTGAAAAATAATAGGAGCATGAAAAGTTCTGAAAAATACGAAAGCACGAAAAGTTGTGAAAAATAGGAGGAGCAATAAAAGGCCTGAAAAATACGAGTAGAATGAAAAGGCGTGAAAAATACGAGGAGATTGAAAAGGCGTGAAATATACGAGTAGCATGCAAAGGCGTGAAAAATGCGAGGAGCTTGAAAAAGCGTGAAAAATACGAGGAGCATGAAAAATTGTGAAAGATAAGAGGAGCATGAAAAGGTCTGAGAAATAGGAGGAGCATAAAAAGGTCTGAAAAATCCGAAGAGCATGAAAAATTGTGAAAAATACGAGGAGCATGAAGAGGTGTGAAAAATACGAGTAGTATAAAAAGGTCTGAAAAATACGAGGAGCACGAAAAGGTTTGTAAAATATGAAGAGCCTGAAAAGGTGTGAACAATATGAGGAGCATGAAAAGTCTGAAAAATATGAAGAGCACGAAAAGGTGTGAAAAATACGTGCAGCATTAAAAGGTGTGAAAAATACGAGGAGCATGAAAAGGTGTGGAAAATACGAGGAGCATGAAAAATTTTGGAAAATACGAGGAGCAGGAAAAGGTCTGAAAAATTCGAGGAGCATAAAACGTTCTGAGAAATACGAAGAGCAATTAAAATCTGAGAAATACGAGGAGCATGAAAAGGTCTGAGAAATAAGAGGAGCATGGTAAAGTCTGAAAAATACAAAGAGCCCGAAAAGATGGGAAAAATAGGAGGAGCACGAAAAGGTGTGAAATATACGAGGATCATGAAAATTTGTGAAAAAAACGAGGAGCACGAAAAGGTCTAGAAAACATGAAGAGCCTGAAAACGTGTGAAAAATATGAGGAGCATGAAAAGTCTGTAAAATATGAAGAGCACTAAAAGGTGTGAAATATACGAGGAGCACAAAAGGTCTCAAAAATACGAGGAGCATGGATAGGTGTGAAAAATACGAGGAGAATGACAAGGTGTGAAAAATACGAGGAGCATGAAAATGTGTCAAAATACGAAGAGCGTGAAAAGGTGTGACATATAAAGAGAGCTTGAAAAGGTCTGAAAAATACGAGGAGCATGAAAAGTTGTGAAAAATACGAGGAGCATGAAGAGCTGTGAGAAATACGAGGAGCATGAGAAAGTGTGAAAATTTCGAAGAGCAGGAAAAGTTGTGAAAAATACGAGGAGCATCAAAAGGTGTGAAAAGTATGAAGAGCAGGAAAAGGTGCGAAAAATACGATTATCATGAAAAGGTGTAAAAAAATCAAAGAGCAGGAAAAGGTGTGAACAATACGAGGAGCATGAAAAGATGTGAAAAATACGAGGAGCACGAAAAGGTCTGAAAAATATGAAGAGCATGAAAAGGTCTGAAAAATATGAGGAGCATGAAAAGGTCTGAAAAATATGAAGAGCATGAAGAGGTCTGAAAAATATGAAGAGCATGAAAAGGTCTGAAAAATATGAAGAGCAGGAAAAGGTGTGAATAATACGACGAGCATGAAAAGGTGTCAAAAATACGAGGAGCATGAAAAGGGTTGAAAAATACGACGAGCATGAAAAGGTCGGAAAAATATGAAGAGCAAGAAAAGCTGTGAAAAATATGAAGACCACGAAAAGGTCTGAAAAATATGAAGAGCATGAAAAGGTGTGAAAAATATGAAGAGCACGAAAAGGTGTGAAAAATGGGAGGAGCACGAAATGGTGTGAAAAATACGAGGAGCATGAAAATGTCTGAAAAATACGAGGTGCATGAAAAGGTCTGAAAAATACGAGGAGCATGATAAGGGGTGAATACTACGAGGAGTATGAAAATGTCTGAAAAATACTAGGAGCATGAAAAGGTGTGTATAATATGAACAGCATGAAAAGGTGTGAAAAATATAAAGAGCGTGAAAAGGTCTGAAATATATGAGAAGCGTGAAAAGGTGTGAAAAATACGAGGAGAATGAAAATTTGTGAAAAATACGAGAAGCATGAAAAGGTGTGAAATATACAAGGAGCATGAAAAGGTGTCAAAAATAAGAAGAGCGTGAAAAGGTGTGAAAAATACGAGGAGCATGACAAGGTGTGAAAAATACGAGGAGCATGAAAAGGTGTGAAAAATACGAGGAGCATGAAAAGGTGTGAAAAATTCAAAGGGCAGGAAAAGGTGTGAAAAATACGAGCAGCATGAAAAGGTGTAAAAAATACGAGGAGCATGACAAGGTGTGAAAAATACGAGGAGCAGGAAGAGGTGTGAAAAATACGAGCAGCATAAAAAGTTATGAAAAATTCGAAGAGCAGGAAAAGGTGTGAAAAATACGAAGAGCAGGGAAAGGTGTGAAAAATACAAGAAGCATGAAAAGGTGTGAAAAAAACGAAGAGCAGGAAAAGGGGTGAAATATACCAGGAGCATGAAAACGTGTGAAAAATACGAAGGGCAGGAAAAGGTGTGAAAAATACGAGGAGCGGGATAGGGTGTGAAAATTACAAGGAGCGTGAAAAGTTTTCAAAAATCCGAAGAGCGTGAAAAGGTGTGAAAAGTATGAAGAGCGTGTAAAATTCTGAAAAATACGAGGAGCATTAAAAGGTCTGAAAAATATGAAGAGCAAGAAAGGGTGTGAAAAATATGAAGAGCATGAAAAGGTCTGAAAAATATGAAGAACAAGAAAAGGTGTGAAATAATGAAGAGCATGAAAAGGTCTGAAAAATCCGAGGAGCATGAAAAATTGTGAAAAATACGAGGAGCATGAAGAGGTGTGAAAAGTATGAAGAGCAGGAAAAGGTGCGAAAAATACGATTATCATGAAAAGGTGTAAAAAAACCGAAGAGCATGAAAAGGTGTGAAAAATACGAGGAGCATGAAAAGCTGTGAAAAATACGAGGAGCATGTAAAGGTCTGAAAAATATGAAGAGCATGAAAAGGTGTGAAAAATATGAAGAGCATGAAAAGGTGTGAAAAATATGAAGAGCATGAAAAGGTGTGAAAAATATGAAGAGCATGAAAAGGTCTGAAAAATATGAATAGCATGAAAATGTCTGAAAAATATGAAGAGCATGAAAAGGTCTCAAAAATATGAAGAGCATGAAAAGGTTTGAGAAATACGAGGAGCATGAATAGGTCTGAAAAATGCAAGGAGCATGAAAAGGTCTGAAAAATATGAAAAGCATGAAAAGGTCGGACAAATATGAAGAGTATGAAAAGGCCTGAAAAACACGAAAAGCCTGAAAAGGTGTGAAAAATACAAAGAGCATGAAAATGTCTTAAAAATATGATGAGCACGAAAAGGTCTGAAAAATATGAGGAACACGAAAAGGTGTGAAAAATAGGAGTATCACAAAAACGTGTTAAAATCCGAGGAGCAGGAAAAGGTGAGAAAAATACGAGGAGCATGAAAAGGTTTGAAAAATCCGAGGATCAGGAAAAGGTGTGAAAAATAGGATGAGCATGAAGAGGTGTAAAAAACACAAGGAGAATGAAAAGGTGTGAAAAATATGAAGAGCATGAAAAGGTCTGAAAAATATGAAGGACGTGAAATGGTCTGAAAAATACGAGGAGCATGAAAAGGTCTGAAAAATACGAGGAGCGTGAAAAGGTCTGAAAAATACGAGGAGCATGAAAAGGTGTGAAAAATACGAGGAGCATGAAAAGGTGTGAAATATACGAGGAGCATGAAAAGGTGTGAAAAATACATGGAGCACTAAAAGGTGTGAAAAATATGACGAGCATGAAAAGGTGTGAAATATTTGAAGAGCAGGAAAAGATGTGAAATGTTCGAAGACCATGACAAGCTGTGAAAAATCCGAGGAGCATGAAAAGGTCTGAAAAATACGAGGAGCATGAGAAGGTCTGAAAAATACGAGGAACTCGAAAATGTGTTAAAAATAAGAAGAGCATGAAAAGGTCTGAAAAATATGAAGAGCATGAAAAGGTGTGAAAAGTTCGAGGAGCATGAGAAGGTGTGTAAAATACGCGGAGCATGACAATGTGTAAAAAATATGAAGAGCATGAAAAGGTGTGAAAAATACGAGGAGCATGAAATGGTGTGAAAAATATGAAGAGCATGAAAAGGTGTGAAAAATTCGAGGAGCATGACAAGGTGTGTAAAATACGCGGAGCATGACAATTTGGGAAAAATATGAAGAGCATGAAAAGGTATGAAAAATACAAGGAGCATGAAAAGGGTTGAAAAATACGAGGAGCACGAAAAGGTGTGAAAAATACGAGGAGCATGAAAAGGGTTGAAAAATACGAGGAGCACGAAAAGGTGTGAAAAATACGAGGAGCATGAAACGGTCTGAAAAATACGAGGAGCATGAAAAGGTCTGAAAAATACGAGGAGCATGAAAAGGTCTGAAAAATACTAGGAGCATGAAAAGGTGTGAATAATATGAGCAGCATGAAAAAGTGTGAAAAATATGAACAGCGTGAAAAGGTCTGAAATATACGAGAAGCGTGAAAAGGTGTGAAAAATACGAGGAGCATGAAAAGTTGTGAAAAATACGAGGAGCATGAAAAGGTGTGAAAAATTTGAGGAGCATGAAAAGGTGTCAAAAATACGAAGAGCGTGAAAAGGTGTGCAAAATATGAAGAGCGTGAAAAGGTCTGAAAAATACGAAGAGCATGACATAGTGTGAAAAATACAAGGAGCATGAAAAAGTGTCAAAAATAAGAAGAACCTGAAAAGGTGTGAAAAATACGAGGAGCATGACAAGGTGTGAAATATACAAGGAGCATGAAAAGGTTTCAAAAATAAGAAGAGCGTGAAAAAGTTTGAAAAATACGAGGACCATGATAAGGTGTGAAAAATACGAGGAGCATGAAAAGGTGTGAAAAATACGAGGAGCATGATAAGGTGTGAAAGTACAAGGAGCATGAAAATGTGTGCAAAATAGGAGGAGCATGAAAAGGCCTGAAAAATACGAGGAGCATGAAAAGGTGTGCAAAATACGAGGAGCATGAAAAGACGTGAAAAATACAAGGATCATGAAAACCACTTAAAAATGTGAAGAGCATGAAAAGGTCTGAGAAATAGGAGGAGCATAAAAAGGTCTGAAAAATACGAGCCAGCCATGAAAACGCTGAAAAATATGAAGAGGGCCTGGAAAAGGTGTGAAAATGATAAGAACAAGAAAAGTCTGAAAAATTGAAGAAACCACGAAACGGTGAGGGAAAAAATAGATGCAGCATGAAAGGTGCTGAAAAATACGAGAAAGCATGAAAAGGTGTGAAAAATTACGAGGAGCATGAAAAGATATGAAAAACTACGAGCATAAAAGGTTGTGAAAAATACGAGGAATGAAAAGGAGTGAAAAGAATTACGAGAGCATTGAAAAGGTGTTCAAACATCATGAGGAGCATAGAAAAAGTGTCAAACATAAGAGAGCATGAAAAGGTGTGAAAATAGGCAAGAGCATGAAAAGGTTGAAAAATATGAAGAGCATTGAAAAAGGTGTTTGAATACGAGAAAGCATGATAAGGTTATGAAAATTACAAGGAGCATTGAAAATGTGTGCAAAATAGGAGAGCATTGAAAAGCCTGAAAAATACGGCAGGAGCATGAAAAGGTGTGCAAATAATACGAGGAGCATGAAAAGACGTGAAAAATACAAGGATCATGAAAAGAACTTTAAAAATTGTGAGAGCATGAAAAGGTCTAGAGATATAGGAGGAGATAAAAAGGTCTGAAAAATACGAGCAGCATGAAAACGTCTGAAAAATATGAAGAGCCTGAAAAGGTGTGAAAAAGATGAAGAACAAGAAAATGTCTGAAAAATATGAAGAACACGAAACGGTGAGAAAAATAGGATGAGCATGAAAAGGTGTGAAAAATACGAGGAGCATGAAAAGGTGTGAAAAATACGAGGAGCATGAAAAGATATGAAAACTACGAGCATAAAAGGTGTGAAAAATACGAGGAGCATGAAAAGGAGTGAAAAATACGAGGAGCATGAAAAGGTGTCAAACATACGAGGAGCATGAAAAGGTGTCAAACATAAGAGGAGCATGAAAAGGTGTGAAAAATATGAAGAGCATGAAACGGTCTGGAAAATACGAAGATCCCGAAAACGCGTGAAAAATATGAGGAGCAGGAAAAGGTGTGAAAATTACGCGGAGCATGAAAAGGTGTGAAAAATACAGGGGCATGAAACGGTCTGGAAAATACGAAGATCCCGAAAACGTGTGAAAAATATGAGGAGCAGGAAAAGGTGTGAAAATTACGCGGAGCATGAAAAGGTGTGAAAAATACAAGGACCATGAAAAGGTATGAAAAATACAAGGATCACGAAAATATGTGAACAACACGAGAAGCAAGAAACGCTGTGAAAAATACGAGGAGCATGAAAAGGTGCGAAAAATACGACGAGCATGAAAAAGTCTGAAAATTATGAAAAGCATGAAAAGGTCTGAAAAATATGTAGAGCATGAACAGTTCTGAAAAACACGAGGAGCCTGAAAATGTATGAAAAATACGAGGAGCATGAAAAGGTCTGAGAAATATGAGGAGCATGAAAAGGTCTGACAAATACGAGGAACATGAAAAGGTGTGAAAACTACGAGGAGCATAAAAAGGTCTGAAAAATATGAGGAGCATGATAAAGTCTGAAAAATGTGAAGAGCACGAAAAGGTGTGAAAAATAGGACGAGCACAAACAGGTGTGAAATATACGAGGAGCATGAAAAGTTGTGAAAAATACGAGGAGCATTAAAGCCATGAAAAATACGAGGAGCATGAAAAGCAGTAAAAATGTTTGGAGCATGAAAAGGTCTGAGAAAGAGGAGGAGCATAAAAAAGGTCTGATAAATACGAGGAGCATGAAAAGGTCTGAAAAAATACGAGGAGCATGAAAAGGTGTCAACAATACGAGAAGCATGAAAAGGTGTGAAAAATACGAGGAGCATGAAAAGGTCTGAAAAATATGAGGAGCATGAAAAGGTCTCAAAAACATGAAGAGACTGAAAAGTGTGAAAAATATGAAGAGCATGGAAAGGTCTGAGAAATATGAACAGCATGAAAAGGCGTGAAAAATATGAAGAGCACGAAAAGGTCTGAAAAATATGAAGAGCCTGAAAAGGTGTGAAAAATACGAGGATCAGGAAAAGGTTTGAAAAATACGAGGAGCATGAAAAGTTGTGAAAAACACGAGCATGAGGAGGTGTGGAATATACTAGGAGCATGAAAAAGTGTGAAAAATACGAGGAGCATGAAATGGTCTGAAAAATATGAGGAGCATGAAAATTCTGAAAAACAAGAAGGGCCTGAAAAGGTGTGAAAAGTATGAAGAGCATGAAAAGGACTGAAAAATATGATGAACACGAAAAGATCTGAAATATATGAGGACCACGAAAAGGTGTGAAATATACACGGATCACAAAAAGGTGTGAAAAATACGAGGAGCCCGAAACCGTGTGAAAAATAGGAGAAGCACGAAAAGGTGTGAAAAGTACGAGAAGCATGAATAGGTGTGAACAACACAAGAAGCATGAAAAGGTGTGAAAAATACAAGGAGCATGAAAAGGAGTGAAAAATACGAAGAGCATCAAAAGGTCTGAGAAATAGGATGAGCATAAAAAGGTATGAAAAATACGAGGAGCATGAAAAGGTGTGAATAATACGAGGAGCATGAAAAGGTCTGAAAAATATGAGGAGCATGAAAAGGTCTGAAAAATACGAAGAGCACGAAAGGTGTGAAAAATATGAAGAGCACGAAAACTTGTGAGAAAATCGAGGAGCATGAAAAGGTCTGAAAAATACGAGGAGCATGAAAAGGTGTGAAAAATACGAGGAGCATGAAAACGTGTCAAAAATACGAGGAGCATGAAAAGACCTGAAAAATAGGAGGAGCATAAAATGACCTGAAACATACGAGGAGCATGTAAAGTTCTGAAAAATATGAAGAGCATGAAAAGCTGTGAAAAATATGAAGAACAAGAAAATGTCTGATAAATATGAAGAGCACGAAAAGGTGAGAAAAATACGAGGAGCACGAAAAGGTGTGAAAAATACAAGGAGCATGAAAAGGTGTGAAAAATATGAGGAGCATGAAAACTTGTGAAAACTACGAGCATAAAAGGTGTGAAAAATACGAGGAGCATGAAAAGACCTGAATAATAGGAGGAGCATGAAAAGGTCTGAAAAACACGAGGAGCTGGAAAAGTTCTGAAAAATACGAGGAGCTTGAAAACGTCTGAAAAATACGAAGAGAATGAAAGTGTGTGAAAAATACAAGGAGCATGAAAAGGTGTGAAAAACACGAGGAGTATCAAAAGTCCTGAATTATACGAGGAGCATGAAAACGTGTGAAAAACACGAGGAGCCTGAAAAGGTGTGAAAAATATAAAGAGCACGAAAATGTCTGAAATATATGAAGAGCACGAATAGGTCTGAAAAATACGAGCAACACGAAAAGTTGTGAATAATATAAGGAGCATCAGAAGGTCTTAAAAATATTAGGAGCATGAAAAGGTCTGAGAAATATGAAGAGCACGAAAGGTGTGAAAAATAGGGGGAGCATGAAAAGGTGTGAAAATAGGAGCATGAAAATGTCTGAGAAATAGGAGGAGCATAAAAAGGTCTGAAAAATACGAGGAGCATGAAAAGGTGTGAAAAATTCAAGCAGCATGAAAAGATCTGAGAGATAAAAGGAGCATAAAAAGGTCTGAAAAATACACGGAGCATGAAAAGTTGTAAAAAACACGTGAAGCATGAAAGATGTGAAAAATATGAGGAGCATGAAAAGGTCTGAAAAATATGAGGAGCTAGAAAAAATCTGAAAAATATGAAGAGCCTGAAAAGGTGTGAAAAATATGAAGAGCATGAAAAGGTGTGAAAAACACGAAGAATGTGAAAAGGTGTGAAAAGTACGAAGAGCATGAAAAGGTCTGAAATATACGAGGAGCATGAAAAGGTGTGAAAAATATGAGGAGCATGAAAAGGTGTGAAAAATACGAGGAGCATGAAAAGGTGTGAAAAATTCGAGGAGCATAAAACGTTCTGAGAAATACGAAGAGCAATTAAAATCTGAGAAATACGAGGAGCATGAAAAGGTCTGAGAAATAAGAGGAGCATGGTAAAGTCTGAAAAATACAAAGAGCCCGAAAAGATGTGAAAAATAGGAGGAGCACGAAAAGGTGTGAAATATACGAGGATCATGAAAAGTTGTGAAAAAAACGAAGAGCACGAAAAGGTCTAGAAAACATGAAGAGCCTGAAAACGTGTGAAAAATATGAGGAGCATGAAAAGTCTGTAAAATATGAAGAGCACTAAAAGGTGTGAAATATACGAGGAGCACAAAAGGTCTCAAAAATACGAGGAGCATGGATAGGTGTGAAAAATACGAGGAGAATGACAAGGTGTGAAAAATACGAGGAGCATGAAAATGTGTCAAAATACGAAGAGCGTGAAAAGGTGTGACATATAAAGAGAGCTTGAAAAGGTCTGAAAAATACGAGGAGCATGAAAAGTTGTGAAAAATACGAGGAGCATGAAAAGCTGTGAGAAATACGAGGAGCATGAGAAAGTGTGAAAAATTCGAAGAGCAGGAAAAGTTGTGAAAAATACGAGGAGCATCAAAAGGTGTGAAAAGTATGAAGAGCAGGAAAAGGTGCGAAAAATACGGTTATCATGAAAAGGTGTAAAAAAATCGAAGAGCAGGAAAAGGTGTGAAAAATACGAGGAGCATGAAAAGATGTGAAAAAAACGAGGAGCACGAAAAAGGTCTGAAAAAATATGAAGAGCATGAAAAGGTCTGAAAAAATTATGAGGAGCATGAAAAGGTCTGAAAAATATGAAGAGCATGAAGAGGTCTAAAAATATGAAGAGCATAAAAGGTCTGAAAAATCATGAAGAGCAGGAAAAGTGTGAATAAAACGACGAGCATGAAAAGGTTCAAAATACGAGGAAGCATGCAAAAGGTTGAAACAATACGACGACATGAAAAGGTCGGAAAAATATGGAAGAGCAATAAAAGCTGTGAAAAATTATAAGACCACGAAAAGGTCTGAAAAATTATGAAGACGCATTGAAAAGGTGTTTGAAAAAATATGAAGAGCCACGGGTAAAAGTGTGAAAATGGGGAGGAGCCACGGAAATGGTGTGAAAAATACGAGGAGCATGAAAATGTCTGAAAAATCGAGGTGCATTGAAATGTCTAAAAAATACGAGGAGCATGATAAGGGGGTTAATACCTACGAGGAGTATGAAAATGTCTGAAAAATGTACTAGGGAGCATGAAAAGGTGTGTATAATATTGAACCAGCTTGAAAAGGTGTGAAAAATATGAAGAGCGTAAAAGGTCTGACAATATATGAAAGCGTGAAAAGTTGAAAAATACCGAGGAGAATGAAAATTGTAAAAATACGAGAAGCATGAAAGGTGTGAAATATTACAAGGAGGCATGAAAAGGAGGGGGGGGGGCGGGAGGGGGGGGCGGCGGGGGCGGGGGCGGCGGGGCTGTTCAAAAATTAAGAAGAGCGTGATAAAGGTGAAAATACGAGGAGCATGACAAGGTTGCCTTGAAAAATACGAGGAGCATGAAAAGGTGTGAAAAAATACGAGGAGCATGAAAAAGGTGTGAAAAAATTCAAAGGGCAGAACAAGGTGTGAAAAATACGAGCAGCATGAAAAGGTGTGAAAAATACGAGGAGCATGACAAGGTGTGAAATATACGAGGAGCAGGAAGAGGTGTGAAAAATACGAGGAGCATAAAAAGGTATGAAAAATTCGAAGAGCAGGAAAAGGTGTGAAAAATACGAAGAGCAGGGAAAGGTGTGAAAAATACAAGAAGCATGAAAAGGTGTGAAAAATACGAAGAGCAGGAAAAGGGGTGAAATATACCAGGAGCATGAAAACGTGTGAAAAATACGAAGGGCAGGAAATGGTGTGAAAAATACGAGGAGCGGGATAGGGTGTGAAAATTACAAGGAGCGTGAAAAGTTTTCAAAAATCCGAAGAGCGTGAAAAGGTGTGAAAAGTATGAAGAGCGTGTAAAATTCTGAAAAATACGAGGAGCATTAAAAGGTCTGAAAAATATGAAGAGCAAGAAAGGGTGTGAAAAATATGAAGAGCATGAAAAGGTCTGAAAAATATGAAGAACAAGAAAAGGTGTGAAATAATGAAGAGCATGAAAAGGTCTGAAAAATCCGAGGAGCATGAAAAATTGTGAAAAATACGAGGAGCATGAAGAGGTGTGAAAAGTATGAAGAGCAGGAAAAGGTGCGAAAAATACGATTATCATGAAAAGGTGTAAAAAAATCGAAGAGCATGAAAAGGTGTGAAAAATACGAGGAGCATGAAAAGCTGTGAAAAATACGAGGAGCATGTAAAGGTCTGAAAAATATGACTTCAATACATGAAGAGCATTAAAAGGTGTCAAAAATATCAGGAGCATATAGAGGTGTGAAAAATATGAGGAGAATGAAACTGTATGAAAAATATGCGGAGCATGAAATATTGTGAAATATACGTGAGCATGAAAAGGTGTGTAAAATATGGGGAACATGAAAATGTGTGAAAAATATGAAGAGCATGAAAGGGTATGAAAAATATGAGGAGCATGAAATGGTGTGAAAAATATGAAGAGCATGAAAAGGTTTGAAATATATAAGGAGCATGAAAAGGTGTGAAAAATATGAGGAGCATGAAACGGTCGGAAATATTCGAGAGCATGAAAGGTGTGAAAAAAAAAGCGCATGAAAAGCTGTGAAAAATATGAAGAGCATGAAAAGGTCTGAAAAATATGAAGAGCATGAAAAGCTGTGAAAAATATGAAGAGCATGAAAAGGTGTGAAAAATACAAAGAGTCTGAAAAGGTGTGAAAAACACGAAGAGCATGAAACGGTGTGAAAAATACTAAGAGCTTGAAAAGGTGTGACAAATCCGAAGAGCATGAAAATCTGTGAAAAATACGAGGAGCTTGAAAAGGTGTGACAAATACGAAGAGTTTGAAAAGTTGTGAAAAATACGAGGAGCATGAAAAAGACTGGAAAATATGAGGAGCATGAAATGGTCTGAAAAATACGAGGAGCATGAAATGTTCTGGAAAATACGAGGAGCCTGAAAAGGTCTGAAAAATACAAGGAGCATGAAAAGGTGTGAAAAATTCGAGGAGCATGAAAAGGTCTGAGAAATAAGAGGAGTATAAAAAGGTCTGAAAATTACGCGGAGCATGAAAAGGTGTAATAAACACGAGAAGCATGAAAAGGTCTGAAAAATAAGAGGAGCATGAAAAGGTCTGAAATATATGAGGAGCTAGAAAAGGTCTGAAAAATATGAAGAGCCTGAAAAGTTGTGAAAAATATGAAGACCATGAAAAGCTGTGAAAAATACGAGGAACATGAAAAGGTGTGAAAAATACGAGGAGCATGAAGAGGTGTGAAAAATACGAGGAGCAAGAAAAGCTGTAAAAAATACGAAGAGCATGAAAAGGTCTGAAAAATACGAGGAGCATGAAAAGGCGTGAAAAATACGAGGAGCATTAAAAGGTCTGAAAAATAGGAGCAGCATGAAAAGAACTTCAATATATGAAGAGCATGAAAAGGTGTCAAAAATATCAGGAGCGTGTAGAGATTTGAAAAATATGAGGAGAATGTAACTGTATGAAAAATCTGCGGAGCATGATATGGTCTGAAATATACGTGAGCATGAAAAGGTGTGTAAAATATGGGGAGCATGAAAATGTGTGAAAAATATGAAGAGCATGAAAGGGTATGAAAAATATGAGGAGCATGAAACGGTGTGAAAAATCTGAAGAGCATGAAAAGGTTTGAAATATATAAGGAGCATGAAAAGGTGTGAAAAATATGAGGAGCATGAAACGGTCAGAAATATTCGAGAGCATGAAAGGTGTGGAAAAAAAGCGCATGAAAAGCTGTGAAAAATATGAAGAGCATGAAAAGGTCTGAAAAATATGAAGAGCATGAAAAGCTGTGAAAATTATGAAGAGTCTGAAAAGGTGTGAAAAACACGAAGAGCATGAAACGGTGTGAAAAATACTAAGAGCTTGAAAAGGTGTGACAAATCCGAAGAGCATGAAAATCTGTGAAAAATACGAGGAGCTTGAAAAGGTGTGACAAATACGAAGAGTTTGAAAAGTTGTGAAAAATACGAGGAGCATGAAAAGGACTGGAAAATATGAGGAGCATGAAATGGTCTGAAAAATACGAGGAGCATGAAATGTTCTGGAAAATACGAGGAGCCTGAAAAGGTCTGAAAAATACAAGGAGCATGAAAAGGTGTGAAAAATTCCAGGAGCATGAAAAGGTTTGAGAAATAAGAGGAGTATAAAAAGGTCTGAAAATTACGCGGAGCATGAAAAAACGTCTTAAAAATTATGAGGCGCAGTGAAAAGGTCGAAAATAGAGAGCAATGAACAGGTGTCAAAAATATAAGGAGAATGAGAAAGGAGAGGAGGAGAAGAGCGAGGAAAAGTGTCAAAAATATGGAGGGGCATGTAAAGGTGTGAAAAATATGAGGAGCCTGAATCTGTAAGAAAAATATGAGGAGCATGAAACGGTGTGAAAAATATGAAGAGCATGAAAAGGTGTGAATATTATGAGGAGTATGAAAACGTCTTAAAAATACGAGGAGCATGAAAAGGTGTGAAAATTACAACGAGGAAGAATAGGTGTGGAAAATACGAGGAGCATGAAAAGATCTGAAAAATACGAAGAGCATGAAACGGTCTGAAAAATATGAGGAGTATGAAACTGAAAAATATGAGGAGCATGAAACGGTCTGAAAAAAATGAGGAGCATGAAAATTTGTGAAAAATACGAAGAGCATGAGAAGGTGTGAAAAATACGAAGAGCATAAAAAGGTCTGAAAAATACGAGGAGCATGAAAAGGTCTGAAAAATACCAGGAGCATGAAAAGTTCTAAAAATACGAGGAGCATGAAATGGTCTGAAAAGTACGAGGAGAATTAAAAGGTCTGAAAAATACGAGCAGCATTAAAAGGACTGCAATATATGAAGAGCATGAAAAGGTGTCAAAAATATGTGGAGCATGTAGAGGTGTGAAAAATATGAGGAGAATGAAACTGTATGAAAAATCTGAGGAGCATGAAACGGTCCAGAAATTCTCGAGAGCAATGAAAGGTGTGGAAAAAAGCGCATGAAAAGCTGTGAAAAAATATGAAGAGTCAGAAAAGGTCTGAAAAATATGAAACATGGAAAAGCTGTGAAAAATATGAAGAGCATGAAAAGGTGTAAAAAATACGAAGAGTCTGAAAAGGTGTGAAAAACACGAAGAGCATGAAACGGTGTGAAAAATACTAAGAGCTTGAAAAGGTGTGACAAATCCGAAGAGCATGAAAATCTGTGAAAAATACGAGGAGCTTGAAAAGGTGTGACAAATACGAAGAGTTTGAAAAGTTATGAAAAATACGAGGAGCATGAAAAGGTCTGGAAAATATGAGGAGCATGAAATGGTCTGAAAAATACGAGGAGCATGAAATGTTCTGGAAAATACGAGGAGCCTGAAAAGGTCTGAAAAATACAAGGAGCATGAAAAGGTGTGAAAAATTCAAGGAGCATGAAAAGGTTTGAGAAATAAGAGGAGTATAAAAAGGTCTGAAAATTACGCGAGCATGAAAAAAGTCTTAAAATGAGGCGCATGAAAAGGTCCTGAAAAATAATGATAGAGCATGAACAGGTAGTCAAAAAATATGAGAAATGAAAAGGTGTGACAAAAATATAAGAGCATGAAAGGTGTCAAAAATAGTGAAGGAGCATGTAAAGGTGTGAAAAAATATGAGGAGCCTGATCTGTAAGAAAAAATATGGAGGAGCATGAAACGGTGTGAAAAATTGAAGAGCATGAAAATGCCCGTGTGAATATTATGAGGACTATAGAAAACGTTCTCTAAAATATCAGGAGCAATGAAAAGGTGTTGAAATTACAAACGAGGAAGAATAAGGTGTGGAAACACGAGGAGCATGAAAAAAGATCTGAATAAATACGAAGGCAGACACGGTCCTGAAAAAATATGAAGGAGTATGAAACTGAAAATATAAGGAGCTGACCGGTCTGAAGAAAATGAGGAGCATGAAAATATGTGAAAAAATACGAAGAGCATGAGAAGGTGTGAAAAATAAACGACATCATGAAAAGGTTGAGGAAGATATGGAGCATGAAAAGGTCTGAGAAAATACCAGGAGCATGAAGAAGGTCTAATACGAGGGCATGAAATGGTCCAGAAGTACGAGGAGCATTAAAAGGTCTGAAAAATACGAGCAGCATGAAAAGGTCTGCAATATATGAAGAGCATGAAAAGATGTCAAAAATATGTGGAGCATATAGAGGTGTGAAAAATACGAGGAGAATGAAACTGTATGAAAAATCTGAGGAGCATGAAATGGTGTGAAATATATGAGGAGCATGAAAAGGTGTGTAAAATACGAAGAGCATGAAAAGGTGTGAAAAAAATATGAAGAACAGAAAGGCAAGGTATGAAAAATATGAGGCACCATGAAATGGTGAAAAGATTGAAGAGATGAAAAAAGGTTATTGAAATATATAGGGACATGAAAAGGTGTGAAAAATATGAGGAGCATGAAACCGTCAGAAATATTCGAGAGCATGAAAGGTGTGAAAAAAAAGCGCATGAAAAGCTGTGAAAAATATGAAGAGCATGAAAAGGTCTGAAAAATATGAAGAGCATGAAAGGCTGTGAAAAATATGAAGAGCATGAAAAGGTGTGAAAAATACGAAGAGTCTGAAAAGGTGTGAAAAACACGAAGAGCATGAAACGGTGTGAAAAATACTAAGAGCTTGAAAAGGTGTGACAAATCCGAAGAGCATGAAAATCTGTGAAAAATACGAGGAGCTTGAAAAGGTGTGAATAATACGAAGAGTTTGAAAAGTTGTGAAAAATACGAGGAGCATGAAAAGGACTGGAAAATATGAGGAGCATGAAATGGTCTGAAAAATACGAGGAGCATGAAATATTCTGGAAAATACGAGGAGCCTGAAAAGGTCTGAAAAATACAAGGAGCATGAAAAGGTGTGAAAAATTCGAGGAGCATGAAAAGGTCTGAGAAATTAGAGGAGTATAAAAAGGTCTGAAAATTACGCGGAGCATGAAAAGGTGTAATAAACACGAGAAGCATGAAAAGGTCTGAAAAATAAGAGGAGCATGAAAAGGTCTGAAATATATGAGGAGCTAGAAAAGGTCTGAAAAATATGAAGAGCATGAAAAGTTGTGAAAAATATGAAGACCATGAAAAGCTGTGAAAAATACGAGGAACATGAAAAGGTGTGAAAAATTACGAGGAGCATGAGAGGGTGTGAAATACGGAGGAGCAAGAAAGGTGTAAAAATCGCAGAGCATGAAAAGGATCTGAAAAATACGAGAGGCATTGAAAAAGGCGTAAAATACGAGGAGCATTAAAAGGTCTGAAAATTAGGAGCAGGCATGAAAAGACTTCAATATATGAAGAGCAGAAAAGGTGTCAAAAATACGGAGCGTTGATAGAGATTTGAAAAAATTGAGGAGAATGTAACTGTATGAAAATCTGCGGAGCATGAATGGTCTAAATATACTGTGGCATAAGGTGGTATAAAATATGGGGAGCGAAAATGTGTGAAAAATCTGAAGAGCATGAAAAGGTTTGAAATATATAAGGAGCATGAAAAGGTGTGAAAAATATGAGGAGCATGAAACGGTCAGAAATATTCGAGAGCATGAAAGGTGTGGAAAAAAAGCGCATGAAAAGCTGTGAAAAATATGAAGAGCATGAAAAGGTCTGAAAAATATGAAGAGCATGAAAAGCTGTGAAAATTATGAAGAGCATGAAAAGGTGTGAAAAACACGAAGAGCATGAAACGGTGTGAAAAATACTAAGAGCTTGAAAAGGTGTGACAAATCCGAAGAGCATGAAAATCTGTGAAAAATACGAGGAGCTTGAAAAGGTGTGACAAATACGAAGAGTTTGAAAAGTTGTGAAAAATACGAGGAGCATGAAAAAGACTGGAAAATATGAGGAGCATGAAATGGTCTGAAAAATACGAGGAGCATGAAATGTTCTGGAAAATACGAGGAGCCTGAAAAGGTCTGAAAAATACAAGGAGCATGAAAAGGTGTGAAAAATTCCAGGAGCATGAAAAGGTTTGAGAAATAAGAGGAGCATAAAAAGGTCTGAAAATTACGCGGAGCATGAAAAGGTGTAATAAACACGAGAAGCATGAAAAGGTCTGAAAAATAAGAGGAGCATGAAAAGGTCTGAAATATATGAGGAGCTAGAAAAGGTCTGAAAAATATGAAGAGCCTGAAAAGTTGTGAAAAATATGAAGACCATGAAAAGCTGTGAAAAATACGAGGAACATGAAAAGGTGTGAAAAATCCGAGGAGCATGAAGAGGTGTGAAAAATACGAGGAGCAAGAAAAGGTGTGAAAAATACGAAGAGCATGAAAAGGTCTGAAAAATACAAGGAGCATGAAAATTCGTGAAAAATGCGAGGAGCATTAAAAGGTCTGAAAAATAGGAGCAGCATGAAAAGAACTTCAATATATGAAGAGCATGAAAAGGTGTCAAAAATATCAGGAGCGGGTAGAGATTTGAAAAATATGAGGAGAATGTAACTGTATGAAAAATCTGCGGAGCATGATATGGTCTGAAATATACGTGAGCATGAAAAGGTGTGTAAACTATGGGGAACATGAAAATGTGTGAAAAATATGAAGAGCATGAAAGGGTATGAAAAATATGAGGAGCATGAAACGGTGTGAAAAATATGAAGAGCATGAAAAGGTTTGAAATATATAAGGAGCATGAAAAGGTGTGAAAAATATGAGGAGCATGAAACCGTCAGAAATATTCGAGAGCATGAAAGGTGTGAAAAAAAAGCGCATGAAAAGCTGTGAAAAATATGAAGAGCATGAAAAGGTCTGAAAAATATGAAGAGCATGAAAGGCTGTGAAAAATATGAAGAGCATGAAAAGGTGTGAAAAATACGAAGAGTCTGAAAAGGTGTGAAAAACACGAAGAGCATGAAACGGTGTGAAAATTTCATGCTCTTCCTATTTTTCACACCTTTAAATGCTCCTCATATTTTTGACACCTTTTCATGCTCTTCCTATTTTTTACACCGTTTCATGCTTCTCATATTTTTCATACAGATTCATGCTCTTCCTATTTTTCACACCTTTAAATGCTCCTCATATTTTTGACACCTTTTCATGCTCTTCCTATTTTTCACACCGTTTCATGCTCCTCATTTTCATACAGATTCATGCTCTTCCTATTTTTCATACCTTTATATGCTCCTCATATTTTTGACACCTTTTCATGCTCTTCCTATTTTTCACACCGTTTCATGCTCCTCATTTTCATACAGATTCATGCTCTTCCTATTTTTCATACCTTTATATGCTCCTCATATTTTTCACACCTTTTCATGCTCTTCATATTTTTCACACCTTTTCATGCCCCTCGTGTATTTCAGACCATTTCATGCTCCTTGTATTTTTCAGACCCTTTCTTGCTCCTCGTATATTTCAGATCTTTTCATGCCTCTCGTATTTTTAAAACCTTTTCATGCTCCTCGTATTTTTCAGACCCTTTAATGATCCTCGTATTTTTCAGACCTTTTCATGCTCCTCGTATTTTTCACACCTTTTCATGCTCCTTGTATTTTTCACAACTTTTCATGCTGTTTGTATTTGTCACACCTTTTCAAGCTCTTCGTTTTTTTCGGACCTTTTCATGCTCTTCATGTTTTTCACACCTTTTCAGGCTGTTCTTATTTTTCACACATTTTCATGCTCTTCGTGTTTTTCACACCTTTTCATGCTCTCGTATTTTTCAGACCTTTTCAAACTCCTCATATTTTTCACACCGTTTCATCCTCCTCATATTTTTCATACAGATTCATGCTCCTCATATTTTTCACACCTTTACATGTTCCTCATATTTTTGAAACCTTTTATGCTTTTCCTATTTTACACACCTTTTCATTCTCTCATATTTTTGACACCTTTTCATGCTCCACATATTTTTCAGACCTTTTCATGCTCCTCGTATTTTTAAGACGTTTTCATACTCCTCATAATTTTCACACCTTTTCATGCTCTTCATATTTTTCACACCGTTTCATGCTCCTCATATTTTTCATACACATTTTGAACCTCATATTTTTCACACCTTTACATGCTCCTCACATTTTTTGACACCTTTTCATGCTCTTCATATTTTTCACACCTTTTCATTCTCCTCATATTTTTGACACCTGTTCATGCTCTACATATTTTTCAGACCTTTTCATGCGCCTCGTATTTTTAAGACGTTTTCATGCTCCTCGTATTTTTCAAACCTTTTCATGCTCCTCGTACTTTTCACACTTTTCCATGCTATTCATATTTTTCACACCTTTTCATGCTCCTCGTGTTTTACAACTTTTCATGCTCCTCGTATTTTTCACCTTTCATGCTCTTTGTATTTGTCACACCTTTTCATGCTCTTCTTATTTTCCACACTTTTACATGCTCTGCATGTTTTTCACACCTTTTCATGCTCTTCTTATTTTTCACATTTTTTCATGCTTTTCATGTTTTTCACACCTTTTCATGATCTTCATATTTTTCAGACCTTTTCATGCTTTTTATATTTTTCACACCTTTTCATGCTCTCGTATTTCTCAGACATTTTAATGCTCCACGTACTTTTCACACCTTTTCATCCTCCTCTAATTTTTCATACAGTTTCATGCTCCTCATATTTTTCAGACCTTTACATGCTTCTCATATTTTCGACCCTTTTAATGCTCCTCATATTTTTGACACCTTATCATGCTCGTCATATTTTTCAGACCTTTTCATGCTTTTGACAATTTTCACACCTTTTCCTGCTCTTCGTATTTTTCACACCATTTCCCGCTCTTCGTATTTTTCACACGTTTTCATGCTCCTTATATTTTTGACACCTTTTCATGCTCTTCATATTTTTCAGACCTTTTCATGCTCCTCATATATTTCACACCTTTTCATGCTCCTCCTATTTTGCAGGCCTTTTCATGCTCCTCCTATTTTTCAGACCTTTAAATGTTCCTCTTAATTTTCAGAACTTTTCATGCTCCTCATTTTTTCATACCATTTCATGCTCCTCTTATTTTTCACACCATTTCATGCTCCTCATATTTTTCATACCCTTTCATGCTCCTCGTATTTTTCAGACCTTTAAATCCTCTTCATATTTTTCACACCTTTACATGCTTCTCATATTTTTGACACCTTTTCATACTCTTCATGTTTTTCAGACTTTTTCATGCTCCTTGTATTTTTCAGACATTTTCATGCTCTTCATATTTTTCACACCGTTTCATGCTCCTCATATTTTTTATACAAATTCATGCTCCTCTTATTTTTCAACCTTTACATGCTACTCATAATTTAGACACCTTTTCATGCTCTTCCTATTTTTTACACCGTTTCATGCTCCTCATATTTTTTATACAAATTCATGCTCCTCTTATTTTTCAACCTTTACATGCTACTTGTATTTCTCACACCTTTTCGTGCTCCTTGTATTTTTCACACCTTTTCGTGTTCCTCATATTTTTCAGATCTTTTAATGCTCTTCATATTTTTCACACCTCTTCGTGTTCTTCATATTTTTCAGAACTTTTCAAGCTCTTCATATTTTTCACACTTTTCAGGCTCTTCATGTTTTTCAGACCTTTTCATGCTCCTCGTATTTTTCACACTTTTTCATGCTCCTCTTATTTTTCAGACCTTTTTATGCTCCTCCAATTTCTCAGACCTTTTCATGCTCCTCGCATTTTTCACTCCTTTTCATGCTCCTCGAATTTTTATGCCTTTTCATGCTCTTCATATTTTCCACACCTTTTCGTGCTCTTCATATTTTTCAGAGCTGTTCAGGCTCTTCATAGTTTTCAGACCGATTCATGCTCCTCTAATTTTTCACACCTTTTCATGCTCCTCATATTATTCACACCTTTTCATGCTCCTCATATTTTTGACACCTTTTCATGCTCCTCGTATTTGTCACACCTTTTCATGCTCCTCGTATTTTTCACACCTTTTCTTTCTCCTCCTATTTGTCACACCTTTTTGTGCTCTTCATACTTTTCAGACATTTTCTTGTTCTTCATATTTTTCACACCTTTTCAGGCTCTTCATATTTTTCAGACCTTTTCATGCTCCTCATATTTTTCAGACCTTTTTATGCTCCTCCTATTTTTCAGGTCTTTTCATGCTCCTCGTATTTTTGACACGTTTTCATGCTCCTCATATTTTCACACCTTTACATGATCCTCGTGTTTTTCACACCTTCTCATGCTCTTCGTATTTTTCACACCTTTTCGTTCTCCTCCTATTTTTCACACCTTTTCGTGCTCTTCATTCTTTTCAGACATTTTCTTGTTCTTCATATTTTTCACCCCTTTTCAGGCTCTTCATATTTTTCAGACCTTTTCATGCTCCTCGTATTTTTCAGACCTTTTTATGCTCCTCCTATTTTTCAGGTCTTTTCATGCTCCTCGTATTTTTGGCACATTTTCATGCTCCTCGTATTTTTCACACCTTTACATGCTCTTCGTATTTGTCTCACCTTTTCATGCTCTTCTTATTTTCCACACTTTTTCATGCTCTGCATGTTTTTCACACCTTTTCATGCTCTTCTTATTTTTCACATTTTTTCATGCTCTTCATATTTTTCACACCTTTTCGTGCTCTTCATATTTTTCAGAGCTTTTCGGGCTCTTCATATTTTTCCGACCGATTCATGCTCCTCTAATTTTTCACACTTTTTCATGCTCCTCATATTATTCAGACCTTTTCAAAGTGCTCCTCGTATTGTCACAGCCTTTTTCATGCTCTTGCGTATTTTTCACAACCTTTTCGTTCTCTCCTATTATTTCAGCACCTTTGTCGTGCATCTTCATACTTTTCAGACATTTTCTTGCTCTTCATATTTTTCACACCTTTTCAGGCTCTTCATATTTTTCAGGCCTTTTCATGCTCCTCGTATTTTTCAGACCTTTTTATGCTCCTCCTATTTTTCAGGTCTTTTCATGCTCCTCGTATTTTTGACACATTTTCATGCTCCTCGTATTTTTCACACCTTTACATGATCCTCGTGTTTTTCACACCTTCTCATGCTCTTCGTATTTTTCACACCTTTTCGTTCTCCTCCTATTTTTCACACCTTTTCGTGCTCTTCATTCTTTTCAGACATTTTCTTGTTCTTCATATTTTTCACACCTTTTCAGGCTCTTCATATTTTTCAGACCTTTTCATGCTCCTCGTATTTTTCAGACCTTTTTATGCTCCTCCTATTTTTCAGGTCTTTTCATGCTCCTCGTATTTTTGGCACAATTTCATGCTCCTCGTATTTTTCACACCTTTACATGCTCTTCGTATTTGTCTCACCTTTTCATGCTCTTCTTATTTTCCACACTTTTACATGCTCTGCATGTTTTTCACACCTTTTCATGCTCTTCTTATTTTTCACATTTTTTCATGCTCTTCATATTTTTCACACCTTTTCGTGCTCTTCATATTTTTCAGAGCTTTTCGGGCTCTTCATATTTTTCAGACCGATTCATGCTCCTCTAATTTTTCACACTTTTTCATGCTCCTCATATTCTTCAGACCTTTTCATGCTCCTCGTATTTTTCACACCTTTTCATGCTCTTCGTATTTTTCACACCTTTTCGTTCTCCTCCTATTTTTCACACCTTTTCGTGCTCTTCATACTTTTCAGACATTTTCTTGTTCTTCATATTTTTCACACCTTTTCAGGCTCTTCATATTTTTCAGACCTTTTCATGCTCCTCGTATTTTTCAGACCTTTACATGCTCCTCCTATTTTTCAGGTCTTTTCATGCTCCTCGTATTTTTGACACATTTTCATGCTCCTCGTATTTTTCACACCTTTACATGATCCTCGTGTTTTTCACACCTTCTCATGCTCTTCGTATTTTTCACAACTTTTCATGCTCCTCGTATATGTCACACCATTTCATGCTCCGCAGACTTTCATACACTTTCATTCTCCTCATATTTTTCCCACCTCTACACACTCCCTGATATTTTGACATAACGCTTTTCTTGCTCCATATTTTTCAAGATCTTTTCATGCTCCTCGTTACTTTTTAAGACGTTTTCAATACTGCCTCATAATTTTCAACCTTTCATGCTCTTGCCTATTTGTCAGCACCGTTTCATGCTCCTCATATTTTCAATCAGTTCATGGCTCCTCATATTTTTCACACCTTTACATGCTCCTCATACTTTTTCACACCTTTGTCATGGCTCTTTCTTGTTCATATTTTTCACAACTTTTTCATGCTCTGTCTTATTTTTCACATTTTTCATGCTCTTCATTTTTCACACCTTTTCATGGCTCTTCATATTATTCTTCAGCACCTTTACATGCTTCTTATATTTTTCACAGCTTTTCATGCTCTGGTATTTTTCAGACATTTTAATGCGCCTCATACTTTTCACACCTTTTCATGCTCCTAGTATTTTTCACACCTTTTCTTGCTCCTGGTATTTTTCACAACTTTTCATGCTCTTCGTATTTTACCCATCTTTTCATGCTCTTTGAATTTTTCATAACTTTTCATGCTCTTGATATTCCTCAGACCTTTTCATGCTCTTGATATTTTTCAACCTTTTCATGCCCTTCGTGTTTTTCACATCTTTCATGCTCTTGATATTTTTCACACCTTTCCAAGCGCTTCATATTTTTCACACCGTTTCATCCTCCTCTAACTTTTCATACAGTTTCATGCTTCTCATATTTTTCACACCTTTACATGCTTCTCATATTTTCGACACCTTTTAATGCTCCTCATATTTTTTACACCTTATCATGCTCTTCATATTTTCAGACCTTTTCATGCTTTTGATAATTTTCACACCTTTTCCTGCTCTTCGTATTTTTCACACCTTTTCCTGCTCTTCGTATATTTCACACCTTTTCATGCTTCTCATATTTTTCAGAGCTTTTCATGCTCCTCGTATTTTTCAGACCTTTAAATGCTCCTCTTAATTTTCAGATCTTTTCATGCTCGTCATTTTTTCACACCATTTCATGCTCCTCTTATTTTTCACACCATTTCATTCTCCTCATATTTTTCATACACTTTCATGCTCTTCATATTTTTCACACATTTTCATGCTCCTCGTATTTTACACACCTTTTCATGCTCCTCAGATACTTCACACCTTTTCACGTTCCTAGTATTTTTCACACCTTTTAATGCTCCTCGTTTTTTCAGACCATTACATGCTCCTTGTATTTTTCACACCTTTTCTTGCTCCTCGTATTTTTCACACCTTTTCATGCTCCTCGTATATTTCAGACCTTTTCCTGCTTCTCGCATTTTGCAGACCTTTTCATGCTCTTCGTATTTTTCCAACGCTTTCATGCTCTTCGTGTTTTTCACACCGTTTCCTGCTCTTCGTATTTTTCAGGCCGTTTCATGCTCTAGATATTTTTCACACCTTTTCATGCTGTTCCTGGTTTTCACACCTTTTCATGCTCTTCGTATATTTCCCACCGGTTCATGCTCGTCATATTTTTCACACCTTTTCATGCTCTTCACTTTTTTCACACCATTTCATGCTCCACATATTTTTGACAATTTTTCATGCCCTTCATATTTTTCAGACAGTTTCCTGCTCCTCATATTTTTCAGACCGTTTCATGCTCTTGATATTTTTCACACCTTTCCATGGTCTTCATATTTTTCACAACTTTTCATGCTCCTCATATTTTTGAAATCTTTTGAAGCTCTTCATATTTTTCACACCTTTTCATGCTCCTCATATTTTTGACACCTTTTAATGTTCTTCATGTTTTTCAGACCTTTTCATGCTCCTCATATTTTTGACACCTTTTCATGCTCTTGACATTTCTCACAAGGTTTCATGCTCCTCATATTTTTGACACCTTTTCATGCTCTTCCTATTTTTCACACCGTTTCATGTTCCTCATATTTTTCATACAGATTCATGCTCTTCCTATTTTTCACACCTTTAAATGCTCCTCATATTTTTGACACCTTTTCATGCTCTTCATATTTTTCACACCTTTCATGCTCCTCATATTTTTGACACCTTTACATGTTCTTCATATTTTCAGACCTTTTCATGCCCCTCGTGTATTTCAGACCATTTCATGCTCCTCGTATTTTTCAGACCCTTTCATGCTCCTCGTATATTTCAGATCTTTTCATGCTCCTCGTATTTTTCAGACCTTTTCATGCTCCTCATATTTTTCACACCTTTTCATGCTCCTCGTATTTTTCACAACTTTTTATGCTGTTTGTATTTGTCACACCTTTTCAAGCTCTTCGTATTTTTCGGACCTTTTCATGCTCTTTGTGTTTTTCACACCTTTTCAGGCTGTTCTTATTTTTCATACATTTTCATGCTCTTCGAGTTTTTCACACCTTTTCATGCTCTTGTATTTTTCAGACCTTTTCAAGCTCCTCATATATTTCACACCTTTTCATGTTATACATATTTTTCACCCCGATTCTTCCTCCTCATATTTTTCATACAGATTCATGCTCCTCATATTTTTCACACCTTTACATGTTCCTCTTATTTTTGACACCTTTTCATGCTCTTCATATTTTACACACCTTTTCATTCTCCTCATATTTTTGACACCTTTTCAAGCTCAACATATTTTTCAGACCTTTTCATGCTCCTCGTATTGTTAAGACGTTTTCATACTCCTCATAATTTTCACATCTTTTCATGCTCTTCATATTTTTCAGACCTTCTCATGCTCTTGATATTATTGACACCTTTGCATGCCCTTCGTGTTTTTCACACTTTTCATGCTCTTCATATTTTTTACACCTTTTCATGCTCCTCATATTTTTCACACCGTTTCATGCTCTTCATATTTTTCAGACTTTTTCATGCTCTTGATATTTTTCACACCTTTGCATGCCCTTCGTGTTTTTCACACATTTAATGCTCTTCATATTTTTCACACCTTTTCATGCTCTTCATATTTTTCACACCATTTCATGCTCCTCATATTTTTTATACAAATTCATGCTCCTCTTATTTTCAACCTTTACATGCCACTCATATTTTTGACACCGTTTCATGCTCTTCATATTTTGACACCTTTTCATGCTCCCCATATTTTTGACACTTTTTCATGCTCTACATATTTTTCAGACCTTTTCAAGCTCGTCGTATTTTTCAGACGTCTTCATGCTCCTCGTATTTTTCAGACATTTTCATGCTCCTCGTATTTTTCACACCTTTTCATGCTCCTCGTTTTTTCAGACCATTTCATGCTCCTCGTATTGTTCACACCTTTTCATGCTCCTCATATTTTTCACACCTTTTCATGCTCCTCGTATATTTCAGACCTTTTCATGCTTCTCGTATCTTGCAGACCTTTTCATGCTCTTCGTATTTTTCAAACCTCTGCATGCTCTTTGGGTTTTTCACACCTTTTCCTGCTCTTCGAATTTTTCAGGCCGTTTCATGCTCTTGATATTTTTCACACCTTTTCATGCTCTTCGTGTTTTTCACACCTTTTCATGCTCTTCGTATATTTCCCACTGTTTCATTCTCGTCATATTTTTCACACCTTTTCATGCTCTTCACTTTTTTCACACCATTTCATGCTCCACATATTTTTGACAGTTTTTCATGCCCCTATATTTTTCAGACAGTTTCCTGCTCCTCATGTTTTTCAGACCGTTTCATCCTCTCGATATTTTTCACACCTTTTCATGTTCTTCATATTTTTCACAACTTTTCATGCTACTCATATTTTTGAAATTTTTTGAAGCTCTTCATATTTTTCACACCTTTTCATGCTCCGCATATTTATCACACCTTTTCATGCTCCACATATTTTTGACACCTTTTAATGTTCTTCATGTTTTTCAGACTGTTTTCATGCTCCTCATATTTTTGACACCTTTTCATGCTCCTCACATTTTTCACAACC
Organism: Cervus canadensis; assembly: GCF_019320065.1. Classification (NCBI taxonomy): domain Eukaryota; kingdom Metazoa; phylum Chordata; class Mammalia; order Artiodactyla; family Cervidae; genus Cervus; species Cervus canadensis. The sequence goes on along the minus strand of NC_057399.1, from coordinate 67,022,328 downwards.
GTTTCATGCTCCTCATATTTTTGAACGACCTTTTTCATCTCTTAATATTTTCACACGTTTATGCTCCATATTTTCATACAGATCATGCTTCTTCCTATTTTTCACACCCTTTTAAAATGCCTCCTCATATTTTTGCCACCTTTTCATGCTCTTCATATTTTTCACTCCTTTTCATGCTCCTCATATTTATGACACCTTTTCATGCTCTTGATATTTTTCACACCTTTCCAAGCGCTTCATATTTTTCACACCGTTTCATCCTCCTCTAATTTTTCATACAGTTTCATGCTTCTCATATTTTTCACACCTTTACATGCTTCTCATATTTTCGAGACCTTTTAATGCTCCTCATATTTTTTACACCTTATCATGCTCTTCATATTTTCAGACCTTTTCATGCTTTTGATAATTTTCACACCTTTTCCTGCTCTTCGTATTTTTCACACCTTTTCCTGCTCTTCGTATATTTCACACCTTTTCATGCTTCTCATATTTTTCAGAGCTTTTCATGCTCCTCCTATTTTGCAGGCCTTTTCATGCTCCTCCTATTTTTCAGACATTTTCATGCTCCTCCTGTTTTTCAGGCCTTTTCATGCTCCTCGTAATTTTCACACCTTTTCATGCTCCTCGTATTTTTCACACCTTTTCATGCTCCTCATATTTTTCACTCCGTTTCATGCTCCTCATAAGTTTCAAACAATTTCACGCCCCAAATATTTTTGACACCTTTTCATGCTCTTCTTATTTTTCATACCTTTTCATGTTCCTCATATTTTTCACACCTTTCCATGCTCCTCGTGTTTTTCAAATCTTTTCATACTCCTTGTATTTTTCATACCGTTTCAAGCTTCTCATTTTTTTCACACCATTTCATGCTCTTCATATTTTTCACACCGTTTCATTCTCCTCATATTTTCCACACCGTTTCATGCTCCTCATATATTTGACAGCTTGTCATGCTCGTCATATTTTTGACACCTTTTCATGCTCTACATATTTTTCAGATCTTTTTATGCTCCTCGTATTTTTTAGACCTTTTCCTGCCCCTCGTTTTTTTCAGACCTTTTCATGCTCCTCATATTTTTGAGACCTTTTCATGCTCCTCGTATTTCTGAGACCTTTTCATGCCCCTCGTTTTTTTCAGACCTTTTCATGCTCCTCGTACTTTTCAGACATTTTTATGCTCCTCGTATATTTGAGCCCTATTAATGCTCCTCGTATTTTTGAGACGTTTTCATGGTCTTCATATTTTTCACACCGTTTCATGCTCCTCATATTTTTCATACAGTTTCATGCTCCTCATATTTTTCACACCTTTTGGTGCTCCTCATATTTTTCACACCTTTTCATGCTCTTCTTATTTTTCAGACCTTTTCATGCTCCTTGTATTTTTCACAATTTTTCATGCTCTTTGTGTTTTCACACCTTTTCAGGCTCTTCGTATTTTTCACACCATTTCATGATCTTCGTATTTTTCACACCTTTTCATGCTCTTGATATTTTTCTCAGCTTTTCATGCTCTTCGTATATTTCAAACCGTTTCATTCTCCTCCTATTTTTGGCAGCTTTTCATGCTCCTCATATTTTTCAGACCGTTTCATGCTCATCATATTTTTGAGGCCGTTTCATGTGCCTCATATTTTTCACACCTTTTAATGCTCCTCATATTTTTCACACCTTTTCATGCTCTTCATATATTTCACACCTTTTCATGCTCCTCGTATTTTTCAGACACTTCCATGCCCGTTCTATTTTTCAGACCTTTTCATGCTCCTCATATTTTTGATACCTTTTCATGCTCCTCATATTTTTCAGACATTTTCATGCTCCATATGAGGGGCAGGAAACTGTCTGAAAAATATGAGGGGCATGAAAAACTGTTAAAAATATGGGCAGCAGGAAATGGTGTGAAAAAAGTGAAGAGCATGAAAAGGTGTGAAAAATATGACGAGCATGAAACGGTGGGAAATATACGAAGAGCATGAAAAGGTGTGAAAAACACGAAGAGCATGAAAAGGTGTGAAAAATATGAAGAGCTTCAAAAGATTTCAAAAATATGAGGAGAATGAAAAGTTGTGAAAAATATGAAGACCATGAAAAGGTGTGAAAAATATCAAGAGCATGAAACGGTCTGAAAAATATGAGGAGCAGGAAACTGTCTGAAAAATATGAGGGGCATGAAAAACTGTTAAAAATATGTGCAGCAGGAAATGGTGTGAAAAAAGTGAAGAACATGAAAAGGTGTGAAAAATATGACGAGCATGAAACGGTGGGAAATATACGAAGAGCATGAAAAGGTGTGAAGAAACGAAGGCATGAACAGGTGTGAAAAATATGAGGAGCTGAAATGGGTGAAAATTCGAAGAGCAGGAAAAGGTGTGAAACACGAAGAGCAATGATGAAAGGTTGCAATACGAGAACATGAAAAGGTCTGAAATATTCGAGGAGCATGAGAGGTGTGAAAAATACGAGGAACATGAATTGGTTAAAAACGAGGAGCATGAAAAGATGTGAAAAATACGAGGAACATGAAAAGGTGTGAAAAATATGAGGAGCATGAAAAGGTGTGAAAAATATGAAAAGCTTCAAAAGATTTCAAAAATATAAGGAGCATGAAAAGTTGTAAAAAATATGAAGACCATGAAAAGGTGTGAAAAATATCAAGAGCACGAAAATGTCTGAAATATATGAAGAGCATGAATAGGTCTGAAAAATACGAGCAACACGAAAAGGTGTGAATAATACAAGGAGCATCAGAAGGTCTTAAAAATATTAGGAGCATGAAAAGGTCTGAGAAATATGAAGAGCACGAAAGGTATGAAAAATAGGGGGAGCATGAAAAGGTGTGAAAATAGGAGCATGAAAATGTCTGAGAAATAGGAGGAGCATAAAAAGGTCTGAAAAATACGAGGAGCATGAAAAGGTGTGAAAAATTCAAGCAGCATGAAAAGATCTGAGAGATAAAAGGAGCATAAAAAGGTCTGAAAAATACACGGAGCATGAAAAGTTGTAAAAAACACGTGAAGCATGAAAAGGTGTGAAAAATATGAGGAGCATGAAAAGGTCTGAAAAATATGAGGAGCTAGAAAAAATCTGAAAAATATGAAGAGCCTGAAAAGGTGTGAAAAATATGAAGAGCATGAAAAGGTGTGAAAAACACGAAGAATGTGAAAAGGTGTGAAAAGTACGAAGAGCATGAAAAGGTCTGAAATATACGAGGAGCATGAAAAGGTGTGAAAAATATGAGGAGCATGAAAAGGTGTGAAAAATACAAGGAGCATGAAAAGGTGTGAAAAACACGAGGAGTATCAAAAGTCCTGAATTATACGAGGAGCATGAAAACGTGTGAAAAACACGAGGAGCCTGAAAAGGTGTGAAAAATATAAAGAGCATGAAAATGTCTGAAATATATGAAGAGCACGAATAGGTCTGAAAAATACGAGCAACACGAAAAGGTGTGAATAATACAAGGAGCATCAGAAGGTCTTAAAAATATTAGGAGCATGAAAAGGTCTGAGAAATATGAAGAGCACGAAAGGTGTGAAAATAGGGGGAGCATGAAAAGGTGTGAAAATAGGAGCATGAAAATGTCTGAGAAATAGGAGGAGCATAAAAAGGTCTGAAAAATACGAGGAGCATGAAAAGGTGTGAAAATTCGAGGACGCAATGAAAAGATCTGAGACGATAACAAAGGAGCAATAAAAAGGTCTGAAAATACACGGGATGAAAGGTTGTAAAAAACACGTTTTTGAAGCAGAAAGATGTGAAAATATGAGGAGCATGAAAAGGTCTGAAAAATATGAGGAGCTAGAAAAAATCTGAAAAATATGAAGAGCCTGAAAAGGTGTGAAAAATATGAAGAGCATGAAAAGGTGTGAAAAACACGAAGAATGTGAAAAGGTGTGAAAAGTACGAAGAGCATGAAAAGGTCTGAAATATACGAGGAGCATGAAAAGGTGTGAAAAATATGAGGAGCATGAAAAGGTGTGAAAAATACGAGGAGCATGAAAAGGTGTGAAAATTCCGAGCAGCATGAAAAGGACTGAAAAATACGAGGAGCAAAAAAGGGTGAAAAATACGAAGAGCATGAAACGTGTGATAAATAAATGGAGCATGAAAACGTCTGAAAAGCACGAGGAGCATTAAAAGGTCTGAAAAATACGAGCAGCATGAAAAGGCCTGCAATATATGAAGAGCATGAAAAGATGTCAAAAATATGTGGAGCATGTAGAGGTGTGAAAAATACGAGGAGAATGAAACTGTATGAAAAATCTGAGGAGCATGAAATGGTGTGAAATATATGAGGAGCATGAAAAGGTGTGTAAAATACGAGAAGCATGAAAATGTGTGAAAAATATGAAGAGCATGAAAGTGTATGAAAAATATGAGGAGAATGAAATGGTGTGAAAAATAAGAGGAGCATGAAATGGTGTGAAAAAATGACGAGCATGAAAAGATCTGAAAATTAAGAGGAGCATTTAAAGGTCTGAAAAATACGAGGAGCATGAAAAGCTCTAAAACATACGAGGAGCATGAAAAGGTGTGAAATATACGAGGAGCATGAAAAGGTCTGAAAAATATGAAGAGCATGAAAAGGTGTCAAAAATATAAGGAGCATGAAAAGGTGTGAAAAATTCGAAGAGCAAGAAAAGGTGTGAAAATTACGAAGAGCAGGAAAAGGTGTGAAAATTATCAAAAGCATGAAAAGGTCTGAAAAATATGAAGAGCATGATAAGGTGTCAAAATATGAGGAGTATTAAAAGGTGTCGAAAATATGAGAAGCATGTAAAGGTGTGAAAAATATGAGGAGCATGAAACTGTATGAAAAATTAGAGGAGGATGAAACGGTGTGAAAAATATGAAGAGAATGAAAAGGTGTGAAAAATATGAGGAGCATGAAACACTCTGAAAAACACGAGATCATGAAATGGAGTGAAAAACACGAAGAGCATGGAAAGCTGTGAAAAATATCAAGAGCTTGAAAACGTCTGAAAAATATGAGGGGCATGAAAAAGTGTCAAAAATATGAAGAGCAATGAAAAGGTGTGAAAAATACGAAGAGCCTGAAAAGCTGTGAAAAACATGAAGAGCATGAAAAGGTGTGAAAAATACGAAGAGGTTGAAAAGGAGGGACAAATATGAAGAGATGTTAAATGTTTGAAAATGGAGGAGCATGAAAAGGGTGAATTGCAGGAGAATGAAAGGTGTGAAAGTAGAGGAGCATTAAATGTCTAAAATACGAGAGCATGAAAAGGTGTGAAAAACACGAAAGAGGCGTGAATAAGCTGTGAAAATATAAAAGCATGAAAAGGTGTGAAAAATATGAAGAGCATGAAAAAATGTGAAAAATAAGAAGAGTATGAAAAGGTGTGAAAAACATGCAGAGCATGTAAAAGTGTGGAAAATAAGAAGAGCATGAAAAGGTGTGACAAATACGAAGAGCATGAAAAGTTGTGAAAAATACCAGGAGCATGAACAGTTGTGAAAAATACGAGGACATGAAAAGGTGTGAAAAATATGAATAGCATGAAAAAGTGTGAAAAGAACGAGGAGCATGAAAAGGTCGAAAATTGGAGGAACATGAAAACGTCTTAAAAATACGAGGCGCATGAAAAGGTTTGAAAAATATGTAGAGCATGAACAGGTGTCAAAAATATGAGGAGAATGAAGGGTGTGAAAATATGAATTATACATTTAGTATATATATATGAGATTTGAAAGGTCTGAAAAATACGAGGAGCATGAAAGGTGTGAAACAGAAGAGCATGAAAATGTGTGAAAGAATAAGAAACGCCTGAAAGGGTGTGCAAAAACACGAAGAACATGAAAGGTCGAAATACGAAGAGTGAAAGGTGTAGAAACAAATACAACAGGATGATAAAGTTGGAAAAATACGAGGAGCATGAAAAAAGGTGGTGGAAAATAAGAGGAGCATGAAAAGGTCTGAAAAATACGAGGTGCATGAAAGGGTCTGAAAAATGCAACGAGAATGAAAGGGTCTGAAAAATACAAGGAGCATGTAATGGCCTGAAATACACGAGGGCATGAAAAGGTCTGAAAATTACGAAGAGCATGAAAAGGTGTCAAAAATATGAGGAGCATGAAAAGGTGTGAAAAATATGAAGAGCATGAAAAGGTGTCAAAAATATGATGAGCATTTAAAGGTGTGAAAAATAGGAAAAGCATGAATTGGTATGAAAAATATGAGGAGCATGAAACGGTGTGAAAAATAGGAAGAGCATGAAAAGGTGTCAGAAATATGAGGAGCATGAAACGGTGTGAAAAATGTGAAGAGCATGAAAAGGTGTCAAAAATATGAGGAGCATGAAAAGGTCTGAAAAACAGGAAGAACATTAAAAGGTGTCAAAAATATGAGGACATGAAAAGGTGTGAAAAATATGAGGAGCATGAAAAGGTGTGAAAAATATGAAAAGCTTCAAAAGATTTCAAAAATATGAGGAGCATGAAAAGTTGTAAAAAATATGAAGACCATGAAAAGGTGTGAAAAATATCAAGAGCATGAAACGGTCTGAAAAATATGAGGGGCAGGAAACTGTCTGAAAAATATGAGGGGCATGAAAAACTGTTAAAAATATGTGCAGCAGGAAATGGTGTGAAAAAAGTGAAGAGCATGAAAAGGTGTGAAAAATATGAGGAACATGTAAAGGTGTGAAAAATATGACGAGCATGAATCTTTATGAAAAATATGAGGAGGATGAAAAGGTGTGAAAAATATGAATATCATGAAAAGGTGTGAAAAATATGAGGAGTTTGAAAAGGTCTGAAAAATACGAGAGCATGAAAAGGTGTGAAAAACACGAAGAGCATGAAAATGTGTGAAAAATAAGAACAGCCTGAAAGGGTGTGAAAAACACGAAGAACATGAAAAGGTCCGAAAAATATGAAGAGCTTGAAAAGGTGTGACAAATACAAACAGCATGATAAGTTGTGAAAAATACGAGGAGCATGAAAAGGTGTGAAAAATAAGAGGAGCATGAAAAGGTCTGAAAAATACGAGGTGCATGAAAGGGTCTGAAAAATGCAACGAGAATGAAAGGGTCTGAAAAATACAAGGAGCATGTAATGGCCTGAAATACACGAGGGCATGAAAAGGTCTGAAAAATACGAAGAGCATGAAAAGGTGTCAAAAATATGAGGAGCATGAAAAGGTGTGAAAAATATGAAGAGCATGAAAAGGTGTCAAAAATATGATGAGCATTTAAAGGTGTGAAAAATAGGAAAAGCATGAATTTGTATGAAAAATATGAGGAGCATGAAACGGTGTGAAAAATAGGAAGAGCATGAAAAGGTGTCAGAAATATGAGGAGCATGAAACGGTGTGAAAAATGTGAAGAGCATGAAAAGGTGTCAAAAATATGAGGAGCATGAAAAGGTCTGAAAAACAGGAGGAACATTAAAAGGTGTCAAAAATATGAGGACATGAAAAGGTGTGAAAAATATGAGGAGCATGAAAAGGTGTGAAAAATATGAAAAGCTTCAAAAGATTTCAAAAATATGAGGAGCATGAAAAGTTGTAAAAAATATGAAGACCATGAAAAGGTGTGAAAAATATCAAGAGCATGAAACGGTCTGAAAAATATGAGGTGCAGGAAACTGTCTGAAAAATATGAGGGGCATGAAAAACTGCTAAAAATATGTGCAGCAGGAAATGGTGTGAAAAAAGTGAAGAGCATGAAAAGGTGTGAAAAATATGACGAGCATGAAACGGTGGGAAATATACGAAGAGCATGAAAAGGTGTGAAAAACACGAAGAGCATGAAAAGGTGTGAAAAATATGAAGAGCTTCAAAAGATTTCAAAAATATGAGGAGAATGAAAAGTTGTGAAAAATATGAAGACCATGAAAAGGTGTGAAAAATATCAAGAGCATGAAACGGTCTGAAAAATATGAGGAGCAGGAAACTGTCTGAAAAATATGAGGGGCATGAAAAACTGTTAAAAATATGTGCAGCAGGAAATGGTGTGAAAAAAGTGAAGAACATGAAAAGGTGTGAAAAATATGACGAGCATGAAACGGTGGGAAATATACGAAGAGCATGAAAAGGTGTGAAGAACATGAAGAGCATGAAAAGGTGTGAAAAAATGAAGAGCATGAAACGGGCTGAAAAATTCGAAGAGCAGGAAAAGGTGTGAAAAACACGAAGAGCATGAAAAGGTCTGCAAAATACGAGAAGCATGAAAAGGTCTGAAATATACGAGGAGCATGAAGAGGTGTGAAAAATACGAGGAGCATGAAATGGTCTGAAAAAACGAGGAGCATGAAAAGGTGTGAAAAATACGAGGAACATGAAAAGGTGTGAAAAATATGAAGAGCAAGTAAAGGTGTGAAAAATATGAAAAGCTTCAAAAGATTTCAAAAATATAAGGAGCATGAAAAGTTGTAAAAAATATGAAGACCATGAAAAGGTGTGAAAAATATCAAGAGCACGAAAATGTCTGAAATATATGAAGAGCATGAATAGGTCTGAAAAATACGAGCAACACGAAAAGGTGTGAATAATACAAGGAGCATCAGAAGGTCTTAAAAATATTAGGAGCATGAAAAGGTCTGAGAAATATGAAGAGCACGAAAGGTGTGAAAAATAGGGGGAGCATGAAAAGGTGTGAAAATAGGAGCATGAAAATGTCTGAGAAATAGGAGCATAAAAAAGGTCTGAAAAATACGAGGAGCATGAAAAGGTGTGAAAAATTCGAGGAGCATGAAAAGATCTGAGAGATAAAAGGAGCATAAAAAGGTCTGAAAAATACACGGAGCATGAAAAGTTGTAAAAAACACGTGAAGCATGAAAGGTGTGAAAAATATGGAGGAGCATGAAAGGGTCAGAAAAATATGAGGAGCTAGAAAAAATCTGAAAAATATGAAGAGCCTGAAAAGGTGTGAAAAATATGAAGAGCATGAAAAGGTGTGAAAACCACGAAGAATGTGAAAAGGTGTGAAAAGTACGAAGAGCATGAAAAGGTCTGAAATATACGAGGAGCATGAAAAGGTGTGAAAAATATGAGGAGCATGAAAAGGTGTGAAAAATACAAGGAGCATGAAAAGGTGTGAAAAACACGAGGAGTATCAAAAGTCCTGAATTATACGAGGAGCATGAAAACGTGTGAAAAACACGAGGAGCCTGAAAAGGTGTGAAAAATATAAAGAGCACGAAAATGTCTGAAATATATGAAGAGCACGAATAGGTCTGAAAAATACGAGCAACACGAAAAGGTGTGAATAATACAAGGAGCATCAGAAGGTCTTAAAAATATTAGGAGCATGAAAAGGTCTGAGAAATATGAAGAGCACGAAAGGTGTGAAAAATAGGGGGAGCATGAAAAGGTGTGAAAATAGGAGCATGAAAATGTCTGAGAAATAGGAGGAGCATAAAAAGGTCTGAAAAATACGAGGAGCATGAAAAGGTGTGAAAAATTCGAGGAGCATGAAAAGATCTGAGAGATAAAAGGAGCATAAAAAGGTCTGAAAAATACACGGAGCATGAAAAGTTGTAAAAAACACGTGAAGCATGAAAGATGTGAAAAATATGAGGAGCATGAAAAGGTCTGAAAAATATGAGGAGCTAGAAAAAAATCTGAAAAATATGAAGAGCCTGAAAAGGTGTGAAAAATATGAAGAGCATGAAAAGGTGTGAAAAACACGAAGAATGTGAAAAGGTGTGAAAAGTACGAAGAGCATGAAAAGTTCTGAAATATACGAGGAGCATGAAAAGGTGTGAAAAATATGAGGAGCATGAAAAGGTGTGAAAAATACGAGGAGCATGAAAAGGTGTGAAAATTCCGAGCAGCATGAAAAGGACTGAAAAATACGAGGAGCAAAAAAGGGTGAAAAATACGAAGAGCATGAAACGTGTGATAAATAAATGGAGCATGAAAACGTCTGAAAAGCACGAGGAGCATTAAAAGGTCTGAAAAATATGAGCAGCATGAAAAGGCCTGCAATATATGAAGAGCATGAAAAGATGTCAAAAATATGTGGAGCATGTAGAGGTGTGAAAAATACGAGGAGAATGAAACTGTATGAAAAATCTGAGGAGCATGAAATGGTGTGAAATATATGAGGAGCATGAAAAGGTGTGTAAAATACGAGGAGCATGAAAATGTGTGAAAAATATGAAGAGCATGAAAGTGTATGAAAAATATGAGGAGAATGAAATGGTGTGAAAAATAAGAGGAGCATGAAATGGTGTGAAAAAATGACGAGCATGAAAAGATCTGAAAATTAAGAGGAGCATTTAAAGGTCTGAAAAATACGAGGAGCACGAAAAGCTCTAAAACATACGAGGAGCATGAAAAGGTGTGAAATATACGAGGAGCATGAAAAGGTCTGAAAAATATGAAGAGCATGAAAAGGTGTCAAAAATATAAGGAGCATGAAAAGGTGTGAAAAATTCGAAGAGCAGGAAAAGGTGTGAAAATTACGAAGAGCAGGAAAAGGTGTGAAAATTATCAAAAGCATGAAAAGGTCTGAAAAATATGAAGAGCATGATAAGGTGTCCAAAATATGTGGAGCATTAAAAGGTGTCGAAAATATGAGAAGCATGTAAAGGTGTGAAAAATATGAGGAGCATGAAACTGTATGAAAAATTAGGGGAGGATGAAACGGTGTGAAAAATATGAAGAGCATGAAAAGGTGTGAAAAATAGGAGGAGCATGAAACACTCTGAAAAACACGAGATCATGAAATGGAGTGAACAACACGAAGAGCATGGAAAGCTGTGAAAAATATCAAGAGCATGAAAAGGTCTCAAAAATATGAAAACGTGTCAAAAATATGAAGAGCATGAAAAGGTGTGAAAAATATGAAGAGCCTGAAAAGGTGTGAAAAACACGAAGAGCATGAAAAGGTGTGAAAAATACGAAGAGCTTGAAAAGGTGTGACAAATAGGAAGAGCATGTAAAGTTGTGAAAAATAGGAGGAGCATGAAAAGGTCTGAAATATGCGAGGAGAATGAAAAGGTGTGAAAAGTATGAGGAGCATTAAAATGTCTAAAAAATACGAGAGCATGAAAAGGTGTGAAAAACACGAAGAGCATGAAAAGCTGTGAAAAATATAAAAAGCATGAAAAGGTCTGAAAAATATGAAGAGCATGAAAAATGTGAAAAATAAGAAGAGAATGAAAAGGTGTGAAAAACATGCAGAGCATGTAAAAGTGTGGAAAATAAGAAGAGCATGAAAAGGTGTGACAAATACGAAGAGCATGAAAAGTTGTGAAAAATACGAGGAGCATGAAAAGTTGTGAAAAATACGATGAGCATGAAAAGGTGTGAAAAATATGAATAGCATGAAAAAGTGTGAAAAGAACGAGGAGCATGAAAAGGTCGAAAATTGGAGGAACATGAAAACGTCTTAAAAATACGAGGCGCATGAAAAGGTTTGAAAAATATGTAGAGCATGAACAGGTGTCAAAAATATGAGGAGAATGAAAAGGTGTGAAAAATATGAATATCATGAAAAGGTGTAAAAAATATGAGGAGTTTGAAAAGGTCTGAAAAATACGAGAGCATGAAAAGGTGTGAAAAACACGAAGAGCATGAAAATGTGTGAAAAATAAGAACAGCCTGAAAGGGTGTGAAAAACACGAAGAACATGAAAAGGTCTGAAAAATACGAAGAGCTTGAAAAGGTGTGACAAATACAAACAGCATGATAAGTTGTGAAAAATACGAGGAGCATGAAAAGGTGTGAAAAATAAGAGGAGCATGAAAAGGTCTGAAAAATACGAGGGGCAGGAAACTGTCTGAAAAATATGAGGGGCATGAAAAACTGTTAAAAATATGTGCAGCAGGAAATGGTGTGAAAAAAGTGAAGAGCATGAAAAGGTGTGAAAAATATGAGGAACATGTAAAGGTGTGAAAAATATGACGAGCATGAATCTTTATGAAAAATATGAGGAGGATGAAAAGGTGTGAAAAATATGAATATCATGAAAAGGTGTGAAAAATACGAGGAGCATGAAAAGATGTGAAAAATACGAGGAGCACGAAAAGGTCTGAAAAATATGAAGAGCATGAAAAGGTGTGAAAAATATGAAGAGCATGAAAAATTCTGAAAAATATGAAGAGCATTAAAAGGTCTGAAAAATATGAAGAGCACGAAAATGTGAGAAAAATAGGAGGAGCAAGAAAAGGTGTGAAAAATACAAGGAGCATGAAAAGGTGTGAAAAATATGAGGAACATGAAAAGTTGTGAAAACTACGAGCATAAAAGGTGTGAAAAATACGAGGAGCATGAAAAGGAGTGAAAAATACGAGGAGCATGAAAAGGTGTGAAACATACGAGGAGCATGAAAATGTGTCAAACATACGAGGAGCATGAAAAGGTGTGAAAAAAACGAGGTGCATGAAAAGGTCTGAAAAATAAGAGGAGCATGAAAAGGTCTGAAAAACATGAAGAGCCTGAAAAGTGTGAAAAATATGAAGAGCATTAAAATGTATGAAAATATGAACAGCACGAAAAGGTGTGAAAAATATGAAGAGCACGAAAAGGTCTGAAAAATATGAGGACCACGAAACGGTGTGAAAAGTACAAGGAGGACGAAAAGGTGTGAAAAATACGAGGACCCTGAAAACATGTGAAAAATACGAGGAGCATGAAAAGGTGTCAAAAATACGAGGAGCATGAAAAGGTGTGAAAAATACAAAGAGCATGAAAAGGTCTGAAAAATATGAAGAGCATGAAAAGGTCTGAAAAATATAAAGAGCATGAAAAGGTGTGAAAAATACGAGGAGGATGAAACGGTCTGAAAAATACAAAGATCCCGAAAACGTGTGAAAAATATGAGGAGCAGGAAAAGGTGTGAAAAATACGTGGAGCATGAAAAGGTGTGAAAAACACGAGAAGCATAAAAAGGTGTGAAAAATACAAGGACCATGAAAAGGTGTGAAAAATACAAGTATCACTAAAATATGTGAACAACACGAGAAGCAAGAAAAGCTGTGAAAAATACGAGGAGCATGAAAAGGTCTGAAAAATATGAGGAGCATGAAAACGTGTCAAAAATACGAGGAGCATGAAATGTTCTGAAAAATACGAGGAGTATGAAAAGGTGTGAAAAATACGAGGAGCATGAAAACGTGTCAAAAATACGAGGAGCATGAAACAGTGTGAAAAATATGAAGATCATGAAAAGGTGTGAAAAATACGAAGAGCATGAAAAGGTGTGAAAAATATGAGGAGCATGAAAACGTGTCAAAAATACGAGGAGCATGAAATGTTCTGAAAAATACGAGGAGCATGAAAAGGTGTGAAAAATACGAGGAGCATGAAAATGTCTGAAAAATATGTGGAGCATGAAAAGTCTGAAATATATGAAGAGCCAGAAAAGGTGTGAAAAATAGGAGGAGCACAAAAAGTTGTGAAAAATACGAGGAACATGAAAAGGTCTGCAAAATACGAGGAGCATGGAAGGGTCTGAAAAATATGAAGAGCCTGAAAAGGTCTGAAAAATATGAAGAGCACGAAAAGGTGTGAAAAATATGAAGGGGACCATAAGTTCTGAAAATACGAGGAGAATGAAAAGGTGTGAAAAATACGAGGAGCATGAAGAGGTGTGAAAAATACGATGAGCATGAAAAGGGGTGAAAAATATGAGGAGCATGAAAAGGCATGAAAAATACGAGGAGCATGAAAAGGAGTAAAAAATGTGAGGAGCATGAAAATGTCTGAGAAATAGGAGGAGCCTAACAACGTCTGAAAAATACGTGGAGCATTCAGAGGTGTGAAAAATACGAGGAGTATGAAAAGGTGTGAAAAATACGAGGAGCATGAAATGGTCTGAAAAACATGAGGAGCATGAAAAGGTCTGAAAAACATGAAGGGCCTGAAAAGGGGTGAAAAATATGAAGAGCATGAAAAGATCTGAAAAATATGAGGAGCATGAAAAGGTTTGAAAAATATGAAGAGCACGAAAGGTGTGAAAAACAGGAGGAGCATGAAAACTTGTGAAAAACACGAGGAGCATGAAAAGATGTGAAAAATACGAAGACCATGAAAAGGTGTGAAGAATACGAGGAGCATGAAAATGTGTGAAAAATATGAAGAGCATGAAAATGTCTGAAATATATGAAGAGCACGAAAAGGTCTGAAAAAAACGAGGAACATGAAAAGGTGTGAATAAGACAAGGAGCATGCAAAGGTGTGAAAAATACGAGGAGCATGAAAAGGTGTGAAGAATACGAGGAGCATGAAAAGGAGTGAAAAATACGAGGAGCATGAAAAGGTGTGAAAAATACGAGGAGCATGAAAAGGTGTGAAAAATACGAGGAGCATGAAATGGTGTGGAAAATATGAAGAGCATGAAAAGGAGTGAAAAATATAAGGAGTATGAAAAGGTGTGAAAAATACCAGGAGCATGCAAAGGTGTCAAAAATACGAGGAGCATGAAAAGATGTGAAAAATACACGGAGCATGAAACGATGTGAAAAATATGAAGAGCATGAAAAGGTCTGAAAAATACAAGGAGCATGAAAAGGTCTGAGAAATTAGAGGAGTATGAAAAGGTCTGAGTAAAAGGAGGAGCATGAAAAGGTGTGAAAAATACGAAGAGCACGAAAAGGTGTGAAAATATGAAGAGCATGAAACGGTGTGAATAATATGAAGAGCACGAAAAGGTCTGAAAAATACGGAGAGGACAAAAAGGTTTGAAAAATAGAAGGAGCACGAAAAGGTGTGAAAAATACGAGGAGCATGAAAACTCCTGAATAATATGAGAAGCATGAAAAGGTCTGAAAAACACGAGGAGCTTGAAAATGTCTGAAAAATATGAAGAGAACGAAAGTGTGTGAAAAATAGAAGGAGCACGTAAAGGTGTGAAAAATACGAGGAGCTTGAAAATGTCTGAAAAATACGAAGAGAACGAAAGTGTGTGAAAAATACAAGGAGCATGAAAAGGTGTGAAAAACAGGAGGAGCCTGAAAAAGTGTCAAAAATATGAGGAGCACAAAAATGTCTGAAATATATGAAGAGCACGAATAGGTCTGAAAAATACGAGGAACATGAAAAGGTGTGAATAATACGAGGAGCATCAGAAGGTCTGAAAAATATTAGGAGCATGAAAAGTTCTGAGAAATATGAAGAGCACGAAAGGTGTGAAAAATAGGGGGAGCATGAAAAGGTGTGAGATATAGGAGCATGAAAATGTCTGAGAAATAGGAGGAGCATAAAAAGGTCTGAAAAATACGAGGAGCATGAAAAGATGTGAAAAATTTGAGGAACATTAAAAGGTCTGAGAGATAAAAGGAGCATAAAAAGGTCTGAAAAATACACGGAGCAAGAAAAGGTGTAAAAACACGAGAAGCATGAAAAGGTGTGAAAAATATGAGGAGCTTGAAAAGGTCTGAAAAATATGAGGAGCATGAAAAAGTCTGAAATATATGAGGAGCTAGAAAAAATCTGAAAATATGAAGAGCCTGAAAAGGTGTGAAAAATATGAAGAGCATGAAAAGGTGTGAAAAACACGAAGAACATGAAAAGGTCTGAAATATACGAGGAGCATGAAAAGGTCTAAAAAATATGAGGAGCATGAAAAGGTGTGAAAAATATGAAGAGCACGAAAAGGTCTGAAAAATATGAGGAGCACGAAAAGGTGTAAGAAACACAAGAAGCATGAAAAGGTCTGAGAAATAAGAGAAGCATGAAAAGGTCTGAAAAATACCAGGAGCATGAAAAGTTCTGAGAAATACGAGGAGTATGGAAAAGTCTGAAAAATACGAGGAGCAAGAAAGGTCTGAAAAACATGAAGAGCATAAAAAGGTCTGAAAAACACGAGGAGCATGAAAAGGTGTGAATAATACGAGGAGCATGAAAAGGTCTGAAAAATATGAAGGACACGAAAAGGTGTGAAAAATATGAGGAGCACGAAAATGTCTGAAATATATGAGGACCATGAAAAGGTGTGAAAAATGCAAGGATCACGAAAAGGTGTGAAAAATACGAACAGCCCGAAAACGTGTGACAAATAGGAGGGACACGAAAAGGTGTGAAAAATACACGGAGCATGAAAAGGTATGAACAACATGAGGAGCATGAAAAGGTCTGAAAAACATGAAGGGCCTGAAAAGGTGTGAAAAATATGAAGAGCATGAAAAGGTTTGAAAAATTTGAGGAGCATGAAAAGGTCTGAAAAATACGAAGAGCACGAAAGGTGTGAAAAACAGGAGGAGAACGAAAACTTGTGAAAAACACGAGGAGTATGAAAAGATGTGAAAAATACGAAGACCATGAAAAGGTGTGAAGAATACGAGGAGCATGAAAATGTGTGAAAAATATGAAGAGCACGAAAATGTCTGAAATATATGAAGAGCACGAAAAGGTCTGAAAAATACGAAGAACATGAAAAGGTGTGAATAAAACGAGGAGCATGCAAAGGTGTGAAAAATACGAATAGCATGAAAAGGTGTGAAGAATAGGAGGAGCATGAAACGGTGTGAAAAATACGAGGAGCATGAAAAGGTGTGAAAAATATGAAGAGCATGAAATGGAGTGAAAAATACGAGGAGCATGAAAAGGTGTGAAAAATACGAGGAGCATGAAAAGGTGTGAAGAATACGAGGAGCATGAAAAGGTGTGAAAAATACGAGGAGCATGAAAAGGTGTGAAAAATATGAAGAGCATGAAGAGGAGTGAAAAATATGAGGAGCATGAAAAGGTCTGAGAAATTAGAGAAGTATGAAAAGGTCTGAGTAAAAGGAGGAGCATGAGAAGGTGTGAAAAATACGAAGAGCATGAAAAGGTGTGAAAATATGAAGAGCATGAAACGGTGTGAATAATATGAAGAGCACGGAAAGGTCTGAAAAGTACGGAGAAGACGAAAAGGTTTGAAAAATAGAAGGAGCACAAAAAGGTGTGAAACATACGAGGAGCATGAAAAGTCCTGAATAATACGAGGAGCATGAAAAGGTCTGAAAAACACGAGGAGCTGGAAAAGGTCTGAAAAATACGAGGAGCTTGAAAACGTCTGAAAAATACGAAGAGAACGAAAGTGTGTGAAAAATACAAGGAGCATGAAAAAGTGTGAAAAACATGAGGAGTATGAAAAGTCTTGAATAATACGAGGAGTATGAAAACGTGTGAAAAACACGAGGAGCCTGAAAAGGTGTGAAAAATATAAAGAGCACGAAAATGTCTGAAATATATGAAGAGCATGAATAGGTCTGAAAAATACGAGGAACATGAAAAGGTGTGAATAATACAAGGAACATCAGAAGGTCTTAAAAATATTAGGAGCATGAAAAGGTCTGAGAAATATGAAGAGCACGAAAGGTGTGAAAAATAGGGGGAGCATGAAAAGGTGTGAAAATAGGAGCATGAAAATGTCTGAGAAATAGGAGGAGCATAAAAAGGTCTGAAAAATACGAGGAGCATGAAAAGGTCTGAGAGATAAAAGGAGCATAAAAAGGTCTGAAAAATACACGGATCATGAAAAGTTGTAAAAAACACGTGAAGCAAGAAAAGGTGTGAAAAATATGAGGAGCATGAAGAGGTCTGAAAAATATGAGGAGCAAGAAAAGGTCTGAAAAATATGAGGAGCTAGAAAAAATCTGAAAAATATGAAGAGCCTGAAAAGGTGTGAAAAATATGAAGAGCATGAAAAGGTGTGAAAAGTACGAAGAGCCTGAAAAGGTCTGAAAATACGAGAAGCATGAAAAGGTCTGAAATATACGAGGAGCATGAAAAGGTGTGAAAAATATGAGGAGCATGAAAAGGTGTGAAAAATACGAGGAGCATGAAAAGGTGAGAAAATTCCGAGCAGCATGAAAAGGACTGAAAAATACGAGGAGCAAAAAAGGGTGAAAAATACGAAGAGCATGAAACGTGTGATAAATAAATGAAGCATGAAAAGGTCTGAAAAATACGAGGTGCATGAAAGGGTCTGAAAAATGCGAGGAGAATGAAAGGGTCTGAAAAATACAAGGAGCATGTAATGGTCTGAAATACACGAGGGACATGAAAAGGTCTGAAAAATACGAAGAGCATGAAAAGGTGTCAAAAATATGAGGAGCATGAAAAGGTGTGAAAAATATGAAGAGCATGAAAAGGTGTCAAAAATATGATGAGCATTTAAAGGTGTGAAAAATAGGAAAAGCATGAATTTGTATGAAAAATATGAGGAGCATGAAACGGTGTGAAAAATAGGAAGAGCATGAAAAGGTGTCAGAAATATGAGGAGCATGAAACGGTGTGAAAAATGTGAAGAGCATGAAAAGGTGTCAAAAATATGAGGGCATGAAAAGGTGTGAAAAATATGAGGAGCATGAAAAGGTGTGAAAAATATGAAAAGCTTCAAAAGATTTCAAAAATATGAGGAGCATGAAAAGTTGTAAAAAATATGAAGACCATGAAAAGGTGTGAAAAATATCAAGACCATGAAACGGTCTGAAAAATATGAGGAGCAGGAAACTGTCTGAAAAATATGAGGGGCATGAAAAACTGTTAAAAATATGTGCAGCAGGAAATGGTGTGAAAAAGTGAAGAGCATGAAGAGGTGTGAAAAATATGACGAGCATGAAACGGTGGGAAATATACGAAGAGCATGAAAAGGTGTGAAAAACACGAAGAGCATGAAAAGGTGTGAAAAATATGAAGAGCTTCAAAAGATTTCAAAAATATGAGGAGCATGAAAAGTTGTGAAAAATATGAAGACCATGGAAAGGTATGAAAAATATCAAGAGCATGAAACGGTCTGAAAAATATGAGGAGCAGGAAACTGTCTGAAAAATATAGGGGCATGAAAAACTGTCAAAAATATGTGGAGCATGAAATGGTGTGAAAAAAGTGAAGAGCATGAAAAGGTGTGAAAAATATGACGAGCATGAAACGGTGGGAAATATACGAAGACCATGAAAAGGTGTGAAAAACACGAAGAGCATAAAAAGGTGTGAAAATTATCAAGAGCGTGAAACGGCCTGAAAAATTCGAAGAGCAGGAAAAGGTGTGAAAAACATGAAGACCATGAAAAGGTTTGAAAAATACGAAGAGCATGAAAAGGTCTGCAAAATACGAGAAGCATGAAACGATCTGAAATATACGAGGAGCCTGAAAAGGTGTGAAAAATATGAGGAGCATGAAAAGGTGTGAAAAATACGAGGAGCATGAAAAGGTGTGAAAAATACGAGGAGCATGACAAGGTCTGAAAAATATGAGGAGCATGAAATGGTCTGAAAAGTATTAGGAGCATTAAAAGGTCTGAAAAATACGAGCAGCATGAAAAGGACTGCAATATATGAAGAGCATGAAAAGGTGTCAAAAATATGAGGAGCATGTAGAGGTGTGAAAAATATGAAGAGAATGAAACAGTATGAAAAATCTGAGGACCATGAAATGGTGTGAAATATATGAGGAGCATGAAAAGGTGTGTAAAATAGGAGGAGCATGAAAATGTGTGAAAAATATGAAGAGCATGAAAGGGTATGAAAAATATGAGGAGCGTGAAATGGTGTGAAAAATAAGAGGAGCATGAAATGGTGTGAAAAAATGAGGAGCATGAAAAGATCTGAAAATTAAGAGGAGCATGAAAAGCTGTCAAAAATATAAGGAGCATAAAAAGGTGTGAAAAATTCGAAGAGCAGGAAAAGGTGTGAAAAATACGAAGAGCAGGAAAAGGTGTGAAAATTATCAAACGCAGGAAAAGGTCTGAAAATATGAAGAGCATGATAAGGTGTCAAAATATGAGGAGCATTAAAAGGTGTCGAAAATATGAGAAGCATGTAAAGGTGTGAAAAATATGAGGAGCATGAAACTGTATGAAAAATTAGAGGAGGATGAAACGGTGTGAAGAATATGAAGAGCATGAAAAGGTCTGAAAAATATGAGGAGCATGAAGACGTCTGAAAAATACGACGAGCATGAAAAGGTCTGAAAAATATGTAGAGCATGAAAAAGTGTCAAAAATATGGGGAGCATGAAAAGGTGTCAAAATATGAAGAGCATGAAACGGTGTCAAAAATATGAGTAGCATGTAAAGGTTGAAAAATAAGAGGAGCATGAATTTGTATAAAAAATATGAGGAGCATGAAACGGTGTGACAAATATGAAGAGCATGAAAAGGTGTCAAAAATATGAGTAGCATGTAAAGATTGAAAAATAAGAGGAGCATGAATTTGTATAAAAAATATGAGGAGCATGAAACGGTGTGAAAAATATGAAGAGCATGAAAAGTTGTGAAAAGTATGAGGAGCATGAAAGGGTGTAAAAAATATGAAGAGCATGAAATGTGTGAAAAACACGAAGGGCATGCAAAGGTGTGAAAAATATCAAGAGCATGAAAGATGTAAAAAACACGAAGGGCATGAAAAGGTGTGAAAAATATCAAGAGCATGAAAAGGTCTGAGGTATATGAAGATCATGAAAAGGTATGAAAAATTCAAAGAGCATGAAAAGATGTGAAAAATACGAAGAGCATGAAAAGTTGTGAAAAATACCAGGAGCATGAAAAGGTGTGAAAAATACTACGAGCATGAAAAGGTGTGAAAAGTACGAGGAGCATTAAAATGTCTGAAAAATACGAGAGCATGAAAAGGTGTGAAAAACACGAAGAGCATGAAAAGCTGTGAAAAATATAAAAAGCATGAAATGTGTGAAAAACACGAAGGGCATGCAAAAGCGTGAAAAATATCAAGAGAATGAAAAAGTCTGAAAAATATGAAGAGCATGAAAAGGTGTGAAAAATATGACCAGCATGAAATGGTGGGAAGTATACGAAGAGCATGAAAAGGTGTAAAAACACGAAGAGCATGAAAAGGTGTGAAAAGTACGAAGAGAATGAAAAGGTCTGCAAAATACGAGAAGCATGAAAAGGTCTGAAATATACGAGGAGCATGAAAAGGTGTGAAAAATATGAGGAGCATGAAATGGTGTGAAAAATATCAAGAACATGAAACGGCCTGAAAAGTTCGAAGAGCAGGAAAAGGTGTGAAAAACACGAAGAGCATGAAAAGGTTTGAAAAATACGAGGAGCATGAAGACGTCTGAAAAATATGACGAGCATGAAAAGGTCTGAAAAATATGAAGAGCATGAAAAGGTGTGAAAAATATCAAGAGCATGAAAGATGTGAAAAACACGAAGGGCATGAAAAGGTGTGAAAAATATCAAGAGCATGAAAAGGTGTCAAAAATATGAGTAGCATATAAAGGTTGAAAAATAAGAGGAGCATGAATTTGTATAAAAAATATGAGGAGCATGAAACGGTGTGAAAAATGTGAAGAGCATGAAAAGGTGTGAAAAATATGAGGACATGAAAAGTTGTGAAAAATACGAGGAGCATGATAAGTTGTGAAAAATACGAGGAGCATGAGAAGGTGTGAAAAATATGAATAGCATGAAAAAGTGTGAAAAGTACGAGGCGCATGAAAAGGTCTAAAAAATATGTAGAACATGAACAGGTGTCAAAAATATGAGGAGAATGAAAAGGTGTGAAAAATATGAAGAGCATGAAAAGGTGTCAAAAATAAGAGGAGCATGTAAAGATGTGAAAAATATGAGGAGCATGATCTGTATGAGAAATATGAGGGTCATGAAACGGTGTGAAAAATATGAAGAGCATGAAAAGGTGTGAAAATTATGAGGAGTATGAGAACGTCTTAAAAATACGAGGAGCATGAAAAGATCTGAAAAATAAGTGGAGCATGAAACGGTCTGAAAAAATATGAGGAGATTAAACGGTCTGAAAAATATGAGGGGCATCAAACTGTATGAAAAATATGAGGAGCATGAAACGGTGTGAAAAATATGAAGAGCATGAAAAGATTTGAAAATATTAGGAGCTTGAAAAGGTGTGAAAAATATGAGGAGCATGAAACAGTCTGAAATACATGAGGAGCATGAAACGGTCTGAAAAATATGAGGAGCATGAAAAGGTGTCAAATATATAAGCAGCAGGAAACGGTGTGAAAATATGAAGAGCATGAAAAGTTGTGAAAAATACGAAGGGCATGAAAAGGAGGGAAAAATATGAGAAGCATGAAAAGGTGTGAAAATTATGAGGAGCCTGAAACTGTCTGAAAAATATGTGAGCATGAAAAAGAGTCAAAAATACGAGGAGCCTGAAAAGGTGTGAAAAGTACGAGGAGCATGAAGAGGTATGAAAAAACGAGCAGCATGAAAAGGTCTGAAAAATACGAGGAAAATGAAAAGGTCTGAAAAATACGAGGAGCATGAAAATGCCTGAAAAATATGTAGAGCATGAAAAGATATCAAAAATATGAGCAGCATGAAAAGGTGTGAAAAATATGAAGAGCATGAAAAGGTGTCAAAAACATGAGGATCATGTAAAGGTGTGAAAAATATGAGGAGCATGAATCTGTATGAAAAATATGAGGAGCATGAAACGGTGTGAAAAATATGAGGAGCATGAAAAGTGTGAAATATATGAGGAGCATGAAATGCTGAGAAAAATAAGAGGAGCAGGAAACGGTCTGAAAAATATGAGGAGCATGAAAAGGTGTCAAAAATATGAGCAGCATGAAACAGTGTGAAAAATATGAAGATCATGAAAAGGTGTGAAAAATACAAAGAGAATGAAAAGGTGTGAAGAACACGATGCCCATGAAAAGGTGTGAAAAATACGAAGAGCATGAAAAGGTCTGAAAAATACGAGGAGCATGAAAAGGTCTGAAAAATACGAGGAGCATGAAAAGGTCTGAAAAATACCAGGAGCATGAAAAGGTCTGAAAAATATGAAGAGCATGAAAAGGAGTCAAAAATATGAGGAGCATGTAAAGGTGTGAAAAATATGAGGATAATGAAAATGAATCAAACACGTGTTTGTTCAGCGAGGTAAGGACGCCTGCCTAGTTGCGAGGGACAACTCGGGATTCTCCTCGAGGCTTGGCAGGGCAATTGAGACGCCTCTCCAGCTGAGGCGGGAGACCAAGGGTCCCTTTCCACGTGCCACAGGAATCCTGGGACTCCTATCAAGTTTCACGAGGAGTCAGGCATCGTCTCCTTTGGAGGCACTGATCTCCGCGTCCCTCTGGAGTTTTCAAAGGATGTGAGGCCTCCGGTCGCGATGAGTGGGGAACTAGGTCTTTCTCTGTGGTCTCCACAGGGGATTCAGACATCCTTTCATCTTGGGAGATGCAAGACGAGCCTGCATTTCAGTCACTGCAGGGATATCCGGCCTTATTTCGAGTCAGGGCATCGCGGTGTCCATTCCACTTGAGGCCGCAAACTCAGGGTCCCTCTCACATACCTAGAGCTGAGAGAAGCCTCCTCTTGAGTGCTTGTGGTAAGGTGGTATTCCTCTGGAGTCGAAGCCAGGGACTAACCTCTGCATCTCGAGTTGATTTTTGGCCCACGGAGCTCTTTCGTGTTGCTACAGTGACCTCAGGATCCCTCTAGCCTTGAAACAGTGTTCTTGGGGTTTCTCTGGAGTGCCATCAAGGAAATCAAGGCTCCTTTCATGTGTGATGTGCAACACGGAATTGCTCTGCACGCAGTGCAGGGGAATCGGGCCTCATCTCACGGCGAGGGGGAAGTCTCATGGTTTTTCTCGAGTTGCGGCGGGAACCTGGGGTATATTCTCGAGTTACGACGGGGATGGCCCTTCCACCCACGTGTTTGTTCAGCGACGTCAGGACTCCTGCCTAGTTGCAAGGGACAACTCGGGATTCTCCTCGAGGCTTGGCAGGGCAATTGGGACGCCTCTCCAGCTGAGGCGGGAGACCAAGGGTCCCATTCCACGTGCCACAGGAATCCTGGGACTCCTATCAAGTTTCACGAGGAGTCAGGCATCGTCTCCTTTGGAGGCACTGATCTTCGCGTACCTCTGGAGTTTTCAAAGGATGTGAGGCCTCCGGTCGTGATGAGGTGGGGAACTAGGTCTTTTTCTGTGGTCTCCACAGGGGATTCAGACATCCTTTTGTCTTGGGAGATGCAAGACGAGCCTGCATTCAAGTCACTGCACGGATATCCGGCCTTATTTCGAGTCTGGGAATCGCGGTGTCCATTCCACTTGAGGCCGCAAACTCAGGGTCCCTCTCACATGTGTAAAGCTGTGAGAAGCCTCTTGTTGAGGTGCTTGTGGTAAGGTGGTATTCCTCTGGAGTCCTTCATACTTTTCACACCTTTTGATGCTCCTCATATTTTTCACAACTTTTCCTGCTCTTTGAATTTTTCACACTTTGTCATGCTCTTCGTATTTTTCACACCTTTTCATGCTCCTCGTATTTTTCAGACCTTTTTATGCTCCTCCTATTTCTCAGACATTTTCATGCTCCTATTTTCACACCTTTTCATGCTCCCCCTATTTTTCACACCTTTCGTGCTCTTCATATTTCTCAGACCTTTTCATGCTCCTAATATTTTTAAGACCTTCTGATGCTCCTTGTATTATTCACACCTTTTCATGTTCCTCGTATTTTTCAGACCTATTCATGCTCTTCATATATTTCAGACATTTTCGTGCTCTTTATATTTTTCACACCTTTTCAGGCTCCTCGTGTTTTTCACACGTTTTCATACTCCTCGTATTATTCAAGACTTTTCATACTCCTCATGTTTTTCACACATTTTCATGCTCCTTGTATTTTTCACACACTTTCGTTCTCTTCGTATTTTTCAGACGTTTTCAAGCTCCTCGTATTTTTCAGACCTTTTCCAGCTCCTCTTGTTTTTCAGACCTTTTCATGCTCCTCGTATTATTCAGGACTTTTCATGCTCCTCGTATGTTTCACACCTTTTTGTGCTCCTTCTATTTTTCAAACCTTTTCGTCTTCTCCGTACTTTTCAGACCTTTCCGTGCTCTTCATATTATTCACACCGTTTCATGCTCTTCATATTTTCACACCTTTTCATGCTCTTCGTATTTTTCACACCTTCTCATGCTCCTCCTTTTACTCAGACCTTTTCATACTTCTCTAATTTCTCAGACCTTTTCATGCTCCTCATATTTTTCACTCCTCTTCATGCTCTTCATATTTTTCACACCTTTTCATGCTCCTCGTATTTTTCACACCTTTTCATGCTCCTCGTATTCTTCACACCTTTTCATGCTCCTCGTATTTTTCACACCTTTTCATGCTCCTCGTATTCTTCACACCTTTTCATGCTATTCGTATTTTTCACACCTTTGCATGCTCCTCGTCTTATTCACACCTTTTCATGTTCTTCGTATTTTTCAGACCTTTTTGTGCTCTTCATATATTTCAGACATTTTCGTGCTCTGCATATTGTTCACACATTTTCATGCTCCTCGTATTCTTCACACCTTTTCATGGTCTTCGTATTTTTCACATCTTTTCATACTCCTCGTGTTTTTCACAAGTTTTCGTTCTCCTCCTGTTTTTCACACCTTTCGTGCTCTTCGTATTTTTCAGACCTTTTCATGCTCCTCAAATTTTTGAAACCTTTTCATGCTCTTCATATTTTCACACCTTTTCAGGCCCTTCATGTTTTTCAGACCTTTTCATGCTCCTCATGTTGTTCATACCTTTTCATGCTCCGTGTATTTTTCACACCTTTTCGTGTCCCTCCTATTTGTCACACGTTTTCGGGCTGTTCGTATTTTTCACACCTTTTCGTGATCCTTGCATTTTTCACACCTTTTCATGGTCCTCATATATTTCAGACATTTTCGTGCTCCTCATATTTTTCACACCTTTTCGTGTCCTTCATATTTTTCAGACCTTTTCATGCTCCTCGTATTATTCACACCTTTTCATGCTCCTCGTGTTTTTCAGACCTTTTTATGCTCTTCATGTTTTTCAGACCTTTCTTGCTCCTCGTATTTTTCAGACTTTTCCATACTCCTCATATTTCTCAGAACTTTTCATGCTCCTCGTATTTTTCAGACCTTTTCATGCTTCTCTTATTTCTCAGACCTTTTCATGCTTCTTGTGTTTTTTACACCTTTTCGTGCTCCTCATATTTTTCAGACCTTTTCGTGCTCTTCATATTTTTCACACCTTTTCATGCTCCTCATATTTTTTAGACCTTTTCATGCTCCTCGTATTATTCACACCTTTTCATGTTCTTCGTGTTTTTCACACCTTTTCATGCTCTTCATATTTTTCACACCTTTTCAGGCTCTTCATATTTTCAGATTTTTTCTAGCTCCTCATATATTTCAGACCTTTTCATGCTCCTCATATTTTTCAGACCTTTTCAAGCTCTTCGTACTTTTCACACCTTTTCATGCTTCTCGTGTTTTTACACCTTTTCTTGCTCCGTGTATTTTTCAGACCTTTTTATGCTCCTTTTATCTCTCAGACCTTTTAATGTTCCTCAAATTTTTCACATCTTTTCATGCTCCTCGTATTTTTCAGACCTTTTTATGCTCCTCCTATTTCTCAGACATTTTCATGCTCCTATATCTCACTCCTTTTCATGCTCCCCCTATTTTTCACACCTTTCGTGCTCTTCATATTTCTCAGAACTTTTCATGCTCCTAATATTTTTCAGACCTTCTGATGCTCCTTGTATTATTCACACCTTTTCATGTTCCTCGTATTTTTCAGACCTATTCGTGCTCTTCATATATTTCAGACATTTTTGTGCTCCTCATATTTTTGACACTTTTTCAGGCTCCTCCTGTTTTTCACACCTTTTCATGCTCCTTGTATTTTTCACACACTTTCGTTCTCTTCGTATTTTTCAGACATTTTCAAGCTCCTCGTATTTTTCACACCTTTTCGTGCTCCTTCTATTTTTCACACACTTTCGTTCTCTTCGTATTTTTCAGACATTTTCAAGCTCCTCGTGTTTTTCAGACCTTTTCATGCTTCTCATATTATTCAGGAGTTTTCATGCTCCTCGTATTTTTCACACCTTTTCGTGCTCCTTCTATTTTTCAAACCTTTTTGTCCTCTCCGTATTTTTCAGACCTTTTCGTGCTCTTCATATTATTCACACCGTTTCATGCTCTTCATATTTTCACACCTTTTCGTGCTCTTCGTATTTTTCACACCTTTTCATGCTCCTCCTTTTACTCAGACCTTTTCATACTCCTCTAATTTCTCAGACCTTTTCATGCTCCTTGTATTTTTCAGACCTTTTCATGCTCTTCATATTTTTCACATCGTTTCATGCTCCGTGTATTTTTCACATCTTTTCATGCTCCTCGTATTTTTGACACCTTTTCATGCTCCTCGTATTTTTCACACCTTTGCCTGCTCTTCGAACTTTTCACATCTTTTCATGCTCTTCATATTTTTCAGACCTTTTCATGCTCTTATTTTTCACACATTTTCTAGTTCCTCGTATTTTTCAGACCTTTTCATGCTCCTCGTATTTTTCACACCTTTTTATGCTCCTCCTATTTTTGAGGCCTTTTCATGCTCCTCGAAATTTTCACACCTTTTCATGATCCTCATACTTTTCACACATTTTCATAGTCCTCGTATTTTTCTGAGCTTTTCATGCTCCTCATATTTTTCACACTTTTTCTTGCTTCTCTAATTTTTCACACATTTTCATGCTCCTCGTATTTTTCACACCTTTTCATGCTCCTCGTATTTTTCACACCTTTTCATGCTCCTCGTATTTTTCACACCTTTTCATGCTCCTCGTATTCTTCACACCTTTTCATGCTCCTCGTATATTTCACACCTTTGCATGCTCCTTGTCTTATTCACACCTTTTCATGTTCCTCGTTTTTTTCAGACCTTTTCGTGCTCTTCATATATTTCAGACATTTTCATGCTCTTCATATTTTTCACACATTTTCATGCTCCTCGTATTCTTCACACCTTTTCATGGTCTTCATATTTTTCACATCTTTTCATGCTCCTCGTGTTTTTCACAAGTTTTCATGCTCCTCCTGTTTTTCACACCTTTCGTGCTCTTCATATTTTTCAGACCTTTTCATGCTCCTCATATTTTTCAGATCTTTTCATGCTCTTCATATTTTTCACCCCTTTTCAGGCCCTTCATGTTTTTCAGACCTTTTCATGCTCCTCATGTTTTTCAGACCATTTCATGCTCCTCGTATTTTTCACACCTTTTCATACTCCTCGTATTTTTCACACCTCTGAATGCTCCACGTATTTTTCAGACGTTGTTAGGCTCCTCCTATTTCTCAGACATTTTCATGCTCCTCACATTTTTTACTCCTTTTCATGCTCCTCGTATTTTTCATGCCTTTTCATGCTCCTCATATTTTTCACCCCTTTTCATGCTCATCGTATTTTTCACACCTCTTCATGCTCCTCGTATTTTTCACACCTTTTCATGCTCCTCGTATTTTCAGAACTTATGGTCCCCTTCATATTTTTCACACCTTTTCGTGCTCTTCATATTTTTCAGACCTTTTCAGGCTCTTCATATTTTTCAGACCTTTCCATGCTCCTCGTATTTTGCAGACCTTTTCATGTTCCTCGTATTTTTCACAACTTTTTGTGCTCCTCCTATTTTTCACACCTTTTCTGGCTCTTCATATATTTCAGACTTTTCATGCTCCACATATTTTTCAGACATTTTTATGCTCCTCGTATTTTTCACACCTTTTCATGCTCCTCGTATTTTTCAGAACATTTCATGCTCCTCGTATTTTTGACACGTTTTCATGCTCCTCATATTTTTCACACCTTTTCAAGCTCTTCGTATTTTTCACACCTTTTCATGATCTTCATATTTTTCACACTGTTTCATGCTCCTCGTATTTTTGACACGTTTTCATGCTCCTCGTATTTTTCATACCTTTTCATGGTCCTCGTATTTTTCACACCTTTTTATGCTTCTCGTGTTTTTCACAAATTTTCATCCTCCTCGTATTTTTCACACCTTTTCATGCTCTTTATATTTTTCAGACCTTTTCATGCTCTTCATATTTTTCAGACCTTTTCATGTTCTTTGTATTTTTCACACCTTTTCATGCTCCTCCTATTTTTGACACCTTTTCATGCTCCTCGTATTTTTCACATGTTTTCAGGGTCCTCGTATTTTTCACACCTTTTCGTCCTCCTTGTACTTTTCACACCGTTTCGTGGTCCTCATATTTTTCAGACCTTTTCGTGCTCTTCATATTTTTCACACCTTTTCGTGCTGTTCATATTTTCATACCTTTTAATGCTCTTCATATTTTTCACACTTTTCAGGCTCTTCATGTTTTTCAGACCTTTTCATGCTCCTCTTATTTTTCAGACCTTTTCATGCACCTCGTTTTTTTCACACCTTTTCATGCTCCTCGTATGTTTGACACATTTTCATGCTCCTCGTATGTTTCACACCTTTTCATGCTCCTCGTATTTTTCACTCCTTTTCATGCTCCTCGTATTTTTCACACCTTTTATGCTCGTAGTTTTCACAACTTTTCATGTTCCTCATATTTTTCACACCTTTTCATGCTCCTTGTATTTTTCACACCTTTTCTTGCTCCTCCTATTTTTCTCACCTTTTCGTGCTCTTCATATTTTCCAGACCTTTTAATGCTCTTCATATTTTTCAGAATTTTTCATGCTCTTCATATTTTTCACACCTTTTCATGCTCTTCATATTTTTCAGACCTTTTCGTGCTCCTCGTGTTTTTCACATCTTTTCATGCTCCTCGTATTTTTCACACCTTTTCCTGCTCTTCGATTTTTTTACACCTTTTCATGATAATCGTATTTTTCGCACCTTTTCCTGCTCTTCATACTTTTCACACATTTTGATGTTCCTCGTATTTTTCACAACTTTTCCTGCTCTTCGAATTTTTCACACCTTCTCATGCTCCTTATAATTCTCACAGCTCTTCATGCTCCTCGTATTTTTCACACCTTTTCATGCTACTCTTATTTTCCAGACCTTTTCTTGCTCTTCGTATTTTTCAAACCTTTTCACTCCCTTCATATTTTTCACACCTTTACATGCTGGTCATATTATACACACCTTGTCATTCTCCTCCTATTTTTCAGACCATTTCATGCTGCTCGTATTTTTCAGACCTTTTCATGCTCCTCGTAGTTTTCACCCCGTATCATGCTCCTCGTATTTTTCAGACCTTTTCATGCTCCTCTTATTTTTCAGACCTTTTCATGCTCCTCGTATTTTTCAGACCTTTTATTGCTCCTCGTATTTTTCAACCCTTTTCATGCTCCTCGTATTTTTCACACCTTTTCATGCTGTTCATATTTTTCACATCTTTTCATGCTCCTCGTATTTTTCAGGCCTTTTTATGCTCCTCCTATTTTGCACACATTTTCATGCTCCTCGTACTTTTCACACCTTATCATGCTCCTCGTATTTTTCACACCTTTTCATGCTCCTCGTATTTTTCACACCTTGTCATGGTCCTCGTATTTTTCAAACTTTTTCACGCTCTTCTTATTTTTGACACCTTTCATGCTCCTTGTATTTTTCACACCTTGTCATGCTCCTCGTATATTTCACAACTTTTCAGGCTCTACTTATTTTTGACACCTTTTCATGCTCCTTGTATTTTTCACACTTTGTCATGATCTTCGTATTTTTCAGACCTTTTCACGCTCTTCATATTTTTCACACCTTGTCACGCTCTTCGTATTTTTGACACCTTTTCATGATCCTCCTATTCTTCACACCTTTTCGTGCTCCTCGTATTTTTCACAACTTTTCATGCTCCTTGTATTTTTCACACCTTTTCACGCTTCTCGTATATTTCAGACCTTTTCACGCTCTTCATATTTTTCACACCTTTTCATGCTGTTCATATTATTCACACCTTTTCATGCTCCTAGTATTTTTCAGACCTTTTTATACTCCTCGTAGTTTTCACCCCTTATCATGCTCCTCGTATTTTTCAGACCTTTTCATGCTCCTCGTAATTTTCACACCTTTCCATGTGCTTCATATTTTTTACACATTGTCATGCTCCGCGTATTTTATAAACCTTGTCATGCTCCTCGTATTTTTCACACCTTTGCCTGCTCTTCGAACTTTTAACATCTTTTCATGCTCTTCATATTTTTCAGACCTTTTCATGCTCTTATTTTTCACACATTTTCTAGTTCCTCGTATTTTTCAGACGTTTTCATGCTCCTCGTATTTTTCACACCTTTTTATGCTCCTCCTATTTTTGAGGCCTTTTCATGCTCCTCGTATTTTTCACACCTTTTCATGCTCCTCGAAATTTTCACACCTTTTCATGATCCTCGTACTTTTCACACATTTTCATAGTCCTCGTATTTTTCTGAGCTTTTCATGCTCCTCATATTTTTCACACTTTTTCTTGCTTCTCTAATTTTTCACACATTTTCATGCTCCTCGTATTTTTCACACCTTTTCATGCTCCTCGTATTTCTCAGCCCTTTTCAGGCTACTCGTATTTTTCAGACCTATTCGTACTCTTCATATTTTTCACACCTTTTCGTGCTCTTCATACTTTTCAGACCTTTTCATGCTCTTCATATTTTTCACAGCTTTTAATGCTCCTCATATTTTTCACACCTGTTCATGATCCTCGTATTTTTGACACCTTTTGATGCTCCTCATATTTTTCACACCTTTTCATGCTCCTCGTATTTTTCACACCTCTCCGTGCTCCTCGTATTTTTCAGGCCTTTTCGTGCTCTTCGTATTTTTAAGAACTTTTCATGCTCCTCCTTTTTTCACACCTTTTCATGCTCCTCGTATTTTTGACACCTTTTGATGCTCCTCATATTTTTCACACCTTTTCATGCTCCTCGTATTTTTGACACCTCTGTGTGCTCCTCGTATTTTTCAGGCTTTTTCGTGCTCCTCATATTTTTCACAACTTTTCATGCTCCTCGTAATTTTCATACCTGTTCATGTTGCTCGTATTTTTGACACCTTTTTATGCTCTTCATATTTTTCGAACATCTTCATACTCCTCGTATTTTTCTGAGCTTTACATGCTCCTCGTATTTTTCACACCTATGCGTGCTCTTCATATTTTTCACACGTTTTCATGTTCCTCCTTTTTTCACACCTTTTCTTGCTCTTCCTACTTTTCAGACCTTTTCATGCTCCTAATATTTTTCAGACCTTTTCATGCTCTTCGTATTATTCACACCTTTTCATGCTCCCCAAATTTTTCACACCTTTTCATGCTCCTCGTATTTTTTACACGTTTTCATGCTCGTAGTTTTCACAACTTTTCATCCTCCTCGTGTTTTTCACACCTTTTCATGCTCCTCGAATTTTTCAGACATTTTCATGCTCTGCATATTTTTCACACCTTTTCAGGCTCTTCGTATTTTTCAGACATTTTCATGCTCCTTGTATTTTTCACACCTTTTCATGTTCTTCATATTTTTCACACCTTTTCGTGCTCTTCATATTTTTGAGACCTTTTCTGTCTCTTCATATTTTTCAAACCTTTTCATGCTCCTGCTATTTTTCAGACTTTTTTTGCCACACCTATTTTTCAGGCCTTTTCATGCTCTTCATATTTTTCACACCTTTTCATGCTCCTCGTATTTTTCACACCTTTTCATGCTCCTAGTATTTTTCACTCCTTTTCATGCTCCTTGCATTTTTCACACCTTTTCATGCTCTCGTATTTTTCATGCTTTTTCATGATTCACGTATTTTTCACAACTTTTCATGCTTCTCGTATTTTTCACACATTTGCAGTCTCCTCGTATTTTTCACACCTTTTCGGGCTCTTCTTATTTTTCACATCTTTTCATGCTCCTCGTATTTTTCAGACATTTTCATGCTCCATTTATTTATCACACTTTTCATGAAACTTGGTAGGAGATCCATGATTCCTGTGGCACGTGGAAAGGGACCCTTGGTCTCCCGCCTCAGCTGGAGAGGCGTCCCAATTGCCCTGCCAAGCCTCGAGGAGAATCCCGACTTGTCCCTTGCAACTAGGCAGGAGTCCTGACGTCGCTGAACAAACACGGGTGTGGAAGGGCCATTCCTGTCGTACCTCAAGAATATATCCCAGCTTCCCGCCGTAACTCGAGAAAAACCATGAGACTTCCCCCTCGCCGCGAGATGAGGCCCGATTCCCCTGCACTGCGTGCAGAGCAATTCGGAGTTGCACATCAACCATGAAAGGAGTCTTGATTTCCTTGATGGCAGTCCAGAGAAACCCCAAGAACACTGTTTCAAGGCTAGAGGGATCCTGAGGTCACTGTAGCAACACGAAAGAGCTCCGTGGACCAAAAATCAACTCAAGATGAGAGCTTAGTGCCTGGCTTCGACTCCAGAGGAATACCACCTTACCACAAACACCTCAAGAGGAGCTTCCTCTCACCTCTAGTTATATGAGAGGGATCCTGAGTTTGCAGCCTCAAGTGGAATGGATCTCGAGATGCCCTGACTCGAAATAAGACCGGATATCCCTGCAGTGACTTGAATGCAGGCTCGTCTTGCATCTCCCAAGATGAAATGATGTCTGAATACCCTGTGGAGACCAGAGTAAAACCTAGTTCCCCACCTCATCGCGACCGGAGGCCTCACATCCTTTGAAAACTCCAGAGGTACGCGGAAATCAGTGCCTCCAAAGGAGACGATGCCTGACTCCTCGTGAAACTTGATAGGAGTCCCAGGATTCCTGTGGTACGTGGAAAGGGACCCTTTGTCTCCCGCCTCAGTTGGAGAGGCGTCCCAGTTGCCCTGCCTAGTCTCGAGGAGAATCGCGAGTTGTCCCTCGCAACTAGGCAGGAGTCCTGACGTCGTTGAACAAACACATGTGTGGAAGGGCCATCCCCGTCGTAACTCGAGAATATACCCCAGGTTCCCGCCACAACTCGAGAAAAACCATGAGACTTCCCCCTCGCTTGGAGATGAGGCCCGATTCCCCTGCACTGTGTGCAGAGCAATTCCCTGGTGCACATTAAACATGAAAGGAGCCTTGATTTCCTTGATGGCAGTCCAGAGAAAACCCAAGAACACTGTTTCAGGGCTTGAGGGACAATGAGGTCACTAGAGCAACACGAAAGAGCTCCGTGGACCAAAAATCAACTCGAGATGAGAGGATAGTCCCTGGCTTCGACTCCAGAGGAATACCACCTTACCAAAAGCACTTCAAGAGGAGGCTTCTCTCAGCTCTAGGTATGTGAGAGGGACCCTGAGTTTGCGGCCTCATTGGAATGGACACCGAGATGCCCTGACTGGAAATAAGCATGGATATCCCTGCACTGACTTGAATGCAGGCTCGTCTTGCATCTCCCAAGACGAAATGATGTCTGAATCCCCTGTGGATAACACAGAGAAAGACCTAGTTTCCCACTTCATCGCGACTGGAGGCCTCAGATCCTTTGAAAACTCCAGAGGTACGCGGAGATCAATGCCTCCAAAGGAGACGATGCCTGACTCCTCGTGAAACTTGATAGGAGTCCCAGGATTCCTCTGGCACGTGGAAAGGGACACTTGTTCTCCCGCCCCAGCTGGAGAGGCGTCCCAATTGCCCTGCCAAGCCTCGAGGAGAATCCGAATTTTCCCTCGCAACTAGGCAGGAGTCCTGACCTCGCTGAACAAACACATGTGTGGAAGGGCCATCCCCGTCGTAACTCGAGAATATACCCCAGGTTCCCACCGCAACTCGAGAAAAACCATGAGACTTCCCCCTCCCGCGAGATGAGGCCCGATTCCCCTGCACTTCGTGCAGAGCAATTCCGTGTTGCAAATCACACAGGAAAGGAGCCTTGATTTCCTTGATGTCACTCCAGAGAAACTCCAAGAACACTGTCTAAAGGCTAGAGGGATGCTGAGGTCACTGTGTCAACATGAAAGATCTCCGTGGACCAATAATCAACTCGAGATGAGAGGTTAGTCCCTGGCTTCGACTCCAGAGGAATACCACCTTACCACAAGCACCTCAAGAGGAGGCTCCTCTCAGATCTAGGTATGTGAGAGGAACCCTGAGATTGCGGCCTCACGTGGAATGGACATGGGGATGCCCTGACTCTAAATAAGGCCGGATATCCCTGCAGTGACTTGAATGCAGGCTCTCCTTGCATCTCCCAAGACGAAAGGATGTCTGAATCCCCTGAGGAGACCACAGAGAAAGACCTAGTCCCCACCTCATCGCGACCGGAGGCCTCACATCCTTTTAAAAGTCCAGAGTTACGCGCAGATCAGTGCCTCCAAAGGAGAGGATGCCTGACTCCTCGTGAAACTTCATAGGAGTCCCAGGATTCCTCCAAGCCTCGAGGAGAATCCCGAGTTGTCCCTCGCAACTAGGCAGGAGTCCTGACATCGCTGAACAAACACGTGTGTGGAAGGGCCATCCCCGTCGTAACTCGAGAATATACCCCAGGTTCCCGCCGTAACTCGAGAAAAACAATGAGACTTCCCCCTCGCCGCGAGATGAGGCCCGATTCCCCTGCACTGCGTGCAGAGTAATTCCGTGTTGCACATCACACATGAAAGGAGCCTTGATTTCCTTGATGGCACTCCAGAGAAACCCCAAGAACACTGTTTCAAGGCTAGAGGGATCCTGAGGTCACTGTAGCAACACGAAAGAGCTCCGTGGACCAAAAATCAACTCGAGATGAGAGGTTATTCCCTGGTTTCAACTCCAGAGGAATACCACCTTACC
Organism: Cervus canadensis; assembly: GCF_019320065.1. NCBI lineage: Eukaryota > Metazoa > Chordata > Mammalia > Artiodactyla > Cervidae > Cervus > Cervus canadensis. The sequence continues at coordinate 66,986,903 of NC_057399.1, read as the reverse complement.
ACAAGCACCTCAAGAGGAGGCTTCTCTCAGCTCTATGTATGTGGTAGGGACCCTGAGCTTGCGGCCTCAAGTGGAATGAAGACCGCGATGCCCTGACTCGAAATAAGGCCGGATATCCATGCAGTGACTTGAATGCAGGCTCGTCTTGCATCTCCCAAGACGAAAGGATGTCTGAATCCCCTGTGGAGACCACAGAGAAACACCTAGTTCCCCACCTCATCGCGACCGGAGGCCTCACATCCTTTGAAAACTCCAGAGGTACGCGGAGATCAGTGCCTCCAAAGGAGACGATGCCTGACTCCTCGTGAAACTTGATAGGAGTCCCAGGATTCCTCTGGCACGTGGAAAGGGACACTTGTTCTCCCGCCCCAGCTGGAGAGGCGTCCCAATTGCCCTGCCAAGCCTCGAGGAGAATCCCGAATTTTCCCTCGCAACTAGGCAGGAGTCCTGACGTCGCTGAACAAACACGTGTGTGGAAGGGCATCCCCGTCGTAACTCGAGAATATACCCCAGGTTCCCGCCGCAACTCGAGAAAAACCATGAGACTTCCCCCTCGCCGCGAGATGAGGCCCGATTCCCCTGCACTTCGTGCAGAGCAATTCCGTGTTGCAAATCACACAGGAAAGGAGCCTTGATTTCCTTGATGTCACTCCAGAGAAACTCCAAGAACACTGTTTAAAGGCTAGAGGGATCCTGAGGTCACTGTGTCAACATGAAAGATCTCCGTGGACCAATAATCAACTCGAGATGAGAGGTTAGTCCCTGGCTTCGACTCCAGAGGAATACCACCTTACCACAAGCACCTCAAGAGGAGGCTCCTCTCAGATCTAGGTATGTGAGAGGAACCCTGAGATTGCGGCCTCACGTGGAATGTACATGGGGATGCCCTGACTCTAAATAAGGCAGGATATCCCTGCAGTGACTTGAATGCAGGCTCTCCTTGCATCTCCCAAGACGAAAGGATGTCTGAATCCCCTGAGGAGACCACAGAGAAAGACCTAGTCCCCACCTCATCGCGACCGGAGGCCTCACATCCTTTTAAAAGTCCAGAGTTACGCGCAGATCAGTGCCTCCAAAGGAGAGGATGCCTGACTCCTCGTGAAACTTGATAGGAGTCCCAGGATTCCTGTGGCACGTGGAAAGGGACCTTTGTTCTCACGCCTCAGCTGGAGAGGCGTCCCAATTGCCCTGCCAAGCCTCAAGGAGAATCCCGAGGTTTCCCTCGCAACTAGGCAGGAGTCCTTACCTCGCTGAACAGACACGTGTTTGATTCAGTTTGATTATCCTCATATTTTTCACACCTTTACATGCTCCTCATATTTTTGACTCCTTTTCATGCTCTTCATATTTTTCTCACCTTTTCTGCTCCTCATATTTTTGACACCTTTTCATGCTCTTCATATTTTTCAGACCTTTTCATGCTCCTGGTATTTTTCAGACCTTTTCATGCTCCTCGTATTTTTCAGACCTTTTCATGCTCCTCGTATTTTTCACACCTTTTCATGGGCGTCGTGTTTTTCACACCTTTTCATTCTCTTCGTATTTTTCACACCTTTCATGATCTTCATATTTTTCACACTGTTTCATGCTGCTCATATTTTTGACACCTTTTCATGCTCCTCATATTTTTCAGACCGTTTCATGCTCCTGTTATTTTTCTCAGCTTTTCATGCTCCTCATATATTTCACACTTTTCATGCTCCTCATAATTTTCACACCTTTTCATGCTCCTCATATTTTTCCCTCCTTTTCATGCCCTTCATATTTTTCACAACTTTTCATGCTCTTCATATTTTCACACCGTTTCCTGCTCCTTATATATTTGACACCTTTTCATGCTCCTCATATTTTTCAGACCGTTTCATGCTCCTCATATATTTCAGACTGTTTCATGCTCCTCATATTTTTCAGACCGTTTCATGCTCCTCATATTTTTCACACCTTTTCAAGCTCCTAATATTTTCAAAACTTTTCATGCTCTTCATATTTTTCACACCGTTTCATGCTCCTCATATTTTTCATACAGTTTGATGCGCCTCATATTTTTCAAACCGTTTCATGCTCCTCATATTTTTTCAGACCGTTTCATGCTCCTCATATTTTTTCAGACCGTTTCATGCTCCACTTATTTTTCAGATCTTTTCATGCTCCTCGTATTTTTAAGACGTTCTCATACTCCTCATAATTTTCACACCTTTTCATGCTCTTCATATTTTTCACACCGTTTCATGACCCTCATATTTCTCATACAGATCATGCTCCTCATATTTTTCACATCTTTACATGCTCCTCTTATTTTTGACACCTTTTCATGCTCTTCATATTTTTCACACCTTTTCATTCTCCTCATATTTTTGACACCTGTTCATGTTCTACATATTTTTTAGACCTTTTCATGCGCCTCGTACTTTTCACACTTTTTCATGCTATTCATATTTTTCACACCTTTTCATGCTCCTCGTATTTTTCACAACTTATCATGCTCCTCGTATTTTTCACAACTTTTCATGTCCTCATATTTTTCACACCTTTTCATGCTCTTCACATTTTTCACACCGTTTCATGCTCCTCATATTTTTTATACAAATTCATGCTCCTCTTATTTTTCAACCTTTATATGCTACTCATATTTTTGACACCTTTTCATGCTCTTGATATTTTTCACACCTTTTCATGCCCTTCGTGTTTTTCACATCTTTCATGCTCTTGATATTTTTCACACCTTTTCATGCTCTTCATATTTTTCAGACCTTTTCATGCTCTTGATATTTTTCACACCTTAGCATGCCATTCGTGTTTTTCACACATTTCAATGCTCTTCATATTTTTTACACCTTTTCATGATCCTCATATTTTTCACACCTTTTCATTCTCTATATATTTTTCAGACCTTTTCATGCTCCTCGTATTTTTCAAACCTTTTCATGCTCTTCGTGTTTTTCACACCTTTTCCTGCTCTTCGAACTTTTCAGGCCGTTTCATGTTCTTGATATTTTTCACACCATTTCACGCTCCTCATATTTTTCATACCCTTTCATGCTCTTCATATTTTTCACACATTTTCATGCTCCTCCTATTTTACACACCTTTTCATGCTCCTCATATATTTCACACCATTTCATTCTCCTCAGATTTTTCATATAGTTTAATTCTCCTCATATTTTTCACACTCTACATGCTCCTCATATTTTTGACACCTTTTCATGCTCTTCATATATTGCAGTCCTTTTCATGCTGCTCGTATTTTTCAGACCTTTTAATGCTTCTCGTACTTTTCAGACCATTTCATGCTCCTCATATTTTTCAGACCTTGTCATGCTCCTCGTATTTTTCAGACCTTTTCATGCTCCTCGTATTTTTCAGACGTTTTCATGATCCATTTATTTATCACACCTTTCATGCTATTCATATTTTTAACCCTTTTTTGCTCCTCGTATTTTTCAGACCTTTTAATGCTGCTCAGAATTTTCACACCTTTACTTGCTCTTCATATTTTTCACACCTTTTCATGTTCCTCGTATTTTTCACACCTTTTCATGCTCCTCGTTTTTTCAGACCATTTCATGCTCCTCGTATTTTTCACACCTCTTCATGCTCCTCGTATATTTCAGACCTTTTCATGCTTCTCGTATTTTGCAGACCTTTTCATGCTCTTCGTGTTTTTCACACCTTTTCCTGCTCTTCGTATTTTTCAGCCCGTTTCATGCTCCTCATATTTTTCACACCTTTTCATGCTCTTCGTGTTCTTCACACCTTTTCATGCTCTTCGTATATTTCCCACCGTTTCATGCTCGTCATATTTTTCACACCTTTTCATGTTCTTCACTTTTTTCACACCATTTCCTGCTGCACATATTTTTAACAGTTTTTCATGCCCCTCATATTTTTCAGACAGTTTCCTGCTCCTCATATTTTTCAGACCGTTTCATGCTCTTGATATTTTTCACACCTTTTCATGGTCTTCATATTTTTCACAACTTTTCATTCTCCTCATATTTTTGAAATCTTTTGAAGCTCTTCATATTTTTCACACCTTTTCATGCTCTTCGTGTTTTTCACACCTTTTCATGCTCTTCGTATATTTCCCACCGTTTCATGCTCGTCATATTTTTCACACCTTTTCATGCTCTTCACTTTTTTCACACCATTTCCTGCTGCACATATTTTTAGCAGTTTTTCATGCCCCTCATATTTTTCAGACAGTTTCCTGCACCTCATATTTTTCAGACCGTTTCATGCTCTTGATATTTTTCACACCTTTTCATGGTCTTCATATTTTTTACAACTTTTCATGCTCCTCATATTTTTGAAATCTTTTGAAGCTTTTCATATTTTTCACACCTTTTCATGCTCCTCATATTTTTCACACCTTTTCATGTCCTCATATTTTTGACACCTTTTAATGTTCCTCCTGTTTTTCAGACCTTTTCATGCTCCTCATATTTTTGACACCTTTTCATGCTCTTCACATTTTTCACACCGTTTCATGCTCCTCATATTTCTGACACCTTTTCATGCTCTTCCTATTTTTCACACCGTTTCATGCTCCTCATATTTTTCATACAAATTCATGCTTTTCCTATTTTTCACACCTTTAAATGCTCATCATATTTTTGACACCTTTTCATGCTCTTCATATTTTTCACACCTTTTCATGCTCCTCATATTTTTGACACCTTTTCATGCTCTTCGTATTTTTCAGACCTTTTCATGCCCTCGTGTATTTCAGACCATTACATGCTCCTTGTATTTTTCAGACCCTTTCATTCTCGTTGCATTTTTCAGACCCTTTCATGCACCTCGTATTTTTCAGACCTTTTCATGCTCCTCTTATTTTTCACACCTTTTCATGCTCCTCGTATTTTTCACAACTTATCATGCTGTTTGTATTTGTCACACCTTTTCAAGCTCTTCGTATTTTTCGGACCTTTTCATGTTCTTCGTGTTTTTCACACCCTTTCAGGCTGTTCTTATTTTTCACACATTTTCATGCTCTTCGTGTTTTTCACACCTTTTCATGCTCTCGTATTTTTCACACCTTTTCAAACTCCTCATATTTTTCACACCTTTTCATTACATTCATATTTTTCACACCTTTTCATCCTCCTCATATTTTTCATAACGATTCATGCTCGTCATATTTTTCACACCTTTACATGTTCCTCATATTTTTCACACCTTTTCATGCTCTTCACTTTTTTCACACCATTTCCTGCTGCACATATTTTTAACAGTTTTTCATGCCCCTCATATTTTTCAGACAGTTTCCTGCGCCTCATATTTTTCAGACCGTTTCATGCTCTTGATATTTTTCACACCTTTTCATGGTCTTCATATTTTTTACAACTTTTCATGCTCCTCATATTTTTGAAATCTTTTGAAGCTTTTCATATTTTTCACACCTTTTCATGCTCCTCATATTTTTCACACCTTTTCATGTCATCATATTTTTGACACCTTTTAATGTTCTTCCTGTTTTTCAGACTTTGCATGCTCCTCATATTTTTGACACTTTTCATTGCTCTTTATTCACATTTTTACATCCGTTCAATGCTCCTCATATTTCTGACACCCTTTTCAACCATGCCTTTTCCTATTTTTCAACCGTTTCATGCTCCTCAATTTTTTCTTACAAAATTCATGCTTTTCTATTTTTCACTACCTTTAAATGCTCATCATATTTTTGGAACACCTTTTCACATCGCTCTTACATATTTTTACACGGTCCTTTTCATGCCCTGCATATATTTTGACAACTTTTCATGCTCTTATATCGCGTTAATTTTAAGACCTTTCATGCCTGGGGTGTATTTCCGGCCATTAACATGCTCCTATGTATTTTTCAGACCCTTTCATTCTCGTGCATTTTTCAGACAGTTTCCTGCCCCTCGTATTTTTCAGACCTTTTCATGCTCCTCTTATTTTTCACACCTTTTCATGCTCCTCGTATTTTTCACAACTTATCATGCTGTTTGTATTTGTCACACCTTTTCAAGCTCTTCGTATTTTTCGGACCTTTTCATGCTCTTCGTGTTTTTCACACCTTTTCAGGCTGTTCTTATTTTTCACACATTTTCATGCTCTTCGTGTTTTTCACACCTTTTCATGCTCTCGTATTTTTCAGACCTTTTCAAACTCCTCATATTTTTTACACCTTTTCATGATATTCATATTTTTCACACCTTTTCATTCTCCTCATATTTTTGACACCTGTTCATGCTCTACATATTTTTCAAACCTTTTCATGCGCCTCGTATTTTTAAGACGTTTTCATGTTCCTCCAATTTTCGACCTTTTCATGCTCCTCGTTCTTTTCACACTTTTTCATGCTATTCATATTTTTCACACCTTTTCATGCTCATCGTATTTTTCACAACTTTTCATGCTCCTCGTATTTTTCACAACTTTTCATGCTCTTCGTATTTGTCACACCTTTTCATGCTCTTCTTATTTTCCACACTTTTACATGCTCTGCATGTTTTTCACACCTTTTCATTCTCTTCTTATTTTTCACATTTTTCATGCTCTTCATATTTTTCAGACCTTTTCATGCTTTTTATATTTTTCACAGCTTTTCATGCTCTTCGTGTTTTTCACACCTTTTCATGCTCTCGTATTTTTTAGACATTTTAATGCTCCTCGTACTTTTCACACCTTTTCATTCTCCTCGTATATTTCAGACCTTTTCATGCTCCTCCTATTTTTCACAACTTTACATGCTCTTCCTATTTGTCACACCTTTTCAAGCTCTTCGTATTTTTCACACCTTTTCATGCTCTTTCGTGTTTTTCACACCTTTTCAGGCTCTTCATATTTTTCACACCTTTTCATGCTCTTCATATTTTTGACACGTTTTCATATTTTTGAGACCTTTTCATGCTCTTGATATTTTTCACAGCTTTCCATGCTCTTCGTGTTGTTCACTCCATTTCATGATCTCGTGTTTTTCAGAGTGTTTCATGCTCCTCCTATTTTTCACACCTTTTCATGCTCTTCATATTTTTCACACCGTTTCATCCTCCCCTAATTTTTCATACAGTTTCATGCTCCTCATATTTTTCACACCTTTACATGCTTCTCATATTTTCGACACCTTTTAATGCTCCTCATATTTTGGACACGTTATCATGCTCTTCATATTTTTCAGACCTTTTCATGCTTTTGATAATTTTCACACCTTTTCCTTCTCTTCGTATTTTTCACACCTTTTCCTGCTCTTCATATATTTCACACCTTTTCATGCTCCTTATATTTTTGACACCTTTTCATGCTCTTCATATTTTTCAGACCTTTTCATGCTCCTCGTATATTTCACACCTTTTCATGCTCCTCGTATGTTTTAGAGCTTTTCATGCTCCTCGTATTTTTCAGACCTTTAAATGCTCCTCTTAATTTTCAGATCTTTTCATGCTCGTCATTTTTTCACACCATTTCATGCTCCTCTTATTTTTCACACCATTTCATTCTCCTCATATTTTTCATACACTTTCATGCTCTTCATATTTTTCACACATTTTCATGCTTCTCGTATTTTACACACCTTTTCATGCTCCTCATATATTTCACACCATTTCATGCTCCTCAGATTTTTCATACAGTTTCATTCTCCTCGTATTTTTCACACCTCTACATGCTCCACATATTTTTGACATCTTTTCATGCTCTTCATATATTGCAGGCCTTTTCATGCTGCTCATATTTTTCAGACCTTTTAATGCTCCTCGTGCTTTTCAGACGTTTTCATGCTCCATTTATTTATCACACGTTTCATGCTCTTCGTATTTTTCACCCTTTTTTGCTCCTCGTATTTTTCAGTCCTTTTCATGCTGCTCGGAATTTTCACACCTTTTCATGCTCCTCGTATTTTTCACACCTTTTCATGCTCCTCATATTTTTCACACCTTTTCATGCTCCTCGTATATTTCAGAACTTTTCATGCTCTTCGTACTTTTCACACCTTTTCACATTCTTCGTGTTTTTCACACCTTTTCATGCTCTTCATATTTTTCACACCTTTTCAGGCTCTTCATATTTTTCAGATTTTTTTCTAGCTCCTCATATTTTTCAGACCTTTTCATGCTCCTCATATTTTTCACATCTTTCATGCTTCACGTGTTTTTTACAACTTTTCATGCTCCGTGTATTTTTCAGACCTTTTTATGCTCCTTTTATCTCTCAGATCTTTTCATGCTCCTTCGAATTTTTCACACCTTTTCATGCTCCTCGTATTTTTCAGACCTTTTTATGCTCCTCCTATTTCTCAGACATTTTCATGCTCCTATTTTCACACCTTTTCATGCTCCCCCTATTTTTCACACCTTTCGTGCTCTTCATATTTCTCAGACCTTTTCATGCTCCTAATATTTTTAAGACCTTCTGATGCTCCTTGTATTATTCACACCTTTTCGTGTTGCTCGTATTTTTCAGACCTATTCGTGCTCTTCATATATTTCAGACATTTTCGTGCTCTTTATATTTTTCACACCTTTTCAGGCTCCTCGTGTTTTTCACACGTTTTCATGCTCCTCGTATAATTCAGGACTTTTGATACTCCTCGTGTTTTTCACACCTTTTCATGCTCCTTGTATTTTTCACACCTTTTCATGCTCCTCATATTTTTCACACCTTTTCATGCTCCTCGTATATTTCAGACCTTTTCATGCTCTTCGTACTTTTCACACCTTTTCACATTCTTCGTGGTTTTCACACCTTTTCATGCTCTTCATATTTTTCACACCTTTTCAGGCTCTTCATATTTTTCAGATTTTTTCTAGCTCCTCATATTTTTCAGACCCTTTCATGCTCCTCATATTTTTCACACCTTTCATGCTTCACGTGTTTTTTACAACTTTTCATGCTCCGTGTATTTTTCAGACCTTTTTATGCTCCTTTTATCTCTCAGATCTTTTCATGCTCCTCGAATTTTTCACACCTTTTCATGCTCCTCGTATTTTTCAGACCTTTTTATGCTCCTATTTCTCAGACATTTTCATGCTCCTATTTTCACACCTTTTCATGCTCCCCCTATTTTTCACACCTTTCGTGCTCTTCATATTTCTCAGACCTTTTCATGCTCCTAATATTTTTAAGACCTTCTGATGCTCCTTGTATTATTCACACCTTTTCGTGTTGCTCGTATTTTTCAGACCTATTCATGCTCTTCATATATTTCAGACATTTTCGTGCTCTTGATATTTTTCACACCTTTTCATGGTCTTCATATTTTTTACAACTTTTCATGCTCCTTATATTTTTGAAATCTTTTGAAGCTTTTCATATTTTTCACACCTTTTCATGCTCCTCATATTTTTCACACCTTTTCATGTTCCTCGTATTTTTCACATCTTTTCATGCTCCTCGTTTTTTCAGACCATTTCATGCTCCTCGTATTTTTCACACCTCTTCATGCTCCTCGTATATTTCAGACCTTTTCATGCTTCTCGTATTTTGCAGACCTTTTCATGCTCTTCGTGTTTTTCACACCTTTTCCTGCTCTTCGAATTTTTCAGCCCGTTTCATGCTCCTCATATTTTTCACACCTTTTCATGCTCTTCGTGTTCTTCACACCTTTTCATGCTCTTCGTATATTTCCCACCGTTTCATGCTCGTCATATTTTTCACACCTTTTCATGTTCTTCACTTTTTTCACACCATTTCCTGCTGCACATATTTTTAACAGTTTTTCATGCCCCTCATATTTTTCAGACAGTTTCCTGCTCCTCATATTTTTCAGACCGTTTCATGCTCTTGATATTTTTCACACCTTTTCATGGTCTTCATATTTTTCACAACTTTTCATGCTCCTCATATTTTTGAAATCTTTTGAAGCTCTTCATATTTTTCACACCTTTTCATGCTCTTCATATTTTTCACACCTTTTCATGCTCTTCGTATATTTCCCACCGTTTCATGCTCGTCATATTTTTCACACCTTTCATGCTCTTCACTTTTTCACACCATTTCCTGCTGCACATATTTTTAACAGTTTTTCATGCCCCTCATATTTTTCAGACAGTTTCCTGCTCCTCATATTTTTCAGACCGTTTCATGGTCTTGATATTTTTCACACCTTTTCATGGTCTTCATATTTTTTACAACTTTTCATGCTCCTCATATTTTTGAAATCTTTTGAAGCTTTTCATATTTTTCACACCTTTTCATGCTCCTCATATTTTTCACACCTTTTCATGTCCTCATATTTTTGACACCTTTTAATGTTCTTCCTGTTTTTCAGACCCTTTCATGCTCCTCATATTTTTGACACCTTTTCATGCTCTTCACATTTTTCACACCGTTTCATGCTCCTCATATTTCTGACACCTTTTCATGCTCTTCCTATTTTTCACACCGTTTCATGCTCCTCATATTTTTCATACAATTTCATGCTTTTCCTATTTTTCACACCTTTAAATGCTCATCATATTTTTGACACCTTTTCATGCTCTTCATATTTTTCACACCTTTTCATGCTCCTCATATTTTTGACACCTTTTCATGCTCTTCGTAATTTTCAGACCTTTTCATGCCCTCGTGTATTTCAGGCCATTACATGCTCCTTGTATTTTTCAGACCCTTTCATTCTCGTTGCATTTTTCAGACCCTTTCATGCACCTCGTATTTTTCAGACCTTTTCATGCTCCTCTTATTTTTCACACCTTTTCATGCTCCTCGTATTTTTCACACCTTATCATGCTGTTTGTATTTGTCACACCTTTTCAAGCTCTTCGTATTTTTCGGACCTTTTCATGTTCTTCGTGTTTTTCACACCCTTTCAGGCTGTTCTTATTTTTCACACATTTTCATGCTCTTCGTGTTTTTCACACCTTTTCATGCTCTCGTATTTTTCAGACCTTTTCAAACTCCTCATATTTTTCACACCTTTTCATGATATTCATATTTTTCACACCTTTTCATCCTCCTCATATTTTTCATAAAGATTCATGCTCGTCATATTTTTCACACCTTTACATGTTCCTCATATTTTTCACACCTTTTCATGCTCTTCACTTTTTTCACACCATTTCCTGCTGCACATATTTTTAACAGTTTTTCATGCCCCTCATATTTTTCAGACAGTTTCCTGCCCCTCATATTTTTCAGACCGTTTCATGCTCTTGATATTTTTCACACCTTTTCATGGTCTTCATATTTTTTACAACTTTTCATGCTCCTCATATTTTTGAAATCTTTTGAAGCTTTTCATATTTTTCACACCTTTTCATGCTCCTCATATTTTTCACACCTTTTCATGTCCTCATATTTTTGACACCTTTTAATGTTCTTCCTGTTTTTCAGACCTTTTCATGGCTCCTCATATTTTTGACACCTTTTCATGCTCTTCACATTTTTCACACCGTTTCATGCTCCTCATATTTCTGACACCATTTCATGCTCTTCCTATTTTTCAACCGTTTCATGCTCCTCATATTTTTCATACAAATTCATGCTTTTCCTATTTTTCACACCTTTAAATGCTCATCATATTTTTGACACCTTTTCATGCTCTTCATATTTTTCACACCTTTTCATGCTCCACATATTTTTGACACCTTTTCATGCTCTTCGTATTTTCAGACCTTTTCATGCCCCTCGTGTATTTCAGATCATTACATGCTCCTTGTATTTTTCAGACCTTTCATTCTCTTGCATTTTTCACCCTTTCATGCACCTCGTATTTTTCAGACATTTTCATGCTCCTCTTATTTTTCACACCTTTTCATGCTCCTCGTATTTTTCACAACTTATCATGCTGTTTGTATTTGTCACACCTTTTCAAGCTCTTCGTATTTTTCGGACCTTTTCATGTTCTTCGTGTTTTTCACACCCTTTCAGGCTGTTCTTATTTTTCACACATTTTCATGCTCTTCGTGTTTTTCACACCTTTTCATGCTCTCGTATTTTTCAGACCTTTTCAAACTCCTCATATTTTTTACACCTTTTCATGATATTCATATTTTTCACACCTTTTCATTCTCCTCATATTTTTGACACCTGTTCATGCTCTACATATTTTTCAAACCTTTTCATGCGCCTCGTATTTTTAAGACGTTTTCATGTTCCTCCAATTTTCGACCTTTTCATGCTCCTCGTTCTTTTCACACTTTTTCATGCTATTCATATTTTTCACACCTTTTCATGCTCATCGTATTTTTCACAACTTTTCATGCTCCTCGTATTTTTCACAACTTTTCATGCTCTTCGTATTTGTCACACCTTTTCATGCTCTTCTTATTTTCCACACTTTTACATGCTCTGCATGTTTTTCACACCTTTTCATTCTCTTCTTATTTTTCACATTTTTCATGCTCTTCATATTTTTCAGACCTTTTCATGCTTTTTATATTTTTCACAGCTTTTCATGCTCTTCGTGTTTTTCACACCTTTTCATGCTCTCGTATTTTTTAGACATTTTAATGCTCCTCGTACTTTTCACACCTTTTCATTCTCCTCGTATATTTCAGACCTTTTCATGCTCCTCCTATTTTTCACAACTTTACATGCTCTTCCTATTTGTCACACCTTTTCAAGCTCTTCGTATTTTTCACACCTTTTCATGCTCTTCGTGTTTTTCACACCTTTTCAGGCTCTTCATATTTTTCACACCTTTTCATGCTCTTCATATTTTTGACACGTTTTCATATTTTTGAGACCTTTTCATGCTCTTGATATTTTTCACAGCTTTCCATGCTCTTCGTGTTGTTCACTCCATTTCATGATCTCGTGTTTTTCAGAGTGTTTCATGCTCCTCCTATTTTTCACACCTTTTCATGCTCTTCATATTTTTCACACCGTTTCATCCTCCCCTAATTTTTCATACAGTTTCATGCTCCTCATATTTTTCACACCTTTACATGCTTCTCATATTTTCGACACCTTTTAATGCTCCTCATATTTTGGACACCTTATCATGCTCTTCATATTTTTCAGACCTTTTCATGCTTTTGATAATTTTCACACCTTTTCCTGCTCTTCGTATTTTTCACACCTTTTCCTGCTCTTCGTATTTTTCACACCTTTTCATGCTCCTTATATTTTTGACACCTTTTCATGCTCTTCATATTTTTCAGACCTTTTCATGCTCCTCGTATATTTCACACCTTTTCATGCTCCTCGTATGTTTTAGAGCTTTTCATGCTCCTCGTATTTTTCAGACCTTTAAATGCTCCTCTTAATTTTCAGATCTTTTCATGCTCGTCATTTTTTCACACCATTTCATGCTCCTCTTATTTTTCACACCATTTCATTCTCCTCATATTTTTCATACACTTTCATGCTCTTCATATTTTTCACACATTTTCATGCTTCTCGTATTTTACACACCTTTTCATGCTCCTCATATATTTCACACCATTTCATGCTCCTCAGATTTTTCATACAGTTTCATTCTCCTCGTATTTTTCACACCTCTACATGCTCCACATATTTTTGACATCTTTTCATGCTCTTCATATATTGCAGGCCTTTTCATGCTGCTCATATTTTTCAGACCTTTTAATGCTCCTCGTGCTTTTCAGACGTTTTCATGCTCCATTTATTTATCACACGTTTCATGCTCTTCGTATTTTTCACCCTTTTTTGCTCCTCGTATTTTTCAGTCCTTTTCATGCTGCTCGGAATTTTCACACCTTTTCATGCTCCTCGTATTTTTCACACCTTTTCATGCTCCTCATATTTTTCACACCTTTTCATGCTCCTCGTATATTTCAGACCTTTTCATGCTCTTCGTACTTTTCACACCTTTTCACATTCTTCGTGTTTTTCACACCTTTTCATGCTCTTCATATTTTTCACACCTTTTCAGGCTCTTCATATTTTTCAGATTTTTTCTAGCTCCTCATATTTTTCAGACCTTTTCATGCTCCTCATATTTTTCACACCTTTCATGCTTCACGTGTTTTTTACAACTTTTCATGCTCCGTGTATTTTTCAGACCTTTTTATGCTCCTTTTATCTCTCAGATCTTTTCATGCTCCTCGAATTTTTCACACCTTTTCATGCTCCTCGTATTTTTCAGACCTTTTTATGCTCCTATTTCTCAGACATTTTCATGCTCCTATTTTCACACCTTTTCATGCTCCCCCTATTTTTCACACCTTTCGTGCTCTTCATATTTCTCAGACCTTTTCATGCTCCTAATATTTTTAAGACCTTCTGATGCTCCTTGTATTATTCACACCTTTTCGTGTTGCTCGTATTTTTCAGACCTATTCGTGCTCTTCATATATTTCAGACATTTTCGTGCTCTTTATATTTTTCATACCTTTTCAGGCTCCTCGTGTTTTTCACACGTTTTCATGCTCCTCGTATAATTCAGGACTTTTGATACTCCTCGTGTTTTTCACACCTTTTCATGCTCCTTGTATTTTTCACACACTTTCATTCTCTTCGTATTTTTCAGACGTTTTCAAGCTCCTCGTATTTTTCAGAACTTTTCAAATACGAGGAGCATGAAAAGTTGTGAAAAATACGAGGAGCATGAAAAGGTGTGAAAAATACGAGGAGCAATAAAAGGTGTGAAAAATACGAGGAGCATGAAAAGAACTGAAAAATAAGAGGAGCATGAAAAGGTCTGGAAAATACGAGGAGCATGATACGGGGTGAAAGCTACGAGGAGCCTGAAAAGGTCTGAAAAAAGCGAGCAGCATGAAATGGTCTGAAAAATAGGAGGAGCATGACAAGGTGTGTATAATATGACCAGCATGTAAAGGTGTGAAAAATACGAGGAGCATGAAAAGCTGTGAAAAATATGAGGAGCATGAAAAGGCTTGAAAAATAAGAGGAGCATGAAATGGCATGAAAAATACGAGGAGTATGAAAAGGTGTGAAAAATACGAGGAGCATGAAAGGTGTGAAAAATATGAAGAGTATGAAAAGGTGTGAAAAATACTAGGAGCATGAAAAGGTGTGAAAAATAGGAAGAGCATGCAAAAGTGTGAAAAATACGAGGAGCATGAAAAAGTGTGAAAAATAAGAGGAGCATGACAAGGTGTGAAAAACACGAAGAGCAGGAAAAGGTGTGAAAAATATGAGGAGCATGACAAGGTGTGAAAAATACGAGGGGCATGACACGCTGTGAAAAATACGAGGAGCATGAAACGGTGTGAAAAATTAGAGGAGCATGAAAAGGTGTGAAATATTTGAAGAGCAGGAAAAGGTGTGAAATGTTCGAAGACCATGACAAGGTGTGAAAAATCCGAGGAGCATGAAAATGTCTGAAAAATACGAGGAGCATGAAAAGGTCTGAAAAATACGAGGAACTAGAAAATGTGTGAAAAATAAGAGCATGAAAAGGTCTGAAAAATATGAAGAGCATGAAAAGGTGTGAAAAGTTCGAAGAGCAGGCAGAGGTGTGAAAAATACGAGGAGCATGAAAAGGTGTAAAATATACGAGGAGCATGACAAGGTGTGAAAAATACGAGTAGCATGAAATGGTGTGAAAAATATGAAGAGCATGAAAAGCTGTGAAAAATGCGAGGGCAGTTGACAAGGTTGTGAAAAATACGAGGAAGCAGGAAGAGGTGCATGAAAAAAAAGTAGCACAAAAAAAGTTATGAAAAATTCGAGGAGCAAGGAAAAGTGTGAAAAATACAAAGAGCATGAAATGTCTGTAAATACGAGGAGCTAGAAAAGGTGTGAAAAATATGAAGAGCAGGCAAAGATGTGAAAAATACGAGGAGCATGAAAAGGTGTGAAAAATTCGAGGAGCATGAAGGTCTGAAAAATACGAGGAGCATGATAAGGGGTGAAAACTACGAGGAGCATGAAAAGGTCTAAAAAATACGAGCAGCATGAAATGGTCTGAAAAATAGGAGGAGCATGACAAGGTGTGAATAATATGACCACCATGTAAAGGTGTGAAAAATATGAAGGGCGTGAAAAGGTTTGAAAAATATGAGCAGCATGAAAAGGTGTGAAAAATACTAGGCGCATGACAAGGTGTGAAAAATACGAGGAGCATGATAAGTTTAGAAAAATATGAAGAGAAATAAGAGGTGTGAAACATATGAAGAGCACGAAAAGTTCTGAAAAATACGAAGAGCACAAAAAGGTGTGAAAAAATACAAGGAGCAGAAAAGGCATGAAAAATACGCGGAGCATGAAAAGGCATGAAAAATACGAGGAGCATGAAAAGGTGTGAAAAATTGGAGGAGCACGAAAAGGTGTGAAAAATACGTGGAGCATGAAAAGGTGTGAAAAATACGAGGAGCATGAAAAATTGTTAAAAATAAGAGGAGCATGAAAAGGTCTGAGAAATAGGAGGAGCATAAAAAGGTCTGAAAAATCCGAGGAGCATGAAAAATTGTGAAAAATACGAGGAGCATGAAAAAGTGTGAAAATATGAGGAGCATAAAATGGTCTGAAAAATACGATGAGCACGAAAAGTTCTGGAAAATATGAAGAGCCTGAAAAGGTGTGAAAAATATGAGGAGCACAAAAAGTCTGAAAAATATGAAGAGCACGAAAACGTGTGAAAAATGCGAGGAGCACAAAAGGTCTCAAAAATACGAGTAGCATGAAACGGTGTGAAAAATACGAGGAGCGTGAAAAGGTGTGAAAAATACGAGGAGCATGAAAAGGTGTGAAAAATACGAGGAGCATGAAAAGGTGTGGAAAATACGAGGAGCATGAAAAGGTCTGAAAAATTCGAGGAGCATAAAAAGTTCTGAGAAATACAAGGAGCATTTAAAAATCTGAGAAATCAGACGAGCATGAAAAGGTCTGAGTAATAAGAGGAGCATGATAAAGTCTGAAAAATACGAGGACCATGAAAAATTGTGAAAGATAAGAGGAGCATGAAAAGGTCTGAGAAATAGGAGGAGCATAAAAAGGTCTGAAAAATCCGAAGAGCATGAAAAATTGTGAAAAATACGAGGAGCATGAAGAGGTGTGAAAAATACGAGTAGCATAAAAAGGTCTGAAAAATACGAGCAGCACGAAAAGGTTTGTAAAATATGAAGAGCCTGAAAAGGTGTGAACAATATGAGGAGCATGAAAAGTCTGAAAAATATGAAGAGCACGAAAAGGTGTGAAAAATACGTGCAGCATTAAAAGGTGTGAAAAATACGAGGAGCATGAAAAGGTGCGGAAAATACGAGGAGCATGAAAAATTCTGGAAAATACAAGGAGCAGGAAAAGGTCTGAAAAATTCGAGGAGCATAAAACGTTCTGAGAAATATGAAGAGCAATTAAAATCTGAGAAATACGAGGAGCATGAAAAGGTCTGAGAAATAAGAGGAGCATGGTAAAGTCTGAAAAATACAAAGAGCCCGAAAAGATGTGAAAAATAGGAGGAGCACGAAAAGGTGTGAAATATACAAGGATCATGAAAAGTTGTGAAAAATACGAGGAGCACGAAAAGGTCTAGAAAATATGAAGAGCCTGAAAACGTGTGAAAAATATGAGGAGCATGAAAAGTCTGAAAAATATGAAGAGCACGAAAAGGTGTGAAATATACGAGGAGCACAAAAGGTCTCAAAAATACGAGGAGCATGGATAGGTGTGAAAAATACGAGGAGCATGACAAGGTGTGAAAAATACGAGGAGCATGAAAATGTGTCAAAATACGAAGAGCGTGAAAAGGTGTGACATATAAAGAGAGCTTGAAAAGGTCTGAAAAATACGAGGAGCATGAAAAGTTGTGAAAAATACGAGGAGCATGAAGAGCTGTGAGAAATACGAGGAGCATGAGAAAGTGTGAAAAATTTGAAGAGCAGGAAAAGTTGTGAAAAATACGAGGAGCATCAAAAGGTGTGAAAAGTATGAAGAGCAGGAAAAGGTGCGAAAAATACGATTATCATGAAAAGGTGTAAAAAAATCAAAGAGCAGGAAAAGGTGTGAACAATACGAGGAGCATGAAAAGATGTGAAAAATACGAGGAGCACGAAAAGGTCTGAAAAATATGAAGACATGAAAAATGTCTGAAAAATATGAAGAGCATGAAAAGTTCTTGAAAAAATATGAAGAGCATGAAAAGGTCTCAAAAATATGAAGAGCACGAAATTTTGTGAAAAATAGGAGGAGCATGAAAAGGTGTGAAAAATACGAGGAGCATGAAAAAGTCTGAAAAATACGAGGTGCATGAAAAGGTCTGAAAAATATGAGGAGCATGAAAAGGTCTGAAAAATATGAAGATCATGAAGAGGTCTGAAAAATATGAAGAGCATGAAAAGGTCTGAAAAATATGAAGAGCAGGAAAAGGTGTGAATAATACGACGAGCATGAAAAGATGTCAAAAATACGAGGAGCATGAAAAGGGTTGAAAAATACGACGAGCATGAAAAGGTCGGAAAAATATGAAGAGCAAGAAAAGCTGTGAAAAATATGAAGACCACGAAAAGGTCTGAAAAATATGAAGAGCATGAAAAGGTGTGAAAAATATGAAGAGCACGAAAAGGTGTGAAAAATGGGAGGAGCACGAAATGGTGTGAAAAATACGAGGAGCATGAAAATGTCTGAAAAATACGAGGTGCATGAAAAGGTCTGAAAAATACGAGGAGCATGATAAGGGGTGAATACTACGAGGAGTATGAAAATGTCTGAAAAATACTAGGAGCATGAAAAGGTGTGTATAATATGAACAGCATGAAAAGGTGTGAAAAATATAAAGAGCGTGAAAAGGTCTGAAATATATGAGAAGCGTGAAAAGGTGTGAAAAATACGAGGAGAATGAAAATTTGTGAAAAATACGAGAAGCATGAAAAGGTGTGAAATATACAAGGAGCATGAAAAGGTGTCAAAAATAAGAAGAGCGTGAAAGGGTGTGAAAAATACGAGGAGCATGACAAGGTGTGAAAAATACGAGGAGCAGGAAAAGGTGTGAAAAATACGAGGAGCATGAAAAAGGTGTTGAAAATTTTCAAAGGGCAGGAAAGGTTGGAAAATACGAGCAGCATGAAAAGGTGTGAAAAATACGAGGAGCATGACAAGGGGGAAAAAATTTCAAAGGCAGGGGAAAATGTGAAAAATACGAGGCAGCATGAAAAGTGTGAAAAACGAGGAGCATGAAAGGTGTGAAAAATACGAGGAGCAGAAAGGTGTGAAAAATATAACAGCATGAAAGTGTGAAAAATACGAGGAGCATGAAAAGGTCTGAAAAATAAGAGGAGCATGAAAAGGTCTGAAAAATACGAGCAGCATGAAATGGTCTGAAATATAGGAGGAGCATGACAAGGTGTGTATAATATGACCAGCATGTAAAGGTGTGAAAAATATGAAGGGAGTGAAAAGGTTTGAAAAATACGAGTAGCATGAAAAGGTCTGAAAAATAAGAGTAGCATGAAAAGGTGTGAAAAATACGAGGAGCATGAAATGGTGTGAAAATACGAAGAGCAGGAAAAGGTGCGAAAAATATGAGGATCATGAAAAAGTGTGAAAAAATCGAAAGCATGAATAGATTTGAAAAATACGTGGAGCAGGAAAAGCAGTGAAAAATACAAGGAGCATGAAAAGATGTCAAAAATACGAAGAGCACGAAAAGATGTGAAAAATACGAGGAGCAGAAAAGGTGTGAAAAATACGAGGATCATGAAAAGGCATGAAAAATACGAGGAGCATGAAAAGCTGTGAAAAATATGAGGAGCATGAAAAGGCTTGAAAAATAAGAGGAGCATGAAATGGCATGAAAAATACGAGGAGTATGAAAAGGTGTGAAAAATACGAGGAGCATGAAAGGTGGGAAAAATATGAAGAGTATGAAAAGGTGTGAAAAATACTAGGAGCATGAAAAGGTGTGAAAAATAGGAAGAGCATGCAAAAGTGTGAAAAATAAGAGGAGCATGACAAGGTGTGAAAAACTCGAAGAGCAGGAAAAGGTGTGAAAAATATGAGGAGCATGTCAAGGTGTGAAAAATACGAGGGGCATGACAAGCTATGAAAAATACGAGGAGCATGAAACGGTGTGAAAAATTCGAGGAGCATGAAAAGGTGTGAAAAATTCGAAGAGCAGGAAAAGGTGTGAAAAATTCGAAGAGCCGGAAAAGGTGTGAAAAATACAAGGAGCAGAAAAGGTTTGAAAAATACGAGGAGCATGAAAAGGAGTGAAAAATATAGGAGCATGAGAAGTTGTGAAATATTCGAAGAGCAGGAAAAAGGTGTGAAATATTCGAAGAGCATGACAAGTTGTGAAAAATCCGAGGAGCATGACAAGGTGTGAAAAATACGAGGAGCATGAAAAGGTCTGAAAAATACGAGGAGCATGATAAGGGGTGAAAACGACGAGGAGCATGAAAAGGTCTGAAAAATACTAGGAGCATGAAAAGGTGAGAATAATATGAACAGCATGAAAAGGTGTGAAAAATATGAAGAGCGTGAAAAGGTCTGAAATATACAAGGAGCATGAAAAGGTGTCAAAAATAAGAAGAGCGTGAAAAGGTGTGAAAAATACGAGGACCATGACAAGTTGTGAAAAATACGAGGAGCATGAAAAGGTGTGAAAAATTCAAAGAACAGGAAAAGGTGTGAAAAATACGAGCAGCGTGAAAAGGTGTGAAAAATACGAGGAGCATGACAAGGTGTGAAAAATACGAGGATCAGGAAGAGGTGTGAAAAAAAAGAGCAGCATAAAAAGTTATGAAAAATTCGAGGAGCAAGAAAAGGTGTGAAAAATACGAGGAGCAGGGAAAGGTGTGAAAAATACGAGAAGCATGAAAAGGTGTGAAAAGTATGAAGAGCGGGTAAAATTCTGAAAAATACGAGGAGCATGAAAAGGTCTGAAAAATATGCAGAGCAAGAAAAGGTGTGAAAAATATGAAGACCACGAAAAGGTCTGAAAAATATGAAGAGCAAGAAAAGGTGTGAAAAATATGAAGAGCAGAAAAGGTGTGAAAAATATGAAGAGCATGTAAAGGTCTGAAAAATATGAAGAGCACGAAATTTTCTGAAAAAGAGGAGGAGCATAAAAAGGTGTGAAAAATACGAGGAGCATGACAAGGAGTGAAAAATACGAGGAGCATGAAAAGGTGTGAAAAATTCAAAGTGCAGGAAAAGGTGTGAAAAATACGAGCAGCGTGAAAAGGTGTGACAAATACGAGGAGCATGACAAGGTGTGAAAAATACGAGGAGCAGGAAGAGGTATGAAAAAAAAGAGCAGCATAAAAAGTTATGAAAAATTCGAGGAGCAAGAAAAGGTGTGAAAAATACGAGGAGAAGGGAAAGGTGTGAAAAATACGAGAAGCATGAAAAGGTGTGAAAAATACGAAGAGCAGGAAAAGGGGTGAAATATACCAGGAGCATGAAAAGGTGTGAAAAATACGAAGGGCAGGTAAAGGTGTTGAAAAATACGAGGAGCATGATAAGGGGTGAAAACTACGAGGAGCATGAAAAGGTCTAAAAAATACGAGCAGCATGAAATGGTCTGAAAAATAGGAGGAGCATGACAAGGTGTGAATAATATGACCACCATGTAAAGGTGTGAAAAATATGAAGGGCGTGAAAAGGTTTGAAAAATATGAGCAGCATGAAAAGGTGTGAAAAATACTAGGCGCATGACAAGGTGTGAAAAATACGAGGAGCATGATAAGTTTAGAAAAATATGAAGAGAAATAAGAGGTGTGAAACATATGAAGAGCACGAAAAGTTCTGAAAAATACGAAGAGCACGAAAAGGTGTGAAAAAATACAAGGAGCAGAAAAGGCATGAAAAATACGCGGAGCATGAAAAGGCATGAAAAATACGAGGAGCATGAAAAGGTGTGAAAAATTGGAGGAGCACGAAAAGGTGTGAAAAATACGTGGAGCATGAAAAGGTGTGAAAAATACGAGGAGCATGAAAAATTGTTAAAAATAAGAGGAGCATGAAAAGGTCTGAGAAATAGGAGGAGCATAAAAAGGTCTGAAAAATCCGAGGAGCATGAAAAATTGTGAAAAATACGAGGAGCATGAAAAAGTGTGAAAATATGAGGAGCATAAAATGGTCTGAAAAATACGATGAGCACGAAAAGTTCTGGAAAATATGAAGAGCCTGAAAAGGTGTGAAAAATATGAGGAGCACAAAAAGTCTGAAAAATATGAAGAGCACGAAAACGTGTGAAAAATGCGAGGAGCACAAAAGGTCTCAAAAATACGAGTAGCATGAAACGGTGTGAAAAATACGAGGAGCGTGAAAAGGTGTGAAAAATACGAGGAGCATGAAAAGGTGTGAAAAATACGAGGAGCATGAAAAGGTGTGGAAAATACGAGGAGCATGAAAAGGTCTGAAAAATTCGAGGAGCATAAAAAGTTCTGAGAAATACAAGGAGCATTTAAAAATCTGAGAAATCAGACGAGCATGAAAAGGTCTGAGTAATAAGAGGAGCATGATAAAGTCTGAAAAATACGAGGACCATGAAAAATTGTGAAAGATAAGAGGAGCATGAAAAGGTCTGAGAAATAGGAGGAGCATAAAAAGGTCTGAAAAATCCGAAGAGCATGAAAAATTGTGAAAAATACGAGGAGCATGAAGAGGTGTGAAAAATACGAGTAGCATAAAAAGGTCTGAAAAATACGAGCAGCACGAAAAGGTTTGTAAAATATGAAGAGCCTGAAAAGGTGTGAACAATATGAGGAGCATGAAAAGTCTGAAAAATATGAAGAGCACGAAAAGGTGTGAAAAATACGTGCAGCATTAAAAGGTGTGAAAAATACAAGGAGCATGAAAAGGTGTGGAAAATACGAGGAGCATGAAAAATTCTGGAAAATACAAGGAGCAGGAAAAGGTCTGAAAAATTCGAGGAGCATAAAACGTTCTGAGAAATATGAAGAGCAATTAAAATCTGAGAAATACGAGGAGCATGAAAAGGTCTGAGAAATAAGAGGAGCATGGTAAAGTCTGAAAAATACAAAGAGCCCGAAAAGATGTGAAAAATAGGAGGAGCACGAAAAGGTGTGAAATATACGAGGATCATGAAAAGTTGTGAAAAATACGAGGAGCACGAAAAGGTCTAGAAAATATGAAGAGCCTGAAAACGTGTGAAAAATATGAGGAGCATGAAAAGTCTGAAAAATATGAAGAGCACGAAAAGGTGTGAAATATACGAGGAGCACAAAAGGTCTCAAAAATACGAGGAGCATGGATAGGTGTGAAAAATACGAGGAGCATGACAAGGTGTGAAAAATACGAGGAGCATGAAAATGTGTCAAAATACGAAGAGCGTGAAAAGGTGTGACATATAAAGAGAGCTTGAAAAGGTCTGAAAAATACGAGGAGCATGAAAAGTTGTGAAAAATACGAGGAGCATGAAGAGCTGTGAGAAATACGAGGAGCATGAGAAAGTGTGAAAAATTCGAAGAGCAGGAAAAGTTGTGAAAAATACGAGGAGCATCAAAAGGTGTGAAAAGTATGAAGAGCAGGAAAAGGTGCGAAAAATACGATTATCATGAAAAGGTGTAAAAAAATCAAAGAGCAGGAAAAGGTGTGAACAATACGAGGAGCATGAAAAGATGTGAAAAATACGAGGAGCACGAAAAGGTCTGAAAAATATGAAGAGCATGAAAAGGTGTGAAAAATATGAAGAGCATGAAAAGTTCTGAAAAATATGAAGAGCATGAAAAGGTCTGAAAAATATGAAGAGCACGAAATTTTGTGAAAAATAGGAGGAGCATGAAAAGGTGTGAAAAATACGAGGAGCATGAAAAAGTCTGAAAAATACGAGGTGCATGAAAAGGTCTGAAAAATATGAGGAGCATGAAAAGGTCTGAAAAATATGAAGATCATGAAGAGGTCTGAAAAATATGAAGAGCATGAAAAGGTCTGAAAAATATGAAGAGCAGGAAAAGGTGTGAATAATACGACGAGCATGAAAAGATGTCAAAAATACGAGGAGCATGAAAAGGGTTGAAAAATACGACGAGCATGAAAAGGTCGGAAAAATATGAAGAGCAAGAAAAGCTGTGAAAAATATGAAGACCACGAAAAGGTCTGAAAAATATGAAGAGCATGAAAAGGTGTGAAAAATATGAAGAGCACGAAAAGGTGTGAAAAATGGGAGGAGCACGAAATGGTGTGAAAAATACGAGGAGCATGAAAATGTCTGAAAAATACGAGGTGCATGAAAAGGTCGGAAAAATACGAGGAGGCATGATAAGGGGTGAATACGAGGAGTATGAAAATGTCTGAAAAATACTAGGAGCATGAAAAGGTGTGTATAATATGAACAGCATGAAAAGGTGTGAAAAATATGAAGAGCGTGAAAAGGTCTGAAATATATGAGAAGCGTGAAAAGTGTGAAAAATACGAGGAGAATGAAAATTTGTGAAAAATACGAGAAGCATGAAAAGGTGTGAAATATACAAGGAGCATGAAAAGGTGTCAAAAATAAGAAGAGCGTGAAAGGGTGTGAAAAATACGAGGAGCATGACAAGGTGTGAAAAATACGAGGAGCATGACAAGGTGTGAAAAATACGAGGAGCATGAAAAGGTGTGAAAAATTCAAAGGGCAGGAAAAGGTGTGAAAAATACGAGCAGCATGAAAAGGTGTGAAAAATACGAAAGGAGCATGACAAGGTGTGAAAAATTCAAAGGGCAGGAAGAAGGTTGTGAAAATGACGAAGCACATGTAAAGGTGTGAAAAATACGGAGGAGCATGACAAGGTGTGAAAGTAACGAGGTAGCAGGAAGAGGTTTGAAAAATATGAATTCAGTCAATGAAAGAGGTGTGAAAAATACGAGTAAGAGCTCATGAAGAAGGTGTGAAAAATAAGAGGAGCATGAAAAGGTCTGAAAAATACGAGCAGCATGAAATGGTCTGAAATATAGGAGGAGCATGACAAGGTGTGTATAATATGACCAGCATGTAAAGGTGTGAAAAATATGAAGGGAGTGAAAAGGTTTGAAAAATACGAGTAGCATGAAAAGGTCTGAAAAATAAGAGTAGCATGAAAAGGTGTGAAAAATACGAGGAGCATGAAATGGTGTGAAAATACGAAGAGCAGGAAAAGGTGCGAAAAATATGAGGATCATGAAAAAGTGTGAAAAAATCGAAAGCATGAATAGATTTGAAAAATACGTGGAGCAGGAAAAGCAGTGAAAAATACAAGGAGCATGAAAAGATGTCAAAAATACGAAGAGCACGAAAAGATGTGAAAAATACGAGGAGCAGAAAAGGTGTGAAAAATACGAGGATCATGAAAAGGCATGAAAAATACGAGGAGCATGAAAAGCTGTGAAAAATATGAGGAGCATGAAAAGGCTTGAAAAATAAGAGGAGCATGAAATGGCATGAAAAATACGAGGAGTATGAAAAGGTGTGAAAAATACGAGGAGCATGAAAGGTGGGAAAAATATGAAGAGTATGAAAAGGTGTGAAAAATACTAGGAGCATGAAAAGGTGTGAAAAATAGGAAGAGCATGCAAAAGTGTGAAAAATAAGAGGAGCATGACAAGGTGTGAAAAACTCGAAGAGCAGGAAAAGGTGTGAAAAATATGAGGAGCATGTCAAGGTGTGAAAAATACGAGGGGCATGACAAGCTATGAAAAATACGAGGAGCATGAAACGGTGTGAAAAATTCGAGGAGCATGAAAAGGTGTGAAAAATTCGAAGAGCAGGAAAAGGTGTGAAAAATTCGAAGAGCCGGAAAAGGTGTGAAAAATACAAGGAGCAGAAAAGGTTTGAAAAATACGAGGAGCATGAAAAGGAGTGAAAAATATAGGAGCATGAGAAGTTGTGAAATATTCGAAGAGCAGGAAAAAGGTGTGAAATATTCGAAGAGCATGACAAGTTGTGAAAAATCCGAGGAGCATGACAAGGTGTGAAAAATACGAGGAGCATGAAAAGGTCTGAAAAATACGAGGAGCATGATAAGGGGTGAAAACGACGAGGAGCATGAAAAGGTCTGAAAAATACTAGGAGCATGAAAAGGTGAGAATAATATGAACAGCATGAAAAGGTGTGAAAAATATGAAGAGCGTGAAAAGGTCTGAAATATACAAGGAGCATGAAAAGGTGTCAAAAATAAGAAGAGCGTGAAAAGGTGTGAAAAATACGAGGACCATGACAAGTTGTGAAAAATACGAGGAGCATGAAAAGGTGTGAAAAATTCAAAGAACAGGAAAAGGTGTGAAAAATACGAGCAGCGTGAAAAGGTGTGAAAAATACGAGGAGCATGACAAGGTGTGAAAAATACGAGGATCAGGAAGAGGTGTGAAAAAAAAGAGCAGCATAAAAAGTTATGAAAAATTCGAGGAGCAAGAAAAGGTGTGAAAAATACGAGGAGCAGGGAAAGGTGTGAAAAATACGAGAAGCATGAAAAGGTGTGAAAAGTATGAAGAGCGGGTAAAATTCTGAAAAATACGAGGAGCATGAAAAGGTCTGAAAAATATGCAGAGCAAGAAAAGGTGTGAAAAATATGAAGAGCATGAAAAGGTCTGAAAAATATGAAGAGCAAGAAAAGGTGTGAAAAATATGAAGACCACGAAAAGGTCTGAAAAATATGAAGAGCATGTAAAGGTGTGAAAAATATGAAGAAGAAGAAAAGGTGTGAAAAATATGAAGAGCATAAAAAGGTCTGAAAAATATGAAGAGCACGAAATTTTCTGAAAAAGAGGAGGAGCATAAAAAGGTGTGAAAAATACGAGGAGCATGACAAGGAGTGAAAAATACGAGGAGCATGAAAAGGTGTGAAAAATTCAAAGTGCAGGAAAAGGTGTGAAAAATACGAGCAGCGTGAAAAGGTGTGACAAATACGAGGAGCATGACAAGGTGTGAAAAATACGAGGAGCAGGAAGAGGTATGAAAAAAAAGAGCAGCATAAAAAGTTATGAAAAATTCGAGGAGCAAGAAAAGGTGTGAAAAATACGAGGAGAAGGGAAAGGTGTGAAAAATACGAGAAGCATGAAAAGGTGTGAAAAATACGAAGAGCAGGAAAAGGGGTGAAATATACGCAGGAGCATGAAAAGGTGTGAAAAATTCGAGGAGCATGAAGGTCTGAAAAATACGAGGAGCATGATAAGGGGTGAAAACTACGAGGAGCATGAAAAGGTCTAAAAAATACGAGCAGCATGAAATGGTCTGAAAAATAGGAGGAGCATGACAAGGTGTGAATAATATGACCACCATGTAAAGGTGTGAAAAATATGAAGGGCGTGAAAAGGTTTGAAAAATATGAGCAGCATGAAAAGGTGTGAAAAATACTAGGCGCATGACAAGGTGTGAAAAATACGAGGAGCATGATAAGTTTAGAAAAATATGAAGAGAAATAAGAGGTGTGAAACATATGAAGAGCACGAAAAGTTCTGAAAAATACGAAGAGCACGAAAAGGTGTGAAAAAATACAAGGAGCAGAAAAGGCATGAAAAATACGCGGAGCATGAAAAGGCATGAAAAATACGAGGAGCATGAAAAGGTGTGAAAAATTGGAGGAGCACGAAAAGGTGTGAAAAATACGTGGAGCATGAAAAGGTGTGAAAAATACGAGGAGCATGAAAAATTGTTAAAAATAAGAGGAGCATGAAAAGGTCTGAGAAATAGGAGGAGCATAAAAAGGTCTGAAAAATCCGAGGAGCATGAAAAATTGTGAAAAATACGAGGAGCATGAAAAAGTGTGAAAATATGAGGAGCATAAAATGGTCTGAAAAATACGATGAGCACGAAAAGTTCTGGAAAATATGAAGAGCCTGAAAAGGTGTGAAAAATATGAGGAGCACAAAAAGTCTGAAAAATATGAAGAGCACGAAAACGTGTGAAAAATGCGAGGAGCACAAAAGGTCTCAAAAATACGAGTAGCATGAAACGGTGTGAAAAATACGAGGAGCGTGAAAAGGTGTGAAAAATACGAGGAGCATGAAAAGGTGTGAAAAATACGAGGAGCATGAAAAGGTGTGGAAAATACGAGGAGCATGAAAAGGTCTGAAAAATTCGAGGAGCATAAAAAGTTCTGAGAAATACAAGGAGCATTTAAAAATCTGAGAAATCAGACGAGCATGAAAAGGTCTGAGTAATAAGAGGAGCATGATAAAGTCTGAAAAATACGAGGACCATGAAAAATTGTGAAAGATAAGAGGAGCATGAAAAGGTCTGAGAAATAGGAGGAGCATAAAAAGGTCTGAAAAATCCGAAGAGCATGAAAAATTGTGAAAAATACGAGGAGCATGAAGAGGTGTGAAAAATACGAGTAGCATAAAAAGGTCTGAAAAATACGAGCAGCACGAAAAGGTTTGTAAAATATGAAGAGCCTGAAAAGGTGTGAACAATATGAGGAGCATGAAAAGTCTGAAAAATATGAAGAGCACGAAAAGGTGTGAAAAATACGTGCAGCATTAAAAGGTGTGAAAAATACAAGGAGCATGAAAAGGTGTGGAAAATACGAGGAGCATGAAAAATTCTGGAAAATACAAGGAGCAGGAAAAGGTCTGAAAAATTCGAGGAGCATAAAACGTTCTGAGAAATATGAAGAGCAATTAAAATCTGAGAAATACGAGGAGCATGAAAAGGTCTGAGAAATAAGAGGAGCATGGTAAAGTCTGAAAAATACAAAGAGCCCGAAAAGATGTGAAAAATAGGAGGAGCACGAAAAGGTGTGAAATATACGAGGATCATGAAAAGTTGTGAAAAATACGAGGAGCACGAAAAGGTCTAGAAAATATGAAGAGCCTGAAAACGTGTGAAAAATATGAGGAGCATGAAAAGTCTGAAAAATATGAAGAGCACGAAAAGGTGTGAAATATACGAGGAGCACAAAAGGTCTCAAAAATACGAGGAGCATGGATAGGTGTGAAAAATACGAGGAGCATGACAAGGTGTGAAAAATACGAGGAGCATGAAAATGTGTCAAAATACGAAGAGCGTGAAAAGGTGTGACATATAAAGAGAGCTTGAAAAGGTCTGAAAAATACGAGGAGCATGAAAAGTTGTGAAAAATACGAGGAGCATGAAGAGCTGTGAGAAATACGAGGAGCATGAGAAAGTGTGAAAAATTCGAAGAGCAGGAAAAGTTGTGAAAAATACGAGGAGCATCAAAAGGTGTGAAAAGTATGAAGAGCAGGAAAAGGTGCGAAAAATACGATTATCATGAAAAGGTGTAAAAAAATCAAAGAGCAGGAAAAGGTGTGAACAATACGAGGAGCATGAAAAGATGTGAAAAATACGAGGAGCACGAAAAGGTCTGAAAAATATGAAGAGCATGAAAAGGTGTGAAAAATATGAAGAGCATGAAAAGTTCTGAAAAATATGAAGAGCATGAAAAGGTCTGAAAAATATGAAGAGCACGAAATTTTGTGAAAAATAGGAGGAGCATGAAAAGGTGTGAAAAATACGAGGAGCATGAAAAAGTCTGAAAAATACGAGGTGCATGAAAAGGTCTGAAAAATATGAGGAGCATGAAAAGGTCTGAAAAATATGAAGATCATGAAGAGGTCTGAAAAATATGAAGAGCATGAAAAGGTCTGAAAAATATGAAGAGCAGGAAAAGGTGTGAATAATACGACGAGCATGAAAAGATGTCAAAAATACGAGGAGCATGAAAAGGGTTGAAAAATACGACGAGCATGAAAAGGTCGGAAAAATATGAAGAGCAAGAAAAGCTGTGAAAAATATGAAGACCACGAAAAGGTCTGAAAAATATGAAGAGCATGAAAAGGTGTGAAAAATATGAAGAGCACGAAAAGGTGTGAAAAATGGGAGGAGCACGAAATGGTGTGAAAAATACGAGGAGCATGAAAATGTCTGAAAAATACGAGGTGCATGAAAAGGTCTGAAAAATACGAGGAGCATGATAAGGGGTGAATACTACGAGGAGTATGAAAATGTCTGAAAAATACTAGGAGCATGAAAAGGTGTGTATAATATGAACAGCATGAAAAGGTGTGAAAAATATGAAGAGCGTAAAAAGGTCTGAAATATATGAGAAGCGTGAAAAGTGTGAAAAATACGAGGAGAATGAAAATTTGTGAAAAATACGAGAAGCATGAAAAGGTGTGAAATATACAAGGAGCATGAAAAGGTGTCAAAAATAAGAAGAGCGTGAAAGGGTGTGAAAAATACGAGGAGCATGACAAGGTGTGAAAAATACGAGGAGCATGACAAGGTGTGAAAAATACGAGGAGCATGAAAAGGTGTGAAAAATTCAAAGGGCAGGAAAAGGTGTGAAAAATACGAGCAGCATGAAAAGGTGTGAAAAATACGAGGAGCATGACAAGGTGTGAAATATACGAGGAGCAGGAAGAGGTGTGAAAAATACGAGCAGCATAAAAAGTTATGAAAAATTCGAAGAGCAGGAAAAGGTGTGAAAAATACGAAGAGCAGGGAAAGGTGTGAAAAATACAAGAAGCATGAAAAGGTGTGAAAAATACGAAGAGCAGGAAAAGGGGTGAAAAATACGAGGAGCGGGATAGGGTGTGAAAATTACAAGGAGCGTGAAAAGTTTTCAAAAATCCGAAGAGCGTGAAAAGGTGTGAAAAGTATGAAGAGCGTGTAAAATTCTGAAAAATACGAGGAGCATTAAAAGGTCTGAAAAATATGAAGAGCAAGAAAGGGTGTGAAAAATATGAAGAGCATGAAAAGGTCTGAAAAATATGAAGAACAAGAAAAGGTGTGAAAATATGAAGAGCATGAAAAGGTCTGAAAAATCCGAGGAGCATGAAAAATTGTGAAAAATACGAGGAGCATGAAGAGGTGTGAAAAATACGAGGAGCATAAAAAGGTCTGAAAAATACGAAGAGCACGAAAAGTTGTGAAAAATAGGAAGAGCATGAAAAGGCCTGAAAAATACGAGTAGAATGAAAAGGCGTGAAAAATACGAGGAGATTGAAAAGGCGTGAAATATACGAGTAGCATGAAAAGGCGTGAAAAATGCGAGGAGCTTGAAAAACCTGAAAAATACGAGGAGCATGAAAAATTGTGAAAGATAAGAGGAGCATGAAAAGGTCTGAGAAATAGGAGGAGCATAAAAAGGTCTGAAAAATACGAGGAGCACGAAAAGTTCTGGAAAATATGAAGAGCCTGAAAAGGTGTGAAAAATATGAAGAGCTTGAAAAGGTCTGAAAAATACGAGGAGCATGAAAAGTTGTGAAAAATACGAGGAGCATGAAGAGCTGTGGGAAATACGAGGAGCATGAACAGGTGTGAAAAATACGAGGAGCATGAAATGTGTGAAAAATTCGAAGATCAAGAAAAGGTGTGAAAAATATTAACAGCATGAAAACTTGTGAAAATACGAGGAGCATGAAAAGGTGTGAAAAAAACGAAGAGCATGAGAAAGTGTGAAAAATTCGAACAGCAGGAAAAGTTGTGAAAAATACGAGGAGCAGGAAAAGGTGCGAAAAATACGATTATCATGAAAAGGTGTAAAAAAATCGAAGAGCATGAAAAGGTGTGAAAAATACGAGGAGCATGAAAAGATGTGAAAAATACGAGGAGCATGTAAAGGTGTGAAAAATATGAAGAGCATGAAAAGGTGTGAAAAATATGAAGAGCATGAAAAGGTGTGAAAAATATGAAGAGCATGAAAAGTTGTGAAAAATATGAAGAGCATGAAAAGGTCTGAAAAATATGAATAGCATGAAAATGTCTGAAAAATATGAAGAGCATGAAAAGGTCTCAAAAATATGAAGAGCATGAAAAGGTTTGAGAAATACGAGGAGCATGAATAGGTCTGAAAAATGCAAGGAGCATGAAAAGGTCTGAAAAATATGAAAAGCATGAAAAGGTCGGACAAATATGAAGAGTATGAAAAGGCCTGAAAAACACGAAAAGCCTGAAAAGGTGTGAAAAATACAAAGAGCATGAAAATGTCTTAAAAATATGATGAGCACGAAAAGGTCTGAAAAATATGAGGAACACGAAAAGGTGTGAAAAATAGGAGTATCACAAAAACGTGTGAAAATCCGAGGAGCAGGAAAAGGTGAGAAAAATACGAAGAGCATGAAAAGGTTTGAAAAATCCGAGGATCAGGAAAAGGTGTGAAAAATAGGATGAGCATGAAGAGGTGTAAAAAACACAAGGAGTATGAAAATGTGTGAAAAATATGAAGAGCATGAAAAGGTGTCAAAATATGAGGAGCATGAAACGGTCTGAAATATATGAGGAGCATGAAAAGCTGTCAAAAATACGAGGAGCATGAAAAGGTGTGAAAAATACGAGGAGCATGAAAAGATATGAAAACTACGAGCATAAAAGGTGTGAAAAATACGAGGAGCATGAAAAGGAGTGAAAAATACGAGGAGCATGAAAAGGTGTCAAACATACGAGGAGCATGAAAAGGTGTCAAACATAAGAGGAGCATGAAAAGGTGTGAAAAATATGAAGAGCATGAAACGGTCTGGAAAATACGAAGATCCCGAAAACGTGTGAAAAATGTGAGGAGCATGAAAAGGTGTGAAAATACGCGGAGCATGAAAAGGTGTGAAAAATACAGGGCATGAAACGGTCTGGAAAATACGAAGATCCCGAAAACGTGTGAAAAATATGAGGAGCAGGAAAAGGTGTGAAAATTACGCGGAGCATGAAAAGGTGTGAAAAATACAAGGACCATGAAAAGGTATGAAAAATACAAGGATCACGAAAATATGTGAACAACACGAGAAGCAAGAAACGCTGTGAAAAATACGAGGAGCATGAAAAGGTGCAAAAAATACGACGAGCATGAAAAAGTCTGAAAATTATGAAAAGCATGAAAAGGTCTGAAAAATATGAAGAGCATGAACAGTTCTGAAAAACACGAGGAGCATGAAAATGTATGAAAAATGCGAGGAGCATGAAAAGGTCTGAGAAATATGAGGAGCATGAAAAGGTCTGACAAATACGAGGAACATGAAAAGGTGTGAAAACTACGAGGAGCATAAAAAGGTCTGAAAAATATGAGGAGCATGATAAAGTCTGAAAAATGTGAAGAGCATGAAAAGGTGTGAAAAATAGGACGAGCAAAAACAGGTGTGAAATATACGAGGAGCATGAAAAGTTGTGAAAAATACGAGGAGCATTAAAGCCGTGAAAAATACGAGGAGCATGAAAAGCAGTAAAAATGTTTGGAGCATGAAAAGGTCTGAGAAAGAGGAGGAGCATAAAAAAGGTCTGATAAATACGAGGAGCATGAAAAGGTCTGAAAAAATACGAGGAGTATGAAAATGTGTCAAAAATACGAGGAGCATGAAAAGGTGTGAAAAATACGAGGAGCATGAAAAGGTCTCAAAAACATGAAGAGACTGAAAAGTGTGAAAAATATGAAGAGCACGAAAAGGTCTGAGAAATATGAACAGCATGAAAAGGCGTGAAAAATATGAAGAGCACGAAAAGGTCTGAAAAATATGAAGAGCCTGAAAAGGTGTGAAAAATACGAGGATCAGTAAAAGGTGTGAAAAATACGAGGAGCATAAAAAGTTGTGAAAAATACGAGCATGAGGAGGTGTGGAATATACTAGGAGCATGAAAAAGTGTGAAAAATACGAGGAGCATGAAATGGTCTGAAAAATATGAGGAGCATGAAAATTCTGAAAAACAAGAAGGGCCTGA
This sequence comes from Cervus canadensis, assembly GCF_019320065.1. NCBI lineage: Eukaryota > Metazoa > Chordata > Mammalia > Artiodactyla > Cervidae > Cervus > Cervus canadensis. The sequence goes on along the minus strand of NC_057399.1, from coordinate 66,953,488 downwards.
AAAGGTGTGAAAAGTATGAAGAGCATGAAAAGGACTGAAAAATATGATGAACACGAAAAGATCTGAAATATATGAGGACCACGAAAAGGTGTGAAATATACACGGATCACGAAAAGGTGTGAAAAATACGAGGAGCCCGAAACCGTGTGAAAAATAGGAGAAGCACGAAAAGGTGTGAAAAGTACGAGAAGCATGAATAGGTGTGAACAACACAAGAAGCATGAAAAGGTGTGAAAAATACAAGGAGCATGAAAAGGAGTGAAAAATACGAAGAGCATCAAAAGGTCTGAGAAATAGGATGAGCATAAAAAGGTATGAAAAATACGAGGAGCATGAAAAGGTGTGAATAATACGAGGAGCATGAAAAGGTCTGAAAAATATGAGGAGCATGAAAAGGTCTGAAAAATACGAAGAGCACGAAAGGTGTGAAAAATATGAAGAGCACGAAAACTTGTGAGAAAATCGAGGAGCATGAAAAGGTGTTAAAAATACGAGGAGAATGAAAAGGGGTGAAAAATAGGCGGAGCAAGAAAAGGTCTGAAAAATACGAGGAGCATGAAAAGGTGTGAAAAATACGAGGAGCATGAAAACGTGTCAAAAATACGAGGAGCATGAAAAGACCTGAAAAATAGGAGGAGCATAAAATGACCTGAAACATACGAGGAGCATGTAAAGTTCTGAAAAATATGAAGAGCATGAAAAGCTGTGAAAAATATGAAGAACAAGAAAATGTCTGAAAAATATGAAGAGCACGAAAAGGTGAGAAAAATACGAGGAGCACGAAAAGGTGTGAAAAATACAAGGAGCATGAAAAGGTGTGAAAAATATGAGGAGCATGAAAACTTGTGAAAACTACGAGCATAAAAGGTGTGAAAAATACGAGGAGCATGAAAAGACCTGAATAATAGGAGGAGCATGAAAAGGTCTGAAAATCACGAGGAGCTGGAAAAGTTCTGAAAAATACGAGGAGCTTGAAAACGTCTGAAAAATACGAAGAGAATGAAAGTGTGTGAAAAATACAAGGAGCATGAAAAGGTGTGAAAAACACGAGGAGTATCAAAAGTCCTGAATTATACGAGGAGCATGAAAACGTGTGAAAAACACGAGGAGCCTGAAAAGGTATGAAAAATATAAAGAGCACGAAAATGTCTGAAATATATGAAGAGCACGAATAGGTCTGAAAAATACGAGCAACACGAAAAGGTGTGAATAATACAAGGAGCATCAGAAGGTCTTAAAAATATTAGGAGCATGAAAAGGTCTGAGAAATATGAAGAGCACGAAAGGTGTGAAAAATAGGGGGAGCATGAAAAGGTGTGAAAATAGGAGCATGAAAATGTCTGAGAAATAGGAGCATAAAAAGGTCTGAAAAATACGAGGAGCATGAAAAGGTGTGAAAAATTCGAGGAGCATGAAAAGATCTGAGAGATAAAAGGAGCATAAAAAGGTCTGAAAAATACACGGAGCATGAAAAGTTGTAAAAAACACGTGAAGCATGAAAGGTGTGAAAAATATGAGGAGCATGAAAGGGTCTGAAAAATATGAGGAGCTAGAAAAAATCTGAAAAATATGAAGAGCCTGAAAAGGTGTGAAAAATATGAAGAGCATGAAAAGGTGTGAAAACCACGAAGAATGTGAAAAGGTGTGAAAAGTACGAAGAGCATGAAAAGGTCTGAAATATACGAAGAGCATGAAAAGGTGTGAAAAATATGAGGAGCATGAAAAGGTGTGAAAAATACGAGGAGCATGAAAAGGTGTGAAAATTCCGAGCAGCATGAAAAGGACTGAAAAATACGAGGAGCAAAAAAGGGTGAAAAATACGAAGAGCATGAAACGTGTGATAAATAAATGGAGCATGAAAACGTCTGAAAAGCACGAGGAGCATTAAAAGGTCTGAAAAATATGAGCAGCATGAAAAGGCCTGCAATATATGAAGAGCATGAAAAGATGTCAAAAATATGTGGAGCATGTAGAGGTGTGAAAAATACGAGGAGAATGAAACTGTATGAAAAATCTGAGGAGCATGAAATGGTGTGAAATATATGAGGAGCATGAAAAGGTGTGTAAAATACGAGAAGCATGAAAATGTGTGAAAAATATGAAGAGCATGAAAGTGTATGAAAAATATGAGGAGAATGAAATGGTGTGAAAAATAAGAGGAGCATGAAATGGTGTGAAAAAATGACGAGCATGAAAAGATCTGAAAATTAAGAGGAGCATTTAAAGGTCTGAAAAATACGAGGAGCACGAAAAGCTCTAAAACATACGAGGAGCATGAAAAGGTGTGAAATATACGAGGAGCATGAAAAGGTCTGAAAAATATGAAGAGCATGAAAAGGTGTCAAAAATATAAGGAGCATGAAAAGGTGTGAAAAATTCGAAGAGCAGGAAAAGGTGTGAAAATTACGAAGAGCAGGAAAAGGTGTGAAAATTATCAAAAGCATGAAAAGGTCTGAAAAATATGAAGAGCATGATAAGGTGTCCAAAATATGTGGAGCATTAAAAGGTGTCGAAAATATGAGAAGCATGTAAAAGTGTGAAAAATATGAGGAGCATGAAACTGTATGAAAAATTAGGGGAGGATGAAACGGTGTGAAAAATATGAAGAGCATGAAAAGGTGTGAAAAATAGGAGGAGCATGAAACACTCTGAAAAACACGAGATCATGAAATGGAGTGAACAACACGAAGAGCATGGAAAGCTGTGAAAAATATCAAGAGCATGAAAAGGTCTCAAAAATATGAAAAGCATGAAAACGTGTCAAAAATATGAAGAGCATGAAAAGGTGTGAAAAATATGAAGAGCCTGAAAAGGTGTGAAAAACACGAAGAGCATGAAAAGGTGTGAAAAATACGAAGAGCTTGAAAAGGTGTGACAAATAGGAAGAGCATGTAAAGTTGTGAAAAATAGGAGGAGCATGAAAAGGGCTGAAATATGCAAGGAGAATGAAAAGGTGTGAAAAGTACGAGGAGCATTAAAATGTCTAAAAAATACGAGAGCATGAAAAGGTGTGAAAAACACGAAGAGCATGAAAAGCTGTGAAAAATATAAAAAGCATGAAAAGGTCTGAAAAATATGAAGAGCATGAAAAATGTGAAAAATAAGAAGAGAATGAAAAGGTGTGAAAAACATGCAGAGCATGTAAAAGTGTGGAAAATAAGAAGAGCATGAAAAGGTGTGACAAATACGAAGAGCATGAAAAGTTGTGAAAAATACGAGGAGCATGAAAAGTTGTGAAAAATACGATGAGCATGAAAAGGTGTGAAAAATATGAATAGCATGAAAAAGTGTGAAAAGAACGAGGAGCATGAAAAGGTCGAAAATTGGAGGAACATGAAAACGTCTTAAAAATACGAGGCGCATGAAAAGGTTTGAAAAATATGTAGAGCATGAACAGGTGTCAAAAATATGAGGAGAATGAAAAGGTGTGAAAAATATGAATATCATGAAAAGGTGTAAAAAATATGAGGAGTTTGAAAAGGTCTGAAAAATACGAGAGCATGAAAAGGTGTGAAAAACACGAAGAGCATGAAAATGTGTGAAAAATAAGAACAGCCTGAAAGGGTGTGAAAAACACGAAGAACATGAAAAGGTCCGAAAAATACGAAGAGCTTGAAAAGGTGTGACAAATACAAACAGCATGATAAGTTGTGAAAAATACGAGGAGCATGAAAAGGTGTGAAAAATAAGAGGAGCATGAAAATGTCTGAAAAATACGAGGTGCATGAAAGGGTCTGAAAAATGCAAGGAGAATGAAAGGTTCTGAAAAATACAAGGAGCATGTAATGATCTGAAATACATGAGGGGCATGAAAAGGTCTGCAAAATACGAAGAGCATGAAAAGGTGTCAAAAATATGTGGAGCATGAAAAGGTGTGAAAAATATGAAGAGCATGAAAAGGTGTCAAAAATATGATGAGCATTTAAAGGTGTGAAAAATAGGAAAAGCATGAATTTGTATGAAAAATATGAGGAGCATGAAACGGTGTGAAAAATAGGAAGAGCATGAAATGGTGTCAGAAATATGAGGAGCATGAAACGGTGTGAAAAATGTGAAGAGCATGAAAAGGTGTCAAAAATATGAGGAGCATGAAAAGGTCTGAAAAACAGGAAGAACATTAAAAGGTGTCAAAAATATGAGGACATGAAAAGGTGTGAAAAATATGAGGAGCATGAAAAGGTGTGAAAAATATGAAAAGCTTCAAAAGATTTCAAAAATATGAGGAGCATGAAAAGTTGTAAAAAATATGAAGACCATGAAAAGGTGTGAAAAATATCAAGAGCATGAAACGGTCTGAAAAATATGAGGCGCAGGAAACTGTCTGAAAAATATGAGGGGCATGAAAAACTGTTAAAAATATGTGCAGCAGGAAATGGTGTGAAAAAAGTGAAGAGCATGAAAAGGTGTGAAAAATATGAGGAACATGTAAAGGTGTGAAAAATATGACGAGCATGAATCTTTATGAAAAATATGAGGAGGATGAAAAGGTGTGAAAAATATGAATATCATGAAAAGGTGTGAAAAATATGAGGAGTTTGAAAAGGTCTGAAAAATACGAGAGCATGAAAAGGTGTGAAAAGCACGAAGAGCATGAAAATGTGTGAAAAATAAGAACAGCCTGAAAAGGTGTGAAAAACACGAAGAGCATGAAAAGGTCCGGAAAAAACGAAGAGCTTGAAAAGGTGTGACAAATACAAACAGCATGATAAGTTGTGAAAAATACGAGGAGCATGAAAAGGTGTGAAAAATAAGAGGAGCATGAAAAGGTCTGAAAAATACGAGGTGCATGAAAGGGTCTGAAAAATGCAACGAGAATGAAAGGGTCTGAAAAATACAAGGAGCATGTAATGGTCTGAAATACACGAGGGGCATGAAAAGGTCTGAAAATTACGAAGAGCATGAAAAGGTGTCAAAAATATGAGGAGCATGAAAAGGTGTGAAAAATATGAAGAGCATGAAAAGGTGTCAAAAATATGATGAGCATTTAAAGGTGTGAAAAATAGGAAAAGCATGAAATTGTATGAAAAATATGAGGAGCATGAAACGGTGTGAAAAATAGGAAGAGCATGAAAAGGTGTCAGAAATATGAGGAGCATGAAACGGTGTGAAAAATGTGAAGAGCATGAAAAGGTGTCAAAAATATGAGGAGCATGAAAAGGTCTGAAAAACAGGAAGAACATTAAAAGGTGTCAAAAATATGAGGACATGAAAAGGTGTGAAAAATATGAAAAGCTTCAAAAGATTTCAAAAATATGAGGAGCATGAAAAGTTGTAAAAAATATGAAGACCATGAAAAGGTGTGAAAAATATCAAGAGCATGAAACGGTCTGAAAAATATGAGGGGCAGGAAACTGTCTGAAAAATATGAGGGGCATGAAAAACTGTTAAAAATATGTGCAGCAGGAAATGGTGTGAAAAAAGTGAAGAGCATGAAAAGGTGTGAAAAATATGAGGAACATGTAAAGGTGTGAAAAATATGACGAGCATGAATCGTTATGAAAAATATGAGGAGGATGAAAAGGTGTGAAAAATATGAATGTCATGAAAAGGTGTGAAAAATATGAGGAGATTGAAAAGGTGTGAAAAATACGAGAGCATGAAAAGGTGTGAAAAACACGAAGAGCATGAAAATGTGTGAAAAATAAGAACAGCCTGAAAGGGTGTGAAAAACACGAAGAACATGAAAAGGTCCGAAAAATACGAAGAGCTTGAAAAGGTGTGACAAATACAAACAGCATGATAAGGTGTGAAAAATACGAGGAGCATGAAAAGGTGTGAAAAATAAGAGGAGCATGAAAAGGTCTGAAAAATACGAGGTGCATGAAAGGGTCTGAAAAATGCAACGAGAATGAAAGGGTCTGAAAAATACAAGGAGCATGTAATGGTCTGAAATACACGAGGGCATGAAAAGGTCGGAAAAATACGAAGAGCATGAAAAGGAAAGTGCTGAAAATTATGAAAGCATGAAAAGTGTCAAAACTATGATGACATTTAACGGTGGGTGAAAAAATAGGAAAACAGCATGAATTTGTATGGAAAAATATGAGGAGCATGAAACGGTGGTTGAAAAATAGAAGAAGCATGAAAAGGTGTTAATATATAGTTAGTCAATATCGGTGTGAAATGTGAGATAGCATGAAAAGGTGTCAAAAATATGAGGAGCATGAAAGGGTCTGAAAAACAGGAAGAACATTAAAAGGTGTCAAAAATATGAGGACATGAAAAGGTGTGAAAAATATGAGGAGCATGAAAAGGTGTGAAAAATATGAAAAGCTTCAAAAGATTTCAAAAATATGAGGAGCATGAAAAGTTGTAAAAAATATGAAGACCATGAAAAGGTGTGAAAAATATCAAGAGCATGAAACGGTCTGAAAAATATGAGGTGCAGGAAACTGTCTGAAAAATATGAGGGGCATGAAAAACTGCTAAAAATATGTGCAGCAGGAAATGGTGTGAAAAAAGTGAAGAGCATGAAAAGGTGTGAAAAATATGACGAGCATGAAACGGTGGGAAATATACGAAGAGCATGAAAAGGTGTGAAAAACACGAAGAGCATGAAAAGGTGTGAAAAATATGAAGAGCTTCAAAAGATTTCAAAAATATGAGGAGAATGAAAAGTTGTGAAAAATATGAAGACCATGAAAAGGTGTGAAAAATATCAAGAGCATGAAACGGTCTGAAAAATATGAGGAGCAGGAAACTGTCTGAAAAATATGAGGGGCATGAAAAACTGTTAAAAATATGTGCAGCAGGAAATGGTGTGAAAAAAGTGAAGAACATGAAAAGGTGTGAAAAATATGACGAGCATGAAACGGTGGGAAATATACGAAGAGCATGAAAAGGTGTGAAGAACATGAAGAGCATGAAAAGGTGTGAAAAAATGAAGAGCATGAAACGGGCTGAAAAATTCAAAGAGCAGGAAAAGGTGTGAAAAACACGAAGAGCATGAAAAGGTCTGCAAAATACGAGAAGCATGAAAAGGTCTGAAATATACGAGGAGCATGAAGAGGTGTGAAAAATACGAGGAGCATGAAATGGTCTGAAAAAACGAGGAGCATGAAAAGGTGTGAAAAATACGAGGAACATGAAAAGGTGTGAAAAATATGAAGAGCAAGTAAAGGTGTGAAAATTCTGAGCAGCATTAAAAGGTCTGAAAAATACGAGGAGCAAAAAAGGGTTAAAAATATGAAGAGCATGAAAGGTGTGATAAATAAATGGAGCATGAAAACGTCTGAAAAATACGAGGAGCATGAAAATGTCTGAAAGATACGAGGAGCATGACAAGGTCTGAAAAATATGAGGAGCATGAAATGGTCTGAAAAGTACGAGGAGCATTAAAAGGTCTGAAAAATACGAGCAGCATGAAAAGGAGTGCAATATATGAAGAGCATGAAAAGGTGTCAAAAATATGAGGAGCATGTAGAGGTGTGAAAAATATGAGGAGAATTAAACTGTATGAAAAATCTGAGGAGCATGAAATGGTGTGAAATATATGAGGAGCATGAAAAGGTGTGTAAAATAGGAGGAGCATGAAAAGATGTGAAAAATATGAAGAGCATGAAAGGGTATGAAAAATATGAGGAGCGTGAAATGGTGTGAAAAATATCAAGAACATGAAACGGCCTGAAAAGTTCGAAGAGCAGGAAAAGGTGTGAAAAACACGAAGAGCATGAAAAGGTTTGAAAAATACGAGGAGCATGAAGACATCAGAAAAATACGACGAGCATGAAAAGGTCTGAAAAATATATAGAGAATGAAAAGGTGTGAAAAATATGAGGATCATGAAAAGGTGTAAAAAATATGAAGAGCATTGAAATGTGTGAAAAACACGAATGGCATGCTAAGGTGTGAAAAATATCAAGAGCATGAAAAGGTCTGAAAAATATGAAGAGCATGAAAAGGTGTGAAAAATATCAAGAGCATGAAAGATGTGAAAAACACGAAGGGCATGAAAAGGTGTGAAAAATATCAAGAGCATGAAAAGGTGTCAAAAATATGAGTAGCATATAAAGGTTGAAAAATAAGAGGAGCATGAATTTGTATAAAAAATATGAGGAGCATGAAACGGTGTGAAAAATGTGAAGAGCATGAAAAGGTGTGAAAAATATGAGGAGCATGAAAAGTTGTGAAAAAATACGAGGAGCATGATAAGTTGTGAAAAATATGAGGAGCATGAAAAGGTGTGAAAAATATGAATAGCATGAAAAAGTGTGAAAAGTATGAGGCGTATGAAAAGGTCTAAAAAATGTGTAGAACATGAACAGGTGTCAAAAATATGAGGAGAATGAAAAGGTGTGAAAAATATGAAGAGCATGAAAAGGTGTCAAAAATAAGAGGAGCATGTAAAGATGTGAAAAATATGAGGAGCATGATCTGTATGAAAAATATGAGGAGCATGAAACGGTGTGAAACATATGAAGAGCATGAAAAGGTGTGAAAATTATGAGGAGTATGAAAACGTCTTAAAAATATGAGGAGCATGAAAAGGTCTGAAAAATAAGTGGAGCATGAAACGGTCTGAGAAAATATGAGGAGCATGAAACGGTCTGAAAAAATATGAGGAGCATGAAACGGTTTGAAAAATATGAGGCGCATCAAACTGTATGAAAAATATGAGGAGCATGAAACGGTGTGAAAAATATGAAGAGCATGAAAAGTTTTGAAAATATTAGGAGCTTGAAAAGGTGTGAAAAATATGAGGAGCATGAAACGGTCTAAAAAATATGAGGAGCATGAAACAGTCTGAAATATATGAGGAGCATGAAACGGTCTGAAAAATATGAGGAGCATGAAAAGGTGTCAAATATATAAGGAGCAGGAAACGGTGTGAAAATATGAAGAGCATGAAAAGTTGTGAAAAATACGAAGGGCATGAAAAGGAGGGAAAAATATGAGGAGCATGAAAAGGTGTGAAAATTATGAGGAGCATGAAAAGTGTGAAATATATGAGGAGCATGAAAAGCTGAGAAAAATAACAGGAGCATGAAACGGTCTGAAAAATATGAGGAGCATGAAAAGGTGTCAAAAATATGAGCAGCATGAAACAGTGTGAAAAATATGAAGATCATGAAAAGGTGTGAAAAATACGAAGAGAATGAAAAGGTGTGAAGAACACGATGCCCATGAAAAGGTGTGAAAAATACGAAGAGCATGAAAAGGTCTGAAAAATACGAGGAGCATGAAAAGGTCTGAAAAATACGAGGAGCATGAAAAGGTCTGAAAAATACCAGGAGCATGAAAAGGTCTGAAAAATATGAAGAGCATGAAAAGGTGTCAAAAATATGAGGAGCAGAAAAGGTGAGAAAAATATGAAGAGCATGAAAAGGAGTCAAAAATATGAGGAGCATGTAAAGGTGTGAAAAATGTGAGGATAATGAAACTGAATCAAACACGTGTTTGTTCAGCGACGTCAGGACTCCTGCCTAGTTGCGAGGGACAACTCTGGATTCTCCTCGAGGCTTGGCAGGCAATTGGGACGCCTCTCCAGCTGAGGCGGGAGACCAAGTGTCCCTTTCCAAGTGCCACAGGAATCCTGGGACTCCTATCAAGTTTCACGAGGAGTCAGGCATCGTCTCCTTTGGAGGCACTGATCTCCGCGTACCTCTGGAGTTTTTCAAAGGATGTGAGGCCTCCGGTCGCCATGAGGTGGGGAACTAGGTCTTTCTCTGTGGTCTCCACAGGGGATTCAGACATCCTTTCGTCTTGGGAGATGCAAGACGAGCCTGCATTCAAGTCACTGCAGGGATATCCGGCCTTATTTCGCGTCAGGGCATCGCAGTGTCATTCCACTTGAGGCCACAAACTCAGGGTCCCTCTCACATACCTAGAGCTGAGAGAAGCCTCCTCTTGAGGTGCTTGTGGTAAGGTGGTATTCCTCTGGAGTCGAAGCCAGGGACTAACCTCTCATCTCGAGTTGATTTTTGGTCTACGGAGCTCTTTTGTGTTGCTACAGTGACCTCAGGATCCCTCTAGCCTTGAAACAGTGTTCTTGGGGTTTCTCTGGAGTGCCATCAAGGAAATCAAGACTCCTTTCATGTGTGATGTGCAACACAAATTGCTCTGCACGCAGTGAAGGGGAATCGGGCCTCATCTCGCGGCGAGGGGGAAGTCTCATGGTTTTTCTCGAGTTGCGGCGGGAACCTGGTGTATATTCTCGAGTTACGACGGGGATGAACCTTCCACACACGTCTTTTGTTCAGCGACGTCAGGACTCCTGCCTAGTTGCAGGGACAACTCGGGATTCTCCTCGAGGCTTGGCAGGGCAATTCGAACGCCTCTCCAAGCTGAGCGGGAGACCAAGAGTCCCCATTCCACGTGCCACAGGAATCCTGGGACTCCTATCAAGTTTCACGAGGAGTCAGGCATCGCTCCTTTGTAGGCACTGATCTCCGCGTACCTTGGAGTTTTCAAAGGATGTGAGGCCTCCGGTCGCGATGAGGTGGGGAACTAGGACTTTCCCTGTGGTCTCCCCGGGGGATTCAGACATCCTTTCGTCTTGGGAGATGCAAGACGAGCCTGCATTCAAGTCACTGCAGCGATATCTGGCATTATTTCGAGTCAGGGCATCGCGGTGTCCATTCCACTTGAGGCCGCAAACTCAGGGTCCCTCTCACATACCTAGAGCTGAGAGAAGACTCCTCTTGAGGTGCTTGTGGTAAGGTGGTATTCCTCTGGAGTCGAAGCCAGGGACTAACCTCTCATCTCGAGTTGATTTGTGGTCCACGGAGTTCTTTTGTGTTGCTACAGTGACCTCAGGATCCCTCTAGCCTTGAAACAGTGTTCTTGGGGTTTCTCTGGAGTGCCATCAAGGAAATCAAGGCTCCTTTCATGTTTGATGTGCAACACGGAATTGCTCTGCATGCCGTGCAGGGGAATCGGGCCTCATTTTGCGGTGACGGGAAGTCTCATGGTTTTTCTCGAGTTGCGGCGGGAACCTGGGGTATACTCTCGAGTTACGATCGGGATGGCCCTTCCAACCACGTGTTTGTTCAGCGACGTCAGGACTCCTGCCTAGTTGCGAGGGACAACTCGGGATTCTCCTCGAGGCTTGACAGGGCAATTGGGACGCCTCTCCAGCGAGGCGGGAGACCAAGGGTCCCTTTCCACGTGCCACAGGAATCCTGGGACTCCTATCAAGATTACGAGGAGTCAGGCATCGTCTCCTTTGCGACATGCACTGATCTCCGCGTACCTTCTGGGAGTTTTCAAAAGGATTTGAGGCCTCCCGGTCCGCGAATGAGGTGGGGAACTAAAGTCTTTCTCTGTGGTCTCCACAGGGGATTCAGACATCCTTTCATCTTGGGAGATGCAAGACGAGCCTGCATTCAAGTCACTGCAGGGATATCCGGCCTTATTTCGAGTCAGGGCATCGCGGTGTCCATTCCACTTGAGGCTGCAAACTCAGGGTCCTCTCACATACCTAAAGCTGCGAAAGCCTCCTCTTGAGGGTGCTTTGTGGTAAGGTGGTATTCCTCTGGAGTCGAAGCCAGGGACTAACCTCTCATCTCGAGTTGATTATTGGTCCACGGAGATCTTTCATGTTGACACAGTGACCTCAGGATCCCTCTAGCCTTTAAACAGTGTTCTTGGAGTTTCTCTGGAGTGACATCAAGGAAATCAAGGCTCCTTTCCTGTGTGATTTGCAACACGGAATTGCTCTGCACGAAGTGCAGGGGAATCGGGCCTCATCTCGCGGCAAGGGGGAAGTCTCATGGTTTTTCTCGAGTTTGCGGCGGGAACCTGGGGTATATTCTCGAGTTACGACGGGGATGCCCTTCCACACACGTGTTTGTTCAGCGACGTCAGACTCCTGCCTAGTTGCGAGGGAAAATTCGGGATTCCTCCCGAGGCTTGGCAGGGCAATTGGGACGCCTCTCCAGCTGAGGCGGGAGACCAAGGGTCCCTTTCCACGTGCCACAGGAATCCTGGGACTCCTATCAAGTTTCACGAGGAGTCAGGCATCGTCTCCTTTGGAGGCATTGATCTCCGCGTACCTCTGGAGTTTTCAAAGGATCTGAGGCCTCCAGTCGCGATGAAGTGGGAAACTAGGTCTTTCTCTGTGTTATCCACAGGGGATTCAGACATCATTTCGTCTTGGGAGATGCAAGACGAGCCTGCATTCAAGTCAGTGCAGGGATATCCATGCTTATTTCCAGTCAGGGCATCTCGGTGTCCATTCCAATGAGGCCGCAAACTCAGGGTCCCTCTCACATACCTAGAGCTGAGAGAAGCCTTCTCTTGAGGTGCTTTTGGTAAGGTGGTATTCCTCTGGAGTCGAAGCCAGGGACTATCCTCTCATCTCGAGTTGATTTTTGGTCCACGGAGCTCTTTCGTGTTGCTCTAGTGACCTCATTGTCCCTCAAGCCCTGAAACAGTGTTCTTGGGTTTTCTCTGGACTGCCATCAAGGAAATCAAGGCTCCTTTCATGTTTAATGTGCACCAGGGAATTGCTCTGCACACAGTGCAGGGGAATCGGGCCTCATCTCCAAGCGAGGGGGAAGTCTCATGGTTTTTCTCGAGTTGTGGCGGGAACCTGGGGTATATTCTCGAGTTACGACGGGGATGGCCCTTCCACACATGTGTTTGTTCAGCGACCTCAGGACTCCTGCCTAGTTGCGAGGGACAACTCGCGATTCTCCTCGAGACTAGGCAGGGCAACTGGGACGCCTCTCCAACTGAGGCGGGAGACAAAGGGTCCCTTTCCACGTACCACAGGAATCCTGGGACTCCTATCAAGTTTCACGAGGAGTCAGGCATCCTCTCCTTTGGAGGCACTGATTTCCGCGTACCTCTGGAGTTTTCAAAGGATGTGAGGCCTCCGGTCGCGGTGAGGTGGGGAACTAGGTTTTACTCTGGTCTCCACAGGGTATTCAGACATCATTTCATCTTGGGAGATGCAAGACGAGCCTGCATTCAAGTCACTGCAGGGATATCCGGCCTTATTTCGAGTCAGGGCATCTCGAGATCCATTCCACTTGAGGCTGCAAACTCAGGATCCCTCTCATATAACTAGAGGTGAGAGGAAGCTCCTCTTGAGGTGTTTGTGGTAAGGTGGTATTCCTCTGAAGTCGAAGCCAGGCACTAAGCTCTCATCTTGAGTTGATTTTTGGTCCACGGAGCTCTTTCGTGTTGCTACAGTGACCTCAGGATCCCTCTAGCCTTGAAACAGTGTTCTTGGGGTTTCTCTGGACTGCCATCAAGGAAATCAAGACTCCTTTCATGGTTGATGTGCAACTCCGAATTGCTCTGCACGCAGTGCAGGGGAATCGGGCCTCATCTCGCGGCGAGGGGGAAGTCTCATGGTTTTTCTCGAGTTACGGCGGGAAGCTGGGATATATTCTTGAGGTACGACAGGAATGGCCCTTCCACACCCGTGTTTGTTCAGCGACGTCAGGACTCCTGCCTAGTTGCAAGGGACAAGTCGGGATTCTCCTCGAGGCTTGGCAGGGCAATTGGGACGCCTCTCCAGCTGAGGCGGGAGACCAAGGGTCCCTTTCCACGTGCCACAGGAATCATGGATCTCCTACCAAGTTTCATGAAAAGTGTGATAAATAAATGGAGCATGAAAATGTCTGAAAAATACGAGGAGCATGAAAAGATGTGAAAAATAAGAAGAGCCCGAAAAGGTGTGAAAAATACGAGGAGACTGCAAATGTGTGAAAAATACGAGAAGCATGAAAAGTTGTGAAAAATACGTGAATCATGAAAAAGCATGAAAAATACGAGAGCATGAAAAGGTGTGAAAAATGCAAGGAGCATGAAAAGGAGTGAAAAATACTAGGAGCATGAAAAGGTGTGAAAAATACGAGGAGCATGAAAAGGTGTGAAAAATATGAAGAGCATGAAAAGGCCTGAAAAATAGGTGTGGCAAAAAAAGTCTGAAAAATAGCAGGAGCATGAAAAGGTTTGAAAAATATGAAGAGACAGAAAAGGTCTCAAAAATATGAAGAGCACGAAAAGGTGTGAAAAATATGAAGAACATGAAAAGGTGTGAAAAATACAAGGAGCATGAAAATGTCTGAAAAATACGAAGAGCCTGAAAAGGTGTGAAAAATATGCAGAGCATGAAAATGTCTGAAAAATTCGAGGAGCATGAAAAGGTGTGAAAAACACGAGGAGGATGAAAAGTTGTGAAAACTACGAGCATGAAAACGTGTAAAAAATACGAGGAGCATGAAAAGGTGTGAAAAATTTGGGGAGCATGAAAAGGTGTGAATAATACGAAGAGCATGAAAAGGTCTGAAAAATATTAGGAGCATGAAAAGGTCTGAAAAGTAGGAAGAGCAAGAAAAGGTGTGAAAAAAGGAGGAACATGAAAACGTGTGAAAAATATGAAGAGCACGCATAGGTGTGAAAAATACGAGGAGCATGTAAAGCTCAGAAAAATACGAGGAGTATGAAAATGTTCGAAAAATATGAAGAGCATAAAAAGGTGTCAAAAATACGAGCAACATGAACAGGTATGAAAATTACGAGGAGCATGAAAAGTTGTGAAAAATATGAGGAGCACGAAAAAGCCTGAAAAATACGAGGAGCACACAGAGGTGTCAAAAATACGAGGAGCATGAAAAGGTGTGAAAAATATGAGTAGCATCAAAAGGTGTCAAAAATACGAGGAGCATGAAAAGGTGTGAAAAAAGGAGGAGCATGAAAAGTTCTTAAAAATACGAAGAGCACGAAAAGGCCTGAAAAATACGAGGAGCACGGAGAGGTGTGAAAAATACGAGGAGCATGAAAAGGTGTGAAAAATATGAGGAGCATCAAAAGGTGTCAAATATACGAGGATCATGAACAGGTGTGAAAAATATGAGGAGCATTAAAAGCTGTGAAAAATATGAAGAGCATGAAAAGGTCTGAAAAGTATGAAGAGCACGAAAAGGTGTGAAAAATATGAAGAGTACGAATAGGTCTGAAAAATACGAGTAGCCTGAAAAGGGCTGAGAAATACGAGGAGCATGAAAAGGTGTGAAAAATACGAGGAGCATGAAAATGTGTGAAAAATAAGAGAAGCAAGAAAAAGTGTGAAAAATATGAGGAGCATGAAAAGCTCAGAAAAATACGAGGACTATGAAAATGTGTGAAAAGTACGAGGATCATGAAAAGGTGTGAAAATTTCGAGGAGCATGAAAAGGTGTGAAAAATACGAGGAGCGTGAAAAGGCCTCAAAAATAGGAGGAGCATAAAAAGGTGTGAAAAATACGAGGAGCATGAAAACGTCTGAAAAATACGAGCAACTAGAAAATGTGTGAAAAATAAGAGCATGAAAAGGTCTGAAAAATATGAAGAGCATGAAAAGATGTTAAAAGTTCGAAGAGCAGGCAAAGGTGTGAAAAATACGAGGAGCATGACAAGGTTTATAAAATACGCGGAGCATGACAATGTGTAAAAAATATGAAGCACATGGAAAGGTGTGAAAATTACGAGGAGCATGAAAAGGTCTGAAAAATACGAGGAGCATGATAAGGGGTGAAAACTACGAGGAGTATAAAAAGGTCTGAAAAATACTAGGAGCATGAAAAGGTGTGAATAATATGAACAGCATGAAAAGGTGTGAAAAATATGAAGAGCGTGAAAAGGTCTGAAATATACGAGAAGCGTGAAAAGGTGTGAAAAATACAAGGAGCATGAAAAGTTGTGAAAAATACGAGGAGCACGAAAAGGTGTGAAGAATAGGAGGATCATGAAAAGGTGTCAAAAATACGAAGAGCGTGACAAGGTGTGAAAAATATGAAGAGCGTGAAAAGGTCTGAAAAATACGAAGATCATGACAAAGTGTGAAAAATACAAGGAGCATGAAAAGGTGTCAAAAATAAGTAGAGCCTGAAAAGTTGTGAAATATACGAGGAGCATGACAAGGTGTGAAAAATACAAGGAGCATGAAAGGTGTCAAAAATAAGAAGAGCGTGAAAAAGTTTGAAAAATACGAGGACCATGACAAGGTGTGAAAAATACGAGGAGCATGAAAAGGTGTGAAAAATACGAGGAGCATGATAAGGTGTGAAAAGTACGAGGAGCATGAAAATGTGTGCAAAATAGGAGGAGCATAAAAAGGCCTGAAAAATACGAGGAGCATGAAAAGATGTGAAAAATATGAACAGCATGAAAAGGTGTGAAAAATACGAGGAGCATGAAAAGGGTTGAAAAATACGAGGAGCAATAAAAGGTCTGAAAAATACGAGGAGCATGAAAAGGTCTGAAAAATAAAAGGAGCATGAAAAGGTCTGAAAAATACGAGGAGCATGATACGGGGTGAAAACTACGAGGAGCATGAAAAGGTCTGAAAAATACGAGGAGCATGATAAGGTGTGAAAAGTACGAGGAGCATGAAAATGTGTGCAAAATAGGAGGAGCATAAAAAGGCCTGAAAAATACGAGGAGCATGAAAAGATGTGAAAAATATGAACAGCATGAAAAGGTGTGAAAAATACGAGGAGCATGAAAATGCCTGAAAAATATGTAGAGCATGAAAAGATATCAAAAATATGAGCAGCATGAAAAGGTGTGAAAAATATGAAGAGCATGAAAAGGTGTCAAAACATGAGGATCATGTAAAGGTGTGAAAAATATGAGGAGCATGAATCTGTATGAAAAATATGAGGAGCATGAAACGGTGTGAAAAATATGAGGAGCATGAAAAGTGTGAAATATATGAGGAGCATGAAATGCTGAGAAAAATAAGAGGAGCAGGAAACGGTCTGAAAAATATGAGGAGCAGGAAAAGGTGTCAAAAATATGAGCAGAATGAAACAGTGTGAAAAATATGAAGATCATGAAAAGGTGTGAAAAATACGAAGAGAATGAAAAGGTGTGAAGAACACGACGCCCATGAAAAGGTGTGAAAAATACGAAGAGCATGAAAAGGTCTGAAAAATACGAGGAGCATGAAAAGGTCTGAAAAATACGAGGAGCATGAAAAGGTCTGAAAAATACCAGGAGCATGAAAAGGTCTGAAAAATATGAAGAGCATGAAAAGGAGTCAAAAATATGAGGAGCATGTAAAAGTGTGAAAAATATGAGGATAATGAAACTGAATCAAACACGTGTTTGTTCAGCGAGGTAAGGACGCCTGTCTAGTTGCGAGGGACAACTCGGGATTCTCCTCGAGGCTTGGCAGGGCAATTGAGACGCCTCTCCAGCTGAGGCGGGAGACCAAGGGTCCCTTTCCACGTGCCACAGGAATCTGGGACTCCTATCAAGTTTCACGAGGAGTCAGGCATCGTCTCCTTTGGAGGCACTGATCTCCGCGTACCTCTGGAGTTTTCAAAGGATGTGAGGCCTCCGGTCGCGATGAGGTGGGGAACTAGGTCTTTCTCTGTGGTCTCCACAGGGGATTCAGACATCCTTTCGTCTTGGGAGATGCAAGACGAGCCTGCATTCAAGTCACTGCAGGGATATCCGGCCTTATTTCGAGTCAGGGCATCGCGGTGTCCATTCCACTTGAGGCCGCAAACTCAGGGTCCCTCTCACATACCTAGAGCTGAGAGAAGCCTCCTCTTGAGGTGCTTGTGGTAAGGTGGTATTCCTCTGGAGTGAAGCCAGGGACTAACCTCTCATCTCGAGTTGATTTTTGGTCCACGGAGCTCTTTCGTGTTGCTACAGTGACCTCAGGATCCCTCTAGCCTTGAAACAGTGTTCTTGGGGTTTCTCTGGAGTGCCATCAAGGAAATCAAGGCTCCTTTCATGTGTGATGTGCACACGGAATTGCTCTGCACGCAGTGCAGGGGAATCGGGCCTCATCTCGCGGCGAGGGGGAAGTCTCATGGTTTTTTTCTATGTTGCGGCGGGAACCTGGGGTATATTCTCGAGTTACGACGGGGATGGCCCTTCCACACACGTGTTTGTTCAGCGACGTCAGGACTCCTGCCTAGTTGCGAGGGACAACTCGGGATTCTCCTCGAGGCTTGGCAGGGCAATTGGGACGCCTCTCCAGCTGAGGCGGGAGACCAAGGGTCCCTTTCCACGTGCCACAGGAATCCTGGGACTCCTATCAAGTTTCACGAGGAGTCAGGCATCGTCTCCTTTGGAGGCACTGATCTCTGCGTACCTCTGGAGTTTTCAAAGGATGTTGAGGCCTCGGGTTCGCGATGAGGTGGGAAACTAGGTCTTTCTCTGTGGTCTCCACAGGGGATTCAGATATCCTTTCGTCTTGGGAGATGCAAGACGAGCCTGCATTCAAGTCACTGCAGGGATATCCGGCCTTATTTCGAGTCTGGGAATCGCGGTGTCCATTCCACTTGAGGCCGCAAACTCAGGGTCCCTCTCACATGTGTAAAGCTGTGAGAAGCCTCTTGTTGAGGTGCTTGTGGTAAGGTGGTATTCCTCTGGAGTCGAAGTTAGGGACTAACCTCTCTTCTCGAGTTGATTTTTGGTCCACGGAGCTCCTTCGTGTTGCTACAGTGACCTCAGGATCCCTCTAGCCTTGAAAAAATGTTCTTGAAGTTTCTCTGGAGTGCCATCAAGGAAATCAAGGCTCCTTTCATGTTTGATGTGCAATACGGAATTGCTCTGCATGCAGTGCAGGGGAATCGGGCCTCATCTCCTGGAGAGGGGAAGTCTCATGGTTTTTCTCGAGTTGCGGCGGGAACCTGGGGTATATTCTTGAGTTACGACGGGGATGGCCCTTCCACCCACGTGTTTGTTCAGGCCTGACTCCTCGTGAACTGATAGGAGTCCCAGGATTCCTGTGGCACGTGGAAAGGGACCCTTGGTCTCCCGCCTCAGCTGGAGAGGCGTCCCAATTGCCCTGCCAAGCCTCGAGGAGAATTCCGAGTTGTCCCTCCCAACTAGGCAGGCGACCTTACCTCGCTGAACAAACACGTGTTTGATTCATTTTCCTTATCCTCATATTTTTCACACCTTTACATGCTCCTCATATTTTTGACTCCTTTTCATGCTCTTCATATTTTTCAGACCTTTTCATGCTCCTGGTATTTTTCAGACCTTTTCATGCTCCTCGTATTTTTCAGACCTTTTCATTCTCCTCGTATTTTTCAGACCTTTTCATGCTCTTCGTATTTTTCACACGTTTTCATGGGCGTCGTGTTCTTCACACCTTTTCATTCTCTTCGTATTTTTCACACCTTTTCATGATCTTCATATTTTTCACACTGTTTCATGCTGCTCATATTTTTGACACCTTTTCATGCTCCTCATATTTTTCAGACCGTTTCCTGCTCCTCTTATTTTTCTCAGCATTTCATGCTCCTCATATATTTCACACTTTTCATGCTCCTCATATTTTTCACACCGTTTCATGCTCCTCATATTTTTCATACAGATTCATGCTCCTCATATTTTTCACACCTTTACATGATCCTCATGTTTTTGACACCTTTTCATGCTCTTCATATTTTTCACACCTTTTCATGCTGCTCATATTTTTGATATCTTTTCATGCTCTACATATTTTTCAGGCATTTTCATGCTCCTCGTATTTTTCAGACCTTTTCATGTTCCTCGTATTTTTCAGACCTTTTCATGCTGCTCGTTTTTTCACACCTCTTCATGCTCCTCGTACTTTTCACACCTTTTCAGGCTCCTCGTATTTTTGACTCTTTTTCATGCTCACATATTTTTCAGACAGTTTCAGGCTCCTCATAATTTTCACACCTTTTCATGCTCCTCATATTTTTCCCTCCTTTTCATGCCCTTCGTATTTTTCACAACTTTTCATGCTCTTCATATTTTCACACCGTTTCCTGCTCCTTATATATTTGACACCTTTTCATGCTCCTCATATTTTTCAGACCGTTTCATGCTCCTCATATATTTCAGACTGTTTCATGCTCCTCATATTTTTCAGACTGTTTCATGCTCCTCATATTTTTCACACCTTTTCAAGCTCCTAATATTTTCAAAACTTTTCATGCTCTTCATATTTTTCACACCGTTTCATGCTCCTCATATTTTTCATACAGTTTGATGCGCCTCATATTTTTCAGACCGTTTAATGCTCCTCATATTTTTTCAGACCGTTTCATGCTCCACTTATTTTTCAGATCTTTTCATGCTCCTCGTATTTTTAAGACGTTCTCATACTCCTCATAATTTTCACACCTTTTCATGCTCTTCATATTTTTCACACCGTTTCATGATCCTCATATTTTTCATACAGATCATGCTCCTCATATTTTTCACATCTTTACATGCTCCTCTTATTTTTGACACCTTTTCATGCTCTTCATATTTTTCACACCTTTTCATTCTCCTCATATTTTTGACACCTGTTCATGTTCTACATATTTTTTAGACCTTTTCATGCGCCTCGCACTTTTCACACTTTTTCATGCTATTCATATTTTTCACACCTTTTCATGCTCCTCGTATTTTTCACAACTTATCATGCTCCTCGTATTTGTCACAACTTTTCATGTCCTCATATTTTTCACACCTTTTCATGCTCTTCACATTTTTCACACCGTTTCATGCTCCTCATATTTTTTATACAAATTCATGCTCCTCTTATTTTTCAACCTTTATATGCTACTCATATTTTTGACACCTTTTCATGCTCTTGATATTTTTCACACCTTTTCATGCCCTTCGTGTTTTTCACATCTTTCATGCTCTTGATATTTTTCACACGTTTTCATGCTCTTCATATTTTTCAGACCTTTTCATGCTCGTCATATTTTTCAGACGTCTTCATGCTCCTCGTATTTTTCAAACCTTTTCATGCTCTTCGTGTTTTTCACACCTTTTCCTGCTCTTCGAACTTTTCAGGCCGTTTCATGTTCTTGATATTTTTCACACCTTTTCATGCTCCTCATATTTTTCACACCTTTTCATGCTCCTCGTATATTTCAGACCTTTTCATGCTTCTCGTATTTTGCAGACCTTTTCATGCTCTTCGTACTTTTCACACCTTTTCATGCTCTTCGTGTTTTTCACACCTTTTCATGCTCTTCGTATACTTCCCACCTTTTCATGCTCGTCATATTTTTCACACCTTTTCATGCTCTTCATATTTTTCAGACTTTTTCATTCTCTTGATATTTTTCACGCTTTTGCATGCCCTTCGTGTTTTTCACACATTTCATGCTCTTCATATTTTTTACACCCTTTCATGCTCCTCATATTTTTCACACCTTTTCATGCTCTTCATATTTTTCAGACCTTTTCATGCTTTTTATATTTTTCACAGCTTTTCATGCTCTTCGTGTTTTTCACACCTTTTCTTGCTCTCGTATTTTTCAGACATTTTAATGCTCCTCGTACTTTTCACACCTTTTCATGCTCCTAGTATTTTTCACACCTTTTCATGCTCCTGGTATTTTTCCCAACTTTTCATGCTCTTCGTATTTTTCACATCTTTTCATGCTCTTTGAATTTTTCATACCTTTTCATGATCTTCATATACCTCAGACCTTTTCATGCTCTTGATATTTTTCACACCTTTTCATGCCTTTCGTGTTTTTCACATCTTTCATGCTCTTGATATTTTTCACACCTTTGCATGCCCTTCGTGTTTTTCACACATTTCATGCTCTTCATATTTTTTACACCCTTTCATGCTCCTCATACTTTTCACAACTTTTCATGCTCTTCATATTTTTCACACCGTTTCATGCTCCTCATATTTTTTATACAAATTCATGCTCCTCTTATTTTTCAATCTTTACATGCAACTCATATTTTTGACACCTTTTCATGCTCTTCATATTTGTCACACCGTTTCATGCTCCTCATATTTTTTATACAAATTCATGCTCCTCTTATTTTTCAACCTTTACATGCTACTCATATTTTTGACACCTTTTCATGCTCCCCATATTTTTGACACTTTTTCATGCTCTACATATTTTTCAGACCTTTTCATGCTCGTCATATTTTTCAGACGTCTTCATGCTCCTCATATTTTTCAGACCTTTTCATGCTCCTCGTATTTTTCACAACTTTACATGCTCTTCGTATTTGTCCCACCTTTTCAAGCTCTTCGTATTTTTCACACCTTTTCCTGCTCTTCATGTTTTTCACACCTTTTCAGGCTCTTCGTATTTTTCACACCTTTTCATGCTCTTCATATTTTTGACACGTTTTCATGCTTTTCACATTTTTCAGACCTTTTCATGCTCTTGATATTTTTCACAGCTTTCCATGCTTTTCGTGTTTTTCACTCCATTTCATGATCTCGTGTTTTTCAGAGTGTTTCATGCTCCTCATATTTTTCACACCTTTTCATGCTCTTCATATTTTTCACACCGTTTCATCCTCCTCTAATTTTTCATACAGTTTCATGCTCCTCATATTTTTCACACCTTTACATGCTTCTCATATTTTCGACACCTTTTAATGCTCCTCATATTTTGGACACCTTATCATGCTCTTCATATTTTTCAGACCTTTTCCTGCTTTTGATAATTTTCACACCTTTTCCTGCTCTTCGAATTTTTCACACCTTTTTATGCTCCTTATATTTTTGAAACCTTTTCATGCTCCTCGTATTTTTCAGAGCTTTTCATGCTCCTCGTATTTTTCTGACCTTTAAATGCTCCTCTTAATTTTCAGATCTTTTCATGCTCCTCATTTTTTTCACACCATTTCATGCTCCTCTTATTTTTCACACCATTTCACGCTCCTCATATTTTTCATACCCTTTCATGCTCTTCATATTTTTCACACATTTTCATGCTTCTCCTATTTTACACACCTTTTCATGCTCCTCATATATTTCACACCATTTCATGCTCCTCAGATTTTTCATACAGTTTAATTCTCCTCATATTTTTCACACCTCTACATGCTCCTCATATTTTTGACACCTTTTCATGCTCTTCATATATTGCAGTCCTTTTCATGCTGCTTGTATTTTTCAGACCTTTTAATGCTCCTCGTACTTTTCAGACCATTTCATGCTCCACATATTTTTCAGACCTTGTCATGCTCCTCGTATTTTTCAGACCTTTTCATGCTCCTCGTATTTTTCAGACGTTTTCATGCTCCATTTATTTATCACACCTTTCATGCTCTTCATATTTTTAACCCTTTTTTGCTCCTCGTATTTTTCAGACATTTTAATGCTGCTCGGAATTTTCACACCTTTACATGCTCTTCATATTTTTCACACCTTTTCATGTTCCTCGTATTTTTCACACCTTTTCATGCTCCTCGTATTTTTCACACCTTTTCATGCTCCTCATATTTTTCACACCTTTTCATGCTCCTCATATATTTCAGACCTTTTCATGCTTCTCGTATTTTGCAGACCTTTTCATGCTCTACGTATTTTTCAAACCTTTTCATGCTCTTCGTGTTTTTCACACCTTTTCCTGCTCTTCGAATTTTTCAGCCCGTTTCATGCTCTTCATTTTTTCACACCTTTTCATGCTCTTCGTGTTCTTCACACCTTTTCATGCTCTTCGTATATTTCCCACCGGTTTCATGCTCGTCATATTTTTCACACCTTTTCATGCTCTTCACTTTTTTCACACCATTTCATGCTTCACATATTTTTGACAGTTTTTCATGCCCCTCATATTTTTCAGACAGTTTCCTGCTCCTCATATTTTTCAGACCGTTTCATGCTCTTGATATTTTTCACACCTTTTCATGGTCTTCATATTTTTCACAACTTTTCATGCTCCTCATATTTTTGAAATCTTTTGAAGCTCTTCATATTTTTCACACCTTTTCATGCTCTTCGTGTTTTTCACACCTTTTCATGCTCTTCCTATATTTCCCACCGTTTCATGCTCGTCATATTTTTCACACCTTTTCATGCTCTTCACTTTTTTCACACCATTTCCTGCTGCACATATTTTTAACAGTTTTTCATGCCCCTCATATTTTTCAGACAGTTTCCTGCTCCTCATATTTTTCAGACCGTTTCATGCTCTTGATATTTTTCACACCTTTTCATGGTCTTCATATTTTTTACAACTTTTCATGCTCCTCATATTTTTGAAATCTTTTGAAGCTTTTCATATTTTTCACACCTTTTCATGCTCCTCATATTTTTCACACCTTTTCATGTCCTCATATTTTTGACACCTTTTAATGTTCCTCCTGTTTTTCAGACCTTTTCATGCTCCTCATATTTTTGACACCTTTTCATGCTCTTCACATTTTTCACACCGTTTCATGCTCCTCATATTTCTGACACCTTTTCATGCTCTTCCTATTTTTCACACCGTTTCATGCTCCTCATATTTTTCATACAAATTCATGCTTTTCCTATTTTTCACACCTTTAAATGCTCATCATATTTTTGACACCTTTTCATGCTCTTCATATTTTTCACACCTTTTCATGCTCCTCATATTTTTGACACCTTTTCATGCTCTTCGTATTTTTCAGACCTTTTCATGCCCCTCGTGTATTTCAGACCATTACATGCTCCTTGTATTTTTCAGACCCTTTCATTCTCGTTGCATTTTTCAGACTCTTTCATGCACATCGTATTTTTCAGACCTTTTCATGCTCCTCTTATTTTTCACACCTTTTCATGCTCCTCGTATTTTTCACAACTTATCATGCTGTTTGTATTTGTCACACCTTTTCAAGCTCTTCGTATTTTTCGGACCTTTTCATGTTCTTCGTGTTTTTCACACCCTTTCAGGCTGTTCTTATTTTTCACACATTTTCATGCTCTTCGTGTTTTTCACACCTTTTCATGCTCTCGTATTTTTCAGACCTTTTCAAACTCCTCATATTTTTTACACCTTTTCATGATATTCATATTTTTCACACCTTTTCATTCTCCTCATATTTTTGACACCTGTTCATGCTCTTCATATTTTTCACACCGTTTCATCCTCCCCTAATTTTTCATACAGTTTCATGCTCCTCATATTTTTCACACTTTTACATGCTTCTCATATTTTCGACACCTTTTAATGCTCCACATATTTTGGACACCTTATCATGCTCTTCATATTTTTCAGACCTTTTCATGCTTTTGATAATTTTCACACCTTTTCCTGCTCTTCGTAATTTTCACACCTTTTCCTGCTCTTCGAATTTTTCACACCTTTTCATGCTCCTTATATTTTTGACACCTTTTCATGCTCTTCATATTTTTCAGACCTTTTCATGCTCCTCGTATATTTCACACCTTTTCATGCTCCTCGTATGTTTTAGAGCTTTTCGTGCTCCTCGTATTTTTCAGACCTTTAAATGCTCCTCTTAATTTTCAGATCTTTTCATGCTCGTCATTTTTTCACACCATTTCATGCTCCTCTTATTTTTCACACCATTTCATTCTCCTCATATTTTTCATACACTTTCATGCTCTTCATATTTTTCACACATTTTCATGCTCCTCGTATTTTACACACCTTTTCATGCTCCTCATATATTTCACACCATTTCATGCTCCTCAGATTTTTCATACAGTTTCATTCTCCTCGTATTTTTCACACCTCTACATGCTCCACATATTTTTGACATCTTTTCATGCTCTTCATATATTGCAGGCCTTTTCATGCTGCTCATATTTTTCAGACCTTTTAATGCTCCTCGTGCTTTTCAGACGTTTTCATGCTCCATTTATTTATCACACGTTTCATGCTCTTCGTATTTTTCACCCTTTTTTGCTCCTCGTATTTTTCAGTCCTTTTCATGCTGCTCGGAATTTTCACACCTTTTCATGCTCCTCGTATTTTTCACACCTTTTCATGCTCCTCATATTTTTCACACCTTTTCATGCTCCTCGTATATTTCAGACCTTTTCATGCTCTTCGTACTTTTCACACCTTTTCACATTCTTCGTGGTTTTCACACCTTTTCATGCTCTTCATATTTTTCACACCTTTTCAGGCTCTTCATATTTTTCAGATTTTTTCTAGCTCCTCATATTTTTCAGACCCTTTCATGCTCCTCATATTTTTCACACCTTTCATGCTTCACGTGTTTTTTACAACTTTTCATGCTCCGTGTATTTTTCAGACCTTTTTATGCTCCTTTTATCTCTCAGATCTTTTCATGCTCCTCGAATTTTTCACACCTTTTCATGCTCCTCGTATTTTTCAGACCTTTTTATGCTCCTATTTCTCAGACATTTTCATGCTCCTATTTTCACACCTTTTCATGCTCCCCCTATTTTTCACACCTTTCGTGCTCTTCATATTTCTCAGACCTTTTCATGCTCCTAATATTTTTAAGACCTTCTGATGCTCCTTGTATTATTCACACCTTTTCGTGTTGCTCGTATTTTTCAGACCTATTCGTGCTCTTCATATATTTCAGACATTTTCGTGCTCTTTATATTTTTCATACCTTTTCAGGCTCCTCGTGTTTTTCACACGTTTTCATGCTCCTCGTATAATTCAGGACTTTTGATACTCCTCGTGTTTTTCACACCTTTTCATGCTCCTTGTATTTTTCACACACTTTCATTCTCTTCGTATTTTTCAGACGTTTTCAAGCTCCTCGTATTTTTCAGAACTTTTCCAGCTCCTCGTGATTTTCAGACCTTTTCATGCTCCTCCTATTATTCAGGTCTTTTCATGCTCCTCGTATTTTTCACACCTTTTATGCTCGTAGTTTTCACAAGTTTTCATGCTCCTCATATTTTTCACACCTTTTCATGCTCCTTGTATTTTTCACACCTTTTCGTGCTCCTCGTATTTTTCTCACCTTTTCGTGCTCTTCATATTTATCAGACATTTTCTTGTTCTTCATATTTTTCACAGCTT
This sequence comes from Cervus canadensis, assembly GCF_019320065.1. NCBI lineage: Eukaryota > Metazoa > Chordata > Mammalia > Artiodactyla > Cervidae > Cervus > Cervus canadensis. Next base: position 66,926,855 of record NC_057399.1, on the reverse strand, counting down.
TTCATGCTCTTCATATTTTTCAGAACTTTACATGCTCCTCGTATGTTTCAGGTCATTTTATGCTCCTCCTATTTTTCAGGTCTTTTCATGCTCCTCGTATTTTTGACACGTTTTCATGCTCCTCGTATTTTTCACACCTTTTCATGCTCCTCGTATTTTTCAGACCTTTCAATGCTCCTCGTTTTCTCAACAAGTTTTTCGTGCTTTCATTTTTTACACCTTTCGGTGCTTCTTCGTATTTTTCTAGACCTTTTCCATGCTCCTCAATATTTTTCAGACTTTTCATGCTCCTCGTATTATCACACCTTTTCATGCTCCTCGTATTTTTCATACCTTTTATGCTCATGCCTATTTCTACAGACTTTTGAATGATCTCGTATTTTTCACTCCTTTTCATGCTCCTTGTATTTTTCACACCTTTTCATGCTTCTTGTGTTGTTCACACCTATTCATGCTTCTCGTACTTTTCACACCTTTTCGTGCTTCTCCTATTTTTCACACGGTTTCGGGCTCCTCGTATTTTTCACACCTTTTTGTGATCCGTGTATATTTCACACCTTTTCGTGGTCCTCATATATTTCAGATCTTTTCGTGTTCATCATATTTTTCAGTCCTTTTCATGCTCTTCATACTTTTCACACCTTTTCAGGCCCTTCTTGTTTTTCAGAATTTTCATGCTCCTCATATTTTTCAGACCATTTCATGCTCCTCGTATTTTTCACACTTTTTCATGCTCCTAGTATATTCCACACCTCCTCATGCTCGTGTTTTTCACAACTTTTCATGCTCCTCGTATTTTTCAAACCTTTTCCTGATCCTCGTATTTTTCACACCTTTTCAGGCTCTTCATATTTTTCAGACCTTTTCGTGCTCTTCATATTTTTCACGCCTTTTCATGCTGTTCATATTTCTCAGACCTTTTCATGCTCTTCATATTTTTCACACTTTTCAGTCTCTTCATGTTTTTGAGACCTTTTCATGCTCCTCATATTTTTCAGACGTTTTCATGCTCCTCGTATTTTTCACACCTTTTCATGCTCCTCGTATTTTTGACACATTTTCATGCTCCTCGTATTTTTTCAGACCTTTTCATGCTCCTCGTATTTATCAGACCTTTTTTATGCTCCTCCTCTTTCTCAGACCTTTTCATGCTCCAAACATTTTTACTGCTTTTCATGCTCCTCGTATTTTTCATGGCTTTAATGCTCCTCGTATTTTTCACAACTTTTCATGCTCCTCGTATATTTCACACCTGTTTGTGCTCGTCCTATTTTTCACACCTTTTCGTGCTCTTCACATTTTTCAGACTTTATCATGCTCCTCATATTTTTCAGACCTTTTTATGCTCCTCGTAGTTTTCACACCTTTTCTTGTTCCTCGTATTTGTCAGACCTTTTCATGCTCCTCATATTTCTCAGACCTTTTCATGCTCCTCGTATTTTTCATACATTTTCAGGCTCCTCGTGTTTTTCAGAACTGTTCATGCTCTACATATTTTTCAGACCTTTTCATGCTTTTCATAATTTTCAGACTTTTTCATGCTCGTCGTATTTTTCGCACCTTTTCATGCTCCTCGTATTTTTCACAGCGTTTCTTGCTTCTCGTGTTGTTCACATATTTTCGTGATCCTTGTATTTTTCATACCTTTTCATGGTCCTTGTATTTTTCACACCTTTTCATGCTTCGCGTAATTTTCACACCTTTTCCTGCTCCTCATATTTTTCACACGTTTTCGGGATCTTCGTATTTTCCAGACCGTTTCATGCCCCTGTATTTTTCACACCTTTTCATGCTCCGCGTAATTTTCACACCTTTTCCTGCTCCTCATATTTTTCACGCGTTTTCGGGATCTTCGTATTTTCCAGACCGTTTCATGCTCTTCATATTTTTCACACCTTTTCATGCTCCTCTTATGTTTGACACCTTTTCATGCTCCTCGTATGTTTGACACCTTTTCATGCTCCTCGTATTTTTCACTCCTTTTCATGCTCCTCGTATTTTTCACACCTTTTATGCTCGTAGTTTTCATATCTTTTCATGCTCCTCGTATTTTTCACACCTTTTCATGCTCCTCGTATTTTTTACACCTTTTCATGCTCATCCTATTTTTCTCAGCATTTCGTGTTCTTCATATTTTTCAGACATTTTCTTGTTCTTCATCTTTTTCACACCTTTTCAGGCTCTTTATATTTTTCAGACGTTTTCATGCTGCTCGTATTTTTCAGACCTTTTTATGCTCCTCCTATATCTCAGACCTTTTCATGCTCTTCACATTTTTAAGTTCTTTTCATGATCCTTGTATTTTTCACGTCTTTTCATGCTCCTCGTATTTTGCACACCTTTTCATGCTCCTCGTATTTTTCAGGTCTTTTCATGCTCCTCCTATTTTGCACACATTTTCATGCTCCTTGTAATTTTCATACCTTATCATGCTCCTCGTATTTTTCACACCTTTTCATGCTCTTCATATTTTTCAGACCTTTTCATGCTCTTCATATTTTTCACACCTTTTCATGCTCCTCTTATGTTTGACACCTTTTCATGCTCCTCATATGTTTGACACCTTTTCATGCTCCTCGTATTTTTCACTCCTTTTCATGCTCCTCGTATTTTTCACACCTTTTATGCTCGTAGTTTTCATATCTTTTCATGCTCCTCGTATTTTTCACACCTTTTCATGCTTCTCGTATTTTTCACACCTTTTCATGCTCATCCTATTTTTCTCACCGTTTCGTGTTCTTCATATTTTTCAGACATTTTCTTGTTCTTCATCTTTTTCACACCTTTTCAGGCTCTTCATATTTTTCAGACGTTTTCATGCTGCTCGTATTTTTCAGACCTTTTTATGCTCCTCCTATTTCTCAGACCTTTTCATGCTCTTCACATTTTTAAGTGGTTTTCATGATCCTTGTATTTTTCACGTCTTTTCATGCTCCTCGTATTTTGCACACCTTTTCATGCTCCTCGTATTTTTCAGGCCTTTTCATGCTCCTCCTATTTTGCACACATTTTCATGCTCCTTGTACTTTCACACCTTATCATGCTCCTCGTATTTTTCACACCTTTTCATGCTCCTCGTATTTTTCACACCTTATCATGGTCCTCGTATTTTTCAAACTTTTTCACGCTCTTCTTATTTTTGAAACCTTTTCATGCTCCTTGTATATTTCACACCTTGTCATGCTCCTCGTATTTTTCACACCTTTTCAGGTTCTTCTTATTTTTGACACTTTTTCATGCTCCTTGTATTTTTCACACTATGTCATGCTCTTCGTATTTTTCAGACCTTTTCACGCTCTTCATATTTTGCACACCTTTTCACGCTCTTCGTATTTTTGACACCTTTTCATGCTCCTCGTATTTTTCACACCTTTTCATGCTCCTCGTATTTTTCACAAATTTTCATGCTCCTCGTACATTTCACACCTTTTCACGCTTCTCTTATATTTCAGACCTTTTCACGCTCTTCATATTTTTCACACCTTTTCCTGCTGTTCATATTATTCACACCTATTCATGCTCCTAGTATTTTTCAGACCTTTCCATACTCCTCATAGTTTTCACCCCTTAATATGCTCCTCGTATTTTTCAGACGTTTTCATGCTCCTCGTATTTTTCAGACCTTTTCATGCTCCTCGTATTTTTCAGACCTTTTCATGCTCCTCGTATTTTTCACACCTTTTCGTGCTCCTCGTATTTTTCAACCCTTTTCATGCTCCTTGTATTTTTCATACCTTTTCATGCTCTTCATATTTTTCCCAAATTGTCATGCTCCGCGTATTTTACACACCTTGTCATGCTCCTCGAATTTTTCACACCTTTTCATGCTCTTCATATTTTTCCCACATTGTCATGCTCCGCGTATTTTACACACCTTGTCATGCTCCTCGTATTTTTCACACCTTTTCATGCTCTTCATATTTTTCACACCTTTTCATGCTCCTCGTATTTTTCACACCTTTTCATGCTGTTCATATTTTTTACACATTGTCATGCTCCGCGTATTTTACACACCTTGTCATGCTCCTCGAACTTTTCACACCTTTTCATGCTCTTCATATTTTTCAGACCTTTTCATGCTCTTCTTATTTTTCACACATTTTCTAGTTCCTCGTATTTTTCAGACCTTCTCATTCTCCTCGTATTTTTCAGACCTTTTCATGCTCCTCGGATTTTTCACAGCTTGTCATGGTCTCCGAACATTTCACAGCTTTTCCTGCTCTTCAAATATTTGACACCTTTTCATGCTCTTCATATTTTTCACACCTTTTAGTGCTCCATGTATTTTTCACACCTTTTCATGCTCCTCGTATTTTTCACACCGTTTCATGCTCCTCGTATTTTTCACACCTTTTCATGCTCCTCGTATTTTTCAGACCTTTTCACGCTCCTCGTATTTTCAGACCTTTTCATGCTCCTCGTATTTTTCAGACAATTTCACGGCCTTCATATTTTTCAGACCTTTTCATGCTCTTCATATTTTTCACACCTTTTCATGCTCCTCGTGTTTTTTACACCTCTTCATGCTCATCCTATTTTTCACACCTTTTCCTGATCCTCGTATTTTTCACACCTTTTCATGCTCCTCGTATTTTTCTCACCTTTCCTGCTCCTCGGATTTTCACACGTTTTTGTGATACTCCTATTTTTCACACCTTTTCGTGTTCCTCATATTTTTTTTTTTTTTTCGTGCTCATCATATTTTTAAGACATTTTCATGCTCTTTGTATTTTTCACACCTTTTCAGGCTTTTCGTGTTTTTCAGGCCTTTTCATACTCTTCATATTTTTCCGACCTTTTCATGCTTTTCATATTTTTCAGACCTTTTCATGCTCCTTGCATTTTTCAGACCTATTCATGCTCTTCATATTTTTCAAACCTTTTCAGGCTCTTCATATTTTCCAGAACTTTTCGTGCTCCTCGTATTTTTCAGACCTTTTTATGCTCCTCCTATTTCTCAGACCTTTTCATGCTCCTCTTATCTTTCACAATTTTTCATGCTCCTCGTATTTTTCAGGTTTTTCAAGCTCCTCGCATTTTTCACGCCTTTTCATGCTACTCGTATATTTCACGCCTTTTCAATCTCCTCGTATTTTTCACGCCTTTTCATTCTACTCGTATTTTTCAGGCCTTTTCATGCTCTTCCTATTTTTCACAACTTTTCATGCTCTTCGTATTTTTCAGACCTTTTTATGCTCCTCATATTTTTCACACCTCTTCATGCTCCTCGTATTTTTCACAATTTTCATGCTCCTCGGATTTTTCAGACCTTTTCATGCTCTTCATATTTTTCACACCTTTTCTTGTTCTTCATATTTTTCAGACCTTTTCATGCTCTTCATATTTTTCACACCTTTTCTTGCTCTTCATATTTTTCAGACCTTTTAATGCTCCTCGTATTTTTCAGAATTTTACACGCTCTTCATACTTTTCACACCTTTTCACGCTCTTCGGATTTTTGAAAACTTTTCACGCTCCTTGTAATTTTCACACCCTATCCCGCTCCTCGTATTTTTCACACCTTTTCCTGCCCTTCGTATTTTTCACACGTTTTCATGCTCCTGGTATATTTCACCCCTTTTCCTGCTCTTCGTATTTTTCACACCTTTTCATGCTTCTTGTATTTTTCACACCTTTCCCTGCTCTTCGTATTTTTCACACCTTTTCCTGCTCTTCGAATTTTTCATAACTTTTTATGCTGCTCGTATTTTTCACACCTCTTCCTGCTCCTCGTATTTTTCACACCTTGTCATGCTCCTCGTATTTTTCACACCTTTTCATGCTGCTCATATTTTTCACACCTTTTCCTGCCCTTTGAATTTTTCACACCTTTTCATGCTCCTCGTATTTTTCACACCTTTTCATGCTCCTCGTATTTTTCACACCTTGTCATGCTCCTCGTATTTTTCACACCCTTTCACGCTCTTCTTATTTTTGACACCTTTTCATGCTCCTTGTATATTTCACACCTTTTCATGCTTCTCGTATTTTTCACAAATTTTCATTCTCCTCGTATTTTTCACACCTTTTCACGCTTCTCATATATTTCAGACCTTTTCACGCTCTTCATATTTTTCACACCTTTTCATGCTGTTCATATTATACACACCTTTTCATGCTCCTAGTATTTTTCAGACATTTTCATACTCCTCGTAGTATTCACCCCTTATCATGCTCCTCGTATTTTTCAGACCTTTTCATGCACCTCGTATTTTTCAGACATTTTCATGCTCCTCGTATTTTTCACACCATTTCGTGCTCCTCCCATTTTTCACACCTTTTCGTGCTCTTCATATTTTTCACACCTTTTCATGCTCTTCATATTTTTCAGACCTTTTCGTGGTCTTCATATTTTTCACAGCTTTTCTTGCTCTTCATATTTTTCCGACCTTTTCATGCTCGTCGTATTTTTCAACCCTTTTCATGCTCCTCGTATTTTTGACACCTTTTCATGCTCGTCGTATTATTCACACCTTTTCCTGCTCTTCATATTTTTCAGACCTTTTCATGCTCTTCATATTTTTCAGACCTCTTCATGCTCTTCATATTTTTCAGGCCTTTTCCTGCTCTTCGAATATTTCACCACTTTTCATGCTCCTGTATTTTTCACACCTTTTCATGCTCCTCGTATTTTTCACGCCTTTTCATGCTCCTCGTATTTTTCAAACCTTTTCCTGCTCTTCGATTTTTTTACACCTTTTCATGATAATCGTATTTTTCGCACCTTTTCCTGCTCTTCATACTTTTCACACCTTTTGATGCTCCTCGTATTTTTCACAACTTTTCCTGCTCTTCGAAATTTTCACACTTTCTCATTCTCCTCGTATTTCTCACAGCTCTTCATGCTCCTCGTATTTTTCAGACCTTTTCATGCTCCTCGTATTTTTCAGACCTTTTCAAGCTCTCTTTATATGTCACACCTTTTCACGCTCTTCGTATTTTGACACATTTTCATGCTCCTCGTATTTTTCACACCTTGTCATTCTCCTCGTATTTTTCACACCTATCCATGCTCCTCGTATTTTTGAGACCTTTTGTGCTCCTCGTATATTTCACACCTTTTAGTGCTCTTCATATTTTACAGACTTTTCATGCTCCTCATATTTTTCACACGTTTTCAGGCTCTTCATGTTTTCTAGACCTTTTCGTGCTCCTCGTTTTTTTCACAAATTTTCATGATCCTCGTATATTTCACACCTTTTCGTGCTCCTCCTATTTTTCCCATCTTTTCGGGCTCTTTGTATTTTTCAGACTTTACCATGCTCCTCTTATTTCTCAGACCTTTTCATGCTCCTCGTATTTCTCAGATTTTAATTGCTCTTCGTATTTCTCAGAACGTTTTATGCTCCTCGAATTTTTCAGACCTTTTCCTGCTCCTCGTATTTTCCAAAATTTTTCATGCTCCTCGTATTTTCCACACCTTTTCATGCTCCTCGTATTTTTCACACCTTTTAATGCTGCACGTATTTTTCACACCTTTTCGTGCTCTTCATATTTTTCAGACTTTTCATGCTCCTCATATTGTTCACACCTTTTCAGGCTCTTCATATTTTACAAACCTTTTCGTGCTCCTCGTATTTTTCAGACCTTTTTATACTACTCGTATTTTTCACACCTCTTCATGCTCCTCGTATTTTTCACAATTTTTCATGCTCTTCGGATTTTTCAGACCTTTTTATGCTCCTCCTATTTCTCAGACCTTTTCATGCTCCTCTTATCTTTCACAATTTTTCATGCTCCTCGTATTTTTCACGCTTTTTCAAGCTCCTCGCATTTTTCACGCCTTTGCATGCTACTCGTATATTTCACGCCTTTTCAATCTCCTCGTATTTTTCACGCCTTTTCATTCTACTCGTATTTTTCAGGCCTTTTATTGCTCCTCCTATTTTTCACAACTTTTCGTGCTTTCGTATTTTTCAGAACTTTTCATGCTCCTATTATTTTTCAGACCTTTTCATGCTCCTCGTATTATTGACACCTTTTCGTGTTACTCGTACATTTCAAGCCATTTCATGCTCCTCGTATTTTTCACAACTTTTCGTGCTCTTCATATTTTTCACACCTTTTCATGCTCCTTGTATTATTCACACCTTTTTGTGCTCCTCCAATTTTTCAAACGTTTTCGGGCTCTTCGTATTTTTCAGACCGTTTCACGCTTTTCGTATTTTTCACACCTTTTCAAGCTATTCATATTTTTCAGACATTTTCATGGTCCTCGTATTTTTCAGACTTTATCATGCTCCTCTTATTACTCAGACCTTTTCATGCTCGTCTGATTTCTCAGATTTTTAAATGCTCCTTGTATTTCTCAGAACTTTTTATGCTCCTCGAATTTTTCAGACCTTTTCATGCTCCTCGTATTTTCCACACCTTTTCATGCTCCTCGTATTTTTCACACCGTTTCATGCTACTCGTATTTTTGAGACCTTTTGTGCTCCTCGCATTTTTCACACGTTTTCGTGCTCTTCATATTTTTCAGACTTTTCGTGCTCCTCATATTTTTCACACCTTTTCAGGCTCTTCATATTTTCCAGAACTTTTCGTGCTCATCGTATTTTTCAGACCATTTTATGCTCCTCATATTTTCACACTTTTTCATGCTCCTCGTATTTTTCACAATTTTTCATGCTCCTCGGATTTTTCAGACCTTTTTATGCTCCTCCTATTTTTCAGACCTTTTCATGCTCCTCTTATTTTTAACAATTTTTCATGCTCCTCGTATTTTTCACACCTTTTCATGCTCCACGTATTTTTCACACCTTTTCGTGCTCCTCCAATTTTTCACACCTTTTCATGCTCCTCGTATTTTTCATGCCTTTTCATGCTCCGCGTATTTTTCATGCCTTTTCTGCTCCTTGTATTTTTTCACACCTTTTCGTGCTCTTCGTATTTTTCAGAACTTTTCGTGCTCTTCATATGTTTCACACCTCTTATTTCTCTTCATATTTTTCTAAACTTATCATGCTCCTCGTATTTTTCACACCTTGTCATGCGCCTAGTATTTTTCACACCTTTTCATGCTGCTCATATTTTGCAAACCTTTTCACGCCCTTCATATTTTTCACACCTTTACATGGTGGTCATATTATTCAAACCTTGTCATGCTCCTCCTATTTTTCAGACCATTTCATGCTGCTCGTATTTTTTAGACCTTTTCATGCTCCTCGTAGTTTTCACCCCTTATCATGCTCCTCGTATTTTTCAGACCTTCATGCTCCTCGAATTTTTCACACCTTTTCATGCTCCTCGTATTTTTCACATCTTTGCCTGCTCTTCATATTTTTCACACCTTTTCTAGCTCCTCGTATTTACAGACATTTCATGCTCTTTGTATTTTTCTGACCTTTTCATGCTTTTCATATTTTTCACGCATATTCATGCTCCTCGTATTTTTCACACCTTTACCTGCCCTTCGTATTTTTCACACCTTTTCATGCTCCTGGTATATTTCACCCCTTTTCCTGCTCTTCGATTTTTCACACCTTTTCATGCTTCTCGTATTTTTCACACCTTTCCCTGCTCCTCGTATTTTTCACACCTTTTCTTGCTCCTCGAATTTTTCATAACTTTTTATGCTGCTCTTTTTTTTCACACCTCTTCCTGCTCCTCGTATTTTTCACACCTTGTCATGCTCCTCGTATTTTTCACACCTTTTCACGCTCCTCGTATTTTTCACACCTTTTCCTGCACTTTGAATTTTTCACACCTTTTCATGCTCCTCGTATTTTTCACACCTTTTCATGCTCCTCGTATTTTTCACTCCTTGTCATGGTCCTCGTATTTTTCACACCTTTTCACGCTCTTCTTATTTTTGACACCATTTCATGCTCCTTGTATTTTTCACACCTTGTCATGCTCCTCGTATTTTTCACACCTTTTTATGCTCCTCCTATTTTTCAGAAAATTTCGTGCTCTTCATATTTTTCAGACCTTTTTATGCTCTTCATATTTTTCACACCTTTTCTTCTTCTTCATATTTTTCACACCTTTTCATGCTCTTCATATTTTTCAGACCTTTTCGTGGTCTTCATATTTTTCACACCTTTTCTTGCTCTTCATATTTTTCAGACCTTTTCATGCTCTTCATATTTTTCACACCTTTTCTTGCTCTGCATATTTTTCAGACCTTTTCATGCTCCTCGTATTTTTCAGATTTTACCCGCTCTTCATACTTTTCACACCTTTTCATGCTGTTCGTATTTTTGAAAAGTTTTCACGCTCCTCCTAATTTTCACACCTCTTCCTGCTCCTCGTATTTTTCACACCTTGTCATGCTCCTCGTATTTTTCACACCTTTTCATGCTGCTCGTATTTTTCACACCTTTTCCTGTTCTTTGAATTTTTCACACCTTTTCATGCTCCTCGTATTTTTCACAACTTGTCATGGTCCTCGTATTTTTCACACCTTTTCACGCTCTTCTTATTTTTGACACCTTTTCATGCTCCTTGTATATTTCAGACCTTTTCACGCTCTTCATATTTTTCACACCTTTTCATGCTGTTCATATTATTCTCACCTTTTCATGCTCCTAGTATTTTTCAGACCTTTTCATGCTCCTCGTCGTTTTCACCCCTTATCATGCTCCTCGTATTTTTCAGACCTTTTCATGCTCCTCGTATTTTTCACACCTTGTCATGCTCCTCGGATTTTTCACAACTTGTCATGCTCTTCGAATATTTCACACCTTTTTCCTGCTCTTCGAATATTTCACAACTTCTCATGCTCCTATATTTTTCACTCCTTTTCATGCTCCTCGTATTTTTCAAACCTTTTCTGCTCCTTGTATTTTTCACACCTTTTCCGGCTCTTCGAATTTTTCACACCTTTTCCTGCTCTTCGAATTTTTCACACCTTTTCATGCTCCTCGAATTTTTCACACCGTTTCATGCTCCTCGTATTTTTCATAGCTTGTCATGCCCCTCGTATTTTTCACACCTTGACATGCTCCTCATATTTTTCACACCTTTTCCTGCTCTTCGAGTTTTTCACACCTTGTCATGCTCCTCTTATTTTTCACACTTTTGCATGCTCTTCCTATTTTTCACACCTTTTCATGCTCCTAGTATTTTTCACACCTTTTCATACTCTTCATATTTTTCACACCTTTCATGCTCCTCGTATTTTTCACACCTTTTCATACTCCTCGTATTTTTCATGCCATTTCATGCTCCTCTTATTTTTCAAGCCTTTTCATGCTCCTCATATTTTTCACACCTTTTCATGCTCCTCGTATTTTTCATGCCTTTTCATGCTCCTCGTATTTTTCACACCTTTTCTGCTCCTCGTATTTTTCACATCTTTTCATGCTCTTCGTATTTTGGACATCTTTTCATGCTCCTCGCATTTTTCACTGCTTTTCCTGCTCCACGTATTTTTCAAATCTATTCATGCTTTCGATTTTTTCACACTTTTTCATGATCCTCATATTTTTTGCACCTTTTCCTGCTCTTCGTATTTTCACACCATTTCATGCTCCTCGTATTTTTCACACCTTTTCATGCTACTCTTATTTTTCAGACCTTTTCATGCTCCTCATATTTTTCAAACCTTTTCACTCCCTTCATATTTTTCACACCTTTACATGCTGGTCATATTATACACACCTTGTCATGCTCTCCTATTTTTCAGACCATTTCATGCTGCTCGTATTTTTCAGACCTTTTCATGCTCCTCTTATTTTTCAGACCTTTTCATGCTCCTCGTATTTTTCACAACTTTTATTGCTCCTCGTATTTTTCAACCCTTTTCATGCTCCTCGTATTTTTCAGGCCTTTTCATGCTCCTCCTATTTTGCACAAATTTTCATGCTCCTCGTACTTTTCACATCTTATCATGCTCCTCGTATTTTTCACACCTTTTCATGCTCCTCGTATTTTTCACACCTTTTCATTGTCCTCGTATTTTTCAAACTTTTTCACGCTCTTCTTATTTTTGACACCTTTCATGCTCCTTGTATTTCTCACACCTTTTCATGCTCCTCAAATTTTTCACACCTTTTCATGCTCCTCGTATTTTTCACAACTTTTCATGCTCCTCGTATTTTTCACACCTTTTCACGCTTCTCGTATATTTCAGACCTTTTCACGCTGTTCATATTTTTCACACTTTTTCATGCTGCTCATATTATTCACACCTTTTCATGCTCCTAGTATTTTTCAGACCTTTTCATGCTCCTCGTATTTTTCAGACCTTTTCATGCTCCTCGTATTTTTCAGACCGTTTCATGCTCCTCGTATTTTTCACACCTTTTCGTGCTCCTCGTATTTTTCACCCCTTTTCATGCTCCTCGTATTTTTCACACCTTTTCGTGCTCCTCGTATTTTTCAACCCTTTTCATGCTCCTTGTATTTTTCATACCTTTTCATGCTCTTCATATTTTTCCCAAATTGTCATGCTCCGCGTATTTTACACACCTTGTCATGCTCCTCGAATTTTTCACACCTTTTCATGCTCTTCATATTTTTCACACCATTTCATGCTCCTCGTATTTTTCACACCTTTTCATGGTCTTCATATTTTTTACACATTGTCATGCTCCGCGTATTTTACACACCTTCTCATGCTCCTCGAACTTTTCACACCTTTTCATGCTCTTCATATTTTTCAGACCTTTTCATGCTCTTCTTATTTTTAACACATTTTCGAGTTCCTCGTATTTTTCAGACCTTCTCATGCTCCTCGTATTTTTCAGACCTTTTCATGCTCCTCGGATTTTTCACAGCTTGTCATGGTCTTCGAACATTTCACATCTTTTCCTGCTCTTCAAATATTTCACACCTTTTCATGCTCGTCATATTTTTCACACCTTTTAGTGCTCCATGTATTTTTCACACCTTTTCATGCTCCTCGTATATTTCACACCTTTTCATGCTCCTCGTATTTTTCACAACTTTTCATGCTCCTCGTATTTTTCAGACCTTTTCACGCTCCTCGTATTTTTCAGACCTTTTCATGCTCCTCGTATTTTTCAGACCATTTCACGTCCTTCATATTTTTCAGACCTTTTCATGCTCTTCATATTTTTCACACCTTTTCATTCTCCTTGTGTTTTTTACACCTCTTCATGCTCATCCTATTTTTCACACCTTTTCCTGATCCTCGGATTTTTCAAACCTTTTCATGCTCCTCGTATTTTTCTCACCTTTTCCTGCTCCTCGGATTTTCACACGTTTTTGTGATACTCCTATTTTTCACACCTTTTCGTGTTCCTCATATTTTTCAGACCTTTTCGTGCTCATCATATTTTTAAGACATTTTCATGCTCTTTGTATTTTTCACACCTTTTCAGGCTTTTCGTGTTTTTCAGGCCTTTTCATACTCTTCATATTTGTCCGACCTTTTCATGCTTTTCATATTTTTCAGACCTTTTCATGCTCCTTGCATTTTTCAGACCTATTCATGCTCCTCGTATTTCTCAAACCTTTTCATGCTCTTCATATTTTTGAGACCTTTTCATGCTCTTCATATTTTTCAGACATTTTCATGCTCCTCGTATTTTTCAGACCTTTTCATGCTCTTCATATTTTTCACAACTTTTCATGCTCTTCATATTTTTCACACCTTTTCATGCTCTTCATATTTTTCACACCTTTTCATGCTCTTCATATTTTTCAGACCTTTACATGCTCCTCGTATTTTTCACAGCTTTTCATGCTCCTCGTATTTTTCACACCTTTTCATGCTCTTCGGTTTTTTTACACCTTTTCATGATAATCGTATTTTTCGCACCTTTTCCTGCTCTTCATACTTTTCACACCTCTTCATGCTCCTCGTATTTTTCACAATTTTTCATGCTCCTCGGATTTTTCAGACCTTTTCATGCTCTTCATTATTTCACACCTTTTCTTGTTCTTCATATTTTTCAGACCTTTTCATGCTCTTCATATTTTTCACACCCTTTCTTGCTCTTCATATTTTTCAGACCTTTTAATGCTCCTCGTATTTTTCAGAATTTTACACGCTCTTCATACTTTTCACACCTTTTCACGCTCTTCGGATTTTTGAAAACTTTTCACGCTCCTTGTAATTTTCACACCCTATCCCGCTCCTCGTATTTTTCACACCATTTCCTGCCCTTCGTATTTTTCACACGTTTTCATGCTCCTGGTATATTTCACCCCTTTTCCTGCTCTTCGTATTTTTCACACCTTTTCATGCTTCTTGTATTTTTCACACCTTTCCCTGCTCTTCGTATTTTTCACACCTTTTCCTGCTCTTCGAATTTTTCATAACTTTTTATGCTGCTCGTATTTTTCACACCTCTTCCTGCTCCTCGTATATTTCACACCTTGTCATGCTCCTCGTATTTTTCACACCTTTTCATGCTGCTCGTATTTTTCACACCTTTTCCTGCCCTTTGAATTTTTCACACCTTTTCATGCTCCTCGTATTTTTCACACCTTTTCATGCTCCTCGTATTTTTCACACCTTGTCATGCTCCTCGTATTTTTCACACCATTTCAAGCTCTTCTTATTTTTGACACCTTTTCATGCTCCTTGTATATTTCACACCTTTTCATGCTCCTCGTATTTTTCACAAATTTTCATTCTCCTCGTATTTTTCACACCTTTTCACGCTTCTCATATATTTCAGACCTTTTCACGCTCTTCATATTTTTCACACCTTTTCATGCTGTTCATATTATACACACCTTTTCATGCTCCTAGTATTTTTCAGACATTTTCATACTCCTCGTAGTATTCACCCCTTATCATGCTCCTCGTATTTTTCAGACCTTTTCATGCACCTCGTATTTTTCAGACCTTTTCATGCTCCTCGTATTTTTCACACCATTTCGTGCTCCTCCCATTTTTCACACCTTTTCGTGCTCTTCATATTTTTCACACCTTTTCATGCTCTTCATATTTTTCAGACCTTTTCGTGGTCTTCATATTTTTCACAGCTTTTCTTGCTCTTCATATTTTTCCGACCTTTTCATGCTCGTCGTATTTTTCAACCCTTTTCATGCTCCTCGTATTTTTGACACCTTTTCATGCTCGTCGTATTATTCACACCTTTTCCTGCTCTTCATATTTTTCAGACCTTTTCATGCTCTTCATATTTTTCAGACCTCTTCATGCTCTTCATATTTTTCAGACCTTTTCATGCTCCTCATATTTTTCAGACCTTTTCATGCTCTTCATATTTTTCAGACCTTTTCGTGCTCCTCGTATTTTTCACATCTTTTCATGCTCCTCGTATTGTTCACACCTTTTCCTGCTCTTTGATTTTTTTACACCTTTTCATGATAATCGTATTTTTCGCACCTTTTCCTGCTCTTCATACTTTTCACACCTTTTGATGCTCCTTGTATTTTTCACAACTTTTCCTGCTCTTCGAATTTTTCACACTTTCTCATGCTCCTCGTATTTCTCACAGCTCTTCATGCTCCTCGTATTTTTCACAACTTTTCATGCTCCTCGTATTTTTCAGACCTTTTCAAGCTCTCTTTATATGTCACACCTTTTCACGCTCTTCGTATTTTGACACATTTTCATGCTCCTCGTATTTTTCACACCTTGTCATTCTCCTCGTATTTTTCACACCTATCCATGCTCCTCGTATTTTTGAGACCTTTTGTGCTCCTCGTATATTTCACACCTTTTAGTGCTCTTCATATTTTACAGACTTTTCATGCTCCTCATATTTTTCACACGTTTTCAGGCTCTTCATGTTTTCTAGACCTTTTCGTGCTCCTCGTTTTTTTCACAAATTTTCATGATCCTCGTATATTTCACACCTTTTCGTGCTCCTCCTATTTTTCCCATCTTTTCGGGCTCTTTGTATTTTTCAGACTTTACCATGCTCCTCTTATTTCTCAGACCTTTTCATGCTCCTCGTATTTCTCAGATTTTAATTGCTCTTCGTATTTCTCAGAACGTTTTATGCTCCTCGAATTTTTCAGACCTTTTCCTGCTCCTCGTATTTTCCAAAATTTTTCATGCTCCTCGTATTTTCCACACCTTTTCATGCTCCTCGTATTTTTCACACCTTTTAATGCTGCACGTATTTTTCACACCTTTTCGTGCTCTTCATATTTTTCAGACTTTTCATGCTCCTCATATTGTTCACACCTTTTCAGGCTCTTCATATTTTACAAACCTTTTCGTGCTCCTCGTATTTTTCAGACCTTTTTATACTACTCGTATTTTTCACACCTCTTCATGCTCCTCGTATTTTTCACAATTTTTCATGCTCTTCGGATTTTTCAGACCTTTTTATGCTCCTCCTATTTCTCAGACCTTTTCATGCTCCTCTTATCTTTCACAATTTTTCATGCTCCTCGTATTTTTCACGCTTTTTCAAGCTCCTCGCATTTTTCACGCCTTTGCATGCTACTCGTATATTTCACGCCTTTTCAATCTCCTCGTATTTTTCACGCCTTTTCATTCTACTCGTATTTTTCAGGCCTTTTATTGCTCCTCCTATTTTTCACAACTTTTCGTGCTTTCGTATTTTTCAGAACTTTTCATGCTCCTATTATTTTTCAGACCTTTTCATGCTCCTCGTATTATTGACACCTTTTCGTGTTACTCGTACATTTCAAGCCATTTCATGCTCCTCGTATTTTTCACAACTTTTCGTGCTCTTCATATTTTTCACACCTTTTCATGCTCCTTGTATTATTCACACCTTTTTGTGCTCCTCCAATTTTTCAAACGTTTTCGGGCTCTTCGTATTTTTCAGACCGTTTCACGCTTTTCGTATTTTTCACACCTTTTCAAGCTATTCATATTTTTCAGACATTTTCATGGTCCTCGTATTTTTCAGACTTTATCATGCTCCTCTTATTACTCAGACCTTTTCATGCTCGTCTGATTTCTCAGATTTTTAAATGCTCCTTGTATTTCTCAGAACTTTTTATGCTCCTCGAATTTTTCAGACCTTTTCATGCTCCTCGTATTTTCCACACCTTTTCATGCTCCTCGTATTTTTCACACCGTTTCATGCTACTCGTATTTTTGAGACCTTTTGTGCTCCTCGCATTTTTCACACGTTTTCGTGCTCTTCATATTTTTCAGACTTTTCGTGCTCCTCATATTTTTCACACCTTTTCAGGCTCTTCATATTTTCCAGAACTTTTCGTGCTCATCGTATTTTTCAGACCATTTTATGCTCCTCATATTTTCACACTTTTTCATGCTCCTCGTATTTTTCACAATTTTTCATGCTCCTCGGATTTTTCAGACCTTTTTATGCTCCTCCTATTTCTCAGACCTTTTCATGCTCCTCTTATTTTTAACAATTTTTCATGCTCCTCGTATTTTTCACACCTTTTCATGCTCCACGTATTTTTCACACCTTTTCGTGCTCCTCCAATTTTTCACACCTTTTCATGCTCCTCGTATTTTTCATGCCTTTTCATGCTCCGCGTATTTTTCATGCCTTTTCTGCTCCTTGTATTTTTTCACACCTTTTCGTGCTCTTCGTATTTTTCAGAACTTTTCGTGCTCTTCATATGTTTCACACCTCTTATTTCTCTTCATATTTTTCTAAACTTATCATGCTCCTCGTATTTTTCACACCTTGTCATGCGCCTAGTATTTTTCACACCTTTTCATGCTGCTCATATTTTTCAAACCTTTTCACGCCCTTCATATTTTTCACACCATTACATGGTGGTCATATTATTCACACCTTGTCATGCTCCTCCTATTTTTCAGACCATTTCATGCTGCTCGTATTTTTTAGACCTTTTCATGCTCCTCGTAGTTTTCACCCCTTATCATGCTCCTCGTATTTTTCAGACCTTCATGCTCCTCGAATTTTTCACACCTTTTCATGCTCCTCGTATTTTTCACATCTTTGCCTGCTCTTCATATTTTTCACACCTTTTCTAGCTCCTCGTATTTACAGACATTTCATGCTCTTTGTATTTTTCTGACCTTTTCATGCTTTTCATATTTTTCACGCATTTTCATGCTCCTCGTATTTTTCACACCTTTACCTGCCCTTCGTAATTTTCACACCTTTTCATGCTCCTGGTATATTTCACCCCTTTTCCTGCTCTTCGTATTTTTCACACCTTTTCATGCTTCTCGTATTTTTCACACCTTTCCCTGCTCCTCGTATTTTTCACACCTTTTCTTGCTCCTCGAATTTTTCATAACTTTTTATGCTGCTCTTCTTTTTCACACCTCTTCCTGCTCCTCGTATTTTTCACACCTTGTCATGCTCCTCGTATTTTTCACACCTTTTCATGCTGCTCGTATTTTTCACACCTTTTCCTGCACTTTGAATTTTTCACACCTTTTCATGCTCCTCGTATTTTTCACACCTTTTCATGCTCCTCGTATTTTTCACTCCTTGTCATGGTCCTCGTATTTTTCACACCTTTTCACGCTCTTCTTATTTTTGACACCATTTCATGCTCCTTGTATTTTTCACACCTTGTCATGCTCCTCGTATTTTTCACACCTTTTTATGCTCCTCCTATTTTTCAGAAAATTTCGTGCTCTTCATATTTTTCAGACCTTTTTATGCTCTTCATATTTTTCACACCTTTTCTTCTTCTTCATATTTTTCACACCTTTTCATGCTCTTCATATTTTTCAGACCTTTTCGTGGTCTTCATATTTTTCACACCTTTTCTTGCTCTTCATATTTTTCAGACCTTTTCATGCTCTTCATATTTTTCACACCTTTTCTTGCTCTGCATATTTTTCAGACCTTTTCATGCTCCTCGTATTTTTCAGATTTTACCCGCTCTTCATACTTTTCACACCTTTTCATGCTGTTCGTATTTTTGAAAAGTTTTCACGCTCCTCCTAATTTTCACACCTCTTCCTGCTCCTCGTATTTTTCACACCTTGTCATGCTCCTCGTATTTTTCACACCTTTTCATGCTGCTCGTATTTTTCACACCTTTTCCTGTTCTTTGAATTTTTCACACCTTTTCATGCTCCTCGTATTTTTCACAACTTGTCATGGTCCTCGTATTTTTCACACCTTTTCACGCTCTTCTTATTTTTGACACCTTTTCATGCTCCTTGTATATTTCAGACCTTTTCACGCTCTTCATATTTTTCACACCTTTTC
The DNA here is from genome assembly GCF_019320065.1 of Cervus canadensis. Lineage (NCBI taxonomy): Eukaryota > Metazoa > Chordata > Mammalia > Artiodactyla > Cervidae > Cervus > Cervus canadensis. Next base: position 66,907,815 of record NC_057399.1, on the reverse strand, counting down.
ATGCTGTTCATATTATTCTCACCTTTTCATGCTCCTAGTATTTTTCAGACCTTTTCATGCTCCTCGTCGTTTTCACCCCTTATCATGCTCCTCGTATTTTTCAGACCTTTTCATGCTCCTCGTATTTTTCACACCTTGTCATGCTCCTCGGATTTTTCACAACTTGTCATGCTCTTCGAATATTTCACAACTTCTCATGCTCCTCGTATTTTTCACACCTTTTCATGCTCCTCGTATTTTTCAAACCTTTTCTGCTCCTTGTATTTTTCACACCTTTTCCGGCTCTTCGAATTTTTCACACCTTTTCCTGCTCTTCGAATTTTTCACACCTTTTCATGCTCCTCGAATTTTTCACACCGTTTCATGCTCCTCGTATTTTTCATAGCTTGTCATGCCCCTCGTATTTTTCACACCTTGACATGCTCCTCATATTTTTCACACCTTTTCCTGCTCTTCGAGTTTTTCACACCTTGTCATGCTCCTCTTATTTTTCACACTTTTGCATGCTCTTCCTATTTTTCACACCTTTTCATGCTCCTAGTATTTTTCACACCTTTTCATACTCTTCATATTTTTCACACCTTTCATGCTCCTCGTATTTTTCACACCTTTTCATACTCCTCGTATTTTTCATGCCATTTCATGCTCCTCTTATTTTTCAAGCCTTTTCATGCTCCTCATATTTTTCACACCTTTTCATGCTCCTCGTATTTTTCATGCCTTTTCATGCTCCTCGTATTTTTCACACCTTTTCTGCTCCTCGTATTTTTCACATCTTTTCATGCTCTTCGTATTTTGGACATCTTTTCATGCTCCTCGCATTTTTCACTGCTTTTCCTGCTCCACGTATTTTTCAAATCTATTCATGCTTTCGATTTTTTCACACTTTTTCATGATCCTCATATTTTTTGCACCTTTTCCTGCTCTTCGTATTTTCACACCATTTCATGCTCCTCGTATTTTTCACACCTTTTCATGCTACTCTTATTTTTCAGACCTTTTCATGCTCCTCATATTTTTCAAACCTTTTCACTCCCTTCATATTTTTCACACCTTTACATGCTGGTCATATTATACACACCTTGTCATGCTCCTCCTATTTTTCAGACCATTTCATGCTGCTCGTATTTTTCAGACCTTTTCATGCTCCTCTTATTTTTCAGACCTTTTCATGCTCCTCGTATTTTTCACACCTTTTATTGCTCCTTGTATTTTTCAACCCTTTTCATGCTCCTCGTATTTTTCAGGCCTTTTCATGCTCCTCCTATTTTGCACACATTTTCATGCTCCTCGTACTTTTCACACCTTATCATGCTCCTCGTATTTTTCACACCTTTTCATGCTCCTCGTATTTTTCACACCTTGTCATGGTCCTCGTATTTTTCAAATTTTTCACGCTCTTCTTATTTTTGACACCTTTCATGCTCCTTGTATTTCTCACACCTTTTCATGCTCCTCATATTTTTCACACCTTTTCATGCTCCTCGTATTTTTCACAACTTTTCATGCTCCTCGTATTTTTCACACCTTTTCACGCTTCTCGTATATTTCAGACCTTTTCACGCTGTTCATATTTTTCACACTTTTTCATGCTGCTCATATTATTCACACCTTTTCATGCTCCTAGTATTTTTCAGACCTTTTCATGCTCCTCGTATTTTTCAGACCTTTTCATGCTCCTCGTATTTTTCAGACCGTTTCATGCTCCTCGTATTTTTCACACCTTTTCGTGCTCCTCGTATTTTTCAACCCTTTTCATGCTCCTCGTATTTTTCACACCTTTTCGTGCTCCTCGTATTTTTCAACCCTTTTCATGCTCCTTGTATTTTTCATACCTTTTCATGCTCTTCATATTTTTCCCAAATTGTCATGCTCCGCGTATTTTACACACCTTGTCATGCTCCTCGAATTTTTCACACCTTTTCATGCTCTTCATATTTTTCACACCATTTCATGCTCCTCGTATTTTTCACACCTTTTCATGCTCTTCATATTTTTTACACATTGTCATGCTCCGCGTATTTTACACACCTTCTCATGCTCCTCGAACTTTTCACACCTTTTCATGCTCTTCATATTTTTCAGACCTTTTCATGCTCTTCTTATTTTTAACACATTTTCGAGTTCCTCGTATTTTTCAGACCTTCTCATGCTCCTCGTATTTTTCAGACCTTTTCATGCTCCTCGGATTTTTCACAGCTTGTCATGGTCTTCGAACATTTCACATCTTTTCCTGCTCTTCAAATATTTCACACCTTTTCATGCTCGTCATATTTTTCACACCTTTTAGTGCTCCATGTATTTTTCACACCTTTTCATGCTCCTCGTATATTTCACACCTTTTCATGCTCCTCGTATTTTTCACACCTTTTCATGCTCCTCGTATTTTTCAGACCTTTTCACGCTCCTCGTATTTTTCAGACCTTTTCATGCTCCTCGTATTTTTCAGACCATTTCACGTCCTTCATATTTTTCAGACCTTTTCATGCTCTTCATATTTTTCACACCTTTTCATTCTCCTTGTGTTTTTTACACCTCTTCATGCTCATCCTATTTTTCACACCTTTTCCTGATCCTCGGATTTTTCAAACCTTTTCATGCTCCTCGTATTTTTCTCACCTTTTCCTGCTCCTCGGATTTTAACACGTTTTTGTGATACTCCTATTTTTCACACCTTTTCGTGTTCCTCATATTTTTCAGACCTTTTCGTGCTCATCATATTTTTAAGACATTTTCATGCTCTTTGTATTTTTCACACCTTTTCAGGCTTTTCGTGTTTTTCAGGCCTTTTCATACTCTTCATATTTTTCCAACCTTTTCATGCTTTTCATATTTTTCAGACCTTTTCATGCTCCTTGCATTTTTCAGACCTATTCATGCTCCTCGTATTTCTCAAACCTTTTCATGCTCTTCATATTTTTCAGACCTTTTCATGCTCTTCATATTTTTCAGACCTTTTCATGCTCTTCATATTTTTCACAACTTTTCATGCTCTTCATATTTTTCAGACCTTTTCATGCTCTTCATAGTTTTCACAACTTTTCATGCTCTTCATAGTTTTCACAACTTTTCATGCTCTTCATAGTTTTCAGACCTTTACATGCTCCTCGTATTTTTCACATCATTTCATGCTCCTCGTATTTTTCACACCTTTTCCTGCTCTTCGATTTTTTTACACCTTTTCATGATAATCGTATTCTTCGCACCTTTTCCTGGTCTTCATACTTTTCACACCTTTTGATGCTCCTCATATTTTTCACAATTTTTCATGCTCCTCGGATTTTTCAGACCTTTTCATGCTCTTCATTATTTCACACCTTTTCTTGTTCTTCATATTTTTCATTCCTTTTCATGCTCTTCATATTTTTCACACCCTTTCTTGCTCTTCATATTTTTCAGACCTTTTAATGCTCCTCGTATTTTTCAGAATTTTACACGCTCTTCATACTTTTCACACCTTTTCACGCTCTTCGGATTTTTGAAAACTTTTCACGCTCCTTGTAATTTTCACACCCTATCCCGCTCCTCGTATTTTTCACACCATTTCCTGCCCTTCGTATTTTTCACACGTTTTCATGCTCCTCGTATATTTCACCCCTTTTCCTGCTCTTCGTATTTTTCACACCTTTTCATGCTTCTTGTATTTTTCACACCTTTCCCTGCTCTTCGTATTTTTCACACCTTTTCCTGCTCTTCGAATTTTTCATAACTTTTTATGCTGCTCGTATTTTTCACACCTCTTCCTGCTCCTCGTATATTTCACACCTTGTCATGCTCCTCGTATTTTTCACACCTTTTCATGCTGCTCGTATTTTTCACACCTTTTCCTGCCCTTTGAATTTTTCACACCTTTTCATGCTCCTCGTATTTTTCACACCTTTTCATGCTCCTCGTATTTTTCACACCTTGTCATGCTCCTCGTATTTTTCACACCATTTCAAGCTCTTCTTATTTTTGACACCTTTTCATGCTCCTTGTATATTTCACACCTTTTCATGCTCCTCGTATTTTTCACAAATTTTCATTCTCCTCGTATTTTTCACACCTTTTCACGCTTCTCATATATTTCAGACCTTTTCACGCTCTTCATATTTTTCACACCTTTTCATGCTGTTCATATTATACACACCTTTTCATGCTCCTAGTATTTTTCAGACATTTTCATACTCCTCGTAGTATTCACCCCTTATCATGCTCCTCGTATTTTTCAGACCTTTTCATGCACCTCGTATTTTTCAGACCTTTTCATGCTCCTCGTATTTTTCACACCATTTCGTGCTCCTCCCATTTTTCACACCTTTTCGTGCTCTTCATATTTTTCACACCTTTTCATGCTCTTCATATTTTTCAGACCTTTTCGTGGTCTTCATATTTTTCACAGCTTTTCTTGCTCTTCATATTTTTCCGACCTTTTCATGCTCGTCGTATTTTTCAACCCTTTTCATGCTCCTCGTATTTTTGACACCTTTTCATGCTCGTCGTATTATTCACACCTTTTCCTGCTCTTCATATTTTTCAGACCTTTTCATGCTCTTCATATTTTTCAGACCTCTTCATGCTCTTCATATTTTTCAGACCTTTTCATGCTCCTCATATTTTTCAGACCTTTTCATGCTCTTCATATTTTTCAGACCTTTTCGTGCTCCTCGTATTTTTCACATCTTTTCATGCTCCTCGTATTGTTCACACCTTTTCCTGCTCTTTGATTTTTTTACACCTTTTCATGATAATCGTATTTTTCGCACCTTTTCCTGCTCTTCATACTTTTCACACCTTTTGATGCTCCTCGTATTTTTCACAACTTTTCCTGCTCTTCGAATTTTTCACACTTTCTCATGCTCCTCGTATTTCTCACAGCTCTTCATGCTCCTCGTATTTTTCACAACTTTTCATGCTCCTCGTATTTTTCAGACCTTTTCAAGCTCTCTTTATATGTCACACCTTTTCACGCTCTTCGTATTTTGACACATTTTCATGCTCCTCGTATTTTTCACACCTTGTCATTCTCCTCGTATTTTTCACACCTATCCATGCTCCTCGTATTTTTGAGACCTTTTGTGCTCCTCGTATATTTCACACCTTTTAGTGCTCTTCATATTTTACAGACTTTTCATGCTCCTCATATTTTTCACACGTTTTCAGGCTCTTCATGTTTTCTAGACCTTTTCGTGCTCCTCGTTTTTTTCACAAATTTTCATGATCCTCGTATATTTCACACCTTTTCGTGCTCCTCCTATTTTTCCCATCTTTTCGGGCTCTTTGTATTTTTCAGACTTTACCATGCTCCTCTTATTTCTCAGACCTTTTCATGCTCCTCGTATTTCTCAGATTTTAATTGCTCTTCGTATTTCTCAGAACGTTTTATGCTCCTCGAATTTTTCAGACCTTTTCCTGCTCCTCGTATTTTCCAAAATTTTTCATGCTCCTCGTATTTTCCACACCTTTTCATGCTCCTCGTATTTTTCACACCTTTTAATGCTGCACGTATTTTTCACACCTTTTCGTGCTCTTCATATTTTTCAGACTTTTCATGCTCCTCATATTGTTCACACCTTTTCAGGCTCTTCATATTTTACAAACCTTTTCGTGCTCCTCGTATTTTTCAGACCTTTTTATACTACTCGTATTTTTCACACCTCTTCATGCTCCTCGTATTTTTCACAATTTTTCATGCTCTTCGGATTTTTCAGACCTTTTTATGCTCCTCCTATTTCTCAGACCTTTTCATGCTCCTCTTATCTTTCACAATTTTTCATGCTCCTCGTATTTTTCACGCTTTTTCAAGCTCCTCGCATTTTTCACGCCTTTGCATGCTACTCGTATATTTCACGCCTTTTCAATCTCCTCGTATTTTTCACGCCTTTTCATTCTACTCGTATTTTTCAGGCCTTTTATTGCTCCTCCTATTTTTCACAACTTTTCGTGCTTTCGTATTTTTCAGAACTTTTCATGCTCCTATTATTTTTCAGACCTTTTCATGCTCCTCGTATTATTGACACCTTTTCGTGTTACTCGTACATTTCAAGCCATTTCATGCTCCTCGTATTTTTCACAACTTTTCGTGCTCTTCATATTTTTCACACCTTTTCATGCTCCTTGTATTATTCACACCTTTTTGTGCTCCTCCAATTTTTCAAACGTTTTCGGGCTCTTCGTATTTTTCAGACCGTTTCACGCTTTTCGTATTTTTCACACCTTTTCAAGCTATTCATATTTTTCAGACATTTTCATGGTCCTCGTATTTTTCAGACTTTATCATGCTCCTCTTATTACTCAGACCTTTTCATGCTCGTCTGATTTCTCAGATTTTTAAATGCTCCTTGTATTTCTCAGAACTTTTTATGCTCCTCGAATTTTTCAGACCTTTTCATGCTCCTCGTATTTTCCACACCTTTTCATGCTCCTCGTATTTTTCACACCGTTTCATGCTACTCGTATTTTTGAGACCTTTTGTGCTCCTCGCATTTTTCACACGTTTTCGTGCTCTTCATATTTTTCAGACTTTTCGTGCTCCTCATATTTTTCACACCTTTTCAGGCTCTTCATATTTTCCAGAACTTTTCGTGCTCATCGTATTTTTCAGACCATTTTATGCTCCTCATATTTTCACACTTTTTCATGCTCCTCGTATTTTTCACAATTTTTCATGCTCCTCGGATTTTTCAGACCTTTTTATGCTCCTCCTATTTCTCAGACCTTTTCATGCTCCTCTTATTTTTAACAATTTTTCATGCTCCTCGTATTTTTCACACCTTTTCATGCTCCACGTATTTTTCACACCTTTTCGTGCTCCTCCAATTTTTCACACCTTTTCATGCTCCTCGTATTTTTCATGCCTTTTCATGCTCCGCGTATTTTTCATGCCTTTTCTGCTCCTTGTATTTTTTCACACCTTTTCGTGCTCTTCGTATTTTTCAGAACTTTTCGTGCTCTTCATATGTTTCACACCTCTTATTTCTCTTCATATTTTTCTAAACTTATCATGCTCCTCGTATTTTTCACACCTTGTCATGCGCCTAGTATTTTTCACACCTTTTCATGCTGCTCATATTTTTCAAACCTTTTCACGCCCTTCATATTTTTCACACCATTACATGGTGGTCATATTATTCACACCTTGTCATGCTCCTCCTATTTTTCAGACCATTTCATGCTGCTCGTATTTTTTAGACCTTTTCATGCTCCTCGTAGTTTTCACCCCTTATCATGCTCCTCGTATTTTTCAGACCTTCATGCTCCTCGAATTTTTCACACCTTTTCATGCTCCTCGTATTTTTCACATCTTTGCCTGCTCTTCATATTTTTCACACCTTTTCTAGCTCCTCGTATTTACAGACATTTCATGCTCTTTGTATTTTTCTGACCTTTTCATGCTTTTCATATTTTTCACGCATTTTCATGCTCCTCGTATTTTTCACACCTTTACCTGCCCTTCGTAATTTTCACACCTTTTCATGCTCCTGGTATATTTCACCCCTTTTCCTGCTCTTCGTATTTTTCACACCTTTTCATGCTTCTCGTATTTTTCACACCTTTCCCTGCTCCTCGTATTTTTCACACCTTTTCTTGCTCCTCGAATTTTTCATAACTTTTTATGCTGCTCTTCTTTTTCACACCTCTTCCTGCTCCTCGTATTTTTCACACCTTGTCATGCTCCTCGTATTTTTCACACCTTTTCATGCTGCTCGTATTTTTCACACCTTTTCCTGCACTTTGAATTTTTCACACCTTTTCATGCTCCTCGTATTTTTCACACCTTGTCATGCTCCTCGTATTTTTCACTCCTTGTCATGGTCCTCGTATTTTTCACACCTTTTCACGCTCTTCTTATTTTTGACACCATTTCATGCTCCTTTGTATTTTTCACACCTTGTCATGCTTCCTCGTATTTTTCACACTTTTTTATTGTCTCTATTTTTTCCAGAAGAATTTCGTGCTCTTCATAAATTTCAGACCTTTTTATGCTCTATATTTTTCACACCTTTCTTCTTCTTCATATTTTTCACACCTTTTCATGCTCTTCATATTTTTCAGACCTTTTCGTGGATCTTCAGTATTCTTTCACAACCTTTCTTGCTCTTCATTATTTTGCAACTTTTCATGCTCTTCATATTTTCACACCTTTCTTGCTCTGCATATTTTTTCAGACCTTTCATGCTCCCGTTATCTTTTTCAGATTTTACCCAGGCTCTTCATCTTTTCACACCCTGTTCATTTGCTGTTCGGTTATTTTTTGAAAAGTTTCCACGCTCCTCTAATTTTCACACCTCTTCCTGCTCCTCGTTATTGTTTCACACCTGTACATGCTCCTCGTATTTTTCAACCTTTTCATTGCTGCTCGTATTTTTCACACCTTTTCCGTGTTTCTTTTTGAATTTTTCACACCTTTTCATGCTCCTGCGTTATTTTTCACAACTTGTCATGGTCCTGCGTGATTTTTCCACCTTCTTCACTCCTTCTTCATTTTTGACACCTTTTCATGCTCTTGTATATTCAGTCTTTTTCACGCTCTTCATATTTTTCACACCTTTTATAGCTGTTCATAATTTATTTCACCTTTCATGCTCCAGTATTTTTCAGACCTTTCATGTCCTCGTCGTTTTTCACCCCTTATCATGCTCCTCGTATTTGTCACACCTTTTCATGCTCCTCGTATTTTTCACACCTTGTCATGCTCCTCGGATTTTTCACAACTTGTCATGCTCTTCGAATATTTCACACCTTTTCCTGCTCTTCGAATATTTCACAACTTCTCATGCTCCTATATTTTTCACACCTTTTCATGCTCCTCGTATTTTTCAAACCTTTTCTGCTCCTTGTATTTTTCACACCTTTTCCGGCTCTTCGAATTTTTCACACCTTTTCCTGCTCTTCAAATTTTTCACACCTTTTCATGCTCCTCGAATTTTTCACACCGTTTCATGCTCCTCGTATTTTTCATAGCTTGTCATGCCCCTCGTATTTTTCACACCTTGACATGCTCCTCATATTTTTCACACCTTTTCCTGCTCTTCGAGTTTTTCACACCTTGGTCAATGCTCCTCTATCAACTTTGCATTGCTCTTCCTATTTTTTCACCACCTTTTCATGCTCCTAGTATTTTTCACCACCTTTTCATACTCTTCATTATTATATCACACCTTTCATGCTCTCGTATTTTTCCAACACCTTTTTCATTACTCCTCGTGATTTTTTCATGCCGATTTCATGCTCATCTTATTTTTCAGCCTTTTCGATGCTTCATATTTTCACAGTTTTGCATGCTCCTCGTTATTCATTGCCTTTTCATGCTCCTCGTATTTTTCACACCTTTTCTGCTCCTCGTATTTTTCACATCTTTTCATGCTCTTCGTATTTTTGACATCTTTTCATGCTCCTCGTATTTTTCACTGCTTTTCCTGCTCCACGTATTTTTCAAATCTATTCATGCTTTCGATTTTTTCACACTTTTTCATGATCCTCATATTTTTTGCACCTTTTCCTGCTCTTCGTATTTTCACACCATTTCATGCTCCTCGTATTTTTCACACCTTTTCATGCTACTCTTATTTTTCAGACCTTTTCATGCTCCTCGTATTTTTCAAACCTTTTCACTCCCTTCATATTTTTCACACCTTTACATGCTGGTCATATTATACACACCTTGTCATGCTCCTCCTATTTTTCAGACCATTTCATGCTGCTCGTATTTTTCAGACCTTTTCATGCTCCTCTTATTTTTCAGACCTTTTCATGCTCCTCGTATTTTTCACACCTTTTATTGCTCCTTGTATTTTTCAACCCTTTTCATGCTCCTCGTATTTTTCAGGCCTTTTCATGCTCCTCCTATTTTGCACACATTTTCATGCTCCTCGTACTTTTCACACCTTATCATGCTCCTCGTATTTTTCACACCTTTTCATGCTCCTCGTATTTTTCACACCTTGTCATGGTCCTCGTATTTTTCAAATTTTTCACGCTCTTCTTATTTTTGACACCTTTCATGCTCCTTGTATTTCTCACACCTTTTCATGCTCCTCATATTTTTCACACCTTTTCATGCTCCTCGTATTTTTCACAACTTTTCATGCTCCTCGTATTTTTCACACCTTTTCACGCTTCTCGTATATTTCAGACCTTTTCACGCTGTTCATATTTTTCACACTTTTTCATGCTGCTCATATTATTCACACCTTTTCATGCTCCTAGTATTTTTCAGACCTTTTCATGCTCCTCGTATTTTTCAGACCTTTTCATGCTCCTCGTATTTTTCAGACCGTTTCATGCTCCTCGTATTTTTCACACCTTTTCGTGCTCCTCGTATTTTTCAACCCTTTTCATGCTCCTCGTATTTTTCACACCTTTTCGTGCTCCTCGTATTTTTCAACCCTTTTCATGCTCCTTGTATTTTTCATACCTTTTCATGCTCTTCATATTTTTCCCAAATTGTCATGCTCCGCGTATTTTACACACCTTGTCATGCTCCTCGAATTTTTCACACCTTTTCATGCTCTTCATATTTTTCACACCATTTCATGCTCCTCGTATTTTTCACACCTTTTCATGCTCTTCATATTTTTTACACATTGTCATGCTCCGCGTATTTTACACACCTTCTCATGCTCCTCGAACTTTTCACACCTTTTCATGCTCTTCATATTTTTCAGACCTTTTCATGCTCTTCTTATTTTTAACACATTTTCGAGTTCCTCGTATTTTTCAGACCTTCTCATGCTCCTCGTATTTTTCAGACCTTTTCATGCTCCTCGGATTTTTCACAGCTTGTCATGGTCTTCGAACATTTCACATCTTTTCCTGCTCTTCAAATATTTCACACCTTTTCATGCTCGTCATATTTTTCACACCTTTTAGTGCTCCATGTATTTTTCACACCTTTTCATGCTCCTCGTATATTTCACACCTTTTCATGCTCCTCGTATTTTTCACACCTTTTCATGCTCCTCGTATTTTTCAGACCTTTTCACGCTCCTCGTATTTTTCAGACCTTTTCATGCTCCTCGTATTTTTCAGACCATTTCACGTCCTTCATATTTTTCAGACCTTTTCATGCTCTTCATATTTTTCACACCTTTTCATTCTCCTTGTGTTTTTTACACCTCTTCATGCTCATCCTATTTTTCACACCTTTTCCTGATCCTCGGATTTTTCAAACCTTTTCATGCTCCTCGTATTTTTCTCACCTTTTCCTGCTCCTCGGATTTTAACACGTTTTTGTGATACTCCTATTTTTCACACCTTTTCGTGTTCCTCATATTTTTCAGACCTTTTCGTGCTCATCATATTTTTAAGACATTTTCATGCTCTTTGTATTTTTCACACCTTTTCAGGCTTTTCGTGTTTTTCAGGCCTTTTCATACTCTTCATATTTTTCCAACCTTTTCATGCTTTTCATATTTTTCAGACCTTTTCATGCTCCTTGCATTTTTCAGACCTATTCATGCTCCTCGTATTTCTCAAACCTTTTCATGCTCTTCATATTTTTCAGACCTTTTCATGCTCTTCATATTTTTCAGACCTTTTCATGCTCTTCATATTTTTCACAACTTTTCATGCTCTTCATATTTTTCAGACCTTTTCATGCTCTTCATAGTTTTCACAACTTTTCATGCTCTTCATAGTTTTCACAACTTTTCATGCTCTTCATAGTTTTCAGACCTTTACATGCTCCTCGTATTTTTCACATCATTTCATGCTCCTCGTATTTTTCACACCTTTTCCTGCTCTTCGATTTTTTTACACCTTTTCATGATAATCGTATTCTTCGCACCTTTTCCTGGTCTTCATACTTTTCACACCTTTTGATGCTCCTCATATTTTTCAAAAAATATGAAGGCCGTGAAATGGTTTGAAAAATACGAGGAGCATGAAAAGGTCTGAAAAATATGAGGAGCGTGAAGGACTGAAAAATACGAGGAGCGTGAAAATGTCTGAAAAATATGAGGAGCATGAAAAGTTGTGAAAAATTCGAGGAGCAGGAAAAGGTGTGAAAAATACGAGGAGTGCGAAACGGTGTCAGAAATACAAAGAGCGTAAAAAATTGTGAAAAATATGAAGAGCGTGAAAAGGTCTGAAAAACACGAGGAGCGTGAAAAGGTCGGAAAAATGCGAGGAACATGAAAAGGTCTGAATAATACGAGGAGCATGAAAAGGTGTGAAAAATACGAAGAGCAGGAAAAGGTGCAAAAAATACGAGGAGCATGAAAAGGTGTGAAAAATTCGAGGAACATGAAAAGGTCTGAAAAATACGAGGAGCATTAAAAGGTCTTAAAAATACGAGGAGCATGAAAAGGTGTGAAAAATTCAAAGAGCAGAAAAGGTGTGAAAAATACAGAGTGTTAAAAATGTCTGAAAAATAGAGAACATGAAAAGGTCTGAATAATACGGAGAGCATGAAAAAGTGTGAAAAATTCGAAAAGACCAGAACAAGGTTGCAGAAAAATACGAGGAGGATGAAAGGGTTGAAAAAATCGGAAAGAGCAGGGAAAAGGTGTTGAAAAAATTGAACTGCATTGAAAACGTGTTTGAAAAATTCTAGAGCATGAAAAGGTGCTGAAAAAATAGGAGGAGCATGAAAAGTTTAGAAAAATATGAAGAGCGAAGAAGAGCGTGGAAACATATGAAGAGCACAGAAAAGGTTCTGAAAAATACGGAAAGAGCACGAAAAAGGTTTGAAAAATACGGGAGCAGAAAGGCGGAAAAATAGAGGAGCATTGAAAAAGGCATGAAAATAACGAGGAGCATTGAAAGGTAAGTGTGAAAAATATGGAGGAGCATTGAAAAGGCTTGAAAAACATGAGGAACATTAAAAGGCATCAAAAATACGAGGAGCATGACAAGGTAGGAAAAATACGAGGAGCATGAAAAGGTGTGAAAAACACAAGGAGCAGAATAGGTGTGAAAAACACGAGGAGCAGGAAAGGGTGTGAAAAATACAAGGAACAGAAAAGGTGTGAAAAATACGAGGAGTGTGAAAAGATGTCAAAAATACGAAGAGGGTGAAATGGTGTGAAAAATATGAAGAGTGTGAAAAGTTCTTAAAATACAAAGAGCATGTAAAGGTCGGAAATATAGGAGGAGCATGAAAAGGTCTGAAAAATACGAGGAGCATGATAAGGTGTGAAAAGTACGAAGAGCAGGCAAAGGTGTGAAAAATACGAGGACCATGAAATGGTGTCAAAAATACGAAGAGCGTGAAAAGGTGTGAGAAATATGAACAGGATGAAAAGGTGTGAAAAATACGAGGAGCATGTCAAGGTGTGAAAAATCCGAGGAGCATGAAAAGGTGTGAAAGATCCGAGGAGCATCATATGGTCTGAAAAATACGAGGAGCAGGAGAAGGTGTGAAAAATAAGAGGAAGAGGAAAAGGTGTGAAAAATTCAAAGAGCAGGAAAAGGTGTGAAAAACACGAGGAGCAGGAGAAGGTGTGAAATACGCGAAGAGCAGAAAAAGGTGTGAAATGTTCGAAGAGCATGACAAGCTGTGAAAAATCCGAGGAGCATGACAAGGTGTGAAAAATATGAGGAGCATGAAAAGGTGTGAAAAATACGAGGAGCATGATAAGGTGTGAAAAATACGAAGAGCAGGAAAGGGGTGAAAAATGCGAGGAACATGAAAAAGTGTGAAAAATACAAAGGGCAGGAAAAGGTGTGAAAAATACAAGGAGCAGGAAAAGGTGTCAAAAATACGAGGAGCAGGAAAAGGTGTGAAAAATACGAGCAGCAGGAAGAGGTGTGAAAAATACGAGGAGCAGGAAAAAATGTGAAAAATTCAAAGAGCAGGAAAACGTGTGAAAAATATGAACATCATGAAATGGTGTTAAAAATACGAGGAGCATGAAAAGGTCTGAAATATACGAGGAGCATGATAAGGTGTAAAAAATACGAGGATCAGGAAAAGGTGTGAAAAATACGAGGAACAAAAAAAGGTGTGAAAAATTCGAAGAGCAGGAAAAGGTGTGAAAAATACGAGGAGAATGGAAAGGTGTGAAAAATTCGAAAAGTTGGAAAATGTGTGAAAAATACGAGGAGCATGAAAAGACGTGAAAAATTCGAAGAGCAAGAAAACGTGTGAAGAATACGAGGAGCATGAAAAGGTGTCAAAAATTCGAAGAGCAGGAAAAGGTGTGAAAACTATATCAGCATGAAAAGGTCTGAAAAATATGAAGGTCGTGAAATGGTCTGAAAAATACGAGGAGCGTGAAAAGGTCTGAAATATATGAGGAGCATGAAAAGGTTTGAAAAATACGTGGAGCATGACAAGGTGTGAAAAATACGAGGAGCATGAAAAGGTGTGAGAAATTCGAAGAGCAGGAAAAGGTGTGTAAAATTCGAAAGGCAGGAAAAGGTGTGAAAAACACGAGAAGCATGAAAAGGTGTAAAAAATTCGAAGAGCTGGAAAATGTGTGAAAAATACAAGGAGCATGAAAAGGTGTGAAAAATTCGAAGAGCAGGAAAAGGTGTGAAAAATATAAACAGCATGAAAAGGTATGAAAAATATGAAGGTTGTGAAATGGTCTGAAAAATGCGAGGAGCATGAAAAGGCATGAAAAATACGAGGAGAATGAAAAGGTGTGAAAAATAGGAAGAGCATGAAAGGTGTCAAAAATACGAGGAGCACGAAAAGGTGTGAAAAATATGAAGAGCATGAAAAGGTATGAAAAAAACGAGGAGCATGAAAAGGTGTGAAAAATAGGAAGAGCATGAAAGGTGTGAAAAATACGAGGAGCATGACAAGGTGTGAAAAATACAAAGAACAGGAAAAGTTGTGAAAAATACGAGGAGAATGAAAAAGTTTGAAAAATACAAAGGGCAAGAAAAGGTGTGAAAAATACGAGGAGCATGAAAACGTGTGAAAAATAAGAGGATCATGAAAAGGTGTGAAAAATACGAGGATCATGAAAAGGTTTGAAAAATACGAAGAGCAGGAAAAGGTGTGAAAAATACGAGGAGCATGAAAAGGTGTGAAAAATATGAAGAGCGTGAAAAGGACTGAAAAATACGAGGAGCGTGAAAATGTCTGAAAAATATGAGGAGCATGAAAAGTTGTGAAAAATTCGAGGATCAGGAAAAGGTGTGAAAAATACGAGGAGTGCGAAACGGTGTCAAAAATACGAAGAGCGTAAAAAGATGTGAAAAATATGAAGAGCGTGAAAAGGTCTGAAAAACACGAGGAGCATGAAAAGGTCTGAAAAATACGAGGAGCATGAAAAGGTCTTAAAAATACGAGGAACATGAAAAGGTGTGAAAAATTCAAAGAGCAGAAACGGTGTGAAAAATATGAACTGCATGAAAAGGTGTGATAAACATGAAGAGCGTGAAAAGGTCTGAAAAATACAGGAGTGTGAAAAGGTCTGAAAAATATGAGGAACATGAAAAGGTCTGAATAATACGAGGAGCATGAAAAGTATGAAAAATTCGAAGACAGGAAAAGGTGCGAAAAATACGAGGAGCATGAAAAGGTGTGAAAAAATCAAAGAGCAGGAAAAGGTGTGAAAAATATGAACTGCATGAAAACGTGTGAAAAATTCTAAGAGCAGGAAAAGGTGTGAAAAATAGGAGGAGCATGAAAAGTTTAGAAAAATATGAAGAGCAAGAAGAGGTGTGAAACATATGAAGAGCACGAAAAGGTCTGAAAAATACGAAGAGCACAAAAAGGTTTGAAAAATACGAGGAGCAGAAAAGGCGTGAAAAATACAAGGAGCATGAAAAGGCATGAAAAATACGAGGAGCATGAAAAGGTGTGAAAAATATGAGGAGCATGAAAAGGCTTGAAAAACACGAGGAACATTAAAAGGCATCAAAAATACGAGGGGCATGACAAGGTAGGAAAAATACGAGGAGCATGAAAAGGTGTGAAAAACACAAGGAGCAGAATAGGTGTGAAAAACACGAGGAGCAGGAAAAGGTGTGAAAAATACAAGGAACAGAAAAGGTGTGAAAAATACGAGGAGTGTGAAAAGATGTTAAAAATACGAAGAGGGTGAAATGGTGTGAAAAATATGAAGAGTGTGAAAAGTTCTTAAAATACAAAGAGCATGTAAAGGTCGGAAATATAGGAGGAGCATGAAAAGTTCTGAAAAGTAAGAGGAGCATGAAAGGTGTGAAAAATATAAAGAGCATGAAAAGGTGTGAAAAATACTAGGAGCTTGAAAAGGTTTGAAAAATTCGAAGAGCAGGAAAGGTGTGAAAAATATGAGGAGCATGACAAGGTGTGAAATATACGAGGGGCATGATAAGGTGTGAAAAATACGAGGAGCATGAAAAGGTGTGAAAAATTCGAGGAGCATGAAAAGGTGTGAAAAATTCGAAGAGCAGGAAAAGGTGTGAAAAATTCGAAGAGCTGGAAAAGGTGTGAAAAATACAAGGAGCAGAAAAGGTTTGAAAAATACGGGGAGTATGAAAAGGTGTGAAAAATACGAGGAGCATGAAAAGGTGTGAAAAATACAGGAGCATGAAAAGCTGTGAAATATTCGAAGAGCAGGAAAAGGGGTGAAATATTCGAAGAGCGTGACAAGGTGTGAAAAATCCGAGCAGCATGACAAGGTGTGAAAAATACGAGGAGCATGAAAAGGTCTGAAAGATACGAGGAGCATGATAAGGTGTGAAAAGTACGAGGAGCATGAAAATGTCTGAAAAATAGGAGGAGCATGAAAAGGCCAGAAAAATACGAGGAGCATGAAAAGGTGTGAAAAATATGAACAGCATGAAAAGGTGTGAAAAATACGAGGAGCATGAAAAGGTGTCAAAAGCACAAAGAGCGTGAAAAGGTGTGAAAAATATGAAAATCATGAAAAGGTCTGAAAATTACGAAGAGCATGAAATGTCTGTAAATACGAGGAATTAGAAAAGGTGTGAAAAATACGAAGAGCAGGCAAAGATGTGAAAAATACGAGGAGCATGAAAAGTGTGAAAAATTCGAGGAGCATGACAAGGTGTGAAAAGTACACGGAGCATGACAAGGTGTAAAAAATATGAAGAGCATGAAAAGTTGTGAAAAATATGACGAGCATGAAAAGGTGTCAAAAATATGAGGAGCATGAAAAGGGTTGAAAAATACGACGAGCATGAAAAGGTCTCAAAAATATGAGGAGCATGAAAACGTGTGAAAAATACAAATAGAATGAATAGGTCTCAAAAATACGAGGAGCATGATAAAGGGTGAAAACTATGAAGAGCATGAAAAGGTCTGAAAAATACGAGCAGCATGAAAAGTTCTGAAAAATACGAGGAGCATGAAAATTTGTGAAAAATACGAGCAGCATGAAAAGGTGTGAAAAACACGAAGAGCAGGAAAAGGGGTGAAATATACCAGGAGCATGAAAAGGTGTGAAAAATACGAGGAGCGGGAAAAGGTGTGAAAATTACAAGGAGTGTGAAAAGGTTTCGAAAAACGAAGAGTGTGAAAAGGTGTGAAAAATATGAAGAACAGGTAAAGATCTGAAAATATGAGGAGCATGAAGAGGTCTGAAAAATATGAAGAGCAAGAAACGATGTGAAAAATATGAAGAGCATGAAAAGGTATGAAAAATATGAAGAGCAAGAAAAGGTGTGAAAAATATGAAAGCATGAAAAGGTATGAAAAATATGAAGAGCATGAAAAGGTTTGAAAAATAGGAGGATAATGAAAAGGTCTGAAAAATTCGAGGAGCATAAAAAGTTCTGAGAAATACGAGGAGCATTTAAAAATCTGAGAAATACGAGGAGCATGAAAAGGTCTGAGAAATAAGAGGAGCATGGTAAAGTCTGAAAAAAACGAAGAGCCCGAAAAGGTGTGAAAAATAGGAGGAGCACGAAAAAGTGTGAAATATAGGAGGATCATGAAAAGTTGTGAAAAATACGAGGAACACGAAAAGGTCTGGAAAATATGAAGAGCCTGAAAACGTGTGCAAAATATGAGGAACACGAAAAGTCTGAAAAATATGAAGAGCACAAAAAGGTGTGAAAAATACGAGGAGCACAAAAGGTCTCAAAAACACGAGGAGCATGAAAAGGTGTGAAAAATATGAAGAGCATGAAAAGGTCTGAAAAATACGAGGAGCATGAAAATGAGTCAAAATACGAAGAGCGTGAAAAGGTGTGAAATATAAAGAGAGCTTGAAAAGGTCTGAAAAATACGAGGAACAGGAAAAGTTGTGAAAAATACGAGGAGCATCAAAACGTGTGAAAAGTATGAAGAGCAGGAAAAGGTGCGAAAAATACGATTATCATGAAAAGGTGTAAAAAAATCGAAGAGCAGGAAAAGGTGTGAAAAATACGAGGAGCATGAAAAGATGTGAAAAAGACGAGGAGCACGAAAAGGTCTGAGAAATATGAAGAGCATGAAAAGGTGTGAAAAATATGAAGAGCATGAAAAGTTCTGAAAAATATGAAGAGCATGAAAAGGTCTGAAAAATATGAAGAGCACGAAATTTTGTGAAAAATAGGAGCATGAAAAGGTGTGAAAAATACGAGGGGCATGAAAAAGTCTGAAAAATATGAGGTGCATGAAAATGTCTGAAAAATATGAGAAGCATGAAAAGGTCTGAAAAATATGAAGAGCATGAAAAGGTCTGAAAAATATGAAGAGCATGAAAAGGTTTGAGAAATACGAGGAGCATGAATAGGTCTGAAAAATGCAAGGAGCATGAAAAGGTCTGAAAAATATGAAAAGCATGAAAAGGTCAGAAAAATATGAAGAGTATGAAAAGGCCTGAAAAACACGAAAAGCCTGAAAAGGTGTGAAAAATACAAAGAGCGTGAAAATGTCTTAAAAATATGATGAGCACGAAAAGGTCTGAAAAATATGAGGAACATGAAAAGGTGTGAAAAATAGGAGTATCACAAAAATGTGTGAAAAATCCGAGAAGCATGAATTGAGAAAAATACGAGGAGTATGAAAACGTGTGAAAAATCCGAGGATCAGGAAAAGGTGTGAAAAATAGGATGAGCATGAAGAGGTGTAAAAAACACGAGGAGTATGAAAAGGTGTGAAAAATATGAAGAGCATGAAAAGGTGTGAAAAATATGAGGAGCATGAAACACTCTGAAAAACACGAGATCATGAAATGGAGTGAACAACACGAAGAGCATGGAAAGCTGTGAAAAATATCAAGAGCATGAAAAGGTCTGAAAAATGTGAAAAGCATGAAAACGTGTCAAAAATATGAAGAGCATGAAAAGGTGTGAAAAATACGAAGAGCTTGAAAAGGTGTGAAAAACATGCAGAGCATGTAAAAGTGTGGAAAATAAGAAGAGCATGAAAAGGTGTGAAAAATATGAAGAGCCTGAAAAGGTGTGAAAAACACAAAGAGCAGGAAAAGGTGTGAAAAATATGAAGAGCTTGAAAAGGTGTGACAAATACGAAGAGCATCAAAAGATGTGAAAAATACGAGGAGCATGAAAAGGTCTGAAAAATACGAGGATCATGAAGACGTCTGAAAAATTCGACGAGCATGAAAAGGTCTGAAAAATATGTAGAGCATGAAAAAGTGTCAAAAATATGGGGAGCATGAAAAGGTGTCAAAAATATGAAGAGCATGAAAAGGTGTCAAAAATATGAGTAGCATGTAAAGATTGAAAAATAAGAGGAGCAGGAATTTGTATAAAAAATATGAGGAGCATGAAACGGTGTGAAAAATATGAGGAGCATGAAAAGGTGTGAAAAATACGAGGGGCATGAAAGGGTGTAAAAAATATGAAGAGCATGAAATGTGTGAAAAACACGAAGGGAATGCAAAGGTGTGAAAAATATCAAGAGCATGAAAGATGTGAAAAACACGAAGGGCATGAAAAGGTGTGAAAAATATCAAGAGCATGAAAAGGTCTGAGGTATATGAAGAGCATGAAAAGGTATGAAAAATTCAAAGAGCATGAAAAGATGTGAAAAATACGAAGAGCATGAAAAGTTGTGAAAAATACCAGGAGCATGAAAAGGTGTGAAAAATACTAAGAGCATGAAAAGGTGTGAAAAGTACGAGAAGCATGAAAATGTCTGAAAAATATGAGAGCATGAAAAGGTGGGAAAAACACGAAGAGCAAGAAAAGCTGTGAAAAATATAAAAAGCATGAAAAGGTCTGAAAAATATAAAGAGCATGAAAAGGTGTGAAAAATATGAGGAGTATGAAAGGGTGTAAAAATTATGAAGAGCATGAAATGTGTGAAAAACACGAAGGGCATGCAAAAGCGTGAAAAATATCAAGAGAATGAAAAAGTCTGAAAAATATGAAGAGCATGAAAAGGTGTGAAAAATATGAAGAGCTTGAAAAGGTCTGAAAAATATGAGGAGCATGAAAAGTTGTGAAAAATACGAGGAGCATGAGAAAGTGTGAAAAATTCGAAGAGCAGGAAAAGTTGTGAAAAATACGAGGAGCATCAAAAGGTGTGAAAAGTATGAAGAGCAGGAAAAGGTGCGAAAAATACGGTTATCATGAAAAGGTGTAAAAAAGTTACCCCAGGTTCCCGCCGCAACTCGAGAAAAACCATGAGACTTCCCCCTCGCCGCGAGATGAGGCCCGATTCCCCTGCACTGCGTGCAGAGCAATTCCGTGTTGCACATCACACATGAAAGGAGCCTTGATTTCCTTGATGGCACTCCAGAGAAACCCCAAGAACACTGTTTCAAGGCTAGAGGGATCCTGAGGTCACTGTAGCAACACGAAAGAGCTCCGTGGGCCAAAAATCAACTCGAGATGAGAGGTTAGTCCCTGGCTTCGACTCCAGAGGAATACCACCTTACCACAAGCACCTCAAGAGGAGGCTTCTCTCAGCTCTAGGTATGTGAGAGGGACCCTGAGTTTGCGGCCTCAAGTGGAATGGACACCGCGGATGGCCCTGACTCGAATAACGAATATCCCTGCAGTGACTTGAATGGGCAAGGCTCGTCTTTGCATCTCCCAAGACGAAAGGATGTCTGAATCCCCTGTGGAGACCACAGAGAAAGACCTAGTTCCCCACCTCATCGCGACCGGAGGCCTCACATCCTTTGAAAACTCCAGAGGTACGCGGAGATCAGTGCCTCCAAAGGAGACGATGCCTGACTCCTCGTGAAACTTGATTGGAGTCCCAGGATTCCTGTGGCACGAGGAGAGGGACCCTTGGTCACCCGCCTCAGCTGGAGAGGCGTCCCAATTGCCCTGCCAAGCCTCGAGGAGAATCCCGAGTTGTCCCTCGCAACTAGGCAGGAGTCCTTACCTCGCTGAACAAACACGTGTTTGATTCAGTTTCATTATCCTCATATTTTTCACACCTTTACATGCTCCTCATATTTTTGACCTCTTTTCATGCTCTTCATATTTTTCTCACCTTTTCTGCTCCTCATATTTTTGACACCTTTTCATGCTCTTCATATTTTTCAGACCTTTTCATACTCCTGGTATTTTTCAGACCTTTTCATGCTCCTCGTATTTTTCAGACCTTTTCATGCTCTTCGTATTTTTCACACCTTTTCATGGGCGTCGTGTTTTTCACACCTTTTCATTCTCTTCGTATTTTTCACACCTTTCATGATCTTCATATTTTTCACACTGTTTCATGCTGCTCATATTTTTGACACCTTTTCATGCTCCTCATATTTTTCAGACCGTTTCATGCTCCTGTTATTTTTCTCAGCTTTTCATGCTCCTCATAATTTTCACACCTTTTCATGCTTCTCATATTTTTCCCTCCTTTTCATACCCTTCGTATTTTTCACAACTTTTCATGCTCTTCATATTTTCACACCGTTTCCTGCTCCTTATATATTGGACACCTTTTCATGCTCCTCATATTTTTCAGACCGTTTCATGCTCCTCATATATTTCAGACTGTTTCATGCTCCTCATATTTTTCAGACCGTTTCATGCTCCTCATATTTTTCACACCTTTTCAAGCTCCTAATATTTTCAAAACTTTTCATGCTCTTGATATTTTTCACACCGTTTCATGCTCCTCATATTTTTCATACAGTTTGATGCGCCTCATATTTTTCAGACCGTTTCATGCTCCTCATATTTTTCAGACCTTTTCGTGGTCTTCATATTTTTCACAGCTTTTCTTGCTCTTCATATTTTTCCGACCTTTTCATGCTCGTCGTATTTTTCAACCCTTTTCATGCTCCTCGTATTTTTGACACCTTTTCATGCTCGTCGTATTATTCACACCTTTTCCTGCTCTTCATATTTTTCAGACCTTTTCATGCTCTTCATATTTTTCAGACCTTTTCATGCTCTTCATATTTTTCAGACCTTTTCATGCTCCTCATATTTTTCAGACCTTTTCATGCACCTCGTATTTTTCAGACTTTTTCATGCTCCTCGTATTTTTCACACCTTTTCATGCTCCTCCTATTTTTCACAAAATTTCGTGCTCTTCATATTTTTGAGACCTTTTCATGCTCTTCATATTTTTCAGAACTTTTCATGCTCTTCATATTTTTCAGACCTTTTCATGCTCTTCATATTTTTCAGACCTTTTCGTGCTCCTCGTATTTTTCACATCTTTTCATGCTCCTCGTATTGTTCACACCTTTTCCTGCTCTTTGATTTTTTTACACCTTTTCATGATAATCGTATTTTTCGCACCTTTTCCTGCTCTTCATACTTTTCACACTTTTTGATGCTCCTCGTATTTTTCACAACTTTTCCTGCTCTTCGAATTTTTCACACTTTCTCATGCTGCTCGTATTTCTCACAGCTCTTCATGCTCCTCGTATTTTTCACAACTTTTCATGCTCCTCGTATTTTTCAGACCTTTTCAAGCTCTCTTTATATGTCACACCTTTTCACGCTCTTTGTATTTTGACACATTTTCATGCTCCTCGTATTTTTCACACCTTGTCATGCTCCTCGTATTTTTCACACCTATCCATGCTCCTCGTATTTTTGAGACCTTTTGTGCTCCTCGTATATTTCACACCTTTTCGTGCTCTTCATATTTTTCAGACTTTTCATGCTCCTCATATTTTTCACACGTTTTCAGGCTCTTCATATTTTCTAGACCTTTTCGTGCTCCTCGTTTTTTTCACAACTTTTCATGATCCTCGTATATTTCACACCTTTTCGTGCTCCTCCTATTTTTCACATCTTTTCGGGCTCTTTGTATTTTTCAGACTTTACCATGCTCCTCTTATTTCTCAGACCTTTTCATGCTCCTCGTATTTCTCAGATTTTAATTGCTCTTCGTATTTCTCAGAACTTTTTATGCTCCTCGAATTTTTCAGACCTTTTCCTGCTCCTCGTATTTTCCAGAATTTTTCATGCTCCTCGTATTTTCCACACCTTTTCATGCTCCTCGTATTTTTCACACCTTTTAATGCTGCACGTATTTTTCACACCTTTTCGTGCTCTTCATATTTTTCAGACTTTTCATGCTCCTCATATTGTTCACACCTTTTCAGGCTCTTCATATTTTACAAACCTTTTCGTGCTCCTCGTATTTTTCAGACCTTTTTATGCTACTCGTATTTTTCACACCTCTTCATGCTCCTCGTATTTTTCACAATTTTTCATGCTCCTCGTATTTTTCACGCTTTTTCAAGCTCCTCGCATTTTTCACGCCTTTGCATGCTACTCGTATATTTCACGCCTTTTCAATCTCCTCGTATTTTTCACGCCTTTTCATTCTACTCGTATTTTTCAGGCCTTTTATTGCTCCTCCTATTTTTCACAACTTTTCGTGCTTTCGTATTTTTCAGAACTTTTCATGCTCCTATTATTTTTCAGACCTTTTCATGCTCCTCGTATTATTGACACCTTTTCGTGTTACTCGTACATTTCAAGCCTTTTCATGCTCCTCGTATTTTTCACAACTTTTCGTGCTCTTCATATTTTTCACACCTTTTCATGCTCCTTGTATTATTCACACCTTTTTGTGCTACTCCAATTTTTCAAACCTTTTCGGGCTCTTCGTATTTTTCAGACCGTTTCACGCTTTTCGTATTTTTCACACCTTTTCAAGCTATTCATATTTTTCAGACATTTTCATGGTCCTCGTATTTTTCAGACTTTATCATGCTCCTCTTATTACTCAGACCTTTTCATGCTCGTCTGATTTCTCAGATTTTTAAATGCTCCTTGTATTTCTCAGAACTTTTTATGCTCCTCGAATTTTTCAGACCTTTTCATGCTCCTCGTATTTTCCACACCTTTTCATGCTCCTCGTATTTTTCACACCTTTTCATGCTCCTCGTATTTTTCACACCTTTTCATGCTCCTCGTATTTTTCACACCGTTTCATGCTACTCGTATTTTTGAGACCTTTTGTGCTCCTCGCATTTTTCACACGTTTTCGTGCTCTTCATATTTTTCAGACTTTTCGTGCTCCTCATATTTTTCACACCTTTTCAGGCTCTTCATATTTTCCAGAACTTTTTGTGATCATCGTATTTTTCTGACCATTTTATGCTCCTCGTATTTTCACACTTTTTCATGCTCCTCGTATTTTTCACAATTTTTCATGCTCCTCGGATTTTTCAGACCTTTTTATGCTCCTCCTATTTCTCAGACCTTTTCATGCTCCTCTTATTTTTAACAATTTTTCATGCTCCTCGTATTTTTCACACCTTTTCATGCTCCATGTATTTTTCACACCTTTTCGTGCTCCCCCAATTTTTCACACTTTTTCATGCTCCTCGTATTTTTCATGCCTTTTCATGCTCCGCGTATTTTTCATGCCTTTTCTGCTCCTTGTATTTTTTCACACCTTTTCGTGCTCTTCGTATTTTTCAGAACTTTTCGTGCTCTTCATATGTTTCACACCTCTTATTTCTCTTCATATTTTTCTAAACTTATCATGCTCCTCGTATTTTTCACACCTTGTCATGCACCTAGTATTTTTCACACCTTTTCATGCTGCTCATATTTTTCAAACCTTTTCACGCCCTTCATATTTTTCACACCTTTACATGGTGGTCATATTATTCACACCTTGTCATGCTCCTCCTATTTTTCAGACCATTTCATGCTGCTCGTATTTTTTAGACCTTTTCATGCTCCTCGTAGTTTTCACCCCTTATCATGCTCCTCGTATTTTTCAGACCTTCATGCTCCTCGAATTTTTCACACCTTTTCATGCTCCTCGTATTTTTCACATCTTTGCCTGCTCTTCATATTTTTCACACCTTTTCTAGCTCCTCGTATTTACAGACATTTCATGCTCTTTGTATTTTTCTGACCTTTTCATGCTTTTCATATTTTTCACGCATTTTCATGCTCCTCGTATTTTTCACACCTTTACCTGCCCTTCGTATTTTTCACACCTTTTCATGCTCCTGGTATATTTCACCCCTTTTCCTGCTCTTCGTATTTTTCACACCTTTTCATGCTTCTCGTATTTTTCACACCTTTCCCTGCTCCTCATATTTTTCACACCTTTTCTTGCTCCTCGAATTTTTCATAACTTTTTATGCTGCTCTTTTTTTTCACACCTCTTCCTGCTCCTCGTATTTTTCACACCTTGTCATGCTCCTCGTATTTTTCACACCTTTTCATGCTCCTCGTATTTTTCACACCTTGTCATGGTCCTCGTATTTTTCAAACTTTTTCACGCTCTTCTTATTTTTGACACCTTTCATGCTCCTTGTATTTCTCACACCTTTTCATGCTCCTCGTATTTTTCACACCTTTTTATGCTCCTCGTATTTTTCACAACTTTTCATGCTCCTCGTATTTTTCACACCTTTTCACGCTTCTCGTATATTTGAAACCTTTTCACGCTGTTCATATTTTTCACACTTTTTCATGCTGTTCATATTATTCACACCTTTTCATGCTCCTAGTATTTTTCAGACCTTTTCATGCTCCTCGTATTTTTCAGACCGTTTCATGCTCCTCGTATTTTTCAGACCGTTTCATGCTCCTCGTATTTTTCACACCTTTTCATGCTCCTCGTATTTTTCAACCCTTTTCATGCTCCTCGTATTTTTCACACCTTTTCATGTGCTTCATATTTTTTACACATTGTCATGCTCCGCGGATTTTACACACCTTGTCATGCTCCTCGAATTTTTCACAGCTTTTCATGCTCTTCATATTTTTCACACCTTTTCATGCTCCTCGTATTTTTCACACCTCTGCCTGCTCTTCGAACTTTTCACACCTTTTCATGCTCTTCATATTTTTCAGACCTTTTCATGCTCTTATTTTTCACACATTTTCTAGTTCCTCGTATTTTTCAGACCTTTTCATGCTCCTCGTATTTTTCAGACATTTTCATGCTCCTCGGATTTTTCACACCTTGTCATGGTCTTCGAACATTTCACACCTTTTCCTGCTCTTCGAGTTTTTCACACCTTGTCATGCTCCTCTCATTTTTCACACTTTTTCATGCTCCTCGTATTTTTCACACTTTTGCATGCTCTTCCTATTTTTCACACCTTTTCATGCTCCTAGTATTTTTCACACCTTTTCATACTCTTCATATTTTTCACACCTTTCATGCTCCTCGTATTTTTCACACCTTTTCATACTCCTCGTATTTTTCATGCCATTTCATGCTCCTCTTATTTTTCAAGCCTTTTCATGCTCCTCATATTTTTCACAGCTTTTCATGCTCCTCGTATTTTTCATGCCTTTTCATGATCCTCGTATTTTTCACACCTTTTCTGCTCCTCGTATTTTTCACAACTTTTCATGCTCCTCGTATTTTTCACACCTTTTCACGCTTCTCGTATATTTCAGACCTTTTCACGCTGTTCATATTTTTCACACTTTTTCATGCTGTTCATATTATTCACACCTTTTCATGCTCCTAGTATTTTTCAGACCTTTTCATTCTCCTCGTATTTTTCAGACCTTTTCATGCTCCTCGTATTTTTCAGACCATTTCATGGCCTTCATATTTTTCAGACCTTTTCATGCTCTTCATATTTTTCACACATTTTCATACTCCTCGTGTTTTTTACACCTCTTCATGCTCATCCTATTTTTCACACCTTTTCCTGATCCTCGGATTTTTCACACCTTTTCATGCTCCTCGTATTTTTCTCACCTTTCATGCTTCTCGGAATTTTCACACGTTTTTGTGATACTCCTATTTTTCACACCTTTTCGTGTTCCTCATATTTTTCAGACCTTTTCGTGCTCATCATATTTTTAAGACATTTTCATGCTCTTTGTATTTTTCACACCTTTTCAGGCTTTTCGTGTTTTTCAGGCCTTTTCATGCTCGTCGTATTTTTCAGACCCTTTCATGCTCCTTGCATTTTTCAGACCTTTTCATGCTCCTCGTATTTCTCAAACCTTTTCATGCTCTTCATATTTTTCAGACCTTTTCATGCTCTTCATATTTTTCAGACCTTTTCATGCTCCCTGTATTTTTCAGACCTTTTCATGCTCCTCGTATTTTTCAGACCTTTTCATGCTCCTTGCATTTTTCACACCTTTTCATGCTCTTCATATTTTTCAGACCTTTTCATGCTCTGCATATTTTACACACCTTGTCATGCTCCTCGTATTTTTCAGACTTTTTCGTGCTCTTCGTATTTTTCAGACATTTTCATGCTCCTCGTATGTATCAGGCATTTTCATGTTCCTGGTATTTTTCACATCTTTTCATCCCCCTCGTGTTTTTCACACCTTTTCATGCTCCTCGAATTTTTCAGATCTTTTCATGCTCTGCATATTTTTCACACCTTTTCAGGCTCTTCGTATTTTTCAGACTTTTCATGCTCCTTGTATTTTTCACACCTTTTCATGCTCTTCATATTTTTCACACCTTTTCGTGCTCTTCATATTTTTGAGACCTTTTTTTGTCTCTTCATATTTTTCAGACCTTTTCATGCTCCTCCTATTTTTCAGGCTTTTTTTGCCACACCTATTTTTCAGGCCTTTTCATGCTCTTCATATTTTTCACACCTTTTCATGCTCCTCGGATTTTTCACACCTTTTCATGATCCTTGCATTTTTCACACCTTTTCATGCTCCTCGTATTTTTCATGCTTTCTCATGATTCACGTATTTTTCACAACTTTTCATGCTCCTCGTATTTTTCACACATTTGCAGGCTCCTTGTATTTTTCACACCTTTTCGGGCTCTTCTTATTTTTCACACCTTTTCATGCTCCCTGCATTTTTCACACCTTTTCATGCTCCTCGTATTTTTCATGCTTTTTCATGATTCACGTATTTTTCACAACTATTCATGCTCCTCGTAGTTTTCAAACTTTTTCATGCTCCTCTTATTTTTCAGACATTTTCATGCTTCATTTATTTATCACACTTTTCATGAAACTTGGTAGGAGATCCATGATTACTGTGGCACGTGGAAAGGGACCCTTGGTCTCCCGCCTCAGCTGGAGAGGCGTCCCAATTGCCCTGCCAAGCCTCGAGGAGAATCCCGAGTTGTCCCTCGCAACTAGGCAGAGTCCTGACGTCGCTGAACAAACACGTGTTGTGAAAGGGCTTCCTGTCGTACTCTCAGAATATACCCAGGTCCCGCGGCAATTCGAGAAAAACCATGAGACTTCCCCCTCGCCACGAGATGAGGCCAGATCCCCTGAGCAGGAAAAGTTGTGAAAAATACGAGGAGCATCAAAACGTGTGAAAAGTATGAAGATCAGGAAAAGGTGCGAAAAATACGATTATCATGAAAAGGTGTAAAAAAATCGAAGAGCAGGAAAAGGTGTGAAAAATACGAGGAGCATGAAAAGATGTGAAAAATACGAGGAGCACGAAAAGGTCTGAGAAATATGAAGAGCATGAAAAGGTGTGAAAATTATGAAGAGCATGAAAAGTTCTGAAAAATATGAAGAGCATGAAAAGGTCTGAAAAATATGAAGAGCACGAAATTTTGTGAAAAATAGGAGCATGAAAAGGTGTGAAAAATACGAGGGGCATGAAAAAGTCTGAAAAATATGAGGTGCATGAAAAGGTCTGAAAAATATGAGAAGCAGGAAAAGGTCTGAAAAATATGAAGAGCATGAAAAGGTCTGAAAAATATGAAGAGCATGAAAAGGTTTGAGAAATACGAGGAGCATGAAAAGGTCCGAAAAATGCAAGGAGCATGAAAAGGTCTGAAAAATATGAAGAGCATGAAAAGGTCTGAAAAATATGAAGAGCATGAAAAGGTCGGAAAAATATGAAGAGCAAGAAAGGGTCTGAAACATACGACGAGCATGAAAAGGCCTGAAAAACACGAAAAGCCTGAAAAGGTGTGAAAAATACAAAGAGCATGAAATGTCTTAAAAATATGATGAGCACGAAAAGGTCTGAAAAATATGAGGAACACGAAAAGGTGTGAAAAATAGGAGTATCACAAAAACGTGTGAAAATCCGAGGAGCAGAAAAGGGGAGAAAAATACGAGGAGCATGAAAAGGTGTGAAAAATACGAGGATCAGGAAAAGGTGTGAAAAATAGGATGAGCATGAAGAGGTGTAAAAAACACGAGGAGTATGAAAAGGTGTGAAAAATATGAAGAGCATGAAAAGGTCTGAAAAATATGAAGGCCGTGAAATGGTCTGAAAAATACGAGGAGCACAAAAGGTCTCAAAAACACGAGGAGCATGAAAAGGTGTGAAAAATATGAAGAGCATGAAAAGGTCTGAAAAATACGAGGAGCATGAAAATGTGTCAAAATACGAAGAGTGTGAAAAGGTGTGAAATATAAAGAGAGCTTGAAAAGGTCTGAAAAATACGAGGAGCATGAAAAGTTGTGAAAAATACGAGGAGCATGAAGAGCTGTGAGAAATACGAGGAGCATGAGAAAGTGTGAAAAATTCGAAGAGCAGGAAAAGTTGTGAAAAATACGAGGAGCATCAAAAGGTGTGAAAAGTATGAAGAGCAGGAAAAGGTGCGAAAAATACGGTTATCATGAAAAGGTGTAAAAAAGTCGAAGAGCAGGAAAAGGTTTGAAAAATACGAGGAGCATGAAAAGGCGTGAAAAATACGAGGAGCATGAAAAGGTGTGAAAAATACAGGAGCATGAAAAGTTGTGAAATATTCGAAGAGCAGGAAAAGTGGTGAAATATTCGAAGAGCGTGACAAGGTGTGAAAAATCCGAGCAGCATGACAAGGTGTGAAAAAAACGAGGAGCAAGAAAAGGTCTGAAAGATACGAGGAGCATGATAAGGTGTGAAAAGTACGAGGAGCATGAAAATGTCTGAAAAATAGGAGGAGCATGAAAAGGCCTGAAAAATACGAGGAGCATGAAAAGGTGTGAAAAATACGAGGAGCATGACAAGGTGTGAAAAATACGTGAAGCATGAAAAGGTGTGAAAAACACGAAGAGCAGGAAAAGGGGTGAAATATACCAGGAGCATGAAAAGGTGTGAAAAATACGAGGAGCGGGAAAAGGTGTGAAAATTACAAGGAGCGTGAAAAGGTTTCGAAAAACGAAGAGTGTGAAAAGGTGTGAAAAATATGAAGAACGGGTAAAGATCTGAAAAATATGAGGAGCATGAAGAGGTCTGAAAAATATGAAGAGCAAGAAAAGGTGTGAAAAATATGAAGAGCATGAAAAGCTATGAAAAATATGAAGAGCAAGAAAAGGTGTGAAAAATATGAAGAGCATGAAAAGCTATGAAAAATATGAAGAGCAAGAAAAGGTGTGAAAAATAGGAGGATTATGAAAAGGTCTGAAAAATTCGAGGAGCATAAAAAGTTCTGAGAAATACGAGGAGCATTTAAAAATCTGAGAAATACGAGGAGCATGAAAAGGTCTGAGAAATAAGAGGAGCAAGGTAAAGTCTGAAAAAAACGAAGAGCCCGAAAAGGTGTGAAAAATAGGAGGAGCACGAAAAGGTGTGAAATATAGGAGGATCATGAAAAGTTGTGAAAAATATGAGGAACACGAAAAGGTCTGGAAAATATGAAGAGCCTGAAAACGTGTGCAAAATATGAGGAACACGAAAAGTCTGAAAAATATGAAGAGCACAAAAAGGTGTGAAAAATACGAGGAGCACAAAAGGTCTCAAAAACACGAGGAGCATGAAAAGGTGTGAAAAATATGAAGAGCATGAAAAGGTCTGAAAAATACGAGGAGCATGAAAATGTGTCAAAATACGAAGAGAGTGAAAAGGTGTGAAATATAAAGAGAGCTTGAAAAGGTCTGAAAAATACGAGGAGCATGAAAAGTTGTGAAAAATACGAGGAGCATGAAGAGCTGTGAGAAATACGAGGAGCATGAGAAGGTGTGAAAAATTCGAAGAGCAGGAAAAGTTGTGAAAAATACGAGGAGCATCAAAAGGTGTGAAAAGTATGAAGAGCAGGAAAAGGTGCGAAAAATACGGTTATCATGAAAAGGTGTAAAAAAATCGAAGAGCAGGAAAAGGTTTGAAAAATACGAGGAGCATGAAAAGGCGTGAAAAATATGAGGAGCATGAAAAGGTGTGAAAAATACAGGAGCATGAAAAGTTGTGAAATATTCGAAGAGCAGGAAAAGTGGTGAAATATTCGAAGAGCGTGACAAGGTGTGAAAAATCCGAGCAGCATGACAAGGTGTGAAAAATACGAGGAGCATGAAAAGGTCTGAAAGATACGAGGAGCATGATAAGGTGTGAAAAGTACGAGGAGCATGAAAATGTCTGAAAAAAAGGAGGAGCATGAAAAGGCCTGAAAAATACGAGGAGCATGAAAAGGTGTGAAAAATATGAACAGCATGAAAAGGTGTGAAAAATACGAGGAGCATGAAAAGGTGTCAAAAGCACAAAGAGCGTGAAAATGTGTGAAAAATATGAAAATCATGAAAAGGTCTGAAAATTACGAAGAGCATGAAATGTCTGTAAATACTAGGAATTAGAAAAGGTGTGAAAAATACGAAGAGCAGGCAAAGATGTGAAAAATACGAGGAGCATGAAAAGTGTGAAAAATTCGAGGAGCATGACAAGGTGTGAAAAGTACACGGAGCATGACAAGGTGTAAAAAATAAGAAGAGCATGAAAAGTTGTGAAAAATATGACGAGCATGAAAAGGTGTCAAAAATATGAGGAGCATGAAAAGGGTTGAAAAATACGACGAGCATGAAAAGGTCTGAAAAATATGAGGAGCATGAAAAGGTGTGAAAAATACAAATAGCATGAAGAGGTCTCAAAAATACGAGGAGCATGATAAAGGGTGAAAACTATGAAGAGCATGAAAAGGTCTGAAAAATACGAGCAGCATGAAAAGTTCTGAAAAATACGAGGAGCATGAAAATTTGTGAAAAATACGAGGAGCATGAAAAGGTGTGAAAAATACGAGGAGCATGACAAGGTGTGAAAAATACGTGAAGCATGAAAAGGTGTGAAAAACACGAAGAGCAGGAAAAGGGGTGAAATATACCAGGAACATGAAAAGGTGTGAAAAATACGAGGAGCGGGAAAAGGTGTGAAAATTACAAGGAGTGTGAAAAGGTTTCGAAAAACGAAGAGTGTGAAAAGGTGTGAAAAATATGAAGAACAGGTAAAGATCTGAAAAATATGAGGCGCATGAAGAGGTCTGAAAAATATGAAGAGCAAGAAAAGGTGTGAAAATATGAAGAGCATGAAAAGCTATGAAAAATATGAAGAGCAAGAAAAGGTGTGAAAACTATGAAGAGCATGAAAAGGTATGAAAAATATGAAGAGCATGAAAAGGTTTGAAAAATAGGAGGAATATGAAAAGGTCTGAAAAATTCGAGGAGCATAAAAAGTTCTGAGAAATACGAGGAGCATTTAAAAATCTGAGAAATACGAGGAGCATGAAAAGGTCTGAGAAATAAGAGGAGCATGGTAAAGTCTGAAAAAAACAAAGAGCCCGAAAAGGTGTGAAAAGTAGGAGGAGCACGAAAAGGTGTGAAATATAGGAGGATCATGAAAAGTTGTGAAAAATACGAGGAACACGAAAAGGTCTGGAAAATATGAAGAGCCTGAAAACGTGAGCAAAATATGAGGAACACGAAAAGTCTGAAAAATATGAAGAGCACAAAAAGGTGTGAAAAATACGAGGAGCACAAAAGGTCTCAAAAACACGAGGAGCATGAAAAGGTGTGAAAAATATGAAGAGCATGAAAAGGTCTGAAAAATACGAGGAGCATGAAAATGTGTCAAAATACGAAGAGCGTGAAAAGGTGTGAAATATAAAGAGAGCTTGAAAAGGTCTGAAAAATATGAGGAGCAGGAAAAGTTGTGAAAAATACGAGGAGCATGAGAAAGTGTGAAAAATTCGAAGAGCAGGAAAAGTTGTGAAAAATACGAGGAGCATCAAAAGGTGTGAAAAGTATGAAGAGCAGGAAAAGGTGCGAAAAATACGGTTATCATGAAAAGGTGTAAAAAAATCGAAGAGCAGGAAAAGGTGTGAAAAATACGAGGAGCATGAAAAGGTGTGAAAAATACGAGGAGCACGAAAAGGTCTGAGAAATATGAAGAGCATGAAAAGGTGTGAAAAATATGAAGAGCATGAAAAGTTCTGAAAAATATGAAGAGCATGAAAAGGTCTGAAAAATATGAAGAGCACGAAATTTTGTGAAAAATAGGAGCATGAAAAGGTGTGAAAAATACGAGGAGCATGAAAAAGTCTGAAAAATATGAGGTGCATGAAAAGGTCTGAAAAATATGAGAAGCATGAAAACGTCTGAAAAATATGAAGAGCATGAAAAGGTCTGAAAAATATGAAGAGCATGAAAAGGTTTGAGAAATACGAGGAGCATGAAAAGGTCCGAAAAATGCAAGGAGCATGAAAAGGTCTGAAAAATATGAAGAGCATGAAAAGGTCTGAAAAATATGAAGAGCATGAAAAGGTCGGAAAAATATGAAGAGCAAGAAAGGGTCTGAAACATACGACGAGCATGAAAAGGCCTGAAAAACACGAAAAGCCTGAAAAGGTGTGAAAAATACAAAGAGCGTGAAAATGTCTTAAAAATATGATGAGCACGAAAAGGTCTGAAAAATATCAGGAACATG
The DNA here is from genome assembly GCF_019320065.1 of Cervus canadensis. Classification (NCBI taxonomy): domain Eukaryota; kingdom Metazoa; phylum Chordata; class Mammalia; order Artiodactyla; family Cervidae; genus Cervus; species Cervus canadensis. Next base: position 66,874,008 of record NC_057399.1, on the reverse strand, counting down.
AAAAGGTGTGAAAAATAGGAGTATCACAAAAACGTGTGAAAAATCCGAGAAGCATGAAGGTGAGAAAAATACGAGGAGCATGAAAACGTGTGAAAAATCCGAGGATCAGGAAAAGGTGTGAAAAATAGGATGAGCATGAAGAGGTGTAAAAAACACGAGGAGCATGAAAAGGTGTGAAAAATATGAAGAGCATGAAAAGGTCTGAAAAATATGAAGGCCGTGAAATGGTTTGAAAAATACGAGGAGCATGAAAAGTTCTGAAAAATAGGAGGAGAGTGAAAAGGTCTGAAAAATACGAGGAGCATGAAAAGTTGTGAAAAATATGAGGAGCATGAAAAGGTGTGAAAAATACGAGGAGCATGAAAAGGTGTGAAAAATATGAAGAGCATGAAAAGGTCTGAAAATTATAAAGGCCGTGAAATGGTCTGAAAAATACGAGGAGCATGAAAAGGTCTGAAAAATACGAGGAGCATGAAAAGTTGTGAAAATTACGAGGAGCATGAAAAGGTGTAAAAAACACGAGGAGCATGAAAAGGTGTGAAAAATACATGGAGCACTAAAAGGTGTGAAAAATATGAAGAGCATGTAAAGGAGTGAAAAATTCGAAGAGCAGGAAAAGGGGTGAAATACACCAGGAGCATGAAAAGGTGTGAAAAATATGAAGGGCAGGAAAAGGTGTGAAAAATACGAGGAGTGGGAAAAGGTTTGAAAAATACGAGGAGCACGAAAATGTGTGAAAAATACGAGGAGCATGAAAAGGTCTGAAAAATACGAGGAGCATGAAAAGGTGTGAAAAATACGAGGAGAATGAAAAGGTGTGAAAAATACGAGGAGCACGAAAAGGTCTGAAAAAAACGAGGAGCATGAAAAGGTGTGAACAATATGAACAGCATGAAAAGGTGTGAAAAATATGAAGAGCGTGAAAAGGTCTGAAATATACGAGAAGCGTGAAAAGGTGTGAAAAATACAAAGAGAATGAAAATGTCTTAAAAATATGATGAGCACGAAAAGGTCTGAAATATATGAGCAACACGAAAAGGTGTGAAAAATAGGAGTATCACAAAAACGTGTGAAAAATCCGAGGAGCAGGAAAAGGTGAGAAAAATACGAAGAGCATGAAAACGTGTGAAAAATCCGAGGACGAGGAAAGGGTGTGAAAAATAGGATGAGCATGAAGAGGTGCAAAAAACACGAGGAGCATGAAAAGGTGTGAAAAATATGAAGAGCATGAAAAGGTCTCAAAAATATGAAGGCCGTGAAAAGGTTTGAAAAATACGAGGAGCATGAAAAGGTCTGAAAAATATGAGGAGCGTGAAAAGGTCTGAAAAATACGAGGAGCATGAAAAGTTGTGAAAAATACGAGGAGCATGAAAACGTGTGAAAAATACATGGAGCACTAAAAGGTGTGAAAAATATAAAGAGCATGAAAAGGAGTGAAAAATTCGAAGAGCAGGAAAAGGTGCGAAAAATACGAGGAGCATGAAAATGTCTGAAAAATACGAGGAGCATGAAAAGGTCTGAAAAATACGAGGAACTAGAAAATGTGTGAAAAATAAGAGCATGAAAAGGTCTGAAAAATATGAAGAGCGTGAAAAGGTGTGAAAAGTTCGAAGAGCAGGCAGAGGTGTGAAAAATACGAGGAGCATGAAAAGGTGTAAAATATACGAGGAGCATGACAAGGTGTGAAAAATACGAGTAGCATGAAATGGTGTGAAAAATATGAAGAGCATGAAAAGGTGTGAAAAATTCGAGGAGCCTGACAAGATGTGTAAAATACGCGGAGCATGACAATGTGTAAAAAATATGAAGCACATGAAAAGGTGTGAAAAATATGAGGAGCCTGACAAGGTGTGTAAAATACGCGGAGCATGACAATGTGTAAAAAATATGAAGCACACGAAAAGGTGTGAAAAATACGAGTAGCATGAAAAGGGTTGAAAAATACGAGTAGCATGAAAAGGTCTGAAAAATACGAGGAACAATAAAAGTTGTGAAAAATACGAGGAGCATGAAAAGGTCTGAAAAATACTAGGAGCATGAAAAGGTGTGAATAATATGAACAGCATGAAAAAGTGTGAAAAATATGAACAGCGTGAAAAGGTCTGAAATACACGAGAAGCGTGAAAAGGTGTGAAAAATACGAGGAGCATGAAAAGTTGTGAAAAATACGAGGAGCATGATAAGGGGTGAAAACTACGAGGAGTATGAAAAGGTCTGAAAAATACTAGGAGCATGAAAATGTGTGAACAATATGAACAGCATGAAAAAGTGTGAAAAATATGAACAGCGTGAAAAGGTCTGAAATATACGAGAAGCATGAAAAGGTGTGAAAAATACGAGGAGCATGAGAAGTTGTGAAAAATACGAGGAGCATGATAAGTGGTGAAAACTACGAGGAGTATGAAAAGGTCTGAAAAATACTAGGAGCATGAAAAGGTGTGAATAATATGAACAGCATGAAAAAGTGTGACAAATATGAACAGCGTGAAAAGGTCTGAAATATACGAGAAGCGTGAAAAGGTGTGAAAAATACGAGGAGCATGAAAAGGTGTGAATAATATGAACAGCATGAAAAGGTGTGAAAAATACTAGGAGCATGAAAAGGTGTGAATAATATGAACAGCATGAAAAAGTGTGAAAAATATGAAGAGCATGAAAAGGTCTGAAAAATATGAAGAGCACGAAATTTTGTGAAAAATAGGAGCATGAAAAGGTGTGAAAAATACGAGGAGCATGAAAAAGTCTGAAAAATATGAGGTGCATGAAAAGGTCTGAAAAATATGAGAAGCATGAAAAGGTCTGAAAAATATGAAGAGCATGAAAAGGTCTGAAAAATATGAAGAGCATGAAAAGGTCTGAGAAATACGAGGAGCATGAAAAGGTCCAAAAAATGCAAGGAGCATGAAAAGGTCTGAAAAATATGAAGAGCATGAAAAGGTCGGAAAAATATGAAGAGCAAGAAAGGGTCTGAAAATTACGACGAGCATGAAAAGGCCTGAAAAACACGAAAAGCCTGAAAAGGTGTGAAAAATACAAAGAGCATGAAAATGTCTTAAAAATATGATGAGCACGAAAAGGTCTGAAAAATATGAGGAACATGAAAAGGTGTGAAAAATAGGAGTATCACAAAAACGTGTGAAAAATCCGAGAAGCGTGAAGGTGAGAAAAATACGAGGAGCATGAAAACGTGTGAAAAATACGAGGATCAGGAAAAGGTGTGAAAAATAGGATGAGCATGAAGAGGTGTAAAAAACACGAGGAGTATGAAAAGGTGTGAAAAATATGAAGAGCATGAAAAGGTCTGAAAAATATGAAGGCCGTGAAATGGTCTGAAAAATACGAGGAGCATGAAAAGTTCTGAAAAATAGGAGGAGAGTGAAAAGGTCTGAAAAATACGAGGAGCATGAAAAGTTGTGAAAAATACGAGGAGCATGAAAAGGTGTGAAAAATACGAGGAGCATGAAAAGGTGTGAAAAATATGAAGAGCATGAAAAGGTCTGAAAATTATAAAGGCCGTGAAATGGTCTGAAAAATACGAGGAGCATGAAAAGGTCTGAAAAATACGAGGAGCGTGAAAAGGTCTGAAAAATACGAGTAGCATGAAAGTTGGGAAAAATACGAGGAGCATGAAAAGGTGTAAAAAACACGAGGAGCATGAAAAGGTGTGAAAAATATGAAGAGCATGAAAAGGTCTGAAAAATATGAAGGCCGTGAAATGGTCTGAAAAATACGAGGAGCATGAAAAGGTCTGAAAAATATGAGGATCGTGAAAAGGTCTGAGAAATACGAGGAGCATGAAAAGTTGTGAAAAATACGAGGAGCATGAAAAGGTGTGAAAAATACGAGGAGCATGAAAAGGTGTGAAAAATACATGGAGCACGAAAAGGTGTGAAAAATATGAAGAGCATGTAAAGGAGTGAAAAATTCGAAGAGCAGGAAAAGGGGTGAAATACACCAGGAGCATGAAAAGGTGTGAAAAATACGAAGGGCAGGAAAAGTTGTGAAAAATACGAGGAGTGGGAAAAGGTTTGAAAAATACGAGGAGCACGAAAAGGTCTGAAAAAAACGAGGAGCATGAAAAGGTGTGAATAATATGAACAGCATGAAAAGGTGTGAAAAATATGAAGAGCGTGAAAAGGTCTGAAATATACGAGAAGCGTGAAAAGGTGTGAAAAATACAAAGAGAATGAAAATGTCTTAAAAATATGATGAGCACGAAAAGGTCTGAAATATATGAGCAACACGAAAAGGTGTGAAAAATAGGAGTATCACAAAAACGTGTGAAAAATCCGAGGAGCAGGAAAAGGTGAGAAAAATACGAGGAGAATGAAAAGGTGTGAAAAATCCAAGGAGCAGGAAAAGGTGTGAAAAATAGGATGAGCATGAAGAGGTGCAAAAAACACGAGGAGCATGAAAAGGTGTGAAAAATATGAAGAGCATGAAAAGGTCTCAAAAATATGAAGGCCGTGAAATGGTTTGAAAAATACGAGGAGCATGAAAAGGTCAGAAAAATATGAGGAGCGTGAAAAGGTCTGAAAAATACGAGGAGCATGAAAAGTTGTGAAAAATACGAGGAGCATCAAAACGTGTGAAAAATACATGGAGCACTAAAAGGTGTGAAAAATATGAAGAGCATGTAAAGGAGTGAAAAATTCGAAGAGCAGGAAAAGGTGCGAAAAATACGAGGAGCATGAAAATGTCTGAAAAATACGAGGAGCATGAAAAGGTCTTAAAAATACGAGGAACTAGAAAATGTGTGAAAAATAAGAGCATGAAAAGGTCTGAAAAATATGAAGAGCATGAAAAGGTGTGAAAAGTTCGAAGAGCAGGCAGAGGTGTGTAAAATACGCGGAGCATGACAATGTGTAAAAAATATGAAGCACATGAAAAGGTGTGAAAAATATGAGGAGCCTGACAAGGTGTGTAAAATACGCGGAGCATGACAATGTGTAAAAAATATGAAGCACACGAAAAGGTGTGAAAAATACGAGTAGCATGAAAAGGGTTGAAAAATACGAGGAGCATGAAAAGGTCTGAAAAATACGAGGAGCAATAAAAGTTGTGAAAAATACGAGGAGCATGAAAAGGTCTGAAAACTACTAGGAGCATGAAAAGGTGTGAATAATATGAACAGCATGAAAAAGTGTGAAAAATATGAACAGCGTGAAAAGGTCTGAAATACACGAGAAGCGTGAAAAGGTGTGAAAAATACGAGGAGCATGAAAAGTTCTGAAAAATACGAGGAGCATGATAAGGGGTGAAAACTACGAGGAGTATGAAAAGGTCTGAAAAATACTAGGAGCATGAAAAGGTGTGAATAGTATGAACAGCATGAAAAAGTGTGAAAAATATGAACAGCGTGAAAAGGTCTGAAATATACGAGAAGCGTGAAAAGGTGTGAAAAATACGAGGAGCATGAAAAGTTGTGAAAAATACGAGGAGCATGATAAGTGGTGAAAACTACGAGGAGTATGAAAAGGTCTGAAAAATACTAGGAGCATGAAAAGGTGTGAATAATATGAACAGCATGAAAAAGTGTGAAAAATATGAACAGCGTGAAAAGGTCTGAAATATACGAGAAGCGTGAAAAGGTGTGAAAAATACGAAGAGCATGAAAAGTTGTGAAAAATACGAGGAGCATGAAAAGGTGTGAGAAATACAAGGAGCATGAAAGGTGTCAAAAATAAGAAGAGCGTGAAAAAGTTTGAAAAATACGAGGACAATGAAAAGGTGTGAAAAATACGAGGAGCATGAAAAGGTGTGAAAAATACGAGGAGCATGATAAGATGTGAAAAGTACGAGGAGCATGAAAATTTGTGCAAAATAGGAGGAACATGAAAAGGCCTGAAAAATACGAGGAGCATGAAAAGGGTTGAAAAATACGAGGAGCAATAAAAGTTGTGAAAAATACGAGGAGCATGAAAAGGTCTGAAAAATAAGAGGAGCATGAAAAGGTCTGAAAAATACGAGCAGCATGAAATGGTCTGAAAAATAGGAGAGCATGACAAGGTGTGTATAATATGACCAGCATGTAAAGGTGTGAAAAATATGAAGGGAGTGAAAAGGTTTGAAAAATATGAGGAGCATGAAAAGGTCTGAAAAATAAGAGTAGCATGAAAAGGTGTGAAAAATACGAGGAGCATGAAATGGTGTGAAAATACGAAGAGCAGGAAAAGGTGCAAAAAATATGAGGATCATGAAAAAGTGTGAAAAAATCGAAAGCATGAATAGATTTGAAAAATACGTGGAGCAGGAAAAGCAGTGAAAAATGCGAGGAGCATGAAAAGATGTCCAAAATACGAAGAGCATGAAAAGATGTGAAAAATACGAGGAGCAGAAAAGGTGTGAAAAATACGAGGAGCATGAAAAGGCATGAAAAATACGAGGAGCATGAAAAGGTGTGAAAAATATGAGGAGCATGAAAAGGCTTGAAAAATAAGAGGAGCATGAAATGGCATGAAAAATACGAGGAGTATGAAAAGGTGTGAAAAATACGAGGAGCATGAAAGTTGTGATAAATATGAAGAGTATGAAAAGGTGTGAAAAATACTAGGAGCAAGAAAAGGTGTGAAAAATAGGAAGAGCATGCAAAAGTGTGAAAAATACGAGGAGCATGAAAAAGTGTGAAAAATAAGAGGAGCATGACTAGGTGTGAAAAACTCGAAGAGCAGGAAAGGTGTGAAAAATATGAGGAGCATGACAAGGTGTGAAAAATATGAAGAGCATGAAGAGGTCTGAAAAATATGAAGAGCATGAAAAGGTCTGAAAAATATGAAGAGCATGAAGAGGTCTGAAAAATATGAAGAGCATGAAAAGGCCTGAAAAATACGAAGAGCATGAAATGTCTGTAAATACGAGGAACTAGAAAAGGTGTGAAAAATACGAAGAGCAGGCAAAGATGTGAAAAATACGAGAAGCATGAAAAGGTGTGAAAAAATTCGAGGAGCATGAAAAGGTGTGAAAAATACACAGAGCATGACAAGGTGTAAAAAATATGAAGAGCATGAAAAGGTGTGAATAATACGACGAGCATGAAAAGGTCTGAAAAATATGAAGAGCCAGAAAAGCTGTGAAAAATATGACGACCACGAAAAGGTCTGAAAAATATGAAGAGCATGAAAAGGTCTGAAAAATATGAAGAGCAAGAAAAGTTCTGAAAAATACGAAGAGCATGAAAAGGTCTGAAAAATATGAAGAGCACGAAATTTTGTGAAAAATAGGAGGAGCATGAAAAGGTGTGAAAAATACGAGGAGCATGAAAATGTCTGATAAATACGAGGAACATGAAAAGGTCTGAAAAATACGAGGAGCATGAAAAGGTCTGAAAAATACGAAGAGCATGAAAAGGTCTGAAAAATATGAACAGCATGAAAAGTTCTGAGAAATATGAGGAGCATGAATATGTCTGAAAAATACAAGGAGCATGAAAAGGTCTGAAAAATATGAAGAGCATGAAAAGGTCTGAAAAATATAAAGAGCATGAAAAGGTGTGAAAAATACGAGGAGCATGAAAAGGCCTAAAAAATACGAGGAGCATGAAAAGGCCTGAAAAATACGAAGAGCATGAAAATCTCTTAAAAATATGATGAGCACGAAAAGGTCTGAAAAATATGAGGAACACGAAAAGGTGTGAATAATACGAGGAGAATGAAAAGGTCTAAAAAATATTAGGAGCATGAAAAGGTGTGAAAAATATGAAGAGCACGAAAAGGAGTGAAAAATGGGAGGAGCACGAAATGGTGTGAAAAATACGAGGAGCATGAAAATGTCTGAAAAATACGAGGTGCATGAAAAGGTCTGAAAAATACGAGGAGCAAGATAAGGGGTGAATACTACGAGGAGTATGAAAATGTTTGAAAAATACTAGGAGCATGAAAAGGTGTGAATATTATGAACAGAATGAAAAGGTGTGAAAAATATGAAGAGCATGAAAAGGTGTGAAAAATGGGAGGAGCAAGAAAAGGTGTGAAAAATACGAGGAGCATGAAAAGGTGTGAAATATACAAGGAGCATGAAAAGGTGTGAAAAATTCAAAGGGCAGGAAAAGGTGTGAAAAATATGAGCAGCATAAAAAGGTGTGAAAAATACGAGGAGCATGACAAGGTGTGAAAAATACGAGGAGCAGGAAGAGGTGTGAAAAATACGAGCAGCATAAAAAGTTATGAAAAATTCGAAGAGCAGTAAAAGGTGTGAAAAATATGAAGAGCAGGGAAAGGTGTGAAAAAAACGAGAAGCATGAAAAGGTGTGAAAAATACGAAGAGCAGGAAAAGGAGTGAAATATACCAGGAGCATGAAAACCTGTGAAAAATACGAAGAGCAGGAAAAGGGGTGAAATATACCAGGGCATGAAAACGTGTGAAAAATACGATGGGCAGGAAAAGGTGTGAATAATACGAGGAGCAGGATAGGGTGTGAAAATTACAAGGAGCGTGAAAAGTTTTCAAAAATCCGAAGAGCGTGAAAAGGTGTGAAAAGTATGAAGAGCGTGTAAAATTCTGAAAATTACGAGGAGCATTAAATGGTCTGAAAAATATGAAGAGCAAGAAAAGGTGTGAAAAATATGAAGAGCATGAAAAGGTCTGAAAAATCCGAGGAGCATGAAAATTGTGAAAAATACGAGGAGCATGAAGAGGTGTGAAAAATACGAGGAGCATAAAAAGGTCTGAAAAATACGAAGAGCATGAAAAGTTGTGAAAAATAGGAAGAGCATGAAAAGGCCTGAAAAATACGAGTAGAATGAAAAGGCGTGAAAAATACGAGGAGATTGAAAAGGCATGAAATATACGAGTAGCATGAAAAGGCGTGAAAAATGAGAGGAGCTTGAGAAACGTGAAAAATACGAGGAGCATGAAAAATTGTGAAAGATAAGAGGAGCATGAAAAGGTCTGAGAAATAGGAGGAGCATAAAAACGTCTGAAAAATACGAGGAGCACGAAAAGTTCTGGAAAATATGAAGAGCCTGAAAAGGTGTGAACAATATGAGGAGCATGAAAAGTCTGAAAAATATGAAGAGCACGAAAAGGTGTGAAAAATACGTGCAGCATTAAAAGGTGTGAAAAATACGAGGAGCATGAAAAGGTGTGGAAAATACGAGGAGCATGAAAAATTCTGGAAAATACAAGGAGCAGGAAAAGGTCTGAAAAATTCGAGGAGCATAAAAAGTTCTGAGAAATACGAAGAGCAATTAAAATCTGAGAAATACGAGGAGCATGAAAAGGTCTGAGAAATAAGAGGAGCATGGTAAAGTCTGAAAAATACAAAGAGCCCGAAAAGATGTGAAAAATAGGAGGAGCACGAAAAGGTGTGAAATATACGAGGATCATGAAAAGTTGTGAAAAAAACGAGGAGCACGAAAAGGTCTAGAAAACATGAAGAGCCTGAAAACGTGTGAAAAATATGAGGAGCATGAAAAGTCTGTAAAATATGAAGAGCACGAAAAGGTGTGAAATATACGAGGAGCACAAAAGGTCTCAAAAATACGAGGAGCATGGATAGGTGTGAAAAATACGAGGAGCATGAAAAGGTGTGAAAAATACGAGGAGCATGAAAATGTGTCAAAATACGAAGAGCGTGAAAAGGTGTGACATATAAAGAGAGCTTGAAAAGGTCTGAAAAATACGAGGAGCATGAAAAGTTGTGAAAAATACGAGGAGCATGAAGAGCTGTGAGAAATACGAGGAGCATGAGAAAGTGTGAAAAATTCGAAAAGCAGGAAAAGTTGTGAAAAATATGAGGAGCATCAAAAGGTGTGAAAAGTATGAAGACCAGGAAAAGGTGCGAAAAATACGATTATCATGAAAAGGTGTAAAAAAATCGAAGAGCAGGAAAAGGTGTGAAAAATACGAGGAGCATGAAAAGAAGTGAAAAATACGAGGAGCACGAAAAGGTCTGAAAAATATGAAGAGCATGAAAAGGTCTGAAAAATATGAAGAGCACGAAATTTTGTGAAAAATAGGAGGAGCATGAAAAGGTGTGAAAAATACGAGGAGCATGAAAAAGTCTGAAAAATACGAGGTGCATGAAAAGGTCTGAAAAATATGAAGAGCATGAAGAGGTCTGAAAAATATGAAGAGCATGAAAAGGTGTGAAATATACGAAGAGCATGAAAATGTGTCAAAAATATGAAGAGCGTGAAAATGTGTGAAAAATATGAAAAGCATGAAAAGGTCTGAAAAATACGAAGAGCATGAAAAGTCTGTAAATACGAGGAACTAGAAAAGGTGTGAAAAATACGAAGAGCAGGCAAAGATGTGAAAAATACGAGAAGCATGAAAAGGTGTGAAAAAATTCGAGGAGCATGACAAGGTGTGAAAAATACACAGAGCATGACAAGGTGTAAAAAATATGAAGAGCATGAAAAGGTGTGAAGAATACGACAAGCAAGAAAAGGTGTCAAAAATACGAGGAGCATGAAAATGGTTGAAAGATACGACGAGCATGAAAAGGTCTGAAAAATATGAGGAGCAAGAAAAGCTGTGAAAAATATGAAGACCACGAAAAGGTCTGAAAAATATGAAGAGCACGAAAAGGTGTGAATAATGGGAGGAGCACGAAATGGTGTGAAAAATATGTGGAGCATTAAAAGGTGTGAAAAATACGAGGAGCATGAAAAGGTGTGGAAAATACGAGGAGCATGAAAAGTTCTGGAAAATACGAGAAGCAGGAAAAGGTCTGAGAAATTCGAGGAGCTTAAAAAGTTCTGAGAAATACGAGGAATAACTAAAAATCTGAGAAATACGAGGAGCATGAAAAGGTCTGAGAAATTAGAGGAGCATGGTAAAGTCTGAAAAATACGAAGAGCCTGAAAAGATGTGAAAAATAGAGGAGCACAAAAAGGTGTGAAATATACGAGGATCATGAAAAGTTGTGAAAAACACGAGGAGCACGAAAAGATCTAGAAAATATGAAGAGCCTGAAAACGTGTGAAAAATATGAGGAGCACAAAAAGTCTGAAAAATATGAAGAGCACGAAAAGGTGTGAAATATACGAGGAGCACAAAAGGTCTCAAAAATACGAGGAGCATGGATAGGTGTGAAAAATACGAGGAGCATGAAAATGTGTCAAAATACGAAGAGCGTGAAATGGTGTGAAAAATAGGAAGAGCGTGAAAAGGTGTGAAAAATATGAAGAGCTTGAAAAGGTCTGAAAAATACGAGGAGCATGAAAAGTTGTGAAAAATACGAGGAGCATGAATAGGTCTGAAAAATGCAAGGAGCTTGAAAAGGTCTGAAAAATATGAAAAGCATGAAAAGGTCGGAAAAATATGAAGAGTATGAAAAGGCCTGAAAAACACGAAAAGACTGAAAAGGTGTGAAAAATACAAAGAGCATGAAATGTCTTAAAAATATGATGAGCACGAAAAGGTCTGAAAAATATGAGGAACACGAAAAGGTGTGAAAAATAGGAGTATCACAAAAACGTGTGAAAATCCGAGGAGCAGAAAAGGTGAGAAAAATACGAGGAGCATGAAAAGGTGTGAAAAATACGAGGATCAGGAAAAGGTGTGAAAAATAGGATGAGCATGAAGAGGTGTAAAAAACACGAGGAGTATGAAAAGGTGTGAAAAATATGAAGAGCATGAAAAGGTCTGAAAAATATGAAGGCCGTGAAATTGTCTGAAAAATACGAGGAGCATGAAAAGGTCTGAAAAATACGAAGAGCGTGAAAAGGTCTGAAAAATACGAGGAGCATGAAAAGTTGTGAAAAATACGAGGAGCATGAAACGGTGTGAAAAATACGAGGAGCATGAAACGGTGTGAAAAATACATGGAGCACTAAAAGGTGTGAAAAATATGAAGAGCATGAAAAGGTGTCAAATATTTGAAGAGCAGGAAAAGCTGTGAAATGTTCGAAGACCATGACAAGCTGTGAAAAATCCGAGGAGCATGAAAAGGTCTGAAAAATATGAGGAGAATGAGAAGGTCTGAAAAATACGAGGAACTAGAAAATGTGTGAAAAATAAGAAGAGCATGAAAAGGTCTGAAAAATATGAAGAGCATGAAAAGGTGTGAAAAGTACGAGGAGCATGACAAGGTGTGTAAAATACGCGGAGCATGACAATGTGTAAAAAATATGAACAGCATGAAAAGGTGTGAAAAATACGAGGAGCATGAAATGGTGTGAAAAATATGAAGAGCATGAAAAGGTGTGAAAAATTCGAGGAGCATGACAAGGTGGGTAAAATACGCGGAGCATGACAATGTGGGAAAAATATGAAGAGCGTGAAAAGGTGTGAAAAATACGAGGAGCATGAAAACGTCTGAAAAATACGAGGAGCATGAAAACGTCTGAAAAATACGAGGAGCATAAAAAGGGGGAAAACGATGAGGAGTATGAAAAGGTCTGAAAAATACTAGGAGCATGAATATGTGTGAATAATATGAACAGCATGAAAAGGTGTGAAAAATATGAAGAGCGTGAAAAGGTCTGAAATATAAGAGAAGCGTGAAAAGGTGTGAAAAATATGAGGAGCATGAAAATTTGTGAAAAATACGAGGAGCATGAAAAGGTGTGAAAAATACGAGGAGCATGAAAAGGTGTCAAAAATACGAAGAGCGTGAAAAGGTGTGAAAAATATGAAGAGCATGAAAACGTCTGAAAAATACGAAGAGCATGACATAGTGTGAAAAATACAAGCAGCATGAAAAAGTGTCAAAAATAAGAAGAGCGTGAAAAAAGTTTGAAAAATATGAGGACCATGATAAAGTGTGAAAAATACGAGGAGCCTGAAAAGGTGTGAAAAATACGAGGAGCATGATAAGGTGTGAAAAGTACGAGGAGCATGAAAAGACGTGAAAAATACAAGGAGCATGAAAAGCACTTAAAAATGTGAAGAGCATGAAAAGGTCTGAGAAATAGGAGGAGCATAAAAAGGTCTGAAAAATACGAGCAGCATGAAACGGTCTGGAAAATACGAAGATCCCGAAAACGTGTGAAAAATATGAGGAGCAGGAAAAAGTGTGAAAATTACGCGGAGCATGAAAAGGTGTGAAAAATACGAGGACCATGAAAAGGTATGAAAAATACAAGGATCACGAAAATATGTGAACAACACGAGAAGCAAGAAACGATGTGAAAAATACGAGGAGCATGAAAAGGTGCGAAAAATACGACGAGCATGAAAAAGTCTGAAAATTATGAAAAGCATGAAAAGGTCTGAAAAATATGTAGAGCATGAACAGTTCTGAAAAACACGATGAGCCTGAAAATGTATGAAAAATACGAGGAGCATGAAAAGGTCTGAGAAATATGAGGAGCATGAAAAGGTCTGACAAATACGAGGAACATGAAAAGGTGTGAAAACTACGAGGAGCATAAAAAGGTCTGAAAAATATGAGGAGCATGATAAAGTCTGAAAAATGTGAAGAGCACGAAAAGGTGTGAAAAATAGGACGAGCACAAACAGGTGTGAAATATACGAGGAGCATGAAAAGTTGTGAAAAATACGAGGAGCATTAAAGCCATGAAAAATACGAGGAGCATGAAAAGCAGTAAAAATGTTTGGAGCGTGAAAAGGTCTGAGAAAGAGGAGGGGCATAAAAAAGGTCTGATAAATACGAGGAGCATGAAAAGGTCTGAAAAAATACGAGGAGCATGAAAAGGTGTCAAAAATACGAGGAGCATGAAAAGGTGTGAAAAATACGAGGAGCATGAAAAGGTCTGAAAAATATGAGGAGCATGAAAATGTCTCAAAAACATGAAGAGACAGAAAAGTGTGAAAAATATGAAGAGCATTAAAAGGTCTGAGAAATATGAACAGCATGAAAAGGCGTGAAAAATATGAAGAGCACGAAAAGGTCTGAAAAATATGAAGAGCCTGAAAAGGTGTGAAAAATACGAGGAGCATGAAAAGGTGTGAAAAATACGAGGAGCATGAAAAGTTGTGAAAAATACGAGCATGAGGAGGTGTGGAAAATACTAGGAGCATGAAAAGGTGTGAAAAATACGAGGAGCATGAAATGGTCTGAAAAATATGAGGAGCATGAAAATTCTGAAAAACAAGAAGGACAAGAAAAGGTGTGAAAAGTATGAAGAGCATGAAAAGGTCTGAAAAATATGATGAACACGAAAATATCTGAAATATATGAGGACCACGAAAAGGTGTGAAATATACACGTATCACGAAAAGGTGTGAAAAATACGAGGAGCATGAAAAGGAGTGATAAATACGAAGAGCATCAAGAGGTCTGAGAAATAGGATGAGCATAAAAAGGTATGAAAAATACGAGGAGCATGAAAAGGAGTAAAAAATGCAAAGAGCATGAAAAGATCTGAGAAATATGATGAGCATAAAAAGGTATGAAAAATACGAGGAGCATGAAAAGGTGTGAATAATACGAGGAGCATGAAAAGGTCTGAAAAATATGAGGAGCATGAAGAAGTCTGAAAAATACGAAGAGCACGAAAGGTGTGAAAAATATGAAGAGCACGAAAACTTGTGAGAAAATCGAGGAGCATGAAAAGGTGTGAAAAATACGAGGAGCATGAAAACGTGTCAAAAATACGAGGAGCATGAAAAGACCTGAAAAATAGGGGGAGCATAAAAAGACCTGAAACATACGAGGAGCATGTAAAGTTCTGAAAAATATGAAGAGCATGAAAAGCTGTGAAAAATATGAAGAACAAGAAAATGTCTGAAAAATATGAAGAGCATGAAAAGGTGAGAAAAATACGAGGAGCACGAAAAGGTGTGAAAAATACAAGGAGCATGAAAAGCTGTGAAAAATATGAGGAGCATGAAAACTTGTGAAAACTACGAGCATAAAAGGGGTGAAAAATACGAGGAGCATGAAAAGTCCTGAATAATAGGAGGAGCATGAAAAGGTCTGAAAAACACGAGGAGCTGGAAAAGTTCTGAAAAATACGAGGAGCTTGAAAACGTCTGAAAAATACGAAGAGAATGAAAGTGTGTGAAAAATACAAGGAGCAAGAAAAGGTGTGAAAAACACGAGTATGAAAAGTCCTGAATAATACGAGGAGCATGAAAACGTGTGAAAAACACGAGGAGCCTGAAAAGGTGTGAAAAATATAAAGAGCACTAAAATGTCTGAAATATATGAAGAGCACGAATAGGTCTGAAAAATACGAGCAACACGAAAAGGTGTGAATAATACAGGGAGCATCAGAAGGTCTTAAAAATATTAGGAGCATGAAAAGGTCTGAGAAATATGAAGAGCACGAAAGGTGTGAAAAATAGGGGGAGCATGAAAAGGTGTGAAAATAGGAGCATGAAAATGTCTGAGAAATAGGAGGAGCATAAAAAGGTCTGAAAAATACGAGGAGCATGAAAAGGTGTGAAAAATTCAAGCAGCATGAAAAGGTCTGAGAGATAAAAGGAGCATAAAAAGGTCTGAAAAATACACGGAGCATGAAAAGTTGTAAAAAACACGTGAAGCATGAAAAGGTGTGAAAAATATGAGGAGCATGAAAAGGTCTGAAAAATATGAGGAGCATGAAAAGGTCTGAAAAATATGAGGAGCTAGAAAAAATCTGAAAAATATGAAGATCCTGAAAAGGTGTGAAAAATATGAAGAGCATGAAAAGGTGTGAAAAACATGAAGAATGTGAAAAGGTGTGAATAATACGAGGAGCATGAAAAGGTGTGAAAAACACGAAGAGCATTAAACGTGTGATAAATAAATGGAGCATGAAAACGTCTGAAAAGTACGAGTAGCATTAAAAGGTCTGAAAAGTACGAGCAGCATGAAAAGGACTGCAATATATGAAGAGCATGAAAAGGTGTCAGAAATATGTGGAGCATGTAGAGGTGTGAAAAATATGAGGAGGATGAAACTGTATGAAAAATCTGAGGAGCATGAAATGGTGTGAAATATATGAGGAGCATGAAAAGGTGTGTAAAATACGAGGAGCATGAAAATGTGTGAAAAATATGAAGAGCATGAAAGTGTATGAAAAATATGAGGAGAATGAAATGGTGTGAAAAATAAGAGGAGCATGAAATGGTGTGAAAAAATGAGGAGCATGAAAAGATCTGAAAATTAAGAGGAGCATTTAAAGGTCTGAAAAATACGAGGAGCATGAAAAGCTCTAAAAAATACGAGGAGCATGAAAAGGTGTGAAATATACAAGGAGCATGAAACGGTGTGAAAAATATGAAGAGCATGAAAAGGTGTGAAAAATATGAGGAGCATGAAACACTCGGAAAAACACGAGATCATGAAATGGAGTGAACAACACGAAGAGCATGGAAAGCTGTGAAAAATATCAAGAGCATGAAAAGGTCTCAAAAATATGCAAAGCATGAAAACTTGTCAAAAATATGAAGAGCATGAAAAGGTGTGAAAAATATGAAGAGCCTGAAAAGGTGTGAAAAACACGAAGAGCTTGAAAAGGTGTGAAAAATATGAAGAGCAGGTAAAGTTGTGAAAAATACGAGGAGCATGAAAAGGTCTGAAAAATACGAGGAGCATGAAAAGGTGTGAAAAGTACGAGGAGCATTAAAATGTCTAAAAAATACAGGAGCCTGAAATGGTGTGAAAAATACGAAGAGCTTGAAAAGGTGTGACAAATATGAAGAGCAGGTAAAGTTGTGAAAAATACGAGGAGCATGAAAAGGTCTGAAAAATACGAGGAGCATGAAAAGGTATGAAAAGTACAAGGAGCATTAAAATGTCTAAAAAATACGAGAGCATGATAAGGTGTGAAAAACACGAAGAGCATGAAAAGCTGTGAAAAATATAAAAAGCATGAAAAGGTCTGAAAAATATGAAGAGCATGAAAAAATGTGAAAAATAAGAAGAGCATGAAAAGGTGTGAAAAACATGCAGAGCATGTAAAAGTGTGGAAAATAAGAAGAGCATGAAAAGGTGTGACAAATACGAAGAGCATGAAAAGTTGTGAAAAATACAAGGAGCATGAAAAGTTGTGAAAAATACGATGAGCATGAAAAGGTGTGAAAAATATGAATAGCATGAAAAAGTGTGAAAAGTATGAGGAGCATGAAAAGGGCGAAAATACGAGGAGCATGAAAACATCTTAAAAATACGAGGTGCATGAAAAGGTCTGAAAAATATGTAGAGCATGAACAGGTGTCAAAAATATGAGGAGAATGAAAAGGTGTGAAAAATATGAAGAGCATGAAAAGGTGTCAAAAATATGAGGAGCATGTAAAGGTGTGAAAATATGAGGAGCATGAATCTGGATGAAAAATATGAGGAGCATGAAACGGCGTGACAAATATGAAGAGCATGAAAAGGTGTGAAAATTATGAGGAGTATGAAAATGTCTTAAAAGTACGAGGAGCATGAAAAGGTCTGAAAAATATGAGGAGCATGAAAAGGTGTCAAAAATATGAGGAGAATGAAAAGGTGTGTAAAATATGAAGAGCATGAAAAGGTGTGAAAACTATGAGTAACATGTAAAGGTGTGAAAAATATGATGAGCAGGAATCTTTATGAAAAATATGAGGAGGATGAAAAGGTGTGAAAAATATGAATGTCATGAAAAGGTGTGAAAAATATGAGGAGTTTGAAAAGGTGTGAAAAATACGAGAGCATGAAAAGGTGTGAAAAACACGAAGAGCATGAAAATGTGTGAAAAATAAGAACAGCCTGAAAGGGTGTGAAAAACACGAAGAACATGAAAAGGTCCGAAAAATACGAAGAGCTTGAAAAGGTGTGACAAATACAAACAGCATGATAAGTTGTGAAAAATACGAGGAGCATGAAAAGGTGTGAAAAATAAGAGGAGCATGAAAATGTCTGAAAAATACGAGGTGCATGAAAGGGTCTGAAAAATGCAAGGAGAATGAAAGGTTCTGAAAAATACAAGGAGCATGTAATGATCTGAAATACATGAGGGGCATGAAAAGGTCTGCAAAATACGAAGAGCATGAAAAGGTGTCAAAAATATGTGGAGCATGAAAAGGTGTGAAAAATATGAAGAGCATGAAAAGGTGTCAAAAATATGATGAGCATTTAAAGGTGTGAAAAATAGGAAAAGCATGAATTTGTATGAAAAATATGAGGAGCATGAAACGGGGTGAAAAATAGGAAGAGCATGAAAAGGTGTCAGAAATATGAGGAGCATGAAACGGTATGAAAAATGTGAAGAGCATGAAAAGGTGTCAAAAATATGAGGAGCATGAAAAGGTCTGAAAAACAGGAAGAACATTAAAAGGTGTCAAAAATATGAGGACATGAAAAGATGTGAAAAATATGAGGAGCATGAAAAGGTGTGAAAAATATGAAGACCATGAAAACGTGTGAAAAATATCAAGCGCATGAAACGGTCTGAAAAATATGAGGAGCAGGAAACTGTCTGAAAAATATGAGGGGCATGAAAAACTGTCAAAAATATGTGAAGCATGAAATGGTGTGAAAAAAGTGAAGAGCATGAAAAGGTGTGAAAAATATGACGAGCATGAAACGGTGGGAAATATACGAAGAGCATGAAAAGATGTGAAAAACACGAAGAGCAGGAAAAGGTGTGAAAAAATGAAGAGCATGAAACGGGCTGAAAAATTCGAAGAGCAGGAAAAGGTGTGAAAAACCGAAAGAGCATGAAAAGGTTTGAAAAATACGAAGAGCATGAAAAGGTCTGCAAAATACGAGAAGCATGAAAAGGTCTGAAATATACGAGGAGCATGAAAAGGTGTGAAAAATACGAGGAGCATGAAAAGGTGTGAAAAATACGAGGAGCATGAAATGGTCTGAAAAAACGAGGAGCATGAAAAGGTGTGAAAAATACAAGGAACATGAAAAGGTGTGAAAAATATGAAGAGCATGTAAAGGTGTGAAAATTCTGAGCAGCATTAAAAGGTCTGAAAAATACGAGGAGCAAAAAAGGGTTAAAAATATGAAGAGCATGAAAGGTGTGATAAATAAATGGAGCATGAAAACGTCTGAAAAATACGAGGAGCATGATAATGTCTGAAAAATACGAGGAGCATGACAAGGTCTGAAAAATATGAGGAGCATGAAATGGTCTGAAAAGTACGAGGAGCATTAAAAGGTCTGAAAAATACGAGCAGCATGAAAAGGACTGCAATATATGAAGAGCATGAAAAGGTGTCAAAAATATGAGGAGCATGTAGAGGTGTGAAAAATATGAGGAGAATTAAACTGTATGAAAAATCTGAGGAGCATGAAATGGTGTGAAATATATGAGGAGCATGAAAAGGTGTGTAAAATAGGAGGAGCATGAAAATGTGTGAAAAATATGAAGAGCATAAAAGGGTATGAAAAATATGAGGAGCGTGAAATGGTGTGAAAAATAAGAGGAGCATGAAATGGTGTGAAAAAATGAGGAGCATGAAAAGATCTGAAAATTAAGAGGAGCATTTAAAGGTCAGAAAAATACGAGGAGCATGAAAAGCTCTGAAAAATACGAGGAGCATGAAAAGGTTTCAAAAATATAAGGAGCATAAAAAGGTGTGAAAAATTCGAAGAGCAGGAAAAGGTGTGAAAATTATCAAAAGCAGGAAAAGGTCTGAAAAATATGAAGAGCATGATAAGGTGTCCAAAATATGAGGAGCATTAAAAGGTGTCGAAAATATGAGAAGCATGTAAAGGTGTGAAAAATATGAGGAGCATGAAACTGTATGAAAAATTAGAGGAGGATGAAACGGTGTGAAAAATATGAAGAGCATGAAAAGGTGTGAAAAATATGAGGAGCATGAAACACTCTGAAAAACACGAGATCATGAAATGGAGTGAACAACACGAAGAGCATGGAAAGCTGTGAAAAATATCAAGAGCATGAAAAGGTCTGAAAAATGTGAAAAGCATGAAAACGTGTCAAAAATATGAAGAGCATGAAAAGGTGTGAAAAATACGAAGAGCCTGAAAAGGTGTGAAAAACATGCAGAGCATGTAAAAGTGTGGAAAATAAGAAGGGCATGAAAAGGTGTGACAAATACGAAGAGCAGGAAAAGTTGTGAAAAATACGAGGAGCATGAAAAGTTGTGAAAAATACGAGGAGCATGAAAAGGTGTGAAAAATACGAGGAGCATGAAATGGTCTGAAAAAACGAGGAGCATGAAAAGGTGTGAAAAATACGAGGAGCATGAAGACGTCTGAAAAATACGACGAGCATGAAAAGGTCTGAAAAATATGTAGAGCATGAAAAAGTGTCAAAAATATGGGGAGCATGAAAAGGTGTCAAAAATATGAAGAGCATGAAACGGTGTCAAAAATATGAGTAGCATGTAAAGATTGAAAAATAAGAGGAGCAGGAATTTGTATAAAAAATATGAGGAGCATGAAAAGTTGTGAAAAATATGACGAGCATGAAAAGGTGTCAAAAATATGAGGAGCATGAAAAGGGTTGAAAAATACGACGAGCATGAAAAGGTCTGAAAAATATGAGGAGCATGAAAAGGTGTGAAAAATACAAATAGCATGAATAGGTCTCAAAAATACGAGGAGCATGATAAAGGGTGAAAACTATGAAGAGCATGAAAAGGTCTGAAAAATACGAGCAGCATGAAAAGTTCTGAAAAATACGAGGAGCATGAAAATTTGTGAAAAATACGAGGAGCATGAAAAGGTGTGAAAAATACGAGGAGCATGACAAGGTGTGAAAAATACGTGAAGCATGAAAAGGTGTGAAAAACACGAAGAGCAGGAAAAGGGGTGAAATATACCAGGAGCATGAAAAGGTGTGAAAAATACGAGGAGCGGGAAAAGGTGTGAAAATTAAAGGAGTGTGAAAAGGTTTCGAAAAACGAAGAGTGTGAAAAGGTGTGAAAAATATGAAGATCAGGTAAAGATCTGAAAAATATGAGGCGCATATGAGGCGCATGAAGAGGTCTGAAAAATATGAAGAGCAAGAAAAGGTGTGAAAAATATGAAGAGCATGAAAAGGAAAAATATGAAGAGCAAGAAAAGGTGTGAAAACTATGAAGAGCATGAAAAGGTATGAAAAATATGAAGAGCATGAAAAGGTTAGGAGGATTATGAAAAGGTCTGAAAAATTCGAGGAGCATAAAAAGTTCTGAGAAATACGAGGAGCATTTAAAAATCTGAGAAATACGAGGAGAATGAAAAGGTCTGAGAAATAAGAGGAGCATGGTAAAGTCTGAAAAAAACGAAGAGCCCGAAAAGGTGTGAAAAGTAGGAGGAGCACGAAAAGGTGTGAAATATAGGAGGATCATGAAAAGTTGTGAAAAATACGAGGAACACGAAAAGGTCTGGAAAATATGAAGAGCCTGAAAACGTGTGCAAAATATGAGGAACACGAAAAGTCTGAAAAATATGAAGAGCACAAAAAGGTGTGAAAAATACGAGGAGCACAAAAGGTCTCAAAAACACGAGGAGCATGAAAAGGTGTGAAAAATATGAAGAGCATGAAAAGGTCTGAAAAATACGAGGAGCATGAAAATGTGTCAAAATACGAAGAGCGTGAAAAGGTGTGAAATATAAAGAGAGCTTGAAAAGGTCTGAAAAATATGAGGAGCAGGAAAAGTTGTGAAAAATACGAGGAGCATGAGAAAGTGTGAAAAATTCGAAGAGCAGGAAAAGTTGTGAAAAATACGAGGAGCATCAAAAGGTGTGAAAAGTATGAAGAGCAGGAAAAGGTGCGAAAAATACGGTTACATGAAAAGGTGTAAAAAAATCGAAGAGCAGGAAAAGGTGTGAAAAATACGAGGAGCATGAAAAGATGTGAAAAATACGAGGAGCACGAAAAGGTCTGAGAAATATGAAGAGCATGAAAAGGTGTGAAAAATATGAAGAGCATGAAAAGTTCTGAAAAATATGAAGAGCATGAAAAGGTCTGAAAAATATGAAGAGCATGAAAAGGTCTGAAAAATATGAAGAGCACGAAATTTTGTGAAAAATAGGAGCATGAAAAGGTGTGAAAAATACGAGGAGCATGAAAAAGTCTGAAAAATATGAGGTGCATGAAAAGGTCTGAAAAATATGAGAAGCATGAAAAGGTCTGAAAAATATGAGAAGCATGAAAAGGTCTGAAAAATATGAAGAGCATGAAAAGGTCTGAAAAATATGAAGAGCATGAAAAGGTTTGAGAAATACGAGGAGCATGAAAAGGTCCGAAAAATGCAAGGAGCATGAAAAGGTCTGAAAAATATGAAGAGCATGAAAAGGTCGGAAAAATATGAAGAGCAAGAAAGGGTCTGAAAATTACGACGAGCATGAAAAGGCCTGAAAAACACGAAAAGCCTGAAAAGGTGTGAAAAATACAAAGAGCGTGAAAATGTCTTAAAAATATGATGAGCACGAAAAGGTCTGAAAAATATCAGGAACATGAAAAGGTGTGAAAAATAGGAGTATCACAAAAACGTGTGAAAAATCCGAGAAGCATGAAGGTGAGAAAAATACGAGGAGCATGAAAACGTGTGAAAAATCCGAGGATCAGGAAAAGGTGTGAAAAATAGGATGAGCATGAAGAGGTGTAAAAAACACGAGGAGTATGAAAAGGTGTGAAAAATATGAAGAGCATGAAAAGGTGTGAAAAATATGAGGAGCATGAAACACTTGAAAAACACGAGATCATGAAATGGAGTGAACAACACGAAGAGCATGGAAAGCTGTGAAAAATATCAAGAGCATGAAAAGGTCTGAAAAATGTGAAAAGCATGAAAACGTGTCAAAAATATGAAGAGCATGAAAAGGTGTGAAAAATACGAAGAGCTTGAAAAGGTGTGAAAAACATGCAGAGCATGTAAAAGTGTGGAAAATAAGAAGAGCATGAAAAGGTGTGAAAAATATGAAGAGCCTGAAAAGGTGTGAAAAACACAAAGAGCAGGAAAAGGTGTGAAAAATATGAAGAGCTTGAAAAGGTGTGACAAATACGAAGAGCATCAAAAGTTGTGAAAAATACGAGGAGCATGAAAAGGTCTGAAAAATACGAGGATCATGAAGACGTCTGAAAAATACGACGAGCATGAAAAGGTCTGAAAAATATGTAGAGCGTGAAAAAGTGTCAAAAATATGGGGAGCATGAAAAGGTGTCAAAAATATGAAGAGCATGAAAAGGTGTCAAAAATATGAGTAGCATGTAAAGATTGAAAAATAAGAGGAGCAGGAATTTGTATAAAAAATATGAGGAGCATGAAACGGGGTGAAAAATATGAGGAGCATGAAAAGGTGTGAAAAATACGAGGAGCATGAAAGGGTGTAAAAAATATGAAGAGCATGAAATGTGTGAAAAACACGAAGGGAATGCAAAGGTGTGAAAAATATCAAGAGCATGAAAGATGTGAAAAACACGAAGATCATGAAAAGGTGTGAAAAATATCAAGAGCATGAAAAGGTCTGAGGTATATGAAGAGCATGAAAAGGTATGAAAAATTCAAAGAGCATGAAAAGATGTGAAAAATACGAAGAGCATGAAAAGTTGTGAAAAATACCAGGAGCATGAAAAGGTGTGAAAAATACTAGGAGCATGAAAAGGTGTGAAAAGTACGAGAAGCATGAAAATGTCTGAAAAATATGAGAGCATGAAAAGGTGGGAAAAACACGAAGAGCATGAAAAGCTGTGAAAAATATAAAAAGCATGAAAAGGTCTGAAAAATATAAAGAGCATGAAAAGGTGTGAAAAATATGAGGAGTATGAAAGGGTGTAAAAATTATGAAGAGCATGAAATGTGTGAAAAACACGAAGGGCATGCAAAAGCGTGAAAAATATCAAGAGAATGAAAAAGTCTGAAAAATATGAAGAGCATGAAAAGGTGTGAAAAATATGACGAGCATGAAACGGTGGGAAGTATACGAAGAGTCCTTGTATTATTCACACCTTTTCGTGTTGCTCGTATTTTTCAGACCTATTCGTGCTCTTCATATATTTCAGACATTTTAGTGCTCTTTATATTTTTCACAGCTTTTCAGGCTCCTCGTGTTTTTCACACGTTTTCATGCTCCTCGTATTATTCAGGACTTTTCATACTCGTGTTTTTCACACCTTTTCATGCTCCTTGTATTTTTCACACACTTTCATTCTCTTCGTATTTTTCAGACGTTTTCAAGCTCCTCGTATTTTTCAGAACTTTTCCAGCTCCTCGTGTTTTTCAGACCTTTTCATGCTCCTCCTATTATTCAGGACTTTTCATGCTCCTCGTATTTTTCACACCTTTTATGCTCGTAGTTTTCACAAGTTTTCATGCTCCTCATATTTTTCACAGCTTTTCATGCTCCTTGTATTTTTCACACCTTTTCGTGCTCCTCGTATTTTTCTCACCTTTTCGTGCTCTTCATATTTTTCACACATTTTCTTGTTCTTCATATTTTTCACAGCTTTTCATGCTCTTCATATTTTTCAGAACTTTACATGCTCCTCGTATGTTTCAGGTCTTTTTATGCTCCTCCTATTTTTCAGGTCTTTTCATGCTCCTCGTATTTTTGACACGTTTTCATGCTCCTCGTATTTTTCACACCTTTTCATGCTCCTCGTTTTTCTCACAAGTTTTCGTGCTCTTCATATTTTTCACACCTTTCGTGCTCTTCGTATTTTTCAGACCTCTTCATGCTCCTCATATTTTTCAGACCTTTTCATGCTCCTCTTATTATTCACACCTTTTCATGCTCCTCGTATTTTTCATACCTTTTTATGCTCATCATATTTCTCAGATCTTTTCATGCTCTTTGCATTTTTTACTCCTTTTCATGCTCCTCGTATTTTTCATACCTTTTTATGCTCATCCTATTTCTCAGACCTCTTGATGCTCTTCGTTTTTTTCACTCCTTTTCATGCTCCTCGTATTTTTCACACCTTTTCGTGATCCGTGTATATTTCACACCTTTTCGTGGTCCTCATATATTTCAGATATTTTCGTGTTCATCATATTTTTCAGACCTTTTCATGCTCTTCATACTTTTCACACCTTTTCATGCCTTTCTTGTTTTTCAGAATTTTCATGCTCCTCATATTTTTCAGACCATTTCATGCTCCTCGTATTTTTCACACCTTTTCATGCTCCTAGTATTTTCCACACCTCCTCATCCTCGTATTTTTCACAACTTTTCATGCTCCTCGTATTTTTCACACCTTTTCATGATCCTCGTATTTTTCACACCTTTTCAGGCTCTTCATATTTTTCAGACCTTTTCGTGCTCTTCATATTTTTCACGCCTTTTCATGCTGTTCATGTTTCTCAGACCTTTTAATGCTCTTCATATTTTTCACACTTTTCAGTCTCTTCATGTTTTTGAGACATTTTCATGCTCCTCATATTTTTCAGACCTTTTCATGCTCCTCGTATTTTTCACACCTTTTCATGCTCCTCGTATTTTTGACACCTTTTCATGCTCCTCGTATTTTTTCAGACCTTTTCATGCTCCTCGTATTTATCAGACCTTTTTTTATGCTCCTCCTCTTTCTCAGACCTTTTCACGCTCCAAACATTTTTACTGCTTTTCATGCTCCTCGTTTTTTTCATGGCTTTAATGCTCCTCGTATTTTTCACAACTTTTCATGCTCCTCGTATATTTCACACCTGTTTGTGCTCGTCCTATTTTTCACACCTTTTCGTGCTCTTCACATTTTTCAGACTTTATCATGCTCCTCATATTTTTCAGACCTTTTTATGCTCCTCGTAGTTTTCACACCTTTTCGTGTTCCTCGTATTTGTCAGACCTTTTCATGCTCCTCATATTTCTCAGACCTTTTCATGCTCCTCGTATTTTTCATACATTTTCAGGCTCCTCGTGTTTTTCAGAACTGTTCATGCTCTACATATTTTTCAGACCTTTTCATGCTTTTCATAATTTTCAGACTTTTTCATGCTCGTCGTATTTTTCGCTCCTTTTCATGCTCCTCGTATTTTTCACAGCGTTTCTTGCTTCTCGTGTTGAAAAATACAAACAGCATGATAAGTTGTGAAAAATACGAGGAGCATGAAAAGGTGTGAAAAATAAGAGGAGCATGAAAAGGTCTGAAAAATACGAGGTGCATGAAAGGGTCTGAAAAATGCAAGGAGAATGAAAGGTTCTGAAAAATACAAGGAGCATGTAATGATCTGAAATACATGAGGGGCATGAAAAGGTCTGAAAAATACGAAGAGCATGAAAAGGTGTCAAAAATATGTGGAGCATGAAAAGGTGTGAAAAATATGAAGAGCATGAAAAGGTGTCAAAAATATGATGAGCATTTAAAGGTGTGAAAAATAGGAAAAGCATGAATTTGTATGAAAAATATGAGGAGCATGAAACGGGGTGAAAAATAGGAAGAGCATGAAAAGGTGTCAGAAATATGAGGAGCATGAAACGGTATGAAAAATGTGAAGAGCATGTAAAGGTGTCAAAAATATGAGGAGCATGAAAAGGTCTGAAAAACAGGAAGAACATTAAAAGGTGTCAAAAATATGAGGACATGAAAAGATGTGAAAAATATGAGGAGAATGAAAAGGTGTGAAAAATATGAAGACCATGAAAACGTGTGAAAAATATCAAGCGCATGAAACGGTCTGAAAAATATGAGGAGCAGGAAACTGTCTGAAAAATATGAGGGGCATGAAAAACTGTCAAAAATATGTGAAGCATGAAATGGTGTGAAAAAAGTGAAGAGCATGAAAAGGTGTGAAAAATATGACGAGCATGAAACGGTGGGAAATATACGAAGAGCATGAAAAGGTGTGAAGAACACGAAGAGCAGGAAAAGGTGTGAAAAAATGAAGAGCATGAAACGGGCTGAAAAATTCGAAGAGCAGGAAAAGGTGTGAAAAACCGAAAGAGCATGAAAAGGTTTGAAAAATACGAAGAGCATGAAAAGGTCTGCAAAATACGAGAAGCATGAAAAGGTCTGAAATATACGAGGAGCATGAAAAGGTGTGAAAAATACGAGGATCATGAAAAGGTGTGAAAAATACGAGGAGCATGAAATGGTCTGAAAAAACGAGGAGCATGAAAAGGTGTGAAAAATACGAGGAACATGAAAAGGTGTGAAAAATATGAAGAGCATGTAAAGGTGTGAAAATTCTGAGCAGCATTAAAAGGTCTGAAAAATACGAGGAGCAAAAAAGGGTTAAAAATATGAAGAGCATGAAAGGTGTGATAAATAAATGGAGCATGAAAACGTCTGAAAAATACAAGGAGCATGAAAATGTCTGAAAAATACGAGGAGCATGACAAGGTCTGAAAAATATGAGGAGCATGAAATGGTCTGAAAAGTACGAGGAGCATTAAAAGGTCTGAAAAATACGAGCAGCATGAAAAGGACTGCAATATATGAAGAGCATGAAAAGGTGTCAAAAATATGAGGAGCATGTAGAGGTGTGAAAAATATGAGGAGAATTAAACTGTATGAAAAATCTGAGGAGCATGAAATGGTGTGAAATATATGAGGAGCATGAAAAGGTGTGTAAAATAGGAGGAGCATGAAAATGTGTGAAAAATATGAAGAGCATAAAAGGGTATGAAAAATATGAGGAGCGTGAAATGGTGTGAAAAATAAGAGGAGCATGAAATGGTTTGAAAAAATGAGGAGCATGAAAAGATCTGAAAATTAAGAGGAGCATTTAAAGGTCAGAAAAATACGAGGAGCATGAAAAGCTCTGAAAAATACGAGGAGCATGAAAAGGTTTCAAAAATATAAGGAGCATAAAAAGGTGTGAAAAATTCGAAGAGCAGGAAAAGGTGTGAAAATTATCAAAAGCAGGAAAAGGTCTGAAAAATATGAAGAGCATGATAAGGTGTCAAAAATATGAGGAGCATTATTAGGTGTCGAAAATATGAGAAGCATGTAAAGGTGTGAAAAATATGAGGAGCATGAAACTGTATGAAAAATTAGAGGAGGATGAAACGGTGTGAAAAATATGAAGAGCATGAAAAGGTGTGAAAAATATGAGGAGCATGAAACACTCTGAAAAACACGAGATCATGAAATGGAGTGAACAACACGAAGAGCATGGAAAGCTGTGAAAAATATCAAGAGCATGAAAAGGTCTGAAAAATGTGAAAAGCATGAAAACGTGTCAAAAATATGAAGAGCATGAAAAGGTGTGAAAAATACGAAGAGCCTGAAAAGGTGTGAAAAACATGCAGAGCATGTAAAAGTGTGGAAAATAAGAAGAGCATGAAAAGGTGTGAAAAATATGAAGAGCATGAAAAGGTGTGAAAAACACAAAGAGCAGGAAAAGGTGTGAAAAATATGAAGAGCTTGAAAAGGTGTGACAAATACGAAGAGCATCAAAAGTTGTGAAAAATACGAGGAGCATGAAAAGGTCTGAAAAATACGAGGATCATGAAGACGTCTGAAAAATACGACGAGCATGAAAAGGTCTGAAAAATATGTAGAGCATGAAAAAGTGTCAAAAATATGGGGAGCATGAAAAGGTGTCAAAAATATGAAGAGCATGAAAAGGTGTCAAAAATATGAGTAGCATGTAAAGATTGAAAAATAAGAGGAGCAGGAATTTGTATAAAAAATATGAGGAGCATGAAAAGTTGTGAAAAATATGACGAGCATGAAAAGGTGTCAAAAATATGAGGAGCATGAAAAGGGTTGAAAAATACGACGAGCATGAAAAGGTCTGAAAAATATGAGGAGCATGAAAAGCTGTGAAAAATACAAATAGCATGAATAGGTCTCAAAAATACGAGGAGCATGATAAAGGGTGAAAACTATGAAGAGCATGAAAAGGTCTGAAAATACGAGCAGCATGAAAAGTTCTGAAAAATACGAGGAGCATGAAAATTTGTGAAAAATACGAGGAGCATGAAAAGGTGTGAAAAACACGAAGAGCAGGAAAAGGGGTGAAATATACCAGGAGCATGAAAAGGTGTGAAAAATACGAGGAGCGGGAAAAGGTGTGAAAATTAAAAGGAGTGTGAAAAGGTTTCGAAAAACGAAGAGTGTGAAAAGGTGTGAAAAATATGAAGATCAGGTAAAGATCTGAAAAATATGAGGCGCATGAAGAGGTCTGAAAAATATGAGGAGCATGAAAAGGTGTGAAAAATACAAATAGCATGAATAGGTCTCAAAAATACGAGGAGCATGATAAAGGGTGAAAACTATGAAGAGCATGAAAAGGTCTGAAAAATACGAGCAGCATGAAAAGTTCTGAAAAATACGAGGAGCATGAAAATCTGTGAAAAATACGAGGAGCATGAAAAGGTGTGAAAAATCGAGGATGCATGACAAGGGTGTGAAAAAATACGTGAAGCAATGAAAAGGTGTGAAAAACACGAAAGAGCAGAAAAGGGTAAATATACCCAGGAGCATGGAAAAAGTGTGTGATAACGTACGTAGAGCGGGAAAAGGTGATGAAATTACAAGGAGTGTAAAAAGGTTTCGAAAAACGAAGAGTGTGAAAAGGTGTGAAAAATATGAAGAACAGGTAAAGATCTGAAAAATATGAGGCGCATGAAGAGGTCTGAAAAATAAAAGGTGTGAAAAATATGAAGAACAGGTAAAGATCTGAAAAATATGAGGCGCATGAAGAGGTCTGAAAAATATGAAGAGCAAGAAAAGGTGTGAAAAATATGAAGAGCATGAAAAGGTATGAAAAATATGAAGAGCATGAAAAGGTTTGAAAAATAGGAGGATTATGAAAAGGTCTGAAAAATTCGAGGAGCATAAAAAGTTCTGAGAAATACGAGGAGCATTTAAAAATCTGAGAAATACGAGGAGCATGAAAAGGTCTGAGAAATAAGAGGAGCATGGTAAAGTCTGAAAAAAACGAAGAGCCCGAAAAGGTGTGAAAAATAGGAGGAGCACGAAAAGGTGTGAAATATAGGAGGATCATGAAAAGTTGTGAAAAATACGAGGAACACGAAAAGGTCTGGAAAAGATGAAGAGCCTGAAAACGTGTGCAAAATATGAGGAACACGAAAAGTCTGAAAAATATGAAGAGCACAAAAAGGTGTGAAAAATACGAGGAGCACAAAAGGTCTCAAAAACACGAGGAGCATGAAAAGGTGTGAAAAATATGAAGAGCATGAAAAGGTCTGAAAAATACGAGGAGCATGAAAATGTGTCAAAATACGAAGAGCGTGAAAAGGTGTGAAATATAAAGAGAGCTTGAAAAGGTCTGAAAAATATGAGGAGCATGAAAAGTTGTGAAAAATACGAGGAGCATGAGAAAGTGTGAAAAATTCGAAGAGCAGGAAAAGTTGTGAAAAATACGAGGAGCATCAAAAGGTGTGAAAAGTATGAAGAGCAGGAAAAGGTGCGAAAAATACGGTTACATGAAAAGGTGTAAAAAAATCGAAGAGCAGGAAAAGGTGTGAAAAATACGAGGAGCATGAAAAGATGTGAAAAATACGAGGAGCACGAAAAGGTCTGAGAAATATGAAGAGCATGAAAAGGTGTGAAAAATATGAAGAGCATGAAAAGTTCTGAAAAATATGAAGAGCATGAAAAGGTCTGAAAAATATGAAGAGCATGAAAAGGTCTGAAAAATATGAAGAGCACGAAATTTTGTGAAAAATAGGAGCATGAAAAGGTGTGAAAAATACGAGGAGCATGAAAAAGTCTGAAAAATATGAGGTGCATGAAAAGGTCTGAAAAATATGAGAAGCATGAAAAGGTCTGAAAAATATGAGAAGCATGAAAAGGTCTGAAAAATATGAAGAGCTTGAAAAGGTCTGAAAAATATGAAGAGCATGAAAAGGTTTGAGAAATACGAGGAGCATGAAAAGGTCCGAAAAATGCAAGGAGCATGAAAAGGTCTGAAAAATATGAAGAGCATGAAAAGGTCGGAAAAATATGAAGAGCAAGAAAGGGTCTGAAAATTACGACGAGCATGAAAAGGCCTGAAAAACACGAAAAGCCTGAAAAGGTGTGAAAAATACAAAGAGCGTGAAAATGTCTTAAAAATATGATGAGCACGAAAAGGTCTGAAAAATATCAGGAACATGAAAAGGTGTGAAAAATAGGAGTATCACAAAAACGTGTGAAAAATCCGAGAAGCATGAAGGTGAGAAAAATACGAGGAGCATGAAAACGTGTGAAAAATCCGAGGATCAGGAAAAGGTGTGAAAAATAGGATGAGCATGAAGAGGTGTAAAAAACACGAGGAGTATGAAAAGGTGTGAAAAATATGAAGAGCATGAAAAGGTGTGAAAAATATGAGGAGCATGAAACACTTGAAAAACACGAGATCATGAAATGGAGTGAACAACACGAAGAGCATGGAAAGCTGTGAAAAATATCAAGAGCATGAAAAGGTCTGAAAAATGTGAAAAGCATGAAAACGTGTCAAAAATATGAAGAGCATGAAAAGGTGTGAAAAATACGAAGAGCTTGAAAAGGTGTGAAAAACATGCAGAGCATGTAAAAGTGTGGAAAATAAGAAGAGCATGAAAAGGTGTGAAAAATATGAAGAGCCTGAAAAGGTGTGAAAAACACAAAGAGCAGGAAAAGGTGTGAAAAATATGAAGAGCTTGAAAAGGTGTGACAAATACGAAGAGCATCAAAAGTTGTGAAAAATACGAGGAGCATGAAAAGGTCTGAAAAATACGAGGATCATGAAGACGTCTGAAAAATACGACGAGCATGAAAAGGTCTGAAAAATATGTAGAGCGTGAAAAAGTGTCAAAAATATGGGGAGCATGAAAAGGTGTCAAAAATATGAAGAGCATGAAAAGGTGTCAAAAATATGAGTAGCATGTAAAGATTGAAAAATAAGAGGAGCAGGAATTTGTATAAAAAATATGAGGAGCATGAAACGGGGTGAAAAATATGAGGAGCATGAAAAGGTGTGAAAAATATGAGGAGCATGAAAGGGTGTAAAAAATATGAAGAGCATGAAATGTGTGAAAAACACGAAGGGAATGCAAAGGTGTGAAAAATATCAAGAGCATGAAAGATGTGAAAAACACGAAGATCATGAAAAGGTGTGAAAAATATCAAGAGCATGAAAAGGTCTGAGGTATATGAAGAGCATGAAAAGGTATGAAAAATTCAAAGAGCATGAAAAGATGTGAAAAATACGAAGAGCATGAAAAGTTGTGAAAAATACCAGGAGCATGAAAAGGTGTGAAAAATACTAGGAGCATGAAAAGGTGTGAAAAGTACGAGAAGCATGAAAATGTCTGAAAAATATGAGAGCATGAAAAGGTGGGAAAAACACGAAGAGCATGAAAAGCTGTGAAAAATATAAAAAGCATGAAAAGGTCTGAAAAATATAAAGAGCATGAAAAGGTGTGAAAAATATGAGGAGTATGAAAGGGTGTAAAAATTATGAAGAGCATGAAATGTGTGAAAAACACGAAGGGCATGCAAAAGCGTGAAAAATATCAAGAGAATGAAAAAGTCTGAAAAATATGAAGAGCATGAAAAGGTGTGAAAAATATGACGAGCATGAAACGGTGGGAAGTATACGAAGAGCATGAAAAGGTGTGAAAAACACGAAGAGCATGAAAAGGTGTGAAAAGTACGAAGAGCATGAAAAGGTCTGCAAAATACGAGAAGCATGAAAAGGTCTGAAATATACGAGGAGCATGAAAAGGTGTGAAAATATGAGGAGCATGAAAAGGTGTGAAAAATATCAAGAACATGAAACAGCCTGAAAAGTTCGAAGAGCAGGAAAAGGTGTGAAAAACACGAAGAGCATGAAAAGGTTTGAAAAATACGAAGAGCTTGAAGACGTCAGAAAAATACGACGAGCATGAAAAGGTCTGAAAAATATGTAGAGAATGAAAAGGTGTGAAAAATATGAGGATCATGAAAAGATGTAAAAAATATGAAGAGCATTGAAATGTGTGAAAAACACGAATGGCATGCTAAGGTGTGAAAAATATCAAGAGCATGAAAGATGTGAAAAACACGAAGGGCATGAAAAGGTGTGAAAAATATCAAGAGCATGAAAAGGTGTCAAAAATATGAGTAGCATATAAAGGTTGAAAAATAAGAGGAGCATGAATTTGTATAAAAAATATGAGGAGCATGAAACGGTGTGAAAAATGTGAAGAGCATGAAAAGGTGTGAAAAATATGAGGACATGAAAAGTTGTGACAAATACGAGGAGCATGATAAGTTGTGAAAAATACGAGGAGCATGAAAAGGTGTGAAAAATATGAATAGCATGAAAAAGTGTGAAAAGTGCGAGGCGCATGAAAAGGTCTAAAAAATATGTAGAACATGAACAGGTGTCAAAAATATGAGGAGAATGAAAAGGTGTGAAAAATATGAAGAGCATGAAAAGGTGTCAAAAATAAGAGGAGCATGTAAAGGTGTGAAAAATATGAGGAGCATGATCTGTATGAAAAATATGAGGAGCATGAAACGGTGTGAAACATATGAAGAGCATGAAAAGGTGTGAAAATTATGAGGAGTATGAAAACGTCTTAAAAATATGAGGAGCATGAAAAGGTCTGAAAAATAAGTGGAGCATGAAACGGTCTGAAAAAATATGAGGAGCATGAAACGGTCTGAAAAATATGAGGCGCATCAAACTGTATGAAAAATATGAGGAGCATGAAACGGTGTGAAAAATATGAAGAGCATGAAAAGTTTTGAAAATATTAGGAGCTTGAAAAGGTGTGAAAAATATGAGGAGCATGAAACGGTCTGAAAAATATGAGGAGCATGAAACAGTCTGAAATATATGAGGAGCATGAAACGGTCTGAAAAATATGAGGAGCATGAAAAGGTGTCAAATATATAAGGAGCAGGAAACGGTGTGAAAATATGAATCGCATGAAAAGTTGTGAAAAATACGAAGGGCATGAAAAGGAGGGAAAAATATGAGGAGCATGAAAAGGTGTGAAAATTATGAGGAGCCTGAAACTGTCTGAAAAATATGTGAGCATGAAAAAGAGTGAAAAATACGAGGAGCCTGAAAAGGTGTGAAAAGTACGAGGAGCATGAAGAGGTGTGAAAAAACGAGCAGCATGAAAAGGTCTGAAAAATACGAGGAACATGAAAAGGTCTGAAAAATACGAGGAGCATGAAAAGGTCTGAAAAATATGTAGTGCATGAAAAGATGTAAAAAATATGAGCAGCATGAAAAGGTGTGAAGAATATGAAGAGCATGAAAAGCTGTCAAAAACATGAGGATCATGTAAAGGTGTGAAAAATATGAGGAGCATGAATCTGTATGAAAAATATGAGGAGCATGAAACGGTGTGAAAAATATGAGGAGCATGAAAAGTGTGAAATATATGAGGAGCATGAAAAGCTGAGAAAAATAAGAGGAGCATGAAACGGTCTGAAAAATATGAGGAGCATGAAAAGGTGTCAAAAATATGAGCAGCATGAAACAGTGTGAAAAATATGAAGATCATGAAAAGGTGTGAAAAATACGAAGAGAATGAAAAGGTATGAAGAACACGACGCCCATGAAAAGGTGTGAAAAATACGAAGAGCATGCAAAGGTCTGAAAAATACAAGGAGCATGAAAAGGTCTGAAAAATACGAGGAGCATGAAAAGGTCTGAAAAATCCCAGGAGCATGAAACGGTCTGAAAAATATGAAGAGCATGAAAAGGTGTCAAAAATATGAGGAGCAGAAAAGGTGAGAAAAATATGACGAGCATGAAAAGGAGTCAAAAATATGAGGAGCATGTAAAGGAGTGAAAAATATGAGGATAATGAAACTGAATCAAACACGTGTTTGTTCAGCGACGTCAGGACTCCTGCCTAGTTGCGAGGGACTACTCGGGATTCTCCTCGAGGCTTGGCAGGGCAATTGGGACGCCTCTCCAGCTGAGGCGGGAGATCAAGGGTCCCTTTCCACGTGCCACAGGAATCCTGGGACTCCTATCAAGTTTCACGAGGAGTCAGGCATCGTCTCCTTTGGAGGCACTGATCTCCGCGTACCTCTGGAGTTTTCAAAGGATGTGAGGCCTCCGGTCGCGATGAGGTGGTTAACTAGATCTTTCTCTGCCATCTCCACAGGGGATTCAGACATCCTTTCGTTGGGAGATGCAAGACGAGCCTGCATTCATGTCACTGCAGGGATACCCATCCTGATTTCGAGTCAGGGCATCGCGGTGTCCATTCCACTTGAGGCCGCAAACTCAGGGTCCCTCTCACATACCTAGAGCTGAGAGAAGCCTCCTCTTGAGGTGCTTGTGGTAAGGTGGTATTCCACTGGAGTCGAAGCCAAGGACTAACCTCTCATCTCGAGTTGATTTTTGGTCCACGGAGTTCTTTCATGTTGCTACAGTGACCTCAGGATCCCTTTAGTTTGAATCACTGTTCTTGGGGTTTCTCTGGAGTGCCATCAAGGAAATCAAGGTTCCTTTCATGTGTGATGTGCAACACAGAATTGCCCTGCACGCAGTGCAGGGGAATCTGGCCTCATCTCGTGGCGAGGGTGACATCTCATGTTTTTTCTCGAGTTGCGGCGGGAACCTGGGGTATATTCTCGAGTTACGACGGGGATGGCCCTTCCACACACGTGTTTGTTCAGCGACGTCAGGACTCCTGCCTAGTTGCGAGGGACAACTCGGGATTCTCCTCGAGGCTTCGCAGGGCAATTGGGACGCCTCTCCAGCTGAGGCGGGAGACCAAGGGTCCCTTTCCATGTGCCACAGGAATCCTGGGACTCCTATCAAGTTTCACGAGGACTCAGGCTTCGTCTCCTTTTGAGGCATTGATCTCCGCATTCCTCCTACCAAGTTTCATGAAACGTGTGATAAACAAATGGAGCATGAAAACGTCTGAAAAATACGAGGAGCATGAAAAGGTCTGAAAAATAAGAAGAGCCCGAAAAGGTGTGAAAAATATGAAGAGCATGAAAAGGTCTGAAAAATATGAAGAGCACGAAAAGGTTTGAAAAATATGAAGAGCATGAAAAGGTCTTAAAAATACGAGGAGCATGAAAATGTGTGAAAAATACGAGGAGCATGAAAAGGTCTGAGAAATACGAGGAGCATGAAAAGGTGTGAAAGACATGAGGAGCATGAACGGTGTGAAAAATATGAAGAGCATGAGAAGACCTGAAAAATAGGCGGAGTTTAAAAAGGTCTGAAAAATACAAGGAGCATGAAAAGGTCTGAGAAATACGAGGAGCATTAAAAAGTCTGAAAAATATGAGGAGCATGAAAAGGTCTGAAAAATATGAAGAACATGAAAACGTCTGAAAAATACGAGGAGCATGAAAATGTCTGAAAAATACGAAGAGCCTGAAAAGGTGTGAATAATAGGAGGAGCACGAAAAGTTGTAAAAAATACGAGGAGCATGAAAAGGTGTGAAAATTACGAGGATCATGAAAAGGTCTGAAAAATACGAGGGTTAGGAATAGTTGTTAAAAATACGAGGATCATGAAACTGTGTGAAAAATATGAAGAGCATGAAAAGGCGTGAAAAATAGTCGGATGATAAGAAGGTCTGAAAAATACGAAAAGCATGAAAAGTTGTGAAAAATTTGAGGAAATCAAATGGTCTGAAAAATACGAGTAGTATGAAAATGTATGAAAAATACGAGGAGCATGTAAAGTTGTGAAAAACTCAAGGAGCATGAAAAGGTGTGAAAAATAAGAGGAGCATGAAAAGGCCTGATACATACGAGGAGCATGAAAAGGTCTGAAAAATACGAAGAGTACGAAAATGTCTGAAAAATACGAGGAGCATGAAAAGGTGTGAAAATACGAGGAGCATGAAAAGGTGTGAAAAATACGTGGAGCATGAAAAGGTGTGAAAAATAAGAGGAGCATGAAAAGGTGTGAAAAATACGAGGAGCAAGAAAAGGTCTGAGAAATGGAAGGAGCATAAAAAGGTCTGAAAAATAAGTGGAGCATTAAAAGGTGTGAAATATACGAGGAGCATGAAAATGTGTGAAAACTACGAGAAGCATGAAAAGCTCAGAAAAATACGAGGAGTATGAAAACGTGTGAAAAATACGAGGAGCATGAAAAGGTGTGATAAATTCGAGAAACATGAAAACGTCTGAAAAATACGAGGAGCATGAAAAGGTCTGAAAACTATGATGAGCATGAAAAGGTCTGAAAAATACGAGGAGCATGAAAAGGTCTGAAAAAATATTAGGAGAATGAAAAGGTCTGAAAAGTAGGATGAGCATGAAAAGGTGTGAAAA
Organism: Cervus canadensis; assembly: GCF_019320065.1. Lineage (NCBI taxonomy): Eukaryota > Metazoa > Chordata > Mammalia > Artiodactyla > Cervidae > Cervus > Cervus canadensis. The sequence continues at coordinate 66,837,105 of NC_057399.1, read as the reverse complement.
AAGGAGGAGCATGAAAAGTTCTTAAAACTACGAAGAGCACGACAAGGTGTGAAGAATGCGAGGAGTATGAAAGGGTGTGAAAAATATGAGGAGCATGAAAAGGTGTGAAAAATACGAGGAGCATGAAAAGGCCTCAAAATACGAGGAGCATAAACAGGCCTGAAAAATACGAGGAGCATGAAAAGCTGTGAAAAATACAAGGAGCATGAAAAGGCCTGAAAAATAGGAGGAATATAAAAAGGTCTGAAAAAATGAGGAGTATGAAAAGGTCTGGAAAATATGAAGAGCCTGATAAGGTGTGCAAAATAGGAGGAGCACGAAAAGATCTGAAAAATACGAAGAGCCTGAAAAGGTGTGAAAAATATGCAGAGCATGAAACGGTCTGAAAAATACGAGTAGTATGAAAATGTGTGAAAAATACGTGGAGCATGGAAATGTGTCAAAAATATGAAGAGCATGAAAAGGCCTGAAACATACGAGGAGCAAGAAAAGGTCTGAAAAATACGATGAGCACGAAAAGGTCGGAAAAATACGAGTAGTATGAAAATGTGTGAAAAATACGAGGAGCATGAAAAGGTGTGAAAACACGTGGAGCTTGGAAAGGTGTGAAAAATACGAGGAGCATGCAAAGGTGTGAAAAATACGAGGAGCATGAAAAGGTGTGAAAAATTCGTGGAGCATGGAAAGGTGTGAAAAATACGAGGAGCATGAAAAGGTGTGAAAAATAGGAGGAGCATGAAAAGGTGTGAAAAATATGAGGAGCATGAAAAGGTGTGAAAAATACGAGGACCATGAAAAGGTCTGAGGAGTGGAAGAAGCATAAAAATGTCTGAAAAACACGAGGAGCATGAAAAGGTCTGAAAAATACGAGGAGCACGAAAAGGTCTAAAAAATATGAAGAGCATGAAAACGGCTGAAAAATACGAGGAGCATGAAAAGGTCTGAAAAATATGAAGAGCATGAAAACGGCTGAAAAATACGAGGAGCATGAAAAGGTCTGAAAAAAACGAAGAGCCCGAAAAGGTGTGAAAAATAGGAGGAGCATGAAAAGGTGTGACAAATACAAGCAGCATGAAAAGGTCTCAAATATATGAGGAGCATAAAAAGATGTGAAAAATACGGGGAGGATGAAAAGTTGTGAAAACTACGAGAATGAAAACGTGTGAAAATGACGAGGAGCATGAAAAGATGGGAAAAATATGAAGAGCATGAAAAGTTGGAAAAATTCGAGGAGCATGAAAAGGTGTGAAAGATACGAGGAGCATGAAGTGGTGTGAAATATACGAGGAGCATGAAAAGGTGTGAAAAATACAAGGAGCATGAAAAGGTGTGAAAAATATGAAGAGCATGAAAAGGCCCGAAAAATAGTCGGAGGATAAGATGGTCTGAAAAATACGAGGAGCATGAAAGGTCTGAAAAATACGAAGAGCCTGAAAAGTTGTGAAAAATACGAGGAGCATGAAAAGGTCTGAAAAATACGAGTAGTATGAAAATGTGTGAAAAATACGAGGAGGATGAAAAGGTGTGCAAAACACGAGGAGCATGAAAAGGTGTGAAAAATACGAGGAGCATGAAAAGGCCTGATAAATATGAGGAGCATGAAAAGGTCTGAAAAATACGAGGAGCATGAAAAGGTGTGAAAAATATAAGGAGCATGAAAGCGTGTGAAAAATACGAGGAGCATGAAAAGGTGTGAAAAATACGATGAGCATGAAAAGGCCTCAAAATAGGAGGAGCATAAAAAGGTCTGAAAAATACGAGGAGCATGAAAAGCTGTGAAAAATACAAGGAGAATGAAAAGGCCTGAAAAACAGGAGGAGCATAAAAAGGTCTGAAAAATTCGAGAAGCATGTAAAGTTGTGAAAACTACGATCATGAAAATGTGTGAAAAATACGAGGAGCATGAAAAGGTGTGAAAAATACGGGGGGCACGAAAAGGTGTGAAAAATATGAAGACCATGAAAAGGTCTGAAAAATAGGAAGAGCACAAAAAGGTGTGAAAAATATGAAGAGCACGAAAAGGTCTGAAAAATAAGAGGACCAGAAAAGGTGTGAAAAATATGAGGAGCTTGAAAAGGTGAGAAAAATAGGAGGAGCATGAAAAGGTGTGAAAAATACAAGGGGCATGAAAATGCCTGATACAAACGAGGAGCCTGAAAAGGTCTGAAAAATACGAGGAGCATGAAAAGGTGTGTGAAAATAGGAGCATGAAAATGTCTGAGAAAAAGGAGGAGCATAAAAAGGTCTGAAAAATACGAGGAGCATGAAAAGGTGTGAAAAATACGAAGAGCATGAGAAAGTGTGAAAAATTCAAAGAGCAGGAAAAGTTGTGAAAAATATGAGGAGCATCAAAAGGTGTGAAAAGTATGAAGACAAGGAAAAGGTGCGAAAAATACGATTATCATGAAAAGGTGTAAAAAAATCGAAGAGCAGGAAAAGGTGTGAAAAATACGAGGAGCATGAAATGATGTGAAAAATACGAGGAGCATGTAAAGGTCTGAAAACTATGAAGAGCATGAAAAGTTGTGAAAACTATGAAGAGCATGAAAAGGTGTGAAAAATAGGAAGAGCATGAAAAGTTGTGAAAAATATGAAGAGCATGAAAAGGTCTGAAAAATACGAAGAGCATGAAAAGGTCTGAAAAATATGAAGAGCATGAAAAGGTCTGAAAAATATGAAGAGCATGAAAAGGTCTGAAAAATATGAAGAGCATGAAAAGGTTTGAGAAATACGAGGAGCATGAATAGGTCTGAAAAATGCAAGGAGCATGAAAAGGTCTGAAAAATATGAAAAGCATGAAAAGGTCGGAAAAATATGAAGAGTATGAAAAGGCCTGAAAAACACGAAAAGCCTGAAAAGGTGTGAAAAATACAAAGAGCATGAAAATGTCTTAAAAATATGATGAGCACGAAAAGGTCTGAAAAATATGAGGAACACGAAAAGGTGTGAAAAATAGGAGTATCACAAAAACGTGTGAAAATCCGAGGAGCAGAAAAGGTGAGAAAAAATACGAGGAGCATGAAAAGGTGTGAAAAATACGAGGATCAGGAAAAGGTGTGAAAAATAGGATGAGCATGAAGAGGTGTAAAAAACACGAGGAGCATGAAAAGGTGTGAAAAATATGAAGAGCATGAAAAGGTCTGAAAAATATGAAGGGCGTGAAATTGTCTGAAAAATACGAGGAGCATGAAAAGGTCTGAAAAATACGAGGAGCGTGAAAAGGTCTGAAAAATACGAGGAGCATGAAAAGTGGTGAAAAATACGAGGAGCATGAAACGGTGTGAAAAATACGAGGAGCATGAAAAGGTGTGAAAAATACATGGAGCACTAAAAGGTGTGAAAAATATGAAGAGCATGAAAAGGTGTCAAATATTTGAAGAGCAGGAAAAGCTGTGAAATGTTCGAAGACCATGACAAGCTGTGAAAAAGCCGAGGAGCATGAAAAGGTCTGAAAAATACGAGGAGAATGAGAAGGTCTGAAAAATACGAGGAACTAGAAAATGTGTGAAAAATAAGAAGAGCATGAAAAGGTCTGAAAAATATGAAGAGCATGAAAAGGTGTGAAAAGTTCGAGGAGCATGACAAGGTGTGTAAAATACGCGGAGCATGAAAATGTGTAAAAAATATGAACAGCATGAAAAGGTGTGAAAAATACGAGGAGCATGAAATGGTGTGAAAAATATGAAGAGCATGAAAAGGTGTGAAAAATTCGAGGAGCATGACAAGGTGTGTAAAATACGCGGAGCATGACAATGTGGAAAAAATATGAAGAGCATGAAAAGGTGTGAAAAATACGAGGAGCATGAAAACGTCTGAAAAATACGAGGAGCATGAAAACGTCTGAAAAATACGAGGAGCATATTAAGGGTGAAAACGATGAGGAGTATGAAAAGGTCTGAAAAATACTAGGAGCATGAGTATGTGTGAATAATATGAACAGCATGAAAAGGTGTGAAAAATATGAAGAGCGTGAAAAGGTCTGAAATATAAGAGAAGCGTGAAAAGGTGTGAAAAATACGAGGAGCATGAAAATTTGTGAAAAATACGAGGAGCATGAAAAGGTGTGAAAAATACGAGGAGCATGAAAAGGTGTCAAAAATACGAAGAGCGTGAAAAGGTGTGCAAAATATGAAGAGCATGAAAACGTCTGAAAAATACGAAGAGCATGACATAGTGTGAAAAATACAAGCAGCATGAAAAAGTGTCAAAAATAAGAAGAGCGTGAAAAAAGTTTGAAAAATACGAGGACCATGATAAAGTGTGAAAAATACGAGGAGCCTGAAAAGGTGTGAAAAATACGAGGAGCATGATAAGGTGTGAAAAGTACGAGGAGCATGAAAATGTGTGCAAAATAGGAGGAGCATGAAAAGGCCTGAAAAATACGAGGAGCATGAAAAGGTGTGCAAAATACGAGGAGCATGAAAAGACGTGAAAAATACAAGGAGCATGAAAAGCACTTAAAAATGTGAAGAGCATGAAAAGGTCTGAGAAATAGGAGGAGCATAAAAAGGTCTGAAAAATACGAGCAGCATGAAACGGTCTGGAAAATACGAAGATCCCGAAAACGTGTGAAAAATATGAGGAGCAGGAAAAAGTGGGAAAATTACGCGGAGCATGAAAAGGTGTGAAAAATACGAGGACCATGAAAAGGTATGAAAAATACAAGGATCACGAAAATATGTGAACAACACGAGAAGCAAGAAACGCTGTGAAAAATACGAGGAGCATGAAAAGGTGCGAAAAATACGACGAGCATGAAAAAGTCTGAAAATTATGAAAAGCATGAAAAGGTCTGAAAAATATGTAGAGCATGAACAGTGCTGAAAAACACGAGGAGCCTGAAAATGTATGAAAAATACGAGGAGCATGAAAAGGTCTGAGAAATATGAGGAGCATGAAAAGGTCTGACAAATACGAGGAACATGAAAAGGTGTGAAAACTACGAGGAGCATAAAAAGGTCTGAAAAATATGAGGAGCATGATAAAGTCTGAAAAATGTGAAGAGCACGAAAAGGTGTGAAAAATAGGACGAGCACAAACAGGTGTGAAATATATGAGGAGCATGAAAAGTTGTGAAAAATACGAGGAGCATTAAAGCCATGAAAAATACGAGGAGCATGAAAAGCAGTAAAAATGTTTGGAGCGTGAAAAGGTCTGAGAAAGAGGAGGAGCATAAAAAAAGGTCTGATAAATACGAGGAGCATGAAAAGGTCTGAAAAAATACGAGGAGCATGAAAAGGTGTCAAAAATACGAGGAGCATGAAAAGGTCTGAAAAATACGAGGAGCATGAAAAGGTCTGAAAAATATGAGGAGCATGAAAATGTCTCAAAAACATGAAGAGACTGAAAAGTGTGAAAAATATGAAGAGCATTAAAAGGTCTGAGAAATATGAACAGCATGAAAAGGCGTGAAAAATATGAAGAGCCTGAAAAGGTCTGAAAAATATGAAGAGCCTGAAAAGGTGTGAAAAATACGAGGATCATGAAAAGTTGTGAAAAATACGAGCATGAGGAGGTGTGGAAAATACTAGGAGCATGAAAAGGTGTGAAAAATACGAGGAGCATGAAATGGTCTGAAAAATATGAGGAGCATGAAAATTCTGAAAAACAAGAAGGGCATGAAAAGGTGTTAAAAGTATGAAGAGCATGAAAAGGTCTGAAAAATATGATGAACACGAAAATATCTGAAATATATGAGGACCACGAAAAGGTGTGAAATATACACGGATCACGAAAAGGTGTGAAAAATACGAGGAGCATGAAAAGGAGTGAAAAATACGAAGAGCATCAAGAGGTCTGAGAAATAGGATGAGCATAAAAAGGTATGAAAAATACGAGGAGCATGAAAAGGAGTAAAAAATGCAAAGAGCATGAAAAGATCTGAGAAATATGATGAGCATAAAAAGGTATGAAAAATACGAGGAGCATGAAAAGGTGTGAATAATACGAGGAGCATGAAAAGGTCTGAAAAATATGAGGAGCATGAAGAGGTCTGAAAAATACGAAGAGCACGAAAGGTGTGAAAAATATGAAGAGCACGAAAACTTGTGAGAAAATCGAGGAGCATGAAAAGGTGTGAAAAATACGAGGAGCATGAAAACGTGTCAAAAATACGAGGAGCATGAAAAGACCTGAAAAATAGGAGGAGCATAAAAAGACCTGAAACATACGAGGAGCATGTAAAGTTCTGAAAAATATGAAGAGCATGAAAAGCTGTGAAAAATATGAAGAACAAGAAAATGTCTGAAAAATATGAAGAGCACGAAAAGGTGAGAAAAATACGAGGAGCACGAAAAGGTGTGAAAAATACAAGGAGCATGAAAAGCTGTGAAAAATATGAGGAGCATGAAAACTTGTGAAAACTACGAGCATAAAAGGTGTGAAAAATACGAGGAGCATGAAAAGTCCTGAATAATAGGAGGAGCATGAAAAGGTCTGAAAAACACGAGGAGCTGGAAAAGTTCTGAAAAATACGAGGAGCTTGAAAACGTCTGAAAAATACGAAGAGAATGAAAGTGTGTGAAAAATACAAGGAGCATGAAAAGGTGTGAAAAACACGAGTATGAAAAGTCCTGAATAATACGAGGAGCATGAAAACGTGTGAAAAACACGAGGAGCCTGAAAAGGTGTGAAAAATATAAAGAGCACTAAAATGTCTGAAATATATGAAGAGCACGAATAGGTCTGAAAAATACGAGCAACACGAAAAGGTGTGAATAATACAAGGAGCATCAGAAGGTCTTAAAAATATTAGGAGCATGAAAAGGTCTGAGAAATATGAAGAGCACGAAAGGTGTGAAAAATAGGGGGAGCATGAAAAGGTGTGAAAATAGGAGCATGAAAATGTCTGAGAAATAGGAGGAGCATAAAAAGGTCTGAAAAATACGAGGAGCATGAAAAGGTGTGAAAAATACGAAGAGCATGAGAAAGTGTGAAAAATTCAAAGAGCAGGAAAAGTTGTGAAAAATATGAGGAGCATCAAAAGGTGTGAAAAAGTATGAAGACCAGGAAAAGGTGCGAAAAATACGATTATCATGAAAAGGTGTAAAAAAATCGAAGAGCAGGAAAAGGTGTGAAAAATACGAGGAGCATGAAATGATGTGAAAAATACGAGGAGCATGTAAAGGTCTGAAAACTATGAAGAGCATGAAAAGTTGTGAAAACTATGAAGAGCATGAAAAGGTGTGAAAAATATGAAGAGCATGAAAAGTTGTGAAAAATATGAAGAGCATGAAAAGGTCTGAAAAATATGAAGAGCACGAAATTTTGTGAAAAACAGGAGCATGAAAAGGTGTGAAAAATACGAGGAGCATGAAAAAGTCTGAAAAATATGAGGTGCATGAAAAGGTCTGAAAAATATGAGAAGCATGAAAAGGTCTGAAAAATATGAAGAGCATGAAAAGGTCTGAAAAATATGAAGAGCATGAAAAGGTTTGAGAAATACGAGGAGCATGAAAAGGTCCGAAAAATGCAAGGAGCATGAAAAGGTCTGAAAAATATGAAGAGCATGAAAAGGTCGGAAAAATATGAAGAGCAAGAAAGGGTCTGAAAATTACGACGAGCATGAAAAGGCCTGAAAAACACGAAAAGCCTGAAAAGGTGTGAAAAATACAAAGAGCATGAAAATGTCTTAAAAATATGATGAGCACGAAAAGGTCTGAAAAATATGAGGAACATGAAAAGGTGTGAAAAATAGGAGTATCACAAAAACGTGTGAAAAATCCGAGAAGCATGAAGGTGAGAAAAATACGAGGAGCATGAAAACGTGTGAAAAATCCGAGCATCAGGAAAAGGTGTGAAAAATAGGATGAGCATGAAGAGGTGTAAAAAACACGAGGAGTATGAAAAAGGTGTGAAAAATATGAAGAGCATGAAAAGGTCTGAAAATTATAAAGGCCGTGAAATGGTCTGAAAAATACGAGGAGCATGAAAAGGTGTAAAAAACACGAGCAGCATGAAAAGGTGTGAAAAATATGAATAGCATGAAAAGGTCTGAAAAATATGAAGGCCGTGAAAAGGTTTGAAAAATACGAGGAGCATGAAAAGGTCTGAAAAATATGAGGAGCGTGAAAAGGTCTGAAAAATACGAGGAGCATGAAAAGTTGTGAAAAATACGAGGAGCATGAAAAGGTGTGAAAAAACGAGGAGCATGAAAAGGTGTGAAAAATACATGGAGCACTAAAAGGTGTGAAAAATATGAAGAGCATGTAAAGGAGTGAAAAATTCGAAGAGAAGGAAAAGGGGTGAAATACACCAGGAGCATGAAAAGGTGTGAAAAATACGAAGGGCAGGAAAAGGTGTGAAAAATACGAGGAGTGGGAAAAGGTTTTAAAAATACGAGGAGCACGAAAAGGTGTGAAAAATACGAGGAGCATGAAAAGGTCTGAAAAATACGAGGAGCATGAAAGGGTCTGAAAAATACGAGGAGCATGAAAAGGTGTGAAATATACGAGGAGCACGAAAAGGTCTGAAAAAAATGAGGAGCATGAAAAGGTGTGAATAATATGAACAGCATGAAAAGGTGTGAAAAATATGAAGAGCGTGAAAAGGTCTGAAATATACGAGAAGCGTGAAAAGGTGTGAAAAAATACAAAGAGAATGAAAATGTCATAAAAATATGATGAGCACGAAAAGGTCTGAAATATATGAGCAACACGAAAAGGTGTGAAAAATAGGAGTATCACAAAAACGTGTGAAAAATCCGAGGAGCAGGAAAAGGTGAGAAAAATACGAGGAGAATGAAAAGGTGTGAAAAATCCAAGGACCAGGAAAAGGTGTGAAAAATAGGATGAGCATGAAGAGGTGCAAAAAACACGAGGAGCATGAAAAGGTGTGAAAAATATGAAGAGTATGAAAAGGTCTGAAAAATATGAAGGCCGTGAAATGGTTTGAAAAATACGAGGAGCATGAAAAGGTCTGAAAAATATGAGGAGCGTGAAAAGGACTGAAAAATACGAGGAGCGTGAAAATGTCTGAAAAATATGAGGAGCATGAAAAGTTGTGAAAAATTCGAGGAGCAGGAAAAGGTGTGAAAAATACGAGGAGTGCGAAACGGTGTCAGAAATACAAAGAGCATAAAAAGATGTGAAAAATATGAAGAGCGTGAAAAGGTCTGAAAAACACGAGGAGCGTGAAAAGGTCTGAAAAATACGAGGAACATGAAAAGGTCTGAATAATACGAGGAGCATGAAAAGGTGTGAAAAATACGAAGAGCAGGAAAAGGTGCAAAAAATACGAGGAGCATGAAAAGGTGTGAAAAATTCGAGGAACATGAAAAGGTCTGAAAAATACGAGGAGCATGAAAAGGTCTTAAAAATACGAGGAGCATGAAAAGGTGTGAAAAATTCAAAGAGCAGAAAAGGTGTGAAAAATATGAACTGCATGAAAAGGTGTGATAAACATGAAGAGCGTGAAAAGGTCTGAAAAATACAGGAGTGTGAAAAGGTCGGAAAAATATGAGGAACATGAAAAGGTCTGAATAATACGAGGAGCATGAAAAGTGTGAAAAATTCGAAGACCAGGAAAAGGTGCGAAAAATACGAGGAGCATGAAAAGGTGTGAAAAAAACGAAGAGCAGGAAAAGGTGTGAAAAATATGAACTGCATGAAAACGTGTGAAAAATTCTAAGAGCAGGAAAAGGTGTGAAAAATAGGAGGAGCATGAAAAGTTTAGAAAAATATGAAGAGCAAGAAGAGGTGTGAAACATATGAAGAGCACGAAAAGGTCTGAAAAATACGAAGAGCACGAAAAGGTTTGAAAAATACGAGGAGCAGAAAAGGCGTGAAAAATACGAGGAGCATGAAAAGGCATGAAAAATACGAGGAGCATGAAAAGGTGTGAAAAATATGAGGAGCATGAAAAGGCTTGAAAAACACGAGGAACATTAAAAGGCATCAAAAATACGAGGAGCATGACAAGGTAGGAAAAATACGAGGAGCATGAAAAGGTGTGAAAAACACAAGGAGCAGAATAGGTGTGAAAAACACAGGAGCAGGAAAAGGTGTGAAAAATACAAGGAACAGAAAAGGTGTGAAAAATACGAGGAGTGTGAAAAGATGTCAAAAATACGAAGAGGGTGAAATGGTGTGAAAAATATGAAGAGTGTGAAAAGTTCTTAAAATACAAAGAGCATGTAAAGGTCGGAAATATAGGAGGAGCATGAAAAGGTCTGAAAAATACGAGGAGCATGATAAGGTGTGAAAAGTACGAAGAGCAGGCAAAGGTGTGAAAAATACGAGGACCATGAAATGGGGTCAAAAATACGAAGAGCGTGAAAAGGTGTGAGAAATATGAACAGGATGAAAAGGTGTGAAAAATACGAGGAGCATGTCAAGGTGTGAAAAATCCGAGGAGCATGACAAGGTGTGAAAGATCCGAGGAGCATCATATGGTCTGAAAAATATGAGGAGCAGGAGAAGGTGTGAAAAATAAGAGGAAGAGGAAAAGGTGTGAAAAATTCAAAGAGCAGGAAAAGGTGTGAAAAACACGAGGAGCAGAAAAAGGTGTGAAATGTTCGAAGAGCATGACAAGCTGTGAAAAATCCGAGGAGCATGACAAGGTGTGAAAAATATGAGGAGCATGAAAAGGTGTGAAAAATACGAGGAGCATGATAAGGTGTGAAAAATACGAAGAGCAGGAAAGGTGTGAAAAATGCGAGGAACATGAAAAAGTGTGAAAAATACAAAGGGCAGGAAAAGGTGTGAAAAATACAAGGAGCAGGAAAAGGTGTCAAAAATACGAGAAGCAGGAAAAGGTGTGAAAAATACGAGCAGCAGGAAGGGGTGTGAAAAATACGAGGAGCAGGAAAAAATGTGAAAAATTCAAAGAGCAGGAAAACGTGTGAAAAATATGAACATCATGAAATGGTGTTAAAAATACGAGGAGCATGAAAAGTCTGAAATATACGAGGAGCATGATAAGGTGTAAAAAATAGGAGGATCAGGAAAAGGTGTGAAAAATACGAGGAACATAAAAAGGTGTGAAAAATTCAAAGAGCAGGAAAAGGTGTGAAAAATACGAGGAGCATGGAAAGGTGTGAAAAATTCGAAAAGTTGGAAAATGTGTGAAAAATACGAGGAGCATGAAAAGACGTGAAAAATTCGAAGAGCAAGAAAACGTGTGAAGAATACGAGGAGCATGAAAAGCTGTCAAAAATTCGAAGAGCAGGAACAGGTGTGAAAACTATATCAGCATGAAAAGGTCTGAAAAATATGAAGGTCGTGAAATGGTCTGAAATATACGAGGAGCATGAAAAGGTCTGAAAAATACGAGGAGCGTGAAAAGGTCTGAAAAATATGAGGAGCATGAAAAGGTTTGAAAAATACGTGGAGCATGACAAGGTGTGAAAAATACGAGGAGCATGAAAAGGTGTGAGAAATTCGAAGAGCAGGAAAAGGTGTGAAAAATACGAGAAGCATGAAAAGGTGTAAAAAATTCGAAGAGCTGGAAAATGTGTGAAAAATACAAGGAGCATGAAAAGGTGTGAAAAATTCGAAGAGCAGGAAAAGGTGTGAAAAATATAAACAGCATGAAAAGGTATGAAAAATATGAAGGTTGTGAAATGGTCTGAAAAATGCGAGGAGCATGAAAAGGCATGAAAAATACGAGGAGAATGAAAAGGTGTGAAAAATAGAAAGAGCATGAAAGGTGTCAAAAATACGAGGAGCATGAAAAGGTGTGAAAAATATGAAGAGCATGAAAAGGTATGAAAAAAACGAGGAGCATGAAAAGGTGTGAAAAATAGGAAGAGCATGAAAGGTGTGAAAAATACGTGGAGCATGACAAGGTGTGAAAAATACAAAGAACAGGAAAAGTTGTGAAAAATACGAGGAAAATGAAAAAGTTTGAAAAATACAAAGGGCAAGAAAAGGTGTGAAAAATACGAGGAGCATGAAAACGTGTGAAAAATAAGAGGATCATGAAAAGGTGTGAAAAATGAAAAGAGAAGGAAAAGGTGTGAAAAATACGAGGAACATTAAAAAGTGTGAAAAATACAGGAACAGAAAAGTGTGAAAAATACAAAGGGCAGGAAAAGATGTGAAAAGTACGAGGAGCAGGAAAAGGTGTGAAAGTTACGAGGAGCATGAAAAGGTGACAAAAATACGAAGAGCGTGAAAAGGTGTGAAAAATATGATGAGCGTGAAAAGGTCTGAAAAGTACGAGTAGCATGAAAAGGTGTGAAAAATACGAGGATCAGGAAAAGGTGTGAAAAATAGGATGAGCATGAAGAGGTGTAAAAAACACGAGGAGCATGAAAAGGTGTGAAAAATATGAAGAGCATGAAAAGGTCTGAAAAATATGAAGGCCGTGAAATTGTCTGAAAAATACGAGGAGCATGAAAAGGTCTGAAAAATACGAAGAGCGTGAAAAGGTCTGAAAAATACGAGGAGCATGAAAAGTTGTGAAAAATACGAGGAGCATGAAACGGTGTGAAAAATACGAGGAGCATGAAAAGGTGTGAAAAATACATGGAGCACTAAAAGGTGTGAAAAATATGAAGAGCATGAAAAGGTGTCAAATATTTGAAGAGCAGGAAAAGCTGTGAAATGTTCGAAGACCATGACAAGCTGTGAAAAATCCGAGGAGCATGAAAAGGTCTGAAAAATACGAGGAGAATGAGAAGGTCTGAAAAATACGAGGAACTAGAAAATGTGTGAAAAATAAGAAGAGCATGAAAAGGTCTGAAAAATATGAAGAGCATGAAAAGGTGTGAAAAGTTCGAGGAGCATGACAAGGTGTGTAAAATACGCGGAGCATGACAATGTGTAAAAAATATGAACAGCATGAAAAGGTGTGAAAAATACGAGGAGCATGAAATGGTGTGAAAAATATGAAGAGCATGAAAAGGTGTGAAAAATTCGAGGAGCATGACAAGGTGTGTAAAATACGCGGAGCATGACAATGTGGGAAAAATATGAAGAGCATGAAAAGGTGTGAAAAATACGAGGAGCATGAAAACGTCTGAAAAATACGAGGAGCATGAAAACGTCTGAAAAATACGAGGAGCATATTAAGGGTGAAAACGATGAGGAGTATGAAAAGGTCTGAAAAATACTAGGAGCATGAATATGTGTGAATAATATGAACAGCATGAAAAGGTGTGAAAAATATGAAGAGCGTGAAAAGGTCTGAAATATAAGAGAAGCGTGAAAAGGTGTGAAAAATACGAGGAGCATGAAAATTTGTGAAAAATACGAGGAGCATGAAAAGGTGTGAAAAACAAAAATACGAAGAGCGTGAAAAGGTGTGCAAAATATGAAGAGCATGAAAACGTCTGAAAAATACGAAGAGCATGACATAGTGTGAAAAATACAAGCAGCATGAAAAAGTGTCAAAAATAAGAAGAGCGTGAAAAAAGTTTGAAAAATACGAGGACCATGATAAAGTGTGGAAAATACGAGGAGCCTGAAAAGGTGTGAAAAATACGAGGAGCATGATAAGGTGTGAAAAGTACGAGGAGCATGAAAATGGTGTGCAAAATAGGAGGAGCATGAAAAGGCCTGAAAAATACGAGGAGCATGAAAAGGTGTGCAAAATACGAGGAGCATGAAAAGACGTGAAAAATACAAGGAGCATGAAAAGCACTTAAAAATGTGAAGAGCATGAAAAGGTCTGAGAAATAGGAGGAGCATAAAAAGGTCTGAAAAATACGAGCAGCATGAAACGGTCTGGAAAATACGAAGATCCCGGAAACGTGTGAAAAATATGAGGAGCAGGAAAAAGTGTGAAAATTACGCGGAGCATGAAAAGGTGTGAAAAATACGAGGACCATGAAAAGGTATGAAAAATACAAGGATCACGAAAATATGTGAACAACACGAGAAGCAAGAAACGCTGTGAAAAATACGAGGAGCATGAAAAGGTGCGAAAAATACGACGAGCATGAAAAAGTCTGAAAATTATGAAAAGCATGAAAAGGTCTGAAAAATATGTAGAGCATGAACAGTTCTGAAAAACACGAGGAGCCTGAAAATGTATGAAAAATACGAGGAGCATGAAAAGGTCTGAGAAATATGAGGAGCATGAAAAGGTCTGACAAATACGAGGAACATGAAAAGGTGTGAAAACTACGAGGAGCATAAAAAGGTCTGAAAAATATGAGGAGCATGATAAAGTCTGAAAAATGTGAAGAGCACGAAAAGGTGTGAAAAATAGGACGAGCACAAACAGGTGTGAAATATACGAGGAGCATGAAAAGTTGTGAAAAATACGAGGAGCATTAAAGCCATGAAAAATACGAGGAGCATGAAAAGCAGTAAAAATGTTTGGAGCGTGAAAAGGTCTGAGAAAGAGGAGGAGCATAAAAAAGGTCTGATAAATACGAGGAGCATGAAAAGGTCTGAAAAAATACGAGGAGCATGAAAAGGTGTCAAAAATACGAGGAGCATGAAAAGGTGTGAAAAATACGAGGAGCATGAAAAGGTGAAAAATATGAGGCGCAGGAAAATGTGAAAAGTACGAGGAGCAGAAATGTGAAAGTTACGAGGAGCATGAAAAGGTGAAAAATACGAAGAGCGTGAAAAGGGTGTGAAAAATCATGATAAAAAAGGTGAAAAAATACGAGGAGCATGAAAAGGTGTGAAAAATACGAGGATCAGGAAAAGGTGTGAAAAATAGGATGAGCATGAAGAGGTGTAAAAAACACGAGGAGCATGAAAAGGTGTGAAAAATATGAAGAGCATGAAAAGGTCTGAAAAATATGAAGGCCGTGAAATTGTCTGAAAAATACGAGGAGCATGAAAAGGTCTGAAAAATACGAGGAGCGTGAAAAGGTCTGAAAAATACGAGGAGCATGAAAAGTTGTGAAAAATACGAGGAGCATGAAACGGTGTGAAAAATACGAGGAGCATGAAAAGGTGTGAAAAATACATGGAGCACTAAAAGGTGTGAAAAATATGAAGAGCATGAAAAGGTGTCAAATATTTGAAGAGCAGGAAAAGCTGTGAAATGTTCGAAGACCATGACAAGCTGTGAAAAATCCGAGGAGCATGAAAAGGTCTGAAAAATACGAGGAGAATGAGAAGGTCTGAAAAATACGAGGAACTAGAAAATGTGTGAAAAATAAGAAGAGCATGAAAAGGTCTGAAAAATATGAAGAGCATGAAAAGGTGTGAAAAGTTCGAGGAGCATGACAAGGTGTGTAAAATACGCGGAGCATGACAATGTGTAAAAAATATGAACAGCATGAAAAGGTGTGAAAAATACGAGGAGCATGAAATGGTGTGAAAAATATGAAGAGCATGAAAAGGTGTGAAAAATTCGAGGAGCATGACAAGGTGTGTAAAATACGCGGAGCATGACAATGTGGGAAAAATATGAAGAGCATGAAAAGGTGTGAAAAATACGAGGAGCATGAAAACGTCTGAAAAATACGAGGAGCATGAAAACGTCTGAAAAATACGAGGAGCATATTAAGGGTGAAAACGATGAGGAGTATGAAAAGGTCTGAAAAATACTAGGAGCATGAATATGTGTGAATAATATGAACAGCATGAAAAGGTGTGAAAAATATGAAGAGCGTGAAAAGGTCTGAAATATAAGAGAAGCGTGAAAAGGTGTGAAAAATACGAGGAGCATGAAAATTTGTGAAAAATACGAGGAGCATGAAAAGGTGTGAAAAATACGAGGAGCATGAAAAGGTGTCAAAAATACGAAGAGCGTGAAAAGGTGTGCAAAATATGAAGAGCATGAAAACGTCTGAAAAATACGAAGAGCATGACATAGTGTGAAAAATACAAGCAGCATGAAAAAGTGTCAAAAATAAGAAGAGCGTGAAAAAAGTTTGAAAAATACGAGGACCATGATAAAGTGTGAAAAATACGAGGAGCCTGAAAAGGTGTGAAAAATACGAGGAGCATGATAAGGTGTGAAAAGTACGAGGAGCATGAAAATGTGTGCAAAATAGGAGGAGCATGAAAAGGCCTGAAAAATACGAGGAGCATGAAAAGGTGTGCAAAATACGAGGAGCATGAAAAGACGTGAAAAATACAAGGAGCATGAAAAGCACTTAAAAATGTGAAGAGCATGAAAAGGTCTGAGAAATAGGAGGAGCATAAAAAGGTCTGAAAAATACGAGCAGCATGAAACGGTCTGGAAAATACGAAGATCCCGAAAACGTGTGAAAAATATGAGGAGCAGGAAAAAGTGTGAAAATTACGCGGAGCATGAAAAGGTGTGAAAAATACGAGGACCATGAAAAGGTATGAAAAATACAAGGATCACGAAAATATGTGAACAACACGAGAAGCAAGAAACGCTGTGAAAAATACGAGGAGCATGAAAAGGTGCGAAAAATACGACGAGCATGAAAAAGTCTGAAAATTATGAAAAGCATGAAAAGGTCTGAAAAATATGTAGAGCATGAACAGTTCTGAAAAACACGAGGAGCCTGAAAATGTATGAAAAATACGAGGAGCATGAAAAGGTCTGAGAAATATGAGGAGCATGAAAAGGTCTGACAAATACGAGGAACATGAAAAGGTGTGAAAACTACGAGGAGCATAAAAAGGTCTGAAAAATATGAGGAGCATGATAAAGTCTGAAAAATGTGAAGAGCACGAAAAGGTGTGAAAAATAGGACGAGCACAAACAGGTGTGAAATATACGAGGAGCATGAAAAGTTGTGAAAAATACGAGGAGCATTAAAGCCATGAAAAATACGAGGAGCATGAAAAGCAGTAAAAATGTTTGGAGCGTGAAAAGGTCTGAGAAAGAGGAGGAGCATAAAAAAGGTCTGATAAATACGAGGAGCATGAAAAGGTCTGAAAAAATACGAGGAGCATGAAAAGGTGTCAAAAATACGAGGAGCATGAAAAGGTGTGAAAAATACGAGGAGCATGAAAAGGTCTGAAAAATATGAGGAGCATGAAAATGTCTCAAAAACATGAAGAGACTGAAAAGTGTGAAAAATATGAAGAGCATTAAAAGGTCTGAGAAATATGAACAGCATGAAAAGGCGTGAAAAATATGAAGAGCACGAAAAGGTCTGAAAAATATGAAGAGCCTGAAAAGGTGTGAAAAATACGAGGATCATGAAAAGTTGTGAAAAATACGAGCATGAGGAGGTGTGGAAAATACTAGGAGCATGAAAAGGTGTGAAAAATACGAGGAGCATGAAATGGTCTGAAAAATATGAGGAGCATGAAAATTCTGAAAAACAAGAAGGGCATGAAAAGGTGTGAAAAGTATGAAGAGCATGAAAAGGTCTGAAAAATATGATGAACACGAAAATATCTGAAATATATGAGGACCACGAAAAGGTGTGAAATATACACGGATCACGAAAAGGTGTGAAAAATACGAGGAGCATGAAAAGGAGTGAAAAATACGAAGAGCATCAAGAGGTCTGAGAAATAGGATGAGCATAAAAAGGTATGAAAAATACGAGGAGCATGAAAAGGAGTAAAAAATGCAAAGAGCATGAAAAGATCTGAGAAATATGATGAGCATAAAAAGGTATGAAAAATACGAGGAGCATGAAAAGGTGTGAATAATACGAGGAGCATGAAAAGGTCTGAAAAATATGAGGAGCATGAAGAGGTCTGAAAAATACGAAGAGCACGAAAGGTGTGAAAAATATGAAGAGCACGAAAACTTGTGAGAAAATCGAGGAGCATGAAAAGGTGTGAAAAATACGAGGAGCATGAAAACGTGTCAAAAATACGAGGAGCATGAAAAGACCTGAAAAATAGGAGGAGCATAAAAAGACCTGAAACATACGAGGAGCATGTAAAGTTCTGAAAAATATGAAGAGCATGAAAAGCTGTGAAAAATATGAAGAACAAGAAAATGTCTGAAAAATATGAAGAGCATGAAAAGATGAGAAAAATACGAGGAGCACGAAAAGGTGTGAAAAATACAAGGAGCATGAAAAGCTGTGAAAAATATGAGGAGCATGAAAACTTGTGAAAACTACGAGCATAAAAGGTGTGAAAAATACGAGGAGCATGAAAAGTCCTGAATAATAGGAGGAGCATGAAAAGGTCTGAAAAACACGAGGAGCTGGAAAAGTTCTGAAAAATACGAGGAGCTTGAAAACGTCTGAAAAATACGAAGAGAATGAAAGTGTGTGAAAAATACAAGGAGCATGAAAAGGTGTGAAAAACACGAGTATGAAAAGTCCTGAATAATACGAGGAGCATGAAAACGTGTGAAAAACACGAGGAGCCTGAAAAGGTGTGAAAAATATAAAGAGCACTAAAATGTCTGAAATATATGAAGAGCACGAATAGGTCTGAAAAATACGAGCAACACGAAAAGGTGTGAATAATACAAGGAGCATCAGAAGGTCTTAAAAATATTAGGAGCATGAAAAGGTCTGAGAAATATGAAGAGCACGAAAGGTGTGAAAAATAGGGGGAGCATGAAAAGGTGTGAAAATAGGAGCATGAAAATGTCTGAGAAATAGGAGGAGCATAAAAAGGTCTGAAAAATACGAGGAGCATGAAAAGGTGTGAAAAATTCAAGCAGCATGAAAAGATCTGAGAGATAAAAGGAGCATAAACAGGTCTGAAAAATACACGGAGCATGAAAAGTTGTAAAAAACACGTGAAGCATGAAAAGATGTGAAAAATATGAGGAGCATGAAAAGGTCTGAAAAATATGAGGAGCATGAAAAGGTCTGAAAAATATGAGGAGCTAGAAAAAATCTGAAAAATATGAAGATCCTGAAAAGGTGTGAAAAATATGAAGAGCATGAAAAGGTGTGAAAAACATGAAGAATGTGAAAAGGTGTGAAAAATACGAGGAGCATGAAATGATGTGAAAAATACGAGGAGCATGTAAAGGTCTGAAAACTATGAAGAGCATGAAAAGTTGTGAAAACTATGAAGAGCATGAAAAGGTGTGAAAAATATGAAGAGCATGAAAAGTTGTGAAAAATATGAAGAGCATGAAAAGGTCTGAAAAATATGAATAGCATGAAAAGTTGTGAAAAATATGAAGAGCATGAAAAGGTGTGAAAAACACGAAGAGCATTAAACGTGTGATAAATAAATGGAGCATGAAAACGTCTGAAAAGTACGAGTAGCATTAAAAGGTCTGAAAAATACGAGCAGCATGAAAAGGACTGCAATATATGAAGAGCATGAAAAGGTGTCAGAAATATGTGGAGCATGTAGAGGTGTGAAAAATATGAGGAGGATGAAACTGTATGAAAAATCTGAGGAGCATGAAATGGTGTGAAATATATGAGGAGCATGAAAAGGTGTGTAAAATACAAGGAGCATGAAAATGTGTGAAAAATATGAAGAGCATGCAAGTGTATGAAAAATATGAGGAGAATGAAATGGTGTGAAAAATAAGAGGAGCATGAAATGGTGTGAAAAAATAAGGAGCATGAAAAGATCTGAAAATTAAGAGGAGCATTTAAAGGTCTGAAAAATACGAGGAGCATGAAAAGCTCTAAAAAATACGAGGAGCATGAAAATGTGTGAAATATACAAGGAGCATGAAAAGGTGTGAAAAATATGAGGAGCATGAAACACTCTGAAAAACACGAGATCATGAAATGGAGTGAACAACACGAAGAGCATGGAAAGCTGTGAAAAATATCAAGAGCATGAAAAGGTCTCAAAAATATGCAAAGCATGAAAACGTGTCAAAAATATGAAGAGCATGAAAAGGTGTGAAAAATATGAAGAGCCTGAAAAGGTGTGAAAAACACGAAGAGCTTGAAAAGGTGTGACAAATATGAAGAGCAGGTAAAGTTGTGAAAAATACGAGGAGCATGAAAAGGTCTGAAAAATACGAGGAGCATGAAAAGGTGTGAAAAGTACGAGGAGCATTAAAATGTCTAAAAAATACAGGAGCCTGAAATGGTGTGAAAAATATGAAGAGCTTGAAAAGGTGTGACAAATATGAAGAGCAGGTAAAGTTGTGAAAAATACGAGGAGCATGTATAAGAGAAGCGTGAAAAGGTGTGAAAAATACGAGGAGCATGAAAATTTGTGAAAAATACGAGGAGCATGAAAAGGTGTGAAAAACACGAGGAGCATGAAAAGGTGTCAAAAATACGAAGAGCGTGAAAAGGTGTGCAAAATATGAAGAGCATGAAAACGTCTGAAAAATACGAAGAGCATGACATACTGTGAAAAATACAAGCAGCATGAAAAAGTGTCAAAAATAAGAAGAGCGTGAAAAAAGTTTGAAAAATATGAGGACCATGATAAAGTGTGAAAAATACGAGGAGCCTGAAAAGGTGTGAAAAATACGAGGAGCATGATAAGGTGTGAAATGTACGAGGAGCATGAAAAGACGTGAAAAATACAAGGAGCATGAAAAGCACTTAAAAATGTGAAGAGCATGAAAAGGTCTGAGAAATAGGAGGAGCATAAAAAGGTCTGAAAAATACGAGCAGCATGAAACGGTCTGGAAAATACGAAGATCCCGAAAACGTGTGAAAAATATGAGGAGCAGGAAAAAGTGTGAAAATTACGCGGAGCATGAAAAGGTGTGAAAAATATGAGGACCATGAAAAGGTATGAAAAATACAAGGATCACGAAAATATGTGAACAACACGAGAAGCAAGAAACGCTGTGAAAAATACGAGGAGCATGAAAAGGTGCGAAAAATACGACGAGCATGAAAAAGTCTGAAAATTATGAAAAGCATGAAAAGGTCTGAAAAATATGTAGAGCATGAACAGTTCTGAAAAACACGATGAGCCTGAAAATGTATGAAAAATACGAGGAGCATGAAAAGGTCTGAGAAATATGAGGAGCATGAAAAGGTCTGACAAATACGAGGAACATGAAAAGGTGTGAAAACTACGAGGAGCATAAAAAGGTCTGAAAAATATGAGGAGCATGATAAAGTCTGAAAAATGTGAAGAGCACGAAAAGGTGTGAAAAATAGGACGAGCACAAACAGGTGTGAAATATATGAGGAGCATGAAAAGTTGTGAAAAATACGAGGAGCATTAAAGCCATGAAAAATACGAGGAGCATGAAAAGCAGTAAAAATGTTTGGAGCGTGAAAAGGTCTGAGAAAGAGGAGGAGCATAAAAAAAGGTCTGATAAATACGAGGAGCATGAAAAGGTCTGAAAAAATACGAGGAGCATGAAAAGGTGTCAAAAATACGAGGAGCATGAAAAGGTCTGAAAAATACGAGGAGCATGAAAAGGTCTGAAAAATATGAGGAGCATGAAAATGTCTCAAAAACATGAAGAGACTGAAAAGTGTGAAAAATATGAAGAGCATTAAAAGGTCTGAGAAATATGAACAGCATGAAAAGGCGTGAAAAATATGAAGAGCACGAAAAGGGCTGAAAAATATGAAGAGCCTGAAAAGGTGTGAAAAATACGAGGATCATGAAAAGGTGTGAAAAATACGAGGAGCATGAAAAGTTGTGGAAAATACGAGCATGAGGAGGTGTGGAAAATACTAGGAGCATGAAAAGGTGTGAAAAATACGAGGAGCATGAAATGGTCTGAAAAATATGAGGAGCATGAAAATTCTGAAAAACAAGAAGGACATGAAAAGGTGTGAAAAGTATGAAGAGCATGAAAAGGTCTGAAAAATATGATGAACACGAAAATATCTGAAATATATGAGGACCACGAAAAGGTGTGAAATATACACGTATCACGAAAAGGTGTGAAAAATACGAGGAGCATGAAAAGGAGTGATAAATACGAAGAGCATCAAGAGGTCTGAGAAATAGGATGAGCATAAAAAGGTATGAAAAATACGAGGAGCATGAAAAGGAGTAAAAAATGCAAAGAGCATGAAAAGATCTGAGAAATATGATGAGCATAAAAAGGTATGAAAAATACGAGGAGCATGAAAAGGTGTGAATAATAAGAGGAGCATGAAAAGGTCTGAAAAATATGAGGAGCATGAAGAGGTCTGAAAAATACGAAGAGCACGAAAGGTGTGAAAAATATGAAGAGCACGAAAACTTGTGAGAAAATCGAGGGGCATGAAAAGGTGTGAAAAATACGAGGAGCATGAAAACGTGTCAAAAATACGAGGAGCATGAAAAGACCTGAAAAATAGGAGGAGCATAAAAAGACCTGAAACATACGAGGAGCATGTAAAGTTCTGAAAAATAGGAAGAGCATGAAAAGCTGTGAAAAATATGAAGAACAAGAAAATGTCTGAAAAATATGAAGAGCACGAAAAGGTGAGAAAAATACGAGGAGCACGAAAAGGTGTGAAAAATACAAGGAGCATGAAAAGCTGTGAAAAATATGAGGAGCATGAAAACTTGTGAAAACTACGAGCATAAAAGGTGGGAAAAATACGAGGAGCATGAAAAGTCCTGAATAATAGGAGGAGCATGAAAAGGTCTGAAA
Organism: Cervus canadensis; assembly: GCF_019320065.1. Lineage (NCBI taxonomy): Eukaryota > Metazoa > Chordata > Mammalia > Artiodactyla > Cervidae > Cervus > Cervus canadensis. Next base: position 66,814,809 of record NC_057399.1, on the reverse strand, counting down.
AACACGAGGAGCTGGAAAAGTTCTGAAAAATACGAGGAGCTTGAAAACGTCTGAAAAATACGAAGAGAATGAAAGTGTGTGAAAAATACAAGGAGCATGAAAAGGTGTGAAAAACACGAGGAGTATCAAAAGTCCTGAATTATACGAGGAGCATGAAAACGTGTGAAAAACACGAGGAGCCTGAAAAGGTATGAAAAATATAAAGAGCACGAAAATGTCTGAAATATATGAAGAGCACGAATAGGTCTGAAAAATACGAGCAACACGAAAAGGTGTGAATAATACAAGGAGCATCAGAAGGTCTTAAAAATATTAGGAGCATGAAAAGGTCTGAGAAATATGAAGAGCACAAAAGGTGTGAAAAATAGGGGGAGCATGAAAAGGTGTGAAAATAGGAGCATGAAAATGTCTGAGAAATAGGAGGAGCATAAAAAGGTCTGAAAAATACGAGGAGCATGAAAAGGTGTGAAAAATTCAAGCAGCATGAAAAGATCTGAGAGATAAAAGGAGCATAAACAGGTCTGAAAAATACACGGAGCATGAAAAGTTGTAAAAAACACGTGAAGCATGAAAAGGTGTGAAAAATATGAGGAGCATGAAAAGGTCTGAAAAATATGAGGAGCATGAAAAGGTCTGAAAAATATGAGGAGCTAGAAAAAATCTGAAAAATATGAAGATCCTGAAAAGGTGTGAAAAATATGAAGAGCATGAAAAGGTGTGAAAAACATGAAGAATGTGAAAAGGTGTGAATAATACGAGGAGCATGAAAAGGTGTGAAAAACACGAAGAGCATTAAACGTGTGATAAATAAATGGAGCATGAAAACGTCTGAAAAGTACGAGTAGCATTAAAAGGTCTGAAAAGTACGAGCAGCATGAAAAGGACTGCAATATATGAAGAGCATGAAAAGGTGTCAGAAATATGTGGAGCATGTAGAGGTGTGAAAAATATGAGGAGGATGAAACTGTATGAAAAATCTGAGGAGCATGAAATGGTGTGAAATATATGAGGAGCATGAAAAGGTGTGTAAAATACGAGGAGCATGAAAATGTGTGAAAAATATGAAGAGCATGCAAGTGTATGAAAAATATGAGGAGAATGAAATGGTGTGAAAAATAAGAGGAGCATGAAATGGTGTGAAAAAATGAGGAGCATGAAAAGATCTGAAAATTAAGAGGAGCATTTAAAGGTCTGAAAAATACGAGGAGCATGAAAAGCTCTAAAAAATACGAGGAGCATGAAAAGGTGTGAAATATACAAGGAGCATGAAACGGTGTGAAAAATATGAAGAGCATGAAAAGGTGTGAAAAATATGAGGAGCATGAAACACTCTGAAAAACACGAGATCATGAAATGGAGTGAACAACACGAAGAGCATGGAAAGCTGTGAAAAATATCAAGAGCATGAAAAGGTCTCAAAAATATGCAAAGCATGAAAACTTGTCAAAAATATGAAGAGCATGAAAAGGTGTGAAAAATATGAAGAGCCTGAAAAGGTGTGAAAAACACGAAGAGCTTGAAAAGGTGTGACAAATATGAAGAGCAGGTAAAGTTGTGAAAAATACGAGGAGCATGAAAAGGTCTGAAAAATACGAGGAGCATGAAAAGGTGTGAAAAGTACGAGGAGCATTAAAATGTCTAAAAAATACAGGAGCCTGAAATGGTGTGAAAAATATGAAGAGCTTGAAAAGGTGTGACAAATATGAAGAGCAGGTAAAGTTGTGAAAAATACGAGGAGCATGAAAAGGTCTGAAAAATACGAGGAGCATGAAAAGGTGTGAAAAGTACGAGGAGCATTAAAATGTCTAAAAAATACGAGAGCATGAAAAGGTGTGAAAAACACGAAGAGCATGAAAAGCTGTGAAAAATATAAAAAGCATGAAAAGGTCTGAAAAATATGAAGAGCATGAAAAATGTGAAAAATAAGAAGAGAATGAAAAGGTGTGAAAAACATGCAGAGCATGTAAAAGTGTGGAAAATAAGAAGAGCATGAAAAGGTGTGACAAATACGAAGAGCATGAAAAGTTGTGAAAAATACGAGGAGCATGAAAAGTTGTGAAAAATACGATGAGCATGAAAAGGTGTGAAAAATATGAATAGCATGAAAAAGTGTGAAATGTATGAGGAGCATGAAAAGGGCGAAAATACGAGGAGCATGAAAACATCTTAAAAATACGAGGTGCATGAAAAGGTCTGAAAAATATGTAGAGCATGAACAGGTGTCAAAAATATGAGGAGAATGAAAAGGTGTGAAAAATATGAAGAGCATGAAAAGGTGTCAAAAATATGAGGAGCATGTAAAGGTGTGAAAATATGAGGAGAATGAATCTGGATGAAAAATATGAGGAGCATGAAACGGTGTGACAAATATGAAGAGCATGAAAAGGTGTGAAAATTATGAGGAGTATGAAAACGTCTTAAAAGTACGAGGAGCATGAAAAGGTCTGAAAAATATGAGGAGCATGAAAAGGTGTCAAAAATATGAGGAGAATGAAAAGGTGTGTAAAATATGAAGAGCATGAAAAGGTGTGAAAACTATGAGTAACATGTAAAGGTGTGAAAAATATGATGAGCAGGAATCTTTATGAAAAATATGAGGAGGATGAAAAGGTGTGAAAAATATGAATGTCATGAAAAGGTGTGAAAAATATGAGGAGTTTGAAAAGGTGTGAAAAATACGAGAGCATGAAAAGGTGTGAAAAACACGAAGAGCATGAAAAGGTGTGAAAAATAAGAACAGCCTGAAAGGGTGTGAAAAACACGAAGAACATGAAAAGGTCCGAAAAATACGAAGAGCTTGAAAAGGTGTGACAAATACAAACAGCATGATAAGGTGTGAAAAATACGAGGAGCATGAAAAGGTGTGAAAAATAAGAGGAGCATGAAAAGGTCTGAAAAATACGAGGTGCATGAAAGGTTCTGAAAAATGCAAGGAGAATGAAAGGTTCTGAAAAATACAAGGAGCATGTAATGATCTGAAATACATGAGGGGCATGAAAAGGTCTGAAAAATACGAAGAGCATGAAAAGGTGTCAAAAATATGTGGAGCATGAAAAGGTGTGAAAAATATGAAGAGCATGAAAAGGTGTCAAAAATATGATGAGCATTTAAAGGTGGGAAAAATAGGAAAAGCATGAATTTGTATGAAAAATATGAGGAGCATGAAACGGGGTGAAAAATAGGAAAAGCATGAAAAGGTGTCAGAAATATGAGGAGCATGAAACGGTGTGAAAAATGTGAAGAGCATGAAAAGGTGTGAAAAATATGAGGAGCATGAAAAGGTCTGAAAAACAGGAAGAACATTAAAAGGTGTCAAAAATATGAGGACATGAAAAGATGTGAAAAATATGAGGAGCATGAAAAGGTGTGAAAAATATGAAGACCATGAAAACGTGTGAAAAATATCAAGCGCATGAAACGGTCTGAAAAATATGAGGAGCAGGAAACTGTCTGAAAAATATGAGGGGCATGAAAAACTGTCAAAAATATGTGGAGCATGAAATGGTGTGAAAAAAGTGAAGAGCATGAAAAGGTGTGGAAAATATGACGAGCATGAAACGGTGGGAAATATACGAAGAGCATGAAAAGGTGTGAAGAACACGAAGAGCATGAAAAGGTGTGAAAAAATGAAGAGCATGAAACGGGCTGAAAAATTCGAAGAGCAGGAAAAGGTGTGAAAAACACGAAGAGCATGAAAAGGTTTGAAAAATACGAAGAGCATGAAAAGGTCTGCAAAATACGAGAAGCATGAAAAGGTCTGAAATATACGAGGAGCATGAAAAGGTGTGAAAAATACGAGGAGCATGAAAAGGTGTGAAAAATACGAGGAGCATGAAATGGTCTGAAAAAACGAGGAGCATGAGAAGGTGTGAAAAATACGAGGAACATGAAAAGGTGTGAAAAATATGAAGAGCATGTAAAGGTGTGAAAATTCTGAGCAGCATTAAAAGGTCTGAAAAATACGAGGAGCAAAAAAGGGTTAAAAATATGAAGAGCATGAAAGGTGTGATAAATAAATGGAGCATGAAAACGTCTGAAAAATACGAGGAGAATGAAAATGTCTGAAAAATACGAGGAGCATGACAAGGTCTGAAAAATATGAGGAGCATGAAATGGGCTGAAAAGTACGAGGAGCATTAAAAGGTCTGAAAAATACGAGCAGCATGAAAAGGACTGCAATATATGAAGAGCATGAAAAGGTGTCAAAAATATGAGGAGCATGTAGAGGTGTGAAAAATATGAGGAGAATTAAACTGTATGAAAAATCTGAGGAGCATGAAATGGTGTGAAATATATGAGGAGCATGAAAAGTTGTGTAAAATAGGAGGAGCATGAAAATATGTGAAAAATATGAAGAGCATGAAAGGGTATGAAAAATATGAGGAGCGTGAAATGGTGTGAAAAATAAGAGGAGCATGAAATGGTGTGAAAAAATTGAGGAGCATGAAAAGATCTGAAAATTAAGAGGAGCATTTAAAGGTCAGAAAAATACGAGGAGCATGAAAAGCTCTGAAAAATACGAGGAGCATGAAAAGGTTTCAAAAATATAAGGAGCATAAAAAGGTGTAAAAAATTCGAAGAGCAGGAAAAGGTGTGAAAATTATCAAAAGCAGGACAAGGTCTGAAAAATATGAAGAGCATGATAAGGTGTCAAAAATATGAGGAGCATTATAAGGTGTCGAAAATATGAGAAGCATGTAAAGGTGTGAAAAATATGAGGAGCATGAAACTGTATGAAAAATTAGAGGAGGATGAAACGGTGTGAAAAATATGAAGAGCATGAAAAGGTGTGAAAAATATGAGGAGCATGAAACACTCTGAAAAACACGAGATCATGAAATGGAGTGAAAAACACGAAAAGCATGGAAAGCTGTGAAAAATATCAAGAGCATGAAAAGGTCTGAAAAATGTGAAAAGCATGAAAACGTGTCAAAAATATGAAGAGCATGAAAAGGTGTGAAAAATACGAAGAGCCTGAAAAGGTGTGAAAAACATGCAGAGCATGTAAAAGTGTGGAAAATAAGAAGAGCATGAAAAGGTGTGAAAAATATGAAGAGCCTGAAAAGGTGTGAAAAACACAAAGAGCAGGAAAAGGTGTGAAAAATATGAAGAGCTTGAAAAGGTGTGACAAATACGAAGAGCATCAAAAGTTGTGAAAAATACGAGGAGCATGAAAAGGTCTGAAAAATACGAGGATCATGAAGACGTCTGAAAAATACGACGAGCATGAAAAGGTCTGAAAAATATGTAGAGCATGAAAAAGTGTCAAAAATATGGGGAGCATGAAAAGGTGTCAAAAATATGAGTAGCATGTAAAGATTGAAAAATAAGAGAAGCAGGAATTTGTATAAAAAATATGAGGAGCGGTGTGAAAAATATGAAGAGCATGAAAAGTTGTGAAAAGTATGAGGAGCATGAAAGGGTGTAAAAAATATGAAGAGCATGAAATGTGTGAAAAACACGAAGGGCATGCAAAGGTGTGAAAAATATCAAGAGCATGAAAGATGTGAAAAACACGAAAGGCATGAAAAGGTGTGAAAAATATCAAGAGCATGAAAAGGTCTGAGGTATATGAAGAGCATGAAAAGGTATGAAAAATTCAAAGAGCATGAAAAGATGTGAAAAATACGAAGAGCATGAAAAGTTGTGAAAAATACCAGGAGCATGAAAAGGTGTGAAAAATACTAAGAGCATGAAAAGGTGTGAAAAGTACGAGAAGCATGAAAATGTCTGAAAAATATGAGAGCATGAAAAGGTGGGAAAAACACGAAGAGCATGAAAAGCTGTGAAAAATATAAAAAGCATGAAAAGGTCTGAAAAATATAAAGAGCATGAAAAGGTGTGAAAAATATGAGGAACATGAAAGGGTGTAAAAATTATGAAGAGCATGAAATGTGTGAAAAACACGAAGGGCATGCAAAAGCGTGAAAAATATCAAGAGAATGAAAAAGTCTGAAAAATATGAAGAGCATGAAAAGGTGTGAAAAATATGACGAGCATGAAACGGTGGGAAGTATACGAAGAGCATGAAAAGGTGTGAAAAACACGAAGAGCATGAAAAGGTGTGAAAAGTACGAAGAGCATGAAAAGGTCTGCAAAATACGAGAAGCATGAAAAGGTCTGAAATATACGAGGAGCATGAAAAGGTGTGAAAATATGAGGAGCATGAAAAGGTGTGAAAAATATCAAGAACATGAAACAGCCTGAAAAGTTCGAAGAGCAGGAAAAGGTGTGAAAAACACGAAGAGCATGAAAAGGTTTGAAAAATACGAAGAGCTTGAAGACGTCAGAAAAATACGACGAGCATGAAAAGGTCTGAAAAATATGTAGAGAATGAAAAGGTGTGAAAAATATGAGGATCATGAAAAGATGTAAAAAATATGAAGAGCATTGAAATGTGTGGAAAACACGAATGGCATGCTAAGGTGTGAAAAATATCAAGAGCATGAAAGATGTGAAAAACACGAAGGGCATGAAAAGGTGTGAAAAATATCAAGAGCATGAAAAGGTGTCAAAAATATGAGTAGCATATAAAGGTTGAAAAATAAGAGGAGCATGAATTTGTATAAAAAATATGAGGAGCATGAAACGGTGTGAAAAATGTGAAGAGCATGAAAAGGTGTGAAAAATATGAGGACATGAAAAGTTGTGACAAATACGAGGAGCATGATAAGTTGTGAAAAATACGAGGAGCATGAAAAGGTGTGAAAAATATGAATAGCATGAAAAAGTGTGAAAAGTGCGAGGCGCATGAAAAGGTCTAAAAAATATGTAGAACATGAACAGGTGTCAAAAATATGAGGAGAATGAAAAGGTGTGAAAAATATGAAGAGCATGAAAAGGTGTCAAAAATAAGAGGAGCATGTAAAGATGTGAAAAATATGAGGAGCATGATCTGTATGAAAAATATGAGGATCATGAAACGGTGTGAAAAATATGAAGAGCATGAAAAGGTGTGAAAATTATGAGGAGTATGAGAACGTCTTAAAAATACGAGGAGCATGAAAAGATCTGAAAAATAAGTGGAGCATGAAACGGTCTGAAAAAATATGAGGAGCATTAAACGGTCTGAAAAATATGAGGCGCATCAAACTGTATGAAAAATATGAGGAGCATGAAACGGTGTGAAAAATATGAAGAGCATGAAAAGTTTTGAAAATATTAGGAGCTTGAAAAGGTGTGAAAAATATGAGGAGCATGAAACGGTCTAAAAAATATGAGGAGCATGAAACAGTCTGAAATATATGAGGAGCATGAAACGGTCTGAAAAATATGAGGAGCATGAAAAGGTGTCAAATATATAAGGAGCAGGAAACGGTGTGAAAATATGAATCGCATGAAAAGTTGTGAAAAATACGAAGGGCATGAAAAGGAGGGAAAAATATGAGGAGCATGAAAAGGTGTGAAAATTATGAGGAGCCTGAAAAATATGTGAGCATGAAAAAGAGTGAAAAATACGAGGAGCCTGAAAAGGTGTGAAAAGTACGAGGAGCATGAAGAGGTGTGAAAAAACGAGCAGCATGAAAAGGTCTGAAAAATACGAGGAACATGAAAAGGTCTGAAAAATACGAGGAGCATGAAAAGGTCTGAAAAATATGTAGTGCATGAAAAGATGTAAAAAATATGAGCAGCATGAAAACGTGTGAAGAATATGAAGAGCATGAAAAGCTGTCAAAAACATGAGGATCATGTAAAGGTGTGAAAAATATGAGGAGCATGAATCTGTATGAAAAATATGAGGAGCATGAAACGGTGTGAAAAATATGAGGAGCATGAAAAGTGTGAAATATATGAGGAGCATGAAAAGCTGAGAAAAAAAAGAGGAGCATGAAACGGTCTGAAAAATATGAGGAGCATGAAAAGGTGTCAAAAATATGAGCAGCATGAAACAGTGTGAAAAATATGAAGATCATGAAAAGGTGTGAAAAATACGAAGAGAATGAAAAGGTATGAAGAACACGACGCCCATGAAAAGGTGTGAAAAATACGAAGAGCATGCAAAGGTCTGAAAAATACAAGGAGCATGAAAAGGTCTGAAAAATACGAGGAGCATGAAAAGGTCTGAAAAATCCCAGGAGCATGAAACGGTCTGAAAAATATGAAGAGCATGAAAAGGTGTCAAAAATATGAGGAGCAGAAAAGGTGAGAAAAATATGACGAGCATGAAAAGGAGTCAAAAATATGAGGAGCATGTAAAGGAGTGAAAAATATGAGGATAATGAAACTGAATCAAACACGTGTTTGTTCAGCGACGTCAGGAATCCTGCCTAGTTGCGAGGGACTACTCGGGATTCTCCTCGAGGCTTGGCAGGGCAATTGGGACGCCTCTCCAGCTGAGGCGGGAGACCAAGGGTCCCTTTCCACGTGCCACAGGAATCCTGGGACTCCTATCAAGTTTCACGAGGAGTCAGGCATCGTCTCCTTTGGAGGCACTGATCTCCGCGTACCTCTGGAGTTTTCAAGGATGTGAGGCCTCCGGTCGCGATGAGGTGGGGAACTAGGTCTTTCTCTGTGGTCTCCACAGGGGATTCAGACATCCTTTCATCTTGGGAGATGCAAGACGAGCCTGCATTCAAGTCACTGCAGGGATATCCGGCCTTATTTTGAGTCAGGGCATCGCGGTGTCCATTCACTTGAGGCCGCAAACTCAGGGTCCCTCTCACATACCTAGAGCTGAGAGAAGCCTCCTCTTGAGGTGCTTGTGGTAAGGTGGTATTCCACTGGAGTCGAAGCCAAGGACTAACCTCTCATCTCGAGTTGATTTTTGGTCCACGGAGTTCTTTCATGTTGCTACAGTGACCTCAGGATCCCTTTAGTTTGAATCACTGTTCTTGGGGTTTCTCTGGAGTGCCATCAAGGAAATCAAGGTTCCTTTCATGTGTGATGTGCAACACAGAATTGCACTGCACGCAGTGCAGGGGAATCTGGCCTCATCTCGTGGCGAGGGTGACATCTCATGTTTTTTCTCGAGTTGCGGCGGGAACCTGGGTTATATTCTCGAGTTACGACGGGGATGGCCCTTCCACACACGTGTTTGTTCAGCGACGTCAGGACTCCTGCCTAGTTGCGAGGGACAACTCGGGATTCTCCTCGAGGCTTCCCAGGGCAATTGGGACGCCTCTCCAGCTGAGGCGGCAGACCAAGGGTCCCTTTCCATGTGCCACAGGAATCCTGGGACTCCTATCAAGTTTCACGAGGACTCAGGCTTCGTCTCCTTTTGAGGCATTGATCTCCATATTCCTCCTACCAAGTTTCATGAAACGTGTGATAAACAAATGGAGCATGAAAACGTCTGAAAAATACGAGGAGCATGAAAAGGTCTGAAAAATAAGAAGAGCCCGAAAAGGTGTGAAAAATATGAAGAGCATGAAAAGGTCTGAAAAATATGAAGAGCACGAAAAGGTTTGAAAAATATGAAGAGCATGAAAAGGTCTTAAAAATACGAGGAGCATGAAAATGTGTGAAAAATACGAGGAGCATGAAAAGGTCTGAGAAATACGAGGAGCATGAAAAGGTGTGAAAGACATGAGGAGCATGAACGGTGTGAAAAATATGAAGAGCATGAGAAGACCTGAAAAATAGGCGGAGTTTAAAAAGGTCTGAAAAATACGAGGAGCAAGAAAAGGTCTGAGAAATACGAGGAGCATGAAAAAGTCTGAAAAATATGAGGAGCATGAAAAGGTCTGAAAAATATGAAGAACATGAAAACGTCTGAAAAATACGAGGAGCATGAAAATGTCTGAAAAATACGAAGAGCCTGAAAAGGTGTGAATAATAGGAGGAGCACGAAAAGTTGTAAAAAATACGAGGAGCATGAAAAGGTGTGAAAATTACGAGGATCATGAAAAGGTCTGAAAAATACGAGGGTTAGGAATAGTTGTTAAAAATACGAGGATCATGAAACTGTGTGAAAAATATGAAGAGCATGAAAAGGCGTGAAAAATAGTCGGATGATAAGAAGGTCTGAAAAATACGAAAAGCATGAAAAGTTGTGAAAAATTTGAGGAAATCAAATGGTCTGAAAAATACGAGTAGTATGAAAATGTATGAAAAATACGAGGAGCATGTAAAGTTGTGAAAAACTCAAGGAGCATGAAAAGGTGTGAAAAATAAGAGGAGCATGAAAAGGCCTGATACATACGAGGAGCATGGAAAGGTCTGAAAAATACGAGGAGCATGAAAAGGTGTGAAAATACGAGGAGCATGAAAAGGTGTGAAAAATACGTGGAGCATGAAAAGGTGTGAAAAATAAGAGGAGCATGAAACGGTGTGAAAAATACGAGGAGCAAGAAAAGGTCTGAGAAATGGAAGGAGCATAAAAAGGTCTGAAAAATAAGTGGAGCATTAAAAGCTGTGAAATATACGAGGAGCATGAAAATGTGTGAAAACTACGAGAAGCATGAAAAGCTCAGAAAAATACGAGGAGTATGAAAACGTGTGAAAAATACGAGGAGCATGAAAAGGTGTGATAAATTCGAGAAACATGAAAACGTCTGAAAAATACGAGGAGCATGAAAAGGTCTGAAAACTATGATGAGCATGAAAAGGTCTGAAAAATACGAGGAGCATGAAAACGTCTGAAAAAATATTAGGAGAATGAAAAGGTCTGAAAAGTAGGATGAGCATGAAAAGGTGTGAAAAAAGGAGGAGCATGAAAAGTTCTTAAAACTACGAAGAGCACGACAAGGTGTGAAGAATGCGAGGAGTATGAAAGGGTGTGAAAAATATGAGGAGCATGAAAAGGTGTGAAAAATACGAGGAGCATGAAAAGGCCTCAAAATACGAGGAGCATAAACAGGCCTGAAAAATACGAGGAGCATGAAAAGCTGTGAAAAATACAAGGAGCATGAAAAGGCCTGAAAAATAGGAGGAATATAAAAAGGTCTGAAAAAATGAGGAGTATGAAAAGGTCTGGAAAATATGAAGAGCCTGATAAGGTGTGCAAAATAGGAGGAGCACGAAAAGATCTGAAAAATACGAAGAGCCTGAAAAGGTGTGAAAAATATGCAGAGCATGAAACGGTCTGAAAAATACGAGTAGTATGAAAATGTGTGAAAAATACGTGGAGCATGGAAATGTGTCAAAAATATGAAGAGCATGAAAAGGCCTGAAACATACGAGGAGCAAGAAAAGGTCTGAAAAATACGATGAGCACGAAAAGGTCTGAAAAATACGAGTAGTATGAAAATGTGTGAAAAATACGAGGAGCATGAAAAGGTGTGAAAACACGTGGAGCTTGGAAAGGTGTGAAAAATACGAGGAGCATGCAAAGGTGTGAAAAATACGAGGAGCATGAAAAGGTGTGAAAAATTCGTGGAGCATGGAAAGGTGTGAAAAATACGAGGAGCATGAAAAGGTGTGAAAAATAGGAGGAGCATGAAAAGGTGTGAAAAATATGAGGAGCATGAAAAGGTGTGAAAAATACGAGGACCATGAAAAGGTCTGAGGAGTGGAAGAAGCATAAAAATGTCTGAAAAACACGAGGAGCATGAAAAGGTCTGAAAAATACGAGGAGCACGAAAAGGTCTAAAAAATATGAAGAGCATGAAAACGGCTGAAAAATACGAGGAGCATGAAAAGGTCTGAAAAATATGAAGAGCATGAAAACGGCTGAAAAATACGAGGAGCATGAAAAGGTCTGAAAAAAACGAAGAGCCCGAAAAGGTGTGAAAAATAGGAGGAGCATGAAAAGGTGTGACAAATACAAGCAGCATGAAAAGGTCTCAAATATATGAGGAGCATAAAAAGATGTGAAAAATACGGGGAGGATGAAAAGTTGTGAAAACTACGAGAATGAAAACGTGTGAAAATGACGAGGAGCATGAAAAGATGGGAAAAATATGAAGAGCATGAAAAGTTGGAAAAATTCGAGGAGCATGAAAAGGTGTGAAAGATACGAGGAGCATGAAGTGGTGTGAAATATACGAGGAGCATGAAAAGGTGTGAAAAATACAAGGAGCATGAAAAGGTGTGAAAAATATGAAGAGCATGAAAAGGCCCGAAAAATAGTCGGAGGATAAGATGGTCTGAAAAATACGAGGAGCATGAAAGGTCTGAAAAATACGAAGAGCCTGAAAAGTTGTGAAAAATACGAGGAGCATGAAAAGGTCTGAAAAATACGAGTAGTATGAAAATGTGTGAAAAATACGAGGAGGATGAAAAGGTGTGCAAAACACGAGGAGCATGAAAAGGTGTGAAAAATACGAGGAGCATGAAAAGGCCTGATAAATATGAGGAGCATGAAAAGGTCTGAAAAATACGAGGAGCATGAAAAGGTGTGAAAAATATAAGGAGCATGAAAGCGTGTGAAAAATACGAGGAGCATGAAAAGGTGTGAAAAATACGATGAGCATGAAAAGGCCTCAAAATAGGAGGAGCATAAAAAGGTCTGAAAAATACGAGGAGCATGAAAAGCTGTGAAAAATACAAGGAGAATGAAAAGGCCTGAAAAACAGGAGGAGCATAAAAAGGTCTGAAAAATTCGAGAAGCATGTAAAGTTGTGAAAACTACGATCATGAAAATGTGTGAAAAATACGAGGAGCATGAAAAGGTGTGAAAAATACGGGGGGCACGAAAAGGTGTGAAAAATATGAAGACCATGAAAAGGTCTGAAAAATAGGAAGAGCACAAAAAGGTGTGAAAAATATGAAGAGCACGAAAAGGTCTGAAAAATAAGAGGACCAGAAAAGGGGTGAAAAATATGAGGAGCTTGAAAAGGTGAGAAAAATAGGAGGAGCATGAAAAGGTGTGAAAAATACAAGGGGCATGAAAATGCCTGATACAAACGAGGAGCCTGAAAAGGTCTGAAAAATACGAGGAGCATGAAAAGGTGTTGAAAATACGAGGAGAATGAAAAGCTCTGAAAAATACGAGTAGTATGAAAATGTGTGAAAAATATGAGCAGCATGAAAAGGTGTGAAAAATACGAGGAGCATGAAAGGTCTGAGAAATGGAAGGAGCATGAAAAGGTTTGAAAAATACGAGGAGCATGAAAAGATCTGAAAAATACGGGGAGCATTAAATGGTATGAAAAATACGAAGAGCATGAAAAGGTCTGAAAAATACGAGGAAAACGAAAAGGTGTGAATAATACGAAGAGCATGAAAAGGTCTGAAAAATATTAGGAGCATGAAAAGATCTGAAAAGTAGGAAGAACATGAAAAGGTGTGAAAAAAGGAGGAGCATGAAAAGTTCTTAAAAATACGAAAAGCACGAAAAGGTGTGAAGAATACGAGGCGCATGAAAGGGTGTGAAAAATGTGAGGAGCATGAAAAGGTGTGAAAAATACGAGTAGCATGAAAAGGCCTGAAAAATAGGAGGAATATAAAAAGGTCTGAAAAAATGAGGAGTATGAAAAGGTCTGGAAAATATGAAGAGCCTGATAAGGTGTGAAAAATAGGAGGAGCACGAAAAGATCTGAAAAATACAAAGAGCCTGAAAAGGTGTGAAAAATATGCAGAGCATGAAAAGGCCTGATACATATGAGGAGCATGAAAAGGTCTGAAAAATACGAGGAGCATGAAAAGGTGTGAAAAATACGAAGAGCACGAAAAGGTCTGAAAAATACGAGGAACACGAAAAGGTGTGAATAATATAAAGAGCATGAAAAGGTCTGAAAAGTAGTAAGAGCATGAAAAGGTGTGAAAAAAGGAGGAGCATGAAAAGTTCTTAAAAATACGAAGAGCACGAAAACGTGTGAAAAATACGAGGAGCATGAAAGGGTGTGAAAAATATGAGGAGCATGAAAAGGTGTGAAAAAACGAGGAGCATGAACGCCTGTGAAAAATACGAGGAGCATGAAAAGGTGTGAAAATTAAGATGAGCATGAAAAGGCCTCAAAATAGGAGGAGCATAAAAAGGTCTGAAAAATACGAGGAGCATGAAAAGCTGTGAAAAATACAAGGAGAATGAAAAGGCCTGAAAAACAGGAGGAGCATAAAAAGGTCTGAAAAATTCGAGAAGCATGTAAAGTTGTGAAAACTACGATCATGAAAATGTGTGAAAAATACGAGGAGCATGAAAAGGTGTGAAAAATACGGGGGGCATGAAAAGGTGTGAAAAATACGAGGAGCATGAAAAGGTGTGAAAAATATGAAGACCATGAAAAGGTCTGAAAAATAGGAAGAGCACAAAAAGGTGTGAAAAATATGAAGAGCACGAAAAGGTGTGAAAAATAAGAGGACCAGAAAAGGTGTGAAAAATATGAGGAGCTTGAAAAGGTGAGAAAAATAGGAGGAGCATGAAAAGGTGTGAAAAATACAAGGGGCATGAAAATGCCTGATACATACGAGGAGCATGAAAAGGTCTGAAAAATACGAGGAGCATGAAAAGGTGTTGAAAATACGAGGAGAATGAAAAGCTCTGAAAAATACGAGTAGTATAAAAATGTGTGAAAAATATGAGCAGCATGAAAAGGTGTGAAAAATACGAGGAGCATGAAAGGTCTGAGAAATGGAAGGAGCATGAAAAGGTTTGAAAAATACGAGGAGCATGAAAAGATCTGAAAAATACGGGGAGCATTAAATGGTATGAAAAATACGAAGAGCACGAAAAGGTCTGAAAAATACGAGGAAAACGAAAAGGTGTGAATAATACGAAGAGCATGAAAAGGTCGGAAAAATATTAGGAGCATGAAAAGATCTGAAAAGTAGGAAAAACATGAAAAGGTGTGAAAAAAGGAGAAGCATGAAAAGTTCTTAAAAATACGAAAAGCACGAAAAGGTGTGAAGAATACGAGGCGCATGAAAGGGTGTGAAAAATGTGAGGAGCATGAAAAGGTGTGAAAAATACGATTAGCATGACAACGTGTGCAAAATACGAGGAGCATGAAAAGGTGTGAAAAATACGACGAGCATGAAATGGCCTCAAAAATAGGAGGAGAATAAAAAGGTTTGAAAAATACGAGGAGCATGAAAAGCTGTGAAAAATACAGGAGCATTAAAAGGCCAGAAAAATAGCAGGAGCATAAAAAGGTCTGAAAATTCGAGGAGCATGAAAAGTTGGGGAAACTACGATCATGAAAACGTCTGAAAAATACGAGGAGCATGAAAAGGTGTGAAAAATATGGGGAGCATGAAAAATACGAGGAGAATCAAAAGGTGTGAAAAATGCAAGGATCATGAAAAGGTGTGAAAAATACCAGGAGCATGAAAAGGTGTGAAAAATATGAAGAGCATGAAAAGGCCTGAAAAATAGGAGTGGCAAAAAAACTCTGAAAAATACGAGGAGCATGAAAAGGTGGGAAAAATATGAAGGGCATGAAAAGCAGTGAAAAATACAAAGAGCATGAAAAGGTCTGAGAAATACGAGGAGCATGAAGAGGTCTGAGAAATAAGAGGAGAATAAAAAGGTCTGAAAAATACGAGGAGCATGAAAAGTTCTGAGAAATACGCAGAGTATGAAAAAGTGTGACAAATACGAGGAGCATGAAAGGTTTGAAAAATATGAAAAGCATGAAAAGGTCTGAAAAATATGAGGAGCATGAAAAGGTGTGAAAAATATGAGGAGCATGAAAAGGTCTGAGAAATATAAGGAGCATGAAAAGGTGTAAAAAACACGAGAAGCATGAAAACGTCTGAGAAATAAGAGGAGCATCAAAAGGTCTGAAAAATACGAGGAGCATGAAAAGGTCTGAAAAATACGAGGATTATGAAAAAGTCAGAAAAATACGAGGAAAATGAAAGGTCTGAAAAATATGAAGACCATGAAGGTGTGAAAAATATGAAGAGCATGAAAAGGTGTGAATAATATGAACAGCATGAAAAGGTGTGAAAAATACGAGGGGCATGAAAAGATCTGAAAAATACGAGGAGCACGAAAAGATCTGAAAAATACGAGGAGCATGAAGACGTCTGAAAAATACGACGAGCATGAAAAGGTTTGAAAAATATGAGGAGCATGAAGACGTCTGAAAAATACGACGAGCATGAAAAGGTCTGAAAAATATGTAGAGCATGAAAAAGTGTCAAAAATATGGGGAGCATGAAAAGGTGTCAAAAATATGAAGAGCATGAAACGGTGTCAAAAATATGAGTAGCATGTAAAGGTTGAAAATAAGAGGAGCATGAATTTGTATTAAAAATATGAGGAGCATGAAATGGTGCAAAAAATATGAAGAGCATGAAATGTGTGAAAAACACGAAGGGCATGCAAAGGTGTGAAAAATATCAACAGCATGAAAAGGTCTGAAAAATATGAACAGCATGAAAAGGTGTGAAAAATATGAGGAGCATGAAATGTGTGAAAAACACGAATGGCATGCAAAGGTGTGAAAAATATCAACAGCATGAAAAGGTCTGAAAAATATGAACAGCATGAAAAGGTGTCAAAAATATCAAGAGCATGAAAGATGTGAAAAACACGAAGGGCAAGAAAACGTGTGAAAAATATCAAGAGCATGTAAGGTCTGAGGAATATGAAGAGCATGAAAAGGTGAGAAAAATACGAGGAGCATGAAAAGGTCTGAAAAAGTCGAGGAGCATGAAAAGGTCTGAGAAATACGAGGAGCATGAAAAGGTGTGAAAAATACGAGGAGCATGAAAAGGTCTGAAAAAGTCGAGGAGCATGAAAAGGTCTGAGAATTAGGAGGAGCATGAAAAGGTGTGCAAAATAGGAGGAGCATGAAAATTTGTGAAAAAAACTAGGATCATGAAATGGTGTGAAAAATACGAGGAGCATGAAAAGGACTGAAAAATACGAGGAGCTTGAAAAGGTGTGAAAAATATGAGGAGCATGAAAAAGCCTGAGAAATACGAGGAGCATGAAAAGGCATGAAAAACACGAGGAGCATGAAAATGTGTGAAAAATACGAGGAACATGAAAAGGTGAGAAGAATTCGAAGAGCATGAAAAGGTGTCAAAATTACGAGGAGCACGAAAAGTTGTGAAAAATAGGAGGAGCACGAAAACGTGTGAAAAATACGAGGAGCATGAAAAGGTTTGAAAAATACAAGGAGCATGAAAAGCTGTGAAGAATACGAGAAGCATGAAAAGATGTTGAAAAATATGAGGAGCACGAAAAGTTGTGAAAAATAGGAGGAGCACAAAAAGGTCTGAAAAATATGAGGAGCATGAAATGGTGTGAAAAATATGTAGAGCACAAAAGTTCTGAAAAATAGGAAGAGCATGAAAAGGAGTGAAAAATATGAAGAGCATGAAAAGGGGTGAAATATACGAGGAGAATAAAACGTCTGAAAAATACGAGGTGGATGAAAATGTTTGAAAAATACGAGGAGCATGAAAAGGTCTGGAAAATACGAGGAGCATGAAATGGTCTGAAAAATACGAGAGCAGGAAATGTTCTGGGAAATAGGAGGAGCCTGAAAGGGTCTGAAAAATACAAGGAGCATCAAAAGGTCTGAAATATAGGAGGAGCATGAAAAGGTCTGAAAAATATGAGGAGCAAGAAACGGTCTAAACAATACGAGGAGCATGAAAAGGTCTGAAAAATATGTAGAGCATGAGAAGGTGTCAAAAACATGAGGAGCATGAAAAGCTGTCAAAAATATGAGGAGCGTGAAAAGCTGTCAAAAATATGAGGAGCATGTAAAAGTGTGAAAAATACGAGGAGCATGAAAAGGTCTGAAAAATAGGAGAAGCATGAAACAATGTGAAAAATAAGAGGAGCGTGAAATGGCGTGAAAAAATGAGGAGCATGAAAAGATCTGAAAATTAAGAGTAGCATGTAAAGGTCTGAAATATACAAGGAGCACGAAAAGCTCTGAAAAAAACGAGGAGCATGAAAAGGTCTGAAATATACAAGGAGAAAGAAAAGGTCTGAAAAATATGAAGAGCATGAAAAGGTGTCAAAAATATAAGGAGCATGAAAAGGTGTGAAAAATACGAAGAGCAGGAAAAGGTGTGAAAAACACGAAGAGCATGAAAAGCTTTCAAAAATATCAAAAGCATGAAAAGGTCTGAAAAACATGAAGAGCATAATAAGGTGTCAAGGATATGAGGAGCATTAAAAGCTGTTGAAAATATGAGAAGCATGTAAAGGTGTGAAAAATATGAGGAGCATGAAACTGTATGAAAAATTAGAGGAGGATGAACCGGTGTGAAAAATATGAAGAGCATGAAAAGGTCTGAAAAATATGAAGAGCTTGAAAGCATGTCAAAAATATGAAGAGCATGAAAAGGTGTGAAAAATACAAAGAGCCTGAAAAGGTGTGAAAAACACGAAGAGCATGAAAAGGTGTAAAAATACGAAGAGCTTGAAAAGGTGTGACAAATACGAAGAGCATGTAAATTTGTGAAAAATACGAGGAGATTGAAAAGGTCTGAAAAATACGAAGAGCATGAAAAGGTCTGAAAAATACGAGGAACATGAAATGGTCTGAAAAATACGAGGAGCATGAAAACGTCTGAAAAATATGAAGAGCATGAAAAGGTGTCAAAAATGTGAGGAGCATGATACGGTGTGAAAAATATTAAAAACATGAAAAGCTCTGAAAAATACGAGGAGCATGAAAAGGTGTGAAATATACGAGGAGCATGAAAAGGTCTGAAAAATATGAAGAACATGAAAAGGTGTAAAAAATACGAAGAGCAGGAAAAGGTGTGAAAAATACGAAGAGCAGGAAAAGATGTGAAAATTATCAAAAGCATGAAAAGGTCTGAAAAATATGAAGAGCATGATAAGTTGTCAACAATATGAGGAGCATTAAAAGGTGTTGAAAATATGAGAAGCATGTAAAGGTGTGAAAAATATGAGGACCATGAAACTGTATGAAAAATAAGAGGAGGATGAAACAGTGTGAAAAATATGAAGAGCATGAAAAGGTGTGAAAAATATGAGGAGCATGAAACACTCAGAAAAACACGAGATCATGAATGGAGTGAACAACATGAAGAGCATGGAAAGCTGTGAAAAATATCAAGAGCATGAAAAGGTCTGAAAAATATGAAGAGCATGAAAACGTGTCAAGAATATGAAGAGCATGAAAAGGTGTGAAAAATACGAAGAGCCTGAAATGGTGTGAAAGACACGAAGAGCATGAAAAGGTGTGAAAAATACGAAGAGCTTGAAAAGGTGTGAACAAATACGAAGAGCATGTAAGTTGTGAAAAATATGAGGAGCATGAAAAGGTCTGAAAAATACAAGGAGCAAGAAAAGGTCTGAAAAATATGTGAAGCATGAAAAGGTGTCAAAAATATGAGAAGAATGAAAATGTGTGTAAAATATGAAGAGCATGAAAAGGTGTCAAAAATATGAGGAACATGTAAAGGTGTGAAAAATATGAGGAGCATGAATCTGTATGAAAAATATGAGGAGCATGAAACGGTGTGAAACATATGAAGAGCATGAAAAGGTGTGAAAAATATGAGGAGTATGAAAACGTCTTAAAAATACGAGGAGCATGAAAAGGTCTGAAAAATATGTGCAGCATGAAAAGGTGTCAAAAATATGAGAAGAATGAAAATGTGTGTAAAATATGAAGAGCATGAAAAGGTGTCAAAAATATGAGGAACATGTAAAGGTGTGAAAAATATGAGGGGCATGAAACTGTATGAAAAATAAGAGGAGGATGAAAAGGTGTGAAAAACATGAATATCATGAAAAGGTGTGAAAAATATGAGGAGTTTGAAAAGGTCTGAAAAATACGAGAGCATGAAAAGGTGTGAAAAACACGAGGAGCATGAAAATGTGTGAAAATAAGAACAGCCTGAAAAGGTGTGAAAAATATGAAGAGCATGGAAAGGTGTCAAAAATATGAGGAACATGAAAAGGAGTGAAAAATATGAAAGCATGAAAAAGTGTCAAAAATATGAGGAGCATTTAAAGGTGTGAAAAATAGGAAGAGCATAAATCTGTATGAAAAATATGAGGAGCATGAAACGGTGTGAAAAATAGGAAGAGCCTGAAAAGGTGTCAAAAAAATGAGGAGCATGAAACGGTGTGAAAAATGTGAGGAGCATGAAAAGGTGTTAAAATATGAGAAGCATGAAAAGTTCTGAAAAACTTGAAGAACATTAAAAGGTGTTAAAAATATGTGGAGCATGAAAAGGTGTGATAAATATGAGGAGCATGAAAAGGTGTGAAAAATATGAAGAGCTTCAAAAGATTTTAAAAATATGAGTAGCATGAAAAGTTGTGAAAAACACGAAGAGCATGAGAAGGTGTGAAAAATACGAGGATCATGAAAAGGTCTGAAAAATACGAGGAGCATGAAAAGGTCTGAAAAATACGAGGGGCATGAAAAGGTCTGAAAAATACGAGGAGCATGAAAAGGACTGCAATATATGAAGAGCATGAAAAGGTGTCAAAAATATGAGGAGCATGTAGAGATGTGAAAAATATGAGGAGAATGAAACTGTATGAAAAATCTGAGGAGCATGAAATGGTGTGAAATATACGAGGAGCATGAAAAGGTGTGTAAAATACGAGGAGCATGAAAATGTGTGAAAAATATGATGAGCATGAAAGGGTATGAAAAATATGAAAAGCATGAAATGGTGTGAAAAATAAGAGGATCATAACATGGTTTGAAAAAATGAGGAGCATGAAAAGATCTAAAAATTAAGAGGAGCATTTAAAGGTCTGAAAAATACGAGGAGCATGAAAAGGTGTGAAATATACGAGGAGCATGAAAAGGTCTGAAAAATATGAAGAGCATGAAAAGGTGTCAAAAATATAAGGAGCATGAAAAGGTGTGAAAAATACGAAGAGAAGGAAAAGGTGTGAAAAATACGAAGAGCAGGAAAAGATGTGAAAATTATCAAAAGCATGAAAAGGTCTGAAAAATATGAAGAGCATGATAAGTTGTCAACAATATGAGGAGCATTAAAAGGTGTTGAAAATATGAGAAGCATGTAAAGGTGTGAAAAATATGAGGACCATGAAACTGTATGAAAAATTAGAGGAGGATGAAACAGTGTGAAAAATATGAAGAGCATGAAAAGGTGTGAAAAATATGATGAGCATGAAACACTCTGAAAAACACGAGATAATGAATGGAGTGAACAACACGAAGAGCATGGAAAGCTTTGAAAAATATCAAGAGCATGAAAAGGTCTGAAAAATATGAAGAGCATGAAAACGTGTCAAGAATATGAAGAGCATGAAAAGGTGTGAAAAATACGAAGAGCCTGATATGGTGTGAAAGACACGAAGAGCATGAAAAGGTGTGAAAAATACGAAGAGCTTGAAAAGGTGTGACAAAAACGAAGAGCATGTAAAGTTGTGAAAAATATGAGGAGCATGAAAAGGTCTGAAAAATACGAGGAGCATGAAGACGTCTGAAAAATACGACGAGCATGAAAAGGTCTGAAAAATATGTAGAGCATGAAAAAGTGTCAAAAATATGGGGAGCATGAAAAGGTGTCAAAATATGAAGAGCATGAAACGGTGTCAAAAATATGAGTGGCATGTAAAGGTTGAAAATAAGAGGAGCATGAATTTGTATAAAAAATATGAGGAGCATGAAATGGTGTGAAAAATATGAAGAGCATGAAAAGGGGTGAAAAATATGAAGAGCATTAAATGTGTGAAAAACACGAAGGGCATGCAAAGGTGTGAAAAATATCAAGAGCATGAAAAGGTCTGAGGAATATGAAGAGCATGAAAAGGTATGAAAAATTCAAAGAGCATGAAAAGATGTGAAAAATACGAAGAGCATGAAAAGTTGGGAAAAATACCAGGAGCATGAAAAGGTGTGAAAAATACTAGGAGCATGAAAAGGTGTGAAAAGTACGAGGAGCATTAAAATGTCTGAAAAATACGAGAGCAAGAAAAGGTGTGAAAAACACGAAGAGCATGAAAAGCTGTGAAAAATATAAAAAGCATGAAAAGGTCTGAAAAATATGAAGAGCATGAAAAGGTGTGAAAAATATGAACAACATGAAAAAATGTGAAAAATAAGAAGAGCATGAAAGGGTGTGAAAAACAAGCAGAGCATGAAAAAGTGTGGAAAGTAAGAAGAGCATGAAAAGGTGTGAAAAATACGAAGAGCATGAAAAGTTGTGAAAAATACCAGGAGCATGAACAGTTGTGAAAAATACGAGGAGCATGAAAAGGTATGAAAAATATGAATAGCATGAAAAAGTGTGAAAAGTACAAGGAGCATGAAAAGGTCTGAAAATACGAAGAGCATGAAAACGTCTTCAAAATACGAGGCACATGAAAAGGTCTGAAAAATATGTAGAGCATGAACAGGTGTCAAAAATATGAGGAGAATGAAAAGGAGTGAAAAATATGAAGAGCATGAAAAGGTGTCAAAAATATGAGGAGCATGTAAAGGTGTGAAAAATATGAGGAGCATGAATCTGTATGAAAAATATGAGGAGCATGAAACGGTGTGAAACATATGAAGAGCATGCAAAGGTGTGAAAATTATGAGGAGTATGAAAACGTCTTAAAAATACGAGGAGCATGAAAAGGTCTGAAAAATATGTGCAGCATGAAAAGGTGTCAAAAATATGAGGAACATGTAAAGGTGTGAAAAATATGAGGGGCATGAATCTGTATGAAAAATATGAGGAGGATGAAAAGGTGTGAAAAACATGAATATAATGAAAAGGTGCGAAAAATATGAGGAGTTTGAAAAGGTCTGAAAAATACGAGAGCATGAAAAGGTATGAAAAACACGAAGAGCATGAAAATGTGTGAAAAATAAGAACAGCCTGAAAAGGTGTGAAAAATACGAAGAGCATGAAAAGGTCTGAAAAATACGAAGAGCTTGAAAAGGTGTGACAAATACAAACATCATGAAAAGTTGTGAAAAATACGAGGAGCATGAAAAGGTGTGAAAAACACGAGGAGCATGAAAAGGTCTGAAAAATACGAGGAACATTAAATGGTCTGAAAAAAACGAGGAGCATGAAAAGATGTGAAGAATACGAGGAGCATGAAAAGATCTGAAAAATACGAGGAGCATGAAAGGTTCTGAAAAATACGAGGAGCATGAAATGGTCTGAAATACACGAGGGGCATGAAAAGGTCTGAAAAATATGAGGAGCATGAAAAGGTGTCAAAAATATGAGGAGCATGAAAAGGAGTGAAAAATATGAAGAGCATGAAAAGGTGTCAAAAATATGAGGAGCATGTAAAGGTGTGAAAAATAGGAAGAGCATGAATCTGTATGAAAAATATGAGGAGCATGAAACGGTGTTAAAAATAGGAAGAGCATGAAAAGGTGTCAAAAATATGAGGAGCATGAAACGGTGTGAAAAATGTGAGGAGCATGAAAAGGTGTCAAAAATATGAGGAGCATGAAAAGTTCTGAAAAACTTGAAGAACATTAAAAGGTGTCAAAAATATGTGGAGCATGAAAAGGTGTGATAAATATGAGGAGCATGAAAAGGGGTGAAAAATATGAAGAGCTTCAAAAGATTTCAAAAATATGAGGTGCATGAAAAGTTGTGAAAAATATGAAGACCATGAAAAGGTGTGAAAAATATCAAGAGCATGAAACGGTCTGAAAAATATGAGGAGCAGGAAACTGTCTGAAAAATATAGGGGCATGAAAAACTGTCAAAAATATGTGGAGCATGAAATGGTGTGAAAAAAGTGAAGAGCATGAAAAGGTATGAAAAATATGACGAGAATGAAACAGTGGGAAATATACGAAGAGCATGAAAAGTGTGAAAAGCACGAAGAGCATGAAAAGGTGTGAAAAATATCAAGAGCATGAAACAGCCTGAAAAATTCGAAGAGCAGGAAAAGGTGTGAAAAACCGAAAGAGCATGAAGAGGTTTGAAAAATACGAAGAGCATGAAAACGTCTGCAAAATACGAGAAGCATGAAAAGGTCTGAAATATACGAGGAGCATGAAAAGGTGTGAAAAATATGAGGAGCATGAAAAGGTGTGAAAAATACGAGGAGCATGAAATGGTCTGAAAAAACGAGGAGCATGAAAAGGGGTGAAAAATACGAGGAACATGAAAAGGTGTGAAAAATACGAGGAGCATGAAAAGGTGTGAAATTTCCGAGCAGCATGAAAAGGTCTGAAAAATACGAGGAGCAAAAAAGGGTGAAAAATACGAAGAGCATGAAACGTGTGATAAATAAAGGGAGCATGAAAACGTCTGAAAAATACGAGGAGCATGAAAAGGTCTGAAAAATACGAGGAGCATGAAAGGGTCTGAAAAATACGAGGAGCATGAAAAGGTCTGAAAAATACGAGGAGCATGAAAAGGTCTGAAAAATACGAGGAGCATTAAAGGGTCTGAAAAACACGAGCAGCATGAAAAGGACTGCAATATATGAAGAGCATGAAAAGGTGTCAAAAATATGAGGAGCATGTAGAGGTGTGAAAAATATGAAGAGAATGAAACAGTATGAAAAATCTGAGGAGCATGAAATGGTGTGAAATATACGAGGAGCATGAAAGGGTGTGTAAAATACGAGGAGCATGAAAATGTGTGAAAAATATGAAGAGCATTAAAGGGTATGAAAAATATGAGGTGCATGAAATGGTGTGAAAAATAAGAGTAGCATGAAATGGTGTGAAAAAATGAGGAGCATGAAAAGATCTGAAAATTAAGAGGAGCATGAAAAGGTGTGAAATATACGAGGAGCATGAAAAGGTCTGAAAAATATGAAGAGCATGAAAGGTGTCAAAAATATAAGGAGCATGAAAAGGTGTGAAAAATACGAAGAGAAGGAAAAGGTGTGAAAATTTTCAAAAGCATGAAAAGGTCTGAAAAATATGAAGAGCATGTTAAGGTGTGCAAAATATGAGGAGCATTAAAAGGTGTCGAAAATATGAGAAGCATGAAAAGGTGTGAAAAATATGAGGAGCATGAAACTGTATGAAAAATTAGAGGAGGATGAAAAGGTGTGAAAAATATGAAGAGCATGAAAAGGTGTGAAAAGCATGAAAAAGTCTGAAAAATATGAAGAGCAAGAAAAGCTGTGAAAAATATGAAGACCACGAAATGGTCTGAAAAATATGAAGAGCATGAAAAGGTCTGAAAAATATGAAGAGCAAGAAAAGGTCTGAAAAATATGAAGAGCATGAAAAGGTCTGAAAAATATGAAGAGAACGAAATTTTGTGAAAAATAGGAGAAGCATGAAAAGGTGTGGAAAATATGAGGAGCATGAAAATGTCTGATAAATACGAGGTACATGAAAATGTCTGAAAAATACGAGGAGCATGAAAAGGTCTGAAAAATACGAAGAGCATGAAAAGGTCTGAAAAATATGAACAGCATGAAAAGTTCTGAGAAATATGAGGAGCATGAATAGGTCTGAAAAATACAAGGAGCATGAAAAGGTCTGAAAAATATGAAGAGCATGAAAAGGTCTGAAAAATATAAAGAGCATGAAAAGGTCTGAAAAATACGAGGAGCATGAAAATGTCTTAAAAATATGATGAGCACGAAAAGGTCTGAAAAATATGAGGAACACGAAAAGGTGTGAATAATACGAGGAGAATGAAAAGGTCTAAAAAATATGAGGAGCATGAAAAGGTGTGAAAAATATGAAGAGCACGAAAAGGTGTGAAAAATGGGAGGAGCACGAAATGGTGTGAAAAATACGAGGAGCATGAAAATGTCTGAAAAATACGAGGTGCATGAAAAGGTCTGAAAAATACGAGGAGCAAGATAAGGGGTGAATACTACGAGGAGTATGAAAATGTTTGAAAAATACTAGGAGCATGAAAAGGTGTGAATAATATGAACAGCATGAAAAGGTGTGAAAAATATGAAGAGCACGAAAAGGTGTGAAAAATGGGAGGAGCAAGAAAAGGTGTGAAAAATACGAGGAGCATGAAAAGGTGTGAAATATACAAGGAGCATGAAAAGGTGTGAAAAATTCAAAGGGCAGGAAAAGGTGTGAAAAATATGAGCAGCATGAAAAGGTGTGAAAAATACGAGGAGCATGACAAGGTGTGAAAAATACGAGGAGCAGGAAGAGGTGTGAAAAATACGAGCAGCATAAAAAGTTATGAAAAATTCGAAGAGCAGTAAAAGGTGTGAAAAATATGAAGAGCAGGGAAAGGTGTGAAAAAAACGAGAAGCATGAAAAGGTGTGAAAAATACGAAGAGCAGGAAAAGGAGTGAAATATACCAGGAGCATGAAAACCTGTGAAAAATACGAAGAGCAGGAAAAGGGGTGAAATATACCAGGGCATGAAAACGTGTGAAAAATACGATGGGCAGGAAAAGGTGTGAATAATACGAGGAGCAGGATAGGGTGTGAAAATTACAAGGAGCGTGAAAAGTTTTCAAAAATCCGAAGAGCGTGAAAAGGTGTGAAAAGTATGAAGAGCGTGTAAAATTCTGAAAAATACGAGGAGCATTAAATGGTCTGAAAAATATGAAGAGCAAGAAAAGGTGTGAAAAATATGAAGAGCATGAAAAGGTCTGAAAAATATGAAGAACAAGAAAAGGTGTGAAAAATATGAAGAGCATGAAAAGGTCTGAAAAATCCGAGGAGCATGAAAATTGTGAAAAATACGAGGAGCATGAAGAGGTGTGAAAAATATGAGGAGCATAAAAAGGTCTGAAAAATACGAAGAGCATGAAAAGTTGTGAAAAATAGGAAGAGCATGAAAAGGCCTGAAAAATACGAGTAGAATGAAAAGGCGTGAAAAATACGAGGAGATTGAAAAGGCATGAAATATACGAGTAGCATGAAAAGGCGTGAAAAATGAGAGGAGCTTGAGAAACGTGAAAAATACGAGGAGCATGAAAAATTGTGAAAGATAAGAGGAGCATGAAAAGGTCTGAGAAATAGGAGGAGCATAAAAACGTCTGAAAAATACGAGGAGCACGAAAAGTTCTGGAAAATATGAAGAGCCTGAAAAGGTGTGAACAATATGAGGAGCATGAAAAGTCTGAAAAATATGAAGAGCACGAAAAGGTGTGAAAAATACGTGCAGCATTAAAAGGTGTGAAAAATACGAGGAGCATGAAAAGGTGTGGAAAATACGAGGAGCATGAAAAGTTCTGGAAAATACGAGGAGCCAGAAAAGGTCTGAAAAATTCGAGGAGCATAAAAAGTTCTGAGAAATACGAGGAGCAATTAAAATCTGAGAAATACTAGGAGCATGAAAAGGTCTGAGAAATAAGAGGAGCATGGTAAAGTCTGAAAAATACAAAGAGCCCGAAAAGATGTGAAAAATAGGAGGAGCACGAAAAGGTGTGAAATATACGAGGATCATGAAAAGTTGTGAAAAATACGAGGAGCACAAAAAGGTCTAGAAAATATGAAGAGCCTGAAAACGTGTGAAAAATATGAGGAGCATGAAAAGTCTGTAAAATATGAAGAGCACGAAAAGGTGTGAAATATACGAGGAGCACAAAAGGTCTCAAAAATACGAGGAGCATGGATAGGTGTGAAAAATACGAGGAGCATGAAAAGGTGTGAAAAATACGAGGAGCATGAAAATGTGTCAAAATACGAAGAGCGTGAAAAGGTGTGACATATAAAGAGAGCTTGAAAAGGTCTGAAAAATACGAGGAGCATGAAAAGTTGTGAAAAATACGAGGAGCATGAAGAGCTGTGAGAAATACGAGGAGCATGAGAAAGTGTGAAAAATTCGAAAAGCAGGAAAAGTTGTGAAAAATATGAGGAGCATCAAAAGGTGTGAAAAGTATGAAGAGCAGGAAAAGGTGCGAAAAATACGATGATCATGAAAAGGTGTAAAAAAATCGAAGAGCAGGAAAAGGTGTGAAAAATACGAGGAGCATGAAAAGAAGTGAAAAATACGAGGAGCACGAAAAGGTCTGAAAAATATGAAGAGCATGAAAAGGTCTGAAAAATATGAAGAGCACGAAATTTTGTGAAAAATAGGAGGAGCATGAAAAGGTGTGAAAAATACGAGGAGCATGAAAAAGTCTGAAAAATACGAGGTGCATGAAAAGGTCTGAAAAATATGAAGAGCATGAAGAGGTCTGAAAAATATGAAGAGCATGAAAAGGTGTGAAATATACGAAGAGCATGAAAATGTGTCAAAAATATGAAGAGCGTGAAAATGTGTGAAAAATATGAAAAGCATGAAAAGGTCTGAAAAATACGAAGAGCATGAAAAGTCTGTAAATACGAGGAACTAGAAAAGGTGTGAAAAATACGAAGAGCAGGCAAAGATGTGAAAAATACGAGAAGCATGAAAAGGTGTGAAAAAATTCGAGGAGCATGACAAGGTGTGAAAAATACACAGAGCATGACAAGGTGTAAAAAATATGAAGAGCATGAAAAGGTGTGAAGAATACGACAAGCAAGAAAAGGTGTCAAAAATACGAGGAGCATGAAAATGGTTGAAAGATACGACGAGCATGAAAAGGTCTGAAAAATATGAGGAGCAAGAAAAGCTGTGAAAAATATGAAGACCACGAAAAGGTCTGAAAAATATGAAGAGCACGAAAAGGTGTGAATAATGGGAGGAGCACGAAATGGTGTGAAAAATATGTGGAGCATTAAAAGGTGTGAAAAATACGAGGAGCATGAAAAGGTGTGGAAAATACGAGGAGCATGAAAAATTCTGGAAAATACGAGAAGCAGGAAAAGGTCTGAGAAATTCGAGGAGCTTAAAAAGTTCTGAGAAATACGAGGAATAACTAAAAATCTGAGAAATACGAGGAGCATGAAAAGGTCTGAGAAATTAGAGGAGCATGGTAAAGTCTGAAAAATACGAAGAGCCTGAAAAGATGTGAAAAATAGAGGAGCACAAAAAGGTGTGAAATATACGAGGATCATGAAAAGTTGTGAAAAATACGAGGAGCACGAAAAGATCTAGAAAATATGAAGAGCCTGAAAACGTGTGAAAAATATGAGGAGCACAAAAAGTCTGAAAAATATGAAGAGCACGAAAAGGTGTGAAATATACGAGGAGCACAAAAGGTCTCAAAAATACGAGGAGCATGGATAGGTGTGAAAAATACGAGGAGCATGAAAATGTGTCAAAATACGAAGAGCGTGAAATGGTGTGAAAAATAGGAAGAGCGTGAAAAGGTGTGAAAAATATGAAGAGCTTGAAAAGGTCTGAAAAATACGAGGAGCATGAAAAGTTGTGAAAAATACGAGGAGCATGAATAGGTCTGAAAAATGCAAGGAGCTTGAAAAGGTCTGAAAAATATGAAAAGCATGAAAAGGTCGGAAAAATATGAAGAGTATGAAAAGGCCTGAAAAACACGAAAAGCCTGAAAAGGTGTGAAAAATACAAAGAGCATGAAATGTCTTAAAAATATGATGAGCACGAAAAGGTCTGAAAAATATGAGGAACACGAAAAGGTGTGAAAAATAGGAGTATCACAAAAACGTGTGAAAATCCGAGGAGCAGAAAAGGTGAGAAAAATACGAGGAGCATGAAAAGGTGTGAAAAATACGAGGATCAGGAAAAGGTGTGAAAAATAGGATGAGAATGAAGAGGTGTAAAAAACACGAGGAGCATGAAAAGGTGTGAAAAATATGAAGAGCATGAAAAGGTCTGAAAAATATGAAGGCCGTGAAATTGTCTGAAAAATACGAGGAGCATGAAAAGGTCTGAAAAATACGAAGAGCGTGAAAAGGTCTGAAAAATACGAGGAGCATGAAAAGTTGTGAAAAATACGAGGAGCATGAAACGGTGTGAAAAATACGAGGAGCATGAAAAGGTGTGAAATATACATGGAGCACTAAAAGGTGTGAAAAATATGAAGAGCATGAAAAGGTGTCAAATATTTGAAGAGCAGGAAAAGCTGTGAAATGTTCGAAGACCATGACAAGCTGTGAAAAATCCGAGGAGCATGAAAAGGTCTGAAAAATACGAGGAGAATGAGAAGGTCTGAAAAATACGAGGAACTAGAAAATGTGTGAAAAATAAGAAGAGCATGAAAAGGTCTGAAAAATATGAAGAGCATGAAAAGGTGTGAAAAGTTCGAGGAGCATGACAAGGTGTGTAAAATATGCGGAGCATGACAATGTGTAAAAAATATGAACAGC
Source organism: Cervus canadensis (assembly GCF_019320065.1). Classification (NCBI taxonomy): domain Eukaryota; kingdom Metazoa; phylum Chordata; class Mammalia; order Artiodactyla; family Cervidae; genus Cervus; species Cervus canadensis. Next base: position 66,784,942 of record NC_057399.1, on the reverse strand, counting down.
ATGAAAAGGTGTGAAAAATACGAGGAGCATGAAATGGTGTGAAAAATATGAAGAGCATGAAAAGGTGTGAAAAATTCGAGGAGCATGACAAGGTGTGAAAAATACGCGGAGCATGACAATGTGGGAAAAATATGAAGAGCGTGAAAAGGTGTGAAAAATACGAGGAGCATGAAAACGTCTGAAAAATACGAGGAGCATGAAAACGTCTGAAAAATACGAGGAGCATATTAAGGGTGAAAACGATGAGGAGTATGAAAAGGTCTGAAAAATACTAGGAGCATGAATATGTGTGAATAATATGAACAGCATGAAAAGGTGTGAAAAATATGAAGAGCGTGAAAAGGTCTGAAATATAAGAGAAGCGTGAAAAGGTGTGAAAAATACGAGGAGCATGAAAATTTGTGAAAAATACGAGGAGCATGAAAAGGTGTGAAAAATACGAGGAGCATGAAAAGGTGTCAAAAATACGAAGAGCGTGAAAAGGTGTGCAAAATATGAAGAGCATGAAAACGTCTGAAAAATACGAAGAGCATGACATAGTGTGAAAAATACAAGCAGCATGAAAAAGTGTCAAAAATAAGAAGAGCGTGAAAAAAGTTTGAAAAATATGAGGACCATGATAAAGTGTGAAAAATACGAGGAGCCTGAAAAGGTGTGAAAAATACGAGGAGCATGATAAGGTGTGAAATGTACGAGGAGCATGAAAAGACGTGAAAAATACAAGGAGCATGAAAAGCACTTAAAAATGTGAAGAGCATGAAAAGGTCTGAGAAATAGGAGGAGCATAAAAAGGTCTGAAAAATACGAGCAGCATGAAACGGTCTGGAAAATACGAAGATCCCGAAAACGTGTGAAAAATATGAGGAGCAGGAAAAAGTGTGAAAATTACGCGGAGCATGAAAAGGTGTGAAAAATACGAGGACCATGAAAAGGTATGAAAAATACAAGGATCACGAAAATATGTGAACAACACGAGAAGCAAGAAACGCTGTGAAAAATACGAGGAGCATGAAAAGGTGCGAAAAATACGACGAGCATGAAAAAGTCTGAAAATTATGAAAAGCATGAAAAGGTCAGAAAAATATGTAGAGCATGAACAGTTCTGAAAAACACGAGGAGCCTGAAAATGTATGAAAAATACGAGGAGCATGAAAAGGTCTGAGAAATATGAGGAGCATGAAAAGGTCTGACAAATACGAGGAACATGAAAAGGTGTGAAAACTACGAGGAGCATAAAAAGGTCTGAAAAATATGAGGAGCATGATAAAGTCTGAAAAATGTGAAGAGCACGAAAAGGTGTGAAAAATAGGACGAGCACAAACAGGTGTGAAATATACGAGGAGAATGAAAAGTTGTGAAAAATACGAGGAGCATTAAAGCCATGAAAAATACGAGGAGCATGAAAAGCAGTAAAAATGTTTGGAGCGTGAAAAGGTCTGAGAAAGAGGAGGAGCATAAAAAAGGTCTGATAAATACGGGGAGCATGAAAAGGTCTGAAAAAATACGAGGAGCATGAAAAGGTGTCAAAAATACGAGGAGCATGAAAAGGTGTGAAAAATACGAGGAGCATGAAAAGGTCTGAAAAATATGAGGAGCATGAAAATGTCTCAAAAACATGAAGAGACTGAAAAGTGGGAAAAATATGAAGAGCATTAAAAGGTCTGAGAAATATGAACAGCATGAAAAGGCGTGAAAAATATGAAGAGCACGAAAAGGTCTGAAAAATATGAAGAGCCTGAAAAGGTGTGAAAAATACGAGGATCAAGAAAAGGTGTGAAAAATACGAGGAGCATGAAAAGTTGTGAAAAATACGAGCATGAGGAGGTGTGGAAAATACTAGGAGCATGAAAAGGTGTGAAAAATACGAGGAGCATGAAATGGTCTGAAAAATATGAGGAGCATGAAAATTCTGAAAAACAAGAAGGACATGAAAAGGTGTGAAAAGTATGAAGAGCATGAAAAGGTCTGAAAAATATGATGAACACGAAAATATCTGAAATATATGAGGACCACGAAAAGGTGTGAAATATACACGTATCACGAAAAGGTGTGAAAAATACGAGGAGCATGAAAAGGAGTGATAAATACGAAGAGCATCAAGAGGTCTGAGAAATAGGATGAGCATAAAAAGGTATGAAAAATACGAGGAGCATGAAAAGGAGTAAAAAATGCAAAGAGCATGAAAAGATCTGAGAAATATGATGAGCATAAAAAGGTATGAAAAATACGAGGAGCATGAAAAGGTGTGAATAATACGAGGAGCATGAAAAGGTCTGAAAAATATGAGGAGCATGAAGAGGTCTGAAAAATACGAAGAGCACGAAAGGTGTGAAAAATATGAAGAGCACGAAAACTTGTGAGAAAATCGAGGAGCATGAAAAGGTGTGAAAAATACGAGGAGCATGAAAACGTGTCAAAAATACGAGGAGCATGAAAAGACCTGAAAAATAGGAGGAGCATAAAAAGACCTGAAACATACGAGGAGCATGTAAAGTTCTGAAAAATATGAAGAGCATGAAAAGCTGTGAAAAATATGAAGAACAAGAAAATGTCTGAAAAATATGAAGAGCACGAAAAGGTGAGAAAAATACGAGGAGCACGAAAAGGTGTGAAAAATACAAGGAGCATGAAAAGCTGTGAAAAATATGAGGAGCATGAAAACTTGTGAAAACTACGAGCATAAAAGGTGTGAAAAATACGAGGAGCATGAAAAGTCCTGAATAATAGGAGGAGCATGAAAAGGTCTGAAAAACACGAGGAGCTGGAAAAGTTCTGAAAAATACGAGGAGCTTGAAAACGTCTGAAAAATACGAAGAGAATGAAAGTGTGTGAAAAATACAAGGAGCATGAAAAGGTGTGAAAAACACGAGTATGAAAAGTCCTGAATAATACGAGGAGCATGAAAACGTGTGAAAAACACGAGGAGCCTGAAAAGGTGTGAAAAATATAAAGAGCACTAAAATGTCTGAAATATATGAAGAGCACGACTAGGTCTGAAAAATACGAGCAACACGAAAAGGTGTGAATAATACAAGGAGCATCAGAAGGTCTTAAAAATATTAGGAGCATGAAAAGGTCTGAGAAATATGAAGAGCACGAAAGGTGTGAAAAATAGGGGGAGCATGAAAAGGTGTGAAAATAGGAGCATGAAAATGTCTGAGAAATAGGAGGAGCATAAAAAGGTCTGAAAAATACGAGGAGCATGAAAAGGTGTGAAAAATTCAAGCAGCATGAAAAGATCTGAGAGATAAAAGGAGCATAAAAAGGTCTGAAAAATACACGGAGCATGAAAAGTTGTAAAAAACACGTGAAGCATGAAAAGGTGTGAAAAATATGAGGAGCATGAAAAGGTCTGAAAAATATGAGGAGCATGAAAAGGTCTGAAAAATATGAGGAGCTAGAAAAAATCTGAAAAATATGAAGATCCTGAAAAGGTGTGAAAAATATGAAGAGCATGAAAAGGTGTGAAAAACATGAAGAATGTGAAAAGGTGTGAATAATACGAGGAGCATGAAAAGGTGTGAAAAACACGAAGAGCATTAAACGTGTGATAAATAAATGGAGCATGAAAACGTCTGAAAAGTACGAGTAGCATTAAAAGGTCTGAAAAGTACGAGCAGCATGAAAAGGACTGCAATATATGAAGAGCATGAAAAGGTGTCAGAAATATGTGGAGCATGTAGAGGTGTGAAAAATATGAGGAGGATGAAACTGTATGAAAAATCTGAGGAGCATGAAATGGTGTGAAATATATGAGGAGCATGAAAAGGTGTGTAAAATACAAGGAGCATGAAAATGTGTGAAAAATATGAAGAGCATGCAAGTGTATGAAAAATATGAGGAGAATGAAATGGTGTAAAAAATAAGAGGAGCATGAAATGGTGTGAAAAAATAAGGAGCATGAAAAGATCTGAAAATTAAGAGGAGCATTTAAAGGTCTGAAAAATACGAGGAGCATGAAAAGCTCTAAAAAATACGAGGAGCATGAAAATGTGTGAAATATACATATGAAGAGCATGAAAAGGTGTGAAAAATATGAGGAGCATGAAACACTCTGAAAAACACGAGATCATGAAATGGAGTGAACAACACGAAGAGCATGGAAAGCTGTGAAAAATATCAAGAGCATGAAAAGGTCTCAAAAATATGCAAAGCATGAAAACTTGTCAAAAATATGAAGAGCATGAAAAGGTGTGAAAAATATGAAGAGCCTGAAAAGGTGTGAAAAACACGAAGAGCTTGAAAAGGTGTGAAAAATATGAAGAGCAGGTAAAGTTGTGAAAAATACGAGGAGCATGAAAAGGTCTGAAAAATACGAGGAGCATGAAAAGGTGTGAAAAGTACGAGGAGCATTAAAATGTCTAAAAAATACAGGAGCCTGAAATGGTGTGAAAAATACGAAGAGCTTGAAAAGGTGTGACAAATATGAAGAGCAGGTAAAGTTGTGAAAAATACGAGGAGCATGAAAAAGTCTGAAAAATACGAGGAGCATGAAAAGGTATGAAAAGTACAAGGAGCATTAAAATGTCTAAAAAATACGAGAGCATGAAAAGGTGTGAAAAACACGAAGAGCATGAAAAGCTGTGAAAAATATAAAAAGCATGAAAAGGTCTGAAAAAATAAGAAGAGCATGAAAAGGTGTGAAAAATATGAAGAGCATGAAAAAATGTGAAAAATAAGAAGAGCATAAAAGGTGTGAAAAACATGCAGAGCATGTAAAAGTGTGGAAAATAAGAAGAGCATGAAAAGGTGTGACAAATACGAAGAGCATGAAAAGTTGTGAAAAATACGAGGAGCATGAAAAGTTGTGAAAAATACGATGAGCATGAAAAAGGTGTGAAAAATATGAATAGCATGAAAAAGTGTGAAATGTATGAGGAGCATGAAAAGGGCGAAAATACGAGGAGCATGAAAACATCTTAAAAATACGAGGTGCATGAAAAGGTCTGAAAAATATGTAGAGCATGAACAGGTGTCAAAAATATGAGGAGAATGAAAAGGTGTGAAAAATATGAAGAGCATGAAAAGGTGTCAAAAATATGAGGAGCATGTAAAGGTGTGAAAATATGAGGAGCATGAATCTGGATGAAAAATATGAGGAGCATGAAACGGTGTGACAAATATGAAGAGCATGAAAAGGTGTGAAAATTATGAGGAGTATGAAAATGTCTTAAAAGTACGAGGAGCATGAAAAGGTCTGAAAAATATGAGGAGCATGAAAAGGTGTCAAAAATATGAGGAGAATGAAAAGGTGTGTAAAATATGAAGAGCATGAAAAGGTGTGAAAACTATGAGTAACATGTAAAGGTGTGAAAAATATGATGAGCAGGAATCTTTATGAAAAATATGAGGAGGATGAAAAGGTGTGAAAAATATGAATGTCATGAAAAGGTGTGAAAAATATGAGGAGTTTGAAAAGGTGTGAAAAATACGAGAGCATGAAAAGGTGTGAAAAACATGAAGAGCATGAAAATGTGTGAAAAATAAGAACAGCCTGAAAGGGTGTGAAAAACACGAAGAACATGAAAAGGTCCGAAAAATACGAAGAGCTTGAAAAGGTGTGACAAATACAAACAGCATGATAAGTTGTGAAAAATACGAGGAGCATGAAAAGGTGTGAAAAATAAGAGGAGCATGAAAAGGTCTGAAAAATACGAGGTGCATGAAAGGGTCTGAAAAATGCAAGGAGAATGAAAGGTTCTGAAATATACAAGGAGCATGTAATGATCTGAAATACATGAGGGGCATGAAAAGGTCTGAAAAATACGAAGAGCATGAAAAGGTGTCAAAAATATGTGGAGCATGAAAAGGTGTGAAAAATATGAAGAGCATGAAAAGGTGTCAAAAATATGATGAGCATTAAAAGGTGTGAAAAATAGGAAAAGCATGAATTTGTATGAAAAATATGAGGAGCATGAAACGGGGTGAAAAATAGGAAGAGCATGAAAAGGTGTCAGAAATATGAGGAGCATGAAACGGTGTGAAAAATGTGAAGAGCATGAAAAGGTGTCAAAAATATGAGGAGCATGAAAAGGTCTGAAAAACAGGAAGAACATTAAAAGGTGTCAAAAATATGAGGACATGAAAAGATGTGAAAAATATGAGGAGCATGAAAAGATGTGAAAAATATGAAGACCATGAAAACATGTGAAAAATATCAAGCGCATGAAACGGTCTGAAAAATATGAGGAGCAGGAAACTGTCTGAAAAATATGAGGGGCATGAAAAACTGTCAAAAATATGTGAAGCATGAAATGGTGTGAAAAAGTGAAGAGCATGAAAAGGTGTGAAAAATATGACGAGCATGAAACGGTGGGAAATATACGAAGAGCATGAAAAGGTGTGAAAAACACGAAGAGCAGGAAAAGGTGTGAAAAAATGAAGAGCATGAAACGGGCTGAAAAATTCGAAGAGCAGGAAAAGGTGTGAAAAACCGAAAGAGCATGAAAAGGTTTGAAAAATACGAAGAGCATGAAAAGGTCTGCAAAATACGAGAAGCATGAAAAGGTCTGAAATATACGAGGAGCATGAAAAGGTGTGAAAAATACGAGGATCATGAAAAGGTGTGAAAAATACGAGGAGCATGAAATGGTCTGAAAAAACGAGGAGCATGAAAAGGTGTGAAAAATACGAGGAACATGAAAAGGTGTGAAAAATATGAAGAGCATGTAAAGGTGTGAAAATTCTGAGCAGCATTAAAAGGTCTGAAAAATACGAGGAGCAAAAAAGGGTTAAAAATATGAAGAGCATGAAAGGTGTGATAAATAAATGGAGCATGAAAACGTCTGAAAAATACGAGGAGCATGAAAATGTCTGAAAGATACGAGGAGCATGACAAGGTCTGAAAAATATGAGGAGCATGAAATGGTCTGAAAAGTACGAGGAGCATTAAAAGGTCTGAAAAATACGAGCAGCATGAAAAGGACTGCAATATATGAAGAGCATGAAAAGGTGTCAAAAATATGAGGAGCATGTAGAGGTGTGAAAAATATGAGGAGAATTAAACTGTATGAAAAATCTGAGGAGCATGAAATGGTGTGAAATATATGAGGAGCATGAAAAGGTGTGTAAAATAGGAGGAGCATGAAAATGTGTGAAAAATATGAAGAGCATAAAAGGGTATGAAAAATATGAGGAGCGTGAAATGGTGTGAAAAATAAGAGGAGCATGAAATGGTGTGAAAAAATGAGGAGCATGAAAAGATCTGAAAATTAAGAGGAGCATTTAAAGGTCAGAAAAATACGAGGAGCATGAAAAGCTCTGAAAAATACGAGGAGCATGAAAAGGTTTCAAAAATATAAGGAGCATAAAAAGGTGTGAAAAATTCGAAGAGCAGGAAAAGGTGTGAAAATTATCAAAAGCAGGAAAAGGTCTGAAAAATATGAAGAGCATGATAAGGTGTCAAAAATATGAGGAGCATTAAAAGGTGTCGAAAATATGAGAAGCATGTAATGGTGTGAAAAATATGAGGAGCATGAAACTGTATGAAAAATTAGAGGAGGATGAAACGGTGTGAAAAATATGAAGAGCATGAAAAGGTGTGAAAAATATGAGGAGCATGAAACACTCTGAAAAACACGAGATCATGAAATGGAGTGAACAACACGAAGAGCATGGAAAGCTGTGAAAAATATCAAGAGCATGAAAAGGTCTGAAAAATGTGAAAAGCATGAAAACGTGTCAAAAATATGAAGAGCATGAAAAGGTGTGAAAAATACGAAGAGCCTGAAAAGGTGTGAAAAACATGCAGAGCATGTAAAAGTGTGGAAAATAAGAAGAGCATGAAAAGGTGTGAAAAATATGAAGAGCATGAAAAGGTGTGAAAAACACAAAGAGCAGGAAAAGGTGTGAAAAATATGAAGAGCTTGAAAAGGTGTGACAAATACGAAGAGCATCAAAAGTTGTGAAAAATACGAGGAGCATGAAAAGGTCTGAAAAATACGAGGATCATGAAGACGTCTGAAAAATACGACGAGCATGAAAAGGTCTGAAAAATATGTAGAGCGTGAAAAAGTGTCAAAAATATGGGGAGCATGAAAAGGTGTCAAAAATATGAAGAGCATGAAAAGGTGTCAAAAATATGAGTAGCATGTAAAGATTGAAAAATAAGAGGAGCAGGAATTTGTATAAAAAATATGAGGAGCATGAAACGGTGTGAAAAATATGAGGAGCATGAAAAGGTGTGAAAAATACGAGGAGCATGAAAGGGTGTAAAAAATATGAAGAGCATGAAATGTGTGAAAAACACGAAGGGAATGCAAAGGTGTGAAAAATATCAAGAGCATGAAAGATGTGAAAAACACGAAGGGCATGAAAAGGTGTGAAAAATATCAAGAGCATGAAAAGATCTGAGGTATATGAAGAGCATGAAAAGGTATGAAAAATTCAAAGAGCATGAAAAGATGTGAAAAATACGAAGAGCATGAAAAGTTGTGAAAAATACCAGGAGCATGAAAAGGTGTGAAAAATACTAAGAGCATGAAAAGGTGTGAAAAGTACGAGAAGCATGAAAATGTCTGAAAAATATGAGAGCATGAAAAGGTGGGAAAAACACGAAGAGCATGAAAAGCTGTGAAAAATATAAAAAGCATGAAAAGGTCTGAAAAATATAAAGAGCATGAAAAGGTGTGAAAAATATGAGGAGTATGAAAGGGTGTAAAAATTATGAAGAGCATGAAATGTGTGAAAAACACGAAGGGCATGCAAAAGCGTGAAAAATATCAAGAGAATGAAAAAGTCTGAAAAATATGAAGAGCATGAAAAGGTGTGAAAAATATGACGAGCATGAAACGGTGGGAAGAATACGAAGAGCATGAAAAGGTGTGAAAAACACGAAGAGCATGAAAAGGTGTGAAAAGTACGAAGAGCATGAAAAGGTCTGCAAAATACGAGAAGCATGAAAAGGTCTGAAATATACGAGGAGCATGAAAAGGTGTGAAAAATATGAGGAGCATGAAAAGGTGTGAAAAATATCAAGAACATGAAACAGCCTGAAAAGTTCGAAGAGCAGGAAAAGGTGTGAAAAACACGAAGAGCATGAAAAGGTTTGAAAAATACGAAGAGCTTGAAGACGTCAGAAAAATACGACGAGCATGAAAAGGTCTGAAAAATATGTAGAGAATGAAAAGGTGTGAACAATATGAGGATCATGAAAAGATGTAAAAAATATGAAGAGCATTGAAATGTGTGAAAAACACGAATGGCATGCTAAGGTGTGAAAAATATCAAGAGCATGAAAGATGTGAAAAACACGAAGGGCATGAAAAGGTGTGAAAAATATCAAGAGCATGAAAAGGTGTCAAAAATATGAGTAGCATATAAAGGTTGAAAAATAAGAGGAGCATGAATTTGTATAAAAAATATGAGGAGCATGAAACGGTGTGAAAAATATCAAGAGCATGAAAAGGTGTGAAAAATATGAGGAGGATGAAAAGTTGTGAAAAAATACGAGGAGCATGATAAGTTGTGAAAAATACGAGGAGCATGAAAAGGTGTGAAAAATATGAAGAGCATGAAAAAGTGTGAAAAGTACGAGGCACATAAAAAGGTCTAAAAAATGTGTAGAACATGAACAGGTGTCAAAAATATGAGGAGCATGTAAAGGTGTGAAAAATATGAGGAGCATGATCTGTATGAAAAATATGAGGAGCATGAAACGGTGTGAAACATATGAAGAGCATGAAAAGGTGTGAAAATTATGAGGAGTATGAAAACGTCTTAAAAATATGAGGAGCATGAAAAGGTCTGAAAAATAAGTGGAGCATGAAACGGTCTGAAAAAATATGAGGAGCATGAAACGGTCTGAAAAAATATGAGGAGCATGAAACGGTTTGAAAAATATGAGGCGCATCAAACTGTATGCAAAATATGAGGAGCATGAAACGGTGTGAAAAATATGAAGAGCATGAAAAGTTTTGAAAATATTAGGAGCTTGAAAAGGTGTGAAAAATATGAGGAGCATGAAACGGTCTGAAAAATATGAGGAGCATGAAACAGTCTGAAATATATGAGGAGCATGAAACGGTCTGAAAAATATGAGGAGCATGAAAAGGTGTCAAATATATAAGGAGCAGGAAACGGTGTGAAAATATGAATCGCATGAAAAGTTGTGAAAAATACGAAGGGCATGAAAAGGAGGGAAAAATATGAGGAGCATGAAAAGGTGTGAAAATTATGAGGAGCCTGAAACTGTCTGAAAAATATGTGAGCATGAAAAAGAGTGAAAAATACGAGGAGTCTGAAAAGGTGTGAAAAGTACGAGGAGCATGAAGAGGTGTGAAAAAACGAGCAGCATGAAAAGGTCTGAAAAATACGAGGAACATGAAAAGGTCTGAAAAATACGAGGAGCATGAAAAGGTCTGAAAAATATGTAGTGCATGAAAAGATGTAAAAAATATGAGCAGCATGAAAAGGTGTGAAGAATATGAAGAGCATGAAAAGCTGTCAAAAACATGAGGATCATGAAAAGGTGTGAAAAATATGAGGAGCATGAATCTGTATGAAAAATATGAGGAGCATGAAACGGTGTGAAAAATATGAGGAGCATGAAAAGTGTGAAATATATGAGGAGCATGAAAAGCTGAGAAAAATAAGAGGAGCATGAAACGGTCTGAAAAATATGAGGAGCATGAAAAGGTGTCAAAAATATGAGCAGCATGAAACAGTGTGAAAAATATGAAGATCATGAAAAGGTGTGAAAAATACGAAGAGAATGAAAAGGTGTGAAGAACACGACGCCCATGAAAAGGTGTGAAAAATACGAAGAGCATGCAAAGGTCTGAAAAATACAAGGAGCATGAAAAGGTCTGAAAAATACGAGGAGCATGAAAAGGTCTGAAAAATCCCAGGAGCATGAAACGGCCTGAAAAATATGAAGAGCATGAAAAGGTGTCAAAAATATGAAGAGCAGAAAAGGTGAGAAAAATATGACGAGCATGAAAAGGAGTCAAAAATATGAGGAGCATGTAAAGGAGTGAAAAATATGAGGATAATGAAACTGAATCAAACACGTGTTTGTTCAGCGACGTCAGGACTCCTGCCTAGTTGCGAGGGACAACTCGGGATTCTCCTCGAGGCTTGGCAGGGCAATTGGGACGCCTCTCCAGCTGAGGCGGGAGACCAAGGGTCCCTTTCCACGTGCCACAGGAATCCTGGGACTCCTATCAAGTTTCACGAGGAGTCAGCATCGTCTCCTTTGGAGGCACTGATCTCCGCGTACCTCTGGAGTTTTCAAAGGATGTGAGGCCTCCGGTCGCGATGAGGTGGTTAACTAGATCTTTCTCTGCCATCTCCACAGGGGATTCAGACATCCTTTCGTTGGGAGATGCAAGACGAGCCTGCATTCATGTCACTGCAGGGATAAATACGCGGAGCATGACAATGTATAAAAAATATGAAGAGCATGAAAAGGTGTGAAAAATACGAGGAGCATGAAATGGTGTGAAAAATATGAAGAGCATGAAAAGGTGTGAAAAATTCGAGGAGCATGACAAGGTGTGTAAAATACGCGGAGCATGACAATGTGGGAAAAATATGAAGAGCGTGAAAAGGTGTGAAAAATACGAGGAGCATGAAAACGTCTGAAAAATACGAGGAGCATGAAAACGTCTGAAAAATACGAGAAGCATATTAAGGGTGAAAACGATGAGGAGTATGAAAAGGTCTGAAAAATACTAGGAGCATGAATATGTGTGAATAATATGAACAGCATGAAAAGGTGTGAAAAATATGAAGAGCGTGAAAAGGTCTGAAATATAAGAGAAGCGTGAAAAGGTGTGAAAAATACGAGGAGCATGAAAATTTGTGAAAAATACGAGGAGCATGAAAAGTTGTGAAAAATACGATGAGCATGAAAAGGTGTGAAAAATATGAATAGCATGAAAAAGTGTGAAAAGTATGAGGAGCATGAAAAGGGCGAAAATACGAGGAGCATGAAAACATCTTAAAAATACGAGGTGCATGAAAAAGTCTGAAAAATATGTAGAGCATGAACAGGTGTCAAAAATATGAGGAGAATGAAAAGGTGTGAAAAATATGAAGAGCATGAAAAGGTGTCAAAAATATGAGGAGCATGTAAAGGTGTGAAAATATGAGGAGCATGAATCTGGATGAAAAATATGAGGAGCATGAAACGGTGTGACAAATATGAAGAGCATGAAAAGGTGTGAAAATTATGAGGAGTATGAAAATGTCTTAAAAGTACGAGGAGCATGAAAAGGTCTGAAAAATATGAGGAGCATGAAAAGGTGTCAAAAATATGAGGAGAATGAAAAGGTGTGTAAAATATGAAGAGCATGAAAAGGTGTGAAAACTATGAGTAACATGTAAAGGTGTGAAAAATATGATGAGCAGGAATCTTTATGAAAAATATGAGGAGGATGAAAAGGTGTGAAAAATATGAATGTCATGAAAAGGTGTGAAAAATATGAGGAGTTTGAAAAGGTGTGAAAAATACGAGAGCATGAAAAGGTGTGAAAAACACGAAGAGCATGAAAATGTGTGAAAAATAAGAACAGCCTGAAAGGGTGTGAAAAACACGAAGAACATGAAAAGGTCCGAAAAATACGAAGAACTTGAAAAGGTGTGACAAATACAAACAGCATGATAAGTTGTGAAAAATACGAGGAGCATGAAAAGGTGTGAAAAATAAGAGGAGCATGAAAAGGTCTGAAAAATACGAGGTGCATGAAAGGGTCTGAAAAATGCAAGGAGAATGAAAGGTTCTGAAAAATACAAGGAGCATGTAATGATCTGAAATACATGAGGGGCATGAAAAGGTCTGAAAAATACGAAGAGCATGAAAAGGTGTGAAAAATATGTGGAGCATGAAAAGGTGTGAAAAATATGAAGAGCATGAAAAGGTGTCAAAAATATGATGAGCATTTAAAGGTGTGAAAAATAGGAAAAGCATGAATTTGTATGAAAAATATGAGGAGCATGAAACGGGGTGAAAAATAGGAAAAGCATGAAAAGGTGTCAGAAATATGAGGAGCATGAAACGGTGTGAAAAATGTGAAGAGCATGAAAAGGTGTCAAAAATATGAGGAGCATGAAAGGGTCTGAAAAACAGGAAGAACATTAAAAGGTGTCAAAAATATGAGGACATGAAAAGGTGTGAAAAATATGAGGAGCATGAAAAGGTGTGAAAATTATGAAGACCATGAAAATGTGTGAAAAATATCAAGAGCATGAAACGGTCTGAAAAATATGAGGAGCAGGAAACTGTCTGAAAAATATGAGGGACATGAAAAACTGTCAAAAATATGTGGAGCATGAAATGGTGTGAAAAAAGTGAAGAGCATGAAAAGGTGTGAAAAATATGACGAGCATGAAACGGTGGGAAATATACGAAGAGCATGAAAAGGTGTGAAAAACACGAAGAGCAGGAAAAGGTGTGAAAAAATGAAGAGCATGAAACGGGCTGAAAAATTCGAAGAGCAGGAAAAGGTGTGAAAAACCGAAAGAGCATGAAAAGGTTTGAAAAATACGAAGAGCATGAAAAGGTCTGCAAAATACGAGAAGCATGAAAAGGTCTGAAATATACGAGGAGCATGAAAAGGTGTGAAAAATACGAGGAGCATGAAAAGGTGTGAAAAATACGAGGAGCATGAAATGGTCTGAAAAAACGAGGAGCATGAAAAGGTGTGAAAAATACAAGGAACATGAAAAGGTGTGAAAAATATGAAGAGCATGTAAAGGTGTGAAAATTCTGAGCAGCATTAAAAGGTCTGAAAAATACGAGGAGCAAAAAAGGGTTAAAAATATGAAGAGCATGAAAGGTGTGATAAATAAATGGAGCATGAAAACGTCTGAAAAATACGAGGAGCATGAAAATGTCTGAAAAATACGAGGAGCATGACAAGGTCTGAAAAATATGAGGAGCATGAAATGGTCTGAAAAGTACGAGGAGCATTAAAAGGTCTGAAAAATACGAGCAGCATGAAAAGGACTGCAATATATGAAGAGCATGAAAAGGTGTCAAAAATATGAGGAGCATGTAGAGGTGTGAAAAATATGAGGAGAATTAAACTGTATGAAAAACCTGAGGAGCATGAAATGGTGTGAAATATATGAGGAGCATGAAAAGGTGTGTAAAATAGGAGGAGCATGAAAATATGTGAAAAATATGAAGAGCATGAAAGGGTATGAAAAATATGAGGAGCGTGAAATGGTGTGAAAAATAAGAGGAGCATGAAATGGTGTGAAAAAATGAGGAGCATGAAAAGATCTGAAAATTAAGAGGAGCATTTAAAGGTCAGAAAAATACGAGGAGCATGAAAAGCTCTGAAAAATACGAGGAGCATGAAAAGGTTTCAAAAATATAAGGAGCATAAAAAGGTGTGAAAAATTCGAAGAGCAGGAAAAGGTGTGAAAATTATCAAAAGCAGGACAAGGTCTGAAAAATATGAAGAGCATGATAAGGTGTCAAAAATATGAGGAGCATTATAAGGTGTCGAAAATATGAGAAGCATGTAAAGGTGTGAAAAATATGAGGAGCATGAAACTGTATGAAAAATTAGAGGAGGATGAAACGGTGTGAAAAATATGAAGAGCATGAAAAGGTGTGAAAAATATGAGGAGCATGAAACACTCTGAAAAACACGAGATCATGAAATGGAGTGAAAAACACGAAAAGCATGGAAAGCTGTGAAAAATATCAAGAGCATGAAAAGGTCTGAAAAATGTGAAAAGCATGAAAACGTGTCAAAAATATGAAGAGCATGAAAAGGTGTGAAAAATACGAAGAGCCTGAAAAGGTGTGAAAAACATGCAGAGCATGTAAAAGTGTGGAAAATAAGAAGAGCATGAAAAGGTGTGAAAAATATGAAGAGCCTGAAAAGGTGTGAAAAACACAAAGAGCAGGAAAAGGTGTGAAAAATATGAAGAGCTTGAAAAGGTGTGACAAATACGAAGAGCATCAAAAGTTGTGAAAAATACGAGGAGCATGAAAAGGTCTGAAAAATACGAGGATCATGAAGACGTCTGAAAAATTCGACGAGCATGAAAAGGTCTGAAAAATATGTAGAGCATGAAAAAGTGTCAAAAATATGGGGAGCATGAAAAGGTGTCAAAAATATGAAGAGCATGAAAAGGTGTCAAAAATATGAGTAGCATGTAAAGATTGAAAAATAAGAGGAGCAGGAATTTGTATAAAAAATATGAGGAGCATGAAACGGTGTGAAAAATATGAGGAGCATGAAAAGGTGTGAAAAATACGAGGGGCATGAAAGGGTGTAAAAAATATGAAGAGCATGAAATGTGTGAAAAACACGAAGGGAATGCAAAGGTGTGAAAAATATCAAGAGCATGAAAGATGTGAAAAACACGAAGGGCATGAAAAGGTGTGAAAAATATCAAGAGCATGAAAAGGTCTGAGGTATATGAAGAGCATGAAAAGGTATGAAAAATTCAAAGAGCATGAAAAGATGTGAAAAATACGAAGAGCATTAAAAGTTGTGAAAAATACCAGGAGCATGAAAAGGTGTGAAAAATACTAGGAGCATGAAAAGGTGTGAAAAGTACGAGAAGCATGAAAATGTCTGAAAAATATGAGAGCATGAAAAGGTGGGAAAAACACGAAGAGCATGAAAAGCTGTGAAAAATATAAAAAGCATGAAAAGGTCTGAAAAATATAAAGAGCATGAAAAGGTGTGAAAAATATGAGGAGCATGAAAGGGTGTAAAAATTATGAAGAGCATGAAATGTGTGAAAAACACGAAGGGCATGCAAAAGCGTGAAAAATATCAAGAGAATGAAAAAGTCTGAAAAATATGAAGAGCATGAAAAGGTGTGAAAAATATGACGAGCATGAAACGGTGGGAAGTATACGAAGAGCATGAAAAGGTGTGAAAAACACGAAGAGCATGAAAAGGTGTGAAAAGTACGAAGAGCATGAAAAGGTCTGCAAAATACGAGAAGCATGAAAAGGTCTGAAATATACGAGGAGCATGAAAAGGTGTGAAAATATGAGGAGCATGAAAAGGTGTGAAAAATATCAAGAACATGAAACAGCCTGAAAAGTTCGAAGAGCAGGAAAAGGTGTGAAAAACACGAAGAGCATGAAAAGGTTTGAAAAATACGAAGAGCTTGAAGACGTCAGAAAAATACGACGAGCATGAAAAGGTCTGAAAAATATGTAGAGAATGAAAAGGTGTGAAAAATATGAGGATCATGAAAAGATGTAAAAAATATGAAGAGCATTGAAATGTGTGAAAAACACGAATGGCATGCTAAGGTGTGAAAAATATCAAGAGCATGAAAGATGTGAAAAACACGAAGGGCATGAAAAGGTGTGAAAAATATCAAGAGCATGAAAAGGTGTCAAAAATATGAGTAGCATATAAAGGTTGAAAAATAAGAGGAGCATGAATTTGTATAAAAAATATGAGGAGCATGAAACGTTGTGAAAAATATCAAGAGCATGAAAAGGTGTGAAAAATATGAGGAGGATGAAAAGTTGTGAAAAAATACGAGGAGCATGATAAGTTGTGAAAAATACGAGGAGCATGAAAAGGTGTGAAAAATATGAAGAGCATGAAAAAGTGTGAAAAGTACGAGGCACATGAAAAGGTCTAAAAAATGTGTAGAACATGAACAGGTGTCAAAAATATGAGGAGAATGAAAAGGTGTGAAAAATATGAAGAGCATGAAAAGGTGTCAAAAATATGAGGAGCATGTAAAGGTGTGAAAAATATGAGGAGCATGATCTGTATGAAAAATATGAGGAGCATGAAATGGTGTGAAACATATGAAGAGCATGAAAAGGTGTGAAAATTATGAGGAGTATGAAAACGTCTTAAAAATATGAGGAGCATGAAAAGGTCTGAAAAATAAGTGGAGCATGAAACGGTCTGAAAAAATATGAGGAGCATGAAACGGTCTGAAAAAATATGAGGAGCATGAAACGGTTTGAAAAATATGAGGCGCATCAAACTGTATGAAAAATATGAGGAGCATGAAACGGTGTGAAAAATATGAAGAGCATGAAAAGTTTTGAAAATATTAGGAGCTTGAAAAGGTGTGAAAAATATGAGGAGCATGAAACGGTCTGAAAAATATGAGGAGCATGAAACAGTCTGAAATATATGAGGAGCATGAAACGGTCTGAAAAATATGAGGAGCATGAAAAGGTGTCAAATATATAAGGAGCAGGAAACGGTGTGAAAATATGAATCGCATGAAAAGTTGTGAAAAATACGAAGGGCATGAAAAGGAGGGAAAAATATGAGGAGCATGAAAAGGTGTGAAAATTATGAGGAGCCTGAAACTGTCTGAAAAATATGTGAGCATGAAAAAGAGTGAAAAATACGAGGAGCCTGAAAAGGTGTGAAAAGTACGAGGAGCATGAAGAGGTGTGAGCATGAAAAGGTCTGAAAAATACGAGGAACATGAAAAGGTCTGAAAAATACGAGGAGCATGAAAAGGTCTGAAAAATATGTAGTGCATGAAAAGATGTAAAAAATATGAGCAGCATGAAAAGGTGTGAAGAATATGAAGAGCATGAAAAGCTGTCAAAAACATGAGGATCATGTAAAGGTGTGAAAAATATGAGGAGCATGAATCTGTATGAAAAATATGAGGAGCATGAAACGGTGTGAAAAATATGAGGAGCATGAAAAGTGTGAAATATATGAGGAGCATGAAAAGCTGAGAAAAATAAGAGGAGCATGAAACGGTCTGAAAAATATGAGGAGCATGAAAAGGTGTCAAAAATATGAGCAGCATGAAACAGTGTGAAAAATATGAAGATCATGAAAAGGTGTGAAAAATACGAAGAGAATGAAAAGGTATGAAGAACACGACGCCCATGAAAAGGTGTGAAAAATACGAAGAGCATGCAAAGGTCTGAAAAATACAAGGAGCATGAAAAGGTCTGAAAAATACGAGGAGCATGAAAAGGTCTGAAAAATCCCAGGAGCATGAAACGGCCTGAAAAATATGAAGAGCATGAAAAGGTGTCAAAAATATGAAGAGCAGAAAAGGTGAGAAAAATATGACGAGCATGAAAAGGAGTCAAAAATATGAGGAGCATGTAAAGGAGTGAAAAATATGAGGATAATGAAACTGAATCAAACACGTGTTTGTTCAGCGACGTCAGGACTCCTGCCTAGTTGCGAGGGACTACTCGGGATTCTCCTCGAGGCTTGGCAGGGCAATTGGGACGCCTCTCCAGCTGAGGCGGGAGATCAAGGGTCCCTTTCCACGTGCCACAGGAATCCTGGGACTCCTATCAAGTTTCACGAGGAGTCAGGCATCGCTCCTTTGGAGGCACTGATCTCCGCGTACCTCTGGAGTTTTCAAAGGATGTGAGGCCTCCGGTCGCGATGAGGTGGTTAACTAGATCTTTCTCTGCCATCTCCACAGGGGATTCAGACATCCTTTCGTTGGGAGATGCAAGACGAGCCTGCATTCATGTCACTGCAGGGATACCCGGCCTGATTTCGAGTCAGGGCATCGCGGTGTCCATTCCACTTGAGGCCGCAAACTCAGGGTCCCTCTCACATACCTAGAGCTGAGAGAAGCCTCCTCTTGAGGTGCTTGTGGTAAGGTGGTATTCCTCTGGAGTCGAAGCCAGGGACTAACCTCTCATCTCGAGTTGATTTTTGGTCCACGGAGCTCTTTCGTGTTGCTACAGTGACCTCAGGATCCCTCTAGCCTTGAAACAGTGTTCTTGGGGTTTCTCTGGAGTGCCATCAAGGAAATCAAGGCTCCTTTCATGTGTGATGTGCAACACAGAATTGCTCTGCACGCAGTGCAGGGGAATCGGGCCTCATCTCGCGGCGAGGGTGACATCTCATGTTTTTTCTCGAGTTGCGGCGGGAACCTGGGTTATATTCTCGAGTTACGACGGGGATGGCCCTTCCACACACGTGTTTGTTCAGCGACGTCAGGACTCCTGCCTAGTTGCGAGGGACAACTCGGGATTCTCCTCGAGGCTTCGCAGGGCAATTGGGACGCCTCTCCAGCTGAGGCGGCAGACCAAGGGTCCCTTTCCATGTGCCACAGGAATCCTGGGACTCCTATCAAGTTTCACGAGGACTCAGGCTTCGTCTCCTTTTGAGGCATTGATCTCCGCATTCCTCCTACCAAGTTTCATGAAACGTGTGATAAACAAATGGAGCATGAAAACGTCTGAAAAATACGAGGAGCATGAAAAGGTCTGAAAAATAAGAAGAGCCCGAAAAGGTGTGAAAAATATGAAGAGCATGAAAAGGTCTGAAAAATATGAAGAGCACGAAAAGGTTTGAAAAATATGAAGAGCATGAAAAGGTCTTAAAAATACGAGGAGCATGAAAATGTGTGAAAAATACGAGGAGCATGAAAAGGTCTGAGAAATACGAGGAGCATGAAAAGGTGTGAAAGACATGAGGAGCATGAACGGTGTGAAAAATATGAAGAGCATGAGAAGACCTGAAAAATAGGCGGAGTTTAAAAAGGTCTGAAAAATACGAGGAGCAAGAAAAGGTCTGAGAAATACGAGGAGCATGAAAAAGTCTGAAAAATATGAGGAGCATGAAAAGGTCTGAAAAATATGAAGAACATGAAAACGTCTGAAAAATACGAGGAGCATGAAAATGTCTGAAAAATACGAAGAGCCTGAAAAGGTGTGAATAATAGGAGGAGCACGAAAAGTTGTAAAAAATACGAGGAGCATGAAAAGGTGTGAAAATTACGAGGATCATGAAAAGGTCTGAAAAATACGAGGGTTAGGAATAGTTGTTAAAAATACGAGGATCATGAAACTGTGTGAAAAATATGAAGAGCATGAAAAGGCGTGAAAAATAGTCGGATGATAAGAAGGTCTGAAAAATACGAAAAGCATGAAAAGTTGTGAAAAATTTGAGGAAATCAAATGGTCTGAAAAATACGAGTAGTATGAAAATGTATGAAAAATACGAGGAGCATGTAAAGTTGTGAAAAACTCAAGGAGCATGAAAAGGTGTGAAAAATAAGAGGAGCATGAAAAGGCCTGATACATACGAGGAGCATGAAAAGGTCTGAAAAATACGAAGAGTACGAAAATGTCTGAAAAATACGAGGAGCATGAAAAGGTGTGAAAATACGAGGAGCATGAAAAGGTGTGAAAAATACGTGGAGCATGAAAAGGTGTGAAAAATAAGAGGAGCATGAAACGGTGTGAAAAATACGAGGAGCAAGAAAAGGTCTGAGAAATGGAAGGAGCATAAAAAGGTCTGAAAAATAAGTGGAGCATTAAAAGGTGTGAAATATACGAGGAGCATGAAAATGTGTGAAAACTACGAGAAGCATGAAAAGCTCAGAAAAATACGAGGAGTATGAAAACGTGTGAAAAATACGAGGAGCATGAAAAGGTGTGATAAATTCGAGAAACATGAAAACGTCTGAAAAATACGAGGAGCATGAAAAGGTCTGAAAACTATGATGAGCATGAAAAGGTCTGAAAAATACGAGGAGCATGAAAAGGTCTGAAAAAATATTAGGAGAATGAAAAGGTCTGAAAAGTAGGATGAGCATGAAAAGGTGTGAAAAAAGGAGGAGCATGAAAAGTTCTTAAAACTACGAAGAGCACGACAAGGTGTGAAGAATGCGAGGAGTATGAAAGGGTGTGAAAAATATGAGGAGCATGAAAAGGTGTGAAAAATACGAGGAGCATGAAAAGGCCTCAAAATACGAGGAGCATAAACAGGCCTGAAAAATACGAGGAGCATGAAAAGCTGTGAAAAATACAAGGAGCATGAAAAGGCCTGAAAAATAGGAGGAATATAAAAAGGTCTGAAAAAATGAGGAGTATGAAAAGGTCTGGAAAATATGAAGAGCCTGATAAGGTGTGCAAAATAGGAGGAGCACGAAAAGATCTGAAAAATACGAAGAGCCTGAAAAGGTGTGAAAAATATGCAGAGCATGAAACGGTCTGAAAAATACGAGTAGTATGAAAATGTGTGAAAAATACGTGGAGCATGGAAATGTGTCAAAAATATGAAGAGCATGAAAAGGCCTGAAACATACGAGGAGCAAGAAAAGGTCTGAAAAATACGATGAGCACGAAAAGGTCTGAAAAATACGAGTAGTATGAAAATGTGTGAAAAATACGAGGAGCATGAAAAGGTTGAAAACACGTGGAGCTTGGAAAGGTGTGAAAAATACGAGGAGCATGAAAAGGTGTGAAAAATACGAGGAGCATGAAAAGGTGTGAAAAATTCGTGGAGCATGGAAAGGTGTGAAAAATACGAGGAGCATGAAAAGGTGTGAAAAATAGGAGGAGCATGAAAAGGTGTGAAAAATATGAGGAGCATGAAAAGGTGTGAAAAATACGAGGACCATGAAAAGGTCTGAGGAGTGGAAGAAGCATAAAAATGTCTGAAAAACACGAGGAGCATGAAAAGGTCTGAAAAATACGAGGAGCATGAAAAGGTCTAAAAAATATGAAGAGCATGAAAACGGCTGAAAAATACGAGGAGCATGAAAAGGTCTGAAAAATATGAAGAGCATGAAAACGGCTGAAAAATACGAGGAGCATGAAAAGGTCTGAAAAAAACGAAGAGCCCGAAAAGGTGTGAAAAATAGGAGGAGCATGAAAAGGTGTGAAAAATACAAGCAGCATGAAAAGGTCTCAAATATATGAGGAGCATAAAAAGATGTGAAAAATACGGGGAGGATGAAAAGTTGTGAAAACTACGAGAATGAAAACGTGTGAAAATGACGAGGAGCATGAAAAGATGTGAAAAATATGAAGAGCATGAAAAGTTGGAAAAATTCGAGGAGCATGAAAAGGTGTGAAAGATACGAGGAGCATGAAGTGGTGTGAAATATACGAGGAGCATGAAAAGGTGTGAAAAATACGAGGAGCATGAAAAGGTGTGAAAAATATGAAGAGCATGAAAAGGCCCGAAAAATAGTCGGAGGATAAGATGGCCTGAAAAATACGAGGAGCATGAAAGGTCTGAAAAATACGAAGAGCCTGAAAAATTGTGAAAAATACGAGGAGCATGAAAAGGTCTGAAAAATACGAGTAGTATGAAAATGTGTGAAAAATACGAGGAGTATGAAAAGGTGTGCAAAACACGAGGAGCATGAAAAGGTGTGAAAAATACGAGGAGCATGAAAAGGCCTGATACATATGAGGAGCATGAAAAGGTCTGAAAAATACGAGGAGCATGAAAAGGTGTGAAAAATATAAGGAGCATGAAAGCGTGTGAAAAATACGAGGAGCATGAAAAGGTGTGAAAAATACGATGAGCATGAAAAGGCCTCAAAATAGGAGGAGCATAAAAAGGTCTGAAAAATACGAGGAGCATGAAAAGCTGTGAAAAATACAAGGAGCATGAAAAGGCCTGAAAAACAGGAGGAGCATAAAAAGGTCTGAAAAATTCGAGAAGCATGTAAAGTTGTGAAAACTACGATCATGAAAATGTGTGAAAAATACGAGGAGCATGAAAAGGTGTGAAAAATACGGGGGGCACGAAAAGGTGTGAAAAATATGAAGACCATGAAAAGGTCTGAAAAATAGGAAGAGCACAAAAAGGTGTGAAAAATATGAAGAGCACGAAAAGGTCTGAAAAATAAGAGGACCAGAAAAGGTGTGAAAAATATGAGGAGCTTGAAAAGGTGAGAAAAATAGGAGGAGCATGAAAAGGTGTGAAAAATACAAGGGGCATGAAAATGCCTGATACATACGAGGAGCCTGAAAAGGTCTGAAAAATACGAGGAGCATGAAAAGGTGTTGAAAATACGAGGAGAATGAAAAGCTCTGAAAAATACGAGTAGTATGAAAATGTGTGAAAAATATGAGCAGCATGAAAAGGTGTGAAAAATACGAGGAGCATGAAAGGTCTGAGAAATGGAAGGAGCATGAAAAGGTTTGAAAAATACGAGGAACATGAAAAGATCTGAAAAATATGGGGAGCATTAAATGGTATGAAAAATACGAAGAGCACGAAAAGGTCTGAAAAATACGAGGAAAACGAAAAGGTGTGAATAATACGAAGAGCATGAAAAGGTCTGAAAAATATTAGGAGCATGAAAAGATCTGAAAAGTAGGAAGAACATGAAAAGGTGTGAAAAAAGGAGGAGCATGAAAAGTTCTTAAAAATACGAAAAGCACGAAAAGGTGTGAAGAATACGAGGCGCATGAAAGGGTGTGAAAAATGTGAGGAGCATGAAAAGGTGTGAAAAATACGAGGAGCATGAAAAGGCCTGAAAAATAGGAGGAATATAAAAAGGTCTGAAAAAATGAGGAGTATGAAAAGGTCTGGAAAATATGAAGAGCCTGATAAGGTGTGAAAAATAGGAGGAGCACGAAAAGATCTGAAAAATACAAAGAGCCTGAAAAGGTGTGAAAAATATGCAGAGCATGAAAAGGCCTGATACATATGAGGAGCATGAAAAGGTCTGAAAAATACGAGGAGCATGAAAAGGTGTGAAAAATACAAGGAACATGAAAAGGTCTGAAAAATACGGGGAGCATGATATGGTATGAAAAATACGAAGAGCACGAAAAGGTCTGAAAAATACGAGGAACACGAAAAGGTGTGAATAATATAAAGAGCATGAAAAGGTCTGAAAAGTAGTAAGAGCATGAAAAGGTGTGAAAAAAGGAGGAGCATGAAAAGTTCTTAAAAATACGAAGAGCACGAAAACGTGTGAAAAATACGAGGAGCATGAAAGGGTGTGAAAAATATGAGGAGCATGAAAAGGTGTGAAAAAACGAGGAGCATGAACGCCTGTGAAAAATACGAGGAGCATGAAAAGGTGTGAAAATTACGATGAGCATGAAAAGGCCTCAAAATAGGAGGAGCATAAAAAGGTCTGAAAAATACGAGGAGCATGAAAAGCTGTGAAAAATACAAGGAGAATGAAAAGGCCTGAAAAACAGGAGGAGCATAAAAAGGTCTGAAAAATTCGAGAAGCATGTAAAGTTGTGAAAACTACGATCATGAAAATGTGTGAAAAATACGAGGAGCATGAAAAGGTGTGAAAAATACGGGGGGCACGAAAAGGTGTGAAAAATACGAGGAGCATGAAAAGGTGTGAAAAATATGAAGACCATGAAAAGGTCTGAAAAATAGGAAGAGCACAAAAAGGTGTGAAAAATATGAAGAGCACGAAAAGGTCTGAAAAATAAGAGGACCAGAAAAGGTGTGAAAAATATGAGGAGCTTGAAAAGGTGAGAAAAATAGGAGGAGCATGAAAAGGTGTGAAAAATACAAGGGGCATGAAAATGCCTGATACATACGAGGAGCATGAAAAGGTCTGAAAAATACGAGGAGCATGAAAAGGTCTAAAAAATATGAAGAGCATGAAAACGGCTGAAAAATACGAGGAGCATGAAAAGGTCTGAAAAATATGAAGAGCATGAAAACGGCTGAAAAATACGAGGAGCATGAAAAGGTCTGAAAAAAACGAAGAGACCGAAAAGGTGTGAAAAATAGGAGGAGCATGAAAAGGTGTGAAAAATACAAGCAGCATGAAAAGGTCTCAAATATATGAGGAGCATAAAAAGATGTGAAAAATACGGGGAGGATGAAAAGTTGTGAAAACTACGAGAATGAAAACGTGTGAAAATGACGAGGAGCATGAAAAGATGGAAAAATATGAAGAGCATGAAAAGTTGGAAAAATTCGAGGAGCATGAAAAGGTGTGAAAGATACGAGGAGCATGAAGTGGTGTGAAATATACGAGGAGCATGAAAAGGTGTGAAAAATACGAGGAGCATGAAAAGGTGTGAAAAATATGAAGAGCATGAAAAGGCCCGAAAAATAGTCGGAGGATAAGATGGTCTGAAAAATACGAGGAGCATGAAAGGTCTGAAAAATACGAAGAGCCTGAAAAGTTGTGAAAAATACGAGGAGCATGAAAAGGTCTGAAAAATACGAGTAGTATGAAAATGTGTGAAAAATACGAGGAGGATGAAAAGGTGTGCAAAACACGAGGAGCATGAAAAGGTGTGAAAAATACGAGGAGCATGAAAAGGCCTGATACATATGAGGAGCATGAAAAGGTCTGAAAAATACGAGGAGCATGAAAAGGTGTGAAAAATATAAGGAGCATGAAAGCGTGTGAAAAATACGAGGAGCATGAAAAGGTGTGAAAAATATGATGAGCATGAAAAGGCCTCAAAATAGGAGGAGCATAAAAAGGTCTGAAAAATACGAGGAGCATGAAAAGCTGTGAAAAATACAAGGAGCATGAAAAGGCCTGAAAAACAGGAGGAGCATAAAAAGGTCTGAAAAATTCGAGAAGCATGAAAAGTTGTGAAAACTACGATCATGAAAATGTGTGAAAAATACGAGGAGCATGAAAAGGTGTGAAAAATACGGGGGGCACGAAAAGGTGTGAAAAAAAGGAGTGAAAAGGTGTGAAAAATATGAAGACCATGAAAAGGTCTGAAAAATAGGAAGAGCACAAAAAGGTGTGAAAAATATGAAGAGCACGAAAAGGTCTGAAAAATAAGAGGACCAGAAAAGGTGTGAAAAATATGAGGAGCTTGAAAAGGTGAGAAAAATAGGAGGAGCATGAAAAGGTGTGAAAAATACAAGGGGCATGAAAATGCCTGATACATACGAGGAGCCTGAAAAGGTCTGAAAAATACGAGGAGCATGAAAAGGTGTTGAAAATACGAGGAGAATGAAAAGCTCTGAAAAATACGAGTAGTATGAAAATGTGTGAAAAATATGAGCAGCATGAAAAGGTGTGAAAAATACGAGGAGCATGAAAGGTCTGAGAAATGGAAGGAGCATGAAAAGGTTTGAAAAATACGAGGAGCATGAAAAGATCTGAAAAATACGGGGAGCATAAATGGTATGAAAAATACGAAGAGCACGAAAAGGTCTGAAAAATACGAGGAAAACGAAAAGGTGTGAATAATACGAAGAGCATGAAAAGGTCTGAAAAATATTAGGAGCATGAAAAGATCTGAAAAGTAGGAAGAACATGAAAAGGTGTGAAAAAAGGAGGAGCATGAAAAGTTCTTAAAAATACGAAAAGCACGAAAAGGTGTGAAGAATACGAGGCGCATGAAAGGGTGTGAAAAATGTGAGGAGCATGAAAAGGTGTGAAAAATACGAGTAGCATGAAAAGGCCTGAAAAATAGGAGGAATATAAAAAGGTCTGAAAAAATGAGGAGTATGAAAAGGTCTGGAAAATATGAAGAGCCTGATAAGGTGTGAAAAATAGGAGGAGCACGAAAAGATCTGAAAAATACAAAGAGCCTGAAAAGGTGTGAAAAATATGCAGAGCATGAAAAGGCCTGATACATATGAGGAGCATGAAAAGGTCTGAAAAATACGAGGAGCATGAAAAGGTGTGGAAAATACAAGGAGCATGAAAAGGTCTGAAAAATACGGGGAGCATGATATGGTATGAAAAATACGAAGAGCACGAAAAGGTCTGAAAAATACGAGGAACACGAAAAGGTGTGAATAATATAAAGAGCATGAAAAGGTCTGAAAAGTAGTAAGAGCATGAAAAGGTGTGAAAAAAGGAGGAGCATGAAAAGTTCTTAAAAATACGAAGAGCACGAAAACGTGTGAAAAATACGAGGAGCATGAAAGGGTGTGAAAAATATGAGGAGCATGAAAAGGTGTGAAAAAACGAGGAGCATGAACGCCTGTGAAAAATACGAGGAGCATGAAAAGGTGTGAAAATTACGATGAGCATGAAAAGGCCTCAAAATAGGAGGAGCATAAAAAGGTCTGAAAAATACGAGGAGCATGAAAAGCTGTGAAAAATACAAGGAGCATGAAAAGGCCTGAAAAACAGGAGGAGCATAAAAAGGTCTGAAAAATTCGAGAAGCATGTAAAGTTGTGAAAACTACGATCATGAAAATGTGTGAAAAATACGAGGAGCATGAAAAGGTGTGAATAATATAAAGAGCATGAAAAGGTCTGAAAAGTAGTAAGAGCATGAAAAGGTGTGAAAAAAGGAGGAGCATGAAAAGTTCTTAAAAATACGAAGAGCACGAAAACGTGTGAAAAATACGAGGAGCATGAAAGGGTGTGAAAAATATGAGGAGCATGAAAAGGTGTGAAAAAACGAGGAGCATGAACGCCTGTGAAAAATACGAGGAGCATGAAAAGGTGTGAAAATTACGATGAGCATGAAAAGGCCTCAAAATAGGAGGAGCATAAAAAGGTCTGAAAAATACGAGGAGCATGAAAAGCTGTGAAAAATACAAGGAGAATGAAAAGGCCTGAAAAACAGGAGGAGCGTAAAAAGGTCTGAAAAATTCGAGAAGCATGTAAAGTTGTGAAAACTACGATCATGAAAATGTGTGAAAAATACGAGGAGCATGAAAAGGTGTGAAAAATACGGGGGGCACGAAAAGGTGTGAAAAATACGAGGAGCATGAAAACGGTGTGAAAAATATGAAGACCATGAAAAGGTCTGAAAAATAGGAAGAGCACAAAAAGGTGTGAAAAATATGAAGAGCACGAAAAGGTCTGAAAAATAAGAGGACCAGAAAAGGTGGGAAAAATATGAGGAGCTTGAAAAGGTGAGAAAAATAGGAGGAGCATGAAAAGGTGTGAAAAATACAAGGGGCATGAAAATGCCTGATACATACGAGGAGCCTGAAAAGGTCTGAAAAATACGAGGAGCATGAAAAGGTGTTGAAAATACGAGGAGAATGAAAAGCTCTGAAAAATACGAGTAGTATGAAAATGTGTGAAAAATATGAGCAGCATGAAAAGGTGTGAAAAATACGAGGAGCATGAAAGGTCTGAGAAATGGAAGGAGCATGAAAAGGTTTGAAAAATACGAGGAGCATGAAAAGATCTGAAAAATACGGGGAGCATTAAATGGTATGAAAAATACGAAGAGCACGAAAAGGTCTGAAAAATACGAGGAAAACGAAAAGGTGTGAATAATACGAAGAGCATGAAAAGGTCTGAAAAATATTAGGAGCATGAAAAGATCTGAAAAGTAGGAAAAACATGAAAAGGTGTGAAAAAAGGAGAAGCATGAAAAGTTCTTAAAAATACGAAAAGCACGAAAAGGTGTGAAGAATACGAGGCGCATGAAAGGGTGTGAAAAATGTGAGGAGCATGAAAAGTTGTGAAAAATACGATTAGCATGACAACGTGTGCAAAATACGAGGAGCATGAAAAGGTGTGAAAAATACGACGAGCATGAAATGGCCTCAAAAATAGGAGGAGAATAAAAAGGTTTGAAAAATACGAGGAGCATGAAAAGCTGTGAAAAATACAGGAGCATTAAAAGGCCAGAAAAATAGCAGGAGCATAAAAAGGTCTGAAAATTCGAGGAGCATGAAAAGTTGGGGAAACTACGATCATGAAAACGTCTGAAAAATACGAGGAGCATGAAAAGGTGTGAAAAATATGGGGAGCATGAAAAATACGAGGAGAATCAAAAGGTGTGAAAAATGCAAGGATCATGAAAAGGTGTGAAAAATACCAGGAGCATGAAAAGGTGTGAAAAATATGAAGAGCATGAAAAGGCCTGAAAAATAGGAGTGGCAAAAAAACTCTGAAAAATACGAGGAGCATGAAAAGGTCTCAAAAATATGAAGAGCCTGAAAAGGTGGGAAAAATATGAAGGGCATGAAAAGCAGTGAAAAATACAAAGAGCATGAAAAGGTCTGAGAAATACGAGGAGCATGAAGAGGTCTGAGAAATAAGAGGAGAATAAAAAGGTCTGAAAAATTCGAGGAGCATGAAAAGTTCTGAGAAATACGCAGAGTATGAAAAAGTGTGACAAATACGAGGAGCATGAAAGGTTTGAAAAATATGAAAAACATGAAAAGGTCTGAAAAATATGAGGAGCATGAAAAGGTGTGAAAAATATGAGGAGCATGAAAAGGTCTGAGAAATATGAGGAGCATGAAAAGGTGTAAAAAACACGAGAAGCATGAAAACGTCTGAGAAATAAGAGGAGCATCAAAAGGTCTGAAAAATACGAGGAGCATGAAAAGGTCTGAAAAATACGAGGAGTATGAAAAAGTCAGAAAAATACGAGGAAAATGAAAGGTCTGAAAAATATGAAGACCATGAAGGTGTGAAAAATATGAAGAGCATGAAAAGGTGTGAATAATATGAACAGCATGAAAAGGTGTGAAAAATACGAGGGGCATGAAAAGATCTGAAAAATACGAGGAGCACGAAAAGATCTGAAAAATACGAGGAGCATGAAAAGATCTGAAAAATACGAGGAGCATGAAAAGGTTTGAAAAATATGAGGAGCATGAAGACGTCTGAAAAATACGACGAGCATGAAAAGGTCTGAAAAATATGTAGAGCATGAAAAAGTGTCAAAAATATGGGGAGCATGAAAAGGTGTCAAAATACGAAGAGCATGAAACGGTGTCAAAAATATGAGTGGCATGTAAAGGTTGAAAATAAGAGGAGCATGAATTTGTATAAAAAATATGAGGAGCATGAAATGGTGTGAAAAATATGAAGAGCATGAAAAGGTGTGAAAAATATGAAGAGCATGAAATGTGTGAAAAACACGAAGGGCATGCAAAGGTGTGAAAAATATCAACAGCATGAAAAGGTCTGAAAAATATGAACAGCATGAAAAGGTGTGAAAAATATGAGGAGCATGAAATGTGTGAAAAACACGAATGGCATGCAAAGGTGTGAAAAATATCAACAGCATGAAAAGGTCTGAAAAATATGAACAGCATGAAAAGGTGTCAAAAATATCAAGAGCATGAAAGATGTGAAAAACACGAAGGGCAAGAAAACGTGTGAAAAATATCAAGAGCATGAAAGGTCTGAGGAATATGAAGAGCATGAAAAGGTGAGAAAAATACGAGGAGCATGAAAAGGTCTGAAAAAGTCGAGGAGCATGAAAAGGTCTGAGAAATACGAGGAGCATGAAAAGGTGTGAAAAATACGAGGAGCATGAAAAGGTCTGAAAAAGTCGAGGAGCATGAAAAGGTCTCGAGGAGCATGAAAAGGTCTGAGAAATACGAAATAGGAGGAGCATGAAAAGTTGTGAAAAAAACGAGGATCATGAAATGGTGTGAAAAATACGAGGAGCATGAAAGAAAATTATGAGGAGTATGAAAACGTCTTAAAAATATGAGGAGCATGAAAAGGTCTGAAAAATATGTGGAGCATGAAAAGGTGTCCAAAATATGAGAGATGAAAAGGTGTGTAAAATATGAAAAGCATAAAAGGTTTCAAAAATATGAGGAACATGTAAAGGTGTGAAAAATATGAGGAGCATGAATCTGTATGAAAAATATGAGGAGGATGAAACGGAGTGAAAAATATGAAGAGCATGAAAAGGTGTGAAAATTATGAGGAGTATGAAAACGTCTTAAAAATACGAGGAGCATGAAAAGGTCTGAAAAATATGTGCAGCATGAAAAGGTGTCAAAAATATGAGGAGAATGAAAAGGTGTATAAAATATGAAGAGCATGAAAAGGCGTCAAAAATATGAGGAACATGTAAAGGTTTGAAAAATATGAGGAGCATGAATCTCTATGAAAATTATGAAGAGGATGAAACGGTGTGAAAAATATGAATATCATGAAAAGTTGTGAAAAATATGAGGAGTTTGAAAAGGTCTGAAAAATACGAGAGCATGAAAAGGTGTGAAAAACACGAAGAGCATGAAAATGTGTGAAAAATAAGAACAGCCTGAAAAGGTGTGAAAAACACGAATAGGATGAAAAGGTCCGAAAAAAACGAAGAGCTTGAAAAGGTGTGACAAATACAAACAGCATGAAAAGTTGTGAAAAATACGAGGAGCATGAAAAGGTGTGAAAAATACGAGGAGCATGAAAGGGTCTGAAAAATACGAGGAGCATGAAATGGTCTGAAATACACGAGGGGCAGGAAAAGGTGTGAAAAATATGAAGAGCATGAAAAGGTGTCAAAAATATGAGGAGCATTTAAAGGTGTGAAAAATAGGAAGAGCATGAATCTGTATGAAAAATATGAGGAGCATGAAACGGTGTGAAAAATATGAAGAGCATGAAAAGGTGTCAAAAATATGAGGAGCATGAAAACGTGTGAAAAATGTGAAGAGCATGAAAAGGTGTCAATAATAGGAGGAGCATGAAAAGGTGTGAAAAATATGAAGAGCATGAAAAGGTGTCAAACATATGAGGAGCATTTAAAGGTGTGAAAATTAGGAAGAGCATGAATCTGTATGAAAAATATGAGGAACATGAAACGGTGTGAAAAATAGGAAGAGCATGAAAAGGTGTCAAAAATATGAGGAGCATTTAAACGTGTGAAAAATGTGACGAGCATGAAAAGGTGTCAAAAATATGAGGAGCATGAAAAGGTCTGAAAAACATGAAGAACATTAAAAGGTGTCAAAAATATGAGGAGCATGAAAAGGTGTGAAAAATATGAGGAGCATGAAAAGGTGTGAAAAATATGAAGAGCTTCAAAAGATTTCAAAAATATGAGTAGCATGAAAAGTTGTGAAAAATATGAAGAACATGAAAAGGTGTGAAAAATATCGAGAGGATGAAACGGTCTGAAAAACATGAGGAGCAGGAAACTGTCTGAAAAATATAGGGGCATGAAAAACTGTCAAAAATATGTGGAGCATGAAATGGTGTGAAAAAAGTGAAGAGCATGAAAAGGTGTGAAAAATATGACGAGCATGAACCGGTGGGAAATATACGAAGAGCATGAAAAGGTGTGAAAACCAGGAAGAGCATGAAAAGTTGTGAAAAATATCTAGAGCGTGAAACGGCCTGAAAAATTCGAAGAGCAGGAAACGGTGTGAAAAACATGAAGAGCATGAAAGGGTTTGAAAAATACGAAGAGCATGAAAAGGTCTGCAAAATGCGAGAAGCAGGAAAAGGTCTGAAATATACGAGGAGCATGAAAAGGTGTGAAAAATACGAGGAGCATGAAAAGGTGTGAAAAATACGATGAGCATGAAAAGGTGTGAAAAATACGAGGAGCATGAAATGGTCTAAAAAAACGAGGAGCATTAAAAGGTGTGAAAACTACTAGAAACGTGAAAAGGTGTGAAGTATATGAGGAGCATGAAAAGGTGTGTAAAATACGAGGAGCATGAAAATGTGTGAAAAATATGAAGAGCATGAAAGGGTATGAAAAATATGAGGAGCATGAAATGGTGTGAAAAAAAAGAGGAGCATGAAATGGTGTGAAAAAAAGGGGAGCATGAAAAGATCTGAAAATTAAGAGGAGCATTTAAAGGTCTGAAAAATACGAGGAGCATGAAAAGCTCTGAAAAATACGAGGAGCATGAAAAGGTGTGAAATATACGAGGAGCATGAAAAGGTCTGAAAAATACGAGGAGCATGAAAACGTCTTAAAAATACGAGGCACATGAAAAGGTCTGAAAAATATGTAGAGCATGAACAGGTGTCAAAAATATGAGGAGAATGAAGGTGTGAAAAATATGAAGAGCATGAAAAGGTGTCAAAAATATGAGGAGCATTAAAAGGTGTGAAAAATAGGAAGAGCATGAATCTGTATGAAAAATATGAGGAACATGAAACGGTGTGAAAAATAGGAAGAGCATGAAAAGGTGTCAAAAATATGAGGAGCATGAAACCTTGTGAGAAATGTGAAGAGCATGAAAAGGTGTCAAAAGTATGAGGAGCATGAAAAGGTGTGAAAAAAGTGAAGAGCATGAAAAGGTGTCATAATATGAAGAGCAATGAAAAGGGTCAAAAATATGAAGGGCATTTAAAAGGTGTGAAAAAATAGGAAGAGCATGAATCTGTTTGAAAAATATGAAAGGGAACATGAAAACGGTGTGAAAAATAAGGAAGACATGAAAAGGTGTCATAAAATATGAAGGAGCCATGAAAAGGTCTGAAAACATGAAAAACATTAAAAGATGTCAAAAATATGAGGAGCATGAAAAGGTGTGAAAAATATGAGGAGCATGAAAAGGTGTGAAAAATATGAAGAGCTTCAAAAGATTTCAAAAATATGAGGAGCATGAAAAGTTGTGAAAAATATGAAGACCATGGAAAGGTATGAAAAATATCAAGAGCATGAAACGGTTTGAAAAATATGAGGAGCAGGAAACTGTCTGAAAAATATGAGGGGCATGAAAAATTGTCAAAAATATGTGGAGCATGAAATGGTGTGAAAAAAGTGAAGAGCATAAAAAGGTGTGAAAAATATGATGAGCATGAACCGGTGGGAAATATACGAAGAGCATGAAAAGGTATGAAAACCAGGAAGAGCGTGAAAAGGTGTGAAAAATATCTAGAGCATGAAACGGCCTGAAAAATTCGAAGAGCAGGAAACAGTGTGAAAAACACGAAGAGCATGAAAGGGTTTGAAAAATACGAAGAGCATGAAAACGTCTGCAAAATGCGAGAAGCAGAAAAAGGTCTGAAATATACGAGGAGCATGAAAAGGTGTGAAAAATACGAGGAGCATGAAATGGTCTGAAAAAACGAGGAGCATTAAAAGGTGTGAAAACTACTAGGAACGTGAAAAGGTGTGAAGTATATGAGGAGCATGAAAAGGTGTGTAAAATACGAGTAGCATGAAAATGTGTGAAAAATATGAAGAGCATGAAAGGGTATGAAAAATATGAGGAGCATGAAATGGTGTGAAAAATAAGAGGAGCATGAAATGGTGTGAAAAAAAGAGGAGCATGAAAAGATCTGAAAATTAAGAGGAGCATTTAAAGGTCTGAAAAATACGAGGAGCATGAAAAGCTCTGAAAAATACGAGGAGCATGAAAAGGTGTGAAATATACGAGGAGCATGGAAAGGTCTGAAAAATACGAGGAGCATGAAAACGTCTTAAAAATACGAGGCACATGAAAAGGTCTGAAAAATATGTAGAGCATGAACAGGTGTGAAAAATATGAGGAGAATGAAAAGGTGTGAAAAATATGAAGAGCATGAAAAGGTCTGAAAAATACAAAGAGCACGAAAAGGTGTGAAAAATATGAGAAGCACGAAAAGGTGTGAAAATTATGAGGAGCATGAAAAGGTGTGAAAAATACGACGAGCATGAAAAGCTGTGAAAATTAGGAAGAGCATGAAAAAGTGTGAAAATTATGAAGAGCATGAAAAGGTGTGAAAAATACGAAGAGCATGAAAAGGTGTGAAAAATATGAAGAGAATGAAAAGGTCTGAAAAATACGAGGAGCCTGAAAAGGACAGAAAAATTTTAGGAGCATGAAAAGTTGTCAAAAACATGAGGAGCATGAAAAGGTGTGAAAAATTAGAGGAGCATGAAACGGACTGAAAAATACGAGAAGCATGAAACGGTCAGAAAAATATGAGGAGCATGAATAGGTGTCAAAAATATGAGAAGTATGAAATGGTGTGAAAATATGAAGAGCATGAAACGGACTGAAAAATACGAGGAGCATGAAACGGTCAATAAAATATGAGGATCATGAATAGGTGTCAAAAATATGAGGAGTATGAAATGGTATGAAAATGTGAAGAGCATGAAACGGTCTGAAAAATATGAGGAGCATGAAAAGCTGTCAAAAATATGAGGAACAAGTAAAGGTATGAAAAATATGAGGAGCATGAATCTGGATGAAAAATATGGGGAGTATGAAACGGTGTGAACAATAGGAAGAGCATGAAAAGGTCTGAAAAATACGAGGAGCATGAAAAGGTTTGAAAAATATGAAGAGCCTGAAAAGGTGTGAAAAATATGAAGAACAAGAAAATGTCTGAAAAGTATGAAGAGCACGAAAAGGTGTGACAAATAGGAGGAGAACGAAAAGGTGTGAAAAATACGAGGAGCATGAAAAGGTGTGAAAAATACGAGGAGCATGAAAAGGTCTGAAACATATGAGGAACATGAAAAGGTGTGAAAAATGAGAGGAGCATGAATCGGTCTGAAAAATATGAAGAGCCCGAAAAGGTCTGAAAAATATGAAGAGCACGAAAAGGTGTGAAAAATATGAAGAGCATGAAAAGGCATGAAAATTCGAGGAGCATGAAAAGGAGTGAAAATGCGAGGAGCATGAAAAGGTCTGAGAAATTGGAGGAGCATAAAAAGGTCTGAAAAATATGAAGAGCCTGAAAAGGTGTGAAAAATATGAAGAACAAGAAAATGTCTGAAAAGTATGAAGAGCACGAAAAGGTGTGACAAATAGGAGGAGAACGAAAAGGTGTGAAAAATACGAGGAACATGAAAAGGTGTGACAAATTCGAGGAGCATGAAAAGGTCTGAAAAACATGAAGAGCCTGAAAAGTTTGAAAAATATGAAGAGCTTGAAATGGTCTGAAAAATATGAAGAGCACGTAAAGGTGTGAAAAATATGAAGAGCACGAAAAGATCTGAAAAATATGAGGACCACGAAAATGTGTGAAAAATACAAGGAGCACGAAAAGGTGTGAAAAATACAAGTAGCATGTAAAGGTTGAAAAATAAGTGGAGCATGAATTTGTATAAAAAATATGAGGAGCATGAAACGGTGTGAAAAATATGAAGAGCATGAAAAGGTGTCAAAAATATGAGGAGCATGTAAAGGTTGAAAAATAAGAGGGGCATGAATTTGTATAAAAAATATAAGGAGCATGAAACGGTATGAAAAATATGAAGAGCATGAAAAGGTGTGAAAAATATGAGGAGCATGAAACGGTGTGAAAAATATGAAGAGCATGTAAAGGTCTGAAAAATACGAGGAGCATGAAAATGTCTGAAATATATGAAGAGCACGTAAAGGTCTGAAAAATACGAGGAGCATGAAAAGGTGTGAATAATACGAGGCGCTTGAAAAGGTCTGAGAAACAGGAGCATGAAAAGGTCTGAGAAATAGGCGGAGCATAAAAAGTTCTGAAAAATACGAGGAGCATGAAAAGGTGTGCAAAATTCGAGGAGCATGAAAAGGTCTGAGAAATAAGAGGAGCATAAAAAGGTCTGAAAAATACGCGGAGCATAAAAAGGTGTAAAAAACATGAGAAGAATGAAGTGGTCTGAAAAATATGAGGAGCATGAAAAGGTCTGAAACATATGAGAAGCTAGAAAAGGTCTGAAACAAATGAAGACGTTTTCATGCTCCTCGTATTTTTCAGACCATTTCATGTTCCTCGTATTTTTCAGACCTTTTCATGCTCTTCGTATTTTTCAGACCTTTTCAATCTCCTCGTATTTTTCACAAATTTACATGCTCTTCGTATTTGTCACACCTTTTCAAGCTCTTCGTATTTTTACACCTTTTCATGCTCTTCGTGTTTTTCACACCTTTTCAGGCTCTTTGTATTTTTCACACCTTTTCATGCTCTTCATATTTTTGACATGCTTTCATGCTCTTCATATTTTTCAGACCTTTTCATGCTCTTCATATTTTTCACACCGGTTCATCCTCCTCTAATTTTTCATACAGTTTCATGCTCCTCATATTTTTCACACCTTTACATGCTTCTCATATTTTCAACAGCTTTTAATGCTCCTCATATCCTTGACACCTTATTATGCTCTTCATGTTTTTCAGACCTTTTCATGCTTTTGATATTTTTGAAAGCTTTTCATGCTCTTTGTGTTTTTCACACCTTTTCCTGCTCTTCGTATTTTTCACACCTTTTCATGCTCCTTATATTTTTGACACCTTTTCATGCTCTTCATATTTTTCAGACCTTTTCTTTCTCCTTGTATATTTCAGACCTTTTCATGCTCCTCGTTTTTTTCAGAGCTTTTCGTGCTCCTTGTATATTTCAGACCTTTACATGCTACTCTTAATTTTCAGATCTTTTCATGCTCCTCATTTTTTCACGCCATTTCACGCTCCTCTTATTTTTCACATTGTTTCATGCTTCTCCTATTTTTCAGACCTTTTCATGCTCCTCGTATTTTTCACACTTTTACATGCTCCTCATATTTTTGACAGCTTTTCACGCTCCTCATATTTTTGACAGCTTTTCATGCTCCTCATGTTTTTGACACCTTCTCATGCTCTACATATTTTTCAGACCTTTTCATGCTCCTCGTATTGTTTAGACCGTTTCTTGCTCCTCATATTTTTCAGACCTTTTCATGCTCCTCCTATATTTCAGACCTTTTGATGCTCCTTGTATTTTTCAGACCCTTTCAGGCTCCTCCTATTTCCCAGAACATTTCCTGCTCTCGTATTTTTCAGACCATTTCATGCTCCTCGTATTTTCCAGACCTTTTCATGCTCCTCGTATTTTTCAAACATTTTCATCCACCTCGTATTTTTCAGACCTTTTATTCTCCTCGTATATTTCACCCCTTTTCATGCTCTTCATATTTTTCACTCCTTTTCATGCTCTTCCTATTTTTCAGAACTTTTGTGCTCTACATATTTTTCACACCATTTCATGCTCCTCATATTTTTCAGACCTTTTTGTGCTCCTCCTATTTTTCACAACTTTTCGTGCTCCTCATATTTTTCAACATCTTTTCATGCTTCTCGTATTCTTCACAGCTTTTCATGCTCCTTGTATTTTTCAAACCTTTTCATGCTCCTCGTATTTTTCACACGTTTTCGTGCTCCTCCTATTTTTCACAACTTTTCGTGCTCCTCGTAATTTTGACACCTTTTCATGCTCTTCGAATTCTTCTCACCTTTTCATGTTCCTCGTATTTTTCACATATTTTCATGCTCCTCGTGTTTTTCATGCCTTTTCATGCTCCTCGTATTTCTCAGGCTTTTTCATGCTCCTCATATTTTTCACACCTTTTCAAGCTCCTCGTATTTTTCAGTCCTTTTCATGCTCCTCGTATTTTTCACACCATTTCATGATCCTAGTTTTTTTCACAAATTTTCATGCTCCTCCTATTTTGCACACCTTTTCATGCTCCTCCTAATTCTCAGACCTTTTCATGCTCCTCGACTTTTTCAGACCTTTTCATGCTCCTCGTATTTTTCACACCTTTTCATGCTCCTCGTATTTCTCAGACCTTTTCATGCTCCTCGACTTTTTCAGACCTTTTCATGCTCCTCGTATTTTTCTCACCTTTTCATGCTCTTCATATTCCTCAGACCTTACATGCTCTTGATATTTTTCACACGTTTTCTTGCCCTTCGTGTTTTTCACATCTTTCATGCTCTTGATATTTTTGACACCTTTTCATGCTGTTCATATTTTTCAGACCTTTTCATGCTGTTGATATTTTTCACACCTTTGCATGCCATTCGTGTTTTTCACACATTTCATGCTCCTCATATTTTTCACACCTTTTCATGCTGTTCATATTTTTCAGACCTTTTCATGCTGTTGATATTTTTCACACCTTTGCATGCCCTTCGTGTTTTTCACACATTTCATGCTCTTCATATTTTTTGCACCATTTCATGCTCCTCATATTTTTAATACAAATTCATGCTCCTCTTATTTTCAACCTTTACATGCTACTCATATTTTTGACACCGTTTCATGCTCTTCATATTTTTGACACCTTTTCATGCTCCCCATATTTTTGACACTTTTTCATGCTCTACATATTTTTCAGACCTTTTCATGCTCGTCGTATTTTTCAGACGTCTTCATGCTCCTCATATTTTTCAAACCTTTTCATGCTCGTCGTATTTTTCAGACGTCTTCATGCTCCTCGTATTTTTCAGATCTTTTCGTGCTCCTCGTATTTTTCAGATCTTTTCATGCCCCTCGTATTTTTCACACCTTTTCATGCTGTTCATATTATTCACACCTTTTCATGCTCTTCATATTTTTCACACCTTCATGGTCTTCATATTTTTCAGACCTTTCATTTTCCTCGTATTTTTCTGACTTTTTCATAATCCTCGTATTTTTCAGACCTTTTCATGCTCCTCGTATTTTTCAGACCTTTTGATGCTCCTCTTATTTCTCAGACGTTTTCATGCTTCTCGTGTTTTTTACACCTTTTCATGCTCCTTATATTTCTCAGACCTTTTCATGCTCCTCATATTTTTCACACCTTTTCATGCTCCTCATATTTTTCAGACCTTTTCATGCTTTTCATATTTTTCAAACCTTTCATGCTCCTCGTATTTGTCACACTTTTTCATACTCTGCGTATTTCTCAGAACTTTTCATGCTCCTCGTATTTTTCAGACCTTTTTATTCTCCTCTTATTTCTCAGACCTCTTCATGCTCCTCGTATTTCTCAGACCTTTTCATGCTCTTTGTATTTTTCACTGCTTTTCATGCCCTTCATATTTTTCCCACCTTTTCATGCTCCTCGTATTTTTCAGAGTTTTTTTGCCACTCCTATTTTTCAGGCCTTTTCATGCTCTTCATATTTTTCACACCTTTTCATGCTCCTGGTATTTTTCACACCTTTTCATGATCCTTGCATTTTTCACACCTTTTGATTCTCCTCGTATTTTTCATGCTCCCCATATTTTTCACACCTTTTCATGCTCCTCGAATTTTCAGACCTTTTTATGCTCCTGCTATTTTTCTGGCCTTTTAATGCTCCTGTATTTTTCACAGCTTTTCATGCTCCTCGTATTTTTCAAACCTTTTTATTCTCCTCCTATTTTTGAGGCCATTTCATGCTCGTCGTATTTTTCACACCTTTTCATGCTCCTCGTATTTTGCACACGTTGTCATGCTAATCGTATTTTTCACACCTTTTCATGCTCCTCACATTTTTCACACCCTTTCATGCGCCTCGTATTCTTCACACCTTTTCGTGCTTTTCGTATTTTTAAGAACTTTTCATGCTTCTCCTTTTTTCACACCTTTTCATGTTTTTCCTACTTTTCAGATCTTTTCATGCTCCTAATATTTTTCAGACCTTTTCATGCTCTTCGTATTATTCACACCTTTTCGTTTTCCTCGTATTTTTCAGACCTTTTCGTGCTCTTCGTATTTTTCATACCATTTAATGCTCCCCGTATTTTTCAGATCTTTTCATGCTCCTCGTATTTTTCAAACCTTTTCATGCTCCTTCCATTTCTCAGACCTTTCATGCTCCTCGTATTTTTCACACCTTTTCATGCTGCTCATATTTTTCACACATTTTCATACTACTCGTATTTTTCAGAGCTTTTCATTCTCCTCGTATTTTCAACACCTTTTCATGCTCCTCGTATTTTTCAGACCTTTTCATGCTCCTCATATGTATCAGGCCTTTTCATGCTCTGCATATTTTTCACACCTTTTCAGGCTCTTTGTATTTTTCAGATCTTTTCGTGCTCCTCCTATTTTTCACACCTTATCAGGCTCTTCATATTTTCCAGACCTTTTCATACTCCTCATTTTTTCAGACCTTTTTATATTCCTCCTATTTTTCAGGCCTTTTCATGCTACTCGTATTTTTCACACCTTTTCATGCTCCTCACATTTTTCACACCCTTTCATGCGCCTCGTATTCTTCACACCTTTTCGTGCTTTTCGTATTTTTAAGAACTTTTCATGCTCCTCCTTTTTTCACACCTTTTCATGTTCTTCCTACTTTTCAGATCTTTTCATGCTCCTAGTATTTTTCAGACCTTTTCATGCTCTTCGTATTATTCACACCTTTTCGTTTTCCTCGTATTTTTCAGACCTTTTCGTGCTCTTCGTATTTTTCATACCATTTAATGCTCCCCGTATTTTTCAGATCTTTTCATGTTCCTCGTATTTTTCAAACCTTTTCATGCTCCTTCCATTTCTCAGACCTTTCATGCTCCTCGTATTTTTCACACCTTTTCATGCTGCTCATATTTTTCACACATTTCATACTACTCGTATTTTTCAGAGCTTTTCATTCTCCTCGTATTTTCAACACCTTTTCATGCTCCTCGTATTTTTCAGACCTTTTCAGGCTCCTCGTATGTATCAGGCATTTTCATGCCCCTTGTATTTTTCACACCTTTTCATTCTCCTCCTATTTTTCTCACCTTTTCAAGCTCCTCATATTTTTCACACCTTTTCTGGTCCTCTTATTTTTCAGACCTTTTCGTGCTCTTCATATTTTTCACACCTTTTTGTGCTCTTCCTATTTTTCAGACCTTTTCATGGTCTTCATATTTTTCACACCTTTTCGTGCCCCCCGTATTTTTCACACCTTTTCATGCTCCTCGTATTTTTCACACATTTTCATGATCGTAGTTTTCACAACTTTTCATGCTTCTCGAATTTTTCAGACCTTTTTATGCTCCTCCTGTTTTTCAGGCCTTTTCATGCTCCTTGTATTTTTCACAGCTTTTCATGCTCCTCGTATTTTTCAGACCTTTTTATGCTCCTCCTATTTTGAGGCCTTTTCATGCTCATCGTATTTTTCACACCTTTTCATGCTCCTCGTATTTTTCACACGCTTTCATGCTCCTTATATTTTTCACACCTTTTCAAGCTCCTCGTATTTTTCAGACCTTTTCATGCTCCTCATATGTATCAGGCCTTTTCATGCTCCTCGTATTTTTCACGCCTTTTCATGCTCCTCGTGTTTTGCACACCTTTTCATCCTCCTCGTATTTTTCACACATTTTCATACTACTCGTATTTTTCAGACCTTTTCATGCTCCTCGTATTTTTCACAACTTTTCAGGCTCTTCGTATTTTTCAGACCTTTCATGCTCCTCGTATTTTTCAGACCATCTTATCCTCCGACTATTTTTCGGGCCTTTTCATGCTCTTCATATTTTTCACACCTTTCCATGCTCCTCGTATTTTTCACACCTTTTCATGCTCCTCGTATATTTCACACCACTTCATGCTCCTCGTATCTTTCACACCTTTTCATGCTCCTCGAATTTTTCCAACTTTTCATGCTCTTCATATTTTTCACATCTTTTCATGCTCCTCGTCATTTTCACACGTTTTCATTCTCGTAGTTTTCACAACTTTTCATCCTCCCCGTATTTTTCACATCTTTTTATGCTCCTCATATATTTGAGACCTTTTCATGCTGCTTGTACTTTTCACACCTTTTCATGCTCCTCCTATTTTTCACACCTTTTCGGGCTCTTCGTTTTTTTCAGACCTTTTCATGCTCCTCGTATTTTTCAGCCGTTTTCATGCTCTTCATATTTTTCAGACCTTTTCATGCTCCTCGTATTTTTCAGCCGTTTTCATGCTCTTCATATTTTTTAGACCTTTTCATGCTCCTCGTATTTTTCAGACCTTTTCATGCTCCTCGTGTTTTTCAGACATTTTTATGCTTCTTCCACTCTTCAGACCTTTTCATGGTCCTCGTATTTTTCACACCTTTTCATGCTCCTCATATTTTTCACACCTTTTCATGCTCCTCCTATTTTTCACACCTTTTCATGCTCCTCGTATTTTTCACGCCTTTCCATGCTCCACGAATTTTTCACACCTTTTCATGCTCCTCGTATTTTTCACACCTTTGCATGCTCCTCGTATTTTTCACACCTTTCCAAGCTCCACGTGTTTTCACACCTTTTCATGCTCCTCGTATTTTTCACACATTTTCATACTACTCGTATTTTTCAGACCTTTTCGTGCTCATCGTATTTTTCAGACCTTTTCTTGCTCCTCGTATGTTTCAGGCCTTTTCATGCTCTTCATATTTTTGACACCTTTCCATGCTCCACGTATTTTTCACACATTTTCATACTACTCGTATTTTTCAGACCGTTTCATGCTCTGCATATTTTTCACACCTTTTCAGGCTCTTCGTATTTTTCAGATCTTTTCGTGCTCCTCCTATTTTTCACACCTTATCAGGCTCTTCATATTTTCCAGACCTTTTCATACTCCTCATTTTTTCAGACCTTTTTGTATTCCTCCTATTTTTCAGGCCTTTTCATGCTCCTTGTATTTTTCACAGCTTTTCATGCTCCTCGTATTTTTCAGGCCTGTTTATGCCCCTCGTATTTTGAGGCCTTTTCAT
The DNA here is from genome assembly GCF_019320065.1 of Cervus canadensis. NCBI lineage: Eukaryota > Metazoa > Chordata > Mammalia > Artiodactyla > Cervidae > Cervus > Cervus canadensis. The sequence continues at coordinate 66,742,281 of NC_057399.1, read as the reverse complement.
GCTCCTCGTATTTTTCACACCTTTTCATGCTCCTCATATTTTTCACACCCTTTCATACTCCTCGCATTCTTCACACCTTGTCGTGCTCTTCGTAGTTTTAAGAACTTTTCATGCTCCTCCTTTTTTCACACCTTTTCATGCTCATCCTACTTTTCAGACCTTTTCATTCTCCTAATATTTTTTCAGACGTTTTCATGCTCCTCGTATTTTTCAGACCTTTTCATGCTCATCATAGTTTTCAGACCTTTTCATGCTCCTCGTATTTTTCAGACGTTTTCATGTTTCTCGAATTTATCACACCTTTTCACGCTCCTCGTATTTTTCACACGTTTTCATACTCCTCGTATTTTTCTGAGCTTTTCATGCTTCTCGTAGTTTTCACACATTTTCATGCTCCTCGTATATTTCACACCTTTTAATGCTCCACTTATTTTTCAGACCTTTTTATGCTCCTTCCATTTCTCAGACCTTTTCTTGCTCCTCGTATTTTTCACACCGTTTCATGCTCCTCTTATTTTTCACACCTTTTCATGCTCCACGTATTTTTCACACCTTTTCATGCTCCTCGTATTTTCACACCTTTTCATGCTCCTCGTATTTTTCAGACATTTTCGTACTCTTCGTATTTTTCAGACCTTTTCATGCTCCTCGTATGTATCAGGCCTTTTCATGCTCCTCTTATTTTTCACACCTTTTCATGCTCCTTGAGTTTTTCACAACTTTACATGCTCCTCGTATTTTTCATACATTTTCATACTACTCGTATTTTTCAGACCATTTCATTTCCTCAAATTTTTCACAACTTTTCATGCTTTTCGTATTTTTCAGACCTTCTTATCATCCGACTATTTTTCACGCCTTTTCATGCTCTTCATATTTTTCACACAGTTTCATGATCCTCGTATTTTTAACAACTATTCCTAACCCTCGTATTTTTCAGACCTTTTCATGATCCTCGTAATTTTCACACCTTTTCATGCTCCTCGTATTTTTTACAACTTTTCGTGCTCCTCCTATTATTCACACCTTTTCAGGCTCTTCGTATTTTTCAGACATTTTCATGCTCCTCGTATTTTTCAGACGTTTTCATGTTCTTCATATTTTTCAGACCTTTTCATGCTCCTCATATTTTTCAGACTTTTTCATGCTCCTCGTATTTCTCAGACCTTTTCTTGCTCCTCGTATTTTTCAGACCTTTTTAAACTCCGCCTATTTTTCAGGTCTTCTCATGCTCTTCATATTTTTCACACCGTTCATGCTCCTCATGTCTTTCACACCTTTTCATGCTCCTCGTATTTCTCAGACCTTTTCATGCTCCTCGTATTTTTCACACATTTTCATGCTCCTCGTATTTTTAAGACCTTTTCATGCTCTTCATATTTTTCAAACCTTTTCGTGCTCTTCATATTTTTCAGACCTTTTCATGCTCTTCATATTTTTCACACCTTTTCGGGCTCTTCTTATTTTTCAGACCTTTTCATGCTCCTCGTATTTTTCAGACGTTTTCATGCTCCATTTGTTTATCACACGTTTCATGAAACTTGGTAGGAGGAATGCGGAGATCAATGCCTCAAAAGGAGACGAAGCCTGAGTCCTCGTGAAACTTGATAGGAGTCCCAGGATTGCTGTGGCACGTGGAAAGGGACCCTTGGTCTCCCGCCTCAGCTGGAGAGGCGTCCCAATTGCCCTGCCAAGCCTCGAGGAGAATCCCGAGTTGTCCCTCGCAACTAGGCAGGAGTCCTGACGTCGCTGAACAAACACGTGTTTGATTCAGTTTCATTATCCTCATATTTTTCACTCCTTTTACATGCTCCTCATATTTTTGACTCCTTTTCATGCTCGTCATATTTTTCTCACCTTTTCTGCTTCCTCATATTTTGACACCTTTTTTCATGCTCATTCATTATTTTTCAGACCGTTTCCATTGCTCCTGGGATTTTTTTCAGGACCCTTTTCCATGCCTCCTCGTATTTTTTCAGACCTTTTCATGCTCCTTGTATTTTTCAGACCTTTGCATGCTCTTCGTATTTTCACACCTTTTTCATGGGCGTCGTGTTCTTCATACCTTTTCATTTCTCGTATTTTTCACACCTTTTCATGATCTTCATATTTTTCCCACTGTTTCATGCTGCTCATATTTTTGACACCTTTTCATGCTCCTCATATTTTTCAGACCGTTTCATGCTCCTCTTATTTTTCTCAGCTTTTCATGCTCCTCATATATTTCACACTTTTCATGCTCCTCATATTTTTCACACCGTTTCATGCTCCTCATATTTTTCATACAGATTCATGCTCCTCATATTTTTCACACCTTTACATGATCCTCATGTTTTTGACAGCTTTTCATGCTCTTCATATTCTTCACACCTTTTCATGCTGCTCATATTTTTTACATCTTTTCATGCACTACATATTTTTCAGACCTTTTCATGCTCCTCGTATTTTTCAGACCTTTTCATGTTCCTCGTATTTTTCAGACCTTTTCATGCTGCTCGTTTTTTCACACCTCTTCATGCTCCTCGTACTTTTCACACCTTTTCAGGCTCCTCGTATTTTTCACTCTTTTTCATGCTCACATATTTTTCAGACAGTTTCAGGCTCCTCATATTTTTCACACCTTTTCATGCTCCTCATATTTTTCCCTCCTTTTCATGCCCTTCGTATTTTTCACAACTTTTCATGCGATTCATATTTTCACACCGTTTCCTGCTCCTTATATATTTGACACCTTTTCATGCTCCTCATATTTTTCAGAACGTTTCATGCTCCTCATATATTTCAGACTGTTTCATGCTCCTCATATTTTTCAGACCGTTTCATGCTCCTCATATTTTTCACACCTTTTCAAGCTCCTAATATTTTCAAAACTTTTCATGCTCTTCATATTTTTCACACCGTTTCATGCTCCTCATATTTTTCATACAGTTTGATGCGCCTCATATTTTTCAAACCGTTTCATGCTCCTCATATTTTTTCAGACCGTTTCATGCTCCTCATATTTTTTCAGACCGTTTCATGCTCCACTTATTTTTCAGACCTTTTCATGCCCCTCATATTTTTAAGACGTTTTCATACTCCTCATAATTTTCACACCTTTTCATGCTCTTCATATGTTTCACACCGTTTCATGCTCCTCATATTTTTCATACAGATCATGCTCCTCATATTTTTCACACCTTTACATGCTCCTCATATTTTTGACACCTTTTCATGCTCTTCATATTTTTCACACCTTTTCATTCTCCTCATATTTTTGACACCTGTTCATGTTCTACACATTTTTTAGACCTTTTCATGTGCCTCGTACTTTTCACACTTTTTCATGCTCTTCATATTTTTCACACCTTTTCATGCTCCTCGTATTTTTCACAACTTATCATGCTCCTCGTATTTTTTCACAACTTTTCATCCTCCTCATATTTTTCACACCTTTTCATGCTCTTGATATTTTTCACACCGTTTCATGCTCCTCATATTTTTTATACAAATTCATGCTCCTCTTATTTTTCAACCTTTATATGCTACTCATATTTTTGACACCTTTTCATGCTCTTGATATTTTTCACACCTTTTCATGCCCTTCGTGTTTTTCACATCTTTCATGCTCTTGATATTTTTCACACCTTAGCATGCCATTCGTGTTTTTCACACATTTCAATGCTCTTCATATTTTTTACATCTTTTCATGATCCTCATATTTTTCACACCTTTTCATTCTCTACATATTTTTCAGACCTTTTCATGCTCGTCGTATTTTTCTGACGTCTTCAAGCTCTTCGTATTTTTCAAACCTTTTCATGCTCTTCGTGTTTTTCACACCTTTTCCTGCTCTTCGAAATTTTCAGGCTGTTTCATGTTCTTGATATTTTTCACACCTTTTCATGCTCCTCATATTTTTCACACCTTTTCATGCTCCTCGTATATTTCAGACCTTTTCATGCTTCTCGTATTTTGCAGACCTTTTCATGCTCTTCGTACTTTTCACACCTTTTCATGCTCTTCGTGTTTTTCACACCTTTTCATGCTCTTCGTATTCTTCCCACCGTTTCATGCTCGTCATATTTTTCACACCTTTTCATGCTCTTCATATTTTTCAGACTTTTTCATTCTCTTGATATTTTTCACGCTTTTGCATGCCCTTCGTGTTTTTCACACATTTCATGCTCTTCATATTTTTTACACCCTTTCATGCTCCTCATATTTTTCACACCTTTTCATGCTCTTCATATTTTTCAGACCTTTTCATGCTTTTTATATTTTTCACAGCTTTTCATGCTCTTCGTGTTTTTCACACCTTTTCATGCTCTCATATTTTTCAGACATTTTCGTGCTCCTCGTACTTTTCACACCTTTTCATGCTCCTAGTATTTTTCACACCTTTTCATGCTCCTGGTATTTTTCCCAACTTTTCATGCTCTTCGTATTTTTCACATCTTTTCATGCTCTTTGAATTTTTCATACCTTTTCATGCTCTTCATATACCTCAGACCTTTTCATGCTCTTGATATTTTTCACACCTTTTCATGCCCTTCGTGTTTTTCACATCTTTCATGCTCTTGATATTTTTCCCACCTTTGCATTCCCTTCGTGTTTTTCACACATTTCATGCTCTTCATATTTTTTACACCCTTTCATGCTCCTCGTATTTTTCACACCTTTTCATGCTCCTCATATTTTTCACACCGTTTCATGCTCCTCATATTTTTTATACAAATTCCTGCTCCTCTTATTTTTCAATCTTTACATGCTTCTCATATTTTTGACACCTTTTCATGCTCTTCATATTTTTGACACCTTTTCATGCTCCCCATATTTTTGACACTTTTTCATGCTCTACATATTTTTCAGACCTTTTCATGCTCGTCGAATTTTTCAGACGTCTTCATGATCCTCGTATTTTTCAGACCTTTTCATGCTCCTCGTATTTTTCACAACTTTTGATGCTCTTCGTATTTGTCACACCTTTTCAAGCTCTTCATATTTTTCACACCTTTTCCTGCTCTTTGTGTTTTTCACACCTTTTCAGGCTCTTCATATTTTTCACACCTTTTCATGCTCTTCTTATTTTCCACACTTTTACATGCTCTGCATGTTTTTCACACCTTTTCAGGCTCTTCGTATTTTTCACACCTTTTCATGCTCTTCATATTTTTGACACGTTTTCATGCTTTTCACATTTTTCAGACCTTTTCATGCTCTTGATATTTTTCACAGCTTTCCATGCTTTTCGTGTTTTTCACTCCATTTCATGATCTCGTGTTTTTCAGAGTGTTTCATGCTCCTCATATTTTTCACACCTTTTCATGCTCTTCATATTTTTCACACCGTTTCATCCTCCTCTAATTTTTCATACAGTTTCATGCTCCTCATATTTTTCACACCTTTACATGCTTCTCATATTTTCGACACCTTATAATGCTCCTCATATTTTTGACACCTTATCATGCTCTTCATATTTTTCAGACCTTGTCCTGCTTTTGATAATTTTCACACCTTTTCCTGCTCTTCGAATTTTTCACACCTTTTTATGCTCCTTATATTTTTGAAACCTTTTCATGCTCCTCGTATTTTTCAGAGCTTTTCATGCTCCTCGTATTTTTCTGACCTTTAAATGCTCCTCTTAATTTTCAGATCTTTTCATGCTCCTCAATTTTTTCACACCATTTCATGCTCCTCTTATTTTTCACACCATTTCACGCTCCTCATATTTTTCATACCCTTTCATGCTCTTCATATTTTTCACATATTTTCATGCTCCTCCTATTTTACACACCTTTTCATGCTCCTCATATATTTCACACCATTTCATGCTCCTCAGATTTTTCATACAGTTTAATTCTCCTCATATTTTTCACACCTCTACATGCTCCTCATATTTTTGACACCTTTTCATGCTCTTCATATATTGCAGTCCTTTTCATGCTGCTCGTATTTTCAGACCTTTTAATGCTCCTCGTACTTTTCAGACCATTTCATGCTCCTCATATTTTTCAGACCTTGTCATGCTCCTCGTATCTTTCCGACCTTTTCATGCTCCTCGTATTTTTCAGACGTTTTCATGCTCCATTTATTTATCACACCTTTCATGCTCTTCATATTTTTAACCCTTTTTTGCTCCTCGTATTTTTCAGACCTTTTAATGCTGCTCAGAATTTTCACACCTTTACATGCTCTTCATATTTTTCACACCTTTTCATGTTCCTTGTATTTTTCACACCTTTTCATGCTCCTCGTTTTTTCAGACCATTTCATGCTCCTCGTATTTTTCACACCTTTTCATGCTCCTCGTATTTTTCACACCTTTTCATGCTCCTCGTATATTTCAGACCTTTTCATGCTTCTCGTATTTTGCAGACCTTTTCATGCTCTTCGTATTTTTCAAACCTTTTCATGCTCTTTCGGTTTTTCACACCTTTTCCTGCTCTTCGAATTTTTCAGCCCGTTTCATGCTCTTCATTTTTTCACACCTTTTCCTGCTCTTCGTGTTTTTCACACCTTTTCATGCTCTTCGTATATTTCCCACCGTTTCATGCTCGTCATATTTTTCACACCTTTTCATGCTCTTCACTTTTTCACACCATTTCATGCTTCACATATTTTTGACAGTTTTTCATGCCCCTCATATTTTTCAGACAGTTTCCTGCTCCTCATATTTTTCAGACCGTTTCATGCGCTTGATATTTTTCACATGTTTTCATGGTCTTCATATTTTTCACATCTTTTCATGCTCCTCATATTTTTCACATCTTTTCATGTCCTCATATTTTTGACACCTTTTAATGTTCTTCCTGTTTTTCAGACCTTTTCATGCTCCTCATATTTTTGACACCTTTTCATGCTCTTCACATTTTTCACACCGTTTCATGCTCCTCATATTTCTGACACCTTTTCATGCTTTTCCTATTTTTCACCCCCTTTCATGCTCCTCATATTTTTCATACAAATTCATGCTTTTCCTATTTTTCACACCTTTAAATGCTCATCATATTTTTGACACCTTTTCATGCTCTTCATATTTTTCACACCTTTTCATGCTCCACATATTTTTGACACCTTTTCATGCTCTTCGTATTTTGCAGACCTTTTCATGCCCCTCATGTATTTCAGATCATTACATGCTCCTTGTATTTTTCAGAACCTTTCATTCTCCTTGCATTTTTCAGACCCTTTCATGCACCTCGTATTTTTCAGACATTTTCATGCTCCTCTTATTTTTCACACCTTTTCATGCTCCTCGTATTTTTCACAACTTATCATGCTGTTTGTATTTGTCACACCTTTTCAAGCTCTTCGTATTTTTCGGACCTTTTCATGTTCTTCGTGTTTTTCACACCCTTTCAGGCTGTTCTTATTTTTCACACATTTTCATGCTCTTCATGTTTTTCACACCTTTTCATGCTCTCGTATTTTTCACACCTTTTCAAACTCCTCATATTTTTCACACCTTTTCATGACATTCATATTTTTCACACCTTTTCATCCTCCTCATATTTTTCATAAAGATTCCTGCTCATCATATTTTTCACACCTTTACATGTTACTCATAGTTTTCACACCTTTTCATGCTCTTCATATTTTACACACCTTTCCATTCTCCTCATATTTTTGACACCTTTTCATGCTCCTCATATTTTTCAGACCTTTTCATGCTCCTCGTACTTTTAAGACGTTTTCATACTCCTCATAATTTTCACACCTTTTCAGGCTCTTCATATTTGTCACACCGTTTCATGCTCCTCATATTTTTCATCCAGATTCATGCTCCTCATATTTTCACACGTTTACATGCTCCTCATATTTTTGACACCTTTTCATGCTCTTCATATTTTTCACACCTTTTCATTCTCCTCATATTTTTGACACCTGTTCATGCTCTACATATTTTTCAGACCTTTTCATGCACCTCGTATTTTTAAGATGTTTTCATGCTCCTCGTATTTTCGCCCTTTTCATGCTCCTCATACATTTCACACTTTTTCATGCTATTCATATTTTTCACACCTTTTCATGCTCATCGTATTTTTCACAACTTTTCATGCTCCTCGTATTTTTCACAACTTTTCATGCTCTTCGTATTTGTCACACCTTTTCATGCTCTTCTTATTTTTCACACCATTTCATGCTCCTCGTATTTTTCACACCTTTTCATGCTGTTCATATTTTTTACACATTGTCATGCTCCGCGTATTTTACACACCTTGTCATGCTCCTCGAACTTTTCACACCTTTTCATGCTCTTCATATTTTTCAGACCTTTTCATGCTCTTCTTATTTTTCACCCATTTTCTAGTTCCTCGTATTTTTCAGACCTTCTCATTCTCCTCGTATTTTTCAGACCTTTTCATGCTCCTCGGATTTTTCACAGCTTGTCATGGTCTTCGAACATTTCACAGCTTTTCCTGCTCTTCAAATATTTGACACCTTTTCATGCTCTTCATATTTTTCACACCTTTTAGTGCTCCACGTATTTTTCACACCTTTTCATGCTCCTCGTATTTTTCACACCGTTTCATGCTCCTCGTATTTTTCACAACTTTTCATGCTCCTCGTATTTTTCAGACCTTTTCACGCTCTTCGTATTTTTCAGACCTTTTCATGCTCCTCGTATTTTCCAGACAATTTCACGGCCTTCATATTTTTCAGACCTTTTCATGCTCTTCATATTTTTCACACCTTTTCATGCTCCTCGTGTTTTTTACACCTCTTCATGCTCATCCTATTTTTCACACCTTTTCCTGATCCTCGTATTTTTCACACCTTTTCATGCTCCTCGTATTTTTCTCACCTTTTCTGCTCCTCGGATTTTCACACGTTTTTGTGATACTCCTATTTTTCACACCTTTTCGTGTTCCTCATATTTTTCAGACCTTTTCGTGCTCATCATATTTTTTAGACATTTTCATGCTCTTTGTATTTTTCACACCTTTTCAGGCTTTTCGTGTTTTTCAGGCCTTTTCATTCTCTTCATATTTTTCCGACCTTTTCATGCTTTTCATATTTTTCAGACCTTTTCATGCTCCTTGCATTTTTCAGACCTATTCATGCTCCTCGTATTTCTCAAACCTTTTCATGCTCTTCATATTTTTCAGACCTTTTCATGCTCTTCATATTTTTCAGACCTTTTCATGCTCTTCATATTTTTCAGACATTTTCATGCTATTCATATTTTTCAGACCTTTTCATGCTCTTCATATTTTTCACTACTTTTCATGCTCTTCATATTTTTCACACCTTTTCATGCTCTTCATAGTTTTCACAACTTTTCATGCTCTTCATAGTTTTCAGACCTTTACATGCTCCTCGTATTTTTCACATCATTTCATGCTCCTCGTATTTTTCACACCTTTTCCTGCTCTTCGATTTTTTTACACCTTTTCATGATAATCGTATTTTTCGCCCCTTTTCCTGGTCTTCATACTTTTCACACCTTTTGATGCTCCTCATATTTTTCACAACTTTTCCTGCTCTTTGAATTTTTCACACTTTCTCATGCTCTTCGTATTTTTCACACCTTTTCATGCTCCTCGTATTTTTCAGACCTTTTTATGCTCCTCCTATTTCTCCGACATTTTCATGCTCCTATTTTCACACCTTTTCATGCTCCCCCTATTTTTCACACCTTTCGTGCTCTTCATATTTCTCAGACCTTTTCATGCTCCTAATATTTTTAAGACCTTCTGATGCTCCTTGTATTATTCACACCTTTTCGTGTTGCTCGTTTTTTTCAGACCTATTCGTGCTCTTCATATATTTCAGACATTTTAGTGCTCTTTATATTTTTCACACCTTTTCAGGCTCCTCGTGTTTTTCACACGTTTTCATGCTCCTCGTATTATTCAGGACTTTTCATACTCGTGTTTTTTACACCTTTTCATGCTCCTTGTATTTTTCACACACTTTCATTCTCTTCGTATTTTTCAGACGTTTTCAAGCTCCTCGTATTTTTCAGAACTTTTCCAGCTCCTCGTGTTTTTCATACCTTTTCATGCTCCTCCTATTATTCAGGACTTTTCATGCTCCTCGTATTTTTCACACCTTTTATGCTCGTAGTTTTCACAAGTTTTCATGCTCCTCATATTTTTCACAGCTTTTCATGCTCCTTTTATTTTTCACACCTTTTCGTGCTCCTCGTATTTTTCTCACCTTTTCGTGCTCTTCATATTTTTCAGACATTTTCTTGTTCTTCATATTTTTCACAGCTTTTCATGCTCTTCATATTTTTCAGATCTTTACATGCTCCTCGTATGTTTCAGGTCTTTTTATGCTCCTCCTATTTTTCAGGTCTTTTCATGCTCCTCGTATTTTTGACACGTTTTCATGCTCCTCGTATTTTTCACACCTTTTCATGCTCCTCGATTTTTTCACAAGTTTTCGTGCTCTTCATATTTTTCACACCTTTCGTGCTCTTCGTATTTTTCAGACCTCTTCATGCTCCTCATATTTTTCAGACCTTTTCATGCTCCTCTTATTATTCACACCTTTTCATGCTCCTCGTATTTTTCATACCTTTTTATGCTCATCATATTTCTCAGATCTTTTCATGCTCTTTGCATTTTTTACTCCTTTTCATGCTCCTCGTATTTTTCATACCTTTTTATGCTCATCCTATTTCTCAGACCTCTTGATGCTCTTCGTATTTATCACTCCTTTTCATGCTCCTCGTATTTTTCACACCTTTTCGTGATCCGTGTATATTTCACCCCTTTTCGTGGTCCTCATATATTTCAGATATTTTCGTGTTCATCATATTTTTCAGACCTTTTCATGCTCTTCATACTTTTCACACCTTTTCATGCCCTTCTTGTTTTTCAGAATTTTCATGCTCCTCATATATTTCAGACCATTTCATGCTCCTCGTATTTTTCACACCTTTTCATGCTCCTAGTATTTTCCACACCTCCTCATGCTCGTATTTTTCACAACTTTTCATGCTCCTCGTATTTTTCACACCTTTTCTTGATCCTCGTATTTTTCACACCTTTTCAGGCTCTTCATATTTTTCAGACCTTTTCGTGCTCTTCATATTTTTCACGCCTTTTCATGCTGTTCATATTTCTCAGACCTTTTAATGCTCTTCATATTTTTCCCACTTTTCAGTCTCTTCATGTTTTTGAGACATTTTCATGCTCCTCATATTTTTCAGACCTTTTCATGCTCCTCGTATTTTTCACACCTTTTCATGCTCCTCGTATTTTTGACACCTTTTCATGCTCCTCGTATTTTTTCAGACCTTTTCATGCTCCTCGTATTTATCAGACCTTTTTTTATGCTCCTCCTCTTTCTCAGACCTTTTCACGCTCCAAACATTTTTACTTCTTTTCATGGCTCCTCGTATTTTTCATGGCTTTAATGCTCCTCGTATTTTTCACAACTTTTCATGCTCCTCGTATATTTCACACCTGTTTGTGCTCGTCCTATTTTTCACACCTTTTCGTGCTCTTCACATTTTTCAGACTTTATCATGCTCCTCATATTTTTCAGACCTTTTTATGCTCCTCGTAGTTTTCACACCTTTTCATGTTCCTCGTATTTGTCAGACCTTTTCATGCTCCTCATATTTCTCAGACCTTTTCATGCTCCTCGTATTTTTCATACATTTTCAGGCTCCTCGTGTTTTTCAGAACTGTTCATGCTCTACATATTTTTCAGACCTTTTCATGCTTTTCATAATTTTCAGACTTTTTCATGCTCGTCGTATTTTTCGTACCTTTTCATGCTCCTCGTATTTTTCACAGCGTTTCTTGCTTCTCGTGTTGTTCACATATTTTCGTGATCCTTGTATTTTTCATACCTTTTCATGGTCCTCGTATTTTTCACACCTTTTCATGCTCCGCGTAATTTTCACACTTTTTCCTGCTCCTCATCTTTTTCACACGTTTTCGGGATCTTCGTATTTTCCAGACCGTTTCATGCTGCTCGTATTTTTCAGACCTTTTTATGCTCCTCCTATTTCTCAGACCTTTTCATGCTCTTCACATTTTTAAGTGCTTTTCATGCTCCTTGTATTTTTCACGTCTTTTCATGCTCCTCGTATTTTGCACACCTTTTCATGCTCCCCGTATTTTTCAGGCCTTTTCATGCTCCTCCTATTTTGCACACATTTTCATGCTCCTCGTACTTTTCACACCTTATCATGCTCCTCGTATTTTTCACACCTTTTCAGGCTCCTCGTATTTTCCACACTTTATCATGGTCCTCGTATTTTTCAAACTTTTTTCACGCTCTTCTTATTTTTGACACTTTTTCATGCTGCTTGTATTTTTCACACTATGTCATGCTCTTCGTATTTTTCAGACGTTTTCATGCTCTTCATATTTTGCACACCTTTTCACGCTCTTCGTATTTTTGACACCTTTTCATGCTCCTCGTATTTTTCACACCTTTTCATGCTCCTCGTATTTTTCACAAATTTTCATGCTCCTCGTATTTTTCACACCTTTTCACGCTTCTCTTATATTTCAGACCTTTTCACGCTCTTCATATTTTTCACACCTTTTCATGCTGTTCATATTATTCACACATATTCATGCTCCTAGTATTTTTCAGACCTTTTCATACTCCTCATCGTTTTCACCCTTAATATGCTCCTCGTATTTTTCAGACGTTTTCATGCTCCTCGTATTTTTCAGACGTTTTCATGCTCCTCGTATTTTTCACACCTTTTCACGCTCTTCATATTTTTCCCACATTGTCATGCTCCGCGTATTTTACACACCTTGTCATGCTCCTCGAATTTTTCACACCTTTTCATGCTCTTCATATTTTTCACACCATTTCATGCTCCTCGTATTTTTCACACCTTTTCATGCTGTTCATATTTTTTACACATTGTCATGCTCCGCGTATTTTACACACCTTGTCATGCTCCTCGAACTTTTCACACCTTTTCATGCTCTTCATATTTTTCAGACCTTTTCATGCTCTTCTTATTTTTCACACATTTTCTAGTTCCTCGTATTTTTCAGACCTTCTCATTCTCCTCGTATTTTTCAGACCTTTTCATGCTCCTCGGATTTTTCACAGCTTGTCATGGTCTTCGAACATTTCACAGCTTTTCCTGCTCTTCAAATATTTGACACCTTTTCATGCTCTTCATATTTTTCACACCTTTTAGTGCTCCATGTATTTTTCACACCTTTTCATGCTCCTCGTATTTTTCACACCGTTTCATGCTCCTCGTATTTTTCACAACTTTTCATGCTCCTCGTATTTTTCAGACCTTTTCACGCTCCTCTTATTTTTCAGACCTTTTCATGCTCCTCGTATTTTTCAGACAATTTCACGGCCTTCATATTTTTCAGACCTTTTCATGCTCTTCATATTTTTCACACCTTTTCATGCTCCTCGTGTTTTTTACACCTCTTCATGCTCATCCTATTTTTCACACCTTTTCCTGATCCTCGTATTTTTCTCACCTTTTCATGCTCCTCGTATTTTTCTCACCTTTTCTGCTCCTCGGATTTTCACACGTTTTTGTGATACTCCTATTTTTCACACCTTTTCGTGTTCCTCATATTTTTCAGACCTTTTCGTGCTCATCATATTTTTAAGACATTTTCATGCTCTTTGTATTTTTCACACCTTTTCAGGCTCTTCGTGTTTTTCAGGCCTTTTCATACTCTTCATATTTTTCCGACCTTTTCATGCTTTTCATATTTTTCAGACCTTTTCATGCTCCTTGCATTTTTCAGACCTATTCATGCTCCTCGTATTTCTCAAACCTTTTCATGCTCTTCATATTTTTCAGACCTTTTCATGCTCCTCGTATTTTTCACATCATTTCATGCTCCTCGTATTTTTCACACCTTTTCCTGCTCTTCGATTTTTTTACACCTTTTCATGATAATCGTATTTTTCGCACCTTTTCCTGGTCTTCATACTTTTCACACCTTTTGATGCTCCTCATATTTTTCCCAACTTTTCCTGCTCTTTGAATTTTTCACACTTTCTCATGCTCTTCGTATTTTTCACACCTTTTCATGCTCCTCGTATTTTTCAGACCTTTTTATGCTCCTCCTTTTTCTCAGACATTTTCATGCTCCTATTTTCACACCTTTTCATGCTCCCCCTATTTTTCACACCTTTCGTGCTCTTCATATTTCTCAGACCTTTTCATGCTCCTAATATTTTTAAAACCTTCTGATGCTCCTTGTATTATTCACACCTTTTCGTGTTGCTCGTATTTTTCAGACCTATTCGTGCTCTTCATATATTTCAGACATTTTAGTGCTCTTTATATTTTTCACACCTTTTCAGGCTCCTCGTGTTTTTCACACGTTTTCATGCTCCTCGTATTATTCAGGACTTTTCATACTCGTGTTTTTCACACCTTTTCCTGCTCCTTGTATTTTTCACACACTTTCATTCTCTTCGTATTTTTCAGACGTTTTCAAGCTCCTCGTATTTTTCAGAACTTTTCCAGCTCCTCGTGTTTTTCAGACCTTTTCATGCTCCTCCTATTATTCAGGACTTTTCATGCTCCTCGTATTTTTCACACCTTTTATGCTCATTGTTTTCACAAGTTTTCATGCTCCTCATATTTTTCACAGCTTTTCATGCTCCTTGTATTTTTCACACCTTTTCGTGCTCCTCGTATTTTTCTCACCTTTTCGTGCTCTTCATATTTTTCAGACATTTTCTTGTTCTTCATATTTTTTACAGCTTTTCATGCTCTTCATATTTTTCAGAACTTTACATGCTCCTCGTATGTTTCAGGTCTTTTTATGCTCCTCCTATTTTTCAGGTCTTTTCATGCTCCTCGTATTTTTGACACGTTTTCATGCTCCTCGTATTTTTCACACCTTTTCATGCTCCTCGTTTTTCTCACAAGTTTTCGTGCTCTTCATATTTTTCACACCTTTCGTGCTCTTCGTATTTTTCAGACCTCTTCATGCTCCTCATATTTTTCAGACCTTTTCATGCTCCTCGTATTATTCACACCTTTTCATGCTCCTCGTATTTTTCATACCTTTTTATGCTCATCATATTTCTCAGATCTTTTCATGCTCTTTGCATTTTTTACTCCTTTTCATGCTCCTCGTATTTTCATACCTTTTTATGCTCATCCTATTTCTCAGACCTCTTGATGCTCTTCGTATTTTTCACTCCTTTTCATGCTCCTCGTATTTTTCACACCTTTTCGTGATCCGCGTATATTTCACACCTTTTCGTGGTCCTCATATATTTCAGATATTTTCGTGTTCATCATATTTTTCAGACCTTTTCATGCTCTTCATACTTTTCACACCTTTTCATGCCCTTCTTGTTTTCCAGAATTTTCATGCTCCTCATATTTTTCAGACCATTTCATGCTCCTCGTATTTTTCACACCTTTTCATGCTCCTAGTATTTTCCACACCTCCTCATGCTCGTATTTTTCACAACTTTTCATGCTCCTCGTATTTTTCACACCTTTTCATGATCCTCATATTTTTCACACCTTTTCAGGCTCTTCATATTTTTCAGACCTTTTCGTGCTCTTCATATTTTTCACGCCTTTTCATGCTGTTCATATTTCTCAGACCTTTTAATGCTCTTCATATTTTTCACACTTTTCAGTCCCTTCATGTTTTTGAGACATTTTCATGCTCCTCATATTTTTCAGACCTTTTCATGCTCCTCGTATTTTTCACACCTTTTCATGCTCCTCGTATTTTTGACACCTTTTCATGCTCCTCGTATTTTTTCAGACCTTTTCATGCTCCTCGTATTTATCAGACCTTTTTTTATGCTCCTCCTCTTTCTCAGACCTTTTCACGCTCCAAACATTTTTACTGCTTTTCTTGCTCCTCGTATTTTTCATGGCTTTAATGCTCCTCGTATTTTTCACAACTTTTCATGCTCCTCGTATATTTCACACCTGTTTGTGCTCGTCCTATTTTTCACACCTTTTCGTGCTCTTCACATTTTTCAGACTTTATCATGCTCCTCATATTTTTCAGACCTTTTTATGCTCCTCGTAGTTTTCACCCCTTTTCATGTTCCTCGTATTTGTCAGACCTTTTCATGCTCCTCATATTTCTCAGACCTTTTCATGCTCCTCGTATTTTTCATACATTTTCAGGCTCCTCGTGTTTTTCAGAACTGTTCATGCTCTACATATTTTTCAGACCTTTTCATGCTTTTCATAATTTTCAGACTTTTTCATGCTCATCGTATTTTTCGCACCTTTTCATGCTCCTCGTATTTTTCACAGCGTTTCTTGCTTCTCGTGTTGTTCACATATTTTCGTGATCCTTGTATTTTTCATACCTTTTCATGGTCCTCGTATTTTTCACACCTTTTCATGCTCCGCGTAATTTTCACACTTTTTCCTGCTCCTCATAGTTTTCACACGTTTCCGGGATCTTTGTATTTTCCAGACCGTTTCATGCTGCTCGTATTTTTCAGACCTTTTTATGCTCCTCCTATTTCTCAGACCTTTTCATGCTCTTCACATTTTTAAGTGCTTTTCATGCTCCTTGTATTTTTCACGTCTTTTCATGCTCCTCGTATTTTGCACACCTTTTCATGCTCCTCGTATTTTTCAGGCTTTTTCATGCTCCTCCTATTTTGCACACATTTTCATGCTCCTCGTACTTTTCACACCTTATCATGCTCCTCGTATTTTTCACACCTTTTCAGGCTCCTCGTATTTTTCACACTTTATCATGGTCCTCGTATTTTTCAAACTTTTTTCACGCTCTTCTTATTTTTGACACTTTTTCATGCTGCTTGTATTTTTCACACTATGTCATGCTCTTCGTATTTTTCAGACGTTTTCATGCTCTTCTTATTTTGCACACCTTTTCACGCTCTTCGTATTTTTGACACCTTTTCATGCTCCTCGTATTTTTCACACCTTTTCATGCTCCTCGTATTTTTCACAAATTTTCATGCTCCTCGTATTTTTCACACCTTTTCACGCTTCTCTTATATTTCAGACCTTTTCACGCTCTTCATATTTTTCACACCTTTTCATGCTGTTCATATTATTTACACATATTCATGCTCCTAGTATTTTTCAGACCTTTTCATACTCCTCATCGTTTTCACCCTTAATATGCTCCTCGTATTTTTCAGACGTTTTCATGCTCCTCGTATTTTTCAGACGTTTTCATGCTCTTCGTATTTTTCACACCTTTTCATGCTCTTCATATTTTTCCCACATTGTCATGCTCCGCGTATTTTACACACCTTGTCATGCTCCTCGAATTTTTCACACCTTTTCATGCTCTTCATATTTTTCACCCCATTTCATGCTCCTCGTATTTTTCACACCTTTTCATGCTGTTCATATTTTTTACACATTGTCATGCTCTGCGTATTTTACACACCTTGTCATGCTCCTCGTACTTTTCACACCTTTTCATGCTCTTCATATTTTTCAGACCTTTTCATGCTCTTCTTATTTTTCACACATTTTCTAGTTCCTCGTATTTTTCAGACCTTCTCATTCTCCTCTGATTTTTCAGAATTTTCATAGCACCGTTACGCGATTTATGATCCACCGACCGCCTTGATTCATAAGTCATTAAGGCGACAAAACATTATCACAGCTTTTCTGCTCATTCAAATATTTAACACACATTTTCAGCTCTTCAGTTTTTCACACTCTTGGCTCCCATTATTTTCACAACCTTACTTCATGCGTCTGCGTATTTCAACCGTTATTCATGCTCCTCGATTTCTTCAGCAGACTTTTCACCCTCACCGTCATTTTCAGACCTTGTTAACAACGCATCCTCGTATTTTCATTTATGCTTGTCTATTTCAGACAATAATCAACGCCTTACACAATTCAGAAACCTTTCATGCTCTTCATATTTTTCACACCTTTTCATACTCCTCGTGTTTTTTACACCTCTTCATGCTCATCCTATTTTTCACACCTTTTCCTGATCCTCGTATTTTTCACACCTTTTCATGCTACTCGTACTTTTCAGACCTTTTCATGCTCATCATATTTTTCACACCTTTTCACGCTCTTCGTATTTTTGTCACCTTTTCATGCTCCTCGTGACTTTCACACCTTTTCCTGCTCCTCGTACTTTTCACATCTTTTCCTGCCCTTTGTATTTTTCACACTTTTTAATGTTCCTCGTATTTTTCACACCTTTTCCTTCTCTTTTCATTTTTCACACCTTTTCATGATCCTCTTATTTTTCACACGTTTTCATGCTCCTCGTATTTTTCACACCTTTTCTTGCCCTTTGTATTTTTCAAACTTTTTCATTTTCCTCGTATTTTTCACAACTTTTCCTGTTCTTTGTATTTTTCACACCTTTCATGCTCTTCCTATTTTTCACACATTTTCATGTTCCTCGTTTTTTTCATACCTTTTCATGCTCTTCATATTTTCACACCTTTTCATGCTCCTCGTATTTTTGACACCTTTCATGCTCTTCCTATTTTTCACACCTTTTCATTCTCCTCGTATTTTTCATGCCTTTTCATGCTCCTCGCATTTTTCAGACCATTTCACAACCTTCATATTTTTCATACCTTTTCATGCTGTTTATATATTTCACACCTTTTCCTGCTCTTCGAATTTTTCACACCTTTTCATGCTCCTTGTATTTTTCACACATTTTCCAGCTCTTCGAATTTTTTACACTTTTCATGCTTCTCGTATTTTTCACACCTTTTCCTGCTCTTCGAATTTTTCACACCTTTTCCTGCTCTTTGAATTTCTCACACCTTTTCATGCTCCTCGTATTTTTCACACCTTGTCATGCTCCACGTATTTTTCAAACCTTTTCATGCTCCTCATATTTTTCAGACCTTTTCACGCTCCTCGTATTTTTCAGACCTTTTCATGCTCCTCGTATTTTTCAGACCATTTCACGACCTTCATATTTTTCAGACCTTTTCATGCTGATATAGTTTTCACACCTTTTCCTGCTCTTCGAATTTTTGACACGTTTTCATGCTCCTCGTATTCTTCACACGTTTTCTTGCTCTTCGAATTTTTCACGTCTTTTCATGCTCCTCGTATTTTTCACACATTTTCCAACTTTTCGAATTTTTCACACCTTTCCATGCTCCTCGTATTTTTCACACCTTTTCCTGCTCTTCGAATTTTTCACACCCTTTTATGTTCCTCGTATTTTTCACACCTTTTCCTGATCCTCGTATTTTTTACACCTTATCATGCTCCTCGTATATTTCAGACCTTTTCATGCTCCTCGTATTTTTAACACCATTTCATGATGTTCATATTTTTCACACGTTTTCCTGCTCTTTGAATTTTTCACATTTTTTCCTGCTCCTCATATTTTTCACACCTCTTCCTGCTGCTCGTATTTTTCACACCTTTTCCTGCTCCTCGTATTTTTGACACCTTTTCCTGCTCCTTGTATTTTTCACACCTTTTCCTGCCCTTTGTATTTTTCACACTTTTTCATGTTCCTCGCATTTTTCACACCTTTCCTGCTCTTCGTATTTTTCACACCTTATCATGCTCCCCGTATTTTTCACACCTTTTCATGCTCCTCATATTTTTCACACCTTGTCATGCTCCTCGGATTTTTCACAGCTTGTCATGCTCTTCGAACATTTCACACCTTTTTCTGCTCTTCGCGTATTTCACACCTTCTCCTGCTCCTCGTGTTTTTCACACCTTTTCCTGCTCTTTGATTTTTTCACACCTTTTCCTCTTCCTCTTATTTTTCACACCTTCTCCTGCTCCTCGTATTTTTCAGACCATATGATGCTCCTCGGATCTTTCACACCTTGTCATGCTCCTCGGATTTTTCACACCTTGACATGCTCCTCGTATTTTTCACACCTTTTCATCCTGTTCATATTTCTCACACCTTTTCACGCTCTTCGTATTTTTGACCCCATTTCATGGTCCTCGTATTTTTCACACCTTTGCCTGCTCTTCGTACTTTTCACACCTTATCATGCTCCTCGTATTTTTCAGACCTTTTCATGCTCCTCCTATATTTCCGACCTTTACATGCTCTTTGTATTTTAAGAACTTTTCCCACTCTTCATATTTTTCACACCATTTCACCCTCTTCGTATTTTTGACATCTTTTCACACTCCTCGTATTTTTCACACCTTTTCTGTTCCTTGTATTTTTCACACCTTTTCCTGCTCCTCGTGTTTTTCACACCTATTCTGCTCCTTGTGTTTTTCACACCTTTTCGTGCTCATCGTATTTTTCCTACCTTGTCATGCTCCTCGTATTTTTGATGCCTTTTAATGTTCCTCGTGTTTTTCAAGCCTTTTCATGCTCCTCATATTTTTCACACCTTTTCATGCTCCTCGTATTTTTCATGCCTTTTCATGCTCCTCGTATTTTTCACGCCTTTTCTGCTCCTCGTATTTTTCAACCCTTTTCGTGCTCTTCGTATTTTTCAGACCTTTTCGTGCTCTTCATATGTTTCACACCTCTTCTTGCTCTTCATATTTTTCTAAACTTTTCATGCTCCTCCTATTTTTCACACCTTTTCCTGGTCTTAGAATTTTTCACACGTTTTCATGCAGTTCATATTTTTCACACCTTTTCCTGCTCTTCGATTTTTTCACACCTTTTCATGCTCCTCGTATTTTTCGCACCTCTTCCTGGTCTTCGAATTTTTCACACTTTTCATGCTCCTCGTATTATTCAGACCTTTTCATGTTCCTCATATTTTTCAGACCTTTTCACACTCCTGTATTTTTCAGACCTTTTCACGCTCCTCATGTTTATCACACCTTTTCATGCAGTTCATATTTTTCACACCTTTTCTGCTCTTTGAATTTTTCACACCTTTTCATGCTCCTCGTATTTTTAAGACCTTTTCATGCTCCCGTATTTTTTGCAACCTTCCTGCTGTCTTCGTATTTTGTCACACCTATTTCAATGGCTCCTCGTATTATTCAGCACCTTTTCATGTTCCTCGTATTTTTCAGTCAACATTCAGCTCCGTGTTTTCCAAGAACCTTTTCACCTCTCTATTTCACACGATCTTTTTTCGCTCTTTGTATTTCTGTACACCGTTTCGCACCTCCTCGTATTTTCAGCACCTTTCATGCTCCTCGAATTTTCACAACTTTTCATGTCTCCTCATATTTTTCAGACATTGTTCTTACGCCCTCGTATTTTTCGTCCTTTTCACGCTCCCTCATATTTTTCAGACGCTTTTCAATGCTCCTCGTATTTTTTCAACCCATTTCAACGCCTCAATATTTTCAAGACCTTTTCATGCTCTTCATATTTTCACACTCTTTCATGCCCTGTGTTTTTTGCACCTTTCATGCTCAGTCCTATTTTTCAACACCTTTCCTGGTCCTTGGATTTTTCACACTTTTTACCCATGCTCCTCGTATTTTTCTTCACCTTTTCCTGCTTGCTCTCGGATTTTCACACGTTTTTTGTGATACTCCTATTTTTTCACACCTTTCCGTGTTGCTGCATATAGTTCGACCTTTTCGTGCTCTCAAGATATTTATGACATTTTCATTTCTTTGTATTTTTCACACCTTTTCATGCTGTTCATATTATTCACACCTTTTCATGCTCCTCGTTTTTTTCAGACCTTTTCGTGCTCCTCGTATATTTCACACCTTTTCATGCTCCTCGTATTTTTCAGACCTTTTCAAGCTCCTCGTATTTTTCAGAACTTTTCATGCTCCTCGTATTTTTCACACCTTTTCGTGCTCCTCGTATTTTTCAAACCTTTTACCACTCCTCATATTTTTCACACCTTTTCCTGCCCTTCGTATTTTTCACACCTTTTCATGCTCCTGGTGTATTTCACCCCTTTTCCTGCTCTTCGAATTTTTCACTCCTTTACATGCTCTTCATATTTTTCACACCTTTTAGTGCTCCATGTATTTTTCACACCTTTTCATGCTCCTCGTATTTTTCATAACTTTTCATGCTCCTTGTATTTTTCAGACCTTTTCACGCTCCTCATATTTTTCAGACCTTTTCATGCTCCTCGTATTTTTCAGACCTTTTCACGGCCTTCATATTTTTCAGACCTTTTCATGCTCTTCATATTTTTCACACCTTTTCATGCTCCTCGTGTTTTTTACACCTTTTCATGCTCCTCGTATTTTTCACAACTTTCATGCTCCTCGTATTTTTCAGACCTTTTCACGCTCCTCGTATTTTTCAGACATTTTCATGCTCCTCGTATTTTTCAGACCATTTCACGGCCTTTATAATTTTCAGACCTTTTCATGCTCTTCATATTTTTCACACCTTTTCATACTCCTCGTGTTTTTTACACCTCTTCATGCTCATCCTATTTTTCACACCTTTTCCTGATGCTCGGATTTTTCACACGTTTTCATGCTCCTCGTATTTTTCTCACCTTCATGCTTCTCGGCTTTTTCACACGTTTTTGTGATACTCCTATTTTTCACACCTTTTCATGTTCCTCATATTTTTCAGACCTTTTCGTGCTCATCATATTTTTAAGACATTTTCATGCTCTTTGTATTTTTCACACCTTTTCAGGCTTTTCGTGTTTTTCAGGCCTTTTCATGCTCGTCGTAATTTTCAGACCCTTTCTTGCTCTTCATATTTTTCCGACCTTTTCATGCTCTTCATATTTTTCGGACCTTTTCATGCTCCTTGCATTTTTTGGACCTTTTCATGCTCCTCGTATTTCTCAAACCTTTTCATGCTCTTCATATTTTTCAGACCTTTTCATGCTCCTCATATTTTTCAGACCTTTTCATGCTTCTCATATTTTTCAGACTTTTTCATGCACCTCATATTTTTCAGACTTTTTCATGCCCCTCGTATTTTTCACACCTTTTCATGCTCCTATTTTTCACAAAATTTCGTGCTCTTCATATTTTTCAGACCTTTTCATGCTCTTCATATTTTTCAGAACTTTTCATGCTCTTCATATTTTTCACACCTTTTCATGCTCTTCATATTTCTCAGACCTTTTCGTGCTCCTCGTATTTTTCACATTTTTTCATGCTCCTCGTATTTTTCACACCTTTTCCTGCTCTTCGATTTTTTTACACCTTTTCATGATAATCGTATTTTTCGCACCTTTTCCTGCTCTTCATACTTTTCACACGTTTTGATGCTCCTCGTATTTTTCACAACTTTTCCTGCTCCTCGTATTTTTCAGAACTTTTCAAGCTCTCTTTATATTTCACACCTTTTCACGCTCTTCGTATTTTGACACATTTTCATGTTCCTCGTATTTTTCAGACCTTTTCATGCTCTTCATATTTTTCACACCTTTTCATGCTCCTCGTGTTTTTGAGACCTTTTGTGCTCCTCGTATTTTTCACACCTTTTTGTGCTCTTCATATTTTTCAGACTTTTCGTGTTCCTCATATTTTGCACACGTTTTCAGTCTCTTCATATTTTCCAGACCTTTTCGTGTTCCTCGTATTTTTCACAACTTTTCATGATCCTCCTATTTTTCACACCTTTTCGGGCTCTTCGTTTTTTTCAGACTTTACCATGCTCCTCTTATTTCTCAGACCTTTTCATGCTCCTCGTATTTCTCAGATTTTTAAATGCTCCTCGTATTTCTCAGAACTTTTTATGCTCCTCGAATTTTTCAGACCTTTTCATACTCCTCCTATTTTTCAAACCTTTTCATGCTCTTCATATTTTTCATACCTTTTCATGCTCTTCATATTTTTCACACCTTTTCTTGCTCTTCATATTTTTCATAGCTTTTCCTGCTCTTCATATTTTTCACACCTTTTCTTGCTCTTCATATTTTTCATACCTTTTCATGCTCTTCATATTTTTCACACCTTTTCTTGCTCTTCATATTTTTCAGACCTCTTCATGCTCCTCATATTTTTCAGATCTTTACCCGTTCTTCATATTTTTCACACCTTTTCACACTCTTCGTTTTTCGAAACCTTTTCACACTCCTTGTAATTTTCACACCTTTTCCCGCTCCTCGTATTTTTCACCACTTTTCATGCTCCTGGTATATTTCACCCCTTTTCCTGCTCTTCGTGTTTTTCACACCTTTTCATGCTCCTCGTATTTTTCACAAATTTTCATGCTCCTCGTATTTTTCAGAACTTTTCATGCTCCTCGTATTTTTCAGACCTTTTCATGCTCTTCATAGTTTTCACCCTTTATCATGCTCCTCGTATTTTTGAGACCTATTCATGCTATTTGTATTTTTCACACCTTTTCATGCTCCTCATATTTTTCAGACCTTTTCCTGCTCGTCGTATTTTTCAACCCTTTTCATGCTCCTCATATTTTTGACACCTTTTCATGCTCGTCATATTTTTCACAACTTTTCATGCTCTTCATATTTTTTACACCTTGTCATGCTCCGTGTACTTTTCACACCTTGTCATGCTCCTCGAATTTTCCACACTTTTCATGCTCCTCGTATTTTTCACATCTTTGCCTGCTCTTCGTATTTTTCACACCTTTTCTAATTCCTCGTATTTACAGACATTTCATGCTCTTCGTAATTTTCAGACCTTTTCATGATTTTCATATTTTTCACACATTTTCACGCTCTTTGTGCTTTTGACACCTTTTCATGCTCCTCGTATTTTTCACACCTTTTCATGCTGTTCATATTTTTCACACCTTTACATGCTCCTCGTATTTTTCAGGCCTTTTCATGCTCCTCCTATTTTTCAGACATTTTCATGCTCCTCGTACTTTTCACACCTTATCATGCTCCTTGTATCTTTCAGACCTTTTCATGCTCCTCGTATTTTTCACACCTTGTCATGCTGTTCGGATTTTTCACACCTTATCACGCTCTTCGAATATTTCACCCCTTTTCCTGCTCTTCGAATATTTCACAACTTTTCATGCTCCTGTATTTTTCACACCTTTTCATGCTCCTCGTATTTTTCACACCTTTTCATGCTCCTCTTATTTTTCAAACCTTTTCTGCTCCTTGTATTTTTCACACCTTTTCCAGCTCTTCGAATTTTTCACACCTTTTCCTGCTCTTCGAATTTTTCACACCTTTTCATGCTCCTCGAATTTTTCACACATTTTCATGCTCCTCGTATTTTTCACACCTTATCATGCCCCTCGTATATTTCACACCTTGTCATGCTCCTCATATTTTTCACACCTTTCCTGCTCTTCGAATTTTTCAAACCTTTTCAAGCTCCTAGTATTTTCCCACCTTTTCATGCTCTTTATATTTTTCACACCTTTCATGCTCCTCTTATTTTTCAGAACTTTTCATGCTCCTCCTATATTTCCGACCTTTACATGCTCTTTGTATTTTAAGAACTTTTCACACTCTTCATATTTTTCCCACCATTTCACCCTCTTCGTATTTTTGACATCTTTTCACACTCCTCGTATTTTTCACACCTTTTCTGTTCCTTGTATTTTTCACACCTTTTCCTGCTCCTCGTGTTTTTCACACCTATTCTGCTCCTTGTGTTTTTCACACCTTTTCGTGCTCATCGTATTTTTCCTACCTTGTCATGCTCCTCGTATTTTTGATGCCTTTTAATGTTCCTCGTGTTTTTCAAGCCTTTTCATGCTCCTCATATTTTTCACACCTTTTCATGCTCCTCGTATTTTTCATGCCTTTTCATGCTCCTCGTATTTTTCACGCCTTTTCTGCTCCTCGTATTTTTCAAAGCTTTTCGTGCTCTTCGTATTTTTCAGACCTTTTCGTGCTCTTCATATGTTTCACACCTCTTCTTGCTCTTCATTTTTTTCTAAACTTTTCATGCTCCTCCTATTTTTCACACCTTTTCCTGCTCTTAGAATTTTTCACACGTTTTCATGCAGTTCATATTTTTCACACCTTTTCCTGCTCTTCGATTTTTTCACACCTTTTCATGCTCCTCGTATTTTTCGCACCTTTTCCTGGTCTTCGAATTTTTCATACTTTTCATGCTCCTCGTATTATTCAGACCTTTTCATTTTCCTCATATTTTTCAGACCTTTTCACACTCCTGTATTTTTCAGACCTTTTCACGCTCTTCATGTTTATCACACCTTTTCATGCAGTTCATATTTTTCACACCTTTTCTGCTCTTTGAATTTTTCACACCTTTTCATGCTCCTCGTATTTTTAAGACCTTTTCATGCTCCTCGTATTTTTCAGACCTTTTCATGCTCCTCGTGTTTTTCAGACCTTTTCACGCTCTTCATTTTTTTCACATCTTTTTACGCTCTTCGTATTTTTGACACCGTTTCGCACTCCTCGTATTTTTCACACCTTTTCCTGCTCCTCGAATTTTTCACAACTTTTCATGCTCCTCATATTTTTCAGACATTTTCACGCTCCTCGTATTTTTCAGTCCTTTTCACGCTCTTCATATTTTTCCCACCTTTTCATGCTCCTCGTATTTTTCACACCTTTTCCTGCTCTTCGATTAATGCACACCTTTTCCTGCTCTTCGTATTTTTCAAACCTTTTCATGATCCTCGTATTTTTCACACCTTTTCATGATCCTCTTATTTTTCACACGTTTTCATGCTCCTCGTATTTTTCACACCTTTTCTTGCCCTTTGTATTTTTCAAACTTTTTCATTTTCCTCGTATTTTTCACAACTTTTCCTGTCCTTTGTATTTTTCACACCTTGTCATGCTCCTCGTATTTTTCACACCTTTCATGCTCTTCCTATTTTTCACACCTTTTCATGCTCCTCGTTTTTTTCATACCTTTTCATGCTCTTCATATTTTTCACCCCTTTTCATGCTCCTCGTATTTTTGACACCTTTCATGCTCTTCCTATTTTTCACACCTTTTCATTCTCCTCGTATTTTTCATGCCTTTTCATGCTCCTCGCATTTTTCAGACCATTTCACAACCTTCATATTTTTCATACCTTTTCATGCTGTTTATTTTTTTCACACCTTTTCCTGCTCTTCGTATTTTTCACACCTTTTCATGCTCCTTGTATTTTTCACACATTTTCCAGCTCTTCGAATTTTTTACACCTTTTCATGCTTCTCGTATTTTTCACACCTTTTCCTGCTCTTCGAATTTCTCACACCTTTTCATGCTCCTCGTATTTTTCACACCTTGTCATGCTCCACGTATTTTTCAAACCTTTTCATGCTCCTCATATATTTCAGACCTTTTCACGCTCCTCGTATTTTTCAGACCATTTCACGACCTTCATATTTTTCAGACCTTTTCATGCTGATATAGTTTTCACACCTTTTCCTGCTCTTCGAATTTTTGACACCTTTTCATGCTCCTCGTATTCTTCACACGTTTTCTTGCTCTTCGAATTTTTCACGTCTTTTCATGCTCCTCGTATTTTTCACACATTTTCCCACTTTTCGAATTTTTCACACCTTTCCATGCTCCTCGTATTTTTCACACCTTTTCCTGCTCTTCGAATTTTTCACACCTTTTTATGTTCCTCGTATTTTTCACAACTTTTCCTGATCCTCGTATTTTTTACACCTTATCATGCTCCTCGTATTTTTAACACCATTTCATGATGTTCATATTTTTCACACGTTTTCCTGCTCTTTGTATTTTTCACATCTTTTCCTGCTCCTCGTATTTTTCACACCTCTTCCTGCTGCTCGTATTTTTCACACCTTTTCCTGCTCCTCGTATTTTTGACACCTTTTCCTGCTCCTTGTATTTTTCACACCTTTTCCTGCCCTTTGTATTTTTCACACTTTTTCATGTTCCTCGCATTTTTCACACCTTTCCTGCTCTTCGTATTTTTCACACCTTTTCATGCTCCTCATATTTTTCACACCTTGTCATGCTCCTCGGATTTTTCACAGCTTGTCATGCTCTTCGAACATTTCACACCTTTTTCTGCTCTTCGCGTATTTCACACCTTCTCCTGCTCCTCGTGTTTTTCACACCTTTTCCTGCTCCTTGAATTTTTCACACCTTTTCCTCTTCCTCTTATTTTTCACACCTTCTCCTGCTCCTCGTATTTTTCAGACCATATGATGCTCCTCGGATCTTTCACACCTTGTCATGCTCCTCGGATTTTTCACACCTTGACATGCTCCTCGTATTTTTCACACCTTTTCATCCTGTTCATATTTCTCACACCTTTTCACGCTCTTCGTATTTTTGCCACCATTTCATGGTCCTCGTATTTTTCACACCTTTGCCTGCTCTTCGTACTTTTCACACCTTATCATGCTCCTCGTATTTTTCAGTCGTTTTCATGCTCCTCCTATATTTCCGACCTTTACATGCTCTTTGTATTTTAAGAACTTTTCACACTGTTCATATTTTTCACACCATTTCACCCTCTTCGTATTTTTGACATCTTTTCAAACTCCTCGTATTTTTCACACCTTTTCTGTTCCTTGTATTTTTCACACCTTTTCCTGCTCCTCGTGTTTTTCACACCTATTCTGCTCCTTGTGTTTTTCACACCTTTTCATGCTCCCCGTATTTTTCCTACCTTGTCATGCTCCTCGTATTTTTGATGCCTTTTAATGTTCCTCGTGTTTTTCAAGCCTTTTCATGCTCCTCATATTTTTCACACCTTTTCATGCTCCTCGTATTTTTCATGCCTTTTCATGCTCCTCGTATTTTTCACGGCTTTTCTGCTCCTCGTATTTTTCAAAACTTTTCGTGCTATTCGTATTTTTCAGACCTTTTCGTGCTCTTCATATGTTTCACACCTCTTCTTGCTCTTCATATTTTTCTAAACTTTTCATGCTCCTCCTATTTTTCACACCTTTTCCTGCTCTTAGAATTTTTCACACGTTTTCATGCAGTTCATATTTTTCACACCTTTTCCTGCTCTTCGATTTTTTCACACCTTTTCATGCTCCTCATATTTTTTGCACCTTTTCCTGGTCTTCGAATTTTTCACACTTTTCATGCTCCTCGTATTATTCAGACCTTTTCATGTTCCTCATATTTTTCAGACCTTTTCACACTCCTGTATTTTTCAGACCTTTTCACGCTCTTCATGTTTATCACACCTTTTCATGCAGTTCATATTTTTCACACCTTTTCTGCTCTTTGAATTTTTCACACCTTTTCATTCTCCTCGTATTTTTAAGACCTTTTCATGCTCCTCGTATTTATCAGACCTTTTCATGTTCCTCGAATTTTTCACACCTTTTCATGCTCCTCGTATTATTCAGACCTTTTCATGTTCCTCGTATTTTTCAGACCTTTTCACGCTCCTCGTGTTTTTCAGACCTTTTCACGCTCTTCATATTTTTCACATCTTTTTACGCTCTTCGTATTTTTGACACTGTTTCGCACTCCTCGTATTTTTCACACCTTTTCCTGCTCCTCGAATTTCACAACTTTTCATGCTCCTCATATTTTTCAGACATTTTCACGCTCCTCGTATTTTTCAGTCCTTTTCACGCTCCTCATATTTTTCAGACCTTTTCATGCTCCTCGTATTTTTCAAACCTTTTCCCACTCCTCGTATTTTTCACACCTTTTCCTGCCCTTCGTATTTTTCACACCTTTTCATGCTCCTCGTGTTTTTTGCACCTGTTCATGCTCATCCTATTTTTCACACCTTTTCCTGGTCCTTGGATTTTTCACACCTTTTCATGCTCCTCGTATTTTTCTCACCTTTTCCTGCTCCTCGGATTTTTCACACGTTTTTGTGATACTCCTATTTTTCACACCTTTTCGTGTTGCTCATATATTTCAGACCTTTTCGTGCTCATCATATTTTTATGACATTTTCATTCTCTTTGTATTTTTCACACCTTTTCACGCTTCTCGTATATTTCAGACCTTGTCACGCTCTTCATATTTTTCACACCTTTTCATGCTGTTCATATTATTCACACCTTTTCATGCTCCTCATTTTTTTCAGACCTTTTCGTGCTCCTCGTATATTTCACACCTTTTCATGCTCCTCGTATTTTTCAGCCCCTTTCATGCTCCTCGTATTTTTCAGACCTTTTCATGCTCCTCGTATTTTTCACACCTTTTCGTGCTCCTCGTATTTTTCAAACCTTTTCCCCCTCCTCGTATTTTTCACACCTTTTCCTGCCCTTCGTATTTTTCACACCTTTTCATGCTCCTGGTGTATTTCACCCCTTTTCCTGCTCTTCGAATTTTTCACTCCTTTACATGCTCTTCATATTTTTCACAGCTTTTAGTGCTCCATGTATTTTTCACACCTTTTCATGCTCCTCGTATTTTTCACACCTTTTCATGCTCCTCGTATTTTTCACAACTTTTCATGCTCCTCCTATTTTTCAGACCTTTTCACGCTCCTCATATTTTTCAGACCTTTTCATGCTCCTCGTATTTTTCAGACCTTTTCACGGCCTTCATATTTTTCAGACCTTTTCATGCTCTTCATATTTTTCACACCTTTTCATGCTCCTCGTGTTTTTTACACCTTTTCATGCTCCTCGTATTTTTCCCAACTTTTCATGCTCCTCATATTTTTCGGACCTTTTCATGCTCCTCGTATTTCTCAAACCTTTTCATGCTCTTCATATTTTTCAGACGTTTTCATGCTCTTCATATTTTTCAGACCTTTTCATGCTGCTCATATTTTTCAGACCTTTTCATGCACCTCATATTTTTCAGACTTTTTCATGCTCCTCGTATTTTTCACACCTTTTCATGCTCCTATTTTTCACAAAATTTCGTGCTCTTCATATTTTTCAGACCTTTTCATGCTCTTCATATTTTTCACACCTTTTCATGCTCTTCATATTTCTCACACCTTTTCGTGCTCCTCGTATTTTTCACATCTTTTCATGCTCCTCGTATTTTTCACACCTTTTCCTGCTCTTCGATTTTTTTACACCTTTTCATGATAATCGTATTTTTCGCACCTTTTCCTGCTCTTCATACTTTTCACACGTTTTGATGCTCCTCGTATTTTTCACAACTTTTCCTGCTCCTCGTATTTTTCACACCTTTTCAAGCTCTCTTTATATTTCACACCTTTTCACGCTCTTCGTATTTTGACACATTTTCATGCTCCTCGTATTTTTCAGACCTTTTCATGCTCTTCATATTTTTCACACCTTTTCATGCTCCTCGTGTTTTTGAGACCTTTTGTGCTCCTCGTATTTTTCACACCTTTTTGTGCTCTTCATATTTTTCAGACTTTTCATGTTCCTCATATTTTGCACACGTTTTCAGGCTCTTCATATTTTCCAGACCTTTTCGTGTTCCTCGTATTTTTCACAACTTTTCATGATCCTCCTATATTTCACACCTTTTCGTGCTCCTCCTATTTTTCACACCTTTTCGGGCTCTTCGTTTTTTTCAGACTTTACCATGCTCCTCTTATTTCTCAGACCTTTTCATGCTCTTCGTATTTCTCAGATTTTTAAATGCTCCTCGTATTTCTCAGAACTTTTTATGCTCCTCGAATTTTTCAGACCTTTTCATAATCCTCCTATTTTTCAAACCTTTTCATGCTCTTCGTATTTTTCATACCTTTTCATGCTCTTCATATTTTTAACACCTTTCTTGCTCTTCATATTTTTCATAGCTTTTCATGCTCTTCATATTTTTCACACCTTTTCTTGCTCTTCATATTTTTCATACCTTTTCATGCTCTTCATATTTTTCACACCTTTTCTTGCTCTTCATATTTTTCAAACCTCTTCATGCTCCTCATATTTTTCAGATCTTTACCCGTTCTTCATATTTTTCACACCTTTTCACACTCTTCGTTTTTCGAAACCTTTTCACACTCCTTGTAATTTTCACACCTTTTCCCGCTCCTCGTATTTTTCACACCTTTTCATGCTCCTGGTATATTTCACCCCTTTTCCTGCTCTTCGTGTTTTTCACACCTTTTCAATCTCCTCGTATTTTTCACAAATTTTCATGCTCCTCGTATTTTTCAGAACTTTTCATGCTGCTCGTATTTTTCAGACGTTTTCATGCTCTTCATAGTTTTCACCCTTTATCATGCTCCTCGTATTTTTGAGACCTATTCATGCTATTTGTATTTTTCACACCTTTTCATGCTCCTCATATTTTTCAGACCTTTTCATGCTCGTCGAATTTTCCACCCTTTTCATGCTCCTCATATTTTTGACACCTTTTCATGCTCGTCATATTTTTCACAACTTTTCATGCTCTTCATATTTTTTACACCTTGTCATGCTCCGTGTACTTTTCACACCTTGTCATGCTCCTCGAATTTTTCACATCTTTGCCTGCTCTTCGTATTTTTCACACCTTTTCTAATTCCTCGTATTTACAGACATTTCATGCTCTTCGTAATTTTCAGACCTTTTCATGATTTTCATATTTTTCACACATTTTCACGCTTTTTGTGCTTTTGACACCTTTTCATGCTCCTCGTATTTTTCACACCTTTTCATGCTGTTCATATTTTTCACACCTTTTCATGCTCCTCGTATTTTTCAGGCCTTTTCATGCTCCCCCTATTTTTCAGACATTTTCATGCTCCTCGTACTTTTCACACCTTATCATGCTCCTCGTATCTTTCAGACCTTTTCATGCTTCACGTATTTTTCACACCTTGTCATGCTGCTCGGATTTTTCACACCTTGTCACGCTCTTCGAATATTTCACCCCTTTTCCTGCTCTTCGAATATTTCACAACTTTTCATGCTCCTGTATTTTTCACACCTTTTCATGCTGTTCATATTTTTCACACCTTTTCATGCTCCTCGTATTTTTCGTACCTTGTCATGCTCCTCGTATTTTTGATGCCTTTTAATGTTCCTCGTGTTTTTCAAGCCTTTTCATGCTCCTCATATTTTTCACACCTTTTCATGCTCCTCGTATTTTTCATGCCTTTTCATGCTCCTCGTATTTTTCACGCCTTTTCTGCCCCTCGTATTTTTCAAACCTTTTCGTGCTCTTCGTATTTTTCAGACCTTTTCGTGCTCTTCATATGTTTCACACCTCTTCTTGCTCTTCATATTTTTCTAAACTTTTCATGCTCCTCCTATTTTTCACACCTTTTCCTGCTCTTAGAATTTTTCACACGTTTTCATGCAGTTCATATTTTTCACACCTTTTCCTGCTCTTCGATTTTTTCACACCTTTTCATGCTCCTCGTATTTTTCGCACCTTTTCCTGGTCTTCGAATTTTTCACACTTTTCATGCTCCTCGTATTATTCAGACCTTTTCATGTTCCTCATATTTTTCAGACCTTTTCACACTCCTGTATTTTTCAGACCTTTTCACGCTCTTCATGTTTATCACACCTTTTCATGCAGTTCATATTTTTCACACCTTTTCTGCTCTTTGAATTTTTCACACCTTTTCATGCTCCTCGTATTTTTAAGACCTTTTCATGCTCCTCGTATTTTTCAGACCTTTGCATGCTCCTCGTGTTTTTCAGACCTTTTCACGCTCTTCATATTTTTCACATCTTTTTACGCTCTTCGTATTTTTGACACCGTTTCGCACTCCTCGTATTTTTCACACCTTTTCCTGCTCCTCGAATTTTTCACAACTTTTCATGCTCCTCATATTTTTCAGACATTTTCACGCTCCTCGTATATTTCAGTCCTTTTCACGCTCCTCATATTTTTCAGACCTTTTCATGCTCCTCGTATTTTTCAAACCTTTTCCCACTCCTCGTATTTTTCACACCTTTTCCTGCTCCTCGAATTTTTCACAACTTTTCATGCTCCTCATATTTTTCAGACATTTTCACGCTCCTCGTATTTTTCAGTCCTTTTCACGCTCTTCATATTTTTCACACCTTTTTACGCTCTTCGTATTTTTGTCACCTTTTCATGCTCCTCGTAACTTTCACACCTTTTCCTGCTCCTCGTACTTTTCACATCTTTTCCTGCCCTTTGTATTTTTCACACTTTTTAATGTTCCTCGTATTTTTCACACCTTTTCCTTCTCTTTGCATTTTTCACACCTTTTCATGATCCTCTTATTTTTCACACGTTTTCATGCTCCTCGTATTTTTACACCTTTTCTTGCCCTTTGTATTTTTCAAACTTTTTCATTTTCCTCGTATTTTTCACAACTTTTCCTGTTCTTTGTATTTTTCACACCTTGTCATGCTCCTCGTATTTTTCACACCTTTCATGCTCTTCCTATTTTTCACACCTTTTCATGCTCCTCGTTTTTTTCATACCTTTTCATGCTCTTCATATTTTTCACACCTTTTCATGCTCCTCGTATTTTTGACTCCTTTCATGCTCTTCCTATTTTTCACACCTTTTCATTCTCCTCGTATTTTTCATGCCTTTTCATGCTCCTCGCATTTTTCAGACCATTTCACAACCTTCATATTTTTCATACCTTTTCATGCTGTTTATATTTTTCACACCTTTTCCTGCTCTTCGAATTTTTCACACCTTTTCATGCTCCTTGTATTTTTCACACATTTTCCTGCTCTTCGAATTTTTTACACCTTTTCATGCTTCTCGTATTTTTCACACCTTTCCCTGCTCTTCGAATTTTTCACACCTTTTCCTGCTCTTCGAATTTCTCACACCTTTTCATGCTCCTCGTATTTTTCACACCTTTTCATGCTCCACGTATTTTTCAAACCTTTTCATGCTCCTCATATTTTTCAGACCTTTTCACGCTCCTCGTATTTTTCAGACCTTTTCATGCTCCTCGTATTTTTCAGACCATTTCACGACCTTCATATTTTTCAGACCTTTTCATGCTGATATAGTTTTCACACCTTTTCCTGCTCTTCGTATTTTTGACACCTTTTCATGCTCCTCGTATTCTTCACACGTTTTCTTGCTCTTCGAATTTTTCACGTCTTTTCATGCTCCTCGTATTTTTCACACATTTTCCAACTTTTCGAATTTTTCACACCTTTTCATGCTCCTCGTATTTTTCACACCTTTTCCTGCTCTTCGAATTTTTCACACCTTTTTATGTTCCTCGTATTTTTCACACCTTTTCCTGCTCCTCGTATTTTTTACACCTTATCATGCTCCTCGTATATTTCAGACCTTTTCATGCTCCTCGTATTTTTAACACCATTTCATGATGTTCATATTTTTCACACGTTTTCCTGCTCCTTGAATTTTTCACATTTTTTCCTGCTCCTCGTATTTTTCACACCTCTTCCTGCTGCTCGTATTTTTCACACCTTTTCCTGCTCCTCGTATTTTTGACACCTTTTCCTGCTCCTTGTATTTTTCACCCCTTTTCCTGCCCTTTGTATTTTTCACACTTTTTCATGTTCCTCGCATTTTTCACACCTTTCCTGCTCTTCGTATTTTTCACACCTTATCATGCTCCTCGTATTTTTCACACCTTTTCATGCTCCTCATATTTTTCACACCTTGTCATGCTCCTCGGATTTTTCACAGCTTGTCATGCTCTTCGAACATTTCACACCTTTTTCTGCTCTTCGCGTATTTCACACCTTCTCCTGCTCCTCGTGTTTTTCACACCTTTTCCTGCTCTTTGAATTTTTCACACCTTTTCCTCTTCCTCTTATTTTTCACACTTTCTCCTGCTCCTCGTATTTTTCAGACCATATGATGCTCCTCGGATCTTTCACACCTTGTCATGCTCCTCGGATTTTTCACACCTTGACATGCTCCTCGTATTTTTCACACCCTTTCATCCTGTTCATATTTCTCACACCTTTTCACGCTCTTCGTATTTTTGACACCATTTCATGGTCCTCGTATTTTTCACACCTTTGCCTGCTCTTCGTACTTTTCACACCTTATCATGCTCCTCGTATTTTTCAGACCTTTTCATGCTCCTCCTATATTTCCGACCTTTACATGCTCTTTGTATTTTAAGAACTTTTCACACTCTTCATATTTTTCACACCATTTCACCCTCTTCGTATTTTTGACATCTTTTCACACTCCTCGTATTTTTCACACCTTTTCTGTTCCTTGTATTTTTCACACCTTTTCCTGCTCCTCGTGTTTTTCACACCTATTCTGCTCCTTGTGTTTTTCACACCTTTTCATGCTCCTCGTATTTTTCCTTCCTTGTCATGCTCCTCGTATTTTTGATGCCTTTTAATGTTCCTCGTGTTTTTCAAGCCTTTTCATGCTCCTCATATTTTTCACACCTTTTCATGCTCCTCGTATTTTTCATGCCTTTTCATGCTCCTCGTATTTTTCACGCCTTTTCTGCTCCTCGTATTTTTCAAAGCTTTTCGTGCTCTTCGTATTTTTCAGACCTTTTCGTGCTCTTCATATGTTTCACACCTCTTCTTGCTCTTCATATTTTTCTAACCTTTTCATGCTCCTCCTATTTTTCACACCTTTTCCTGCTCTTAGAATTTTTCACACGTTTTCATGCAGTTCATATTTTTCACACCTTTTCCTGCTCTTCGATTTTTTCACACCTTTTCATGCTCCTCATATTTTTCAGACATTTTCACGCTCCTCGTATTTTTCAGTCCTTTTCACGCTCCTCATATTTTTCAGACCTTTTCACACTCCTGTATTTTTCAGACCTTTTCACGCTCTTCATGTTTATCACACCTTTTCATGCAGTTCATATTTTTCACACCTTTTCTGCTCTTTGAATTTTTCACACCTTTTCATGCTCCTCGTATTTTTAAGACCTTTTCATGCTCCTCGTATATTTCAGACCTTTTCATGTTCCTCGAATTTTTCACACCTTTTTTTGCTCCTCGTATTTTTTGCACCTTTTCCTGCTCTTCGTATTTTTCACACCTTTTCATGCTCCTCGTATTATTCAGACCTTTTCATGTTCCTCGTATTTTTCAGTCCTTTTCACGCTCCTCGTGTTTTTCAGACCTTTTCACGCTCTTCATATTTTTCACATCTTTTTATGCTCTTTGTATTTCTGACACCGTTTCGCACTCCTCGTATTTTTCACAGCTTTTCCTGCTCCTCGAATTTTTCACAACTTTTCATGCTCCTCATATTTTTCAGACATTTTCACGCTCCTCGTATTTTTCAGTCCTTTTCACGCTCCTCATATTTTTCAGACCTTTTCATGCTCCTCGTATTTTTCAAACCTTTTCCCACTCCTCGTATTTTTCACACCTTTTCCTGCCCTTCGTATTTTTTACACCTTTTCATGCTCCTCGTGTTTTTTGCACCTCTTCATGCTCATCCTATTTTTCACACCTTTTCCTGGTCCTTGGATTTTTCACACCTTTTCATGCTCCTCTTATTTTTCTCACCTTTTCCTGCTCCTCGGATTTTTCACACGTTTTTGTGATACTCCTATTTTTCACACCTTTTCGTGTTGCTCATATATTACAGACCTTTTCGTGCTCATCATATTTTTATGACATTTTCATTCTCTTTGTATTTTTCACACCTTTTCACGCTTCTCGTATATTTCAGACCTTTTCACGCTCTTCATATTTTTCACACCTTTTCATGCTGTTCATATTGTTCACACCTTTTCATGCTCCTCATTTTTTTCAGACCTTTTCGTGCTCCTCGTATATTTCACACCTTTTCATGCTCCTCGTATTTTTCAGACCTTTTCATGCTCCTCGTATTTTTCAGACCTTTTCATGCTCCTCGTATTTTTCACACCTTTTCGTGCTCCTCGTATTTTTAAAACCTTTTCTCACTCCTCGTATTTTTCACACCTTTTCCTGCCCTTCGTATTTTTCACACCTTTTCATGCTCCTGGTGTATTTCACCCCTTTTCCTGCTCTTCGAATTTTTCACTCCTTTACATGCTCTTCATATATTTCACACCTTTTAGTGCTCCATGTATTTTTCACACCTTTTCATGCTCCTCGTATTTTTCACACCTTTTCATGCTCCTCGTATTTTTCACAACTTTTCATGCTCCTCGTATTTTTCAGACCTTTTCACGCTCCTCATATTTTTCAGACCTTTTCATGCTCCTCATATTTTTCAGACCTTTTCACGGCCTTCATATTTTTCAGACCTTTTCATGCTCTTCATATTTTTCACACCTTTTCATGCTCCTCGTGTTTTTTACACCTTTTCATGCTCCTCGTATTTTTCCCAACTTTTCATGCTGCTCATATTTTTCGGACCTTTTCATGCTCCTCGTATTTCTCAAACCTTTTCATGCTCTTCATATTTTTCAGACCTTTTCATGCTCTTCATATTTTTCAGCCCTTTTCATGCTTCTCATATTTTTCAGACCTTTTCATGTACCTCATATTTTTCAGACTTTTTCATGCCCCTCGTATTTTTCACACCTTTTCATGCTCCTATTTTTCACAAAATTTCGTGCTCTTCATATTTTTCAGACCTTTTCATGCTCTTCATGTTTTTCGGAACTTTTCATGCTCTTCATAATTTTCACACCTTTTCATGCTCTTCATATTTCTCAGACCTTTTCGTGCTCCTCGTATTTTTCACATCTTTTCATGCTCCTCGTATTTTTCACACCTTTTCCTGCTCTTCGATTTTTTTACACCTTTTCATGATAATCGTATTTTTCGCACCTTTTCCTGCTCTTCATACTTTTCACACGTTTTGATGCTCCTCGTATTTTTCACAACTTTTCCTGCTCCTCGTATTTTTCAGACCTTTTCAAGCTCTCTTTATATTTCACACCTTTTCACGCTCTTCGTATTTTGACACATTTTCATGCTCCTCGTATTTTTCAGACCTTTTCATGCTCTTCATATTTTTCACACCTTTTCATGCTCCTCGTGTTTTTGAGACCTTTTGTGCTCCTCGTATTTTTCACACCTTTTTGTGCTCTTCATATTTTTCAGACTTTTCGTGTTCCTCATATTTTGCACACGTTTTCAGGCTCTTCATATTTTCCAGACCTTTTCGTGTTCCTCGTATTTTTCACAACTTTTCATGATCCTCCTATATTTCACACCTTTTCGTGCTCCTCCTATTTTTCACACCTTTTCGGGCTCTTCGTTTTTTTCAGACTTTACCATGCTCCTCTTATTTCTCAGACCTTTTCATGCTCCTCGTATTTCTCAGATTTTTAAATGCTCCTCGTATTTCTCAGAACTTTTTATGCTCCTCGAATTTTTCAGACCTTTTCATAATCCTCCTATTTTTCAAACCTTTTCATGCTCTTCATATTTTTCATACCTTTTCATGCTCTTCATATTTTTCACACCTTTTCTTGCTCTTCATATTTTTCAGACCTTCATTCATTTTCTTGCTCTTCATATTTTTCATATTTTATCAGATCTTTACCCGTTCTTCATATTTTTCACACCTTTTCACACTCTTCGTTTTTCGAAACCTTTTCACACTCCTTGTAATTTTCACACCTTTTCCCGCTCCTCGTATTTTTCACACCTTTTCATGCTCCTGGTATATTTCACCCCTTTTCCTGCTCTTCGTGTTTTTCACACCTTTTCATGCTCCTCGTATTTTTCACAAATTTTCATGCTCCTCGTATTTTTCAGAACTTTTCATGCTGCTCGTATTTTTCAGACCTTTTCATGCTCTTCATAGTTTTCACCCTTTATCATGCTCCTCGTATTTTTGAGACCTATTCATGCTATTTGTATTTTTCACACCTTTTCATGCTCCTCATATTTTTCAGACCTTTTCATGCTCGTCGTATTTTTCAACCCTTTTCATGCTCCTCATATTTTTGACACCTTTTCATGCTCGTCATATTTTTCACAACTTTTCATGCTCTTCATATTTTTTACACCTTTTCATGCTCCGTGTACTTTTCACACCTTGTCATGCTCCTCGAATTTTTCACACTTTTCATGCTCCTCGTATTTTTCACATCTTTGCCTGCTCTTCGTATTTTTCACACCTTTTCTAATTCCTCGTATTTACAGACATTTCATGCTCTTCGTAATTTTCAGACCTTTTCATGATTTTCATATTTTTCACACCTTTTCACGCTCTTTGTGCTTTTGACACCTTTTCATGCTCCTCGTATTTTTCACACCTTTTCATGCTGTTCATATTTTTCACACCTTTTCATGCTCCTCGTATTTTTCCTACCTTGTCATGCTCCTCGTATTTTTGATGCCTTTTAATGTTCCTCGTGTTTTTCAAGCCTTTTCATGCTCCTCATATTTTTCACACCTTTTCATGCTCCTCGTATTTTTCATGCCTTTTCATGCTCCTTGTATTTTTCACGCCTTTTCTGCTCCTCATATTTTTCAAACCTTTTCGTGCTCTTCGTATTTTTCAGACCTTTTCGTGCTCTTCATACGTTTCACACCTCTTCTTGCTCTTCATATTTTTCTAAACTTTTCATGCTCCTCCTATTTTTCACACCTTTTCCTGCTCTTAGAATTTTTCACACGTTTTCATGCAGTTCATATTTTTCACACCTTTTCCTGCTCTTCGATTTTTTCACACCTTTTCATGCTCCTCGTATTTTTCACACCTTTTCCTGGTCTTCGAATTTTTCATACTTTTCATGCTCCTCGTATTATTCAGACCTTTTCATGTTCCTCATATTCTTCAGACCTTTTCACACTCCTGTATTTTTCAGACCTTTTCACGCTCTTCATGTTTATCACACCTTTTCATGCAGTTCATATTTTTCACACCTTTTCTGCTCTTTGAATTTTTCACACCTTTTCATGCTCCTCGTATTTTTAAGACCTTTTCATGCTCCTCATATTTTTCAGACCTTTTCATGCTCCTCGTGTTTTTCAGACCTTTTCACGCTCTTCATATTTTTCACATCTTTTTACGCTCTTCGTATTTTTGACACCGTTTCGCACTCCTCGTATTTTTCACACCTTTTCCTGATCCTCGAATTTTTCACAACTTTTCATGCTCCTCATATTTTTCAGACATTTTCACGCTCCTCGTATTTTTCAGTCCTTTTCACGCTCTTCATATTTTTCACACCTTTTCATGCTCCTCGTATTTTTCACACATTTTCCTGCTCTTCGATTAGTGCACACCTTTTCCTGCTCTTCGTATTTTTCAAACCTTTTCATGATCCTCGTATTTTTCACAAAATTTCATGCTCCTCGTATTTTTAACACTTTTTTATGCTCCTCGTATTTTTCCAACCTTTTCATGCTACTCGTATTTTTCACACCTTTTCCTGCTCTTCGATTACTGCACACCATTTCCTGCTCTTCGTATTTTTCAAACCTTTTCATGATCCTCGTATTTTTCACAATGTTTCATGCTCCTCGTATTTTTAACACTTTTTTATGCTCCTCGTATTTTTCACACCTTTTCATGCTCCTCGTACATTTCAGACCTTTTCACGCTCTTCATATTTTTCACACCTTTTCACGCTCTTCGTATTTTTGTCACCTTTTCATGCTCCTCGTAACTTTCACACCTTTTCCTGCTCCTCGTACTTTTCACATCTTTTCCTGCCCTCTGTATTTTTCACACTTTTTAATGTTCCTCGTATTTTTCACACCTTTTCCTTCTCTTTGCATTTTTCACACCTTTTCATGATCCTCTTATTTTTCACACGTTTTCATGCTCCTCGTATTTTTCACACCTTTTCTTGCCCTTTGTATTTTTCAAACTTTTTCATTTTCCTCGTAATTTTCACAACTTTTCCTGTTCTTTGTATTTTTCACACCTTGTCATGCTCCTCGTATTTTTCACACCTTTCATGCTCTTCCTATTTTTCACACCTTTTCATGCTCCTCGTTTTTTTCATACCTTTTCATGCTCTTCATATTTTTCACACCTTTTCATGCTCCTCGTATTTTTGACACCTTTCATGCTCTTCCTATTTTTCACACCTTTTCATTCTCCTCGTATTTTTCATGCCTTTTCATGCTCCTCGCATTTTTCAGACCATTTCACAACCTTCATATTTTTCATACCTTTTCATGCTGTTTATATTTTTCACACCTTTTCCTGCTCTTCGAATTTTTCACACCTTTTCATGCTCCTTGTATTTTTCACACATTTTCCAGCTCTTCGAATTTTTTACACCTTTTCATGCTTCTCGTATTTTTCACACCTTTTCCTGCTCTTCGAATTTTTCACACCTTTTCCTGCTCTTCGAATTTCTCACACCTTTTCATGCTCCTCGTATTTTTCACACCTTGTCATGCTCCACGTATTTTTCAACCCTTTTCATGCTCCTCATATTTTTCAGACCTTTTCACGCTCCTCGTATTTTTCAGACCTTTTCATGCTCCTCGTATTTTTCAGACCATTTCACGACCTTCATATTTTTCAGACCTTTTCATGCTGATATAGTTTTCACACCTTTTCCTGCTCTTCGAATTTTTGACACCTTTTCATGCTCCTCGTATTCTTCACACGTTTTCTTGCTCTTCGAATTTTTCACGTCTTTTCATGCTCCTCGTATTTTTCACACATTTTCCTACTTTTCGAATTTTTCACACCTTTCCATGCTCCTCGTATTTTTCACACCTTTTCCTGCTCTTCGAATTTTTCACACCTTTTTCTGTTCCTCGTATTTTTCACACCTTTTCCTGATCCTCGTATTTTTTACACCTTATCATGCTCCTCGTATATTTCAGACCTTTTCATGCTCCTCGTATTTTTAACACCATTTCATGATGTTCATATTTTTCACACGTTTTCCTGCTCTTTGAATTTTTCACATTTTTTCCTGCTCCTCGTATTTTTCACACCTTTTCCTGCTGCTCGTATTTTTCACACCTTTTCCTGCTCCTCGTATTTTTGACACCTTTTCCTGCTCCTTGTATTTTTCACACCTTTTCCTGCTCTTTGTATTTTTCACACTTTTTCATGTTCCTCGCATTTTTCACACCTTTCCTGCTCTTCGTATTTTTCACACCTTATCATGCTCCTCGTATTTTTCACACCTTTTCATGCTCCTCATATTTTTCACACCTTGTCATGCTCCTCGGATTTTTCACAGCTTGTCATGCTCTTCGAACATTTCACACCTTTTTCTGCTCTTCGCGTATTTCACACCTTCTCCTGCTCCTCGTGTTTTTCACACCTTTTCCTGCTCTTTGAATTTTTCACACCTTTTCCTCTTCCTCTTATTTTTCACACCTTCTCCTGCTCCTCGTATTTTTCAGACCATATGATGCTCCTCGGATCTTTCACACCTTGTCATGCTCCTCGGATTTTTCACACCTTGACATGCTCCTCGTATTTTTCACACCTTTTCATCCTGTTCATATTTCTCACACCTTTTCACGCTCTTCGTATTTTTGACACCATTTCATGGTCCTCGTATTTTTCACACCTTTGCCTGCTCTTCGTACTTTTCACACCTTATCATGCTCCTCGTATTTTTCAGACCTTTTCATGCTCCTCCTATATTTCTGACCTTTACATGCTCTTTGTATTTTAAGAACTTTTCACACTCTTCATATTTTTCACACCTTTTCACCCTCTTCGTATTTTTGACATCTTTTCACACTCCTCGTATTTTTCACACCTTTTCTGTTCCTTGTATTTTTCACACCTTTTCCTGCTCCTCGTGTTTTTCACACCTATTCTGCTCCTTGTGTTTTTCACACCTTTTCATGCTCCTCGTATTTTTCCTACCTTGTCATGCTCCTCGTATTTTTGATGCCTTTTATTGTTCCTCGTGTTTTTCAAGCCTTTTCATGCTCCTCATATTTTTCACACCTTTTCATGCTCCTCGTATTTTTCATGCCTTTTCATGCTCCTCGTATTTTTCACGCCTTTTCTGCTCCTCGTATTTTTCAAACCTTTTCGTGCTCTTCGTATTTTTCAGACCTTTTCGTGCTCTTCATATGTTTCACACCTCTTCTTGCTCTTCATATTTTTCTAAACTTTTCATGCTCCTCCTATTTTTCACACCTTTTCCTGCTCTTAGAATTTTTCACACGTTTTCATGCAGTTCATATTTTTCACACCTTTTCCTGCTCTTCGATTTTTTCACACCTTTTCATGCTCCTCGTATTTTTCGCACCTTTTCCTGGTCTTCGAATTTTTCACACTTTTCATGCTCCTCGTATTATTCAGACCTTTTCATGTTCCTCATATTTTTCAGACCTTTTCACACTCCTGTATTTTTCAGACCTTTTCACGCTCTTCATGTTTATCACACCTTTTCATGCAGTTCATATTTTTCACACCTTTTCTGCTCTTTGAATTTTTCACACCTTTTCATGCTCCTCGTATTTTTAAGACCTTTTCATGCTCCTCGTATTTTTCAGACCTTTTCATGTTCCTCGAATTTTTCACACCTTT
Organism: Cervus canadensis; assembly: GCF_019320065.1. Classification (NCBI taxonomy): domain Eukaryota; kingdom Metazoa; phylum Chordata; class Mammalia; order Artiodactyla; family Cervidae; genus Cervus; species Cervus canadensis. Next base: position 66,698,408 of record NC_057399.1, on the reverse strand, counting down.
TCATGCTCCTCGTATTTTTTGCACCTTTTCCTGCTCTTCGTATTTTTCACACCTTTTCATGCTCCTCGTATTATTCAGACCTTTTCATGTTCCTCGTATTTTTCAGACCTTTTCACGCTCCTCGTGTTTTTCAGACCTTTTCACGCTCTTCATATTTTTCACATCTTTTTACGCTCTTTGTATTTCTGACACCGTTTCGCACTCCTCGTATTTTTCACACCTTTTCCTGCTCCTCGAATTTTTCACAACTTTTCATGCTCCTCATATTTTTCAGACATTTTCACGCTCCTCGTATTTTTCAGTCCTTTTCACGCTCTTCATATTTTTCACACCTTTTCATGCTCCTCGTATTTTTCACACCTTTTCCTGCTCTTCGATTAGTGCACACCTTTTCCTGCTCTTCGTATTTTTCAAACCTTTTCATGATCCTCGTATTTTCCACAACATTTCATGCTCCTCGTATTTTTAACACTTTTTTATGCTCCTCGTATTTTTCACACCTTTTCATGCTACTCGTATTTTTCACACCTTTTCCTGCTCTTCGATTACTGCACACCATTTCCTGCTCTTCGTATTTTTCAAACCTTTTCATGATCCTCGTATTTTTCACAACGTTTCATGCTCCTCGTTTTTTTAACACTTTTTTATGCTCCTCATATTTTTCACACCTTTTCATGCTACTCGTACTTTTCAGACCTTTTCACGCTCTTCATATTTTTCACACCTTTTCACGCTCTTCGTATCTTTGTCACCTTTTCATGCTCCTCGTAACTTTCACACCTTTTCCTGCTCCTCGTACTTTTCACATCTTTTCCTGCCCTTTGTATTTTTCACACTTTTTAATGTTCCTCGTATTTTTCACACCTTTTCCTTCTCTTTGCATTTTTCACACCTTTTCATGATCCTCTTATTTTTCACACGTTTTCATGCTCCTCGTATTTTTCACACCTTTTCTTGCCCTTTGTATTTTTCAAACTTTTTCATTTTCCTCGTATTTTTCACAACTTTTCCTGTTCTTTGTATTTTTCACACCTTGTCATGCTCCTCGTATTTTTCACACCTTTCATGCTCTTCCTATTTTTCACACCTTTTCATGCTCCATATGAGGAGCTTGAAAAGCTGAGAAAAATAAGAGGAGCATGAAACGGTCTGAAAAATATGAGGAGCATGAAAAGGTGTCAAAAATATGAGCAGCATGAAACAGTGTGAAAAATATGAAGATCATGAAAAGGTGTGAAAAATACGAAGAGAATGAAAAGGTATGAAGAACACGACGCCCATGAAAAGGTGTGAAAAATACGAAGAGCATGCAAAGGTCTGAAAAATACAAGGAGCATGAAAAGGTCTGAAAAATACGAGGAGCATGAAAAGGTCTGAAAAATCCCAGGAGCATGAAACGGTCTGAAAAATATGAAGAGCATGAAAAGGTGTCAAAAATATGAGGAGCAGAAAAGGTGAGAAAAATATGACGAGCATGAAAAGGAGTCAAAAATATGAGGAGCATGTAAAGGAGTGAAAAATATGAGGATAATGAAACTGAATCAAACACGTGTTTGTTCAGCGACGTCAGGAATCCTGCCTAGTTGCGAGGGACTACTCGGGATTCTCCTCGAGGCTTGGCAGGGCAATTGGGACGCCTCTCCAGCTGAGGCGGGAGACCAAGGGTCCCTTTCCACGTGCCACAGGAATCCTGGGACTCCTATCAAGTTTCACGAGGAGTCAGGCATCGTCTCCTTTGGAGGCACTGATCTCCGTGTACCTCTGGAGTTTTCAAAGGATGTGAGGCCTCCGGTCGCGATGAGGTGGTTAACTAGATCTTTCTCTGCCATCTCCACAGGGGATTCAGACATCCTTTCGTTGGGAGATGCAAGACGAGCCTGCATTCATGTCACTGCAGGGATACCCGTCCTGATTTTGAGTCAGGGCATCGCGGTGTCCATTCCACTTGAGGCCGCAAACTCAGGGTCCTCTCACATACCTAGAGCTGAGAGAAGCCTCCTCTTGAGGTGCTTGTGGTAAGGTGGTATTCCTCTGGAGTCGAAGCCAGGGACTAACCTCTCATCTCGAGTTGATTTTTGGTCCACGGAGCTCTTTCGTGTTGCTACAGTGACCTCGGGATCCCTCTAGCCTTGAAACAGTGTTCTTGGGGTTTCTCTGGAGTGCCATCAAGGAAATCAAGGCTCCTTTCATGTGTGATGTGCAACACGGAATTGCTCTGCACGCAGTGCAGGGGAATCGGGCCTCATCTCGCGGCGAGGGGGAAGTCTCATGGTTTTTCTCGAGTTGCGGCGGGAACGTGGGGTATATTCTCGAGTTACGACGGGGATGGCCCTTCCACACACGTGTTTCTTCAGCGACGTCAGGACTCCTGCCTAGTTGCGAGGGACAACTCGGGATTCTCCTCGAGGCTTGGCAGGGCAATTGATCAAGGGTCCCTTTCCACGTGCCACAGGAATCCTGGGACTCCTATCACGTTTCACGAGGACTCAGGCTTCGTCTCCTTTTGAGGCATTGATCTCCGCATTCCTCCTACCAAGTTTCATGAAACGTGTGATAAACAAATGGAGCATGAAAACGTCTGAAAAATACGAGGAGCATGAAAAGGTCTGAAAAATAAGAAGAGCCCGAAAAGGTGTGAAAAATATGAAGAGCATTGAAAGGTCTGAAAAATATGAAGAGCACGAAAAGGTTTGAAAAATATGAAGAGCATGAAAACGTCTGAAAAATACGAGGAGCATGAAAAGGTCTGAAAAATAAGAAGAGCCCGAAAAGGTGTGAAAAATATGAAGAGCATGAAAAGGTCTGAAAAATATGAAGAGCACGAAAAGGTTTGAAAAATATGAAGAGCATGAAAAGGTCTTAAAAATACGAGGAGCATGAAAATGTGTGAAAAATACGAGGAGCATGAAAAGGTCTGAGAAATACGAGGAGCATGAAAAGGTGTGAAAGACATGAGGAGCATGAACGGTGTGAAAAATATGAAGAGCATGAGAAGACCTGAAAAATAGGCGGAGTTTAAAAAGGTCTGAAAAATACGAGGAGCAAGAAAAGGTCTGAGAAATACGAGGAGCATGAAAAAGTCTGAAAAATATGAGGAGCATGAAAAGGTCTGAAAAATATGAAGAACATGAAAACGTCTGAAAAATACGAGGAGCATGAAAATGTCTGAAAAATACGAAGAGCCTGAAAAGGTGTGAATAATAGGAGGAGCACGAAAAGTTGTAAAAAATACGAGGAGCATGAAAAGGTGTGAAAATTACGAGGATCATGAAAAGGTCTGAAAAATACGAGGGTTAGGAATAGTTGTTAAAAATACGAGGATCATGAAACTGTGTGAAAAATATGAAGAGCATGAAAAGGCGTGAAAAATAGTCGGATGATAAGAAGGTCTGAAAAATACGAAAAGCATGAAAAGTTGTGAAAAATTTGAGGAAATCAAATGGTCTGAAAAATACGAGTAGTATGAAAATGTATGAAAAATACGAGGAGCATGTAAAGTTGTGAAAAACTCAAGGAGCATGAAAAGGTGTGAAAAATAAGAGGAGCATGAAAAGGCCTGATACATACGAGGAGCATGAAAAGGTCTGAAAAATACGAAGAGTACGAAAATGTCTGAAAAATACGAGGAGCATGAAAAGGTGTGAAAATACGAGGAGCATGAAAAGGTGTGAAAAATACGTGGAGCATGAAAAGGTGTGAAAAATAAGAGGAGCATGAAACGGTGTGAAAAATACGAGGAGCAAGAAAAGGTCTGAGAAATGGAAGGAGCATAAAAAGGTCTGAAAAATAAGTGGAGCATTAAAAGGTGTGAAATATACGAGGAGCATGAAAATGTGTGAAAACTACGAGAAGCATGAAAAGCTCAGAAAAATACGAGGAGTATGAAAACGTGTGAAAAATACGAGGAGCATGAAAAGGTGTGATAAATTCGAGAAACATGAAAACGTCTGAAAAATACGAGGAGCATGAAAAGGTCTGAAAACTATGATGAGCATGAAAAGGTCTGAAAAATACGAGGAGCATGAAAACGTCTGAAAAAATATTAGGAGAATGAAAAGGTCTGAAAAGTAGGATGAGCATGAAAAGGTGTGAAAAAAGGAGGAGCATGAAAAGTTCTTAAAACTACGAAGAGCACGACAAGGTGTGAAGAATGCGAGGAGTATGAAAGGGTGTGAAAAATATGAGGAGCATGAAAAGGTGTGAAAAATACGAGGAGCATGAAAAGGCCTCAAAATACGAGGAGCATAAACAGGCCTGAAAAATACGAGGAGCATGAAAAGCTGTGAAAAATACAAGGAGCATGAAAAGGCCTGAAAAATAGGAGGAATATAAAAAGGTCTGAAAAAATGAGGAGTATGAAAAGGTCTGGAAAATATGAAGAGCCTGATAAGGTGTGAAAAATAGGAGGAGCACGAAAAGATCTGAAAAATACGAAGAGCCTGAAAAGGTGTGAAAAATATGCAGAGCATGAAACGGTCTGAAAAATACGAGTAGTATGAAAATGTGTGAAAAATACGTGGAGCATGGAAATGTGTCAAAAATATGAAGAGCATGAAAAGGCCTGAAACATACGAGGAGCAAGAAAAGGTCTGAAAAATACGATGAGCACGAAAAGGTCTGAAAAATACGAGTAGTATGAAAATGTGTGAAAAATACGAGGAGCATGAAAAGGTTGAAAACACGTGGAGCTTGGAAAGGTGTGAAAAATACGAGGAGCATGAAAAGGTGTGAAAAATACGAGGAGCATGAAAAGGTGTGAAAAATTCGTGGAGCATGGAAAGGTGTGAAAAATACGAGGAGCATGAAAAGGTGTGAAAAATAGGAGGAGCATGAAAAGGTGTGAAAAATATGAGGAGCATGAAAAGGTGTGAAAAATACGAGGACCATGAAAAGGTCTGAGGAGTGGAAGAAGCATAAAAATGTCTGAAAAACACGAGGAGCATGAAAAGGTCTGAAAAATACGAGGAGCACGAAAAGGTCTAAAAAATATGAAGAGCATGAAAACGGCTGAAAAATACGAGGAGCATGAAAAGGTCTGAAAAATATGAAGAGCATGAAAACGGCTGAAAAATACGAGGAGCATGAAAAGGTCTGAAAAAAACGAAGAGCCCGAAAAGGTGTGAAAAATAGGAGGAGCATGAAAAGGTGTGAAAAATACAAGCAGCATGAAAAGGTCTCAAATATATGAGGAGCATAAAAAGATGTGAAAAATACGGGGAGGATGAAAAGTTGTGAAAACTACGAGAATGAAAACGTGTGAAAATGACGAGGAGCATGAAAAGATGTGAAAAATATGAAGAGCATGAAAAGTTGGAAAAATTCGAGGAGCAAGAAAAGGTGTGAAAGATACGAGGAGCATGAAGTGGTGTGAAATATACGAGGAGCATGAAAAGGTGTGAAAAATACGAGGAGCATGAAAAGGTGTGAAAAATATGAAGAGCATGAAAAGCCCCGAAAAATAGTCGGAGGATAAGATGGTCTGAAAAATACGAGGAGCATGAAAGGTCTGAAAAATACTAAGAGCCTGAAAAGTTGTGAAAAATACGAGGAGCATGAAAAGGTCTGAAAAATACGAGTAGTATGAAAATGTGTGAAAAATACGAGGAGGATGAAAAGGTGTGCAAAACACGAGGAGCATGAAAAGGTGTGAAAAATACGAGGAGCATGAAAAGGCCTGATACATATGAGGAGCATGAAAAGGTCTGAAAAATACGAGGAGCATGAAAAGGTGTGAAAAATACAAGGAGCATGAAAGCGTGTGAAAAATACGAGGAGCATGAAAAGGTGTGAAAAATACGATGAGCATGAAAAGGCCTCAAAATAGGAGGAGCATAAAAAGGTCTGAAAAATACGAGGAGCATGAAAAGCTGTGAAAAATACAAGGAGCATGAAAAGGCCTGAAAAACAGGAGGAGCATAAAAAGGTCTGAAAAATTCGAGAAGCATGTAAAGTTGTGAAAACTACGATCATGAAAATGTGTGAAAAATACGAGGAGCATGAAAAGGTGTGAAAAATACGGGGGGCACAAAAAGGTGTGAAAAATACGAGGAGCATGAAAAGGTGTGAAAAATATGAAGACCATGAAAAGGTCTGAAAAATAGGAAGAGCACAAAAAGGTGTGAAAAATATGAAGAGCACGAAAAGGTCTGAAAAAAAAGAGGACCAGAAAAGGTGTGAAAAATATGAGGAGCTTGAAAAGGTGAGAAAAATAGGAGGAGCATGAAAAGGTGTGAAAAATACAAGGGGCATGAAAATGCCTGATACATACGAGGAGCCTGAAAAGGTCTGAAAAATACGAGGAGCATGAAAAGGTGTTGAAAATACGAGGAGAATGAAAAGCTCTGAAAAATACGAGTAGTATGAAAATGTGTGAAAAATATGAGCAGCATGAAAAGGTGTGATAAATACGAGGAGCATGAAAGGTCTGAGAAATGGAAGGAGCATGAAAAGGTTTGAAAAATACGAGGAGCATGAAAACATCTGAAAAATACGGGGAGCATTAAATGGTATGAAAAATACGAAGAGCACGAAAAGGTCTGAAAAATACGAGGAAAACGAAAAGGTGTGAATAATACGAAGAGCATGAAAAGGTCTGAAAAATATTAGGAGCATGAAAAGATCTGAAAAGTAGGAAGAACATGAAAAGGTGTGAAAAAAGGAGGAGCATGAAAAGTTCTTAAAAATACAAAAAGCACGAAAAGGTGTGAAGAATACGAGGCGCATGAAAGGGTGTGAAAAATGTGAGGAGCATGAAAAGGTGTGAAAAATACGAGGAGCATGAAAAGGCCTGAAAAATAGGAGGAATATAAAAAGGTCTGAAAAAATGAGGAGGATGAAAAGGTCTGGAAAATATGAAGAGCCTGATAAGGTGTGAAAAATAGGAGGAGCACGAAAAGATCTGAAAAATACAAAGAGCCTGAAAAGGTGTGAAAAATATGCAGAGCATGAAAAGGCCTGATACATATGAGGAGCATGAAAAGGTCTGAAAAATACGAGGAGCATGAAAAGGTGTGGAAAATACAAGGAGCATGAAAAGGTCTGAAAAATACGGGGAGCATGATATGGTATGAAAAATACGAAGAGCACGAAAAGGTCTGAAAAATACGAGGAACACGAAAACGTGTGAATAATATAAAGAGCATGAAAAGGTCTGAAAAGTAGTAAGAGCATGAAAAGGTGTGAAAAAAGGAGGAGCATGAAAAGTTCTTAAAAATACGAAGAGCACGAAAACGTGTGAAAAATACGAGGAGCATGAAAGGGTGTGAAAAATATGAGGAGCATGAAAAGGTGTGAAAAAACGAGGAGCATGAACGCCTGTGATAAATACGAGGAGCATGAAAAGGTGTGAAAATTACGATGAGCATGAAAAGGCCTCAAAATAGGAGGAGCATAAAAAGGTCTGAAAAATACGAGGAGCATGAAAAGCTGTGAAAAATACAAGGAGAATGAAAAGGCCTGAAAAACAGGAGGAGCGTAAAAAGGTCTGAAAAATTCGAGAAGCATGTAAAGTTGTGAAAACTACGATCATGAAAATGTGTGAAAAATACGAGGAGCATGAAAAGGTGTGAAAAATACGGGGGGCACGAAAAGGTGTGAAAAATACGAGGAGCATGAAAAGGTGTGAAAAATATGAAGACCATGAAAAGGTCTGAAAAATAGGAAGAGCACAAAAAGGTGTGAAAAATATGAAGAGCACGAATAGGTCTGAAAAATAAGAGGACCAGAAAAGGTGTGAAAAATATGAGGAGCTTGAAAAGGTGAGAAAAATAGGAGGAGCATGAAAAGGTGTGAAAAATACAAGGGGCATGAAAAGGCCTGATACATACGAGGAGCATGAAAAGGTCTGAAAAATACGAGGAGCATGAAAAGGTGTTGAAAATACGAGGAGAATGAAAAGCTCTGAAAAATACGAGTAGTATGAAAATGTGTGAAAAATATGAGCAGCATGAAAAGGTGTGAAAAATACGAGGAGCATGAAAGGTCTGAGAAATGGAAGGAGCATGAAAAGGTTTGAAAAATACGAGGAGCATGAAAAGATCTGAAAAATACGGGGAGCATAAAATGGTATGAAAAATACGAAGAGCACGAAAAGGTCTGAAAAATACGAGGAAAACGAAAAGGTGTGAATAATACGAAGAGCATGAAAAGGTCTGAAAAATATTAGGAGCATGAAAAGATCTGAAAAGTAGGAAAAACATGAAAAGGTGTGAAAAAAGGAGAAGCATGAAAAGTTCTTAAAAATACGAAAAGCACGAAAAGGTGTGAAGAATACGAGGCGCATGAAAGGGTGTGAAAAATGTGAGGAGCATGAAAAGTTGTGAAAAATACGATTAGCATGACAACGTGTGCAAAATACGAGGAGCATGAAAAGGTGTGAAAAATACGACGAGCATGAAATGGCCTCAAAAATAGGAGGAGAATAAAAAGGTTTGAAAAATACGAGGAGCATGAAAAGCTGTGAAAAATACAGGAGCATTAAAAGGCCAGAAAAATAGGAGGAGCATAAAAAGGTCTGAAAATTCGAGGAGCATGAAAAGGTGTGAAAAATATGGGGAGCATGAAAAATACGAGGAGAATCAAAAGGTGTGAAAAATGCAAGGATCATGAAAAGGTGTGAAAAATACCAGGAGCATGAAAAGGTGTGAAAAATATGAAGAGCATGAAAAGGCCTGAAAAATAGGAGTGGCAAAAAAACTCTGAAAAATACGAGGAGCATGAAAAGGTCTCAAAAATATGAAGAGCCTGAAAAGGTGGGAAAAATATGAAGGGCATGAAAAGCAGTGAAAAATACAAAGAGCATGAAAAGGTCTGAGAAATACGAGGAGCATGAAGAGGTCTGAGAAATAAGAGGAGAATAAAAAGGTCTGAAAAATTCGAGGAGCATGAAAAGTTCTGAGAAATACGCAGAGTATGAAAAAGTGTGACAAATACGAGGAGCATGAAAGGTTTGAAAAATATGAAAAACATGAAAAGGTCTGAAAAATATGAGGAGCATGAAAAGGTGTGAAAAATATGAGGAGCATGAAAAGGTCTGAGAAATATGAGGAACATGAAAAGGTGTAAAAAACTCGAGAAGCATGAAAACGTCTGAGAAATAAGAGGAGCATCAAAAGGTCTGAAAAATACGAGGAGCATGAAAAGGTCTGAAAAATATGAGGATTATGAAAAAGTCAGAAAAATACGAGGAAAATGAAAGGTCTGAAAAATATGAAGAGCATGAAAAGGTGTGAAAAATATGAAGAGCATGAAAAGGTGTGAATAATATGAACAGCATGAAAAGGTGTGAAAAATACGAGGGGCATGAAAAGATCTGAAAAATACGAGGAGCACGAAAAGATCTGAAAAATACGAGGAGCATGAAAAGATCTGAAAAATACGAGGAGCATGAAAAGGTTTGAAAAATATGAGGAGCATGAAGACGTCTGAAAAATACGACGAGCATGAAAAGGTCTGAAAAATATGTAGAGCATGAAAAAGTGTCAAAAATATGGGGAGCATGAAAAGGTGTCAAAAATATGAAGAGCATGAAACGGTGTCAAAAATATGAGTAGCATGTAAAGGTTGAAAATAAGAGGAGCATGAATTTGTATTAAAAATATGAGGAGCATGAAATGGTGCGAAAAATATGAAGAGCATGAAATGTGTGAAAAACACGAAGGGCATGCAAAGGTGTGAAAAATATCAACAGCATGAAAAGGTCTGAAAAATATGAACAGCATGAAAAGGTGTGAAAAATATGAGGAGCATGAAATGTGTGAAAAACACGAATGGCATGCAAAGGTGTGAAAAATATCAACAGCATGAAAAGGTCTGAAAAATATGAACAGCATGAAAAGGTGTCAAAAATATCAAGAGCATGAAAGATGTGAAAAACACGAAGGGCAAGAAAACGTGTGAAAAATATCAAGAGCATGAAAGGTCTGAGGAATATGAAGAGCATGAAAAGGTGAGAAAAATACGAGGAGCATGAAAAGGTCTGAAAAAGTCGAGGAGCATGAAAAGGTCTGAGAAATACGAGGAGCATGAAAAGGTGTGAAAAATACGAGGAGCATGAAAAGGTCTGAAAAAGTCGAGGAGCATGAAAAGGTCTGAGAAATACGAGGAGCATGAAAAGGTGTGCAAAATAGGAGGAGCATGAAAAGTTGTGAAAAAAACGAGGATCATGAAATGGTGTGAAAAATACGAGGAGCATGAAAAGGAATGAAAAATACGAGGAGCATGAAAAAGTGTGAAAAATATGAGGAGCATGAAAAAGCCTGAGAAATACGAGGAGCATGAAAAGGCATGAAAAACACGAGGAGCATGAAAATGTGTGAAAAATACGAGGAACATGAAAAGGTGAGAAGAATTCGAAGAGCATGAAAAGGTGTCAAAATTACGAGGAGCACGAAAAGGTGTGAAAAATAGGAGGAGCACGAAAACGTGTGAAAAATACGAGGAGCATGAAAAGGTGTGAAAAATACAAGGAGCATGAAAAGCTGTGAAGAATACGAGAAGCATGAAAAGATGTTGAAAAATATGAGGAGCACGAAAAGTTGTGAAAAATACGAGGAGCACAAAAAGGTCTGAAAAATATGAGGAGCATGAAATGGTGTGAAAAATATGTAGAGCACAAAAGTTCTGAAAAATAGGAAGAGCATGAAAAGAAGTGAAAAATATGAAGAGCATGAAAAGGGGTGAAATATACGAGGAGAATGAAAACGTCTGAAAAATACGAGGTGGATGAAAATGTTTGAAAAATACGAGGAGCATGAAAACGTCTGGAAAATACAAGGAGCATGAAATGGTCTGAAAAATACGAGAGCAGGAAATGTTCTGGGAAATAGGAGGAGCCTGAAAAGGTCTGAAAAATACAAGGAGCATCAAAAGGTCTGAAATATAGGAGGAGCATGAAAAGGTCTGAAAAATATGAGGAGCAAGAAACGGTCTAAACAATACGAGGAGCATGAAAAGGTCTGAAAAATATGTAGAGCATGAGAAGGTGTCAAAAACATGAGGAGCATGAAAAGATGTCAAAAATATGAGGAGCGTGAAAAGCTGTCAAAAATATGAGGAGCATGAAAAAGTGTGAAAAATATGAGGAGCATGAAACGGTCTGAAAAATAGGAGAAGCATGAAACAATGTGAAAAATAAGAGGAGCGTGAAATGGCGTGAAAAAATGAGGAGCATGAAAAGATCTGAAAATTAAGAGTAGCATGTAAAGGTCTGAAATATACAAGGAGCACGAAAAGCTCTGAAAAAAACGAGGAGCATGAAAAGGTCTGAAATATACAAGGAGAAAGAAAAGGTCTGAAAAATATGAAGAGCATGAAAAGGTGTCAAAAATATAAGGAGCATGAAAAGGTGTGAAAAATACGAAGAGCAGGAAAAGGTGTGAAAAACACGAAGAGCATGAAAAGCTTTCAAAAATATCAAAAGCATGAAAAGGTCTGAAAAACATGAAGAGCATAATAAGGTGTCAAGGATATGAGGAGCATTAAAAGCTGTTGAAAATATGAGAAGCATGTAAAGGTGTGAAAAATATGAGGAGCATGAAACTGTATGAAAAATTAGAGGAGGATGAACCGGTGTGAAAAATATGAAGAGCATGAAAAGGTCTGAAAAATATGAAGAGCTTGAAAGCATGTCAAAAATATGAAGAGCATGAAAAGGTGTGAAAAATACAAAGAGCCTGAAAAGGTGTGAAAAACACGAAGAGCATGAAAAGGTGTAAAAATACGAAGAGCTTGAAAAGGTGTGACAAATACGAAGAGCATGTAAATGTGTGAAAAATACGAGAAGCATGAAAAGGTCTGAAAAATACGAAGAGCATGAAAAGGTCTGAAAAATACGAGGAACAAGAAATGGTCTGAAAAATACGAGGAGCATGAAAACGTCTGAAAAATATGAAGAGCATGAAAAGGTGTCAAAAATGTGAGGAGCATGATACGGTGTGAAAAATATTAAAAACATGAAAAGCTGTGAAAAAAATGAGGAGCATGAAACAGTCTGAAAAACACAAGATCATGAAACAGAGTGAAAAACACGAAGAGCATGGAAAGCTGTGAAAAATATCAAGAGCTTGAAAACGTCTGAAAAATATGAGGGGCATGAAATAGTGTCAAAAATATGAAGAGCAATGAAAAGGTGTGAAAAATACGAAGAGCCTGAAAAGCTGTGAAAAACACGAAGAGCATGAAAAGGTGTGAAAAATACAAAGAGGTTGAAAAGGAGTGACAAATACGAAGACCATGTAAAGTTGTGAAAATACAAGGAGCATGAAAAGGTCTGAAAAATACGAGGAGCATGAAAAGGTCTGAAAAACACGAAGAGCATGAAAAGGTGTGAAAAATATCAAGAGCTTAAAAAGAGGTATCAAAAATATGAGTAGCATGTAAAGGTGACAAAAATAAGACGAGCATGATCCTGTATAAAAAATATGAGGAGCATGAAACGGATTTGAAAAATATGAGGAGAGAAACAAACATATGAAGAGCATGCAAAGTGTGAAAATTATGAGGAGTATGAACGTCTTAAAAATACGAGGAGCATGAAAAGGTCAGAAAAATATGTGCAGCATGAAAGGTGTCAAAAAATGAGGAACATGTAGGTGGTGAAAAATATGAGGGGCATGAATCTGTATGAAAATATGAGGAGGAAAAGGTGTGAAAACATGAATAAAATGAAAAGGTGCGAAAAATATGAGGAATTTGAAAGGTCTGAAAAATACGAGAGCACGAAAAGGTGAAAAACACGAAGAGCATGAAAATGTGTGAAAAATAAGAAGCCTGAAAAGGTGTGAAAAATACGAAGAGCATGAAAGGTCCGAAAATACGAAGAGCTTGAAAAGGTGTGACAAATACAAACATCATGAAAGTTGTGAAAAATACGAGGAGCATGAAAAGGTGTGAAAAACACGAGGAGCATGAAAAGGTCTGAAAAATACGAGGAACATTAAATGGTCTGAAAAAAACGAGGAGCATGAAAAGTTGTGAAGAATACGAGGAGCATGAAAAGATCTGAAAAATACGAGGAGCAAGAAAGGGTGAAAAATACGAGGAGCATGAAAAATGGTCTGAAATACACGAGGGGCATAAAAGGTCTGAAAAATAATGAAGAGCATGAAAAGGTGTCAAAAATATGAGGAGCATGTAAAGGTGTGAAAAATATGAGGAGCATGAATCTGTATGAAAAATATGAGGAGCATGAAACGGTGTGAAACATATGAAGAGCATGCAAAGGTGTGAAAATTATGAGGAGTATGAAAACGTCTTAAAAATACGAGGAGCATGAAAAGGTCTGAAAAATATGTGCAGCATGAAAAGGTGTCAAAAATATGAGAAGAATGAAAATGTGTGTAAAATATGAAGAGCATGAAAAGGTGTCAAAAATATGAGGAACATGTAAAGGTGTGAAAAATATGAGGGGCATGAATCTGTATGAAAAATATGAGGAGGATGAAAAGGTGTGAAAAACATGAATATAATGAAAAGGTGCGAAAAATATGAGGAGTTTGAAAAGGTCTGAAAAATACGAGAGCACGAAAAGGTATGAAAAACACGAAGAGCATGAAAATGTGTGAAAAATAAGAACAGCCTGAAAAGGTGTGAAAAATACGAAGAGCATGAAAAGGTCTGAAAAATACGAAGAGCTTGGAAAGGTGTGACAAATACAAACATCATGAAAAGTTGTGAAAAATACGAGGAGCATGAAAAGGTGTGAAAAACACGAGGAGCATGAAAAGGTCTGAAAAATACGAGGAACATTAAATGGTCTGAAAAAAACGAGGAGCATGAAAAGTTGTGAAGAATACGAGGAGCATGAAAAGATCTGAAAAATACGAGGAGCAAGAAAGGGTCTGAAAAATACGAGGAGCATGAAATGGTCTGAAATACACGAGGGGCATGAAAAGGTCTGAAAAATATGAAGAGCATGAAAAGGTGTCAAAAATATGAGGAGCATGAAAAGGAGTGAAAAATATGAAGAGCATGAAAAGGTGTCAAAAATATGAGGAGCATTTAAAGGTGTGAAAAATAGGAAGAGCATGAATCTGTATGAAAAATATGAGGAGCATGAAACGGTGTTAAAAATAGGAAGAGCATGAAAAGGTGTCAAAAATATGAGGAGCATGAAACGGTGTGAAAAATGTGAGGAGCATGAAAAGGTGTCAAAAATATGAGGAGCATGAAAAGTTCTGAAAAACTTGAAGAACATTAAAAGGTGTCAAAAATATGTGGAGCATGAAAAGGTGTGATAAATATGAGGAGCATGAAAAGGTGTGAAAAATATGAAGAGCTTCAAAAGATTTCAAAAATATGAGGTGCATGAAAAGTTGTGAAAAATATGAAGACCATGAAAAGGTGTGAAAAATACAAAGAGAATGAAACGGTCTGAAAAATATGAGGAGCAGGAAACTGTCTGAAAAATATAGGGGCATGAAAAACTGTCAAAAATATGTGGAGCATGAAATGGTGTGAAAAAAGTGAAGAGCATGAAAAGGTGTGAAAAATATGACGAGAATGAAACAGTGGGAAATATACGAAGAGCATGAAAAGTGTGAAAAGCACGAAGAGCATGAAAAGGTGTGAAAAATATCAAGAGCATGAAACAGCCTGAAAAATTCGAAGAGCAGGAAAAGGTGTGAAAAACCCGAAAGAGCATGAAGAGGTTTGAAAAATACGAAGAGCATGAAAAGGTCTGCAAAATACGAGAAGCATGAAAAGGTCTGAAATATACGAGGAGCATGAAAAGGTGTGAAAAATACGAGGAGCATGAAAAGGTGTGAAAAATACGAGGAGCATGAAATGGTCTGAAAAAACGAGGAGCATGAAAAGGTGTGAAAAATACGAGGAAAATGAAAAGGTGTGAAAAATACGAGGAGCATGAAAAGGTGTGAAATTTCCGAGCAGCATGAAAAGGTCTGAAAAATACGAGGAGCAAAAAAGGGTGAAAAATACGAAGAGCATGAAACGTGTGATAAATAAAGGGAGCATGAAAACGTCTGAAAAATACGAGGAGCATGAAAAGGTCTGAAAAATACGAGGAGCATGACAAGGTCTGAAAAACATGAGGAGCATGAAACGGTCTGAAAAGTACGAGGAGCATGAAAAAGTCTGAAAAATACGAGCAGCATGAAAAGGACTGCAATATATGAAGAGCATGAAAAGGTGTCAAAAATATGAGGAGCATGTAGAGGTGTGAAAAATATGAGGAGAATGAAACTGTATGAAAAATCTGAGGAGCATGAAATGGTGTGAAATATACGAGGAGCATGAAAGGTGTGTAAAATACGAGGAGCATGAAAATGTGGGAAAAATATGAAGAGCATGAAAGTGTATGAAAAATATGAGGTGCATGAAATGGTGTGAAAAATAAGAGTAGCATGGAATGGTGTGAAAAAATGAGGAGCATGAAAAGATCTGAAAATTAAGAGGAGCATTTAAAGGTCTGAAAAATACGAGGAGCATGAAAAGGTGTGAAATATTCGAGGAGCATGAAAAGGTCTGAAAAATATGAAGAGCATGAAAAGGTGTCAAAAATATAAGGAGCATGAAAAGGTGTGAAAAATACGAAGAGAAGGAAAAGGTGTGAAAATTTTCAAAAGCATGAAAAGGTCTGAAAAATATGAAGAGCATGTTAAGGTGTCCAAAATATGAGGAGCATTAAAAGGGGTCGAAAATATGAGAAGCATGAAAAGGTGTGAAAAATATGAGGAGCATGAAACTGTATGAAAAATTAGAGGAGGATGAAACGGTGTGAAAAATATGAAGAGCATGAAAAGGTGTGAAAAATATGAGGAGCATGAAACACTTGAAAAACACGAGATCATGAAATGGAGTGAACAACACGAAGAGCATGGAAAGCTGTGAAAAATAACAAGAGCATGAAAAGGTCTGAAAAATATGAAAAGCATGAAAACGTGTCAAAAATATGAAGAGCATGAAAAGTGTGAAAAATATGAAGAGCCTGAAAAGGTGTGAAAAACACGAAGAGCATGAAAAGGTGTGAAAAATACGAAGAGCATGAAAAGGTGTGAAAAACAGGAAGAGCATGTAAAGTTGTGAAAAATACAAGGAGCATGAAAAGTTCTGAAAAATACGAGGAGCATGAAGACGTCTGAAAAATACGACAAGCATGAAAAGGTCTGAAAAATATGTAGAGCATGAAAAAAAAAAAAAAATATGGGAAGCATGAAAAGGTGTCAAAAATATGAAGAGCATGAAACGGTGTCAAAAATATGAGTAGCATGTGAAGGTTGAAAAATAAGAGGAGCATGAATTTGTATAAAAAATATGAGGACCAAATCTATAGATTCAAAGCAATCCCTATCAAGCTACTGACGGTATTTTTCACAGAACTAGACCAAAGAATTTCACAATTTGTATGGAAATACCAAAAACCTCGAATAGCCAAAATAGTCTTGAGAAAGAAGAATGGAACTGGAGGAATCAACCTGCCTGACTTCAGACTCTACTACAAAGCCACAGTCATCAAGACAGTATGGTACTGGCACAAAGACAGAAATATAGATCAATGGAACAGAATAGAAAGCCCAGAGATAAATCCACAAACCTATGGACACCTTATCTTCGACAAAATAGGCAAGGATATACAATGGAAAAAAGACAACCTCTTTAACAAGTGGTGCTGGGAAAGCTGGTCAACCACTTGGGGAAAGAATGAAACTAGAACACTTTCTAACACCATACACAAAAAATAAACTCAAAATGGATTAAAGATCTAAATGTAAGACCAGAAACTATAAAACTCCTAGAGGAGAACATAGGCAAGACACTCTCCGACATAAATCACAGCAAGATCCTCTATGACCCACCTCCCAGAATATTGGAAATAAAAGCAAAACTAAACAAATGGGATCTAATGAAACTTAAAAGCTTTTGCACTACAAAGGAAACTATAAGTAAGGTGAAAAGACAGCCCTCAGATTGGGAGCAAATAATAGCAAATGAAGAAACAGACAAAGGATTAATCTCAAAAATATACAAGCAACTCCTGCAGCTCAATTCCAGAAAAATAAATGACCCAATCAAAACACTGGCCAAAGAACTAAACAGACATTTCTCCAAAGAAGACATGCAGATGGCTAACAAACACATGAAAAGATGCTCAACATCACTCATTATCAGAGAAATGCAAATCAAAACCACAATGAGGTACCATTACACGCCAGTCAGGATGGCTGCTATCCAAAGTCTACAAGCAATAAATGCTGGAGAGGGTGTGGAGAAAAGGGAACCCTCTTACACTGTTGGTGGGAATGCAAACTAGTACAGCCGCTATGGAAAACAGTGTGGAGATTTCTTAAAAAACTGGAAATAGAACTGCCATATGACCCAGAAATCCCACTTCTGGGCATACACACTGAGGAAACCAGATCTGAAAGAGACACATGCACCCCAATGTTCATTGCAGCACTGTTTATAATAGCCAGGACATGGAAGCAACCTAGATGCCCATCAGCAGACGAATGGATAAGGAAGCTGTGGTACATATACACCATGGAATATTAGTCAGCCATTAAAAAGAATTCATTTGAATCAGTTCTAATGAGATGGATGAAACTGGAGCCCATTATACAGGGTGAAGTAAGCCAGAAAGATAAAGACCAATACAGTATACTAACACATATATATGGAATTTAGAAAGATGGTAATGATAACCCTATATGCAAAACAGAAAAAGAGACACATAAATACAGAACAGACTTTTGAACTCTGTGGGAGAAGGTGAGGGTGGGATGTTTCAAAAGAACAGCATGTATACTATCTATGGTGAAACAGATCACCAGCCCAGGTGGGATGCATGAGACAAGTGCTCCGGCCTGGTGCACTGGGAAGACCCAGAGGAATCGGGTGGAGAGGGAGGTGGGAGGGGGGATCGGGATTGGGAATATATGTAAATCCATGTCTGATTCATATCAATGTATGACAAAACCCACTGGAAAAAAAATAAATAAAAAAAAAAGAAAAGAAAAAAAAATATGAGGAGCATGAAACGGTGTGAAAAATATGAAGAGCATGAAAAGGTGTGAGAAATATGAGGAGCATGAAATGTGTGAAAAACACGAAGGGCATGCAAAGGTGTGAAAAATATCAAGAGCATGAAAAGGTCTGAAAAATATGAAGAGCATGAAAAGGTGTGAAAAATATGAAGAGCATGAAAAAATGTGAAAAATAAGAAGAGTATGAAAAGGTGTGAAAAACATGCAGAGCATGAAAAAGTGTGGAAAATAAGAAGAGCATGAAAAGGTGTGACAAATACGAAGAGCATGAAAAGTTGTGAAAAATACCTGGAGCATGAACAGTTGTGAAAAATACGAGGACATGAAAAGGTGTGAAAAATATGGATAGCATGAAAAAGTGTGAAAAGTACGAGGAGCATGAAAAGGTCTGAAAAATACGAGGAGCATGAAAACGTCTTAAAAACACGAGGTGCATGAAAAGGTCTGAAAAATATGTAGAGCATGAACAGGTGTCAAAAATATGAGGAGAATGAAAAGGTGTGAAAAATATGAAGAGCATGAACAGGTGTCAAAATTATGAGGAGCATGTAATGGTGTGAAACATGAAAAGGTGTGAAAAAAGGAGGAGCATGAAAAGTTCTTAAAAATACAAAAAGCACGAAAAGGTGTGAAGAATACGAGGCGCATGAAAGGGTGTGAAAAATGTGAGGAGCATGAAAAGGTGTGAAAAATACGAGGAGCATGAAAAGGCCTGAAAAATAGGAGGAATATAAAAAGGTCTGAAAAAATGAGGAGTATGAAAAGGTCTGGAAAATATGAAGAGCCTGATAAGGTGTGAAAAATAGGAGGAGCACGAAAAGATCTGAAAAATACAAAGAGCCTGAAAAGGTGTGAAAAATATGCAGAGCATGAAAAGGCCTGATACATATGAGGAGCATGAAAAGGTCTGAAAAATACGAGGAGCATGAAAAGGTGTGAAAAATACAAGGAGCATGAAAAGGTCTGAAAAATACGGGGAGCATGATATGGTATGAAAAATACGAAGAGCACGAAAAGGTCTGAAAAATACGAGGAACACGAAAAGGTGTGAATAATATAAAGAGCATGAAAAGGTCTGAAAAGTAGTAAGAGCATGAAAAGGTGTGAAAAAAGGAGGAGCATGAAAAGTTCTTAAAAATACGAAGAGCACGAAAACGTGTGAAAAATACGAGGAGCATGAAAGGGTGTGAAAAATATGAGGAGCATGAAAAGGTGTGAAAAAACGAGGAGCATGAACGCGTGTGAAAAATACGAGGAGCATGAAAAGGTGTGAAAATTACGATGAGCATGAAAAGGCCTCAAAATAGGAGGAGCAAAAAAAGGTCTGAAAAATACGAGGAGCATGAAAAGCTGTGAAAAATACAAGGAGCATGAAAAGGCCTGAAAAACAGGAGGAGCATAAAAAGGTCTGAAAAATTCGAGAAGCATGTAAAGTTGTGAAAACTACGATCATGAAAATGTGTGAAAAATACGAGGAGCATGAAAAGGTGTGAAAAATACGGGGGGCACAAAAAGGTGTGAAAAATACGAGGAGCATGAAAAGGTGTGAAAAATATGAAGACCATGAAAAGGTCTGAAAAATAGGAAGAGCACAAAAAGGTGTGAAAAATATGAAGAGCACGAAAAGGGCTGAAAAATAAGAGGACCAGAAAAGGTGTGAAAAATATGAGGAGCTTGAAAAGGTGAGAAAAATAGGAGGAGCATGAAAAGGTGTGAAAAATACAAGGGGCATGAAAATGCCTGATACATACGAGGAGCCTGAAAAGGTCTGAAAAATACGAGGAGCATGAAAAGCTGTTGAAAATACGAGGAGAATGAAAAGCTCTGAAAAATACGAGTAGTATGAAAATGTGTGAAAAATATGAGCAGCATGAAAAGGTGTGAAAAATACGAGGAGCATGAAAGGTCTGAGAAATGGAAGGAGCATGAAAAGGTTTGAAAAATACGAGGAACATGAAAAGATCTGAAAAATATGGGGAGCATTAAATGGTATGAAAAATACGAAGAGCACGAAAAGGTCTGAAAAATACGAGGAAAACGAAAAGGTGTGAATAATACGAAGAGCATGAAAAGGTCTGAAAAATATTAGGAGCATGAAAAGATCTGAAAAGTAGGAAGAACATGAAAAGGTGTGAAAAAAGGAGGAGCATGAAAAGTTCTTAAAAATACGAAAAGCACGAAAAGGTGTGAAGAATACGAGGCGCATGAAAGGGTGTGAAAAATGTGAGGAGCATGAAAAGTTGTGAAAAATACGATTAGCATGACAACGTGTGCAAAATACGAGGAGCATGAAAAGGTGTGAAAAATACGACGAGCATGAAATGGCCTCAAAAATAGGAGGAGAATAAAAAGGTTTGAAAAATACGAGGAGCATGAAAAGCTGTGAAAAATACAGGAGCATTAAAAGGCCAGAAAAATAGCAGGAGCATAAAAAGGTCTGAAAATTCGAGGAGCATGAAAAGTTGGGGAAACTACGATCATGAAAACGTCTGAAAAATACGAGGAGCATGAAAAGGTGTGAAAAATATGGGGAGCATGAAAAATACGAGGAGAATCAAAAGGTGTGAAAAATGCAAGGATCATGAAAAGGTGTGAAAAATACCAGGAGCATGAAAAGGTGTGAAAAATATGAAGAGCATGAAAAGGCCTGAAAAATAGGAGTGGCAAAAAAACTCTGAAAAATACGAGGAGCATGAAAAGGTCTCAAAAATATGAAGAGCCTGAAAAGGTGTGAAAAATATGAAGGGCATGAAAAGCTGTGAAAAATACGAGGAGCATGAAAAGGTCTGAGAAATACGAGGAGCATGAAAAGGTCTGAGAAATAAGAGGAGAATAAAAAGGTCTGAAAAATTCGAGGAGCATGAAAAGTTCTGAGAAATACGCAGAGTATGAAAAAGTGTGACAAATACGAGGAGCATGAAAGGTTTGAAAAATATGAAAAGCATGAAAAGGTCTGAAAAATATGAGGAGCATGAAAAGGTGTGAAAAATATGAGGAGCATGAAAAGGTCTGAGAAATATGAGGAGCATGAAAAGGTGTAAAAAACACGAGAAGCATGAAAACGTCTGAGAAATAAGAGGAGCATCAAAAGGTCTGAAAAATACGAGGAGCATGAAAAGGTCTGAAAAATATGAGGATTATGAAAAAGTCAGAAAAATACGAGGAAAATGAAAGGTCTGAAAAATATGAAGAGCATGAAAAGGTGTGAAAAATATGAAGAGCATGAAAAGGTGTGAATAATATGAACAGCATGAAAAGGTGTGAAAAATACGAGGGGCATGAAAAGATCTGAAAAATACGAGGAGCACGAAAAGATCTGAAAAATACGAGGAGCATGAAAAGATCTGAAAAATACGAGGAGCATGAAAAGGTTTGAAAAATATGAGGAGCATGAAGACGTCTGAAAAATACGACGAGCAAGAAAAGGTCTGAAAAATATGTAGAGCATGAAAAAGTGTCAAAAATATGGGGAGCATGAAAAGGTGTCAAAAATATGAAGAGCATGAAACGGTGTCAAAAATATGAGTAGCATGTAAAGGTTGAAAATAAGAGGAGCATGAATTTGTATTAAAAATATGAGGAGCATGAAATGGTGCGAAAAATATGAAGAGCATGAAATGTGTGAAAAACACGAAGGGCATGCAAAGGTGTGAAAAATATCAACAGCATGAAAAGGTCTGAAAAATATGAACAGCATGAAAAGGTGTGAAAAATATGAGGAGCATGAAATGTGTGAAAAACACGAATGGCATGCAAAGGTGTGAAAAATATCAACAGCATGAAAAGGTCTGAAAAATATGAAGCGCTGAGAAAATAAGGTGTTCAAAATATCAAGAGCATGAAAGAGTGTGAAAAACACGAAAGGGCAAGAAAAACGTGTGAAAATATGTCAAGAAGCATGAAGGTCGTGAGTGAATATTGAGAGCAATGAAAAAAGGTGTGAAAAATACGAGGAGCATGAAAAGGTCTGAAAAAGTCGAGGAGCATGAAAAGGTCTGAGAAATACGAGGAGCATGAAAAGGTGTGAAAAATACGAGGAGCATGAAAAGGTCTGAAAAAGTCGAGGAGCATGAAAAGGTCTGAGAAATACGAGGAGCATGAAAAGGTGTGCAAAATAGGAGGAGCATGAAAAGTTGTGAAAAATATGAGGAGCATGAAAAGGTGTGAAAAATACGAGGACCATGAAAAGGTCTGAGGAGTGGAAGAAGCATAAAAATGTCTGAAAAATACGAGGAGCATGAAAAGGACTGAAAAATACGAGGAGCTTGAAAAGGTGTGAAAAATATGAGGAGCATGAAAAAGCCTGAGAAATACGAGGAGCATGAAAAGGCATGAAAAACACGAGGAGCATGAAAAGGTGTGAAAAATACGAGGAACATGAAAAGGTGAGAAGAATTCGAAGAGCATGAAAAGGTGTCAAAATTACGAGGAGCACGAAAAGGTGTGAAAAATAGGAGGAGCACGAAAACGTGTGAAAAATACGAGGAGCATGAAAAGGTGTGAAAAATACAAGGAGCATGAAAAGCTGTGAAGAATACGAGAAGCATGAAAAGATGTTGAAAAATATGAGGAGCACGAAAAGTTGTGAAAAATACGAGGAGCACAAAAAGGTATGAAAAATATGAGGAGCATGAAATGGTGTGAAAAATATGTAGAGCACAAAAGTTCTGAAAAATAGGAAGAGCATGAAAAGGAGTGAAAAATATGAAGAGCATGAAAAGGGGTGAAATATACGAGGAGAATAAAAGGTCTGAAAAATACGAGGTGGATGAAAATGTTTGAAAAATACGAGGAGCATGAAAAGGTCTGGAAAATACGAGGAGCATGAAATGGTCTGAAAAATACGAGAGCAGGAAATGTTCTGGGAAATAGGAGGAGCCTGAAAAGGTCTGAAAAATACAAGGAGCATCAAAAGGTCTGAAATATAGGAGGAGCATGAAAAGGTCTGAAAAATATGAGGAGCAAGAAACGGTCTAAACAATACGAGGAGCATGAAAAGGTCTGAAAAATATGTAGAGCATGAGAAGGTGTCAAAAACATGAGGAGCATGAAAAGCTGTCAAAAATATGAGGAGCGTGAAAAGCTGTCAAAAATATGAGGAGCATGTAAAAGTGTGAAAAATATGAGGAGCATGAAAAGGTCTGAAAAATAGGAGAAGCATGAAACAATGTGAAAAATAAGAGGAGCGTGAAATGGCGTGAAAAAATGAGGAGCATGAAAAGATCTGAAAATTAAGAGTAGCATGTAAAGGTCTGAAATATACAAGGAGCACGAAAAAAAAAAAAAAAAACGAGGAGCATGAAAAGGTCTGAAATATACAAGGAGAAAGAAAAGGTCTGAAAAATATGAAGAGCATGAAAAGGTGTCAAAAATATAAGGAGCATGAAAAGGTGTGAAAAATACGAAGAGCAGGAAAAGGTGTGAAAAACACGAAGAGCATGAAAAGCTTTCAAAAATATCAAAAGCATGAAAAGGTCTGAAAAACATGAAGAGCATAATAAGGTGTCAAGGATATGAGGAGCATTAAAAGCTGTTGAAAATATGAGAAGCATGTAAAGGTGTGAAAAATATGAGGAGCATGAAACTGTATGAAAAATTAGAGGAGGATGAACCGGTGTGAAAAATATGAAGAGCATGAAAAGGTCTGAAAAATATGAAGAGCTTGAAAGCATGTCAAAAATATGAAGAGCATGAAAAGGTGTGAAAAATACAAAGAGCCTGAAAAGGTGTGAAAAACACGAAGAGCATGAAAAGGTGTAAAAATACGAAGAGCTTGAAAAGGTGTGACAAATACGAAGAGCATGTAAATTTGTGAAAAATACGAGGAGCATGAAAAGGTCTGAAAAATACGAGGAGCATGAAAAGGTCTGAAAAATACGAGGAACATGAAATGGTCTGAAAAATACGAGGAGCATGAAAACGTCTGAAAAATATGAAGAGCATGAAAAGGTGTCAAAAATGTGAGGAGCATGATACGGTGTGAAAAATATTAAAAACATGAAAAGCTGTGAAAAATATGAGGAGCATGAAACAGTCTGAAAAACACAAGATCATGAAACAGAGTGAAAAACACGAAGAGCATGGAAAGCTGTGAAAAATATCAAGAGCTTGAAAACGTCTGAAAAATATGAGGGGCATGAAATAGTGTCAAAAATATGAAGAGCAATGAAAAGGTGTGAAAAATACGAAGAGCCTGAAAAGCTGTGAAAAACACGAAGAGCATGAAAAGGTGTGAAAAATACAAAGAGGTTGAAAAGGAGTGACAAATACGAAGACCATGTAAAGTTGTGAAAATACAAGGAGCATGAAAAGGTCTGAAAAATACGAGGAGCATGAAAAGGTCTGAAAAACACGAAGAGCATGAAAAGGTGTGAAAAATATCAAGAGCTTAAAAAGGTATCAAAAATATGAGTAGCATGTAAAGGTGACAAAAATAAGACGAGCATGATCCTGTATAAAAAATATGAGGAGCATGAAACGGATTGGAAAAATATGAAGAGCATGAAAAGGTGTGAAAACACGAAGAGCATGAAAATGTGTGAAAAATATCAAGAGCATGAAAAGATCTGAAATAGATGTAGAGCACGAAAAGGTGTGAAAAATAAGAAGAACATGAAATGGTGTGAAAAACACGAAGAGCATGAAAATGTGTGAAAAAAACTAGGAGCAAGAAAAGGTGTGAAAAAGTTCGAGGAGCATGAAAAGGTGTGACAATTACTAGGAGCATGAAAAGGTGTGAAATTTCCAGGAGCATGAAAAGGTCTGAAAAATACGTGGAGCTTGAAAAGGTGTGAAAAATATTAGGAGCATGAAACGGTGTGAAAAATACAAAGAGCATGATAAGGTGTAAAAAATATCAGCAGCATTAAAACGTGTGAAAAATAGGAAGAGCATGAAACACTGTGAAAAACACGAAGAGCATGAAAAGGTTGGAAAAGTATCAAGAGCATGAAAAGGTCTGAAAAATATGAAAAGCATGAAAAGCTGTAAATAATATGAACAGCATGAAAAGGTGTGAAAAATACGAGGAGCATGAAAAGATCTGAAAAATACGAGGAGCATGAAACGGTCTGAAAAATATGAGGAGCATGAAACTGTCTGAAAAATATGAGGAGCATGAAACGGTCTGAAAAAAATGAGGAGCATGAAATGGTGTGAAATATACGAGGAGCATGAAAAGGTGTGTAAAATGCGAGGAGCATGAAAATGTGTGAAAAATACGAAGAGCATGAAAGGGTATGAAAAATATGAGGAGCATGAAACGGTGTGAAAAATAAGAGGAGCATGACATGGTTTGAAAAAATGAGGAGCATGAAAAGATCTAAAAATTAAGAGGAGCATTTAAAGGTCTGAAAAATACGAGGAGCATGAAAAGCTCTGAAAAATACGAGGAGCATGAAAAGGTGTGAAATATACGAGGAGCATGAAAAGGTCTGAAAAATATGAAGAATATGAAAAGGTGTCAAAAATACGAAGAGCAGGAAAAGGTGTGAAAAATACGAAGAGCAGGAAAAGATGTGAAAATTATCAAAAGCATGAAAAGGTCTGAAAAATATGAAGAGCATGATAAGTTGTCAACAATATGAGGAGCATTAAAAGGTGTTGAAAATATGAGAAGCATGTAAAGGTGTGAAAAATATGAGGACCATGAAACTGTATGAAAGATTAGAGGAGGATGAAACAGTGTGAAAAATATGAAGAGCATGAAAAGGTGTGAAAAATATGAGGAGCATGAAACACTCTGAAAAACACGAGATCATGAATGGAGTGAACAACATGAAGAGCATGGAAAGCTGTGAAAAATATCAAGAGCATGAAAAGGTCTGAAAAATATGAAGAGCATGAAAACGTGTCAAAAATATGAAGAGCATGAAAAGGTGTGAAAAATACGAAGAGCCTGAAATGGTGTGAAAGACACGAAGAGCATGAAAAGGTGTGAAAAATACGAAGAGCTTGAAAAGGTGTGACAAATACGAAGAGCATGTAAAGTTGTGAAAAATATGAGGAGCATGAAAAGGTCTGAAAAATACGAGGAGCATGAAAAGGTCTGAAAAATATGTGAAGCATGAAAAGGTGTCAAAAATATGAGAAGAATGAAAATGTGTGTAAAATATGAAGAGCATGAAAAGGTGTCAAAAATATGAGGAACATGTAAAGGTGTGAAAAATATGAGGAGCATGAATCTGTATGAAAAATATGAAGAGCATGAAACGGTGTGAAACATATGAAGAGCATGAAAAGGTGTCAAAATTATGAGGAGGATGAAAACGTCTTAAAAATACGAGGAGCAGGAAAAGGTCTGAAAAATATGTGCAGCATGAAAAGGTGTCAAAAATATGAGAAGAATGAAAAGGTGTGTAAAATATGAAGAGCATGAAAAGGTGTCAAAAATATGAGGAACATGTAAAGGTGTGAAAAATATGAGGGGCATGAATCTGTATGAAAAATAAGAGGAGGATGAAAAGGTGTGAAAAACATGAATATCATGAAAAGGTGTGAAAAATATGAGGAGTTTGAAAAGGTCTGAAAAATACGAGAGCATGAAAAGGTGTGAAAAACACGAGGAGCATGAAAATGTGTGAAAATAAGAACAGCCTGAAAAGGTGTGAAAAATATGAAGAGCATGGAAAGGTGTCAAAAATATGAGGAACATGAAAAGGAGTGAAAAATATGAAAGCATGAAAAAGTGTCAAAAATATGAGGAGCATTTAAAGGTGTGAAAAATAGGAAGAGCATAAATCTGTATGAAAAATATGAGGAGCATGAAACGGTGTGAAAAATAGGAAGAGCCTGAAAAGGTGTCAAAAATATGAGGAGCATGAAACGGTGTGAAAAATGTGAGGAGCATGAAAAGGTGTTAAAATATGAGGAGCATGAAAAGTTCTGAAAAACTTGAAGAACATTAAAAGGTGTTAAAAATATGTGTAGCATGAAAAGGTGTGATAAATATGAAGAGCATGAAAAGGTGTGAAAAATATGAAGAGCTTCAAAAGATTTTAAAAATATGAGTAGCATGAAAAGTTGTGAAAAATACGAAGAGCATGAGAAGGTGTGAAAAATACGAGGATCATGAAAAGGTCTGAAAAATACGAGGAGCATGAAAAGGTCTGAAAAATACGAGGGGCATGAAAAGGTCTGAAAAATACGAGGAGCATGAAAAGGACTGCAATATATGAAGAGCATGAAAAGGTGTCAAAAATATGAGGAGCATGTAGAGATGTGAAAAATATGAGGAGAATGAAACTGTATGAAAAATCTGAGGAGCATGAAATGGTGTGAAGTATACGAGGAGCATGAAAAGGTGTGTAAAATATGTGGACCATGAAAATGTGTGAAAAATATGAAGAGCATGAAAGGGTATGAAAAATACGAGGAGCATGAAACGGTGTGAAAAATAAGAGGAACATGAAATGGTGTGAAAAAATGAGGAGCATGAAAAGATCTGAAAAATAAGAGAAGCACTTAAAGGTCTGAAAAATACGAGGAGCATGAAAAGGTGTGAAATATACGAGGAGCATGTAAAGGTCTGAAAAATATGAAGAGCATGAAAAGGTGTCAAAAATATAAGGAGCATGAAAAGGTGTGAAAAATACGAAGAGCAGGAAAAGGTGTGAAAAATACGAAGACCAGGAAAAGATGTGAAAATTATCAAAAGCATGAAAAGGTCTGAAAAATATGAAGAGCATGATAAGGTGTCAACAATAAGAGGAGCATTAAAAGGTGTTGAAAATATGAGAAGCATGTAAAGGTGTGAAAAATATGAGGACCATGAAACTGTATGAAAAATTAGAGGAGGATGAAACAGTGTGAAAAATATGAAGAGCATGAAAAGGTGTGAAAAATATGATGAGCATGAAACACTCTGAAAAACACGAGATCATGAATGGAGTGAACAACACGAAGAGCATGGAAAGCTTTGAAAAATATCAAGAGCATGAAAAGGTCTGAAAATATGAAAAGCATGAAAACGTGTCAAGAATATGAAGAGCATGAAAAGGTGTGAAAAATACGAAGAGCCTGATATGGTGTGAAAGACACGAAGAGCATGAAAAGGTGTGAAAAATATGAAGAGCTTGAAAAGGTGTGACAAAAACGAAGAGCATGTAAAGTTGTGTAAAATATGAGGAGCATGAAAAGGTCTGAAAAATACGAGGAGCATGAAGACGTCTGAAAAATACGACGAGCATGAAAAGGTCTGAAAAATATGTAGAGCATGAAAAAGTGTCAAAAATATGGGGAGCATGAAAAGGTGTCAAAATATGAAGAGCATGAAACGGTGTCAAAAATATGAGTGGCATGTAAGGGTTGAAAATAAGAGGAGCATGAATTTGTATAAAAAATATGAAGAGCATGAAATGGTGTGAAAAATATGAAGAGCATGAAAAGGTGTGAAAAATATGAAGAGCATTAAATGTGTGAAAAACACGAAGGGCATGCAAAGGTGTGAAAAATATCAAGAGCATGAAAAGGTCTGAGGAATATGAAGAGCATGAAAAGGTATGAAAAATTCAAAGAGCATGAAAAGATGTGAAAAATACGAAGAGCATGAAAAGTTGGGAAAAATACCAGGAGCATGAAAAGGTGTGAAAAATACGAGGAGCATGAAAAGGTGTGAAAAGTACGAGGAGCATTAAAATGTCTGAAAAATACGAGAGCATGAAAAGGTGTGAAAACACGAAGAGCATGAAAAGCTGTGAAAAATATAAGAAGCATGTAAAGGTCTGAAAAATATGAAGAGCATGAAAAGGTGTGAAAAATATGAACAACATGAAAAAATGTGAAAAATAAGAAGAGCATGAAAGGGTGTGAAAAACATGCAGAGCATGAAAAAGTGTGGAAAGTAAGAAGAGCATGAAAAGGTGTGACAAATACGAAGAGCATGAAAAGTTGTGAAAAATACGAGGAGCATGAAAAGGTGTGAAAAATACGAGGAGCATGAAAAGGTATGAAAAATATGAATAGCATGAAAAAGTGTGAAAAGTACAAGGAGCATGAAAAGGTCTGAAAATACGAAGAGCATGAAAACGTCTTCAAAATACGAGGCACATGAAAAGGTCTGAAAAATATGTAGAGCATGAACAGGTGTCAAAAATATGAGGAGAATGAAAAGGAGTGAAAAATATGAAGAGCATGAAAAGGTGTCAAAAATATGAGGAGCATGTAAAGGTGTGAAAAATATGAGGAGCATGAATCTGTATGAAAAATATGAGGAGCATGAAACGGTGTGAAACATATGAAGAGCATGCAAAGGTGTGAAAATTATGAGGAGTATGAAAACGTCTTAAAAATATGAGGAGCATGAAAAGGTCTGAAAAATATGTGCAGCATGAAAAGGTGTCAAAATATGAGAAAAAATGAAAATGTGTGTAAAATATGAAGAGCATGAAAAGGTGTCAAAAATATGAGGAACATGTAAAGGTGTGAAAAATATGAGGGGCATGAATCTGTATGAAAAATATGAGGAGGATGAAAAGGTGTGAAAAACATGAATATAATGAAAAGGTGCAAAAAATATGAGGAGTTTGAAAAGGTCTGAAAAATACGAGAGCACGAAAAGGTATGAAAAACACGAAGAGCATGAAAATGTGTGAAAAATAAGAACAGCCTGAAAAGGTGTGAAAAATACGAAGAGCATGAAAAGGTCCGAAAAATACGAAGAGCTTGAAAAGGTGTGACAAATACAAACATCATGAAAAGTTGTGAAAAATACGAGGAGCATGAAAAGGTGTGAAAAACACGAGGAGCATCAAAAGGTCTGAAAAATACGAGGAACATTAAATGGTCTGAAAAAAACGAGGAGCATGAAAAGTTGTGAAGAATACGAGGAGCATGAAAAGATCTGACAAATACGAGGAGCAAGAAAGGGTCTGAAAAATACGAGGAGCATGAAATGGTCTGAAATACACGAGGGACATGAAAAGGTCTGAAAAATATGAAGAGCATGAAAAGGTGTCAAAAATATGAGGAGCATGAAAAGGAGTGAAAAATATGAAGAGCATGAAAAGGTGTCAAAAATATGAGGAGCATTTAAAGGTGTGAAAAACAGGAAGAGCATGAATCTGTATGAAAAATATGAGGAGCATGAAACGGTGTGAAAAATACGAAGAGCATGAAAAGGTGTCAAAAATATGAGGAGCATGAAAAGGTGTGAAAAATGTGAGGAGCATGAAAAGGTGTCAAAAATATGAGGAGCATGAAAAGTTCTGAAAAACTTGAAGAACATTAAAAGGTGTCAAAAATATGTGGAGCATGAAAAGGTGTGATAAATATGAGGAGCATGAAAAGGTGTGAAAAATATGAAGAGCTTCCAAAGATTTCAAAAATATGAGGTGCATGAAAAGTTGTGAAAAATATGAAGACCATGAAAAGGTGTGAAAAATATCGAGAGGATGAAACGGTCTGAAAAACATGAGGAGCAGGAAACTGTCTGAAAAATATAGGGGCATGAAAAACTGTCAAAAATATGTGGAGCATGAAATGGTGTGAAAAAAGTGAAGAGCATGAAAAGGTGTGAAAAATATGACGAGAATGAAACAGTGGGAAATATACGAAGAGCATGAAAAGTGTGAAAAGAACGAAGAGCATGAAAAGGTGTGAAAAATATCAAGAGCATGAAACAGCCTGAAAAATTCGAAGAGCAGGAAAAGGTGTGAAAAACCGAAAGAGCATGAAGAGGTTTGAAAAATACGAAGAGCATGAAAAGGTCTGCAAAATACGAGAAGCATGAAAAGGTCTGAAATATACGAGGAGCATGAAAAGGTGTGAAAAATATGAGGAGCATGAAAAGGTGTGAAAAATACGAGGAGCATGAAATGGTCTGAAAAAACGAGGAGCATGAAAAGGTGTGAAAAATACGAGGAAAATGAAAAGGTGTGAAAAATACGAGGAGCATGAAAAGGTGTGAAATTTCCGAGCAGCATGAAAAGGTCTGAAAAATACGAGGAGCAATAAAGGGTGAAAAATACGAAGAGCATGAAACGTGTGATAAATAAAGGGAGCATGAAAACGTCTGAAAAATACGAGGAGCATGAAAAGGTCTGAAAAATACGAGGAGCATGACAAGGTCTGAAAAACATGAGGAGCATGAAACGGTCTGAAAAGTACGAGGAGCATGAAAAAGTCTGAAAAATATGAGCAGCATGAAAAGGACTGCAATATATGAAGAGCATGAAAAGGTGTCAAAAATATGAGGAGCATGTAGAGGTGTGAAAAATATGAGGAGAATGAAACTGTATGAAAAATCTGAGGAGCATGAAATGGTGTGAAATATACGAGGAGCATGAAAGGTGTGTAAAATACGAGGAGCATGAAACTGTGTGAAAAATATGAAGAGCATGAAAGTGTATGAAAAATATGAGGTGCATGAAATGGTGTGAAAAATAAGAGTAGCATGGAATGGTGTGAAAAAATGAGGAGCATGAAAAGATCTGAAAATTAAGAGGAGCATGAAAAGGTGTGAAATATACGAGGAGCATGAAAAGCTCTGAAAAATACGAGGAGCATGAAAAGGTTTCAAAAATATAAGGAGCATGAAAAGGTGTGAAAAATTCGAAGAGCAGGAAAAGGTGTGAAAATTTTCAAAAGCATGAAAAGGTCTGAAAAATATGAAGAGCATGTTAAGGTGTCAAAAATATGAGGAGCATTATAAGGTGTCGAAAATATGAGAAGCATGTAAAGGTGTGAAAAATATGAGGAGCATGAAACTGTATGAAAAATTAGAGGAGGATGAAACGGTGTGAAAAATATAAAGAGCATGAAAAGGTGTGAAAAATATGAGGAGCATGAAACACTTGAAAAACACGAGATCATGAAATGGAGTGAACAACACGAAGAGCATGGAAAGCTGTGAAAAATATCAAGAGCATGAAAAGGTCTGAAAAATATGAAAAGCATGAAAACGTGTCAAAAATATGAAGAGCATGAAAAGGGTGAAAAAAACGAAGAGCCTGAAAAGGTGTGAAAAACACGAAGAGCATGAAAAGGTGTGAAAAATACGAAGAGCCTGAAAAGGTGTGAAAAACAGGAAGAGCATGTAAAGTTGTGAAAAATACAAGGAGCATGAAAAGTTCTGAAAAATACGAGGAAACATTAAATGGTTCTGAAAAAAAACGAGGAGCATGAAAAAGTTGTGGAAGAATACGGAGACAGAGCATGAAAAAGATCTGAAAAATACGAGGAGCCCAAGAAAGGGTCGTGAAAAATACGAGGGAGCATGAAATGGTCTGAAATACACGAGGGGCCATGAAAAGGTCTGAAAAATATTGAAGAGCATGAGAAAAGGTGTTCAAAAATATGAGGAGCATGAAAAGGAGAAAAATATGAAAGAGCATGAAAAACTGTCAAAAATAATGTGAGCATTGAAAATGTGTGAAAAAAGTTGAAGAGCATGAAAGGTGTTGAAAAAAATATGACGAGAACTAAACAGTGGGAAATAATTACGAAGAGCATTGAATGGTGAAAAAGCAACGAAGTAGCATGAAAAGTCGTGAAAATATCAAGAGCATGAAACAAGCCTGAAAAATTCGAAGACAGGAAAAGGTGTGAAAAACCGAAAGAGCATTGAAGAGGTTTGAAGAATATACGAAGAGCATGAAAAGGTCTGCAAAATACGAAAGCATGAAAAGTCTGAAATATACGAGGAGCATGAAAAGGTGTGAAAAAAATATGATGAGCATGAAAAGTGTGTGAAAATACCGAGGAGCATGAAACTGTCTGAAAAAACGAGGAGCATGAAAAGGTATTAAAAATAGCGAGGAAAATTTGAAAAGGTGTGAAAAAATACGAGGAGCATGAAAAGGCTGTGAAATTTCCGAGCAGTCATGAAAAGGTCTGAAAAATCCTCATATTTTTCATACCCTTTCATGCTCTTCATATTTTTCACACATTTTCATGCTCCTCGTATTTTACACACCTTTCATGCTCCTCGTATATTTCACACCATTTCATGCTCCTCAGATTTTTTATACAGTTTCATTCTCCTCATATTTTTCACACCTCTACATGCTCCTCATATTTTTGACACCTTTTCATGCTCTTCATATATTGCAGTCCTTTTCATGCTGCTCATATTTTTCAGACTTTTTCATGCTCCTCGTACTTTTCAGACCGTTTCATGCTCCTCATGTTTTTCAGACCTTGTCATGCTCCTCGTATTTTTCAGACCTTTTCATGCTCCTCGTATTTTTCAGACGTTTTCATGCTCCCTTTATTTATCACACGTTTCATGCTCTTCGTATTTTTCACCCTTTATTGCTCCTCGTATTTTTCAGACCTTTTCATGCTGCTCGGAAATTTCACACCTTTTCATGCTCCTCGTATTTTTCACACCTTTTCATTTTCCTCGTATTTTTCACACCTTTTCATGCTCCTCGTTTTTTCAGACCATTTCATGCTCCTCGTATTTTTCACACCTTTTCATGCTCCTCATATTTTTCACACCTTTTCATGCTCCTCGTATATTTCAGACCTTTTCATGCTTCTCGTATTTTGCAGACCTTTTCATGCTCTTCGTATTTTTCAAACCTCTTCATGCTCTTTCGGTTTTTCACACCTTTTCCTGCTCTTCGAATTTTTCAGGCTGTTTCATGCTCTTGATATTTTTCACACCTTTTCATGCTCTTCGTGCTTTTCACACTTTTCATGCTCTTCGTATTTTTCCCACTGTTTCATTCTCGTCATATTTTTCACACCTTTTCATGCTCTTCACTTTTTTCACACCATTTCATGCTCCACATATTTTTGACAGTTTTTCATGCCCCTATATTTTTCAGACAGTTTCCTGCTCCTCATATTTTTCAGACCGTTTCATGCTCTTGATATTTTTCACACCTTTTCATGGTCTTCATATTTTTCACAACTTTTCATGCACCTCATATTTTTGAAATCTTTTGAAGCTCTTCATATTTTTCACACCTTTTCATGCTCCTCATATTTATCACACCTTTTCATGCTCCACATATTTTTGACACCTTTTAATGTTCTTCAAGTTTTTCAGAACTTTTCATGCTCCTCATATTTTTGACACCTTTTCATGCTCCTCACATTTTTCACACCGTTTCATGCTCCTCATATTTTTGACACCTTTTCATGCTCTTCATATTTTTCAGACCTTTTCATGCCCCTCGTGTATTTCAGACCATTTCATGCTCCTCGTATTTTTCAGACCCTTTCTTGCTCCTCGTATTTTTCAGATCTTTTCATGCTCCTCGTATTCTTCACAACTTTTCATGCTCCTCGTTTTTTTCAGACCATTTAATGTTCCTCGTATTTTTCAGACCTTTTCATGCTCCTCGTGTTTTTCACACCTTTTCATGCTCCTCGTATTTTTCACAACTTTTCATGCTGTTTGTATTTGTCACACCTTTCCAAGCTCTTCGTATTTTTCAGACCTTTTCATGCTCTTCGTATTTTTCACACCTTTTCAGGCTGTTCTTATTTTTCACACATTTTCATGCTCTTCGTGTTTTTCATACCTTTTCGTGCTCTCGTATTTTTCAGACCTTTTCAAACTCCTCATATTTTTCGCACCTTTTCATTATATTCATGTTTTTCACACCTTTTCATCCTCCTCATATTGTTCATACAGATTCATGCCCCTCATATTTTTCACACCTTTACATGTTCCTCATATTTTTGACACCTTTTCATGCTCTTCATATTTTATACACCTTTTCATTCTTATCATATTTTTGACACCTTTTCATGCTGCACATATTTTTCAGACCTTTTCATGCTCCTCGTATTTTTAAGACGTTTTCATACTCCTCATAATTTTCACACCTTTGCATGCTCTTCATATGTTTCACACCGTTTCATGCTCCTCATATTTTTCATACAGATTCATGCTCCTCATATTTTTCACACCTTTACATGCTCCTCATATTTTTGACACCTTTTCATGCTCTTCATATTTTTCACTCCTTTTCATTCTCCTCATATTTTTGACACCTGTTCATGCTCTACATATTTTTCAGACCTTTTCATGTGCCTTGTATTTTGAAGACGTTTTCATGCTCTTCGTATTTTCAGACCTTTTCATGCTCCTTGTACTTTTCACACTTTTTCATGCTATTCATATTTTTCATACCTTTTCATGCTCCTCGTATTTTTCACAACTGTTCATGCTCCTGGTATTTTTCACAACTTTTCATGCTCTTCGTATTTGTCACACCTTTTCATGCTCTTCTTACTTTCCACACTTTTTCATGCTCTGCATGTTTTTCACACCCTTTCATGCTCTTCTTATTTTTCACATTTTTTCATGTTGTTCATATTTTTCACACCTTTTCATGCTCTTCATATTTTTCAGACCTTTTCATGCTTTTTATATTTTTCACAGCTTTTCATACTCTTTGTGTTTTTCACAACATTTCATGCTCTCATATTTTTCAGACATTTTAATGCTCCTCGTACTTTTCACACCTTTTCATGCTCCTAGTATTTTTCACACCTTTTCATGCTCCTGGTATTTTCCACAACTTTTTATGCTCTTCGTATTTTTCACATCTTTTCATGCTGTTTGAATTTTTCATACCTTTTCATGCTCTTCATATTCCTCAGACCTTTTCATGCTCTTGATATTTTTCACACCTTTTCATGCCCTTCGGGTTTTTCACATCTTTCATGCTCTTGATATTTTTCACACCTTTTCATGCTCCTCCTATTTTTCACACCGTTTCATGTTCCTCATATTTTTTATACAAATTCATGCTCCTCTTATTTTTCAACCTTTACATGCTACTCATATTTTTGACACCATTTCATGCTCTTGATATTTTTGACACCTTTTCATGCTCCCCATATTTTTGACACTTTTTCATGCTCTACATATTTTTCAGACCTTTTCATGCTCGTCGTATTTTTCAGACGTCTTCATGCTCCTCGTATTTTTCAGACCTTTTCATGCTCCTCATATTTTTCACAACTTTACATGCTCTTCGTTTTTGTCACACCTTTTCAAGCTCTTCGTATTTTTCACACCTTTTCATGCTCTTCGTGTCTTTCACACCATATCAGGCTCTTCGTATTTTTCACACCTTTTCATGCTCTTCATATTTTTGACACGTTTTCATGCTTTTCATATTTTTCAGACCTTTTCATGCTCTTGATATTTTTCAAAGCTTTCCATGCTCTTCGTGTTGTTCACTCCATTCATGATCTCGTGTTTTTCAGAGTGTTTCATGCTCATCATATTTTTCACACCTTTTCATGCTCTTCATATTTTTCACACTGTTTCATCCTCCTCTAATTTTTCATACAGTTTCATGGTCCTCATATTTTTCACACCTTTACATGCTTCTCATATTTTCAACACCTTTTAATGCTCCTCTTATTGTTGACACCTTATCATGCTCTTCATATTTTTCAGACCTTTTCATGCTTTTGATAATTTTCACATCTTTTCCTGGTCTTCGTATTTTTCACACCTTTTCCTGCTCTTCGTATTTTTCACACCTTTTCATGCTCCTTATATTTTTGACACCTTTTCATGCTCTTCATATTTTTCAGACCTTTTCATGCTCCTCGTATATTTCACACCTTTTCATGCTCCTCGTATTTTTCAGACCTTTAAATGCTCCTCTTAATTTTTAGATCTTTTCATGCTCCTCATTTTTTCAAACCATGTTATGCTCCTCTTATTTTTCACACCGTTTCATGCTTTTCATATTTTTCATACCCTTTCATGCTCTTCATATTTTTCACACATTTTCATGCTCCTCGTATTTTACACACCTTTTCATGCTCCTCGTATATTTCACACCATTTCATGCTCCTCAGATTTTTCATACAGTTTCATTCTCCTCATATTTTTCACATCTCTACATGCTCCTCATATTTTTGACACCTTTTCATGCTCTTCATATATTGCAGTCCTTTTCATGCTCCTCGTATTTTTCAGACCTTTTCATGCCCCTCGTATTTTTCAGACCTTTTCATGCTCCTCGTATTTTTCAGACCTTTTCATGATCCTCGTATTTTTCACACCTTCTCATGCTCTTCGTATTTTTCACAACTTTTCATGCTACTCATATTTTTAAAATCTTTTGAAGCTCTTCATATTTTTCACACCTTTTCATGCTCCTCATATTTATCACACCTTTTCATGCTCCACATATTTTTAACACCTTTTAATGTTCTTCAAGTTTTTCAGAACTTTTCATGCTTCTCATATTTTAACACCTTTTCATGCTCCTCACATTTTTCACACCGTTTCATGCTCCTCATTTTTTTGACACCTTTTCAGGCTCTTCCTATTTTTCACACCGTTTCATGCTCCTCATATTTTTCATACAGATTTATGCTCTTCCTATTTTTCACACCTTTAAATGCTCCTCATATTTTTGACACTTTTTCATGCTTTCATATTTTTCACTCCTTTTCATGTTCCTCATATTTTTGACACCTTTCCATGCTCTTCATATTTTTCACACCTTTTCAGGCTGTTCTTATTTTTCACACATTTTCATGCTCCTCATGTTTTTCACACCTTTTCATGCTCTCGTATTTTTCAGACCTTTTCAAACTCCTCATATTTTTCACACCTTTTCATGATATTCATGTTTTTCACACCTTTTCATCCTCCTCTTATTTTTCATACAGATTCATGCCCCTCATATTTTTCACACCTTTACATGTTCCTCATATTTTTGACACCTTTTCATGCTCTTCATATTTTACACACCTTTTCATTCTTCTCATATTTTTGACACCTTTTCATGCTGCACATATTTTTCAGACCTTTTCCTGCTCCTCGTATTTTTAAGACGTTTTCATCCTCCTCATAATTTTGACACCTTTTCATGCTCTTCATATGTTTCACACCGTTTCATGCTCTTCATATTTTTCATACAGATTCATGCTCCTCATATTTTTCACACCTTTACATGTTCCTCATATTTTTGACACCTTTTCATGCTCTTCATATTTTACACACATTTTCATTCTTCTCATATTTTTGACACCTTTTCATGCTTCACATATTTTTCAGACCTTTTCATGCTCCTTGTATTTTTCAGACCTTTTCATGCTCCTCATATTTTTCACAACTTAACATGCTCTTCGTATTTGTCACACCTTTTCAAGCTCTTCGTATTTTTCACACCTTTTCATGCTCTTCGTGTCTTTCACACCATTTCAGGCTCTTCGTATTTTTCACACCTTTTCATGCTCTTCATATTTTTGACACGTTTTCATGCTCTTCATATTTTTCAGACCTTTTCATGCTCTTGATATTTTTCACAGCTTTCCATGCTCTTCATGTTGTTCACTCCATTCATGATCTCGTGTTTTTCAGAGTGTTTCATGCTCCTCATATTTTTCACACCTTTTCATGCTCTTCATATTTTTCACACTGTTTCATCCTCCTCTAATTTTTCATACAGTTTCATGGTCCTCATATTTTTCACACCTTTACATGCTTCTCATATTTTCAACACCTTTTAATGCTCCTCATATTGTTGACAACTTATCATGCTCTTCATATTTTTCAGACCTTTTCATGCTTTTGATAATTTTCACATCTTTTCCTGCTCTTCGTATTTTTCACACCTTTTCCTGCTCTTCGTATTTTTGACACCTTTTCATGTTCTTCATATTTTTCAGACCTTTTCATGCTCCTCGTATATTTCACACCTTTTCATGCTCCTCGTATTTTTCAGAGCTTTTCATGTTTTTAATATTTTTCACACCGTATCATGCTCCTCACATTTTTGACACCTTTTCATGCTCTTCATATTTTTCAGACGTTTTCATGCTCCTCGTATTTTTCAGACCATTTCATGTTCCTCGTATTTTTCAGACCTTTTCATGCTCTTCGTATTTTTCAGACCTTTTCATGCTCCTCGTATTTTTCACAAATTTACATGCTCTTCGTATTTGTCACACCTTTTCAAGCTCTTCGTATTTTTACACCTTTTCATGCTCTTCGTGTTTTTCACACCTTTTCAGGCTCTTTGTATTTTTCACACCTTTTCATGCTCTTCATATTTTTGACATGCTTTCATGCTCTTCATATTTTTCAGACCTTTTCATGCTCTTCATATTTTTCACACCGGTTCATCCTCCTCTAATTTTTCATACAGTTTCATGCTCCTCATATTTTTCACACCTTTACATGCTTCTCATATTTTCAACAGCTTTTAATGCTCCTCATATCCTTGACACCTTATTATGCTCTTCATGTTTTTCAGACCTTTTCATGCTTTTGATATTTTTGAAAGCTTTTCATGCTCTTCGTGTTTTTCACACCTTTTCCTGCTCTTCGTATTTTTCACACCTTTTCATGCTCCTTATATTTTTGACACCTTTTCATGCTCTTCATATTTTTCAGACCTTTTCTTTCTCCTTGTATATTTCAGACCTTTTCATGCTCCTCGTTTTTTTCAGAGCTTTTCGTGCTCCTTGTATATTTCAGACCTTTACATGCTACTCTTAATTTTCAGATCTTTTCATGCTCCTCATTTTTTCACGCCATTTCACGCTCCTCTTATTTTTCACATTGTTTCATGCTTCTCCTATTTTTCAGACCGTTTCATGCTCCTCATATTTTTCACACTTTTACATGCTCCTCATATTTTTGACAGCTTTTCACGCTCCTCATATTTTTGACAGCTTTTCATGCTCCTCATGTTTTTGACACCTTCTCATGCTCTACATATTTTTCAGACCTTTTCATGCTCCTCGTATTGTTTAGACCGTTTCTTGCTCCTCATATTTTTCAGACCTTTTCATGCTCCTCCTATATTTCAGACCTTTTGATGCTCCTTGTATTTTTCAGACCTTTTCAGGCTCCTCCTATTTCCCAGAACATTTCCTGCTCTCGTATTTTTCAGACCATTTCATGCTCCTCGTATTTTCCAGACCTTTTCATGCTCCTCGTATTTTTCAAACATTTTCATCCACCTCGTATTTTTCAGACCTTTTATTCTCCTCGTATATTTCACCCCTTTTCATGCTCTTCATATTTTTCACTCCTTTTCATGCTCTTCCTATTTTTCAGAACTTTTGTGCTCTACATATTTTTCACACCATTTCATGCTCCTCATATTTTTCAGACCTTTTTGTGCTCCTCGTATTTTTCACAACTTTTCGTGCTCCTCATATTTTTCAACATCTTTTCATGCTTCTCGTATTCTTCACAGCTTTTCATGCTCCTTGTATTTTTCAAACCTTTTCATGCTCCTCGTATTTTTCACACGTTTTCGTGCTCCTCCTATTTTTCACAACTTTTCGTGCTCCTCGTAATTTTGACACCTTTTCATGCTCTTCGAATTCTTCTCACCTTTTCATGTTCCTCGTATTTTTCACATATTTTCATGCTCCTCGTGTTTTTCATGCCTTTTCATGCTCCTCGTATTTCTCAGGCTTTTTCATGCTCCTCATATTTTTCACACCTTTTCAAGCTCCTCGTATTTTTCAGTCCTTTTCATGCTCCTCGTATTTTTCACACCATTTCATGATCCTCGTTTTTTTCACAACTTTTCATGCTCCTCCTATTTTGCACACCTTTTCATGCTCCTCCTAATTCTCAGACCTTTTCATGCTCCTCGACTTTTTCAGACCTTTTCATGCTCCTCGTATTTTTCACACCTTTTCATGCTCCTCGTATTTCTCAGACCTTTTCATGCTCCTCGACTTTTTCAGACCTTTTCATGCTCCTCGTATTTTTCTCACCTTTTCATGCTCTTCATATTCCTCAGACCTTTCATGCTCTTGATATTTTTCACACGTTTTCTTGCCCTTCGTGTTTTTCACATCTTTCATGCTCTTGATATTTTTGACACCTTTTCATGCTGTTCATATTTTTCAGACCTTTTCATGCTGTTGATATTTTTCACACCTTTGCATGCCATTCGTGTTTTTCACACATTTCATGCTCCTCATATTTTTCACACCTTTTCATGCTGTTCATATTTTTCAGACCTTTTCATGATGTTGATATTTTTCACACCTTTGCATGCCCTTCGTGTTTTTCACACATTTCATGCTCTTCATATTTTTCGCACCATTTCATGCTCCTCATATTTTTAATACAAATTCATGCTCCTCTTATTTTCAACCTTTACATGCTACTCATATTTTTGACACCGTTTCATGCTCTTCATATTTTTGACACCTTTTCATGCTCCCCATATTTTTGACACTTTTTCATGCTCTACATATTTTTCAGACCTTTTCATGCTCGTCGTATTTTTCAGACGTCTTCATGCTCCTCATATTTTTCAAACCTTTTCATGCTCCTCGTATTTTTCAGATCTTTTCATGCTCCTCGTATTTTTCAGACCTTTTCGTGCTCCTCGTATTTTTCAGATCTTTTCATGCCCCTCGTATTTTTCACACCTTTTCATGCTGTTCATATTATTCACACCTTTTCATGCTCTTCATATTTTTCACACCTTCATGGTCTTCATATTTTTCAGACCTTTCATTTTCCTCGTATTTTTCTGACTTTTTCATAATCCTCGTATTTTTCAGACCTTTTCATGCTCCTCGTATTTTTCAGACCTTTTGATGCTCCTCTTATTTCTCAGACGTTTTCATGCTTCTCGTGTTTTTTACACCTTTTCATGCTCCTCATATTTCTCAGACCTTTTCATGCTCCTCATATTTTTCACACCTTTTCATGCTCCTCATATTTTTCAGACCTTTTCATGCTTTTCATATTTTTCAAACCTTTCATGCTCCTCGTATTTGTCACACTTTTTCATACTCTGCGTATTTCTCAGAACTTTTCATGCTCCTCGAATTTTTCAGACCTTTTTATTCTCCTCTTATTTCTCAGACCTCTTCATGCTCCTCGTATTTCTCAGACCTTTTCATGCTCTTTGTATTTTTCACTGCTTTTCATGCCCTTCATATTTTTCCCACCTTTTCATGCTCCTCGTATTTTTCAGAGTTTTTTTGCCACTCCTATTTTTCAGGCCTTTTCATGCTCTTCATATTTTTCACACCTTTTCATGCTCCTGGTATTTTTCACACCTTTTCATGATCCTTGCATTTTTCACACCTTTTGATTCTCCTCGTATTTTTCATGCTCCCCATATTTTTCACACCTTTTCATGCTCCTCGTATTTTTCAGACGTTTTCATGATCGTAGTTTCCCCAACTTTTCATGCTCCTCGAATTTTCAGACCTTTTTATGCTCCTCCTATTTTTCTGGCCTTTTAATGCTCCTGTATTTTTCACAGCTTTTCATGCTCCTCGTATTTTTCAAACCTTTTTATTCTCCTCCTATTTTTGAGGCCATTTCATGCTCGTCGTATTTTTCACACCTTTTCATGCTCCTCGTATTTTGCACACGTTTTCATGCTAATCGTATTTTTCACAACTATTCATGCTCCTCACATTTTTCACACCCTTTCATGCGCCTCGTATTCTTCACACCTTTTCGTGCTTTTCGTATTTTTAAGAACTTTTCATGCTTCTCCTTTTTTCACACCTTTTCATGTTCTTCCTACTTTTCAGATCTTTTCATGCTCCTAATATTTTTCTGACCTTTTCATGCTCTTCGTATTATTCACACCTTTTCGTTTTCCTCGTATTTTTCAGACCTTTTCGTGCTCTTCGTATTTTTCATACCATTTAATGCTCCCCGTATTTTTCAGATCTTTTCATGCTCCTCGTATTTTTCAAACCTTTTCATGCTCCTTCCATTTCTCAGACCTTTCATGCTCCTCGTATTTTTCACACCTTTTCATGCTGCTCATATTTTTCACACATTTTTATACTACTCGTATTTTTCAGAGCTTTTCATTCTCCTCGTATTTTCAACACCTTTTCATGCTCCTCGTATTTTTCAGACCTTTTCATGCTCCTCGTATGTATCAGGCATTTTCATGCCCCTTGTATTTTTCACACCTTTTCATGCTCCTCCTATTTTTCTCACCTTTTCAAGCTCCTCATATTTTTCACACCTTTTCTGGTCCTCTTATTTTTCAGACCTTTTCGTGCTCTTCATATTTTTCACACCTTTTTGTCTCTTCCTATTTTTCAGACCTTTTCATGGTCTTCATATTTTTCACACCTTTTCATGCTCCTCGTATTTTTCACACCTTTTCGTGCCCCCCGTATTTTTCACACCTTTTCATGCTCCTCGTATTTTTCACACATTTTCATGATCGTAGTTTTCACAACTTTACATGCTTCTCGAATTTTTCAGACCTTTTTATGCTCCTCCTGTTTTTCAGGCCTTTTCATGCTCCTTGTATTTTTCACAGCTTTTCATGCTCCTCGTATTTTTCAGACCTTTTTATGCTCCTCCTATTTTGAGGCCTTTTCATGCTCATCGTATTTTTCACACCTTTTCATGCTCCTCGTATTTTTCACAGGCGTTCATGCTCCTCGTTTTTTCACACCTTTTCATGCTCCTCATATTTTTCACACCCTTTCATGCTCCTCGTATTTTTCACACGTTTTCGTGCTCTTCGAATTTTTAAGAACTTTTCATGCTCCTCCTTTTTTCACACCTTTTCATGCTCTTACTACTTTTCAGACCTTTTCATGCTCTTTATATTATTCACACCTTTTCGTGTTCCTCGTATTTTTCAGACCTTTTCGTGCTCTTCGTATTTTTCACACCTTTTCATGCTCCTCGTATTTTTCAGACCTTTTCATGCTCCTCATATGTATCAGGCCTTTTCATGCTCTGCATATTTTTCACACCTTTTCAGGCTCTTTGTATTTTTCAGATCTTTTCGTGCTCCTCCTATTTTTCACACCTTATCAGGCTCTTCATATTTTCCAGACCTTTTCATACTCCTCATTTTTTCAGACCTTTTTATATTCCTCCTATTTTTCAGGCCTTTTCATGCTCCTCGTATTTTTCACACCTTTTCATGCTCCTCACATTTTTCACACCCTTTCATGCGCCTCGTATTCTTCACACCTTTTCGTGCTTTTCGTATTTTTAAGAACTTTTCATGCTCCTCCTTTTTTCACACCTTTTCATGTTCTTCCTACTTTTCAGATCTTTTCATGCTCCTAATATTTTTCAGACCTTTTCATGCTCTTCGTATTATTCACACCTTTTCGTTTTCCTCGTATTTTTCAGACCTTTTCGTGCTCTTCGTATTTTTCATACCATTTAATGCTCCCCGTATTTTTCAGATCTTTTCATGCTCCTCGTATTTTTCAAACCTTTTCATGCTCCTTCCATTTGTCAGACCTTTCATGCTCCTCGTATTTTTCAGACCTTTTCAGGCTCCTCGTATGTATCAGGCATTTTCATGCCCCTTGTATTTTTCACACCTTTTCATGCTCCTCCTATTTTTCTCACCTTTTCAAGCTCCTCATATTTTTCACACCTTTTCTGGTCCTCTTATTTTTCAGACCTTTTCGTGCTCTTCATATTTTTCACACCTTTTTGTGCTCTTCCTATTTTTCAGACCTTTTCATGGTCTTCATATTTTTCACACCTTTTCGTGCCCCCCGTATTTTTCACACCTTTTCATGCTCCTCGTATTTTTCACACATTTTCATGATCGTAGTTTTCACAACTTTACATGCTTCTCGAATTTTTCAGACCTTTTTATGCTCCTCCTGTTTT
Organism: Cervus canadensis; assembly: GCF_019320065.1. Taxonomy (NCBI): domain Eukaryota; kingdom Metazoa; phylum Chordata; class Mammalia; order Artiodactyla; family Cervidae; genus Cervus; species Cervus canadensis. Next base: position 66,653,864 of record NC_057399.1, on the reverse strand, counting down.
TCAGGCCTTTTCATGCTCCTTGTATTTTTCACAGCTTTTCATGCTCCTCGTATTTTTCAGACCTTTTTATGCTCCTCCTATTTTGAGGCCTTTTCATGCTCATCGTATTTTTCACACCTTTTCATGCTCCTCGTATTTTTCACACGCTTTCATGCTCCTTATATTTTTCACACCTTTTCATGCTCCTCGTATTTTTCAGACCTTTTCATGCTCCTCATATGTATCAGGCCTTTTCATGCTCCTCGTATTTTTCACACCTTTTCATGCTCCTCGTGTTTTGCACACCTTTTCATCCTCCTCGTATTTTTCACACATTTTCATACTACTCGTATTTTTCAGACCTTTTCATGCTCCTCGTATTTTTCACAACTTTTCAGGCTCTTCGTATTTTTCAGACCTTTCATGCTCCTCGTATTTTTCAGACCATCTTATCCTCCGACTATTTTTCGGGCCTTTTCATGCTCTTCATATTTTTCACACCTTTTCATGCTCCTCGTATTTTTCACACCTTTTCATGCTCCTCGTATATTTCACACCACTTCATGCTCCTCGTATCTTTCACACCTTTTCATGCTCCTCGAATTTTTCCAACTTTTCATGCTCTTCATATTTTTCACATCTTTTCATGCTCCTCGTCATTTTCACACGTTTTCATTCTCGTAGTTTTCACAACTTTTCATCCTCCCCGTATTTTTCACATCTTTTTATGCTCCTCATATATTTGAGACCTTTTCATGCTGCTTGTATTTTTCACACCTTTTCATGCTCCTCCAATTTTTCACACCTTTTCGGGCTCTTCGTTTTTTTCAGACCTTTTCATGCTCCTCGTATTTTTCAGCCGTTTTCATGCTCTTCATATTTTTCAGACCTTTTCATGCTCCTCGTATTTTTCAGCCGTTTTCATGCTCTTCATATTTTTTAGACCGTTTCATGCTCCTCGTATTTTTCAGACCTTTTCATGCTCCTCGTGTTTTTCAGACATTTTTATGCTTCTTCCACTCCTCAGACCTTTTCATGGTCCTCGTATTTTTCACACCTTTTCATGCTCCTCATATTTTTCACACCTTTTCATGCTCCTCCTATTTTTCACACCTTTTCATGCTCCTCGTATTTTTCACACCTTTCCATGCTCCACGAATTTTTCACACCTTTTCATGCTCCTCGTATTTTTCACACCTTTGCATGCTCCTCGTATTTTTCACACCTTTCCAAGCTCCACGTGTTTTCACACCTTTTCATGCTCCTCGTATTTTTCACACATTTTCATACTACTCGTATTTTTCAGACCTTTTCGTGCTCATCGTATTTTTCAGACCTTTTCTTGCTCCTCGTATGTTTCAGGCCTTTTCATGCTCTTCATATTTTTGACACATTTCCATGCTCCACGTATTTTTCACACATTTTCATACTACTCGTATTTTTCAGACCGTTTCATGCTCTGCATATTTTTCACACCTTTTCAGGCTCTTCGTATTTTTCAGATCTTTTCGTGCTCCTCCTATTTTTCACAACTTATCAGGCTCTTCATATTTTCCAGACCTTTTCATACTCCTCATTTTTTCAGACCTTTTTATATTCCTCCTATTTTTCAGGCCTTTTCATGCTCCTTGTATTTTTCACAGCTTTTCATGCTCCTCGTATTTTTCAGGCCTGTTTATGCTCCTGGTATTTTGAGGCCTTTTCATGCTCCTCGTATTTTTCACACCTTTTCATGCTCCTCATATTTTTCACACCCTTTCATACTCCTCGCATTCTTCACACCTTGTCGTGCTCTTCGTAGTTTTAAGAACTTTTCATGCTCCTCCTTTTTTCACACCTTTTCATGCTCATCCTACTTTTCAGACCTTTTCATTCTCCTCATATTTTTTCAGACGTTTTCATGCTCCTCGTATTTTTCAGACCTTTTCATGCTCATCATAGTTTTCAGACCTTTTCATGCTCCTCGTATTTTTCAGACGTTTTCATGTTTCTCGAATTTATCACACCTTTTCATGCTCCTCGTATTTTTCACACGTTTTCATACTCCTCGTATTTTTCTGAGCTTTTCATGCTTCTCGTAGTTTTCACACATTTTCATGCTCCTCGTATATTTCACACCTTTTAATGCTCCACTTATTTTTCAGACCTTTTTATGCTCCTTCCATTTCTCAGACCTTTTCTTGCTCCTCGTATTTTTCACACCGTTTCATGCTCCTCTTATTTTTCACACCTTTTCATGCTCCACGTATTTTTCACACCTTTTCATGCTCCTCGTATTTTCACACCTTTTCATGCTCCTCGTATTTTTCAGACATTTTCGTACTCTTCGTATTTTTCAGACCTTTTCATGCTCCTCGTATGTATCAGGCCTTTTCATGCTCCTCTTATTTTTCACACCTTTTCATGCTCCTTGAGTTTTTCACAACTTTACATGCTCCTCGTATTTTTCATACATTTTCATACTACTCGTATTTTTCAGACCATTTGATTTCCTCAAATTTTTCACAACTTTTCATGCTTTTCGTATTTTTCAGACCTTCTTATCATCCGACTATTTTTCACGCCTTTTCATGCTCTTCATATTTTTCACACAGTTTCATGATCCTCGTATTTTTAACAACTATTCCTAACCCTCGTATTTTTCAGACCTTTTCATGATCCTCGTAATTTTCACACCTTTTCATGCTCCTCGTATTTTTTACAACTTTTCGTGCTCCTCCTATTATTCACAGCTTTTCAGGCTCTTCGTATTTTTCAGACATTTTCATGCTCCTCGTATTTTTCAGACGTTTTCATGTTCTTCATATTTTTCAGACCTTTTCATGCTCCTCATATTTTTCAGACTTTTTCATGCTCCTCGTATTTCTCAGACCTTTTCTTGCTCCTCGTATTTTTCAGACCTTTTTAAACTCCGCCTATTTTTCAGGTCTTCTCATGCTCTTCATATTTTTCACACCGTTCATGCTCCTCATGTCTTTCACACCTTTTCATGCTCCTCGTATTTCTCAGACCTTTTCATGCTCCTCGTATTTTTCACACATTTTCATGCTCCTCGTATTTTTAAGACCTTTTCATGCTCTTCATATTTTTCAAACCTTTTCGTGCTCTTCATATTTTTCAGACCTTTTCATGCTCTTCATATTTTTCACACCTTTTCGGGCTCTTCTTATTTTTCAGACCTTTTCATGCTCCTCGTATTTTTCAGACGTTTTCATGCTCCATTTGTTTATCACACGTTTCATGAAACTTGGTAGGAGGAATGCGGAGATCAATGCCTCAAAAGGAGACGAAGCCTGAGTCCTCGTGAAACTTGATAGGAGTCCCAGGATTCCTGTGACACATGGAAAGGGAGGAGCATGAAAAGTTCTTAAAAATTCGAAGAGCACGAAAACGTGTGAAAAATACGAGGAGCATGAAAGGGTGTGAAAAATATGAGGAGCATGAAAAGGTGTGAAAAAAAGAGGAGCATGAACGCCTGTGAAAAATACGAGGAGCATGAAAAGGTGTGAAAATTACGATGAGCATGAAAAGGCCTCAAAATAGGAGGAGCATAAAAAGGTCTGAAAAATACGAGGAGCATGAAAAGCTGTGAAAAATACAAGGAGAATGAAAAGGCCTGAAAAACAGGAGGAGCGTAAAAAGGTCTGAAAAATTCGAGAAGCATGTAAAGTTGTGAAAACTACGATCATGAAAATGTGTGAAAAATACGAGGAGCATGAAAAGGTGTGAAAAATACGGGGGGCACGAAAAGGTGTGAAAAATACGAGGAGCATGAAAAGGTGTGAAAAATATGAAGACCATGAAAAGGTCTGAAAAATAGGAAGAGCACAAAAAGGTGTGAAAAATATGAAGAGCACGAATAGGTCTGAAAAATAAGAGGACCAGAAAAGGTGTGAAAAATATGAGGAGCTTGAAAAGGTGAGAAAAATAGGAGGAGCATGAAAAGGTGTGAAAAATACAAGGGGCATGAAAATGCCTGATACATACGAGGAGCATGAAAAGGTCTGAAAAATACGAGGAACATGAAAAGGTCTAAAAAATATGAAGAGCATGAAAACGGCTGAAAAATACGAGGAGCATGAAAAGGTCTGAAAAATATGAAGAGCATGAAAACGGCTGAAAAATACGAGGAGCATGAAAAGGTCTGAAAAAAACGAAGAGCCCGAAAAGGTGTGAAAAATAGGAGGAGCATGAAAAGGTGTGAAAAGTACAAGCAGCATGAAAAGGTCTCAAATATATGAGGAGCATAAAAAGATGTGAAAAATACGGGGAGGATGAAAAGTTGTGAAAACTACGAGAATGAAAACGTGTGAAAATGACGAGGAGCATGAAAAGATGTGAAAAATATGAAGAGCATGAAAAGTTGGAAAAATTCGAGGAGCATGAAAAGGTGTGAAAGATACGAGGAGCATGAAGTGGTGTGAAATATACGAGGAGCATGAAAAGGTGTGAAAAATACGAGGAGCATGAAAAGGTGTGAAAAATATGAAGAGCATGAAAAGCCCCGAAAAATAGTCGGAGGATAAGATGGTCTGAAAAATACGAGGAGCATGAAAGGTCTGAAAAATACTAAGAGCCTGAAAAGTTGTGAAAAATACGAGGAGCATGAAAAGGTCTGAAAAATACGAGTAGTATGAAAATGTGTGAAAAATACGAGGAGTATGAAAAGGTGTGCAAAACACGAGGAGCATGAAAAGGTGTGAAAAATACGAGGAGCATGAAAAGGCCTGATACATATGAGGAGCATGAAAAGGTCTGAAAAATACGAGGAGCATGAAAAGGTGTGAAAAATATAAGGAGCATGAAAGCGTGTGAAAAATACGAGGAGCATGAAAAGGTGTGAAAATACGATGAGCATGAAAAGGCCTCAAAATAGGAGGAGCATAAAAAGGTCTGAAAAATACGAGGAGCATGAAAAGCTGTGAAAAATACAAGGAGCATGAAAAGGCCTGAAAAACAGGAGGAGCATAAAAAGGTCTGAAAAATTCGAGAAGCATGAAAAGTTGTGAAAACTACGATCATGAAAATGTGTGAAAAATACGAGGAGCATGAAAAGGTGTGAAAAATATGAAGACCATGAAAAGGTCTGAAAAATAGGAAGAGCACAAAAAGGTGTGAAAAATATGAAGAGCACGAAAAGGTCTGAAAAATAAGAGGACCAGAAAAGGTGTGAAAAATATGAGGAGCTTGAAAAGGTGAGAAAAATAGGAGGAGCATGAAAAGGTGTTAAAAATACAAGGGGCATGAAAATGCCTGATACATACGAGGAGCATGAAAAGGTCTGAAAAATACGAGGAGCATGAAAAGGTGTTGAAAATACGAGGAGAATGAAAAGCTCTGAAAAATACGAGTAGTATAAAAATGTGTGAAAAATATGAGCAGCATGAAAAGGTGTGAAAAATACGAGGAGCATGAAAGGTCTGAGAAATGGAAGGAGCATGAAAAGGTTTGAAAAATACGAGGAGCATGAAAAGATCTGAAAAATACGGGGAGCATTAAATGGTATGAAAAATAGGAAGAGCACGAAAAGGTCTGAAAAATACGAGGAAAACAAAAAGGTGTGAATAATACGAAGAGCATGAAAAGGTCTGAAAAATATTAGGAGCATGAAAAGATCTGAAAAGTAGGAAGAACATGAAAAGGTGTGAAAAAAGGAGAAGCATGAAAAGTTCTTAAAAATACGAAAAGCACGAAAAGGTGTGAAGAATACGAGGCGCATGAAAGGGTGTGAAAAATGTGAGGAGCATGAAAAGGTGTGAAAAATACGAGGAGCATGAAAAGGCCTGAAAAATAGGAGGAAAATAAAAAGGTCTGAAAAAATGGGGAGTATGAAAAGGTCTGGAAAATATGAAGAGCCTGATAAGGTGTGAAAAATAGGAGGAGCACGAAAAGATCTGAAAAATACAAAGAGCCTGAAAAGGTGTGAAAAATATGCAGAGCATGAAAAGGCCTGATACATATGAGGAGCATGAAAAGGTCTGAAAAATACGAGGAGCATGAAAAGGTGTGGAAAATACAAGGAGCATGAAAAGGTCTGAAAAATACGGGGAGCATGATATGGTATGAAAAATACGAAGAGCACGAAAAGGTCTGAAAAATACGAGGAACACGAAAAGGTGTGAATAATATAGAGAACATGAAAAGGTCTGAAAAGTAGTAAGAGCATGAAAAGGTGTGAAAAAAGGAGGAGCATGAAAAGTTCTTAAAAATACGAAGAGCACGAAAACGTGTGAAAAATACGAGGAGCATGAAAGGGTGTGAAAAATATGAGGAGCATGAAAAGGTGTGAAAAAACGAGGAGCATGAACGCCTGTGAAAAATACGAGGAGCATGAAAAGGTGTGAAAATTACGATGAGCATGAAAAGGCCTCAAAATACGGGAGGAGCATAAAAAGGTTGAAAAATACGAGAGCATGAAAAGCTGTGAAAATACAAAGGAGCATGAAAAAAGGCTGAAAAAACAGGAGCACATAAAAGGTCTGAAAAATTCGAGAAGCCATGTAAAGTTGTGAAACTACGATATGAAAATGTGGAAAAATACGAGGAGCATGAAAGGTGTGAAAATAATAAAAACGATGCATGAAAAGGTCTAAAAGTAAGTAAGAGCAATAAAAGGTGTGAAAAAAGGAGGAGCAGTGAAAAAGTTCTTAAAAATTCGAAGAGCATACGAAAACGTGTGAAAAAACGAGGAGCATAGAAGGGTGTGAAAAATATGAATGAGCATGAAAAGGTGTGAAAAAACGAGAGCATGAACGCTGTGAAAAATACGAGGAGCATGAAAAGGTGTGAAAATTACGATGAGCATGAAAAGGCCTCAAAATAGGAGGAGCATAAAAAGGTCTGAAAAATACGAGGGGCATGAAAAGCTGTGAAAAATACAAGGAGAATGAAAAGGCCTGAAAAACAGGAGGAGCATAAAAAGGTCTGAAAAATTCGAGAAGCATGTAAAGTTGTGAAAACTACGATCATGAAAATGTGTGAAAAATACGAGGAGCATGAAAAGGTGTGAAAAATACGGGGGGCACGAAAAGGTGTGAAAAATATGAAGACCATGAAAAGGTCTGAAAAATAGGAAGAGCACAAAAAGGTGTGAAAAATATGAAGAGCACGAAAAGGTCTGAAAAATAAGAGGACCAGAAAAGGGGTGAAAAATATGAGGAGCTTGAAAAGGTGAGAAAAATAGGAGGAGCATGAAAAGGTGTGAAAAATACAAGGGGCATGAAAATGCCTGATACATACGAGGAGCATGAAAAGGTCTGAAAAATACGAGGAGCATGAAAAGGTGTTGAAAATACGAGGAGAATGAAAAGCTCTGAAAAATACGAGTAGTATGAAAAAGTGTGAAAAATATGAGCAGCATGAAAAGGTGTGAAAAATACGAGGAGCATGAAAGGTCTGAAAAATGGAAGGAGCATGAAAAGGTTTGAAAAATACGAGGAGCATGAAAAGATCTGAAAAATACGGGGAGCATTAAATGGTATGAAAAATACGAAGAGCACGAAAAGGTCTGAAAAATACGAGGAAAACGAAAAGGTGTGAATAATACGAAGAGCATGAAAAGGTCTGAAAAATATTAGGAGCATGAAAAGATCTGAAAAGTAGGAAAAACATGAAAAGGTGTGAAAAAAGGAGAAGCATGAAAAGTTCTTAAAAATATGAAAAGCACGAAAAGGTGTGAAGAATACGAGGCGCATGAAAGGGTGTGAAAAATGTGAGGAGCATGAAAAGTTGTGAAAAATACGATTAGCATGACAACGTGTGCAAAATACGAGGAGCATGAAAAGGTGTGAAAAATACGACGAGCATGAAATGGCCTCAAAAATAGGAGGAGAATAAAAAGGTTTGAAAAATACGAGGAGCATGAAAAGCTGTGAAAAATACAGGAGCATTAAAAGGCCAGAAAAATAGGAGGAGCATAAAAAGGTCTGAAAATTCGAGGAGCATGAAAAGTTGGGGAAACTACGATCATGAAAACGTCTGAAAAATACGAGGAGCATGAAAAGGTGTGAAAAATATGGGGAGCATGAAAAATACGAGGAGAATCAAAAGGTGTGAAAAATGCAAGGATCATGAAAAGGTGTGAAAAATACCAGGAGCATGAAAAGGTGTGAAAAATATGAAGAGCATGAAAAGGCCTGAAAAATAGGAGTGGCAAAAAAACTCTGAAAAATACGAGGAGCATGAAAAGGTCTCAAAAATATGAAGAGCCTGAAAAGGTGGGAAAAATATGAAGGGCATGAAAAGCAGTGAAAAATACAAAGAGCATGAAAAGGTCTGAGAAATACGAGGAGCATGAAGAGGTCTGAGAAATAAGAGGAGAATAAAAAGGTCTGAAAAATTCGAGGAGCATGAAAAGTTCTGAGAAATACGCAGAGTATGAAAAAGTGTGACAAATACGAGGAGCATGAAAGGTTTGAAAAATATGAAAAGCATGAAAAGGTCTGAAAAATATGAGGAGCATGAAAAGGTGTGAAAAATATGAGGAGCATGAAAAGGTCTGAGAAATATGAGGAGCATGAAAAGGTGTAAAAAACACGAGAAGCATGAAAACGTCTGAGAAATAAGAGGAGCATCAAAAGGTCTGAAAAATACGAGGAGCATGAAAAGGTCTAAAAAATAAGAGGATTATGAAAAAGTCAGAAAAATACGAGGAAAATGAAAGGTCTGAAAAATATGAAGAGCATGAAAAGGTGTGAAAAATATGAAGAGCATGAAAAGGTGTGAATAATATGAACAGCATGAAAAGGTGTGAAAAATACGAGGGGCATGAAAAGATCTGAAAAATACGAGGAGCACGAAAAGGTATAAAAAATACGAGGAGCATGAAAAGATCTGAAAAATACGAGGAGCATGAAAAGGTTTGAAAAATATGAGGAGCATGAAGACGTCTGAAAAATACGACGAGCATGAAAAGGTCTGAAAAATATGTAGAGCATGAAAAAGTGTCAAAAATATGGGGAGCATGAAAAGGTGTCAAAAATATGAAGAGCATGAAACGGTGTCAAAAATATGAGTAGCATGTAAAGGTTGAAAATAAGAGGAGCATGAATTTGTATTAAAAATATGAGGAGCATGAAATGGTGCGAAAAATATGAAGAGCATGAAATGTGTGAAAAACACGAAGGGCATGCAAAGGTGTGAAAAATATCAACAGCATGAAAAGGTCTGAAAAATATGAACAGCATGAAAAGGTGTGAAAAATATGAGGAGCATGAAATGTGTGAAAAACACGAATGGCATGCAAAGGTGTGAAAAATATCAACAGCATGAAAAGGTCTGAAAAATATGAACAGCATGAAAAGGTGTCAAAAATATCAAGAGCATGAAAGATGTGAAAAACACGAAGGGCAAGAAAACGTGTGAAAAATATCAAGAGCATGAAAGGTCTGAGGAATATGAAGAGCATGAAAAGGTGAGAAAAATACGAGGAGCATGAAAAGGTCTGAAAAAGTCGAGGAGCATGAAAAGGTCTGAGAAATACGAGGAGCATGAAAAGGTGTGAAAAATACGAGGAGCATGAAAAGGTCTGAAAAAGTCGAGGAGCATGAAAAGGTCTGAGAATTACGAGGAGCATGAAAAGGTGTGCAAAATAGGAGGAGCATGAAAAGTTGTGAAAAAAACGAGGATCATGAAATGGTGTGAAAAATACGAGGAGCATGAAAAGGGCTGAAAAATACGAGGAGCTTGAAAAAGTGTGAAAAATATGAGGAGCATGAAAAAGCCTGAGAAATACGAGGAGCATGAAAAGGCATGAAAAACACGAGGAGCATGAAAATGTGTGAAAAATACGAGGAACATGAAAAGGTGAGAAGAATTCGAAGAGCATGAAAAGGTGTCAAAATTACGAGGAGCACGAAAAGGTGTGAAAAATAGGAGGAGCACGAAAACGTGTGAAAAATACGAGGAGCATGAAAAGGTGTGAAAAATACAAGGAGCATGAAAAGCTGTGAAGAATACGAGAAGCATGAAAAGATGTTGAAAAATATGAGGAGCACGAAAAGTTGTGAAAAATACGAGGAGCACAAAAAGGTCTGAAAAATATGAGGAGCATGAAATGGTGTGAAAAATATGTAGAGCACAAAAGTTCTGAAAAATAGGAAGAGCATGAAAAGGAGTGAAAAATATGAAGAGCATGAAAAGGGGTGAAATATACGAGGAGAATGAAAACGTCTGAAAAATACGAGGTGGATGAAAATGTTTGAAAAATACGAGGAGCATGAAAACGTCTGGAAAATACGAGGAGCATGAAATGGTCTGAAAAATACGAGAGCAGGAAATGTTCTGGGAAATAGGAGGAGCCTGAAAAGGTCTGAAAAATACAAGGAGCATCAAAAGGTCTGAAATATAGGAGGAGCATGAAAAGGTCTGAAAAATATGAGGAGCAAGAAACGGTCTAAACAATACGAGGAGCATGAAAAGGTCTGAAAAATATGTAGAGCATGAGAAGGTGTCAAAAACATGAGGAGCATGAAAAGATGTCAAAAATATGAGGAGCGTGAAAAGCTGTCAAAAATATGAGGAGCATGTAAAAGTGTGAAAAATATGAGGAGCATGAAACGGTCTGAAAAATAGGAGAAGCATGAAACAATGTGAAAAATAAGAGGAGCATGAAATGGCGTGAAAAAATGAGGAGCATGAAAAGATCTGAAAATTAAGAGTAGCATGTAAAGGTCTGAAATATACAAGGAGCACGAAAAGCTCTGAAAAAAACGAGGAGCATGAAAAGGTCTGAAATATACAAGGAGAAAGAAAAGGTCTGAAAAATATGAAGAGCATGAAAAGGTGTCAAAAATATAAGGAGCATGAAAAGGTGTGAAAAATACGAAGAGCAGGAAAAGGTGTGAAAAACACGAAGAGCATGAAAAGCTTTCAAAAATATCAAAAGCATGAAAAGGTCTGAAAAACATGAAGAGCATAATAAGGTGTCAAGGATATGAGGAGCATTAAAAGCTGTTGAAAATATGAGAAGCATGTAAAGGTGTGAAAAATATGAGGAGCATGAAACTGTATGAAAAATTAGAGGAGGATGAACCGGTGTGAAAAATATGAAGAGCATGAAAAGGTCTGAAAAATATGAAGAGCTTGAAAGCATGTCAAAAATATGAAGAGCATGAAAAGGTGTGAAAAATACAAAGAGCCTGAAAAGGTGTGAAAAACACGAAGAGCATGAAAAGGTGTAAAAATACGAAGAGCTTGAAAAGGTGTGACAAATACGAAGAGCATGTAAATGTGTGAAAAATACGAGAAGCATGAAAAGGTCTGAAAAATACGAAGAGCATGAAAAGGTCTGAAAAATACGAGGAACAAGAAATGGTCTGAAAAATACGAGGAGCATGAAAACGTCTGAAAAATATGAAGAGCATGAAAAGGTGTCAAAAATGTGAGGAGCATGATACGGTGTGAAAAATATTAAAAACATGAAAAGCTGTGAAAAAAATGAGGAGCATGAAACAGTCTGAAAAACACAAGATCATGAAACAGAGAGAAAAACACGAAGAGCATGGAAAGCTGTGAAAAATATCAAGAGCTTGAAAACGTCTGAAAAATATGAGGGGCATGAAATAGTGTCAAAAATATGAAGAGCAATGAAAAGGTGTGAAAAATACGAAGAGCCTGAAAAGCTGTGAAAAACACGAAGAGCATGAAAAGGTGTGAAAAATACAAAGAGGTTGAAAAGGAGTGACAAATACGAAGACCATGTAAAGTTGTGAAAATACAAGGAGCATGAAAAGGTCTGAAAAATACGAGGAGCATGAAAAGGTCTGAAAAACACGAAGAGCATGAAAAGGTGTGAAAAATATCAAGAGCTTAAAAAGATATCAAAAATATGAGTAGCATGTAAAGGTGACAAAAATAAGACGAGCATGATCCTGTATAAAAAATATGAGGAGCATGAAACGGATTTGAAAAATATGAAGAGCATGAAAAGGTGTGAAAACACGAAGAGCATGAAAATGTGTGAAAAATATCCAGAGCATGAAAAGATCTGAAATAGATGGAGAGCACGAAAAGGTGTGAAAAATAAGAAGAACATGAAATGGTGTGAAAAACACGAAGAGCATGAAAATGTGTGAAAAAAACTAGGAGCATGAAAAGGTGTGAAAAAGTTCGAGGAGGATGAAAAGGTGTAACAATTACTAGGAGCATGAAAAGGTGTGAAATTTCCAGGAGCATGAAAAGGTCTGAAAAATACATGGAGCTTGAAAAGGTGTGAAAAATATTAGGAGTATGAAACGGTGTGAAAAATACAAAGAGCATGATAAGGTGTAAAAAATATCAGCAGCATTAAAACGTGTGAAAAATAGGAAGAGCATGAAACACTGTGAAAAACACGAAGAGCATGAAAAGGTTGGAAAAGTATCAAGAGCATGAAAAGGTCTGAAAAATATGAAGAGCATGAAAAGCTGTGAATAATATGAACAGCATGAAAAGGTGTGAAAAATACGAGGAGCATGAAAAGATCTGAAAAATACGAGGAGCATGAAACGGTCTGAAAAATATGAGGAGCATGAAACTGTCTGAAAAATATGAGGAGCATGAAACGGTCTGAAAAAAATGAGGAGCATGAAATGGTGTGAAATATACGAGGAGCATGAAAAGGTGTGTAAAATACGAGGAGCATGAAAATGTGTAAAAAATACGAAGAGCATGAAAGGGTATGAAAAATATGAGGAGCATGAAACGGTGTGAAAAATAAGAGGAGCATGACATGGTTTGAAAAAATGAGGAGCATGAAAAGATCTAAAAATTAAGAGGAGCATTTAAAGGTCTGAAAAATACGAGGAGCATGAAAAGGTGTGAAATATACGAGGAGCATGAAAAGGTCTGAAAAATATGAAGAGCATGAAAAGGTGTCAAAAATATAAGGAGCATGAAAAGGTGTGAAAAATACGAAGAGCAGGAAAAGGTGTGAAAAATACGAAGAGCAGGAAAAGATGTGATATTATCAAAAGCATGAAAAGGTCTGAAAAATATGAAGAGCATGATAAGTTGTCAACAATAAGAGGAGCATTAAAAGGTGTTGAAAATATGAGAAGCATGTAAAGGTGTGAAAAATATGAGGACCATGAAACTGTATGAAAAATTAGAGGAGGATGAAACAGTGTGAAAAATATGAAGAGCATGAAAAGGTGTGAAAAATTTGAGGAGCATGAAACACTCTGAAAAACACGAGATCATGAATGGAGTGAACAACACGAAGAGCATGGAAAGCTGTGAAAAATATCAAGAGCATGAAAAGGTCTGAAAAATATGAAGAGCATGAAAACATGTCAAAAATATGAAGAGCATGAAAAGGTGTGAAAAATACGAAGAGCCTGAAATGGTGTGAAAGACACGAAGAGCATGAAAAGGTGTGAAAAATACGAAGAGCTTGAAAAGGTGTGACAAATACGAAGAGCATGTTAAGTTGTGAAAAATATGAGGAGCATGAAAAGGTGTGAAAAATACAAGGAGCATGAAAAGGTCTGAAAAATATGTGAAGCATGAAAAGGTGTCAAAAATATGAGAAGAATGAAAATGTGTGTAAAATATGAAGAGCATGAAAAGGTGTCAAAAATATGAGGAACATGTAAAGGTGTGAAAAATATGAGGAGCATGAATCTGTATGAAAAATATGAAGAGCATGAAACGGTGTGAAACATATGAAGAGCATGAAAAGGTGTCAAAATTATGAGGAGGATGAAAACGTCTTAAAAATACGAGGAGCAGGAAAAGGTCTGAAAAATATGTGCAGCATGAAAAGGTGTCAAAAATATGAGAAGAATGAAAATGTGTGTAAAATATGAAGAGCATGAAAAGGTGTCAAAAATATGAGGAACATGTAAAGGTGTGAAAAATATGAGGGGCATGAATCTGTATGAAAAATAAGAGGAGGATGAAAAGGTGTGAAAAACATGAATATCATGAAAAGGTGTGAAAAATATGAGGAGTTTGAAAAGGTCTGAAAAATACGAGAGCATGAAAAGGTGTGAAAAACACGAGGAGCATGAAAATGTGTGAAAAATAAGAACAGCCTGAAAAGGTGTGAAAAATATGAAGAGCATGGAAAGGTGTCAAAAATATGAGGAACATGAAAAGGAGTGAAAAATATGAAAGCATGAAAAAGTGTCAAAAATATGAGGAGCATTTAAAGGTGTGAAAAATAGGAAGAGCATAAATCTGTATGAAAAATATGAGGAGCATGAAACGGTGTGAAAAATAGGAAGAGCCTGAAAAGGTGTCAAAAATATGAGGAGCATGAAACGGTGTGAAAAATGTGAGGAGCATGAAAAGGTGTCAAAAATTGAGGAGCATGAAAAGTTCTGAAAAACTTGAAGACATTAAAAGGTGTTAAAAATATGTGGAGCATGAAAAGGTGTGATAAATATGAGGAGCATGAAAAGGTGTGAAAAATATGAAGAGCTTCAAAAGATTTTAAAAATATGAGTAGCATGAAAAGTTGTGAAAAATACGAAGAGCATGAGAAGGTGTGAAAAATACGAGGATCATGAAAAGGTCTGAAAAATACGAGGAGCATGAAAAGGTCTGAAAAATACGAGGGGCATGAAAAGGTCTGAAAAATACGAGGAGCATGAAAAGGACATGTCAATATATGAAGAACATGAAAAGGTGTCAAAAATACGAAGAGCAGGAAAAGGTGTGAAAAATACGAAGAGCAGGAAAAGATGTGAAAATTATCAAAAGCATGAAAAGGTCTGAAAAATATGAAGAGCATGATAAGTTGTCAACAATATGAGGAGCATTAAAAGGTGTTGAAAATATGAGAAGCATGTAAAGGTGTGAAAAATATGAGGACAATGAAACTGTATGAAAAATTAGAGGAGGATGAAACAGTGTGAAAAATATGAAGAGCATGAAAAGGTGTGAAAAATATGAGGAGCATGAAACACTCTGAAAAACACGAGATCATGAATGGAGTGAACAACATGAAGAGCATGGAAAGCTGTGAAAAATATCAAGAGCATGAAAAGGTCTGAAAAATATGAAGAGCATGAAAACATGTCAAAAATATGAAGAGCATGAAAAGGTGTGAAAAATACGAAGAGCCTGAAATGGTGTGAAAGACACGAAGAGCATGAAAAGGTGTGAAAAATACGAAGAGCTTGAAAAGGTGTGACAAATACGAAGAGCATGTTAAGTTGTGAAAAATATGAGGAGCATGAAAAGGTCTGAAAAATATGTGAAGCATGAAAAGGTGTCAAAAATATGAGAAGAATGAAAATGTGTGTAAAATATGAAGAGCATGAAAAGGTGTCAAAAATATGAGGAACATGAAAAGGTGTGAAAAATATGAGGAGCATGAATCGGTATGAAAAATATGAAGAGCATGAAACGGTGTGAAACATATGAAGAGCATGAAAAGGTGTCAAAATTATGAGGAGGATGAAAACGTCTTAAAAATACGAGGAGCAGGAAAAGGTCTGAAAAATATGTGCAGCATGAAAAGGTGTCAAAAATATGAGAAGAATGAAAAGGTGTGTAAAATATGAAGAGCATGAAAAGGTGTCAAAAATATGAGGAACATGTAAAGGTGTGAAAAATATGAGGGGCATGAATCTGTATGAAAAATAAGAGGAGGATGAAAAGGTGTGAAAAACATGAATATCATGAAAAGGTGTGAAAAATATGAGGAGTTTGAAAAGGTCTGAAAAATACGAGAGCATGAAAAGGTGTGAAAAACACGAGGAGCATGAAAATGTGTGAAAATAAGAACAGCCTGAAAAGGTGTGAAAAATATGAAGAGCATGGAAAGGTGTCAAAAATATGAGGAACATGAAAAGGAGTGAAAAATATGAAAGCATGAAAAAGTGTCAAAAATATGAGGAGCATTTAAAGGTGTGAAAAATAGGAAGAGCATAAATCTGTATGAAAAATATGAGGAGCATGAAACGGTGTGAAAAATAGGAAGAGCCTGAAAAGGTGTCAAAAATATGAAGAGCATGAAACGGTGTGAAAAATGTGAGGAGCATGAAAAGGTGTCAAAAATATGAGGAGCATGAAAAGTTCTGAAAAACTTGAAGAACATTAAAAGGTGTTAAAAATATGTGGAGCATGAAAAGGTGTGATAAATATGAGGAGCATGAAAAGGTGTGAAAAATATGAAGAGCTTCAAAAGATTTTAAAAATATGAGTAGCATGAAAAGTTGTGAAAAATACGAAGAGCATGAGAAGGTGTGAAAAATACGAGGATCATGAAAAGGTCTGAAAAATACGAGGAGCATGAAAAGGTCTGAAAAATACGAGGGGCATGAAAAGGTCTGAAAAATACGAGGAGCATGAAAAGGACTGCAATATATGAAGAGCATGAAAAGGTGTCAAAAATATGAGGAGCATGTAGAGATGTGAAAAATATGAGGAGAATGAAACTGTATGAAAAATCTGAGGAGCATGAAATGGTGTGAAATATACGAGGAGCATGAAAAGGTGTGTAAAATACAAGGAGCATGAAAATGTGTGAAAAATATGAAGAGCATGAAAGGGTATGAAAAATATGAAAAGCATGAAATGGTGTGAAAAATAAGAGGATCATAACATAGTTTGAAAAAATGAGGAGCATGAAAAGATCTAAAAATTAAGAGGAGCATTTAAAGGTCTGAAAAATACGAGGAGCATGAAAAGGTGTGAAATATACGAGGAGCATGAAAAGGTCTGAAAAATATGAAGAGCATGAAAAGGTGTCAAAAATATAAGGAGTATGAAAAGGTGTGAAAAATACGAAGAGCAGGAAAAGGTGTGAAAAATACGAAGAGCAGGAAAAGCTTTCAAAAATATCAAAAGCATGAAAAGGTCTGAAAAATATGAAGAGCATAATAAGGTGTCAAGGATATGAGGAGCATTAAAAGCTGTTGAAAATATGAGAAGCATGTAAAGGTGTGAAAAATATGAGGAGCATGAAACTGTATGAAAAATTAGAGGAGGATGAACCGGTGTGAAAAATATGAAGAGCATGAAAAGGTCTGAAAAATATGAAGAGCTTGAAAGCATGTCAAAAATATGAAGAGCATGAAAAGGTGTGAAAAATACAAAGAGCCTGAAAAGGTGTGAAAAACACGAAGAGCATGAAAAGGTGTAAAAATACGAAGAGCTTGAAAAGGTGTGACAAATACGAAGAGCATGTAAATTTGTGAAAAATACGAGAAGCATGAAAAGGTCTGAAAAATACGAAGAGCATGAAAAGGTCTGAAAAATACGAGGAACAAGAAATGGTCTGAAAAATACGAGGAGCATGAAAACGTCTGAAAAATATGAAGAGCATGAAAAGGTGTCAAAAATGTGAGGAGCATGATACGGTGTGAAAAATATTAAAAACATGAAAAGCTGTGAAAAATATGAGGAGCATGAAACAGTCTGAAAAACACAAGATCATGAAACAGAGTGAAAAACACGAAGAGCATGGAAAGCTGTGAAAAATATCAAGAGCTTGAAAACGTCTGAAAAATATGAGGGGCATGAAATAGTGTCAAAAATATGAAGAGCAATGAAAAGGTGTGAAAAATACGAAGAGCCTGAAAAGCTGTGAAAAACACGAAGAGCATGAAAAGGTGTGAAAAATACAAAGAGGTTGAAAAGGAGTGACAAATACGAAGACCATGTAAAGTTGTGAAAATACAAGGAGCATGAAAAGGTCTGAAAAATACGAGGAGCATGAAAAGGTCTGAAAAACACGAAGAGCATGAAAAGGTGTGAAAAATATCAAGAGCTTAAAAAGGTATCAAAAATATGAGTAGCATGTAAAGGTGACAAAAATAAGACGAGCATGATCCTGTATAAAAAATATGAGGAGCATGAAACGGATTTGAAAAATATGAAGAGCATGAAAAGGTGTGAAAACACGAAGAGCATGAAAATGTGTGAAAAATATCAAGAGCAGAAAAGATCTGAAATAGATGTAGAGCACGAAAAGGTGTGAAAAATAAGAAGAACATGAAATGGTGTGAAAAACACGAAGAGCATGAAAATGTGTGAAAAAAACTAGGAGCATGAAAAGGTGTGAAAAAGTTCGAGGAGCATGAAAAGGTGTGACAATTACTAGGAGCATGAAAAGGTGTGAAATTTCCAGGAGCATGAAAAGGTCTGAAAAATACGTGGAGCTTGAAAAGGTGTGAAAAATATTAGGAGCATGAAACGGTGTGAAAAATACAAAGAGCATGATAAGGTGTAAAAAATATCAGCAGCATTAAAACGTGTGAAAAATAGGAAGAGCATGAAACACTGTGAAAAACACGAAGAGCATGAAAAGGTTGGAAAAGTATCAAGAGCATGAAAAGGTCTGAAAAATATGAAAAGCATGAAAAGCTGTGAAAAATATGAACAGCATGAAAAGGTGTGAAAAATACGAGGAGCATGAAAAGATCTGAAAAATACGAGGAGCATGAAACGGTCTGAAAAATATGAGGAGCATGAAACTGTCTGAAAAATATGAGGGGCATGAAACGGTCTGAAAAAAATGAGGAGCATGAAATGGTGTGAAATATACGAGGAGCATGAAAAGGTGTGTAAAATACGAGGAGCATGAAAATGTGTAAAAAATACGAAGAGCATGAAAGGGTATGAAAAATATGAGGAGCATGAAACGGTGTGAAAAATAAGAGGAGCATGACATGGTTTGAAAAAATGAGGAGCATGAAAAGATCTAAAAATTAAGAGGAGCATTTAAAGGTCTGAAAAATACGAGGAGCATGAAAAGCTCTGAAAAATACGAGGAGCATGAAAAGGTCTGAAAAATATGAAGAACATGAAAAGGTGTCAAAAATACGAAGAGCAGGAAAAGGTGTGAAAAATACGAAGAGCAGGAAAAGATGTGAAAATTATCAAAAGCATGAAAAGGTCTGAAAAATATGAAGAGCATGATAAGTTGTCAACAATATGAGGAGCATTAAAAGGTGTTGAAAATATGAGAAGCATGTAAAGGTGTGAAAAATATGAGGACAATGAAACTGTATGAAAAATTAGAGGAGGATGAAACAGTGTGAAAAATATGAAGAGCATGAAAAGGTGTGAAAAATATGAGGAGCATGAAACACTCTGAAAAACACGAGATCATGAATGGAGTGAACAACATGAAGAGCATGGAAAGCTGTGAAAAATATGAAGAGCATGAAAAGGTCTGAAAAATATGAAGAGCATGAAAACGTGTCAAAAATATGAAGAGCATGAAAAGGTGTGAAAAATACGAAGAGCCTGAAATGGTGTGAAAGACACGAAGAGCATGAAAAGGTGTGAAAAATACGAAGAGCTTGAAAAGTTGTGAAAAATACGAAGAGCATGTTAAGTTGTGAAAAATATGAGGAGCATGAAAAGGTCTGAAAAATACAAGGAGCATGAAAAGGTCTGAAAAATATGTGAAGCATGAAAAGGTGTCAAAAATATGAGAAGAATGAAAATGTGTGTAAAATATGAAGAGCATGAAAAGGTGACAAAAATATGAGGAACATGTAAAGGTGTGAAAAATATGAGGAGCATGAATCTGTATGAAAAATATGAAGAGCATGAAACGGTGTGAAACATATGAAGAGCATGAAAAGGTGTCAAAATTATGAGGAGGATGAAAACGTCTTAAAAATACGAGGAGCAGGAAAAGGTCTGAAAAATATGTGCAGCATGAAAAGGTGTCAAAAATATGAGAAGAATGAAAATGTGTGTAAAATATGAAGAGCATGAAAAGGTGTCAAAAATATGAGGAACATGTAAAGGTGTGAAAAATATGAGGGGCATGAATCTGTATGAAAAATAAGAGGAGGATGAAAAGGTGTGAAAAACATGAATATCATGAAAAGGTGTGAAAAATATGAGGAGTTTGAAAAGGTCTGAAAAATACGAGAGCATGAAAAGGTGTGAAAAACACGAGGAGCATGAAAATGTGTGAAAATAAGAACAGCCTGAAAAGGTGTGAAAAATATGAAGAGCATGGAAAGGTGTCAAAAATATGAGGAACATGAAAAGGAGTGAAAAATATGAAAGCATGAAAAAGTGTCAAAAATATGAGGAGCATTTAAAGGTGTGAAAAATAGGAAGAGCATAAATCTGTATGAAAAATATGAGGAGCATGAAACGGTGTGAAAAATAGGAAGAGCCTGAAAAGGTGTCAAAAAAATGAGGAGCATGAAACGGTGTGAAAAATGAGAGGAGCATGAAAAGGTGTTAAAATATGAGAAGCATGAAAAGTTCTGAAAAACTTGAAGAACATTAAAAGGTGTTAAAAATATGTGGAGCATGAAAAGGTGTGATAAATATGAGGAGCATGAAAAGGTGTGAAAAATATGAAGAGCTTCAAAAGATTTTTAAAATATGAGTAGCATGAAAAGTTGTGAAAAATACGAAGAGCATGAGAAGGTGTGAAAAATACGAGGATCATGAAAAGGTGTGAAAATTACGAGGAGCATGAAAAGGTGTGGAAAATACGAGGAGCATGAAATGGTCTGAAAAAACGAGGAGCATGAAAAGGTGTGACAAATACGAGGAACATGAAAAGGTGTCAAAAATATGAGGAGCATGTAGAGATGTGAAAAATATGAGGAGAATGAAACTGTATGAAAAATCTGAGGAGCATGAAATGGTTTGAAATATACGAGGAGCATGAAAAGGTGTGTAAAATACGAGGAGCATGAAAATGTGTGAAAAATATGAAGAGCATGAAAGGGTATGAAAAATATGAAAAGCATGAAATGGTGTGAAAAATAAGAGGATCATAACATGGTTTGAAAAAATGAGGAGCATGAAAAGATCTAAAAATTAAGAGGAGCATTTAAAGGTCTGAAAAATACGAGGAGCATGAAAAGGTGTGAAATATACGAGGAGCATGAAAAAGGTTCTTGAAAATTAGAAGAAGCAGAAAAGTGTCAAAATATAAGGAGCATGAAAAGGTGTGAAAAATACGAAGAGCAGGAAAAGGTGTGAAAAACATGAAGAGCATGAAAAGCTTTCAAAAATAACAAAAGCATGAAAAGGTCTGAAAAATATGAAGAGCATAATAAGGTGTCAAGGATATGAGGAGCATTAAAAGCTGTTAAAAATATGAGAAGCATGTAAAGGTGTGAAAAATATGAGGAGCATGAAACTGTATGAAAAATTAGAGGAGGATGAACCGGTGTGAAAAATATGAAGAGCATGAAAAGGTCTGAAAAATATGAAGAGCATGAAAGCATGTCAAAAATATGAAGAGCATGAAAAGGTGTGAAAAATATGCGGAGCAGGAAAAGGTGTGAAAAACACGAAAGCATAAAAGGTCGAAAAATACGAGAGCTTTTTGAAAGGTGTGACAAATACGAAGAGCATGTAAATTTGAAAAATACGGAAGGCATGAAAAAGGTCTGAAAAAATACCGAAGGCATTGAAAAGGTCTGAAAAAATACGAGGAACAAGAAATGGTCTGAAAAATACGAGGAGCATGAAAACGTCTGAAAAATATGAAGAGCATGAAAAGGTGTCAAAAATGTGAGGAGCATGATACGGTGTGAAAAATATTAAAAACATGAAAAGCTGTGAAAAATATGAGGAGCATGAAACAGTCTGAAAAACACAAGATCATGAAACAGAATGAAAAACACGAAGAGCATGGAAAGCTGTGAAAAATATCAAGAGCTTGAAAACGTCTGAAAAATATGAGGGGCATGAAATAGTGTCAAAAATATGAAGAGCAATGAAAAGGTGTGAAAAATACGAAGAGCCTGAAAAGCTGTGAAAAACACGAAGAGCATGAAAAGGTGTGAAAAATACGAAGAGGTTGAAAAGGAGTGACAAATACGAAGAGCATGTAAAGTTGTGAAAAATACAAGGAGCATGAAAAGGTCTGAAAAATACGAGGAGCATGAAAAGGTCTGAAAAACAGGAAGAGCATGAAAAGGTGTGAAAAATATCAAGAGCTTAAAAAGGTATCAAAAATATGAGTAGCATGTAAAGGTGACAAAAATAAGACGAGCATGATCCTGTATAAAAAATATGAGGAGCATGAAACGGATTTGAAAAATATGAAGAGCATGAAAAGGTGTGAAAACACGAAGAGCATGAAAATGTGTGAAAAATATCCAGAGCATGAAAAGATCTGAAATAGATGTAGAGCACGAAAAGGTGTGAAAAATAAGAAGAACATGAAATGGTGTGAAAAACACGAAGAGCATGAAAATGTGTGAAAAAAACTAGGAGCATGAAAAGGTGTGAAAAAGTTCGAGGAGGATGAAAAGGTGTAACAATTACTAGGAGCATGAAAAGGTGTGAAATTTCCAGGAGCATGAAAAGGTCTGAAAAATACATGGAGCTTGAAAAGGTGTGAAAAATATTAGGAGCATGAAACGGTGTGAAAAATACAAAGAGCATGATAAGGTGTAAAAAATATCAGCAGCATTAAAACGTGTGAAAAATAGGAAGAGCATGAAACACTGTGAAAAACACGAAGAGCATGAAAAGGTTGGAAAAGTATCAAGAGCATGAAAAGGTCTGAAAAATATGAAAAGCATGAAAAGCTGTGAATAATATGAACAGCATGAAAAGGTGTGAAAAATACGAGGAGCATGAAAAGATCTGAAAAATACGAGGAGCATTTAACGGTCTGAAAAATATGAGGAGCATGAAACTGTCTGAAAAATATGAGGAGCATGAAACGGTCTGAAAAAAATGAGGAGCATGAAATGGTGTGAAATATACGAGGAGCATGAAAAGGAGTGTAAAATACGAGGAGCATGAAAATGTGTGAAAAATACGAAGAGCATGAAAGGGTATGAAAAATATGAGGAGCATGAAACGGTGTGAAAAATAAGAGGAGCATGACATGGTTTGAAAAAATGAGGAGCATGAAAAGATCTAAAAATTAAGAGGAGCATTTAAAGGTCTGAAAAATACGAGGAACATGAAAAGCTCTGAAAAATACGAGGAGCATGAAAAGGTGTGAAATATACGAGGAGCATGAAAAGGTCTGAAAAAT
This sequence comes from Cervus canadensis, assembly GCF_019320065.1. NCBI lineage: Eukaryota > Metazoa > Chordata > Mammalia > Artiodactyla > Cervidae > Cervus > Cervus canadensis. The sequence continues at coordinate 66,630,967 of NC_057399.1, read as the reverse complement.
ATGAAGAACATGAAAAGGTGTCAAAAATACGAAGAGCAGGAAAAGGTGTGAAAAATACGAAGAGCAGGAAAAGATGTGAAAATTATCAAAAGCATGAAAAGGTCTGAAAAATATGAAGAGCATGATAAGTTGTCAACAATATGAGGAGCATTAAAAGGTGTTGAAAATATGAGAAGCATGTAAAGGTGTGAAAAATATGAGGACCATGAAACTGTATGAAAAATTAGAGGAGGATGAAACAGTGTGAAAAATATGAAGAGCATGAAAAGGTGTGAAAAATTTGAGGAGCATGAAACACTCTGAAAAACACGAGATCATGAATGGAGTGAACAACATGAAGAGCATGGAAAGCTGTGAAAAATATCAAGAGCATGAAAAGGTCTGAAAAATATGAAGAGCATGAAAACGTGTCAAGAATATGAAGAGCATGAAAAGGTGTGAAAAATACGAAGAGCCTGAAATGGTGTGAAAGACACGAAGAGCATGAAAAGGTGTGAAAAATACGAAGAGCTTGAAAAGGTGTGACAAATACGAAGAGCATGTTAAGTTGTGAAAAATATGAGGAGCATGAAAAGGTCTGAAAAATATGTGAAGCATGAAAAGGTGTCAAAAATATGAGAAGAATGAAAATGTGTGTAAAATATGAAGAGCATGAAAAGGTGTCAAAAATATGAGGAACATGTAAAGGTGTGAAAAATATGAGGAGCATGAATCTGTATGAAAAATGTGAGGAGCATGAAACGGTGTGAAACATATGAAGAGCATGGAAAGGTGTGAAAATTATGAGGAGGATGAAAACGTCTTAAAAATACGAGAAGCATTAAAAGGTCTGAAAATTATGTGCAGCATGAAAAGGTGTCAAAAATATGAGAAGAATGAAAAGGTGTGTAAAATATGAAGAGCATGAAAAGGTGTCAAAAATATGAGGAACATGTAAAGGTGTGAAAAATATGAGGGGCATGAATCTGTATGAAAAATAAGAGGAGGATGAAAAGGTGTGAAAAACATGAATATCATGAAAAGGTGTGAAAAATATGAGGAGTTTGAAAAGGTCTGAAAAATACGAGAGCATGAAAAGGTGTGAAAAACATGAGGAGCATGAAAATGTGTGAAAAATAAGAACAGCCTGAAAAGGTGTGAAAAATATGAAGAGCATGGAAAGGTGTCAAAAATATGAGGAACATGAAAAGGAGTGAAAAATATGAAAGCATGAAAAAGTGTCAAAAATATGAGGAGCATTTAAAGGTGTGAAAAATAGGAAGAGCATAAATCTGTATGAAAAATATGAGGAGCATGAAACGGTGTGAAAAATAGGAAGAGCCTGAAAAGGTGTCAAAAATATGAGGAGCATGAAACGGTGTGAAAAATGTGAGGAGCATGAAAAGGTGTCAAAAATATGAGGAGCATGAAAAGTTCTGAAAAACTTGAAGAACATTAAAAGGTGTTAAAAATATGTGGAGCATGAAAAGGTGTGATAAATATGAGGAGCATGAAAAGGTGTGAAAAATATGAAGAGCTTCAAAAGATTTTAAAAATATGAGTAGCATGAAAAGTTGTGAAAAATACGAAGAGCATGAGAAGGTGTGAAAAATACGAGGATCATGAAAAGGTCTGAAAAATACGAGGAGCATGAAAAGGTCTGAAAAATACGAGGGGCATGAAAAGGTCTGAAAAATACGAGGAGCATGAAAAGGACTGCAATATATGAAGAGCATGAAAAGGTGTCAAAAATATGAGGAGCATGTAGAGATGTGAAAAATATGAGGAGAATGAAACTGTATGAAAAATCTGAGGAGCATGAAATGGTGTGAAATATACGAGGAGCATGAAAAGGTGTGTAAAATACGAGGAGCATGAAAATGTGTGAAAAATATGAAGAGCATGAAAGGGTATGAAAAATATGAAAAGCATGAAATGGTGTGAAAAATAAGAGGATCATAACATGGTTTGAAAAAATGAGGAGCATGAAAAGATCTAAAAATTAAGAGGAGCACTTAAAGGTCTGAAAAATACGAGGAGCATGAAAAGGTGTGAAATATACGAGGAGCATGAAAAGGTCTGAAAAATATGAAGAGCATGAAAAGGTGTCAAAAATATAAGGAGCATGAAAAGGTGTGAAAAATACGAAGAGCAGGAAAAGGTGTGAAAAATACGAAGAGCAGGAAAAGATGTGAAAATTATCAAAAGCATGAAAAGGTCTGAAAAATATGAAGAGCATGATAAGTTGTCAACAATAAGAGGAGCATTAAAAGGTGTTGAAAATATGAGAAGCATGTAAAGGTGTGAAAAATATGAGGACCATGAAACTGTATGAAAAATTAGAGGAGGATGAAACAGTGTGAAAAATATGAAGAGCATGAAAAGGTGTGAAAAATATGATGAGCATGAAACACTCTGAAAAACACGAGATCATGAATGGAGTGAACAACACGAAGAGCATGGAAAGCTTTGAAAAATATCAAGAGCATGAAAAGGTCTGAAAAATATGAAAAGCATGAAAACGTGTCAAGAATATGAAGAGCATGAAAAGGTGTGAAAAATACGAAGAGCCTGATATGGTGTGAAAGACACGAAGAGCATGAAAAGGTGTGAAAAATACGAAGAGCTTGAAAAGGTGTGACAAAAACGAAGAGCATGTAAAGTTGTGAAAAATATGAGGAGCATGAAAAGGTCTGAAAAATACGAGGAGCATGAAGACGTCTGAAAAATACGACGAGCATGAAAAGGTCTGAAAAATATGTAGAGCATGAAAAAGTGTCAAAAATATGGGGAGCATGAAAAGGTGTCAAAATATGAAGAGCATGAAACGGTGTCAAAAATATGAGTGGCATGTAAAGGTTGAAAATAAGAGGAGCATGAATTTGTATAAAAAATATGAGGAGCATGAAATGGTGTGAAAAATATGAAGAGCATGAAAAGGTGTGAAAAATATGAAGAGCATTAAATGTGTGAAAAACACGAAGGGCATGCAAAGGTGTGAAAAATATCAAGAGCATGAAAAGGTCTGAGGAATATGAAGAGCATGAAAAGGTATGAAAAATTCAAAGAGCATGAAAAGATGTGAAAAATACGAAGAGCATGAAAAGTTGGGAAAAATACCAGGAGCATGAAAAGGTGTGAAAAATACAGGAGCATGAAAAGGTGTGAAAAATACATAGGAGCATGAAAAGGTGTGAAAAGTGAAAACGAGCATGAAAGGCATGCAGAGCATGAAAAGTGTGTCATGAAAAATACGAGAGCATGAAAATGAAAAGGTGTGAAAATACGAGGAGCATGAAAAGGTATGAAAAAAGAGCATGAAAAGGTGTGAAAGGAGCATGAAAAGGTGAAAATAAAAGCATGAAAATAAAAAGCATGAAAAGGTCTGAAAAATATGAAGAGCATGAAAAGGGTGAAAAGGAGTGAAAAATATGAAGAGCATGAAAAGGTGTCAAAAATATGAGGAGCATGTAAATGAAAAAATGTGAAAAATAATGAAAGATGCAAAGGTGTGAAAAAGGGTATGAAAACGTCTTAAAAATGAGGAGCATGAAAAGGTCTGAAAAATATGTGCAGCATGAAAAGGTGTCAAAATATGAGATGAAAAGTGTGGAAAGTAAAGGTGATAGAGAACATGAAAAGTGTGAAAAACATGAAAAATGAAAACATGAATGAAAAGGCATGAAAAAAGGGATGAAAAACACGAAGAGCATGAAAATGTGTGAAAAATAAGAACAGCCTGAAAAGGTGTGAAAAATACGAAGAGCATGAAAAGGTCTGAAAAATACGAAGAGCTTGGAAAGGTGTGACAAATACAAACATCATGAAAAGTTGTGAAAAATACGAGGAGCATGAAAAGGTGTGAAAAACACGAGGAGCATGAAAAGGTCTGAAAAATACGAGGAACATTAAATGGTCTGAAAAAAACGAGGAGCATGAAAAGATGTGAAGAATACGAGGAGCATGAAAAGATCTGAAAAATACGAGGAGCAAGAAAGGGTCTGAAAAATACGAGGAGCATGAAATGGTCTGAAATACACGAGGGGCATGAAAAGGTCTGAAAAATATGAAGAGCAGGAAAAGGTGTCAAAAATATGAGGAGCATGAAAAGGAGTGAAAAATATGAAGAGCATGAAAAGGTGTCAAAAATATGAGGAGCATTTAAAGGTGTGAAAAATAGGAAGAGCATGAATCTGTATGAAAAATATGAGGAGCATGAAACGGTGTTAAAAATAGGAAGAGCATGAAAAGGTGTCAAAAATATGAGGAGCATGAAACGGTGTGAAAAATGTGAGGAGCATGAAAAGGTGTCAAAAATATGAGGAGCATGAAAAGTTCTGAAAAACTTGAAGAACATTAAAAGGTGTCAAAAATATGTGGAGCATGAAAAGGTGTGATAAATATGAGGAGCATGAAAAGGTGTGAAAAATATGAAGAGCTTCAAAAGATTTCAAAAATATGAGGTGCATGAAAAGTTGTGAAAAATATGAAGACCATGAAAAGGTGTGAAAAATATCGAGAGCATGAAACGGTCTGAAAAATATGAGGAGCAGGAAACTGTCTGAAAAATATAGGGGCATGAAAAACTGTCAAAAATATGTGGAGCATGAAATGGTGTGAAAAAAGTGAAGAGCATGAAAAGGTGTGAAAAATATGACGAGAATGAAACAGTGGGAAATATACGAAGAGCATGAAAAGTGTGAAAAGCACGAAGAGCATGAAAAGGTGTGAAAAATATCAAGAGCATGAAACAGCCTGAAAAATTCGAAGAGCAGGAAAAGGTGTGAAAAACCGAAAGAGCATGAAGAGGTTTGAAAAATACGAAGAGCATGAAAAGGTCTGCAAAATACGAGAAGCATGAAAAGGTCTGAAATATACGAGGAGCATGAAAAGGTGTGAAAAATATGAGGAGCATGAAAAGGTGTGAAAAATACGAGGAGCATGAAATGGTCTGAAAAAACGAGGAGCATGAAAAGGTGTGAAAAATACGAGGAAAATGAAAAGGTGTGAAAAATACGAGGAGCATGAAAAGGTGTGAAATTTCCGAGCAGCATGAAAAGGTCTGAAAAATACGAGGAGCAAAAAAGGGTGAAAAATACGAAGAGCATGAAACGTGTGATAAATAAAGGGAGCATGAAAACGTCTGAAAAATACGAGGAGCATGAAAAGGTCTGAAAAATACGAGGAGCATGACAAGGTCTGAAAAAATGGGGAGCATGAAATGGTCTGAAAAGTACGAGGAGCTTGAAAAGGTCTGAAAAATACGAGCAGCATGAAAAGGACTGCAATATATGAAGAGCATGAAAAGGTGTCAAAAATATGAGGAGCATGTAGAGGTGTGAAAAATATGAGGAGAATGAAACTGTATGAAAAATCTGAGGAGCATGAAATGGTGTGAAATATACGAGGAGCATGAAAGGTGTGTAAAATACGAGGAGCATGAAAATGTGTGAAAAATATGAAGAGCATGAAAGTGTATGAAAAATATGAGGTGCATGAAATGGTGTGAAAAATAAGAGTAGCATGGAATGGTGTGAAAAAATGAGGAGCATGAAAAGATCTGAAAATTAAGAGGAGCATGAAAAGGTGTGAAATATACGAGGAGCATGAAAAGGTCTGAAAAATATGAAGAGCATGAAAAGGTGTCAAAAATATAAGGAGCATGAAAAGGTGTGAAAAATACGAAGAGCAGGAAAAGGTGTGAAAATTTTCAAAAGCATGAAAAGGTCTGAAAAATATGAAGAGCATGTTAAGGTGTCAAAAATATGAGGAGCATTAAAAGGTGTCGAAAATATGAGAAGCATGAAAAGGTGTGAAAAATATGAGGAGCATGAAACTGTATGAAAAATTAGAGGAGGATGAAACGGTGTGAAAAATATGAAGAGCATGAAAAGGTGTGAAAAATATGAGGAGCATGAAACACTTGAAAAACACGAGATCATGAAATGGAGTGAACAACACGAAGAGCATGGAAAGCTGTGAAAAATATCAAGAGCATGAAAAGGTCTGAAAAATATGAAAAGCATGAAAACGTGTCAAAAATATGAAGAGCATGAAAAGTGTGAAAAATATGAAGAGCCTGAAAAGGTGTGAAAAACACGAAGAGCATGAAAAGGTGTGAAAAATACGAAGAGCCTGAAAAGGTGTGAAAAACAGGAAGAGCATGTAAAGTTGTGAAAAACACGAGGAGCATGAAAAGGTCTGAAAAATACGAGGAACATTAAATGTCTGAAAAAAACGAGGAGCATGAAAAGTTGTGAAGAATACGAGGAGCATGAAAAGATCTGAAAAAATACGAGGAGCAAGAAAGGGTCTGAAAAATACGAGGAGCATGAAATGGTCTGAAATACACGAGGGGCTGAAAAGGTTGAAAATATGAGAGGCATGAAAAGGTGTCAAAAATATGAGGAGCATGAAAAGGAGTGAAAAATATGAAGAGCATGAAAAACTGTCAAAAATATGTGGAGCATGAAATGGTGTGAAAAAAGTGAAGAGCATGAAAAGGTGTGAAAAATATGACGAGAATGAAACAGTGGGAAATATACGAAGAGCATGAAAAGTGTGAAAAGCACGAAGAGCATGAAAAGGTGTGAAAAATATCAAGAGCATGAAACAGCCTGAAAAATTCGAAGAGCAGGAAAAGGTGTGAAAAACCGAAAGAGCATGAAGAGGTTTGAAAAATACGAAGAGCATGAAAAGGTCTGCAAAATACGAGAAGCATGAAAAGGTCTGAAATATACGAGGAGCATGAAAAGGTGTGAAAAATATGAGGAGCATGAAAAGGTGTGAAAAATACGAGGAGCATGAAATGGTCTGAAAAAACGAGGAGCATGAAAAGGTGTGAAAAATACGAGGAAAATGAAAAGGTGTGAAAAATACGAGGAGCATGAAAAGGTGTGAAATTTCCGAGCAGCATGAAAGGGTCTGAAAAATACGAGGAGCAAAAAAGGGTGAAAAATACGAAGAGCATGAAACGTGTGATAAATAAAGGGAGCATGAAAACGTCTGAAAAATACGAGGAGCATGAAAAGGTCTGAAAAATACGAGGAGCATGACAAGGTCTGAAAAACATGAGGAGCATGAAATGGTCTGAAAAGTACGAGGAGCATTGAAAAGGTCTGAAAAATACGAGCAGCATGAAAAGGACTGCAATATATGAAGAGCATGAAAAGGTGTCAAAAATATGAGGAGCATGTAGAGGTGTGAAAAATATGAGGAGAATGAAACTGTATGAAAAATCTGAGGAGCATGAAATGGTGTGAAATATACGAGGAGCATGAAAGGTGTGTAAAATACGAGGAGCATGAAAATGTGTGAAAAATATGAAGAGCATGAAAGTGTATGAAAAATATGAGGTGCATGAAATGGTGTGAAAAATAAGAGTAGCATGGAATGGTGTGAAAAAATGAGGAGCATGAAAAGATCTGAAAATTAAGAGGAGCATGAAAAGGTGTGAAATATACGAGGAGCATGAAAAGGTCTGAAAAATATGAAGGCATGAAAAGGTGTCAAAAATATAAGGAGCATGAAAAGGTGTGAAAAATACGAAGAGAAGGAAAAGGTGTGAAAATTTTCAAAAGCATGAAAAGGTCTGAAAAATATGAAGAGCATGTTAAGGTGTCCAAAATATGAGGAGCATTAAAAGGTGTCGAAAATATGAGAAGCATGAAAAGGTGTGAAAAATATGAGGAGCATGAAACTGTATGAAAAATTAGAGGAGGATGAAACGGTGTGAAAAATATGAAGAGCATGAAAAGGTGTGAAAATATGAGGAGCATGAAACACTTGAAAAACACGAGATCATGAAATGGAGTGAACAACACGAAGAGCATGGAAAGCTGTGAAAAATATCAAGAGCATGAAAAGGTCTGAAAAATATGAAAAGCATGAAAACGTGTCAAAAATATGAAGAGCATGAAAAGTGTGAAAAATATGAAGAGCCTGAAAAGGTGTGAAAAACACGAAGAGCATGAAAAGGTGTGAAAAATACGAAGAGCCTGAAAAGGTGTGAAAAACAGGAAGAGCATGTAAAGTTGTGAAAAATACAAGGAGCATGAAAAGTTCTGAAAAATACGAGGAGCATGAAGACGTCTGAAAAATACGACAAGCATGAAAAGGTCTGAAAAATATGTAGAGCATGAAAAAGTGTCAAAAATATGGGAAGCATGAAAAGGTGTCAAAAATATGAAGAGCATGAAACGGTGTCAAAAATATGAGTAGCATGTGAAGGTTGAAAAATAAGAGGAGCATGAATTTGTATAAAAAATATGAGGACCAAATCTATAGATTCAAAGCAATCCCTATCAAGCTACTGACGGTATTTTTCACAGAACTAGACCAAAGAATTTCACAATTTGTATGGAAATACCAAAAACCTCGAATAGCCAAAATAATCTTGAGAAAGAAGAATGGAACTGGAGGAATCAACCTGCCTGACTTCAGACTCTACTACAAAGCCACAGTCATCAAGACAGTATGGTACTGGCACAAAGACAGAAATATAGATCAATGGAACAGAATAGAAAGCCCAGAGATAAATCCACGAACCTATGGACACCTTATCTTTGACAAAGGAGGCAAGGATATACAATGGAAAAAAGACAACCTCTTTAACAAGTGGTGCTGGGAAAACTGGTCAACCACTTGTAAAAGAATGAAACTAGAACACTTTCTAACACCATACACAAAAATAAACTCAAAATGGATTAAAGATCTAAATGTAAGACCAGAAACTATAAAACTCCTAGAGGAGAACATAGGCAAAACACTCTCCGACATAAATCACAGCAAGATCCTCTATGACCCACCTCCCAGAATATTGGAAATAAAAGCAAAAATAAACAAATGGGACCTAATGAAACTTAAAAGCTTTTGCACAACAAAGGAAACTATAAGTAAGGTGAAAAGACAGCCCTCAGATTGGGAGAAAATAATAGCAAATGAAGAAACAGACAAAGGATTAATCTCAAAAATATACAAGCAACTCCTGCACCTCAATTCCAGAAAAATAAATGACCCAATCAAAAAATGGGCCAAAGAACTAAACAGACATTTCTCCAAAGAAGACATACAGATGGCTAACAAACACATGAAAAGATGCTCAACATCACTCATTATTAGAGAAATGCAAATCAAAACCACAATGAGGTACCATTACACGCCAGTCAGGATGGCTGCTATCCAAAAGTCTACAAGCAATAAATGCTGGAGAGGGTGTGGAGAAAAGGGAACCCTCTTACACTGTTGGTGGGAATGCAAACTAGTACAGCCGCTATGGAGAACAGTGTGGAGATTTCTTAAAAAACTGGAAATAGAACTGCCATATGACCCAGCAATCCCACTTCTGGGCATACACACTGAGGAAACCAGATCTGAAAGAGACACGTGCACCCCAATGTTCATCGCAGCACTGTTTATAATAGCCAGGACATGGAAGCAACCTAGATGCCCATCAGCAGATGAATGGATAAGGAATCTGTGGTACATATACACCATGGAATATTACTCAGCCATTAAAAAGAATTCATTTGAACCAGTCCTAATGAGATGGATGAAGCTGGAGCCCATTATACAGAGTGAAGTAAGCCAGAAAGATAAAGAACATTACAGCATACTAACACATATATATGGAATTTAGAAAGGTGATAATGATAACCCTATATGCAAAACAGAAAAAGAAACACAGAAATACAGAACAGACTTTTGAACTCTGTGGGAGAAGGTGAGGGTGGGATATTTCAAAAGAACAGCATGTATACTATCTATGGTGAAACAGATCACCAGCCCAGGTGGGATGCATGAGACAAGTGCTCCGGCCTGGTGCACTGGGAAGACCCAGAGGAATCGGGTGGAGAGGGAGGTGGGAGGGGGGATCGGGATTGGGAATATATGTAAATCCATGTCTGATTCATATCAATGTATGACAAAACCCACTGGAAAAAAATAAATAAAAAAAAAAGAAAAGAAAAAAAAATATGAGGAGCATGAAACGGTGTGAAAAATATGAAGAGCATGAAAAGGTGTGAGAAATATGAGGAGCATGAAATGTGTGAAAAACACGAAGGGCATGCAAAGGTGTGAAAAATATCAAGAGCATGAAAAGGTCTGAAAAATATGAAGAGCATGAAAAGGTGTGAAAAATATCAAGAGCATGAAAGATGTGAAAAACACGAAGGGCATGAAAAGGTGTGAAAAATATCAAGAGCATGAAAAGGTCTGAGGAATATGAAAAGCATGAAAAGGTATGAAAAATTAAAAGAGCATGAAAATATGTGAAAAATACGAAGAGCATGAAAAGTTGTGAAAAATACCAGGAGCATGAAAAGGTGTGAAAAATACTAGGAGCATGAAAAGGTGTGAAAAGTACGAGGAGCATTAAAATGTCTAAAAAATACGAGAGCATGAAAAGGTGTGAAAAACACGAAGAGCATGAAAAGCTGTGAAAAATATAAAAAGCATGAAAAGGTCTGAAAAATATGAAGAGCATGAAAAGGTGTGAAAAATCTGAAGAGCATGAAAAAAAGTGAAAAATAAGAAGAGTATGAAAAGGTGTGAAAAACATGCAGATCATGTAAAAGTGTGGAAAATAAGAAGAGCATGAAAAGGTGTGACAAATACGAAGAGCATGAAAAGTTGTGAAAAATACCAGGAGCATGAACAGTTGTGAAAAATACGAGGACATGAAAAGGTGTGAAAAATATGGATAGCATGAAAAAGTGTGAAAAGTACGAGGAGCATGAAAAGGTCTGAAAAATACGAGGAGCATGAAAACGTATTAAAAATACGAGGCACATGAAAAGGTGTGAAAAATATGTAGAGCATGAACAGGTGTCAAAACTATGAGGAGAATGAAAAGGTGTGAAAAATATGAAGAGCATGAAAAGGTGTCAAAAATATGAGGAGCATGTAAAGGTGTGAAAAATATAAGGAGCATGAATCTGTATGAAAAATATGAGGAGCATGAAACGGTGTGAAACATATGAAGAGCATGAAAAGGTGTGAAAATTATGAGGAGGATGAAAATGTCTTAAAAATACGAGGATCAAGAAAAGGTCTGAAAAATATGTGGAGCATGAAAAGGTGTCAGAAATATGAGGAGAATGAAAAGGTGTCAAAAATATGAGGAACATGTAAAGGTGTGAAAAATATGAGGAGCATGAATCTGTATGAAAAATATGAGGAGGATGAAACGGTGGGAAAAATATGAATATCATGAAAAGGTGTGAAAAATATGAGGAGTTTGAAAAGGTCTGAAAAATACGAGAGCATGAAAAGGTGTGAAAAATATGAAGAGCATGAAAATGTGTGAAAAATATGAACAGCCTGAAAAGGTGTGAAAAACACAAAGAGCATGAAAAGGTGTGAAAAATATGAGGAGCACGAAAGGAGTGAAAAATACGAGGAGCATGAAAATGTGTGAAAAATACGAGGAGCACAAAACGGTGTGAAAAATACGAGGAGCATGAAAAGGTCTGAAAAATACGAGGAGCATGAAAAGGTGTGAAAAATACGAGGAGCATGAAAAGATCTGAAAAATACGAGGAGCATGAAAAGCTGTGAAAATTAGGAAGAGCATGAAAAAGTGTGAAAATTATGAAGAGCATGAAAAGGTGTGAAAAATAAGAAGAGCATGAAAAGGTGTGAAAAATATGAAGAGAATGAAAAGGTCTGAAAAATACGAGGAGCCTGAAAAGGTCAGAAAAATTTTATGAGCATGAAAAGTTGTCAAAAACATGAGGAGCATGAAAAGGTGTGAAAAATTAGAGGAGCATGAAACGGAATGAAAAATACGAGAAGCATGAAACGGTCAGAAAAATATGAGGAGCATGAATAGGTGTCAAAAATATGAGAAGTATGAAATGGTGTGAAAATATAAAGAGCATGAAACGGACTGAAAAATACGAGGAGCATGAAACAGTCAGAAAAATATGAGGATCATGAATAGGTGTCAAAAATATGAGGAGTATGAAATGGTATGAAAATATGAAGAGCATGAAACGGTCTGAAAAATATGAGGAGCATGAAAAGGTGTCAAAAATATGAGGAACAAGTAAGGGTATGAAAAATATGAGGAGCATGAATCTGGATGAAAAATATGAGGAGTATGAAACGGTGTGAACAATAAGAAGAGCATGAAAAGGTCTGAAAAATACGAGGAGCATGAAAAGGTTTGAAAAATATGAAGAGCCTGAAAAGGTGTGAAAAATATGAAGAACAAGAAACTGTCTGAAAAGTATGAAGAGCACGAAAAGATGTGACAAATACGAGGAGAACGAAAAGGTGTGAAAAATACGAGGAGCATGAAAAGGTGTGACAAATACGAGGAGCATGAAAAGGTGTCAAAAATACGAGGAGCATGAAAAGGTGTGAAAAATACGAGGAGCATGAAAAGGTCTGAAAGACATGAGGAACATGAAAAGGTGTGAAAAATTAGAGGAGCATGAATCGGTCTGAAAAATATGAAGAGCCCGAAAAGGTCTGAAAAATATGAAGAGCACGAAAAGGTGTGAAAAATATGAAGAGCATGAAAAGGCATGAAAATTCGAGGAGCATGAAAAGGAGTGAAAAATGCGAGGAGCATGAAAAGGTCTGAGAAATTGGAGGAACATAAAAAGGTCTGAAAAATATGAAGAGCCTGAAAAGGTGTGAAAAATATGAAGAACAAGAAAATGTCTGAAAAGTATGAAGAGCACGAAAAGGTGTGAAAAATAGGAGGAGAACGAAAAGGTGTGACAAATACGAGGAGCATGAAAAGGTGTGACAAATACGAGGAGCATGAAAAGGTGTGACAAATACGAGGAGCATGAAAAGGTGTGAAAAATACGAGGAGCATAAAAAGGTCTGAAAAATATGAAGAGCCTGAAAAGGTGTGAAAAATATGAAGAACAAGAAAATGTCTGAAAAGCATGAAGAGCAAGAAAAGGTGTGAAAACTAGGAGGAGAACGAAAAGGTGAGAAAAATACGAGGAACGTGAAAAGGTGTGACAAATAAGAGGAGCATGAAAAGGTCTGAAAAACATGAAGAGCCTGAGAAGTTTGAAAAATATGAAGAGCTTGAAATGGTCTGAAAAATGAGGACCTAGAAAAGTTGTGAAAAATACGAGGAGCACGAAAAGGTCTGAAATATACGAGGAGCATGAAAGGGTGTGAAAAATATGAAGAGCACAAAAATACTGAAAATAATGAAGAGCATGAAAAGGTGTGAAAAATATGAAGAGCATGAAAAATTCTGAAAAATACAAGGAGCACGAAAAGGTCTGAAAAATACGAGGAGCATGAAAAGGTCTGAAAAATACGAGGAGCATGAAAATGTCTTAAAAATACGAGGCACATGAAAAGGTCTGAAAAATCTGTAGGGCATGAACAGGTGTCAAAAATACGAGGAGAATGAAAAGGTGTGTAAAATATGAAGAGCATGAAAAGGTGTGAAGTATATGAGGAGCATGAAAAGGTGTGTAAAATACGAGGAGAATGAAAATGTGTGAAAACTATGAGGAGAATGAATCTGTATGAAAAATAGGAGGAGCATGAAACGGTGTGAAAAAAATGAAGAGCATGAAAAGGTGTGAAAATGATGAGGAGTATGAAAACGTCTTAAAAATATGAGGAGCATGAAAAGGTCTGAAAAATACGAGGAGCATGAAAACGTCTTAAAAATACGAGGCACAAGAAAAGGTCTGAAAAGTATGTAGAGCATGAACAGGTGTCAAAAATATGCGGAGAATGAAAAGGTGTGAAGTATATGAGGAGCATGAAAAGGTGTGTAAAATACGAGGAGCATGAAAATGTGTGAAAAATATGAAGAGCATGAAAGGGTATGAAAAATATGAGGAGCATGAAAAGATCTGAAAATTAAGAGGAGCATGAAATGGTGTGAAAAAATGAGGAGTATGAAAATATCTGAAAATTAAGAGGAGCAATTAAAGGTCTGAAAAATACGAGGAGCAAGAAAAGGTGTGAAATATACGAGGAGCATGAAAAGGTCTGAAAAATATGAAGAGCATGAAAAGGTGTCAAAAATATAAGGAGCATGAAAAGGTGTGAAAAATACGAAGAGCAGGAAAAGGTGTGAAATATATGAAGAGCAGGAAAATGTGTGAAATATATGAAGAGCAGGAAAAGGTGTGAAAATTATCAAAAGCATGAAAAGGTGTCAAAAATATGAGGAGCATTTAAAGGTGTGAAAAATAGGAAGAGCATGAATCTGTATGAAAAATATGAGGAACATGAAACGGTGTGAAAAATAGGAAGAGCATGAAAAGGTGTCAAAAATATGAGGAGCATGAAACCTTGTGAGAAATGTCAAGAGCATGAAAAGGTGTCAAAAATATGAGGAGCATGAAAAGGTCTGAAAAACATGAAGAACATTAAAAGGTGTCAAAAATATGAGGAGCATGAAAAGGTGTGAAAAATATGAAGAGCTTCAAAAGATTTCAAAAATATGAGGAGCATGAAAAGTTGTGAAAAATATGAAGACCATGGAAAGGTATGAAAAATATCAAGAGCATGAAACGGTCTGAAAAATATGAGGAGAAGGAAACTGTCTGAAATATATGAGGGGCATGAAAAATTGTCAAAAATATGTGGAGCATGAAATGGTGTGAAAAAAGTGAAGAGCATGAAAAGGTGTGAAAAATATGAGGAGCATGAACCGGTGGGAAATATACGAAGAGCATGAAAAGGTGTGAAAACCAGGAACAGCATGAAAAGGTGTGAAAAATATCTAGAGCATGAAACGGCCTGAAAAATTCGAAGAGCAGGAAACGGTGTGAAAAACATGAAGAGCATGAAAGCGTTTGAAAAATACGAAGAGCATGAAAAGGTCTGCAAAATGCGAGAAGCAGGAAAAGGTCTGAAATATACGAGGAGCATGAAAAGGGGTGAAAAATACGAGGAGCAAGAAAAGGTGTGAAAAATACAAGGAGCATGTAATGGTCTGAAAAAACGAGGAGCATTAAAAGGTGTGAAAAATACTAGGAACGTGAAAAGGTGTGAAGTATCTGAGGAGCATGAAAAGGTGTGTAAAATATGAGGAGCATGAAAATGTGTGAAAAATATGAAGAGCATGAAAGGGTATGAAAAATATGAGGAGCATGAAATGGTGTGAAAAATAAGAGGAGCATGAAATTTTTGTTGTGAAAAATAAAGGGGCATGAAATGGTGTTGAAAAAAAGAGGAGCATGATAGATCTGAAAATTTAAGAGGAGCCATTAAGGTCTGAAAATACGAGGAGCATTGAAAGCCCCTTTTATGAAAAATATGAGAAGCAGAAAAGTGTGAAATATACGAAGAGCAGGAAAAGGTGTGAAAAAAATCGGGGAGAGCAGGAAAAGGTGTGAAAATTTATCAAAAGCATGAAAAGGGTCTGAAAATATGAAGAGCATTGAAAGGTGTAAAAAATATGAGGAGCATTAAAGGTGTCGAAAATATTTGAGAAGCATGTTAAAGGTGTGAAAAATTGAGAAGCATGAAACGTATGAAAAATTAGAGGAGGATGAAAACGGTGTGAAAAATATGAAGCGCTTGGAAAGGTGTTGAAAAATATCAAGAAGCATGAAAGATGTTGTGAAAAACACGAAGGCATGAAAAGTTGAAAAAATAGAGCATGAAAGGTCTGAGGAATATCAAGAGCATTGAAAAGGTTATGAAAAATTCAAAGCAGCATTGAAAAGATTGTGTAAATACGAAGAGATGAAAAGTTGTGAAAAATACCAGGAGCAGAAAAGGTGTGAAAAATACTAGGAGATGAAAGGTGTGAAAAAGTATGAGGCGCATTAAATGTCTGAAAATACCAGAGCATTGAAAAGTGTGAAAAATATAAGAAGCATGTAAAGGTCTGAAAAATATTGAAGAGCCATGAAAAGGTGTGAAAAATATGAAGAGCATGAAAAGGTGTCAAAAATATGAGGAGCATGTAAAGGTGTGAAAAATATGAGGAGCATGATCTGTATGAAAAATATGAGGAGCATGAAACGGTGTGAAACATATGAAGAGCATGAAAAGGTGTGAAAATTATGAGGAGTATGAAAACGTCTTAAAAATACGAGGAGCATGAAAAGGTCTGAAAAATATGGGAGCATGAAAAGGTGTCAAAAATATCAGGAGTGTGTAGAGGTGTGAAAAATATGAGGAGAATGAAAGTGTATGAAAGTCTGCGGAGCATGAAATGGTGTGACATATACGAGGAGCATGAAAAGTTGTGAAAAATACGAAGAGCATGAGAAGGTGTGAAAAACACGAGGATCATGTAAAGGTGTGAAAAACATGAGGAGCATGAAAATGTGTCAAAAATACGAGGAGCATGAAAAGACCTGAAAAATAGGAGGAGCATGTAAAGGTCTGAAAAATACGAGGAGCATGAAAAGGTCTGAAAAATATGAAGAGCCTGAAAAGGTGTGAAAAATATGAAGAGCAAGAAAATGTCTGAAAAGTATGAAGAGCACGAAAAGGTGTGAAAAATAGGAGGAGAACGAAAAGGTGTGAAAAATATGAAGAGCATGAAAAGGTGTGACAAATACGAGGAGCATGAAAAGGTGTCAAAAATATGAGGAGCATGAAAAGGTGTGAATAATATGAGGAGCATGAAAAGGTCTGAAAAATATGAAGAGCCCGAAAAGCTCTGAAAAATATGAAGAGCACGAAAAGGTGTGAAAAATATGAAGAGCATGAAAAAATGTGAAAAATAAGAAGAGCAAGAAAAGGTGTGAAAAACATGCAGAGCATGTAAAAGTGTGGAAAATAAGAAGAGCATGAAAAGGTGAGACAAATACGAAGAGCATGTAAAGGTGTGAAAAATACGAGGAGCATGAAATTGTGCCAAAAATACGAGGAGCATGAAAAGACCTGAAAAATAGGAGGAGCATAAAAAGGTCTGAAAAATACGAGGAGCATGAAAAGGCCTGAAAAATATGAAGAGCCTGAAAAGGTGTGAAAAATATGAAGAGCAAGAAAATGTCTGAAAAGAATGAAGAGCACGAAAAGGTGTGAAAAATAGGAGAACGAAAAGGTGTGAAAAATACGAAGAGCATGAGAAGGTGTGAAAAACACGAGGATCATGTAAAGGTGTGAAAAATACGAGGAGCATGAAAATGTGTCAAAAATACGAGGAGCTTGAAAAGACCTGAAAAATAGGAGGAGCATAAAAAGGTCTGAAAAATACGAGGAGCATGAAAAGGTCTGAAAAATATGAAGAGCCTGAAAAGGTGTGAAAAATATGAAGAACAAGAAAATGCCTGAAAAGTATGAAGAGCACGAAAAGGTGTGAAAAATAGGAGGAGAACGAAAAGGTGTGAAAAATACGAAGAGCATGAAAAGGTGTGACAAATACGAGGAGCATGAAAAGGTGTCAAAAATATGAGGAGCATGAAAAGGTGTGAATAATAGGAGGAGCATGAAAAACGGTGGAAATATACGAAGAAGCAATGAAAAGCTGAGAAAAAATATCAAAGAGCATGAAAAAGGTCTGAAAAAATAAAGAAGAGCATGAAAAAGGTGGTGAAAATCGAAAGAGCATGCAAAAGGTGTTAAAAATACGAAAGAGCCTGAAAAAGGTGTGAAAACGACAAAGAGCATGAAAAATAATTGTGAAAAAATACAAGGAGCATGAAAAGGTCCTGAAGTATAAGAAGAAGCAAAGGGGGGTGAAAAAAGGTATGAAAATATGAAGGAGCATCAAAAAGGTGTTGAAAAATAATGAGGAGCATGAACTGTATGAAAAAAATTACTGAGCGAAGCATGAAACGGTTGTGAAAAATAATGAAACCGTGAAAAACGTCTCAAAAAATACGAGGAGCATTAAATAGGGCTAAATATACGAGAAGCATAAAAATGTCTGAAAAGTACGAGGAGCATGAAAAGGTTTGAAAAAAACGAGGGGCATGAAAAGGTCTCAGAAATACGAGGAGCATGAAAAGGTCTGAAAAACATGAAGAGCCTGAAAAGTGTGAAAAATATGAAGAGCTTGAAAAGTTCTGAAAAATATGAAGAACACGAAGAGGTGTGAAAAATATGAAGAGCATTAAAAGATCTGAAAATTATGAGGACCACGAAAAGGTGTGAAAAATACAAGGAGCACGAAAAGGTGTGAGAAATACAAGTAGCATGTAAAGGTTGAAAAATAAGAGGAGCATGAATTTGTATAAAAAATATGAGGAGCATGAAACGGTGTGAAAAATATGAAGAGCATGAAAAGCTGTGAAAAATATGAGGAGCATGAAAAGGTGAGAAAAATATGAAGAGGATTTAAAGGTCTGAAAAATACGAGGAGCATGAAAGGGTATGAAAAATATGAGGAGCATGAAATGGTGTGAAAAATAAGAGGAGCATGAAATGGTATGAAAAATGAGGAGCATGAAAAGTTCTGAAAATTAAGAGGAACATTTAAAGGTCTGAAAAATAGGAGGAGCATGAAAAGCTCTGAAAAATACGAGGAGCATGAAAAGGTGTGAAATATATGAGGAGCATGAAAAGGTCTGAAAAATATGAAGAGCATGAAAAGGTGTCAAAAATATAAGGAGCATGAAAACGTGTGAAAAATACGAAGAGCGGGAAATGGTGTGAAAAATACGAAGAGCAGGAAAAGGTGTGAAAATTATCAAAAGCATGAAAAGGTCTGAAAAATATGACGAGCATGATAAGGTGTCAAAAATATGAGGAGCATTAAAAGGGTCGAAAATATGAGAAGCATGTAAAGGTCTGAAAAATATGAGGAGCATGAAACTGTATGAAAAATTAGAGGAGGAGGAAAAGGTGTGAAAAGTACGTGGAGCATTAAAATGTCTGAGAAATACGAGAGCATGAAAAGGTGTGAAAAATATAAAAAGCATGAAAAGGTCTGAAAAATATGAAGATCATGAAAGGGTGTGAAAAACATGAAAAGCATGAAAAAATGTGAAAAATAAGAAGAGCATGAAAAGGTGTGAAAAACATGCAGAGCATGTAAAAGTGTGGAAAATAAGAAGAGCATGAAAAGGTGTGACAAATACAAAGAGCATGAAAGGTGAAAAATACGAGGAGAATGAAAAGTTGTAAAACACGAGGAGCATGAAAAGGTGTGAAAAATATGAATAGCATGGAAAAGTGTGAAAAGTACGAGGAGCATGAAAAGGTTTGAAAAATACGAGGAGCATGAAAACGTCTTAAAAATACGAGGCGCATGAAAAGGTCTGAAAAATATGTAGAGCATGAACAGGTGTAAAAAATATGAGGAGAATGAAAAGGTGTGAAAAATATGAAGAGCATGAAAAGGTGTCAAAAATGTGAGGAGCATGTAAAGGTGTGAAAAATATGAGGTTCAAAATGTGTATGAAAAATATGAGGAGCATGAAACGGTGTGAAAAATATGAAGAGCATGAAAAGGTGTGAAAATTATGAGGAGTATGAAAACGTCTTAAAAATACGAGGAGCATGAAAAGGTCTGAAAAATATGTGGAGCATGAAAAGGTGACAAAAATATGAGAGAATGAAAAGGTGTGTAAAATATGAAAAGCATAAAAGGTTTCAAAAATATGAGGAACATGTAAAGGTGTGAAAAATATGAGGAGCATGAATCTGTATGAAAAATATGAGGAGGATGAAACGGTGTGAAAAATATGAGGAGGATGAAACGGTGTGAAAAATATGAGGAGTTTGAAAAGGTCTGAAAAATACGAGAGCATGAAAAGGTGTGAAAAACACGAAGAGCATGAAAATGTGTGAAAAATAAGAACAGCCTGAAAAGGTGTGAAAAACATGAAGAGCATGAAAAGGTCCGAAAAAAACGAAGAGCTTGAAAAGGTGTGACAAATACAAACAGCATGAAAAGTTGTGAAAAATACAAGGAGCATGAAAAGTTGTGAAAAATACGAGGAGCATGAAAAGGTCTGAAAAATACGAGGATCATTAAAGGGTCTGAAAAATACGAGGAGCATGAAAAGGTTTTAAAAATACGAGAGGCATGAAAAGATCTGAAATATACGAGGAGCAAGAAAGGGTCTGAAAAATACGAGGAGCATGAAATGGTCTGAAATACACGAGGGGCATGAAAAGGTGTGAAAAATATGAAGAGCATGAAAAGGTGTGAAAAATATGAGGAGCATATAAAGGTATGAAAAATAGGAAGAGCATGAATCTGTATGAAAATGAGGAGCATGAAACGGTGTGAAAAATAGGAAGAGCATGAAAAGGTATCAAAAATATGAGGAGCATATAAAGGTATGAAAAATAGGAAGAGCATGAATCTGTATGAAAATGAGGAGCATGAAACGGTGTGAAAAATAGGAAGAGCATGAAAAGGTGTCAAAAATATGAGGAGCATTTAAAGGTGTGAAAAATAGGAAGAATATGAATCTGTATGAAAAATATGAGAAGCATGAAACGGTGTAAAAAATAGGAAGAGCATGAAAAGGTGTCAAAAATATGAGGAGCATTTAAAGGTGTGAAAAATAGGAAGAGCATGAAAAGGTGTCAAAAATATGAGGAGCATTTAAAGGTGTGAAAAATAGGAAGAGCATGAATCTGTATGAAAAATATGAGGAGCATGAAACGGTGTAAAAAATAGGAAGAGCATGAAGAGGTGTCAAAAATATGAGGTGCATGAAACGGTGTGAAAAATATGAAGAGCATGAAAAGGTGTCAAAAATATGAGGAGCATGAAAAGGTCTGAAAAACATGAAGAACATTAAAAGGTGTCAAAAATATGAGCAGCATGAAAAGGGGTGAAAAATATGAGGAGCATGAAAAGGTGTGAAAAATATGAAGAGTTTCACAAGATTTCAAAAATATGAGGAGCATGAAAAGTTGTGAAAAATATGAAGACCATGAAATGGTGTGAAAAATATCAAGAGCATGAAACGGACTGAAAAATATGAGGAGCAGGAAACTGTCTGAAAAATATGAGGGGAATGAAAAACTGTCAAAAATATGTGGAGCATGAAATGGTGTGAAAAAAGTGAAGAGCATGAAAAGGTGTGAAAAATATGACGAGATTGAAACGGTGGGAAATATACGAAGAGCATGAAAAGGTGTGAAAAACACGAAGAGCATGAAAAGGTGTGAAAAATAGCAAGAGCCTGAAACGGCCTGAAAAATTCGAAGAGCAGGAAAAGGTGTGAAAAACACGAAGAGCATGAAAAGGATTGAGAAATACGAAGAGCATGAAAAGGTCTGCCAAATACGAGAAGCATGAAAAGGTCTGAAATATACGAGGAACATGTAAAGGTGTGAAAAATATGAGGAGCATGAAAAGGTGTCAAAAATATGAGGATCATCAAAAGGTGTCAAAAATATTAAGAGCATGAAAAGGTCTCAAAATTACGAGGAGCAAGAAAAGGTGTGAAAATTATGAAGAGCATGAAAAGGTGTGCAAAACACGAAGAGCATGAAAAGGTTTGAAAAATACGAAGAGCTTGAAAAGGTGTGACAAATACGAAGAGCATGTAAAATTGTGAAAAATATGAGGAGCATGAAAATGTCTGAAAAATACGAGGAGCATGAAGACATCTGAAAAATACGACGAGCATGAAAAGGTCTGAAAAATATGTAGAGCACGAAAAAGTGTCAAAAATATGGGGAGCATGAAAAGGTGTCAAAACTATGAAGAGCATGAAACGGTGTCAAAAATATGAGTAGCATGTAACGGTTGAAAAATAAGAGGAGCATGAAATTGTATAAAAAATATGAGGAGCATGAAACGGTGTGAAAAATATGAAGAGCATGAAAAGGTGTGAAAAACACGAAGGGCATGAAAAGGTCTGAAAAATACGAGGAGCATGAAAATGTCTGAAAATACGAGGAGTATGAAAAGGTCTGAAAATTACGAGGAGCATGAAAAGGTCTGAAAAATACAAAGAGTATGAAATGGTCAAAGAAACACGAGGAGCATGAAAAGGTCTGAAATATACGAGAGCATTAAAAGGTCTGAAAAATATGAGGAGCATGAAAAGGTGTCAAAATATGAGTAGCAGGTAAAGGTGGGAAAAATAAGAGGAGCATGAATCTGTATGAAAAATATGAGGAACCTGAAACGGTGTGAAAAATATGAAAAGAATGAAATGGTCTGAAAAATATGAGGAGCATGAAAAAGTGTGAAAAATTCGAGGAGCATGAAAAGGTGTGAAAAATACGAGGAGCATGAAAAGGACTGAAAAACAGGAGGACCATGAAAATGTATGAAAAATAGGAGGAGCATGAAAAGGTCTGAAAAATAGGAGGAGCATGAAAAGGCCTGGAAAATAGGAGGAGCATGAAAAGCTCTGAAAAAATACGAGGAGAATGAAAAGGTCTGAAAAATAGGAGGAGGATGGAAAGGCCTGAAAAATACGAGGAGCATGGAAAGGTCTCAAAAATAGGAGGAGCATGAAAAGGTGTGAAAAATATGAGGAGCATGAGAAGGTCTGAAAAATATGAAGAGCATGAAAAAATGTCAAAAATATGAGGAGCATGAAATGGTCTGAAAAATATTTAGAGCATGAAAAGGTGTCAAAAATATGAGGAGCATGAAAAGTTGTGAAAAATATGAAGAGAAGGAAAAGGTGTCAAAAATATGAGGAGCATGTAAAGGTGTGAAATATATGAGGAGCATGAAATGGTCTGAAATATATGAGGAGCATGAAACGGTCTGAAAAATATGAGTAGAATGAAAAGGTGTCCAAAATATGAGGAGCATGAAACAGTTTCAAATTATGAAGAGCATGACGGTGGGAAAAATATGAAGAGCTACAAAAGGTGTAAAATACATGAGAGGCAATAAAAGGTGTGAGAAAATTGAGGAGCATGAAAAGGTCTGAAAAATACGAGGAGCATGAAAAGGTCTGAAAAATACGAGGAGCATGAAAAGGTGTGAAAAATATGAGGAGCATGTAAAGGTCTGAAAAATAAAAGGAGCATGAAAAGGTGTCAAAAATATGAGGACCTTGAAAAGGTGTCAAAAATGTGAAGAGCATGAAAGGGGTCAAAAATATGAATAGAATGTAAAGGTGTGAAAAATAAGTGGAGCATGAATCAGTATGAAAAATATGAGTAGCATGGAACGGTGTGAAAAATATGAACAGCATGAATAGGTGTGAAAAATATGAGGATCATGTAAAGGCGTGAAAAATATGAGGAGCATGAAACGGTCTGAAAAATATGAGGAGCATGAAAAACTGTCAAAAATATGAGGAGCATGAAACAGTGAGAAAAATATGAAGAGAATGAAAAGGTGTGAAAAATATGAGGAGCATGAAAAGGTCTGAAAAATACGAGGAGCATGAAGACGTCTGAAAAATACGACGAGCATGAAAAGGTCTGAAAAATATGTAGAGCATGAAAAAGTGTCAAAAATATGGGGAGCATGAAAAGGTGTCAAAAATATGAAGAGCATGAAATGGTGTAAAAAATATGAGTAGCATATAAAGGTTGAAAAATAAGAGGAGCATGAATTTGTATAAAAATTATGAGGAGCATGAAACGGTGTGAAAAATATGAAGTGCATGAAAAGGTGTGAAAAACACGAAAGGCATGAAAAGGTCTGAAAAATACGAGGAGCATGAAAATGTCTGAAAATACGAGGAGTATGAAAAGGTCTGAAAATTACGAGGAGCATGAAAAGTTCTGAAAAATACGAGGAGCATGAAAAGGTCTGAAAAATACAAAGAGTATGAAATGGTCAAAGAAACACGAGGAGCATGAAAAGGTCTGAAAAATACGAGAGAATTAAAAGGTCTGAAAAATATGAGGAGGATGAGAAGGTCTGAAAAATACGAGGAGCATGAAAAGGTGACAAAAATATGAGGAGCATGAAAAGGTGTCAAAATATGAGTAGCAGGTAAAGGTGTGAAAAATAAGAGGAGCATGGAACTGTATGAAAAATATAAGGAACCTGAAACGGTGTGAAAAATATGAAAAGAATGAAATGGTCTGAAAAACATGAGGAGCATGAAACGGTCTGAAATATATGAGGAGCATAAAGGCTGTCAAAAATATGAGGAGCATCAAAAGGTGTGAAAAATATGAGAGCATGAAAAGGTGTGAAAAATATGAGGAGCATGTAAAGGTGTGAAAAATATGAGGAGCATGAAAAGGAGTGAAAAATATGAAGAGCATGAAAAGGTGTCAAAAATATGAAGAGCATGAAACGGTGTCAAAAATATGAGTAGCATATAAAGGTTGAAAAATAAGAGGAGCATGAATTTGTATAAAAATTATGAGGAGCATGAAACGGTGTGAAAAATATGAAGTGCATGAAAAGGTGTGAAAAACACGAAGGGCATGAAAAGGTCTGAAAAATACGAGGAGCATGAAAATGTCTGAAAATACGAGGAGTATGAAAAGGTCTGAAAATTACGAGGAGCATGAAAAGTTCTGAAAAATACGAGGAGCATGAAAAGGTCTGAAAAATACAAAGAGTATGAAATGGTCAAAGAAACACGAGGAGCATGAAAAGGTCTGAAAAATACGAGAGTATTAAAAGGTCTGAAAAATATGAGGAGGATGAGAAGGTCTGAAAAATACGAGGAGCATGAAAAGGTGACAAAAATATGAGGAGCATGAAAAGGTGTCAAAATATGAGTAGCAGGTAAAGGTGTGAAAAATAAGAGGAGCATGGATCTGTATGAAAAATATAAGGAACCTGAAACGGTGTGAAAAATATGAAAAGAATGAAATGGTCTGAAAAACATGAGGAGCATGAAACGGTCTGAAATATATGAGGAGCATAAAAGCTGTCAAAAATATGAGGAGCATCAAAAGGTGTGAAAAATATGAGAGCATGAAAAGGTGTCAAATATATGTGGAGCATGTAAAGGTGTAAAAATATGAGGGGCATGAAACGGTCCAAAAAATATGAGGAGGATGAAAACTGTGAAAAATACAAAGAGCATGAAAAGGTGTGAAAAATATAAGGAGCATCAAAAGGTGTGAAAAATATGAGGAGCATGAAACTGTATGAAAAATATGAGGAGCATTAAACGGTGTGAAAAATATGAAGAGCATGAAAAAGTCTCAAAATACGAGGAGCATGAAAAGGGCTCAAATATATGAGGAGCATAAAAAGTTCTGAAAAATACGAGGAGCATGAAAAGGTTTGAAAAATACGAGGGCATGAAAATGTCTGAAAAATACGAGGAGTTTGAAAAGGTCTCAAAAATACGAGGAGCATGAAAAGGTCTGAAAAATAGGAAGAGCATGAAAAGGTGTCAAAAACAAGAGGAGCATGAAAAGGTGTGAAAAATATGAAGAGCATTAAAAAGTTTCAAAAATATTAGTAGCATGTAAAAGTGTCAAAAATATGAAGAGCATGAAAAGGTGTCAAAAATATGAGTAGCATGTAAAGGTGTCAAAAATATGAAGAGCATGAAAAGGTGTCAAAAATATGAGTAGCATAAAAGTGTGTGAAAAATGAAAAAATGAGGAGCATGAAAAGGTGTGAAAAATATGAAGAGCATGAAAAGGTGTGAAAAATATGAGGAGCATTAAAGGTGTGAAAAATATGAGGAGCATGAGCAAAATATGAGGAGCATGAAATGGTCTGAAAAAAATTAGGAGCATGAAAAGCTGCCAAAAAATGATGGGCGTGAAACGGTGTGAAAAATACGAAGAGCATGAAAAGCTGAAAAAAATCAAAGAGATGAAAAGGTCTGAAAAATAAGAAGAGCATGAAAAGGTGTAAAAAATACGGATTCATGAAAAGGTCTGAAAAATAAGAAGAGCATAAAAAGCTGTCAAAAGTATGAGGAGCATCAAAAGGTATGAAAAATATGAAGAGCATGAAAAGGTGTCAAATATATGTGGAGCATGTAAAGGTGTGAAAAATATGAGGAGCATGAAACGGTCCGAAAAATATGAGGAGCATGAAAACTGTGAAAAATACGAAGAGCATGAAAAGGTGTGAAAAATATAAGGAGCACCAAAAGGTGTGAAAAATATGAGGAGCATGAAACTGTATGAAAAATATGAGGAGCATGAAACGGTGTGAAAAATATGAAGAGCATGAAAAAGTCTCAAAAATACGAGGAGCATGAAAAGGTCTGAAAAATACGAGGAGCGTGAAAATGTCTGAAAAATACGAGGAGCATGAAAAGGTCTGAAAAAAACGAGGGGTAGGAAAAGGTCTCAATAATACGAGGAGCATGAAAAGGTCTCAAAAATACGAGGAGCATGAAAAGGTCTGAAAAATACGAGGAGCATGAAACTGTATGAAAAATATGAGGAACATGAAACGCTGTGAAAAATATGAAGAGCATGAAAATGTCTGAAATATACGAGGAGCATGAAAAGGTCTCAAAAATACGAGGAGCATGAAAAGGTCTGAAAAATACGAGGAGCATGAAACTGTATGAAAAATATGAGGAGCATGAAACGGTGTGAAAAATATGAAGAGCATGAAAATGTCTGAAAAATACAAGGAGCAGAAAAGGTCTCAAAAATACGAGGAGCATGAAAAGGTCTGAAAAATATGAAGAGTATGAAAAGGTGTCAAAAATATGAGCATGATGTAAAGGTGTGATAAATATGTGGAGCATGAATCTGTATGAAAAATATGCGGAGCATGAAATGGTGTGAAAAATATGAAGAGCAAGAAAAAGTGTGAAAAATACGAGGAGCATGAAAAGGTCTGAAAAACACGAGGAGCATGAAAAGGTGTGAAACATACAACGAGGATGAAGAGGATTGAAAAATACAAGGAGCATGAAAAGGTCTGAAAAATACGAGGAGCATGAAATGATCTTAAAAACACGAGGAGCATGAAAAGGTCTAAAAAATATGAAGAGCATGAAAAGGACACAAAAATATGAGGAGCATGTAAAGGTGTGAAAAATATGAGGAGCATGAAACTGTATGAAAAATATGAGGTATGAAACGCTGTGAAAAACAAGAAGAGCATGAAAAGCTGAGAAAAATATCAAGAGCATGAAAGGTCTGAAAAATATGAAGAGCATGAAAAGGTGTGAACAATACGACGGGCATGAAAAGGTGCGAAAAATACGAAGAGCCTGAAAAGGTGTGAAAAACCAGAAGAGCATCAAAAGGTATGAAAAAAACGAAGAGCTTTAAAAGGTGTGACAAATACGAAGAGCATGAAAAATTGTGAAAAATACGAGTAGCATGAAAACTCTGAAAAATATGAGGAGCATGAAAAGGTCTGAA
The DNA here is from genome assembly GCF_019320065.1 of Cervus canadensis. Lineage (NCBI taxonomy): Eukaryota > Metazoa > Chordata > Mammalia > Artiodactyla > Cervidae > Cervus > Cervus canadensis. The sequence continues at coordinate 66,603,886 of NC_057399.1, read as the reverse complement.
AAATACAAGGAGCATGAAATGGTCTCAAAAATACGAGGAGCATTAAAAGGTCTGAAATATACGAGGAGCATGAAAAGGTCTGAAAAATTCGAGGAGCATGAAAATGTCTGAAAAATATGAGGAGCATGAAAAGGTATCAAAAATATGAGGAGCATGAAAAGATCTGAAAAATAGAACGGGCATGGAAGTGTCTGAAAAATACGAGGAGCATGAAAAGGTGTGAAATATATGAAGAGCATGAAAAGGTGTGAAAAATATGAGGAGCATTAAAAGGTGTGAAAAATATGAGGCACATGAAACGGCCTCAAAAATATGATGAGCATGAAACGGTCTGAAAAATATGAGGAGCATGAAAAGCTGCCAAAAATAGGAGGAGCATGAAACGGTTTGAAATATACGAAGAGCATGAAAAGCTGAGAAAAATATCAAGAGAATGAAAAGGTGTGAAAAATACGAAGATCATGAAATGGTGTGAAAAATACGAAGAGCCTGAAAAGGTGTGAAAACACAAAGAGCATGAAAAATTGTGAAAAATACAAGGAGCATGAAAAGGTCTGAAAAATAAGAAGAGCATGAAAAGGTGTGAAAAATATGAGGAGCACCAAAAGGTGTGAAAAATATGAGGAGCATGAAACTGCATGAAAAATATGAGGAGCATGAAACGGTGTGAAAAATATGAAGACCATGAAAACGTCTCAAAAATACGAGGAGCATTAATAGGGCTCAAATATACGAGGAGCATAAAAATGTCTGAAAAGTACGAGGAGCATGAAAAGGTCTGAAAAAAACGAGGGGCATGAAAAGGTCTCAGAAATACGAGGAGCATGAAAAGGTCTCAAAAATATGAGGAGCATGAAAAGGTCTGAAAAAAACGAGGGGCAGGAAAAGGTCTAAAAAATACGAGGAGCATAAAAAGATCTGAAAAATATGTAGAGCATGAAAAGGTGTCAAAAATATGACGAGCATGACAAGCTGTCAAATATATGAGGAGCATGAAACGGTGTGGAAAATATGAGGAGAATGAAACGGTGTGAAAAATATGAAGAGCAGGAAATGGTGTGAAAAATATGAGAAGCTTGAAACGGTATGAAAAATACAAGGAGTATGAAAAGATTTGAAAAACACGAGGAGCATGGAAAGGTGTGAAAAATACGAGGAACATGAAAAGGTATGAAAAATAAGAAGAGCATGAAAAGGTGTCAAAAATATTTGGGGCGTGAAACTGTTTGAAACTTATGAGGAGCATGAAACGGAGTGAAAAATATGAGGAGCATGAAAAGGTGTGAAAAATACGAGGAGCATGAAAAGGCCTGAAAAACAGGAGGAGCATGAAAATGTCTGAAAAATAGGAGGAGCATGAAAAGGCCTGCAAAATAGGAGGAGCATGAAAAGATCTGAAAAATACGAGGAGCATGAAAAGCTCTGAAAAATATGAGAAGCATGAAAAGGTGTGAAATATACGAAGAGCAGGAAAAGGTGTGAAAAATACGAAGAGCAGGAAAAGGTGTGAAATTATCAAAAGCATGAAAAGGTCTGAAAATATGAAGAGCATGATAAGGTGTAAAAAATATGAGGAGCATTAAAAGGTGTCAAAAATATGAGAAGCATGTAAAGGTGTGAAAAATATGAGAAGCATGAAACTGTATGAAAAATTAGAGGAGGATGAAACGGTGTGAAAAATATGAAGCGCTTGGAAAGGTGTGAAAAATATCAAGAGCATGAAAAGGTGTCATAAATATGAGGAGCATGAAAAGGAGTGAAAAATATGAAGAGCATGAAAAGGTGTCAAAAATATGAGGAGCATTTAAAGGTGTGAAAAATAGGAAGAGCATGAATCTGTATGAAAAATATGAGGAGCATGAAACGGTGTGAAAAATATTAAGAGCATGAAAAGGTGTCAAAAATATGAGGAGCATGAAACGATGTGAAAAATGTGAGGAGCATGAAAAGGTGTCAAAAATATGAGGAGCATGAAAAGTTCTGAAAAACTTGAAGAACATTAAAAGGTGTCAAAAATATGTGGAGCATGAAAAGGTGTGATAAATATGCGGAGCATGAAAAGGTGTGAAAAATATGAAGAGCTTCAAAAGATTTCAAAAATATGAGTAGCATGAAAAGTTGTGAAAAATATGAAGAACATGAAAAGGTGAGAAAAATATCGAGAGGATGAAACGGTCTGAAAAACATGAGGAGCAGGAAACTGTCTGAAAAATATAGGGGCATGAAAAACTGTCAAAAATATGTGGAGCATGAAATGGTGTGAAAAAAGTGAAGAGCATGAAAAGGTGTGAAAAATATGACGAGAATGAAACAGTGGGAAATATACGAAGAGCATGAAAAGGTGTGAAAAACACGAAGAGCATGAAAAGGTGTGAAAAATATCAAGAGCATGAAACGGCCTGAAAAATTCGAAGAGCAGGAAAAGGTGTGAAAAACCCAAAGAGCATGCAGAGGTTTGAAAAATACGAAGAGCATGAAAAGGTCTGCAAGATACGAGAAGCATGAAAAGGTCTGAAATATACGAGGAGCATGAAAAGGTGTGAAAAATATGAGGAGCATGAAAAGGTGTGAAAAATACGAGGAGCATGAAATGGTCTGAAAAAACGAGGAGCATGAAAAGGTGTGAAAAATACGAGGAGCATGAAGACGTCTGAAAAATACGACGAGCTTGAAAAGGTCTGAAAAATATGTAGAGCATGAAAAAGTGTCAAAAATAGGGGGAGCATGAAAAGGTGTCAAAATATGAAGAGCATGAAACGGTGTCAAAAATATGAGTAGCATGTAAAGGTTGAAAAATAAGAGGAGCATGAATTGGTATAAAAAATATGAGGAGCATGAAACGGTGTGAAAAATATGAAGAGCTTGAAAAGGTGTGAAAAATATGAGGAGCATGAAAAGGTGTAAAAAATATGAAGAGCATGAAATGTGTGAAAAACACGAAGGGCATGCAAAGGTGTGAAAAATATCAACAGCATGAAAAGGTCTGAAAAATATGAACAGCATGAAAAGGTGTGAAAAATATGAGGAGCATGAAATGTGTGAAAAACACGAAGGGCATGCAAAGGTGTGAAAAATATCAAGAGCATGAGAAGGTCTGAAAAATATGAATAGCATGAAAAGATGTGAAAATTATGAGGAGTATGAAAACGTCTTAACAATACGAGGAGCATGAAAAGGTCTGAAAAATATGTTGAGCTTGAAAAGGTGTCAAAAATATGAGGAGAATGAAAAGGTGTGTAAAATATGAAGAGCATGAAAAGGTGTCAAAAATAAGAGGAACATGTAAAGGTGTGAAAAATATGAGGAGCATGAATCTGTATGAAAAATATGAGGAGAAAGTATCGGTGTGAAAAATATGTATAACATGAAAAGGTGTGAAATATATGAGGAGCTTGAAAAGGTCTGAAAAATACAAGAGCATGAAAAGGTGTGAAAAACTCGAAGAGCATGAAAATGTATGAAAAATAAGAACAGCCTGAAAAGGTGTGAAAAACACGAAGAGCATGAAAAGGTCCGAAAAATACGAAGAGCTTGAAAAGGTGTGACAAATACAAACAGCATGAAAAGTTGTGAAAAATACGAGGAGCATGAAAAGGTGTGAAAAATACGAGGAGCATGAAAAGGTCTGAAAAATATGAGGAGCATGAAAGGGTCTGAAAAATACGAGGAGCATGAAATGGTCTGAAATACACGAGGGGCATGAAAAGGTCTGAAAATATGAAGAGCATGAAAAGGTGTCAAAAAAATGAGGAGCATGAAAAGGTGTGAAAAATATGAAGAGCATGAAAAGGTGTCAAAAATATGAGGAGCATTTAAAGGTGTGAAAAATAGGAAGAGCATGAATCTGTATGAAAAATATGAGGAACATGAAACGGTGTGAAAAATAGGAAGAGCAGGAAAAGGTGTCAAAAATATGAGGAGCATGAAACCTTGTGAGAAATGTGAAGAGCATGAAAAGGTGTCAAAAATATGAGGAGCATGAAAAGGTCTGAAAAACATGAAGAACATTAAAAGGTGTCAAAAATATGAGGAGCATGAAAAGGTGTGAAAAATATGAAGAGCTTCAAAAGATTTCAAAAATATGAGGAGCATGAAAAGTTGTGAAAAATATGAAGACCATGGAAAGGTATGAAAAATATCAAGAGCATGAAACGGTCTGAAAAATATGAGGAGGAGGAAACTGTCTGAAAAATATGAGGGGCATGAAAAATTGTCAAAAATATGTGGAGCATGAAATGGTGTGAAAAAAGTGAAGAGCATGAAAAGGTGTGAAAAATATGACGAGCATGAACCGGTGGGAAATATACGAAGAGCATGAAAAGGTGTGAAAACCAGGAACAGCATGAAAAGGTGTGAAAAATATCTAGAGCATGAAACGGCCTGAAAAATTCGAAGAGCAGGAAACGGTGTGAAAAACACGAAGAGCATGAAAGCGTGTGAAAAATACGAAGAGCATGAAAAGGTCTGCAAAATGCGAGAAGCAGGAAAAGGTCTGAAATATACGAGGAGCATGAAAAGGTGTGAAAAATACGAGGAGCAAGAAAAGGTGTGAAAAATACAAGGAGCATGTAATGGTCTGAAAAAACGAGGAGCATTAAAAGGTGTGAAAAATACTAGGAACGTGAAAAGGTGTGAAGTATCTGAGGAGCATGAAAAGTTGTGTAAAATACGAGGAGCATGAAAATGTGTGAAAAATATGAAGAGCATGAAAGGGTATGAAAAATATGAGGAGCATGAAATGGTGTGAAAAATAAGAGGAGCATGAAATGGTGTGAAAAAAAGAGGAGCATGAATAGATCTGAAAATAAAGAGGAGCATTTAAAGGTCTGAAAAATACGAGGAGCATGAAAAGCTCTGAAAAATATGAGAAGCATGAAAAGGTGTGAAATATACGAAGAGCAGGAAAAGGTGTGAAAAATACGAAGAGCAGGAAAAGGTGTGAAATTATCAAAAGCATGAAAAGGTCTGAAAATATGAAGAGCATGATAAGGTGTAAAAAATATGAGGAGCATTAAAAGGTGTCGAAAATATGAGAAGCATGTAAAGGTGTGAAAAATATGAGGAGCATGAAACTGAATGAAAAATTAGAGGAGGATGAAACGGTGTGAAAAATATGAAGCCCTTGGAAAGGTGTGAAAAATATCAAGAGCATGAAAGATGTGAAAAACACGAAGGGCATGAAAAGGTTGAAAAATATCAAGAGCATGAAAAGGTCTGAGGAATATCAAGAGCATGAAAAGTTATGAAAAATTCAAAGAGCATGAAAAGATGTGTAAAATACGAAGAGCATGAAAAGTTGTGAAAAATACCAGGAGCAAGAAAAGGTGTGAAAAATACTAGGAGCATGAAAAGGTGTGAAAAGTATGAGGCGCATTAAAATGTCTGAAAAATACCAGAGCATGAAAAGCTGTGAAAAATATAAGAAGCATGTAAAGGTCTGAAAAATATGAAGAGCATGAAAAGGTGTGAAAAATATGAAGAGCATGAAAAAATGTGAAAAATAAGAAGAGCATGAAAAGGTGTGAAAAATATGAAGAGCATGAAAAGGTGTGAAAAATATGAGGAGCATGTAAAGGTTTGAAAAATATGAGGAGCATGAATCTGTATGAAAAATATGAGGAGCATGAAACGGTGTGAAAAATAGGAAGAGCATGAAAAGGTGTGAAAATTATGAGGAGTATGAAAACGTCTTACAAATACGAGGAGCATGAAAAGGTCTGAAAAATATGGGAGCATGAAAAGGTGTCAAAAATATCAGGAGTGTGTAGAGGTGTGAAAAATATGAGAAGAATGAAAGTGTATGAAAGTCTGCGGAGCATGAAATGGTGTGACATATACGAGGAGCATGAAAAGTTGTGAAAAATACGAAGAGCATGAGAAGGTGTGAAAAACACGAGGATCATGTAAAGGTGTGAAAAATACGAGGAGCATGAAAATGTGTCAAAAATACGAGGAGCATGAAAAGACCTGAAAAATAGGAGGAGCATAAAAAGGTCTGAAAAATACGAGGAGCATGAAAAGGTTTAAAAAAATATGAAGAGCCTGAAAAGGTCTGAAAAATATGAAGAACAAGAAAATGTCTGAAAAGTATGAAGAGCAAGAAAAGGTGTGAAAAATAGGAGGAGAACGAAAGGGTGTGAAAAATACGAAGAGCATGAAAAGGTGTGACAAATACAGGAGCATGAAAAGGTGTAAAAAATATGAGGAGCATGAAAAGGTGTGAAAAATTAGAGGAGCATGAATCGGTCTGAAAAATATGAAGAGCCCGAAAAGCTCTGAAAAATATGAAGAGCACGAAAAGGTGTGAAAAATATGAAGAGCATGAAAAAATGTGAAAAATAAGAAGAGCATGAAAAGGTGTGAAAAACATGCAGAGCATGTAAAAGTGAGGAAAATAAGAAGAGCATGAAAAGGTGAGACAAATACGAAGAGCATGTAAAGGTGTGAAAAATACGAGGAGCATGAAAATGTGCCAAAAATACGAGGAGCATGAAAAGACCTGAAAAATAGGAGGAGCATAAAAAGGTCTGAAAAATACGAGGAGCATGAAAAGGTCTGAAAAATATGAAGAGCCTGAAAAGGTGTGAAAAATATGAAGAGCAAGAAAATGTCTGAAAAGAATGAAGAGCACGAAAAGGTGTGAAAAATAGGAGAACGAAAAGGTGTGAAAAATACGAAGAGCATGAGAAGGTGTGAAAAACACGAGGATCATGTAAAGGTGTGAAAAATACGAGGAGCATGAAAATGTGTCAAAAATACGAGGAGCATGAAAAGACCTGAAAAATAGGAGGAGCATGTAAAGGTCTGAAAAATACGAGGAGCATGAAAAGGTCTGAAAAATATGAAGAGCCTGAAAAGGTGTGAAAAATATGAAGAACAAGAAAATGTCTGAAAAGTATGAAGAGCACGAAAAGGTGTGAAAAATAGGAGGAGAACGAAAAGGTGTGAAAAATACGAAGAGCATGAAAAGGTGTGACAAATACGAGGAGCATGAAAAGGTGTCAAAAATATGAGGAGCATGAAAAGGTGTGAATAATATGAGGAGCATGAAAAGGTGTGAAAAATTAGAGGAGCATGAAACGGTCTGAAAACTATGAAGAGCCTGAACAGCTCTGAAAAATATGAAGAGCACGAAAAGGTGTGGAAAATATGAAGAGCATGAAAAGGCATAAAAATTCGAGGAGCATGAAAAGGAGTGAAAAATGCGAGGAGCATGAAAAGGTCTGAGAAATTGGAGGAGCATAAAAAGGTCTGAAAAATAAGAGGAGCATGAAAAAGTGTGAAAAATACGAGGAGCATGAAAAGGTCTGAAAAACATGAAGAGCCTGAAAAGTGTGAAAAATATGAAGAGCTTGAAAAGTTCTGAAAAATATGAAGAACACGAAGAGGTGTGAAAAATATGAAGAGCATTAAAAGATCTGAAAAATATGAGGACCACGAAAAGGTGTGAGAAATACAAGTAGCATGTAAAGGTTGAAAAATAAGAGGAGCATGAAATTTGTATAAAAAATATGAGGAGCATGAAACGGTGTAAAAAATAGGAAGAGCATGAAAAGGTGTCCAAATTATGAGTAGCATGTAAAGGTTGAAAAATAAGAGGAGCATGAATTTGTATAAAAAATATGAGGAGCATGAAACGGTGTGAAAAATATGAAGAGCATGAAAAGCTGTGAAAAATATGAGGACCATGAAAAGGTGTGAAAAATATGAAGAGGATTTAAAGGTCTGAAAAATACGAGGAGCATGAAAGGGTATGAAAAATATGAGGAGCATGAAATGGTGTGAAAAATAAGAGGAGCATGAAATGGTATGAAAAAATGAGGAGCATGAAAAGTTCTGAAAATTAAGAGGAACATTTAAAGGTCTGAAAAATAGGAGGAGCATGAAAAGCTCTGAAAAATACGAGGAGCATGAAAAGGTGTGAAATATATGAGGAGCATGAAAAGGTCTGAAAAATATGAAGAGCATGAAAAGGTGTCAAAAATATAAGGAGCATGAAAACGTGTGAAAAATACGAAGAGCGGGAAATGGTGTGAAAAATACGAAGAGCAGGAAAAGGTGTGAAAATTATCAAAAGCATGAAAAGGTCTGAAAAATATGACGAGCATGATAAGGTGTCAAAAATATGAGGAGCATTAAAAGGGTCGAAAATATGAGAAGCATGTAAAGGTCTGAAAAAAATGAGGAGCATGAAACTGTATGAAAAATTAGAGGAGGATGAAAAGGTGTGAAAAGTACGTGGAGCATTAAAATGTCTGAGAAATACGAGAGCATGAAAAGGTGTGAAAAATATAAAAAGCATGAAAACGGTCTGAAAAATATGAAGATCATGAAAAGGTGTGAAAAACATGAAAAGCATGAAAAAATGTGAAAAATAAGAAGAGCATGAAAAGGTGTGAAAAACATGCAGAGCATGTAAAAGTGTGGAAAATAAGAAGAGCATGAAAAGGTGTGACAAATACAAAGAGCATGAAAGGTGAAAAATACGAGGAGCATGAAAAGTTGTAAAACACGAGGAGCATGAAAAGGTGTGAAAAATATGAATAGCATGGAAAAGTGTGAAAAGTACGAGGAGCATGAAAAGGTTTGAAAAATACGAGGAGCATGAAAACGTCTTAAAAATACGAGGCGCATGAAAAGGTCTGAAAAATATGTAGAGCATGAACAGGTGTCAAAAATATGAGGAGAATGAAAAGGTGTGAAAAATATGAAGAGCATGAAAAGGTGTCAAAAATGTGAGGAGCATGTAAAGGTGTGAAAAATATGAGGTTCAAAATGTGTATGAAAAATATGAGGAGCATGAAACGGTGTGAAAAATATGAAGAGCATGAAAAGGTGTGAAAATTATGAGGAGTATGAAAACGTCTTAAAAATACGAGGAGCATGAAAAGGTCTGAAAAATATGTGGAGCATGAAAAGGTGTCAAAAATATGAGAGAATGAAAAGGTGTGTAAAATATGAAAAGCATAAAAGGTTTCAAAAATATGAGGAACATGTAAAGGTGTGAAAAATATGAGGAGCATGAATCTGTATGAAAAAAATGAGGAGGATGAAACGGTGTGAAAAATATGAGGAGTTTGAAAAGGTCTGAAAAATACGAGAGCATGAAAAGGTGTGAAAAACACGAAGAGCATGAAAATGTGTGAAAAATAAGAACAGCCTGAAAAGGTGTGAAAAACATGAAGAGCATGAAAAGGTCCGAAGAAAACGAAGAGCTTGAAAAGGTGTGACAAATACAAACAGCATGAAAAGTTGTGAAAAATACAAGGAGCATGAAAAGGTGTGAAAAATACGAGGAGCATGAAAAGGTCTGAAAAATACGAGGATCATTAAAGGGTCTGAAAAATACGAGGAGCATGAAAAAGTTTTAAAAATACGAGAGGCATGAAAAGATCTGAAATATACGAGGAGCAAGAAAGGGTCTGAAAAATACAAGGAGCATGAAATGGTCTGAAAAACACGAGGGGCATGAAAAGGTGTGAAAAATATGAAGAGCATGAAAAGGTGTGAAAAATATGAGGAGCATATAAAGGTATGAAAAATAGGAAGAGCATGAATCTGTATGAAAATGAGGAGCATGAAACGGTGTGAAAAATAGGAAGAGCATGAAAAGGTGTCAAAAATATGAGGAGCATATAAAGGTATGAAAAATAGGAAGAGCATGAATCTGTATGAAAATGAGGAGCATGAAACGGTGTAAAAAATAGGAAGAGCATGAAAAGGTGTCAAAAATATGAGGAGCATTTAAAGGTGTGAAAAATAGGAAGAATATGAATCTGTATGAAAAATATGAGAAGCATGAAACGGTGTAAAAAATAGGAAGAGCATGAAAAGGTGTCAAAAATATGAGGAGCATTTAAAGGTGTGAAAAATAGGAAGAGCATGAAAAGGTGTCAAAAATATGAGGAGCATTTAAAGGTGTGAAAAATAGGAAGAGCATGAATCTGTATGAAAAATATGAGGAGCATGAAACGGTGTAAAAAATAGGAAGAGCATGAAAAGGTGTCAAAAATATGAGGTGCATGAAACGGTGTGAAAAATATGAAGAGCATGAAAAGGTGTCAAAAATATGAGGAGCATGAAGAGGTCTGAAAAACATGAAGAACATTAAAAGGTGTCAAAAATATGAGCAGCATGAAAAGGTGTGAAAAATATGAGGAGCATGAAAAGGTGTGAAAAATATGAAGAGTTTCACAAGATTTCAAAAATATGAGGAGCATGAAAAGTTGTGAAAAATATGAAGACCATGAAATGGTGTGAAAAATATCAAGAGCATGAAACGGTCTGAAAAAAATGAGGAGCAGGAAACTGTCTGAAAAATATGAGGGGCATGAAAAACTGTCAAAAATATGTGGAGCATGAAATGGTGTGAAAAAAGTGAAGAGCATGAAAAGGTGTGAAAAAATATGACGAGATTGAAACGGTGGGAAATATACGAAGAGCATGAAAAGGTGTGAAAAACACGAAGAGCATGAAAAGGTGTGAAAAATAGCAAGAGCCTGAAACGGCCTGAAAAATTCGAAGAGCAGGAAAAGGTGTGAAAAACACGAAGAGCATGAAAAGGATTGAGAAATACGAAGAGCATGAAAAGGTCTGCCAAATACGAGAAGCATGAAAAGGTCTGAAATATACGAGGAGCATGAAAAGGTGTGAAAAATATGAGGAGCATGAAAAGGTGTCAAAAATATGAGGATCATCAAAAGGTGTCAAAAATATTAAGAGCATGAAAAGGTCTCAAAATTACGAGGAGCAAGAAAAGGTGTGAAAATTATGAAGAGCATGAAAAGGTGTGCAAAACACGAAGAGCATGAAAAGGTTTGAAAAATACGAAGAGCTTGAAAAGGTGTGACAAATACGAAGAGCATGTAAAGTTGTGAAAAATATGAGGAGCATGAAAATGTCTGAAAAATACGAGGAGCATGAAGACATCTGAAAAATACGACGAGCATGAAAAGGTCTGAAAAATATGTAGAGCACGAAAAAGTGTCAAAAATATGGGGAGCATGAAAAGGTGTCAAAACTATGAAGAGCATGAAACGGTGTCAAAAATATGAGTAGCATGTAACGGTTGAAAAATAAGAGGAGCATGAATTTGTATAAAAAATATGAGGAGCATGAAACGGTGTGAAAAACACGAAGGGCATGAAAAGGTCTGAAAAATACGAGGAGCATGAAAATGTCTGAAAATACGAGGAGTATGAAAAGGTCTGAAAATTACGAGGAGCATGAAGACATCTGAAAAATACGACGAGCATGAAAAGGTCTGAAAAATACAAAGAGTATGAAAAGGTCAAAGAAACACGAGGAGCATGAAAAGGTCTGAAATATACGAGAGCATTAAAAGGTCTGAAAAATATGAGGAGCATGAAAAGGTGTCAAAATATGAGTAGCAGGTAAAGGTGTGAAAAATAAGAGGAGCATGAATCTGTATGAAAAATATGAGGAACCTGAAACGGTGTGAAAAATAAGAAAAGAATGAAATGGTCTGAAAAATATGAGGAGCATGAAAAAGTGTGAAAAATACGAGGAGCATGAAAAGGTGTGAAAAATACGAGGAGCATGAAAAGGACTGAAAAACAGGAGGACCATGAAAATGTATGAAAAATAGGAGGAGCATGAAAAGGTCTGAAAAATAGGAGGAGCATGAAAAGGCCTGGAAAATAGGAGGAGCATGAAAAGCTCTGAAAAAATACGAGGAGAATGAAAAGGTCTGAAAAATAGGAGGAGGATGGAAAGGCCTGAAAAATACGAGGAGCATGGAAAGGTCTCAAAAATAGGAGGAGCTTGAAAAGGTGTGAAAAATATGAGGAGCATGAGAAGGTCTGAAAAATATGAAGAGCATGAAAAAATGTCAAAAATATGAGGAGCATGAAATGGTCTGAAAAATATTTAGAGCATGAAAAGGTGTCAAAAATATGAGGAGCATGAAAAGTTGTGAAAAATATGAAGAGAAGGAAAAGGTGTCAAAAATATGAGGAGCATGTAAAGGTGTGAAATATATGAGGAGCATGAAATGGTCTGAAATATATGAGGAGCATGAAACGGTCTGAAAAATATGAGTAGAATGAAAAGGTGTCCAAAATATGAGGAGCATGAAACAGTTTCAAATTATGAAGAGCATGACGGTGTGAAAAATATGAAGAGCTACAAAAGGTGTAAAAAACATGAGAGGCAATAAAAGGTGTGAGAAAATTGAGGAGCATGAAAAGGTCTGAAAAATACGAGGAGCATGAAAAGGTCTGAAAAATACGAGGAGCATGAAAAGGTGTGAAAAATATGAGGAGCATGAAAAGGTCTGAAAAATAAAAGGAGCATGAAAAGGTGTCAAAAATATGAGGACCTTGAAAAGGTGTCAAAAATATGAAGAGCATGAAAGGGGTCAAAAATATGAATAGAATGTAACGGTGTGAAAAATAAGTGGAGCATGAATCAGTATGAAAAATATGAGTAGCATGGAACGGTGTGAAAAATATGAACAGCATGAATAGGTGTGAAAAATATGAGGATCATGTAAAGGCGTGAAAAATATGAGGAGCATGAAACGGTCTGAAAAATATGAGGAGCATGAAAAACTGTCAAAAATATGAGGAGCATGAAACAGTGAGAAAAATATGAAGAGAATGAAAAGGTGTGAAAAATATGAGGAGCATGAAAAGGTCTGAAAAATACGAGGAGCATGAAGACGTCTGAAAAATACGACGAGCATGAAAAGGTCTGAAAAATATGTAGAGCATGAAAAAGTGTCAAAAATATGGGGAGCATGAAAAGGTGTCAAAAATATGAAGAGCATGAAATGGTGTCAAAAATATGAGTAGCATATAAAGGTTGAAAAATAAGAGGAGCATGAATTTGTATAAAAATTATGAGGAGCATGAAACGGTGTGAAAAATATGAAGTGCATGAAAAGGTGTGAAAAACACGAAGGGCATGAAAAGGTCTGAAAAATACGAGGAGCATGAAAATGTCTGAAAATACGAGGAGTATGAAAAGGTCTGAAAATTACGAGGAGCATGAAAAGTTCTGAAAAATACGAGGAGCATGAAAAGGTCTGAAAAATACAAAGAGTATGAAATGGTCAAAGAAACACGAGGAGCATGAAAAGGTCTGAAAAATACGAGAGTATTAAAAGGTCTGAAAAATATGAGGAGGATGAGAAGGTCTGAAAAATACGAGGAGCATGAAAAGGTGACAAAAATATGAGGAGCATGAAAAGGTGTCAAAATATGAGTAGCAGGTAAAGGTGTGAAAAATAAGAGGAGCATGGATCTGTATGAAAAATATGAGGAACCTGAAACGGTGTGAAAAATATGAAAAGAATGAAATGGTCTGAAAAACATGAGGAGCATGAAACGGTCTGAAATATATGAGGAGCATAAAAGCTGTCAAAAATATGAGGAGCATCAAAAGGTGTGAAAAATATGAGAGCATGAAAAGGTGTGAAAAATATGAGGAGCATGTAAAGGTGTGAAAAATATGAGGAGCATGAAAAGGAGTGAAAAATATGAAGAGCATGAAAAGGTGTCAAAAATATGAAGAGCATGAAACGGTGTCAAAAATATGAGTAGCATATAAAGGTTGAAAAATAAGAGGAGCATGAATTTGTATAAAAATTATGAGGAGCATGAAACGGTGTGAAAAATATGAAGTGCATGAAAAGGTGTGAAAAACACGAAGGGCATGAAAAGGTCTGAAAAATACGAGGAGCATGAAAATGTCTGAAAATACGAGGAGTATGAAAAGGTCTGAAAATTACGAGGAGCATGAAAAGTTCTGAAAAATACGAGGAGCATGAAAAGGTCTGAAAAATACAAAGAGTATGAAATGGTCAAAGAAACACGAGGAGCATGAAAAGGTCTGAAAAATACGAGAGTATTAAAAGGTCTGAAAAATATGAGGAGGATGAGAAGGTCTGAAAAATACGAGGAGCATGAAAAGGTGACAAAAATATGAGGAGCATGAAAAGGTGTCAAAATATGAGTAGCAGGTAAAGGTGTGAAAAATAAGAGGAGCATGGATCTGTATGAAAAATATAAGGAACCTGAAACGGTGTGAAAAATATGAAAAGAATGAAATGGTCTGAAAAACATGAGGAGCATGAAACGGTCTGAAATATATGAGGAGCATAAAAGCTGTCAAAAATATGAGGAGCATCAAAAGGTGTGAAAAATATGAGAGCATGAAAAGGTGTCAAATATATGTGGAGCATGTAAAGGTGTAAAAATATGAGGGGCATGAAACGGTCCAAAAAATATGAGGAGGATGAAAACTGTGAAAAATACAAAGAGCATGAAAAGGTGTGAAAAATATAAGGAGCATCAAAAGGTGTGAAAAATATGAGGAGCATGAAACTGTATGAAAAATATGAGGAGCATTAAACGGTGTGAAAAATATGAAGAGCATGAAAAAGTCTCAAAATACGAGGAGCATGAAAAGGGCTCAAATATATGAGGAGCATAAAAAGTTCTGAAAAATACGAGGAGCATGAAAAGGTTTGAAAAATACGAGGGCATGAAAATGTCTGAAAAATACGAGGAGTTTGAAAAGGTCTCAAAAATACGAGGAGCATGAAAAGGTCTGAAAAATAGGAAGAGCATGAAAAGGTGTCAAAAACATGAGGAGCATGAAAAGGTGTGAAAAATATGAAGAGCATTAAAAAGTTTCAAAAATATTAGTAGCATGTAAAAGTGTCAAAAATATGAAGAGCATGAAAAGGTGTCAAAAATATGAGTAGCATGTAAAGGTGTCAAAAATATGAAGAGCATGAAAAGGTGTCAAAAATATGAGTAGCATAAAAGGTGTGAAAAATAAGAGGAGCATGAATCTGTATGAAAAATATGAGGAGCATGAAAAGGTGTGAAAAATATGAAGAGCATGAAAAGGTGTGAAAAATATGAGGAGCATTAAAGGTGTGAAAAATATGAGGAGCATGAAACGGTCTCAAAATACGAGGAGCATGAAATGGTCTGAAAAATAATAGGAGCATGAAAAGCTGCCAAAAATATGAGGAGCGTGAAACGGTGTGAAAAATACGAAGAGCATGAAAAGCTGAGAAAAATATCAAGAGAATGAAAAGGTCTGAAAAATAAGAAGAGCATGAAAAGGTGTAAAAAATACGGATTCATGAAAAGGTCTGAAAAATAAGAAGAGCATAAAAAGCTGTCAAAAGTATGAGGAGCATCAAAAGGTATGAAAAATATGAAGAGCATGAAAAGGTGTCAAATATATGTGGAGCATGTAAAGGTGTGAAAAATATGAGGAGCATGAAACGGTCCGAAAAATATGAGGAGCATGAAAACTGTGAAAAATACGAAGAGCATGAAAAGGTGTGAAAAATATAAGGAGCACCAAAAGGTGTGAAAAATATGAGGAGCATGAAACTGTATGAAAAATATGAGGAGCATGAAACGGTGTGAAAAATATGAAGAGCATGAAAAAGTCTCAAAAATACGAGGAGCATGAAAAGGTCTGAAAAATACAAGGAGCGTGAAAATGTCTGAAAAATATGAGGAGCATGAAAAGGTCTGAAAAAAACGAGGGGTAGGAAAAGGTCTCAATAATACGAGGAGCATGAAAAGGTCTCAAAAATACGAGGAGCATGAAAAGGTCTGAAAAATACGAGGAGCATGAAACTGTATGAAAAATATGAGGAACATGAAACGCTGTGAAAAATATGAAGAGCATGAAAATGTCTGAAATATACGAGGAGCATGAAAAGGTCTCAAAAATACGAGGAGCATGAAAAGGTCTGAAAAATACGAGGAGCATGAAACTGTATGAAAAATATGAGGAGCATGAAACGGTGTGAAAAATATGAAGAGCATGAAAATGTCTGAAAAATACAAGGAGCAGAAAAGGTCTCAAAAATACGAGGAGCATGAAAAGGTCTGAAAAATATGAAGAGTATGAAAAGGTGTCAAAAATATGAGCATCATGTAAAGGTGTGATAAATATGTGGAGCATGAATCTGTATGAAAAATATGCGGAGCATGAAATGGTGTGAAAAATATGAAGAGCAAGAAAAAGTGTGAAAAATACGAGGAGCATGAAAAGGTCTGAAAAACACGAGGAGCATGAAAAGGTGTGAAACATACAACGAGTATGAAGAGGATTGAAAAATACAAGGAGCATGAAAAGGTCTGAAAAATACGAGGAGCATGAAATGATCTTAAAAACACGAGGAGCATGAAAAGGTCTAAAAAATATGAAGAGCATGAAAAGGACTCAAAAATATGAGGAGCATGTAAAGGTGTGAAAAATATGAGGAGCATGAAACTGTATGAAAAATATGAGGTATGAAACGTTGTGAAAAACAAGAAGAGCATGAAAAGCTGAGAAAAATATCAAGAGCATGAAAGGTCTGAAAAATATGAAGAGCATGAAAAGGTGTGAACAATACGACGGGCATGAAAAGGTGCGAAAAATACGAAGAGCCTGAAAAGGTGTGAAAAACCAGAAGAGCATCAAAAGGTATGAAAAAAACGAAGAGCTTTAAAAGGTGTGACAAATACGAAGAGCATGAAAAATTGTGAAAAATACGAGTAGCATGAAAACTCTGAAAAATACGAGGAGCATGAAAAGGTCTGAAAAATACAAGGAGCATGAAATGGTCTCAAAAATACGAGGAGCATTAAAAGGTCTGAAATATACGAGGAGCATGAAAAGGTCTGAAAAATTCGAGGAGCATGAAAATGTCTGAAAAATATGAGGAGCATGAAAAGGTATCAAAAATATGAGGAGCATGAAAAGGTCTGAAAAATAGAACGGGCATGGAAGTGTCTGAAAAATACGAGGAGCATGAAAAGGTGTGAAATATATGAAGAGCATGAAAAGGTGTGAAAAATATGAGGAGCATTAAAAGGTGTGAAAAATATGAGGCACATGAAACGGCCTCAAAAATATGATGAGCATGAAACGGTCTGAAAAATATGAGGAGCATGAAAAGCTGCCAAAAATAGGAGGAGCATGAAACGGTTTGAAATATACGAAGAGCATGAAAAGCTGAGAAAAATATCAAGAGCATGAAAAGGTGTGAAAAATACGAAGAGCCTGAAAAGGTGTGAAAACACAAAGAGCATGAAAAATTGTGAAAAATACAAGGAGCATGAAAAGGTCTGAAAAATAAGAAGAGCATGAAAAGGTGTGAAAAATATGAGGAGCACCAAAAGGTGTGAAAAATATGAGGAGCATGAAACTGTATGAAAAATATGAGGAGCATGAAACGGTGTGAAAAATATGAAGACCATGAAAACGTCTCAAAAATACGAGGAGCATTAATAGGGCTCAAATATACGAGGAGCATAAAAATGTCTGAAAAGTACGAGGAGCATGAAAAGGTCTGAAAAAAACGAGGGGCATGAAAAGGTCTCAGAAATACGAGGAGCATGAAAAGGTCTCAAAAATATGAGGAGCATGAAAAGATCTGAAAAATACGAGGAGCATGAAAAGGTCTGAAAAAAATGAGGGGCAGGAAAAGGTCTAAAAAATACGAGGAGCATAAAAAGATCTGAAAAATATGTAGAGCATGAAAAGGTGTCAAAAATATGACGAGCATGACAAGCTGTCAAATATATGAGGAGCATGAAACGGTGTGGAAAATATGAGGAGAATGAAACGGTGTGAAAAATATGAAGAGCATGAAATGGTGTGAAAAATATGAGAAGCTTGAAACGGTATGAAAAATACAAGGAGTATGAAAAGATTTGAAAAACACGAGGAGCATGGAAAGGTGTGAAAAATACGAGGAACATGAAAAGGTATGAAAAATAAGAAGAGCATGAAAAGGTGTCAAAAATATTTGGGGCGTGAAACTGTTTGAAACTTATGAGGAGCATGAAACGGAGTGAAAAATATGAGGAGCATGAAAAGGTGTGAAAAATACGAGGAGCATGAAAAGGTGTGAAAATTACGAGGAGCATGAAAAGGCCTGAAAAACAGGAGGAGCATGAAAATGTCTGAAAAATAGGAGGAGCATGAAAAGGCCTGCAAAATAGGAGGAGCATGAAAAGGTCTGAAAAATACGAGGAGCATGAAAAGCTCTGAAAAATATGAGAAGCATGAAAAGGTGTGAAATATACGAAGAGCAGGAAAAGGTGTGAAAAATACGAAGAGCAGGAAAAGGTGTGAAAATTATCAAAAGCATGAAAAGGTCTGAAAATATGAAGAGCATGATAAGGTGTAAAAAATATGAGGAGCATTAAAAGGTGTCAAAAATATGAGAAGCATGTAAAGGTGTGAAAAATATGAGAAGCATGAAACTGTATGAAAAATTAGAGGAGGATGAAACGGTGTGAAAAATATGAAGCGCTTGGAAAGGTGTGAAAAATATCAAGAGCATGAAAGATGTGAAAAACACGAAGGGCATGAAAAGGTTGAAAAATATCAAGAGCATGAAAAGGTCTGAGGAATATCAAGAGCATGAAAAGTTATGAAAAATTCAAAGAGCATGAAAAGATGTGTAAAATACGAAGAGCATGAAAAGTTGTGAAAAATACCAGGAGCATGAAAAGGTGTGAAAAATACTAGGAGCATGAAAAGGTGTGAAAAGTATGAGGCACATTAAAATGTCTGAAAAATACCAGAGCATGAAAAGGTGTGAAAAACACGAAGAGCATGAAAAGCTGTGAAAAATATAAGAAGCATGTAAAGGTCTGAAAAATATGAAGAGCATGAAAAGGTGTGAAAAATATGAAGAGCATGAAAAAATGTGAAAAATAAGAAGAGCATGAAAAGGTGTGAAAAAAATGCAGAGCATGTAAAAGTGTGGAAAATAAGAAGAGCATAAAAAGGTGAGACAAATACGAAGAGCATGAAAAGGTCTGAAAAATACGAGGAGCATGAAAACATCTTAAAAATACCAGGCACATGAAAAGGTCTGAAAAATATGTAGAGCATGAAGAGGTGTCAAAAATATGAGGAGCATGAAAAGGTGTGAAAAATAGGAAGAGCATGAAAAGGTGTGAAAAATATGAGGAGCATGAATCGGTATGAAAAATATGAGGAGCATGAAACGGTGTGAAAAATAGGAAGAGCATGAAAAGGTGTGAAAATTATGAGGAGTATGAAAACGTCTTACAAATACGAGGAGCATGAAAAGGTCTGAAAAATATGTGGAGCATGAAAAGGTGTCAAAAATATCAGGAGTGTGTAGAGGTGTGAAAAATATGAGGAGAATGAAACTGTATGAAAGTCTGTGGAGCATGAAATGGTGTGACATATACGAGGAGCATGAAAAGTTGTGAAAAATACGAAGAGCATGAGAAGGTGTGAAAAACACGAGGATCATGTAAAGGTGTGAAAAATACGAGGAGCATGAAAATGTGTCAAAAATACGAGGAGCTTGAAAAGACCTGAAAAATAGGAGGAGCATAAAAAGGTCTGAAAAATACGAGGAGCATGAAAAGGTCTGAAAAATATGAAGAGCCCTGAAAAGGTGTGAAAAATATGAAGAACAAGAAAATGTCTGAAAAGTATGAAGAGCACGAAAAGGTGTGAAAAATAGGAGGAGAACGAAAAGGTGTGAAAAATACGAAGAGCATGAAAAGGTGTGAAAAATACGAGGAGCATGAAAAGGTCTGAAGAATATGAGGAGCATGAAAAAGTGTGAAAAATTAGAGGAGCATGAATCGGTCTGAAAAATATGAAGAGCCCGAAAAGCTCTGAAAAATATGAAGAGCACGAAAAGGTGTGAAAAATATGAAGAGCATGAAAAAATGTGAAAAATAAGAAGAGCATGAAAAGGTGTGAAAAACATGCAGAGCATGTAAAAGTGTGGAAAATAAGAAGAGCATGAAAAGGTGAGACAAATACGAAGAGCATGTAAGGTGTGAAAAATACGAGGAGCATGAAAATGTGCCAAAAATACGAGGAGCATGAAAAGACCTGAAAAATAGGAGGAGAATAAAAAGGTCTGAAAAATACGAGGAGCATGAAAAGGTCTGAAAAATATGAAGAGCCTGAAAAGGTGTGAAAAATATGAAGAACAAGAAAATGTCTGAAAAGAATGAAGAGCACGAAAAGGTGTGAAAAATAGGAGGAGAACGAAAAGGTGTGAAAAATACGAAGAGCATGAGAAGGTGTGAAAAACACGAGGATCATGTAAAGGTGTGAAAAATACGAGGAGCATGAAAACGTGTCAAAAATACGAGGAGCATGAAAAGACCTGAAAAATAGGAGGAGCATAAAAAGGTCTGAAAAATATGAGGAGCATGAAAAGGTCTGAAAAATATGAAGAGCCTGAAAAGGTGTGAAAAATATGAAGAACAAGAAAATGTCTGAAAAGTATGAAGAGCACGAAAAGGTGTGAAAAATAGGAGGAGAACGAAAAGGTGTGAAAAATACGAAGAGCATGAAAAGGTGTGAAAAATACGAAGAGCATGAAAAGGTGTCAAAAATATGAGGAGCATGAAAAGCTGCCAAAAATAGGAGGAGCATGAAACGGTGTGAAATATACGAAGAGCATGAAAAGCTGAGAAAAATATCAAGAGCATGAAAAGGTCTGAAAAATAAGAAGAGCATGAAAAGGTGTGAAAAATACGAAGATCATGAAAAGGTGTGAAAAATACGAAGAGCCTGAAAAGGTGTGAAAACACAAAGAGCATGAAAAATTGTGAAAAATACAAGGAGCATGAAAAGGTCTGAAAAATAAGAAGAGCATGAAAAGGTGTGAAAAATATGAGGAGCACCAAAAGGTGTGAAAAATATGAGGAGCATGAAACTGTATGAAAAATATGAGGAGCATGAAACGGTGTGAAAAATATGAAGACCATGAAAACGTCTCAAAAATACGAGGAGCATTAATAGGGCTCAAATATACGAGGAGCATAAAAATGTCTGAAAAGTACGAGGAGCATGAAAAGGTCTGAAAAAAACGAGGGGCATGAAAAGGTCTCAGAAATACGAGGAGCATGAAAAGGTCTGAAAAACATGAAGAGCCTGAAAAGTGTGAAAAATATGAAGAGCTTGAAAAGTTCTGAAAAATATGAAGAACACGAAGAGGTGTGAAAAATATGAAGAGCATTAAAAGATCTGAAAAATATGAGGACCACGAAAAGGTGTGAAAAATACAAGGAGCACGAAAAGGTGTGAGAAATACAAGTAGCATGTAAAGGTTGAAAAATAAGAGGAGCATGAATTTGTATAAAAAATATGAGGAGCATGAAACGGTGTAAAAAATAGGAAGAGCATGAAAAGGTGTCCAAATTATGAGTAGCATGTAAAGGTTGAAAAATAAGAGGAGCATGAATTTGTATAAAAAATATGAGGAGCATGAAACGGTGTGAAAAATATGAAGAGCATGAAAAGCTGTGAAAAATATGAGGACCATGAAAAGGTGTGAAAAATATGAAGAGGATTTAAAGGTCTGAAAAATACGAGGAGCATGAAAGGGTATGAAAAATATGAGGAGCATGAAATGGTGTGAAAAATAAGAGGAGCATGAAATGGTATGAAAAAATGAGGAGCATGAAAAGTTCTGAAAATTAAGAGGAACATTTAAAGGTCTGAAAAATAGGAGGAGCATGAAAAGCTCTGAAAAATACGAGGAGCATGAAAAGGTGTGAAATATATGAGGAGCATGAAAAGGTCTGAAAAATATGAAGAGCATGAAAAGGTGTCAAAAATATAAGGAGCATGAAAACGTGTGAAAAATACGAAGAGCGGGAAATGGTGTGAAAAATACGAAGAGCAGGAAAAGGTGTGAAAATTATCAAAAGCATGAAAAGGTCTGAAAAATATGACGAGCATGATAAGGTGTCAAAAATATGAGGAGCATTAAAAGGGTCGAAAATATGAGAAGCATGTAAAGGTCTGAAAAATATGAGGAGCATGAAACTGTATGAAAAATTAGAGGAGGATGAAAAGGTGTGAAAAGTACGTGGAGCATTAAAATGTCTGAGAAATACGAGAGCATGAAAAGGTGTGAAAAATATAAAAAGCATGAAAAGGTCTGAAAAATATGAAGATCATGAAAAGGTGTGAAAAACATGAAAAGCATGAAAAAATGTGAAAAATAAGAAGAGCATGAAAAGGTGTGAAAAACATGCAGAGCATGTAAAAGTGTGGAAAATAAGAAGAGCATGAAAAGGTGTGACAAATACAAAGAGCATGAAAGGTGAAAAATACGAGGAGCATGAAAAGTTGTAAAACACGAGGAGCATGAAAAGGTGTGAAAAATATGAATAGCATGGAAAAGTGTGAAAAGTACGAGGAGCATGAAAAGGTTTGAAAAATACGAGGAGCATGAAAACGTCTTAAAAATACGAGGCGCATGAAAAGGTCTGAAAAATATGTAGAGCATGAACAGGTGTCAAAAATATGAGGAGAATGAAAAGGTGTGAAAAATATGAAGAGCATGAAAAGGTGTCAAAAATGTGAGGAGCATGTAAAGGTGTGAAAAATATGAGGTTCAAAATGTGTATGAAAAATATGAGGAGCATGAAACGGTGTGAAAAATATGAAGAGCATGAAAAGGTGTGAAAATTATGAGGAGTATGAAAACGTCTTAAAAATACGAGGAGCATGAAAAGGTCTGAAAAATATGTGGAGCATGAAAAGGTGTCAAAAATATGAGAGAATGAAAAGGTGTGTAAAATATGAAAAGCATAAAAGGTTTCAAAAATATGAGGAACATGTAAAGGTGTGAAAAATATGAGGAGCATGAATCTGTATGAAAAATATGAGGAGGATGAAACGGTGTGAAAAATATGAGGAGTTTGAAAAGGTCTGAAAAATACGAGAGCATGAAAAGGTGTGAAAAACACGAAGAGCATGAAAATGTGTGAAAAATAAGAACAGCCTGAAAAGGTGTGAAAAACATGAAGAGCATGAAAAGGTCCGAAAAAAACGAAGAGCTTGAAAAGGTGTGACAAATACAAACAGCATGAAAAGTTGTGAAAAATACAAGGAGCATGAAAAGGTGTGAAAAATACGAGGAGCATGAAAAGGTCTGAAAAATACGAGGATCATTAAAGGGTCTGAAAAATACGAGGAGCATGAAAAGGTTTTAAAAATACGAGAGGCATGAAAAGATCTGAAATATACGAGGAGCAAGAAAGGGTCTGAAAAATACAAGGAGCATGAAATGGTCTGAAATACACGAGGGGCATGAAAAGGTGTGAAAAATATGAAGAGCATGAAAAGGTGTGAAAAATATGAGGAGCATATAAAGGTATGAAAAATAGGAAGAGCATGAATCTGTATGAAAATGAGGAGCATGAAACGGTGTGAAAAATAGGAAGAGCATGAAAAGGTGTCAAAAATATGAGGAGCATATAAAGGTATGAAAAATAGGAAGAGCATGAATCTGTATGAAAATGAGGAGCATGAAACGGTGTGAAAAATAGGAAGAGCATGAAAAGGTGTCAAAAATATGAGGAGCATTTAAAGGTGTGAAAAATAGGAAGAGCATGAATCTGTATGAAAAATATGAGAAGCATGAAACGGTGTAAAAAATAGGAAGAGCATGAAAAGGTGTCAAAAATATGAGGAGCATTTAAAGGTGTGAAAAATAGGAAGAGCATGAAAAGGTGTCAAAAATATGAGGAGCATTTAACGGTGTGAAAAATAGGAAGAGCATGAATCTGTATGAAAAATATGAGGAGCATGAAACGGTGTAAAAAATAGGAAGAGCATGAAAAGGTGTCAAAAATATGAGGTGCATGAAAAGGTGTGAAAAATATGAAGAGCATGAAAAGGTGTCAAAAATATGAGGAGCATGAAAAGGTCTGAAAAACATGAAGAACATTAAAAGGTGTCAAAAATATGAGCAGCATGAAAAGGTGTGAAAAATATGAGGAGCATGAAAAGGTGTGAAAAATATAAAGAGTTTCACAAGATTTCAAAAATATGAGGAGCATGAAAAGTTGTGAAAAATATGAAGACCATGAAATGGTGTGAAAAATATCAAGAGCATGAAACGGTCTGAAAAATATGAGGAGCAGGAAACTGTCTGAAAAATATGAGGGGCATGAAAAACTGTCAAAAATATGTGGAGCATGAAATGGTGTGAAAAAAGTGAAGAGCATGAAAAGGTGTGAAAAATATGACGAGATTGAAACGGTGGGAAATATACGAAGAGCATGAAATGGTGTGAAAAACACGAAGAGCATGAAAAGGTGTGAAAAATAGCAAGAGCCTGAAACGGCCTGAAAAATTCGAAGAGCAGGAAAAGGTGTGAAAAACACGAAGAGCATGAAAAGGATTGAGAAATACGAAGAGCATGAAAAGGTCTGCAAAATACGAGAAGCATGAAAAGGTGTGAAAAATACGAGGAGCATGAAAAGGTGTGAAAAATACGAGGAGCATGAAAAGGTGTGAAAAATATGAGGAGCATGAAAAGGTGTCAAAAATATGAGGATCATCAAAAGGTGTCAAAAATATTAAGAGCATGAAAAGGTCTCAAAATTACGAGGAGCATGAAAAGGTGTGAAAATTATGAAGAGCATGAAAAGGTGTGCAAAACACGAAGAGCATGAAAAGGTTTGAAAAATACGAAGAGCTTGAAAAGGTGTGACAAATACGAAGAGCATGTAAAGTTGTGAAAAATATGAGGAGCATGAAAATGTCTGAAAAATACGAGGAGCATGAAGACATCTGAAAAATACGACGAGCATGAAAAGGTCTGAAAAATATGTAGAGCACGAAAAAGTGTCAAAAATATGGGGAGCATGAAAAGGTGTCAAAACTATGAAGAGCATGAAACGGTGTCAAAAATATGAGTAGCAGGTAACGGTTGAAAAATAAGAGGAGCATGAATTTGTATAAAAAATATGAGGAGCATGAAACGGTGTGAAAAATATGAAGAGCATGAAAAGGTGTGAAAAACACGAAGGGCATGAAAAGGTCTGAAAAATACGAGGAGCATGAAAATGTCTGAAAATACGAGGAGTATGAAAAGGTCTGAAAATTACGAGGAGCATGAAGACATCTGAAAAATACGACGAGCATGAAAAGGTCTGAAAAATACAAAGAGTATGAAATGGTCAAAAAAACACGAGGAGCATGAAAAGGTCTGAAATATACGAGAGCATTAAAAGGTCTGAAAAATATGAGGAGCATGAAAAGGTGTCAAAATATGAGTAGCAGGTAAAGGTGTGAAAAATAAGAGGAGCATGAATCTGTATGAAAAATATGAGGAACCTGAAACGGTGTGAAAAATATGAAAAGAATGAAATGGTCTGAAAAATATGAGGAGCATGAAAAGGTGTGAAAAATACGAGGAGCATGAAAAGGTGTGAAAAATACGAGGAGCATGAAAAGGACTGAAAAACAGGAGGACCATGAAAATGTATGAAAAATAGGAGGAGCATGAAAAGGTCTGAAAAATAGGAGGAGCATGAAAAGGCCTGGAAAATAGGAGGAGCATGAAAAGCTCTGAAAAATACGAGGAGAATGAAAAGGTCTGAAAAATAGGAGGAGGATGGAAAGGCCTGAAAAATACGAGGAGCATGGAAAGGTCTCAAAAATAGGAGGAGCTTGAAAAGGTGTGAAAAATATGAGGAGCATGAGAAGGTCTGAAAAATATGAAGAGCATGAAAAAATGTCAAAAATATGAGGAGCATGAAATGGTCTGAAAAATATTTAGAGCATGAAAAGGTGTCAAAAATATGAGGAGCATGAAAAGTTGTGAAAAATATGAAGAGAAGGAAAAGGTGTCAAAAATATGAGGAGCATGTAAAGGTGTGAAATATATGAGGAGCATGAAATGGTCTGAAATATATGAGGAGCATGAAACGGTCTGAAAAATATGAGTAGAATGAAAAGGTGTCCAAAATATGAGGAGCATGAAACAGTTTCAAATTATGAAGAGCATGACGGTGTGAAAAATATGAAGAGCTACAAAGGGTGTAAAATACATGAGAGGCAATAAAAGGTGTGAGAAAATTGAGGAGCATGAAAAGGTCTGAAAAATACGAGGAGCATGAAAAGGTCTGAAAAATACGAGGAGCATGAAAAGGTGTGAAAAATACGAGGAGCATGAAAAGGTCTGAAAAATAAAAGGAGCATGAAAAGGTGTCAAAAATATGAGGACCTTGAAAAGGTGTCAAAAATACGAAGAGCATGAAAGGGGTCAAAAATATGAATAGAATGTAAAGGTGTGAAAAATAAGTGGAGCATGAATCAGTATGAAAAATATGAGTAGCATGGAACGGTGTGAAAAATATGAACAGCATGAATAGGTGTGAAAAATATGAGGATCATGTAAAGGCGTGAAAAATATGAGGAGCATGAAACGGTCTGAAAAATATGAGGAGCATGAAAAACTGTCAAAAATATGAGGAGCATGAAACAGTGAGAAAAATATGAAGAGAATGAAAAGATGTGAAAAATATGAGGAGCATGAAAAGGTCTGAAAAATACGAGGAGCATGAAGACGTCTGAAAAATACGACGAGCATGAAAAGGTCTGAAAAATATGTAGAGCATGAAAAAGTGTCAAAATATGGGGAACATGAAAAGGTGTCAAAAATATGAAGAGCATGAAATGGTGTCAAAAATATGAGTAGCATATAAAGGTTGAAAAATAAGAGGAGCATGAATTTGTATAAAAATTATGAGGAGCATGAAACGGTGTGAAAAATATGAAGTGCATGAAAAGGTGTGAAAAACACGAAGGGCATGAAAAGGTCTGAAAAATACGAGGAGCATGAAAATGTCTGAAAATACGAGGAGTATGAAAAGGTCTGAAAATTACGAGGAGCATGAAAAGTTCTGAAAAATACGAGGAGCATGAAAAGGTCTGAAAAATACAAAGAGTATGAAATGGTCAAAGAAACACGAGGAGCATGAAAAGGTCTGAAAAATACGAGAGAATTAAAAGGTCTGAAAAATATGAGGAGGATGAGAAGGTCTGAAAAATACGAGGAGCATGAAAAGGTGACAAAAATATGAGGAGCATGAAAAGGTGTCAAAATATGAGTAGCAGGTAAAGGTGTGAAAAATAAGAGGAGCATGGATCTGTATGAAAAATATGAGGAACCTGAAACGGTGTGAAAAATATGAAAAGAATGAAATGGTCTGAAAAACATGAGGAGCATGAAACGGTCTGAAATATATGAGGAGCATAAAAGCTGTCAAAAATATGAGGAACATCAAAAGGTGTGAAAAATATGAGAGCATGAAAAGGTGTGAAAAATATGAGGAGCATGTAAAGGTGTGAAAAATATGAGGAGCATGAAAAGGAGTGAAAAATATGAAGAGCATGAAAAGGTGTCAAAAATATGAAGAGCATGAAACGGTGTCAAAAATATGAGTAGCATATAAAGGTTGAAAAATAAGAGGAGCATGAATTTGTATAAAAATTATGAGGAGCATGAAACGGTGTGAAAAATATGAAGTGCATGAAAAGGTGTGAAAAACACGAAGGGCATGAAAAGGTCTGAAAAATACGAGGAGCATGAAAATGTCTGAAAATACGAGGAGTATGAAAAGGTCTGAAAATTACGAGGAGCATGAAAAGTTCTGAAAAATACGAGGAGCATGAAAAGGTCTGAAAAATACAAAGAGTATGAAATGGTCAAAGAAACACGAGGAGCATGAAAAGGTCTGAAAAAAACGAGAGTATTAAAAGGTCTGAAAAATATGAGGAGGATGAGAAGGTCTGAAAAATACGAGGAGCATGAAAAGGTGACAAAAATATGAGGAGCATGAAAAGGTGTCACAATATGAGTAGCAGGTAAAGGTGTGAAAAATAAGAGGAGCATGGATCTGTATGAAAAATATAAGGAACCTGAAACGGTGTGAAAAATATGAAAAGAATGAAATGGTCTGAAAAACATGAGGAGCATGAAACGGTCTGAAATATATGAGGAGCATAAAAGCTGTCAAAAATATGAGGAGCATCAAAAGGTGTGAAAAATATGAGAGTATGAAAAGGTGTCAAATATATGTGGAGCATGTAAAGGTGTAAAAATATGAGGGGCATGAAACGGTCCAAAAAATATGAGGAGGATGAAAACTGTGAAAAATACAAAGAGCATGAAAAGGTGTGAAAAATATAAGGAGCATCAAAAGGTGTGAAAAATATGAGGAGCATGAAACTGTATGAAAAATATGAGGAGCATTAAACGGTGTGAAAAATATGAAGAGCATGAAAAAGTCTCAAAATACGAGGAGCATGAAAAGGGCTCAAATATATGAGGAGCATAAAAAGTTCTGAAAAATACGAGGAGCATGAAAAGGTATGAAAAATACGAGGGCATGAAAATGTCTGAAAAATACGAGGAGTTTGAAAAGGTCTCAAAAATACGAGGAGCATGAAAAGGTCTGAAAAATAGGAAGAGCATGAAAAGGTGTCAAAAACATGAGGAGCATGAAAAGGTGTGAAAAATATGAAGAGCATTAAAAAGTTTCAAAAATATTAGTAGCATGTAAAAGTGTCAAAAATATGAAGAGCATGAAAAGGTGTCAAAAATATGAGTAGCATGTAAAGGTGTCAAAAATATGAAGAGCATGAAAAGGTGTCAAAAATATGAGTAGCATAAAAGGTGTGAAAAATAAGAGGAGCATGAATCTGTATGAAAAATATGAGGAGCATGAAAAGGTGTGAAAAATATGAAGAGCATGAAAAGGTGTGAAAAATATGAGGAGCATTAAAGGTGTGAAAAATATGAGGAGCATGAAACGGTCTCAAAATATGAGGAGCATGAAATGGTCTGAAAAATAATAGGAGCATGAAAAGCTGCCAAATATATGAGGAGCGTGAAACGGTGTGAAAAATACGAAGAGCATGAAAAGCTGAGAAAAATATCAAGAGAATGAAAAGGTCTGAAAAATAAGAAGAGCATGAAAAGGTGTAAAAAATATGGATTCATGAAAAGGTCTGAAAAATAAGAAGAGCATAAAAAGCTGTCAAAAGTATGAGGAGCATCAAAAGGTATGAAAAATATGAAGAGCATGAAAAGGTGTCAAATATATGTGGAGCATGTAAAGGTGTGAAAAATATGAGGAGCATGAAACGGTCCGAAAAATATGAGGAGCATGAAAACTGTGAAAAATACAAAGAGCATGAAAAGGTGTGAAAAATATAAGGAGCACCAAAAGGTGTGAAAAATATGAGGAGCATGAAACTGTATGAAAAATATGAGGAGCATGAAACGGTGTGAAAAATATGAAGAGCATGAAAAAGTCTCAAAAATACGAGGAGCATGAAGGTCTCAAAAATACGAGGAGCATGAAAATGTCTGAAAAATACGAGGAGCATGAAAAGGTCTAAAAAAAACGAGGGGTAGGAAAAGGTCTCAAAAATACGAGGAGCATGAAAAGGTCTGAAAAATACGAGGAGCATGAAAAGGTCTGAAAAATACGAGGAGCATGAAACTGTATGAAAAATATGAGGAACATGAAACGCTGTGAAAAATATGAAGAGCATGAAAATGTCTGAAATATACGAGGAGCATGAAAAGGTCTCAAAAATACGAGGAGCATGAAAAGGTCTGAAAAATACGAGGAGCATGAAACTGTATGAAAAATATGAGGAGCATGAAACGGTGTGAAAAATATGAAGAGCATGAAAAGGTCTGAAAAATACAAGGAGCAGAAAAGGTCTCAAAAATACGAGGAGCATGAAAAGGTCTGAAAAATATGAAGAGTATGAAAAGGTGTCAAAAATATGAGCATCATGTAAAGGTGTGATAAATATGTGGAGCATGAATCTGTATGAAAAATATGCGGAGCATGAAACGGTGTGAAAAATATGAGGAGCAAGAAAAAGTGTGAAAAAATACGAGGAGCATGAAAAGGTCTGAAAAACACGAGGAGCATGAAAAGGTGTGAAACATACAACGAGTATGAAGAGGACTGAAAAATACAAGGAGCATGAAAAGGTCTGAAAAATACGAGGAGCATGAAATGATCTTAAAAACACGAGGAGCATGAAAAGGTCTAAAAAATATGAAGAGCATGAAAAGGACTCAAAAATATGAGGAGCATGTAAAGGTGTGAAAAATATGAGGAGCATGAAACTGTATGAAAAATATGAGGTATGAAACGCTGTGAAAAACAAGAAGAGCATGAAAAGCTGAGAAAAATATCAAGAGCATGAAAGGTCTGAAAAATATGAAGAGCATGAAAAGGTGTGAACAATACGACGGGCATGAAAAGGTGCGAAAAATACGAAGAGCCTGAAAAGGTGTGAAAAACCAGAAGAGCATCAAAAGGTATGAAAAAAACGAAGAGCTTTAAAAGGTGTGACAAATACGAAGAGCATGAAAAATTGTGAAAAATACGAGTAGCATGAAAACTCTGAAAAATACGAGGAGCATGAAAAGGTCTGAAAAATACAAGGAGCATGAAATGGTCTCAAAAATACGAGGAGCATTAAAAGGTCTGAAATATACGAGGAGCATGAAAAGGTCTGAAAAATTCGAGGAGCATGAAAATGTCTGAAAAATATGAGGAGCATGAAAAGGTATCAAAAATATGAGGAGCATGAAAAGATCTGAAAAATAGAACGGGCATGGAAGTGTCTGAAAAATACGAGGAGCATGAAAAGGTGTGAAATATATGAAGAGCATGAAAAGGTGTGAAAAATATGAGGAGCATTAAAAGGTGTGAAAAATATGAGGCACATGAAACGGCCTCAAAAATATGATGAGCATGAAACGGTCTGAAAAATATGAGGAGCATGAAAAGCTGCCAAAAATAGGAGGAGAATGAAACGGTTTGAAATATACGAAGAGCATGAAAAGCTGAGAAAAATATCAAGAGCATGAAAAGGTGTGAAAAATACGAAGATCATGAAATGGTGTGAAAAATACGAAGAGCCTGAAAAGGTGTGAAAACACAAAGAGCATGAAAAATTGTGAAAAATACAAGGAGCATGAAAAGGTCTGAAAAATAAGAAGAGCATGAAAAGGCGTGAAAAATATGAGGAGCACGAAAAGGTGTGAAAAATATGAGGAGCATGAAACTGTATGAAAAATATGAGGAGCATGAAACGGTGTGAAAAATATGAAGACCATGAAAACGTCTCAAAAATACGAGGAGCATTAATAGGGCTCAAATATACGAGGAGCATAAAAAGGTCTGAAAAGTACGAGGAGCATGAAAAGGTCTGAAAAAAACGAGGGGCATGAAAAGGTCTCAGAAATACGAGGAGCATGAAAAGGTCTCAAAAATATGAGGAGCATGAAAAGATCTGAAAAATACGAGGAGCATGAAAAGGTCTGAAAAAAACGAGGGGCAGGAAAAGGTCTAAAAATTACGAGGAGCATAAAAAGATCTGAAAAATATGTAGAGCATGAAAAGGTGTCAAAAATATGACGAGCATGACAAGCTGTCAAATATATGAGGAGCATGAAACGGTGTGGAAAATATGAGGAGAATGAAACGGTGTGAAAAATATGAAGAGCATGAAATGGTGTGAAAAATATGAGAAGCTTGAAACGGTATGAAAAATACAAGGAGTATGAAAAGATTTGAAAAACACGAGGAGCATGGAAAGGTGTGAAAAATATGAGGAACATGAAAAGGTATGAAAAATAAGAAGAGCATGAAAAGGTGTCAAAAATATTTGGGGCGTGAAACTGTTTGAAACTTATGAGGAGCATGAAACGGAGTGAAAAATATGAGGAGCATGAAAAGGTGTGAAAATTACGAGGAGCATGAAAAGGCCTGAAAAACAGGAGGAGCATGAAAATGTCTGAAAAATAGGAGGAGCATGAAAAGGCCTGCAAAATAGGAGGAGCATGAAAAGGTCTGAAAAATACGAGGAGCATGAAAAGCTCTGAAAAATATGAGAAGCATGAAAAGGTGTGAAATATACGAAGAGCAGGAAAAGGTGTGAAAAATACGAAGAGCAGGAAAAGGTGTGAAAATTATCAAAAGCATGAAAAGGGCTGAAAATATGAAGAGCATGATAAGGTGTAAAAAATATGAGGAGCATTAAAAGGTGTCAAAAATATGAGAAGCATGTAAAGGTGTGAAAAATATGAGAAGCATGAAACTGTATGAAAAATTAGAGGAGGATGAAACGGTGTGAAAAATATGAAGCGCTGGGAAAGGTGTGAAAAATATGAAGAGCATGAAAGATGTGAAAAACACGAAGGGCATGAAAAGGTTGAAAAATATCAAGAGCATGAAAAGGTCTGAGGAATATCAAGAGCATGAAAAGTTATGAAAAATTCAAAGAGCATGAAAAGATGTGTAAAATACGAAGAGCATGAAAAGTTGTGAAAAATACCAGGAGCATGAAAGGGTGTGAAAAATACTAGGAGCATGAAAAGGTGTGAAAAGTATGAGGCACATTAAAATGTCTGAAAAATACCAGAGCATGAAAAGGTGTGAAAAATATAAGAAGCATGTAAAGGTCTGAAAAATATGAAGAGCATGAAAAGGTGTGAAAAATATGAAGAGCATGAAAAAATGTGAAAAATAAGAAGAGCATGAAAAGGTGTGAAAAACATGCAGAGCATGAAAAAGTGTGGAAAATAAGAAGAGCATAAAAAGGTGAGACAAATACGAAGAGCATGAAAAGGTCTGAAAAATACGAGGAGCATGAAAACATCTTAAAAATACCAGGCACATGAAAAGGTCTGAAAAATATGTAGAGCATGAAGAGGTGTCAAAAATATGAGGAGCATGAAAAGGTGTGAAAAATAGGAAGAGCATGAAAAGGTGTGAAAAATATGAGGAGCATGAATCTGTATGAAAAATATGAGGAGCATGAAACGGTGTTAAAAATAGGAAGAGCATGAAAAGGTGTGAAAATTATGAGGAGTATGAAAACGTCTTACAAATACGAGGAGCATGAAAAGGTCTGAAAAATATGTGGAGCATGAAAAGGTGTCAAAAATATCAGGAGTGTGTAGAGGTGTGAAAAATATGAGGAGAATGAAACTGTATGAAAGTCTGTGGAGCATGAAATGGTGTGACATATACGAGGAGCATGAAAAGTTGTGAAAAATACGAAGAGCATGAGAAGGTGTGAAAAACACGAGGATCATGTAAAGGTGTGAAAAATACGAGGAGCATGAAAATGTGTCAAAAATACGAGGAGCATGAAAAGACCTGAAAAATAGGAGGAGAATAAAAAGGTCTGAAAAATATGAGGAGCATGAAAAGGTCTGAAAAATATGAAGAGCCTGAAAAGGTGTGAAAAATATGAAGAACAAGAAAATGTCTGAAAAGTATGAAGAGCACGAAAAGGTGTGAAAAATAGGAGGAGAACGAAAAGGTGTGAAAAATACGAAGAGCATGAAAAGGTGTGAAAAATACGAGGAGCATGAAAAGGTCTGAAGAATATGAGGAGCATGAAAAAGTGTGAAAAATTAGAGGAGCATGAATCGGTCTGAAAAATATGAAGAGCCCGAAAAGCTCTGAAAAATATGAAGAGCACGAAAAGGTGTGAAAAATATGAAGAGCATGAAAAAAAGTGAAAAATAAGAAGAGCATGAAAAGGTGTGAAAAACATGCAGAGCATGTAAAAGTGTGGAAAATAAGAAGAGCAAGAAAAGGGGAGACAAATACGAAGAGCATGTAAGGTGTGAAAAATACGAGGAGCATGAAAATGTGCCAAAAATACGAGGAGCATGAAAAGACCTGAAAAATAGGAGGAGAATAAAAAGGTCTGAAAAATACGAGGAGCATGAAAAGGTCTGAAAAATATGAAGAGCCTGAAAAGGTGTGAAAAATATGAAGAACAAGAAAATGTCTGAAAAGAATGAAGAGCACGAAAAGGTGTGAAAAATAGGAGGAGAACGAAAAGGTGTGAAAAATACGAAGAGCATGAGAAGGTGTGAAAAACACGAGGATCATGTAAAGGTGTGAAAAATACGAGGAGCATGAAAACGTGTCAAAAATACGAGGAGCATGAAAAGACCTGAAAAATAGGAGGAGCATAAAAAGGTCTGAAAAATATGAGGAGCATGAAAAGGTCTGAAAAATATGAAGAGCCTGAAAAGGTGTGAAAAATATGAAGAACAAGAAAATGTCTGAAAAGTAGGAAGAGCACGAAAAGGTGTGAAAAATAGGAGGAGAACGAAAAGGTGTGAAAAATACGAAGAGCATGAAAAGGTGTGACAAATACGAAGAGCATGAAAAGGTGTCAAAAATATGAGGAGCATGAAAAGCTGCCAAAAATAGGAGGAGCATGAAACGGTGTGAAATATACGAAGAGCATGAAAAGCTGAGAAAAATATCAAGAGCATGAAAAGGTCTGAAAAATAAGAAGAGCATGAAAAGGTGTGAAAAATACGAAGATCATGAAAAGGTGTGAAAAATACGAAGAGCCTGAAAAGGTGTGAAAACAAAAAGAGCATGAAAAATTGTGAAAAATACAAGGAGCATGAAAAGGTCTGAAAAATAAGAAGAGCATGAAAAGGTGTGAAAAATATGAGGAGCACCAAAAGGTGTGAAAAATATGAGGAGCATGAAACTGTATGAAAAATATGAGGAGCATGAAACGGTGTGAAAAATATGAAGAGCATGAAAAAGTCTGAAAATACGAGGAGCATGAAAAGGGCTCAAATATACGAGGAGCATGAAAATGTCTGAAAAATACGAGGAGCATGAAAAGGTCTGAAAAAAACGAGGGGCATGAAAAGGTCTCAAAAATACGAGGAGCATGAAAAGGTCTGAAAAACATGAAGAGCCTGAAAAGTGTGAAAAATATGAAGAGCTTGAAAAGTTCTGAAAAATATGAAGAACACGAAGAGGTGTGAAAAATATGAAGAGCATTAAAAGATCTGAAAAATATGAGGACCACGAAAAGGTGTGAGAAATACAAGTAGCATGTAAAGGTTGAAAAATAAGAGGAGCATGAATTTGTATAAAAAATATGAGGAGCATGAAACGGTGTGAAAAATATGAAGAGCATGAAAAGCTGTGAAAAATATGAGGACCATGAAAAGGTGTGAAAAATATGAAGGGGATTTAAAGGTCTGAAAAATACGAGGAGCATGAAAGGGTATGAAAAATATGAGGAGCATGAAATGGTGTGAAAAATAAGAGGAGCATGAAATGGTATGAAAAAATGAGGAGCATGAAAAGTTCTGAAAATTAAGAGGAACATTTAAAGGTCTGAAAAATAGGAGGAGCATGAAAAGGCCTGCAAAATAGGAGGAGCATGAAAAGGTGTGAAATATATGAGGAGCATGAAAAGGTCTGAAAAATATGAAGAGCATGAAAAGGTGTCAAAAATATAAGGAGCATGAAAACGTGTGAAAAATACGAAGAGCGGGAAATGGTGTGAAAAATACGAAGAGCAGGAAAAGGTGTGAAAATTATCAAAAGCATGAAAAGGTCTGAAAAATATGACGAGCATGATAAGGTATCAAAAATATGAGGAGCATTAAAAGGGTCGAAAATATGAGAAGCATGTAAAGGTCTGAAAAAAATGAGGAGCATGAAACTGTATGAAAAATTAGAGGAGGATGAAAAGGTGTGAAAAGTACGTGGAGCATTAAAATGTCTGAGAAATACGAGAGCATGAAAAGGTGTGAAAAATATAAAAAGCATGAAAAGGGCTGAAAAATATGAAGATCATGAAAAGGTGTGAAAAACATGAAAAGCATGAAAAAATGTGAAAAATAAGAAGAGCATGAAAAGGTGTGAAAAACATGCAGAGCATGTAAAAGTGTGGAAAATAAGAAGAGCATGAAAAGGTGTGACATATACAAAGAGCATGAAAGGTGAAAAATACGAGGAGCATGAAAAGTTGTAAAACACGAGGAGCATGAAAAGGTGTGAAAAATATGAATAGCATGGAAAAGTGTGAAAAGTACGAGGAGCATGAAAAGGTTTGAAAAATACGAGGAGCATGAAAACGTCTTAAAAATACGAGGCGCATGAAAAGGTCTGAAAAATATGAAGAGCATGAACAGGTGTCAAAAATATGAGGAGAATGAAAAGGTGTGAAAAATATGAAGAGCATGAAAAGGTGTCAAAAATGTGAGGAGCATGTAAAGGTGTGAAAAATATGAGGTTCAAAATGGGTATGAAAAATATGAGGAGCATGAAACGGTGTGAAAAATATGAAGAGCATGAAAAGGTGTGAAAATTATGAGGAGTATGAAAACGTCTTAAAAATACGAGGAGCATGAAAAGGTCTGAAAAATATGTGGAGCATGAAAAGGTGTCAAAAATATGAGAGAATGAAAAGGTGTGTAAAATATGAAAAGCATAAAAGGTTTCAAAAATATGAGGAACATGTAAAGGTGTGAAAAATATGAGGAGCATGAATCTGTATGAAAAATATGAGGAGAATGAAACGGTGTGAAAAATATGAATATCATGAAACGTGTGAAAAATATGAGGAGTTTGAAAAGGTCTGAAAAATACGAGAGCATGAAAAGGTGTGAAAAACACGAAGAGCATGAAAAGGTGTGAAAAATAAGAACAGCCTGAAAAGGAGGGAAAAAAATGAAGAGCATGAAAAGGTCCGAAAAAAACGAAGAGCTTGAAAAGGTGTGACAAATACAAACAGCATGAAAAGTTGTAAAAAATACAAGGAGCATGAAAAGGTGTGAAAAATACGAGGAGCATGAAAAGGTCTGAAAAATACGAGGATCATTAAAGGGTCTGAAAAATACGAGGAGCATGAAAAGGTTTTAAAAATACGAGAGGCATGAAAAGATCTGAAATATACGAGGAGCAAGAAAGGGTATGAAAAATACAAGGAGCATGAAATGGTCTGAAATACACGAGGGGCATGAAAAGGTGTGAAAAATATGAAGAGCATGAAAAGGTGTGAAAAATATGAGGAGCATATAAAGGTATGAAAAATAGGAAGAGCATGAATCTGTCTGAAAATGAGGAGCATGAAACGGTGTGAAAAATAGGAAGAGCATGAAAAGGTGTCAAAAATATGAGGAGCATATAAAGGTATGAAAAATAGGAAGAGCATGAATCTGTATGAAAATGAGGAGCATGAAACGGTGTGAAAAATAGGAAGAGCATGAAAACGTGTCAAAAATATGAGGAGCATTTAAAGGTGTGAAAAATAGGAAGAGCATGAATCTGTATGAAAAATATGAGAAGCATGAAACGGTGTAAAAAATAGGAAGAGCATGAAAAGGTGTCAAAAATATGAGGAGCATGTAAAGGTGTGAAAAATAGGAAGAGCATGAAAAGGTGTCAAAAATATGAGGAGCATTTAAAGGTGTGAAAAATAGGAAGAGCATGAATCTGTATGAAAAATATGAGGAGCATGAAACGGTGTAAAAAATAGGAAGAGCATGAAGAGGTGTCAAAAATATGAGGTGCATGAAACGGTGTGAAAAATATGAAGAGCATGAAAAGGTGTCAAAAATATGAGGAGCATGAAAAGGTCTGAAAAACATGAAGAACATTAAAAGGTGTCAAAAATATGAGCAGCATGAAAAGGTGTGAAAAACACGAAGAGCATGAAAATGTGTGAAAAATAAGAACAGCCTGAAAAGGTGTGAAAAACATGAAGAGCATGAAAAGGACCGAAAAAAACGAAGAGCTTGAAAAGGTGTGACAAATACAAACAGCATGAAAAGTTGTGAAAAATACAAGGAGCATGAAAAGGTGTGAAAAATACGAGGAGCATGAAAAGGTCTGAAAAATACGAGGATCATTAAAGGGTCTGAAAAATACGAGGAGCATGAAAAGGTTTGAAAAATACGAGAGGCATGAAAAGATCTGAAATATACGAGGAGCAAGAAAGGGTCTGAAAAATACAAGGAGCATGAAATGGTCTGAAATACACGAGGGGCATGAAAAGGTGTGAAAAATATGAAGAGCATGAAAAGGTGTGAAAAATATGAGGAGCATATAAAGGTATGAAAAATATGAAGAGCATGAATCTGTATGAAAATGAGGAGCATGAAACGGTGTGAAAAATAGGAAGAGCATGAAAAGGTGTCAAAAATATGAGGAGCATATAAAGGTATGAAAAATAGGAAGAGCATGAATCTGTATGAAAATGAGGAGCATGAAACGGTGTGAAAAATAGGAAGAGCATGAAAAGGTGTCAAAAATATGAGGAGCATGAAAAGGTGTGAAAAATAGGAAGAGCATGAATCTGTATGAAAAATATGAGAAGCATGAAACGGTGTAAAAAATAGGAAGAGCATGAAAAGGTGTCAAAAATATGAGGAGCATTTAAAGGTGTGAAAAATAGGAAGAGCATGAAAAGGTGTCAAAAATATGAGGAGCATTTAAAGGTGTGAAAAATAGGAAGAGCATGAATCTGTATGAAAAATATGAGGAGAATGAAAAGGTGTAAAAAATAGGAAGAGCATGAAGAGGTGTCAAAAATATGAGGTGCATGAAACGGTGTGAAAAATATGAAGAGCATGAAAAGGTGTCAAAAATATGAGGAGCATGAAAAGGTCTGAAAAACATGAAGAACATTAAAAGGTGTCAAAAATATGAGCAGCATGAAAAGGTGTGAAAAATATGAGGAGCATGAAAAGGTGTGAAAAATATGAAGAGTTTCACAAGATTTCAAAAATATGAGGAGCATGAAAAGTTGTGAAAAATATGAAGACCATGAAATGGTGTGAAAAATATCAAGAGCATGAAACGGTCTGAAAAATATGAGGAGCAGGAAACTGTCTGAAAAATATGAGGGGCATGAAAAACTGTCAAAAATATGTGGAGCATGAAATGGTGTGAAAAAAGTGAAGAGCATGAAAAGGTGTGAAAAATATGACGAGATTGAAACGGTGGGAAATATACGAAGAGCATGAAAAGGTGTGAAAAACACGAAGAGCATGAAAAGGTGTGAAAAATAGCAAGAGCCTGAAACGGCCTGAAAAATTCGAAGAGCAGGAAAAGGTGTGAAAAACACGAAGAGCATGAAAAGGATTGAGAAATACGAAGAGCATGAAAAGGTCTGCCAAATAC
This sequence comes from Cervus canadensis, assembly GCF_019320065.1. NCBI lineage: Eukaryota > Metazoa > Chordata > Mammalia > Artiodactyla > Cervidae > Cervus > Cervus canadensis. The sequence continues at coordinate 66,565,079 of NC_057399.1, read as the reverse complement.
GAGAAGCATGAAAAGGTCTGAAATATACGAGGAGCATGTAAAGGTGTGAAAAATATGAGGAGCATGAAAAGGTGTCAAAAATATGAGGATCATCAAAAGGTGTCAAAAATATTAAGAGCATGAAAAGGTCTCAAAATTACGAGGAGCATGAAAAGGTGTGAAAATTATGAAGAGCATGAAAAGGTGTGCAAAACACGAAGAGCATGAAAAGGTTTGAAAAATACGAAGAGCTTGAAAAGGTGTGACAAATACGAAGAGCATGTAAAATTGTGAAAAATATGAGGAGCATGAAAATGTCTGAAAAATACGAGGAGCATGAAGACATCTGAAAAATACGACGAGCATGAAAAGGTCTGAAAAATATGTAGAGCACGAAAAAGTGTCAAAAATATGGGGAGCATGAAAAGGTGTCAAAACTATGAAGAGCATGAAACGGTGTCAAAAATATGAGTAGCATGTAACGGTTGAAAAATAAGAGGAGCATGAAATTGTATAAAAAATATGAGGAGCATGAAACGGTGTGAAAAATATGAAGAGCATGAAAAGGTGTGAAAAACACGAAGGGCATGAAAAGGTCTGAAAAATACGAGGAGCATGAAAATGTCTGAAAATACGAGGAGTATGAAAAGGTCTGAAAATTACGAGGAGCATGAAAAGGTCTGAAAAATACAAAGAGTATGAAATGGTCAAAGAAACACGAGGAGCATGAAAAGGTCTGAAATATACGAGAGCATTAAAAGGTCTGAAAAATATGAGGAGCATGAAAAGGTGTCAAAATATGAGTAGCAGGTAAAGGTGGGAAAAATAAGAGGAGCATGAATCTGTATGAAAAATATGAGGAACCTGAAACGGTGTGAAAAATATGAAAAGAATGAAATGGTCTGAAAAATATGAGGAGCATGAAAAAGTGTGAAAAATTCGAGGAGCATGAAAAGGTGTGAAAAATACGAGGAGCATGAAAAGGACTGAAAAACAGGAGGACCATGAAAATGTATGAAAAATAGGAGGAGCATGAAAAGGTCTGAAAAATAGGAGGAGCATGAAAAGGCCTGGAAAATAGGAGGAGCATGAAAAGCTCTGAAAAAATACGAGGAGAATGAAAAGGTCTGAAAAATAGGAGGAGGATGGAAAGGCCTGAAAAATACGAGGAGCATGGAAAGGTCTCAAAAATAGGAGGAGCATGAAAAGGTGTGAAAAATATGAGGAGCATGAGAAGGTCTGAAAAATATGAAGAGCATGAAAAAATGTCAAAAATATGAGGAGCATGAAATGGTCTGAAAAATATTTAGAGCATGAAAAGGTGTCAAAAATATGAGGAGCATGAAAAGTTGTGAAAAATATGAAGAGAAGGAAAAGGGGTCAGAAATATGAGGAGCATGTAAAGGTGTGAAATATATGAGGAGCATGAAATGGTCTGAAATATATGAGGAGCATGAAACGGTCTGAAAAATATGAGTAGAATGAAAAGGTGTCCAAAATATGAGGAGCATGAAACAGTTTCAAATTATGAAGAGCATGACGGTGGGAAAAATATGAAGAGCTACAAAAGGTGTAAAATACATGAGAGGCAATAAAAGGTGTGAGAAAATTGAGGAGCATGAAAAGGTCTGAAAAATACGAGGAGCATGAAAAGGTCTGAAAAATACGAGGAGCATGAAAAGGTGTGAAAAATATGAGGAGCATGTAAAGGTCTGAAAAATAAAAGGAGCATGAAAAGGTGTCAAAAATATGAGGACCTTGAAAAGGTGTCAAAAATGTGAAGAGCATGAAAGGGGTCAAAAATATGAATAGAATGTAAAGGTGTGAAAAATAAGTGGAGCATGAATCAGTATGAAAAATATGAGTAGCATGGAACGGTGTGAAAAATATGAACAGCATGAATAGGTGTGAAAAATATGAGGACCATGTAAAGGCGTGAAAAATATGAGGAGCATGAAACGGTCTGAAAAATATGAGGAGCATGAAAAACTGTCAAAAATATGAGGAGCATGAAACAGTGAGAAAAATATGAAGAGAATGAAAAGGTGTGAAAAATATGAGGAGCATGAAAAGGTCTGAAAAATACGAGGAGCATGAAGACGTCTGAAAAATACGACGAGCATGAAAAGGCCTGAAAAATATGTAGAGCATGAAAAAGTGTCAAAAATATGGGGAGCATGAAAAGGTGTCAAAAATATGAAGAGCATGAAATGGTGTAAAAAATATGAGTAGCATATAAAGGTTGAAAAATAAGAGGAGCATGAATTTGTATAAAAATTATGAGGAGCATGAAACGGTGTGAAAAATATGAAGTGCATGAAAAGGTGTGAAAAACACGAAAGGCATGAAAAGGTCTGAAAAATACGAGGAGCATGAAAATGTCTGAAAATACGAGGAGTATGAAAAGGTCTGAAAATTACGAGGAGCATGAAAAGTTCTGAAAAATACGAGGAGCATGAAAAGGTCTGAAAAATACAAAGAGTATGAAATGGTCAAAGAAACACGAGGAGCATGAAAAGGTCTGAAAAATACGAGAGAAGAAAAAGGTCTGAAAAATATGAGGAGGATGAGAAGGTCTGAAAAATACGAGGAGCATGAAAAGGTGACAAAAATATGAGGAGCATGAAAAGGTGTCAAAATATGAGTAGCAGGTAAAGGTGTGAAAAATAAGAGGAGCATGGAACTGTATGAAAAATATAAGGAACCTGAAACGGTGTGAAAAATATGAAAAGAATGAAATGGTCTGAAAAACATGAGGAGCATGAAACGGTCTGAAATATATGAGGAGCATAAAGGCTGTCAAAAATATGAGGAGCATCAAAAGGTGTGAAAAATATGAGAGCATGAAAAGGTGTGAAAAATATGAGGAGCATGTAAAGGTGTGAAAAATATGAGGAGCATGAAAAGGAGTGAAAAATATGAAGAGCATGAAAAGGTGTCAAAAATATGAAGAGCATGAAACGGTGTCAAAAATATGAGTAGCATATAAAGGTTGAAAAATAAGAGGAGCATGAATTTGTATAAAAATTATGAGGAGCATGAAACGGTGGGAAAAATATGAAGTGCATGAAAAGGTGTGAAAAACACGAAGGGCATGAAAAGGTCTGAAAAATACGAGGAGCATGAAAATGTCTGAAAATACGAGGAGTATGAAAAGGTCTGAAAATTACGAGGAGCATGAAAAGTTCTGAAAAATACGAGGAGCATGAAAAGGTCTGAAAAATACAAAGAGTATGAAATGGTCAAAGAAACACGAGGAGCATGAAAAGGTCTGAAAAATACGAGAGTATTAAAAGGTCTGAAAAATATGAGGAGGATGAGAAGGTCTGAAAAATACGAGGAGCATGAAAAGGTGACAAAAATATGAGGAGCATGAAAAGGTGTCAAAATATGAGTAGCAGGTAAAGGTGTGAAAAATAAGAGGAGCATGGATCTGTATGAAAAATATAAGGAACCTGAAACGGTGTGAAAAATATGAAAAGAATGAAATGGTCTGAAAAACATGAGGAGCATGAAACGGTCTGAAATATATGAGGAGCATAAAAGCTGTCAAAAATATGAGGAGCATCAAAAGGTGTGAAAAATATGAGAGCATGAAAAGGTGTCAAATATATGTGGAGCATGTAAAGGTGTAAAAATATGAGGGGCATGAAACGGTCCAAAAAATATGAGGAGGATGAAAACTGTGAAAAATACAAAGAGCATGAAAAGGTGTGAAAAATATAAGGAGCATCAAAAGGTGTGAAAAATATGAGGAGCATGAAACTGTATGAAAAATATGAGGAGCATTAAACGGTGTGAAAAATATGAAGAGCATGAAAAAGTCTCAAAATACGAGGAGCATGAAAAGGGCTCAAATATATGAGGAGCATAAAAAGTTCTGAAAAATACGAGGAGCATGAAAAGGTATGAAAAATACGAGGGCATGAAAATGTCTGAAAAATACGAGGAGTTTGAAAAGGTCTCAAAAATACGAGGAGCATGAAAAGGTCTGAAAAATAGGAAGAGCATGAAAAGGTGTCAAAAACATGAGGAGCATGAAAAGGTGTGAAAAATATGAAGAGCATTAAAAAGTTTCAAAAATATTAGTAGCATGTAAAAGTGTCAAAAATATGAAGAGCATGAAAAGGTGTCAAAAATATGAGTAGCATGTAAAGGTGTCAAAAATATGAAGAGCATGAAAAGGTGTCAAAAATATGAGTAGCATAAAAGGTGTGAAAAATAAGAGGAGCATGAATCGGTATGAAAAATATGAGGAGCATGAAAAGGTGTGAAAAATATGAAGAGCATGAAAAGGTGTGAAAAATATGAGGAGCATTAAAGGTGTGAAAAATATGAGGAGCATGAAACGGTCTCAAAATATGAGGAGCATGAAATGGTCTGAAAAATAATAGGAGCATGAAAAGCTGCCAAAAATATGAGGAGCGTGAAACGGTGTGAAAAATACGAAGAGCATGAAAAGCTGAGAAAAATATCAAGAGAATGAAAAGGTCTGAAAAATAAGAAGAGCAGGAAAAGGTGTAAAAAATACGGATTCATGAAAAGGTCTGAAAAATAAGAAGAGCATAAAAAGCTGTCAAAAGTATGAGGAGCATCAAAAGGTATGAAAAATATGAAGAGCATGAAAAGGTGTCAAATATATGTGGAGCATGTAAAGGTGTGAAAAATATGAGGAGCATGAAACGGTCCGAAAAATATGAGGAGCATGAAAACTGTGAAAAATACGAAGAGCATGAAAAGGTGTGAAAAATATAAGGAGCACCAAAAGGTGTGAAAAATATGAGGAGCATGAAACTGTATGAAAAATATGAGGAGCATGAAACGGTGTGAAAAATATGAAGAGCATGAAAAAGTCTCAAAAATACGAGGAGCATGAAAAGGTCTGAAAAATACGAGGAGCGTGAAAATGTCTGAAAAATACGAGGAGCATGAAAAGGTCTGAAAAAAACGAGGGGTAGGAAAAGGTCTCAAAAATACGAGGAGCATGAAAAGGTCTCAAAAATACGAGGAGCATGAAAAGGTCTGAAAAATACGAGGAGCATGAAACTGTATGAAAAATATGAGGAACATGAAACGCTGTGAAAAATATGAAGAGCATGAAAATGTCTGAAATATACGAGGAGCATGAAAAGGTCTCAAAAATACGAGGAGCATGAAAAGGTCTGAAAAATACGAGGAGCATGAAACTGTATGAAAAATATGAGGAGCATGAAACGGTGTGAAAAATATGAAGAGCATGAAAATGTCTGAAAAATACAAGGAGCAGAAAAGGTCTCAAAAATACGAGGAGCATGAAAAGGTCTGAAAAATATGAAGAGTATGAAAAGGTGTCAAAAATATGAGCATCATGTAAAGGTGTGATAAATATGTGGAGCATGAATCTGTATGAAAAATATGCGGAGCATGAAATGGTGTGAAAAATATGAAGAGCAAGAAAAAGTGTGAAAAATACGAGGAGCATGAAAAGGTCTGAAAAACACGAGGAGCATGAAAAGGTGTGAAACATACAACGAGTATGAAGAGGATTGAAAAATACAAGGAGCATGAAAAGGTCTGAAAAATACGAGGAGCATGAAATGATCTTAAAAACACGAGGAGCATGAAAAGGTCTAAAAAATATGAAGAGCATGAAAAGGACTCAAAAATATGAGGAGCATGTAAAGGTGTGAAAAATATGAGGAGCATGAAACTGTATGAAAAATATGAGGTATGAAACGCTGTGAAAAACAAGAAGAGCATGAAAAGCTGAGAAAAATATCAAGAGCATGAAAGGTCTGAAAAATATGAAGAGCATGAAAAGGTGTGAACAATACGACGGGCATGAAAAGGTGCGAAAAATACGAAGAGCCTGAAAAGGTGTGAAAAACCAGAAGAGCATCAAAAGGTATGAAAAAAACGAAGAGCTTTAAAAGGTGTGACAAATACGAAGAGCATGAAAAATTGTGAAAAATACGAGTAGCATGAAAACTCTGAAAAATACGAGGAGCATGAAAAGGTCTGAAAAATACAAGGAGCATGAAATGGTCTCAAAAATACGAGGAGCATTAAAAGGTCTGAAATATACGAGGAGCATGAAAAGGTCTGAAAAATTCGAGGAGCATGAAAATGTCTGAAAAATATGAGGAGCATGAAAAGGTATCAAAAATATGAGGAGCATGAAAAGGTCTGAAAAATAGAACGGGCATGGAAGTGTCTGAAAAATACGAGGAGCATGAAAAGGTGTGAAATATATGAAGAGCATGAAAAGGTGTGAAAAATATGAGGAGCATTAAAAGGTGTGAAAAATATGAGGCACATGAAACGGCCTCAAAAATATGATGAGCATGAAACGGTCTGAAAAATATGAGGAGCATGAAAAGCTGCCAAAAATAGGAGGAGCATGAAACGGTTTGAAATATACGAAGAGCATGAAAAGCTGAGAAAAATATCAAGAGCATGAAAAGGTGTGAAAAATACGAAGATCATGAAATGGTGTGAAAAATACGAAGAGCCTGAAAAGGTGTGAAAACACAAAGAGCATGAAAAATTGTGAAAAATACAAGGAGCATGAAAAGGTCTGAAAAATAAGAAGAGCATGAAAAGGTGTGAAAAATATGAGGAGCACCAAAAGGTGTGAAAAATATGAGGAGCATGAAACTGTATGAAAAATATGAGGAGCATGAAACGGTGTGAAAAATATGAAGACCATGAAAACGTCTCAAAAATACGAGGAGCATTAATAGGGCTCAAATATACGAGGAGCATAAAAATGTCTGAAAAGTACGAGGAGCATGAAAAGGTCTGAAAAAAACGAGGGGCATGAAAAGGTCTCAGAAATACGAGGAGCATGAAAAGGTCTCATGAAAAATGAAAAATGAGGAGCATGAAAAGGTCTGAAAAAAACGAGGGGCAGGAAAAGGTCTAAAAAATACGAGGAGCATAAAAAGATCTGAAAAATATGTAGAGCATGAAAAGGTGTCAAAAATATGACGAGCATGACAAGCTGTCAAATATATGAGGAGCATGAAACGGTGTGGAAAATATGAGGAGAATGAAACGGTGTGAAAAATATGAAGAGCATGAAATGGTGTGAAAAATATGAGAAGCTTGAAACGGTATGAAAAATACAAGGAGTATGAAAAGATTTGAAAAACACGAGGAGCATGGAAAGGTGTGAAAAATATGAGGAACATGAAAAGGTATGAAAAATAAGAAGAGCATGAAAAGGTGTCAAAAATATTTGGGGCGTGAAACTGTTTGAAACTTATGAGGAGCATGAAACGGAGTGAAAAATATGAGGAGCATGAAAAGGTGTGAAAATTACGAGGAGCATGAAAAGGCCTGAAAAACAGGAGGAGCATGAAAATGTCTGAAAAATAGGAGGAGCATGAAAAGGCCTGCAAAATAGGAGGAGCATGAAAAGGTCTGAAAAATACGAGGAGCATGAAAAGCTCTGAAAAATATGAGAAGCATGAAAAGGTGTGAAATATACGAAGAGCAGGAAAAGGTGTGAAAAATACGAAGAGCAGGAAAAGGTGTGAAAATTATCAAAAGCATGAAAAGGTCTGAAAATATGAAGAGCATGATAAGGTGTAAAAAATATGAGGAGCATTAAAAGGTGTCGAAAATATGAGAAGCATGTAAAGGTGTGAAAAATATGAGAAGCATGAAACTGTATGAAAAATTAGAGGAGGATGAAACGGTGTGAAAAATATGAAGCGCTTGGAAAGGTGTGAAAAATATCAAGAGCATGAAAGATGTGAAAAACACGAAGGGCATGAAAAGGTTGAAAAATATCAAGAGCATGAAAAGGTCTGAGGAATATCAAGAGCATGAAAAGTTATGAAAAATTCAAAGAGCATGAAAAGATGTGTAAAATACGAAGAGCATGAAAAGTTGTGAAAAATACCAGGAGCAAGAAAAGGTGTGAAAAATACTAGGAGCATGAAAAGGTGTGAAAAGTATGAGGCGCATTAAAATGTCTGAAAAATACCAGAGCATGAAAAGGTGTGAAAAACACGAAGAGCATGAAAAGCTGTGAAAAATATAAGAAGCATGTAAAGGTCTGAAAAATATGAAGAGCATGAAAAGGTGTGAAAAATATGAAGAGCATGAAAAAATGTGAAAAATAAGAAGAGCATGAAAAGGTGTGAAAAACATGCAGAGCATGTAAAAGTGTGGAAAATAAGAAGAGCATAAAAAGGTGAGACAAATACGAAGAGCATGAAAAGGTCTGAAAAATACGAGGAGCATGAAAACATCTTAAAAATACCAGGCACATGAAAAGGTCTGAAAAATATGTAGAGCATGAAGAGGTGTCAAAAATATGAGGAGCATGAAAAGGTGTGAAAAATAGGAAGAGCATGAAAAGGTGTGAAAAATATGAGGAGCATGAATCTGTATGAAAAATATGAGGAGCATGAAACGGTGTGAAAAATAGGAAGAGCATGAAAAGGTGTGAAAAATATGAGGAGTATGAAAACGTCTTACAAATACGAGGAGCATGAAAAGGTCTGAAAAATATGTGGAGCATGAAAAGGTGTCAAAAATATCAGGAGTGTGTAGAGGTGTGAAAAATATGAGGAGAATGAAACTGTATGAAAGTCTGTGGAGCATGAAATGGTGTGACATATACGAGGAGCATGAAAAGTTGTGAAAAATACGAAGAGCATGAGAAGGTGTGAAAAACACAAGGATCATGTAAAGGTGTGAAAAATACGAGGAGCATGAAAATGTGTCAAAAATACGAGGAGCTTGAAAAGACCTGAAAAATAGGAGGAGCATAAAAAGGTCTGAAAAATACGAGGAGCATGAAAAGGTCTGAAAAATATGAAGAGCCTGAAAAGGTGTGAAAAATATGAAGAACAAGAAAATGTCTGAAAAGTATGAAGAGCACGAAAAGGTGTGAAAAATAGGAGGAGAACGAAAAGGTGTGAAAAATACGAAGAACATGAAAAGGTGTGACAAATACGAGGAGCATGAAAAGGTCTGAATAATATGAGGAGCATGAAAAAGTGTGAAAAATTAGAGGAGCATGAATCGGTCTGAAAAATATGAAGAGCCCGAAAAGCTCTGAAAAATATGAAGAGCAGGAAAAGGTGTGAAAAATATGAAGAGCATGAAAAAATGTGAAAAATAAGAAGAGCATGAAAAGGTGTGGAAAAACATGCAGAGCATGTAAAAGTGTGGAAAATAAGAAGAGCATGAAAAGGTGAGACAAATACGAAGAGCATGTAAAGGTGTGAAAAATACGAGGAGCATGAAAATGTGCCAAAAATACGAGGAGCATGAAAAGACCTGAAAAATAGGAGGAGAATAAAAAGGTCTGAAAAATACGAGGAGCATGAAAAGGTCTGAAAAATATGAAGAGCCTTAAAAGGTGTGAAAAATATGAAGAACAAGAAAATGTCTGAAAAGAATGAAGAGCACGAAAAGGTGTGAAAAATAGGAGGAGAACGAAAAGGTGTGAAAAATACGAAGAGCATGAGAAGGTGTGAAAAACACGAGGATCATGTAAAGGTGTGAAAAATACGAGGAGCATGAAAATGTGTCAAAAATACGAGGAGCATGAAAAGACCTGAAAAATAGGAGGAGCATGTAAAGGTCTGGAAAATACGAGGAGCATGAAAAGGTCTGAAAAATATGAAGAGCCTGAAAAGGTGTGAAAAATATGAAGAACAAGAAAATGTCTGAAAAGTATGAAGAGCACGAAAAGGTGTGAAAAATAGGAGGAGAACGAAAAGGTGTGAAAAATACGAAGAGCATGAAAAGATGTGACAAATACGAAGAGCATGAAAAGGTGTCAAAAATATGAGGAGAATGAAAAGCTGCCAAAAATAGGAGGAGCATGAAACGGTGTGAAATATACGAAGAGCATGAAAAGCTGAGAAAAATATCAAGAGCATGAAAAGGTCTGAAAAATAAGAAGAGCATGAAAAGGTGTGAAAAATACGAAGATCATGAAAAGGTGTGAAAAATACGAAGAGCCTGAAAAGGTGTGAAAACACAAAGAGCATGAAAAATTGTGAAAAATACAAGGAGCATGAAAAGGTCTGAAAAATAAGAAGAGCATGAAAAGGTATGAAAAATATGAGGAGCATCAAAAGGTGTGAAAAATATGAGGAGCATGAAACTGTATGAAAAATATGAGGAGCATGAAACGGTGTGAAAAATATGAAGACCATGAAAACGTCTCAAAAATACGAGGAGCATTAATAGGGCTCAAATATACGAGGAGCATAAAAATGTCTGAAAAGTACGAGGAGCATGAAAAGGTCTGAAAAAAACGAGGGGCATGAAAAGGTCTCAGAAATACGAGGAGCATGAAAAGGTCTGAAAAACATGAAGAGCCTGAAAAGTGTGAAAAATATGAAGAGCTTGAAAAGTTCTGAAAAATATGAAGAACACGAAGAGGCGTGAAAAATATGAAGAGCATTAAAAGATCTGAAAAATATGAGGACCACGAAAAGGTGTGAAAAATACAAGGAGCACGAAAAGGTGTGAGAAATACAAGTAGCATGTAAAGGTTGAAAAATAAGAGGAGCATGAATTTGTATAAAAAATATGAGGAGCATGAAACGGTGTAAAAAATAGGAAGAGCATGAAAAGGTGTCCAAATTATGAGTAGCATGTAAAGGTTGAAAAATAAGAGGAGCATGAATTTGTATAAAAAATATGAGGAGCATGAAACAGTGTGAAAAATATGAAGAGCATGAAAAGCTGTGAAAAATATGAGGACCATGAAAAGGTGTGAAAAATATGAAGAGGATTTAAAGGTCTGAAAAATACGAGGAGCATGAAAGGGTATGAAAAATATGAGGAGCATGAAATGGTGTGAAAAATAAGAGGAGCATGAAATGGTATGAAAAAATGAGGAGCATGAAAAGTTCTGAAAATTAAGAGGAACATTTAAAGGTCTGAAAAATAGGAGGAGCATGAAAAGCTCTGAAAAATACGAGGAGCATGAAAAGGTGTGAAATATATGAGGAGCATGAAAAGGTCTGAAAAATATGAAGAGCATGAAAAGGTGTCAAAAATATAAGGAGCATGAAAACGTGTGAAAAATACGAAGAGCGGGAAATGGTGTGAAAAATACGAAGAGCAGGAAAAGGTGTGAAAATTATCAAAAGCATGAAAAGGTCTGAAAAATATGACGAGCATGATAAGGTGTCAAAAATATGAGGGGCATTAAAAGGGTCGAAAATATGAGAAGCATGTAAAGGTCTGAAAAATATGAGGAGCATGAAACTGTATGAAAAATTAGAGGAGGATGAAAAGGTGTGAAAAGTACGTGGAGCATTAAAATGTCTGAGAAATACGAGAGCATGAAAAGGTGTGAAAAATATAAAAAGCATGAAAAGGTCTGAAAAATATGAAGATCATGAAAAGGTGTGAAAAACATGAAAAGCATGAAAAAATGTGAAAAATAAGAAGAGGATGAAAAGGTGTGAAAAACATGCAGAGCATGTAAAAGTGTGGAAAATAAGAAGAGCATGAAAAGGTGTGACAAATACAAAGAGCATGAAAGGTGAAAAATACGAGGAGCATGAAAAGTTGTAAAACACGAGGAGCATGAAAAGGTGTGAAAAATATGAATAGCATGGAAAAGTGTGAAAAGTACGAGGAGCATGAAAAGGTTTGAAAAATACGAGGAGCATGAAAACGTCTTAAAAATACGAGGCGCATGAAAAGGTCTGAAAAATATGTAGAGCATGAACAGGTGTCAAAAATATGAGGAGAATGAAAAGGTGTGAAAAATATGAAGAGCATGAAAAGGTGTCAAAAATGTGAGGAGCATGTAAAGGTGTGAAAAATATGAGGTTCAAAATGTGTATGAAAAATATGAGGAGCATGAAACGGTGTGAAAAATATGAAGAGCATGAAAAGGTGTGAAAATTATGAGGAGTATGAAAACGTCTTAAAAAAACAAGGAGAATGAAAAGGTCTGAAAAATATGTGGAGCATGAAAAGGTGTCAAAAATATGAGAGAATGAAAAGGTGTGTAAAATATGAAAAGCATAAAAGGTTTCAAAAATATGAGGAACATGTAAAGGTGTGAAAAATATGAGGAGCATGAATCTGTATGAAAAATATGAGGAGGATGAAACGGTGTGAAAAATATGAGGAGTTTCAAAAGGTCTGAAAAATACGAGAGCATGAAAAGGTGTGAAAAACACGAAGAGCATGAAAATGTGTGAAAAATAAGAACAGCCTGAAAAGGTGTGAAAAACATGAAGAGCATGAAAAGGTCCGAAGAAAACGAAGAGCTTGAAAAGGTGTGACAAATACAAACAGCATGAAAAGTTGTGAAAAATACAAGGAGCATGAAAAGGTGTGAAAAATACGAGGAGCATGAAAAGGTCTGAAAAATACGAGGATCATTAAAGGGTCTGAAAAATACGAGGAGCATGAAAAAGTTTTAAAAATACGAGAGGCATGAAAAGATCTGAAATATACGAGGAGCAAGAAAGGGTCTGAAAAATACAAGGAGCATGAAATGGTCTGAAATACACGAGGGGCATGAAAAGGTGTGAAAAATATGAAGAGCATGAAAAGGTGTGAAAAATATGAGGAGCATATAAAGGTATGAAAAATAGGAAGAGCATGAATCTGTATGAAAATGAGGAGCATGAAACGGTGTGAAAAATAGGAAGAGCATGAAAAGGTGTCAAAAATATGAGGAGCATATAAAGGTATGAAAAATAGGAAGAGCATGAATCTGTATGAAAATGAGGAGCATGAAACGGTGTGAAAAATAGGAAGAGCATGAAAAGGTGTCAAAAATATGAGGAGCATTTAAAGGTGTGAAAAATAGGAAGAGCATGAATCTGTATGAAAAATATGAGAAGCATGAAACGGTGTAAAAAATAGGAAGAGCATGAAAAGGTGTTAAAAATATGAGGAGCATTTAAAGGTGTGAAAAATAGGAAGAGCATGAAAAGGTGTCAAAAATATGAGGAGCATTTAAAGGTGTGAAAAATAGGAAGAGCATGAATCTGTATGAAAAATATGAGGAGCATGAAACGGTGTAAAAAATAGGAAGAGCATGAAAAGGTGTCAAAAATATGAGGTGCATGAAAAGGTGTGAAAAATATGAAGAGCATGAAAAGGTGTCAAAAATATGAGGAGCATGAAAAGGTCTGAAAAACATGAAGAACATTAAAAGGTGTCAAAAATATGAGCAGCATGAAAAGGTGTGAAAAATATGAGGAGCATGAAAAGGTGTGAAAAATATGAAGAGTTTCACAAGATTTCAAAAATATGAGGAGCATGAAAAGTTGTGAAAAATATGAAGACCATGAAAAGGTGTGAAAAATATCAAGAGCATGAAACGGTCTGAAAAATATGAGGAGCAGGAAACTGTCTGAAAAATATGAGGGGCATGAAAAACTGTCAAAAATATGTGGAGCATGAAATGGTGTGAAAAAAGTGAAGAGCATGAAAAGGTGTGAAAAATATGACGAGATTGAAACGGTGGGAAATATACGAAGAGCATGAAAAGGTGTGAAAAACACGAAGAGCATGAAAAGGTGTGAAAAATAGCAAGAGCCTGAAACGGCCTGAAAAATTCGAAGAGCAGGAAAAGGTGTGAAAAACACGAAGAGCATGAAAAGGATTGAGAAATACGAAGAGCATGAAAAGGTCTGCCAAATACGAGAAGCATGAAAAGGTCTGAAATATACGAGGAGCATGTAAAGGTGTGAAAAATATGAGGAGCATGAAAAGGTGTCAAAAATATGAGGATCATCAAAAGGTGTCAAAAATATTAAGAGCATGAAAAGGTCTCAAAATTACGAGGAGCATGAAAAGGTGTGAAAATTATGAAGAGCATGAAAAGGTGTGCAAAACACGAAGAGCATGAAAAGGTTTGAAAAATACGAAGAGCTTGAAAAGGTGTGACAAATACGAAGAGCATGTAAAGTTGTGAAAAATATGAGGAGCATGAAAATGTCTGAAAAATACGAGGAGCATGAAGACATCTGAAAAATACGACGAGCATGAAAAGGTCTGAAAAATATGTAGAGCACGAAAAAGTGTCAAAAATAGGGGGAGCATGAAAAGGTGTCAAAACTATGAAGAGCATGAAACGGTGTCAAAAATATGAGTAGCATGTAACGGTTGAAAAATAAGAGGAGCATGAATTTGTATAAAAAATATGAGGAGCATGAAACGGTGTGAAAAATATGAAGAGCATGAAAAGGTGTGAAAAACACGAAGGGCATGAAAAGGCCTGAAAAATACGAGGAGCATGAAAATGTCTGAAAATACGAGGAGTATGAAAAGGTCTGAAAATTACGAGGAGCATGAAGACATCTGAAAAATACGACGAGCATGAAAAGGTCTGAAAAATATGAAGAACACGAAGAGGTGTGAAAAATATGAAGAGCATTAAAAGATCTGAAAAATATGAGGACCACGAAAAGGTGTGAAAAATACAAGGAGCACGAAAAGGTGTGAGAAATACAAGTAGCATGTAAAGGTTGAAAAATAAGAGGAGCAAATAATAGGAGCATGAATTTGTATAAAAAATATGAGCAGCATGAAACGGTGTGAAAAATATGAAGAGCATGAAAAGCTGTGAAAAATATGAGGACCATGAAAAGGTGTGAAAAATATGAAGAGGATTTAAAGGTCTGAAAAATACGAGGAGCATGAAAGGGTATGAAAAATATGAGGAGCATGAAATGGTGTGAAAAATAAGAGGAGCATGAAATGGTATGAAAAAATGAGGAGCATGAAAAGTTCTGAAAATTAAGAGGAACATTTAAAGGTCTGAAAAATAGGAGGAGCATGAAAAGGCCTGCAAAATAGGAGGAGCATGAAAAGGTGTGAAATATATGAGGAGCATGAAAAGGTCTGAAAAATATGAAGAGCATGAAAAGGTGTCAAAAATATAAGGAGCATGAAAACGTGTGAAAAATACGAAGAGCGGGAAATGGTGTGAAAAATACGAAGAGCAGGAAAAGGTGTGAAAATTATCAAAAGCATGAAAAGGTCTGAAAAATATGACGAGCATGATAAGGTGTCAAAAATATGAGGAGCATTAAAAGGGTCGAAAATATGAGAAGCATGTAAAGGTCTGAAAAATATGAGGAGCATGAAACTGTATGAAAAATTAGAGGAGGATGAAAAGGTGTGAAAAGTACGTGGAGCATTAAAATGTCTGAGAAATACGAGAGCATGAAAAGGTGTGAAAAATATAAAAAGTATGAAAAGGTCTGAAAAATATGAAGATCATGAAAAGGTGTGAAAAACATGAAAAGCATGAAAAAATGTGAAAAATAAGAAGAGCATGAAAAGGTGTGAAAAACATGCAGAGCATGTAAAAGTGTGGAAAATAAGAAGAGCATGAAAAGGTGTGACATATACAAAGAGCATGAAAGGTGAAAAATACGAGGAGCATGAAAAGTTGTAAAACACGAGGAGCATGAAAAGGTGTGAAAAATATGAATAGCATGGAAAAGTGTGAAAAGTACGAGGAGCATGAAAAGGTTTGAAAAATACGAGGAGCATGAAAACGTCTTAAAAATACGAGGCGCATGAAAAGGTCTGAAAAATATGTAGAGCATGAACAGGTGTCAAAAATATGAGGAGAATGAAAAGGTGTGAAAAATATGAAGAGCATGAAAAGGTGTAAAAAATGTGAGGAGCATGTAAAGGTGTGAAAAATATGAGGTTCAAAATGTGTATGAAAAATATGAGGAGCATGAAACGGTGTGAAAAATATGAAGAGCATGAAAAGGTGTGAAAAATATGAGGAGTATGAAAACGTCTTAAAAATACGAGGAGAATGAAAAGGTCTGAAAAATATGTGGAGCATGAAAAGGTGTCAAAAATATGAGAGAATGAAAAGGTGTGTAAAATATGAAAAGCATAAAAGGTTTCAAAAATATGAGGAACATGTAAAGGTGTGAAAAATATGAGGAGCATGAATCTGTATGAAAAATATGAGGAGGATGAAACGGTGTGAAAAATATGAGGAGTTTCAAAAGGTCTGAAAAATACGAGAGCATGAAAAGGTGTGAAAAACACGAAGAGCATGAAAATGTGTGAAAAATAAGAACAGCCTGAAAAGGTGGGAAAACACGAAGAGCATGAAAAGGTTCGAAAAAAACGAAGAGCTTGAAAAGGTGTGACAAATACAAACAGCATGAAAAGTTGTGAAAAATACGAGGAGCATGAAAAGGTGTGAAAAATACGAGGAGCATGAAAAGGTCTGAAAAATACGAGGATCATTAAAGGGTCTGAAAAATACGAGGAGCATGAAAAAGTTTTAAAAATACGAGAGGCATGAAAAGATCTGAAATATACGAGGAGCAAGAAAGGGTCTGAAAAATACAAGGAGCATGAAATGGTCTGAAATACACGAGGGGCATGAAAAGGTGTGAAAAATATGAAGAGCATGAAAAGGTGTGAAAAATATGAGGAGCATATAAAGGTATGAAAAATAGGAAGAGCATGAATCTGTATGAAAATGAGGAGCATGAAACGGTGTGAAAAATAGGAAGAGCATGAACAGGTGTCAAAAATATGAGGAGCATATAAAGGTATGAAAAATAGGAAGAGCATGAATCTGTATGAAAATGAGGAGCATGAAACGGTGTGAAAAATAGGAAGAGCATGAAAACGTGTCAAAAATATGAGGAGCATAAAAAGGTGTGAAAAAGAGGAAGAGCATGAATCTGTATGAAAAATATGAGAAGCATGAAACGGTGTAAAAAATAGGAAGAGCATGAAAAGGTGTCAAAAATATGAGGAGCATTTAAAGGTGTGAAAAATAGGAAGAGCATGAAAAGGTGTCAAAAATATGAGGAGCATTTAAAGGTGTGAAAAATAGGAAGAGCATGAATCTGTATGAAAAATATGAGGAGCATGAAACGGTGTTAAAAATAGGAAGAGCATGAAAAGGTGTCAAAAATATGAGGAGCATGAAACGGTGTGAAAAATGTGAAGAGCATGAAAAGGTGTCAAAAATATGAGGAGCATGAAAAGGTCTGAAAAACATGAAGAACATTAAAAGGTGTCAAAAATATGAGCAGCATGAAAAGGTGTGAAAAACACGAAGAGCATGAAAAGGTGTGAAAAATAAGAACAGCCTGAAAAGGTGTGAAAAACATGAAGAGCATGAAAAGGTCCGAAAAAAACGAAGAGCTTGAAAAGGTGTGACAAATACAAACAGCATGAAAAGTTGTGAAAAATACAAGGAGCATGAAAAGGTGTGAAAAATACGAGGAGCATGAAAAGGTCTGAAAAATACGAGGATCATGAAAGGGTCTGAAAAATACGAGGAGCATGAAAAGGTTTTAAAAATACGAGAGGCATGAAAAGATCTGAAATATACGAGGAGCAAGAAAGGGTCTGAAAAATACAAGGAGCATGAAATGGTCTGAAATACACGAGGGGCATGAAAAGGTGTGAAAAATATGAGGAGCATATAAAGGTATGAAAAATAGGAAGAGCATGAATCTGTATGAAAATGAGGAGCATGAAACGGTGTGAAAAATAGGAAGAGCATGAAAAGGTGTCAAAATATGAGGAGCATATAAAGGTATGAAAAATAGGAAGAGCATGAATCTGTATGAAAATGAGGAGCATGAAACGGTGTGAAAAATAGGAAGAGCATGAAAAGGTGTCAAAAATATGAGGAGCATTTAAAAGTGTGAAAAATAGGAAGAGCATGAATCTGTATGAAAAATATGAGGAGCATGAAACGGTGTGAAAAATAGGAAGAGCATGAAAAGGTGTCAAAAAATATTGAGGAAGCAAATTAAAGGTGTGAAAAAATAGGAAGAGCATGAAAAGGTTCCAAAAAATTATGAAGGAAGCATTAACGGTGTGAAAATAGGAATAGCATGAATCTGTATGAAAAATATGAGGAGCAGAAACGGTGGTAAAAAATAGGAAGAGCAATGAAAAGGTGTCCAAAAATTGAGGAGCATTAAAAGGTGGGTGAAAAATAGGAAGAGCATGAAAAGGTGTAAAAAATATGAAAGGAGGCATTTTAAAGGTGTGAAAAAATAGGAAGAGCATGAATCGTATGAAAAATATGAGGAGCAATTGAAACGTTAAAAAATAGGAAGAGCATGAAAAGGTGACAAAAATATGAGGTGCATGAAACGGTGTGAAAAATATGAAGAGCATGAAAAGGTGTCAAAAATATGAGGAGCATGAAAAGGTCTGAAAAACATGAAGAACATTAAAAGGTGTCAAAAATATGAGCAGCATGAAAAGGTGTGAAAAATATGAGGAGCATGAAAAGGTGTGAAAAATATAAAGAGTTTCACAAGATTTCAAAAATATGAGGAGCATGAAAAGTTGTGAAAAATATGAAGACCATGAAATGGTGTGAAAAATATCAAGAGCATGAAACGGTCTGAAAAATATGAGGAGCAGGAAACTGTCTGAAAAATATGAGGGGCATGAAAAACTGTCAAAAATATGTGGAGCATCGAGGAGCATGAAAAGGTGCGAAAAATACGAGGAGCATGAAACTGTATGAAAATATGAGGAGCATGAAACGGTGTGAAAAATATGAAGAGCATGAAAATGTCTGAAAAATACAAGGAGCAGAAAAGGTCTCAAAAATACGAGGAGCATGAAAAGGTCTGAAAAATATGAAGAGTATGAAAAGGTGTCAAAAATATGAGCATCATGTAAAGGTGTGATAAATATGTGGAGCATGAAACTGTATGAAAAATATGCGGAGCATGAAATGGTGTGAAAAATATGAAGAGCAAGAAAAAGTGTGAAAAATACGAGGAGCATGAAAAGGTCTGAAAAACACGAGGAGCATGAAAAGGTGTGAAACATACAACGAGTATGAAGAGGACTGAAAAATACAAGGAGCATGAAAAGGTCTGAAAAATACGAGGAGCATGAAATGATCTTAAAAACACGAGGAGCATGAAAAGGTCTAAAAAATATGAAGAGCATGAAAAGGACTCAAAAATATGAGGGGCATGTAAAGGTGTGAAATATATGAGGAGCATGAAACTGTATGAAAAATATGAGGTATGAAACGCTGTGAAAAACAAGAAGAGCATGAAAAGCTGAGAAAAATATCAAGAGCATGAAAGGTCTGAAAAATATGAAGAGCATGAAAAGGTGTGAACAATACGACGGGCATGAAAAGGTGCGAAAAATACGAAGAGCCTGAAAAGGTGTGAAAAACCAGAAGAGCATCAAAAGGTATGAAAAAAACGAAGAGCTTTAAAAGGTGTGACAAATACGAAGAGCATGAAAAATTGTGAAAAATACGAGTAGCATGAAAACTCTGAAAAATATGAGGAGAATGAAAAGGTCTGAAAAATACAAGGAGCATGAAATGGTCTCAAAAATACGAGGAGCATTAAAAGGTCTGAAATATACGAGGAGCATGAAAAGGTCTGAAAAATTCGAGGAGCATGAAAATGTCTGAAAAATATGAGGAGCATGAAAAGGTATCAAAAATATGAGGAGCATGAAAAGGTCTGAAAAATAGAACGGGCATGGAAGTGTCTGAAAAATACGAGGAGCATGAAAAGGTGTGAAATATATGAAGAGCATGAAAAGGTGTGAAAAATATGAGGAGCATTAAAAGGTGTGAAAAATATGAGGCACATGAAACGGCCTCAAAAATATGATGAGCATGAAACGGTCTGAAAAATATGAGGAGCATGAAAAGCTGCCAAAAATAGGAGGAGCATGAAACGGTTTGAAATATACGAAGAGCATGAAAAGCTGAGAAAAATATCAAGAGCATGAAAAGGTGTGAAAAATACGAAGATCATGAAAAGGTGTGAAAAATACGAAGAGCCTGAAAAGGTGTGAAAACACAAAGAGCATGAAAAATTGTGAAAAATACAAGGAGCATGAAAAGGTCTGAAAAATAAGAAGAGCATGAAAAGGTGTGAAAAATATGAGGAGCACCAAAAGGTGTGAAAAATATGAGGAGCATGAAACTGTCTGAAAAATATGAGGAGCATGAAACGGTGTGAAAAATATGAAGACCATGAAAACGTCTCAAAAATACGAGGAGCATTAATAGGGCTCAAATATACGAGGAGCATAAAAATGTCTGAAAAGTACGAGGAGCATGAAAAGGTCTGAAAAAAACGAGGGGCAGGAAAAGGTCTCAGAAATACGAGGAGCATGAAAAGGTCTCAAAAATATGAGGAGCATGAAAAGATCTGAAAAATACGAGGAGCATGAAAAGGTCTGAAAAAAATGAGGGGCAGGAAAAGGTCTAAAAAATACGAGGAGCATAAAAAGATCTGAAAAATATGTAGAGCATGAAAAGGTGTCAAAAATATGACGAGCATGACAAGCTGTCAAATATATGAGGAGCATGAAACGGTGTGGAAAATATGAGGAGAATGAAACGGTATGAAAAATATGAAGAGCATGAAATGGTGTGAAAAATATGAGAAGCTTGAAACAGTATGAAAAATACAAGGAGTATGAAAAGATTTGAAAAACACGAGGAGCATGGAAAGGTGTGAAAAATATGAGGAACATGAAAAGGTATGAAAAATAAGAAGAGCATGAAAAGGTGTCAAAAATATTTGGGGCGTGAAATTGTTTGAAACTTATGAGGAGCATGAAACGGAGTGAAAAATATGAGGAGCATGAAAAGGTGTGAAAAATACGAGGAGCATGAAAAGGTGTGAAAATTACGAGGAGCATGAAAAGGCCTGAAAAACAGGAGGAGCATGAAAATGTCTGAAAAATAGGAGGAGCATGAAAAGGCCTGCAAAATAGGAGGAGCATGAAAAGATCTGAAAAATACGAGGAGCATGAAAAGCTCTGAAAAATATGAGAAGCATGAAAAGGTGTGAAATATACGAAGAGCAGGAAAAGGTGTGAAAAATACGAAGAGCAGGAAAAGGTGTGAAAATTATCAAAAGCATGAAAAGGTGTGAAAATATGAAGAGCATGATAAGGTGTAAAAAATATGAGGAGCATTAAAAGGTGTCAAAAATATGAGAAGCATGTAAAGGTGTGAAAAATATGAGAAGCATGAAACTGTATGAAAAATTAGAGGAGGATGAAACGGTGTGAAAAATATGAAGCGCTTGGAAAGGTGTGAAAAATATCAAGAGCATGAAAGATGTGAAAAACACGAAGGGCATGAAAAGGTGTGAAAAATATCAAGAGCATGAAAAGGTCTGAGGAATATCAAGAGCATGAAAAGTTATGAAAAATTCAAAGAGCATGAAAAGATGTGTAAAATACGAAGAGCATGAAAAGTTGTGAAAAATACCAGGAGCATGAAAGGGTGTGAAAAATACTAGGAGCATGAAAAGGTGTGAAAAGTATGAGGCACATTAAAATGTCTGAAAAATACCAGAGCATGAAAAGGTGTGAAAAACACGAAGAGCATGAAAAGCTGTGAAAAATATAAGAAGCATGTAAAGGTCTGAAAAATATGAAGAGCATGAAAGGTGTGAAAAATATGAAGAGCATGAAAAAATGTGAAAAATAAGAAGAGCATGAAAAGGTGTGAAAAAAATGCAGAGCATGTAAAAGTGTGGAAAATAAGAAGAGCATAAAAAGGTGAGACAAATACGAAGAGCATGAAAAGGTCTGAAAAATACGAGGAGCATGAAAACATCTGAAAAATACCAGGCACATGAAAAGGTCTGAAAAATATGTAGAGCATGAAGAGGTGTCAAAAATATGAGGAGCATGAAAAGGTGTGAAAAATAGGAAGAGCATGAAAAGGTGTGAAAAATATGAGGAGCATGAATCTGTATGAAAAATATGAGGAGCATGAAATGGTGTGAAAAATAGGAAGAGCATGAAAAGGTGTGAAAATTATGAGGAGTATGAAAACGTCTTACAAATACGAGGAGCATGAAAAGGTCTGAAAAATATGTGGAGCATGAAAAGGTGTCAAAAATATCAGGAGAGTGTAGAGGTGTGAAAAATATGAGGAGAATGAAACTGTATGAAAGTCTGTGGAGCATGAAATGGTGTGACATATACGAGGAGCATGAAAAGTTGTGAAAAATACGAAGAGCATGAGAAGGTGTGAAAAACACGAGGATCATGTAAAGGTGTGAAAAATACGAGGAGCATGAAAATGTGTCAAAAATACGAGGAGCTTGAAAAGACCTGAAAAATAGGAGGAGCATAAAAAGGTCTGAAAAATACGAGGAGCATGAAAAGGTCTGAAAAATATGAAGAGCCTGAAAAGGTGTGAAAAATATGAAGAACAAGAAAATGTCTGAAAAGTATGAAGAGCACGAAAAGGTGTGAAAAATAGGAGGAGAACGAAAAGGTGTGAAAAATACGAAGAGCATGAAAAGGTGTGAAAAATACGAGGAGCATGAAAAGGTCTGAAGAATATGAGGAGCATGAAAAAGTGTGAAAAATTAGAGAAGCATGAATCGGTCTGAAAAATATGAAGAGCCCGAAAAGCTCTGAAAAATATGAAGAGCACGAAAAGGTGTGAAAAATATGAAGAGCATGAAAAAATGTGAAAAATAAGAAGAGCATGAAAAGGTGTGAAAAACATGCAGAGCATGTAAAAGTGTGGAAAATAAGAAGAGCATGAAAAGGTGAGACAAATACGAAGAGCATGTAAGGTGTGAAAAATACGAGGAGCATGAAAATGTGCCGAAAATACGAGGAGCATGAAAAGACCTGAAAAATAGGAGGAGAATAAAAAGGTCTGAAAAATACAAGGAGCATGAAAAGGTCTGAAAAATATGAAGAGCCTGAAAAGGTGTGAAAAATATGAAGAACAAGAAAATGTCTGAAAAGAATGAAGAGCACGAAAAGGTGTGAAAAATAGGAGAACGAAAAGGTGTGAAAAATACGAAGAGCATGAGAAGGTGTGAAAAACACGAGGATCATGAAAAGGTGTGAAAAATACGAGGAGCATGAAAACGTGTCAAAAATACGAGGAGCATGAAAAGACCTGAAAAATAGGAGGAGCATAAAAAGGTCTGAAAAATATGAGGAGCATGAAAAGGTCTGAAAAATATGAAGAGCCTGAAAAGGTGAGAAAAATATGAAGAACAAGAAAATGTCTGAAAAGTATGAAGAGCACGAAAAGGTGTGAAAAATAGGAGGAGAACGAAAAGGTGTGAAAAATACGAAGAGCATGAAAAGGTGTGACAAATACGAGGAGCATGAAAAGGTGTGAAAAATATGAGGAGCATGAAAAGGTGTGAATAATATGAGGAGCATGAAAAGGTGTGAAAAATTAGAGGAGCATGAATCGGTCTGAAAACTATGAAGAGCCTGAACAGCTCTGAAAAATATGAAGAGCACGAAAAGGTGTGGAAAATATGAAGAGCATGAAAAGGCATAAAAATTCGAGGAGCATGAAAAGGAGTGAAAAATGCGAGGAGCATGAAAAGGTCTGAGAAATTGGAGGAGCATAAAAAGGTCTGAAAAATAAGAGGAGCATGAAAAAGTGTGAAAAATACGAGGAGCATGAAAAGGTCTGAAAAACATGAAGAGCCTGAAAAGTGTGAAAAATATGAAGAGCTTGAAAAGTTCTGAAAAATATGAAGAACACGAAGAGGTGTGAAAAATATGAAGAGCATTAAAAGATCTGAAAAATATGAGGACCACGAAAAGGTGTGAAAAATACAAGGAGCACGAAAAGGTGTGAGAAATACAAGTAGCATGTAAAGGTTGAAAAATAAGAGGAGCATGAATTTGTATAAAAAATATGAGGAGCATGAAACGGTGTAAAAAATAGGAAGAGCATGAAAAGGTGTCCAAATTATGAGTAGCATGTAAAGGTTGAAAAATAAGAGGAGCATGAATTTGTATAAAAAATATGAGGAGCATGAAACAGTGTGAAAAATATGAAGAGCATGAAAAGCTGTGAAAAATATGAGGACCATGAAAAGGTGTGAAAAATATGAAGAGGATTTAAAGGTCTGAAAAATACGAGGAGCATGAAAGGGTA
Organism: Cervus canadensis; assembly: GCF_019320065.1. Lineage (NCBI taxonomy): Eukaryota > Metazoa > Chordata > Mammalia > Artiodactyla > Cervidae > Cervus > Cervus canadensis. The sequence goes on along the minus strand of NC_057399.1, from coordinate 66,541,213 downwards.
TGAAAAATATGAGGAGCATGAAATGGTGTGAAAAATAAGAGGAGCATGAAATGGTATGAAAAAATGAGGAGCACGAAAAGTTCTGAAAATTAAGAGGAACATTTAAAGGTCTGAAAAATAGGAGGAGCATGAAAAGCTCTGAAAAATACGAGGAGCATGAAAAGGTGTGAAATATATGAGGAGAATGAAAAGGTCTGAAAAATATGAAGAGCATGAAAAGGTGTCAAAAATATAAGGAGCATGAAAACGTGTGAAAAATACGAAGAGCGGGAAATGGTGTGAAAAATACGAAGAGCAGGAAAAGGTGTGAAAATTATCAAAAGCATGAAAAGGTCTGAAAAATATGACGAGCATGATAAGGTATCAAAAATATGAGGAGCATTAAAAGGGTCGAAAATATGAGAAGCATGTAAAGGTCTGAAAAAAATGAGGAGCATGAAACTGTATGAAAAATTAGAGGAGGATGAAAAGGTGTGAAAAGTACGTGGAGCATTAAAATGTCTGAGAAATACGAGAGCATGAAAAGGTGTGAAAAATATAAAAAGCATGAAAAGGTCTGAAAAATATGAAGATCATGAAAAGGTGTGAAAAACATGAAAAGCATGAAAAAATGTGAAAAATAAGAAGAGCATGAAAAGGTGTGAAAAACATGCAGAGCATGTAAAAGTGTGGAAAATAAGAAGAGCATGAAAAGGTGTGACATATACAAAGAGCATGAAAGGTGAAAAATACGAGGAGCATGAAAAGTTGTAAAACACGAGGAGCATGAAAAGGTGTGAAAAATATGAATAGCATGGAAAGGTGTGAAAAGTACGAGGAGCATGAAAAGGGTTGAAAAAGCAGCAATTGAACGTCTTAAAAAAAATAAGAGGCCATGAAAAGGTCTGAAAAAATAAGGAGTTAGACATGAACAGGTGCAAAAATATGAGGAGAATGAAAAGGTGTGAAAAAATATGAAGACAATTGAAAAAGGTGTCAAAAATGTGAGGAGCATGTAAAGGTGTGAAAAATAATGAGGTTCAAAAATGTGTATGAAAAATATGAGGAGCATAATCGGTTGTTAAAAATATGAAAGAGGCATGAAAAAAGGTGTGGAAAATATAGGGTATGAAAACGTCTTAAAAATACGAGAGCAAATGAAAGTGTCTGAAATATGTGGAAGCATGAAAAGGTGTCAAAAATATGAGGAATGAAAAAGGTGTGTAAAATGGAAAAGCATAAAAGGTTTCCAAAAATATGAGGAACATGTAAAGGGGTGAAAAATATGAGGAGCATGAATCTGTATGAAAAATATGAGGAGGATGAAACGGTGTGAAAAATATGAATATCATGAAAAGGTGTGAAAAATATGAGGAGTTTGAAAAGGTCTGAAAAATACGAGAGCATGAAAAGGTGTGAAAAAGACGAAGAGCATGAAAATGTGTGAAAAAAAAGAACAGCCTGAAAAGGTGTGAAAAACACGAAGAGCATGAAAAGGTCCGAAAAAAACGAAGAGCTTGAAAAGGTGTGACAAATACAAACAGCATGAAAAGTTGTGAAAAATACAAGGAGCATGAAAAGGTGTGAAAAATACGAGGAGCATGAAAAGGTCTGAAAAATACGAGGATCATTAAAGGGTCTGAAAAATACGAGGAGCATGAAAAGGGTTTAAAAATACGAGAGGCATGAAAAGATCTGAAATATACGAGGAGCAAGAAAGGGGCTGAAAAATACAAGGAGCATGAAATGGTCTGAAATACACGAGGGGCATGAAAAGGTGTGAAAAATATGAAGAGCATGAAAAGGTGTGAAAAATATGAGGAGCATATAAAGGTATGAAAAATAGGAAGAGCATGAATCTGTATGAAAATGAGGAGCATGAAACGGTGTGAAAAATAGGAAGAGCATGAAAAGGTGTCAAAAATATGAGGAGCATATAAAGGTATGAAAAATAGGAAGAGCATGAATCTGTATGAAAATGAGGAGCATGAAACGGTGTGAAAAATAGGAAGAGCATGAAAACGTGGCAAAAATATGAGGAGCATTTAAAGGTGTGAAAAATAGGAAGAGCATGAATCTGTATGAAAAATATGAGAAGCATGAAACGGTGTAAAAAATAGGAAGAGCATGAAAAGGTGTCAAAAATATGAGGAGCATGTAAAGGTGTGAAAAATAGGAAGAGCATGAAAAGGTGTCAAAAATATGAGGAGCATTTAACGGTGTGAAAAATAGGAAGAGCATGAATCTGTATGAAAAATATGAGGAGCATGAAACGGTGTAAAAAATAGGAAGAGCATGAAAAGGTGTCAAAAATATGAGGTGCATGAAACGGTGTGAAAAACATGAAGAACATTAAAAGGTGTCAAAAATATGAGGAGCATGAAAAGGTCTGAAAAACATGAAGAACATTAAAAGGTGTCAAAAATATGAGCAGCATGAAAAGGTGTGAAAAATATGAGGAGCATGAAAAGGTGTGAAAAATATGAAGAGTTTTACAAGATTTCAAAAATATGAGGAGCATGAAAAGTTGTGAAAAATATGAAGACCATGAAATGGTGTGAAAAATATCAAGAGCATGAAACGGTCTGAAAAATATGAGGAGCAGGAAACTGTCTGAAAAATATGAGGGGCATGAAAAACTGTCAAAAATATGAGGAGCATGAAATGGTGTGAAAAAAGTGAAGAGCATGAAAAGGTGTGAAAAATATGACGAGATTGAAACGGTGGGAAATATACGAAGAGCATGAAATGGTGTGAAAAACACGAAGAGCATGAAAAGGTGTGAAAAATAGCAAGAGCCTGAAACGGCCTGAAAAATTCGAAGAGCAGAAAAAGGTGTGAAAAACACGAAGAGCATGAAAAGGATTGAGAAATACGAAGAGCATGAAAAGGTCTGCCAAATACGAGAAGCATGAAAAGGTCTGAAATATACGAGGAGCATGTAAAGGTGTGAAAAATATGAGGAGCATGAAAAGGTGTCAAACATATGAGGATCATCAAAAGGTGTCAAAAATATTAAGAGCATGAAAAGGTCTCAAAATTACGAGGAGCATGAAAAGGTGTGAAAATTATGAAGAGCATGAAAAGGTGTGCAAAACACGAAGAGCATGAAAAGGTTTGAAAAATACAAAGAGCTTGAAAAGGTGTGACAAATACGAAGAGCATGTAAAGTTGTGAAAAATATGAGGAGCATGAAAATGTCTGAAAAATACGAGGAGCATGAAGACATCTGAAAAATACGACTATAAGGAGCATGAAAAGGTGTGAAAAATACGAAGAGCAGGAAAAGGTGTGAAATATATGAAGAGCAGGAAAATGTGTGAAATATATGAAGAGCAGGAAAAGGTGTGAAAATTATCAAAAGCATGAAAAGGTCTGAAAAATATGAAGAGCATGAAACGGTGTCAAAAATATGAGTAGCATGTAAAGGTTGAAAAATAAGAGGAGCATGAATTTGTATAAAAAATATGAGGCATTAAACGGTGTCAAAAATATGAGTAGCATGTAAAGGTTGAAAATAAGAGGAGCATGAATTTGTATAAAAAATATGAGGAGCATGAAATGGTGTGAAAAATATGAAGAGGACGAAAAGGTGTGAAAAATATGAAGAGCATGAAATGTGTGAAAAAAACGAAGGGCATCGCAAACGGTGTTTTGAAAAATCAACAATGCATTGAACAAGTCTGAAAAAATCACTGACGAGCATGACAACGGGTGTCAAAATTCAGAACGAGCATGAAAGATGTGGAAAAAAAACACGAAGGGCATGAAAAGTATGCACCACGACCGATGTGGAATAAATATCAAGAGCATGAACAGAAGCCTGAAAAATAAATGAAGAGCAAGGAAAAGGGCGCCAATCATACTTTCCAGTAGTTTGTGACAAAAATACTAGCGAGCATGAAAAGGTGTGAAAAATTCAAAGGGCATGAAAAGATGTGAAAAATACGAAGAGCATGAAAAGTTGGGAAAAATACCAGGAGCATGAAAAGGTGTGAAAAATACTAGGAGCATGAAAAGGTGTGAAAAGTACGAGGAGCACTAAAATGTCTGAAAAATCATTGAGCAGCATGAAGAAGGTGTGAAAAACACGAGAGCATTGCAAAGCTGCTGAAAAATGAATAAAACAGCAATGAAAAGCGTCTGGAAAAATTATATGAAGAGCATTGAAAAGGGTGCAAAAATATGAACAACATGAAAAAGTGTGAAAAATAAGAAGAGCATGAAAAGGTGTGAAAACCATGCAGAGCATGAAAAAGTGTGGAAAGTAAGAAGAGCATGAAAAGGTGTGACAAATACAAAGAGCATGAAAAGTTGTGAAAAATACGAGGAGCATGAAAAGGTGTGAAAAATATTAATAGCATGAAAAAGTGTGAAAAGTACGAGGAGCATGAAAAGGTCTGAAAATACGAAGAGCATGAAAACGTCTTCAAAATACAAGGCACATGAAAAGGTCTGAAAAATATGTAGAGCATGAAAAGGTGTCAAAAATATGAGGAGAATGAAGCATGGAGGTGAAAAAAATTATGAAGAGGCATGAAAAGGCTGCTCAAAAATATGAGAAACATGTAAAGGTGTGAAAAATATGAGGAGCATGAATCTGTATGAAAAATATGAGGAGCAGGAAACGGTGTGAAACATATGAAGAGCATGCAAAGGTGTGAAAATTATGAGGAGTATGAAAACGTCTTAAAAATATGAGGAGCATGAAAAGGTCTAAAAAATATGTGCAGCATGAAAAGGTGTCAAAAATATGAGAAGAATGAAAATGTGTGTAAAATATGAAGAGCATGAAAAGGTGTCAAAAATATGAGGAGCATGTAAAGGTGTGAAAAATATGAGGAGCATGAAACGGTGTGAAAAATATGAGGAGCATGAAACGGTGTGAAACATATGAAGAGCATGCAAAGGTGTGAAAATTATGAGGAGTATGAAAACGTCTTAAAAATACGAGGAGCATGAAAAGGTCTGAAAAATATGTGCAGCATGAAAAGGTGTCAAAAATATGAGAAGAATGAAAATGTGTATAAAATATGAAGAGCATGAAAAGGTGTCAAAAATATGAGGAACATGTAAAGGTGTGAAAAATATGAGGAGCATGAATCTGTATGAAAAATGTGAGGAGCATGAAACGGTGTGAAACATATGAAGAGCATGAAAAGGTGTGAAAATTATGAGGAGGATGAAAACGTCTTAAAAATACGAGGAGCATGAAAAGGTCTGAAAATTATGTGCAGCATGAAAAGGTGTCAAAAATATGAGAAGAATGAAAAGGGGTGTAAAATATGAAGAGCATGAAAAGGTGTCAAAAATATGAGGAACATGTAAAGGTGTGAAAAATATGAGGGGCATGAATCTGTATGAAAAATATGAGGAGGATGAAAAGGTGTGAAAAACATGAATATAATGAAAATGTGTGAAAAATATGAGGAGTTTGAAAAGGTCTGAAAAATACGAGAGCATGAAAAGGTATGAAAAACACGAAGAGCATGAAAATATGTGAAAAATACGAAGAGCTTGAAAAGGTGTGACAAATACAAACATCATGAAAAGTTGTGAAAATACGAGAAGCATGAAAAAGTGTGAAAAACACGAGGAGCATGAAAAGGTCTGAAAAATAAGAGGAACATTAAAGGGTCTGAAAAAAACGAGGAGCATGAAAATTTGTCTGAAGGAATACGTGAAGGCAGCATGAAAAGATCTTGAAAAATACCAGGAGCATGATAAGTTCTCGAAAAATACGAGGAGCATGAAATGTCCTGAAATACAAACGAGGGGCATGCAAAGAGGTCTGAAAAATGTCGAAGAGCATGAAAGACGGTGTCCATAGAGATCATGACGGAGCATGCTGAAAAGGAGTGAAAAATACTGAATGAGCATAGATAAGGGTGTCAAAAATATGAGGAAGCCATCTAAAACGGTTGTGAAAACATTAGGAAGAGCCTACATGAATCCCTGTATGAAAATCACTGAGGGAGCATTGAAACGGTTTGTGAAAAATATTTAGAAGAGCCATTGAAAAGGTTGTCAAACAATATGAGGAGGCATAAACGGTGTGAAAAATGTGAGGAGCATGAAAAGGTGTCAAAAATATGAGGAGCATGAAAAGTTCTGAAAAACTTGAAGAACATTAAAAGGTGTCAAAAATATGTGGAGCATGAAAAGGTGTGATAAATATGCGGAGCATGAAAAGGTGTGAAAAATATGAAGAGCTTCAAAAAATTTCAAAAATATGAGTAGCATGAAAAGTTGTGAAAAATATGAAGAACATGAAAAGGTGTGAAAAATATCGAGAGGATGAAACGGTCTGAAAAACATGAGGAGCAGGAAACTGTCTGAAAAATATAGGGGCATGAAAAACTGTCAAAAATATGTGGAGCATGAAATGGTGTGAAAAAAGTGAAGAGCATGAAAAGGTGTGAAAAATATGACGAGAATGAAACGGTGGGAAATATACGAAGAGCATGAAAAGGTGTGAAAAACACGAAGAGCATGAAAAGGTGTGAAAAATATCAAGAGCATGAAACGGCCTGAAAAATTCGAAGAGCAGGAAAAGTTGTGAAAAACCCAAAGAGCATGAAGAGGTTTGAAAAATACGAAGAGCATGAAAAGGTCTGCAAGATACGAGAAGCATGAAAAGGTCTGAAATATACGAGGAGCATGAAAAGGTGTGAAAAATATGAGGAGCATGAAAAGGTGTGAAAAATACGAGGAGCATGAAAAGGTGTGAAAAATACGAGGAGCATGAAAATGTCTGAAAAATACGAGGAAGCATGAAGACGTCTGAAAAATACGACGAGCTTGAAAAGGTCTGAAAAATATCTAGAGCATGAAAAAGTGTCAAAAATATGGGGAGCATGAAAAGGTGTCAAAATATGAAGACCATGAAACGGTGTCAAAAATATGAGTAGCATGTAAAGGTTGAAAAATAAGAGGAGCATGAATTTGTATAAAAAATATGAGGAGCATGAAACGGTGTGAAAAATATGAAGAGCTTGAAAAGGTGTGAAAAATATGAGGAGCATGAAAAGGTGTAAAAAATATGAAGAGCATGAAAGGTGTGAAAAACACGAAGGGCATGCAAAGGTGTGAAAAATATCAAGAGCATGAAAAAGTCTGAAAAATATGAAGAGCATGAAACGGTGTGAAAAATATGAGGAGCATGAAAAGGTGTAAAAAATATGAAGAGCATGAAAAGTGTGAAAAACACGAAGGGCATGCAAAGGTGTCAATAATATCAAGAGCATGAGAAGGTCTGAAAAATATGAATAGCATGAAAAGATGTGAAAATTATGAGGAGTATGAAAACGTCTTAACAATACGAGGAGCATGAAAAGGTCTGAAAAATATGTTGAGCTTGAAAAGGTGTCAAAAATATGAGGAGAATGAAAAGGTGTGTAAAATATGAAGAGCATGAAAAGGTGTCAAAAATAAGAAAAATATGAGGAGGAAGTATCGGTGTGAAAAATATGTATAACATGAAAAGGTGTGAAATATATGAGGAGCTTGAAAAGGTCTGAAAAATACAAGAGCATGAAAAGGTGTGAAAAACTCGAAGAGAATGAAAATGTATGAAAAATAAGAACAGCCTGAAAAGGTGGGAAAAACACGAAGAGCATGAAAAGGTCCGAAAAATACGAAGAGCTTGAAAAGGTGTGACAAATACAAACAGCATAAAAAGGTGTGAAAAATACGAGGAGCATGAAAAGGTGTGAAAAATATGAGGAGCATGAAAAGGTCTGAAAAATACGAGGAGCATGAAAAGATCTGAAATATACGAGGAGCATGAAAGGGTCTGAAAAATACGAGGAGCATGAAATGGTCTGAAATACACGAGGGGCATGAAAAGGTCTGAAAAATATGAAGAGCATGAAAAGGTGTGAAAAATACGAGGAGCATGAAAAGGTGTGAAAAATATGAAGAGCATGAAAAGGTGTCAAAAATATGAGGAGCATGAAAAGGTGTGAAAAATAGGAAGAGCATGAATCTGTATGAAAAATATGAGGAACATGAAACGGTGTGAAAAATAGGAAGAGCATGAAAAGGTGTCTAAAATATGAGGAGCATGAAACCTTGTGAAAAATGTGAAGAGCATGAAAAGGTGTCAAAAATATGAGGAGCATGAAAAGGTCTGAAAAACATGAAGAACATTAAAAGGTGTCAAAAATATGAGGAGCATGAAAAGGTGTGAAAAATATGAAGAGCTTCAAAAGATTTCAAAAATATGAGTAGCATGAAAAGTTGTGAAAAATATGAAGACCATGAAAAGGTGTGAAAAATATCAAGAGCATGAAACGGTCTGAAAAATATGAGGAGCAGGAAAATGTCTGAAAAATATGAGGGGCATGAAAAATTGTCAAAAATATGTGGAGCATGAAATGGTGTGAAAAAAGTGAAGAGCATGAAAAGATGTGAAAAATATGACGAGCATGAACCGGTGGGAAATATACGAAGAGCATGAAAAGGTGTGAAAACCAGGAACAGCATGAAAAGGTGTGAAAAATATCTAGAGCATGAGACGGCCTGAAAAATTCGAAGAGCAGGAAACGGTGTGAAAAACACGAAGAGCATGAAAGCGTTTGAAAAATACGAAGAGCATGAAAAGGTCTGCAAAATGCGAGAAGCAGGAAAAGGTCTGAAATATACGAGGAGCATGAAAAGGTGTGAAAAATACGAGGAGCAAGAAAAGGTGTGAAAAATACAAGGAGCATGTAATGGTCTGAAAAAACGAGGAGCATGAAAAGGTGTGAAAAATACTAGGAACGTGAAAAGGTGTGAAGTATCTGAGGAGCATGAAAAGGTGTGTAAAATACGAGGAGCATGAAAATGTGTGAAAAATATGAAGAGCATGAAAGGGTATGAAAAATATGAGGAGCATGAAAAGGTGTGAAAAATAAGAGGAGCATGAAATGGTGTGAAAAAAAGAGGAGCATGAATAGATCTGAAAATTAAGAGGAGCATTTAAAGGTCTGAAAAATACGAGGAGCATGAAAAGCTCTGAAAAATATGAGAAGCATGAAAAGGTGTGAAATATACGAAGAGCAGGAAAAGGTGTGAAAAATACGAAGAGCAGGAAAAGGTGTGAAAAATACGAAGAGCAGGAATAGGTGTGAAAATAATCAAAAGCATGAAAAGGTCTGAAAATATGAAGAGCATGATAAGGTGTAAAAAATATGAGGAGCATTAAAAGGTGTCGAAAATATGAGAAGCATGTAAAGGTGTGAAAAATATGAGGAGCATGAAACTGTATGAAAAATTAGAGGAGGATGAAACGGTGTGAAAAATATGAAGCCCTTGGAAAGGTGTGAAAAATATCAAGAGCATGAAAGATGTGAAAAACACGAAGGGCATGAAAAGGTTGAAAAATATCAAGAGCATGAAAAGGTCTGAGGAATATCAAGAGCATGAAAAGTTGTCCAAAAAATATCAAGAGCAATGAAAGGGTCCTGTGAAAACACGAAGGGCATGAAAAGGTTGTGAATAATATCAACAAGGCATTGAAAAAAGTCTGAAAAATCATGAAGAGCAAGAAAAGGTGTGAAAATACTAGGGCAGAAAGGCACATGTGAAAAATTCAAAAGAGCATTAAAAAGATGTTGGAAAAATACGAAGAGGCATGAAAAGTTTGGACAAAACCAGGAGCATGAAAAGGCGCTTGAAAAAATACTTAGGAGCATTGAAAAGGTGTGAAAAGTACGAGGAGCACTAAAATGTCTGCAAAAAATTGAGTGCATGAAAAGGTGTGAAAAAACACGAAGAGCATGAACAGCTTGTCGAAAAATATAAAAAGCATGAAAAGGTTCTTGAAAAATATGAAAGAGCATTGAAAAGGTGTGAAAATATGAAACAAACATGAAAAAAATTTGTGAAAATAAGAAGAGGCATGAAAAGGTGTGAAAACCATGCAGAGCATGAAAAAGTGCTGGAAAGTAAGAAGAGCATGAAAAAGGTGTGACAAATACAAAGAGCATGAAAAGTGTGAAAATACTAGGAGCATGAAAAGGCGTGAAAAAATATTAAATAGCATGAAAAAGTGTGGAAAAAGTACGAGGAGCATTTGAAAAGGTCTGAAAATACGAGGAGGCATGAAAACGTCTTCAATACAAGGGACATGAAAAGGCTTTGAAAATATGTAGAGCATGAACATGGTGTTCAAAAAATATGAGGAGAATTGAAAAGGCAGTGAAAAATATTGAAGGAGCATGAAAAGGTGTCAAAAAAATATCGAGAAACATGTAAAGGTGGGTGAAAAATACTGTAGGAGCATTTGAATCTGTATGAAAAATATGAGGAGCATGAAACGGTGTGAAAAATATGAAGAGCATGAAAAGGTGTGAAAATTATGAGGAGTATGAAAACGTCTTAAAAATATGAGGAGCATGAAAAGGTCTGAAAAATATGTGCAGCATGAAAAGGTGTCAAAATATGAGAAAAAATGAAAATGTGTGTAAAATATGAAGAGCATGAAAAGGTGTCAAAAACATGAGGAGCATGTAAAGGTGTGAAAAATATGAGGAGCATGAATCTGTATGAAAAATATGAGGAGCATGAAACGGTGTGAAACATATGAAGAGCATGCAAAGGTGTGAAAATTATGAGGAGTATGAAAACGTCTTAAAAATACGAGGAGCATGAAAAGGTCTGAAAATTATGTGCAGCATGAAAAGGTGTCAAAAATATGATAAGAATGAAAATGTGTATAAAATATGAAGAGCATGAAAAGGTGTCAAAAATATGAGGAACATGTAAAGGTGTGAAAAATATGAGGAGCATGAATCTGTATGAAAAATGTGAGGAGCATGAAACGGTGTGAAACATATGAAGAGCATGGAAAGGTGTGAAAATTATGAGGAGGATGAAAACGTCTTAAAAATACGAGAAGCATTAAAAGGTCTGAAAATTATGTGCAGCATGAAAAGGTGTCAAAAATATGAGAAGAATGAAAAGGTGTGTAAAATATGAAGAGCATGAAAAGGTGTCAAAAATATGAGGAACATGTAAAGGTGTGAAAAATATGAGGGGCATGAATCTGTATGAAAAATATGAGGAGGATGAAAAGGTGTGAAAAACATGAATATAATGAAAATGTGTGAAAAATATGAGGAGTTTGAAAAGGTCTGAAAAATACGAGAGCATGAAAAGGTGTGAAAAACACGAAGAGCATGAAAATGTGTGAAAAATACGAAGAGCTTGAAAAGGTGTGACAAATACAAACATCATGAAAAGTTGTGAAAATACGAGAAGCATGAAAAAGTGTGAAAAACACGAGGAGCATGAAAAGGTCTGAAAAATATGAGGAACATTAAAGGGTCTGAAAAAAACGAGGAGCATGAAAAGTTGTGAAGAATACGAGGAGCATGAAAAGATCTGAAAAATACAAGGAGCATGAAAGGTTCTGAAAAATACAAGGAGCATGAAATGGTCTGAAATACACGAGGGGCATGAAAAGGTCTGAAAAATATGAAGAGCATGAAAAGGTGTCAAAAATATGAGGAGCATGAAAAGGAGTGAAAAATATGAAGAGCATGAAAAGGTGTCAAAAATATGAGGAGCATGAAAAGGTGTGAAAAATAGGAAGAGCATGAATCTGTATGAAAAATATGAGGAGCATGAAACGGAGTGAAAAATAGGAAGAGCATGAAAAGGTGTCAAAAATATGAGGAGCATGGAACGGTGTGAAAAATGTGAGGAGCATGAAAAGGTGTCAAAAATATGAGGAGCATGAAAAGTTCTGAAAAACTTGAAGAACATTAAAAGGTGTCAAAAATATGTGGAGCATGAAAAGGTGTGATAAATATGCGGAGCATGAAAAGGTGTGAAAAATATGAAGAGCTTCAAAAGATTTCAAAAATATGAGTAGCATGAAAAGTTGTGAAAAATATGAAGAACATGAAAAGGTGAGAAAAATATCGAGAGGATGAAACGGTCTGAAAAACATGAGGAGCAGGAAACTGTCTGAAAAATATAGGGGCATGAAAAACTGTCAAAAATATGTGGAGCATGAAATGGTGTGAAAAAAGTGAAGAGCATGAAAAGGTGTGAAAAATATGACGAGAATGAAACTGTGGGAAATATACGAAGAGCATGAAAAGGTGTGAAAAACACGAAGAGCATGAAAAGGTGTGAAAAATATCAAGAGCATGAAACGGCCTGAAAAATTCGAAGAGCAGGAAAAGTTGTGAAAAACCCAAAGAGCATGAAGAGGTTTGAAAAATACGAAGAGCATGAAAAGGTCTGCAAGATACGAGAAGCATGAAAAGGTCTGAAATATACGAGGAGCATGAAAAGGTGTGAAAAATATGAGGAGCATGAAAAGGTGTGAAAAATACGAGGAGCATGAAATGGTCGGAAAAAACGAGGAGCATGAAAAGGTGTGAAAAATACGAGGAGCATGAAAATGTCTGAAAAATACGAGGAGCATGAAGACGTCTGAAAAATACGACGAGCTTGAAAAGGTCTGAAAAATATGTAGAGCATGAAAAAGTGTCAAAAATAGGGGGAGCATGAAAAGGTGTCAAAATATGAAGAGCATGAAACGGTGTCAAAAATATGAGTAGCATGTAAAGGTTGAAAAATAAGAGGAGCATGAATTTGTATAAAAAATATGAGGAGCATGAAACGGTGTGAAAAATATGAAGAGCTTGAAAAGGTGTGAAAAATATGAGGAGCATGAAAAGGTGTAAAAAATATGAAGAGCATGAAATGGGTGAAAAACACGAAGGGCATGCAAAGGTGTGAAAAATATCAAGAGCATGAAAAAGTCTGAAAAATATGAAGAGCATGAAACGGTGTGAAAAATATGAGGAGCATGAAAAGGTGTAAAAAATATGAAGAGCATGAAATGTGTGAAAAACACGAAGGGCATGCAAAGGTGTCAATAATATCAAGAGCATGAGAAGGTCTGAAAAATATGAATAGCATGAAAAGTTGTGAAAATTATGAGGAGTATGAAAACGTCTTAACAATACGAGGAGCATGAAAAGGTCTGAAAAATATGTTGAGCTTGAAAAGGTGTCAAAAATATGAGGAGAATGAAAAGGTGTGTAAAATATGAAGAGCATGAAAAGGTGTCAAAAATAAGAGGAACATGTAAAGGTGTGAAAAATATGAGGAGCATGAATCGGTATGAAAAATATGAGGAGGAAGAATCGGTGTGAAAAATATGTATAACATGAAAAGGTGTGAAATATATGAGGAGCTGGAAAAGGTCTGAAAAATACAAGAGCATGAAAAGGTGTGAAAAACTCGAAGAGCATGAAAATGTATGAAAAATAAGAACAGCCTGAAAAGGTGTGAAAAACACGAAGAGCATGAAAAGGTCCGAAAAATACGAAGAGCTTGAAAAGGTGTGACAAATACAAACAGCATGAAAAGTTGTGAAAAATACGAGGAGCATGAAAAGGTGTGAAAAATATGGAAAATGTGTGAAAAATACGAGGAGCATGAAAAGGTTGAAAACACGTGGAGCTTGGAAAGGTGTGAAAAATACGAGGAGCATGAAAAGGTGTGAAAAATACGAGGAGCATGAAAAGGTGTGAAAAATTCGTGGAGCATGGAAAGGTGTGAAAAATACGAGGAGCATGAAAAGGTGTGAAAAATAGGAGGAGCATGAAAAGGTGTGAAAAATATGAGGAGCATGAAAAGGTGTGAAAAATACGAGGACCATGAAAAGGTCTGAGGAGTGGAAGAAGCATAAAAATGTCTGAAAAACACGAGGAGCATGAAAAGGTCTGAAAAATACGAGGAGCACGAAAAGGTCTAAAAAATATGAAGAGCATGAAAACGGCTGAAAAATACGAGGAGCATGAAAAGGTCTGAAAAATATGAAGAGCATGAAAACGGCTGAAAAATACGAGGAGCATGAAAAGGTCTGAAAAAAACGAAGAGCCCGAAAAGGTGTGAAAAATAGGAGGAGCATGAAAAGGTGTGAAAAATACAAGCAGCATGAAAAGGTCTCAAATATATGAGGAGCATAAAAAGATGTGAAAAATACGGGGAGGATGAAAAGTTGTGAAAACTACGAGAATGAAAACGTGTGAAAATGACGAGGAGCATGAAAAGATGTGAAAAATATGAAGAGCATGAAAAGTTGGAAAAATTCGAGGAGCATGAAAAGGTGTGAAAGATACGAGGAGCATGAAGTGGTGTGAAATATACGAGGAGCATGAAAAGGTGTGAAAAATACGAGGAGCATGAAAAGGTGTGAAAAATATGAAGAGCATGAAAAGCCCCGAAAAATAGTCGGAGGATAAGATGGTCTGAAAAATACGAGGAGCATGAAAGGTCTGAAAAATACTAAGAGCCTGAAAAGTTGTGAAAAATACGAGGAGCATGAAAAGGTCTGAAAAATACGAGTAGTATGAAAATGTGTGAAAAATACGAGGAGGATGAAAAGGTGTGCAAAACACGAGGAGCATGAAAAGGTGTGAAAAATACGAGGAGCATGAAAAGGCCTGATACATATGAGGAGCATGAAAAGGTCTGAAAAATACGAGGAGCATGAAAAGGTGTGAAAAATACAAGGAGCATGAAAGCGTGTGAAAAATACGAGGAGCATGAAAAGGTGTGAAAAATACGATGAGCATGAAAAGGCCTCAAAATAGGAGGAGCATAAAAAGGTCTGAAAAATACGAGGAGCATGAAAAGCTGTGAAAAATACAAGGAGCATGAAAAGGCCTGAAAAACAGGAGGAGCATAAAAAGGTCTGAAAAATTCGAGAAGCATGTAAAGTTGTGAAAACTACGATCATGAAAATGTGTGAAAAATACGAGGAGCATGAAAAGGTGTGAAAAATACGGGGGGCACAAAAAGGTGTGAAAAATACGAGGAGCATGAAAAGGTGTGAAAAATATGAAGACCATGAAAAGGTCTGAAAAATAGGAAGAGCACAAAAAGGTGTGAAAAATATGAAGAGCACGAAAAGGTCTGAAAAAAAAGAGGACCAGAAAAGGTGTGAAAAATATGAGGAGCTTGAAAAGGTGAGAAAAATAGGAGGAGCATGAAAAGGTGTGAAAAATACAAGGGGCATGAAAATGCCTGATACATACGAGGAGCCTGAAAAGGTCTGAAAAATACGAGGAGCATGAAAAGGTGTTGAAAATACGAGGAGAATGAAAAGCTCTGAAAAATACGAGTAGTATGAAAATGTGTGAAAAATATGAGCAGCATGAAAAGGTGTGATAAATACGAGGAGCATGAAAGGTCTGAGAAATGGAAGGAGCATGAAAAGGTTTGAAAAATACGAGGAGCATGAAAACATCTGAAAAATACGGGGAGCATTAAATGGTATGAAAAATACGAAGAGCACGAAAAGGTCTGAAAAATACGAGGAAAACGAAAAGGTGTGAATAATACGAAGAGCATGAAAAGGTCTGAAAAATATTAGGAGCATGAAAAGATCTGAAAAGTAGGAAGAACATGAAAAGGTGTGAAAAAAGGAGGAGCATGAAAAGTTCTGAAAAATACAAAAAGCACGAAAAGGTGTGAAGAATACGAGGCGCATGAAAGGGTGTGAAAAATGTGAGGAGCATGAAAAGGTGTGAAAAATACGAGGAGCATGAAAAGGCCTGAAAAATAGGAGGAATATAAAAAGGTCTGAAAAAATGAGGAGCATGAAAAGGTCTGGAAAATATGAAGAGCCTGATAAGGTGTGAAAAATAGGAGGAGCACGAAAAGATCTGAAAAATACAAAGAGCCTGAAAAGGTGTGAAAAATATGCAGAGCATGAAAAGGCCTGATACATATGAGGAGCATGAAAAGGTCTGAAAAATACGAGGAGCATGAAAAGGTGTGGAAAATACAAGGAGCATGAAAAGGTCTGAAAAATACGGGGAGCATGATATGGTATGAAAAATACGAAGAGCACGAAAAGGTCTGAAAAATACGAGGAACACGAAAACGTGTGAATAATATAAAGAGCATGAAAAGGTCTGAAAAGTAGTAAGAGCATGAAAAGGTGTGAAAAAAGGAGGAGCATGAAAAGTTCTTAAAAATACGAAGAGCACGAAAACGTGTGAAAAATACGAGGAGCATGAAAGGGTGTGAAAAATATGAGGAGCATGAAAAGGTGTGAAAAAACGAGGAGCATGAACGCCTGTGATAAATACGAGGAGCATGAAAAGGTGTGAAAATTACGATGAGCATGAAAAGGCCTCAAAATAGGAGGAGCATAAAAAGGTCTGAAAAATACGAGGAGCATGAAAAGCTGTGAAAAATACAAGGAGAATGAAAAGGCCTGAAAAACAGGAGGAGCGTAAAAAGGTCTGAAAAATTCGAGAAGCATGTAAAGTTGTGAAAACTACGATCATGAAAATGTGTGAAAAATACGAGGAGCATGAAAAGGTGTGAAAAATACGGGGGGCACGAAAAGGTGTGAAAAATACGAGGAGCATGAAAAGGTGTGAAAAATATGAAGACCATGAAAAGGTCTGAAAAATAGGAAGAGCACAAAAAGGTGTGAAAAATATGAAGAGCACGAAAAGGTCTGAAAAATAAGAGGACCAGAAAAGGTGTGAAAAATATGAGGAGCTTGAAAAGGTGAGAAAAATAGGAGGAGCATGAAAAGGTGTGAAAAATACAAGGGGCATGAAAAGGCCTGATACATACGAGGAGCATGAAAAGGTCTGAAAAATACGAGGAGCATGAAAAGGTGTTGAAAATACGAGGAGAATGAAAAGCTCTGAAAAATACGAGTAGTATGAAAATGTGTGAAAAATATGAGCAGCATGAAAAGGTGTGAAAAATACGAGGAGCATGAAAGGTCTGAGAAATGGAAGGAGCATGAAAAGGTTTGAAAAATACGAGGAGCATGAAAAGATCTGAAAAATACGGGGAGCATAAAATGGTATGAAAAATACGAAGAGCACGAAAAGGTCTGAAAAATACGAGGAAAACGAAAAGGTGTGAATAATACGAAGAGCATGAAAAGGTCTGAAAAATATTAGGAGCATGAAAAGATCTGAAAAGTAGGAAAAACATGAAAAGGTGTGAAAAAAGGAGAAGCATGAAAAGTTCTTAAAAATATGAAAAGCACGAAAAGGTGTGAAGAATACGAGGCGCATGAAAGGGTGTGAAAAATGTGAGGAGCATGAAAAGTTGTGAAAAATACGATTAGCATGACAACGTGTGCAAAATACGAGGAGCATGAAAAGGTGTGAAAAATACGACGAGCATGAAATGGCCTCAAAAATAGGAGGAGAATAAAAAGGTTTGAAAAATACGAGGAGCATGAAAAGCTGTGAAAAATACAGGAGCATTAAAAGGCCAGAAAAATAGGAGGAGCATAAAAAGGTCTGAAAATTCGAGGAGCATGAAAAGTTGGGGAAACTACGATCATGAAAACGTCTGAAAAATACGAGGAGCATGAAAAGGTGTGAAAAATATGGGGAGCATGAAAAATACGAGGAGAATCAAAAGGTGTGAAAAATGCAAGGATCATGAAAAGGTGTGAAAAATACCAGGAGCATGAAAAGGTGTGAAAAATATGAAGAGCATGAAAAGGCCTGAAAAATAGGAGTGGCAAAAAAACTCTGAAAAATACGAGGAGCATGAAAAGGTCTCAAAAATATGAAGAGCCTGAAAAGGTGGGAAAAATATGAAGGGCATGAAAAGCAGTGAAAAATACAAAGAGCATGAAAAGGTCTGAGAAATACGAGGAGCATGAAGAGGTCTGAGAAATAAGAGGAGAATAAAAAGGTCTGAAAAATTCGAGGAGCATGAAAAGTTCTGAGAAATACGCAGAGTATGAAAAAGTGTGACAAATACGAGGAGCATGAAAGGTTTGAAAAATATGAAAAACATGAAAAGGTCTGAAAAATATGAGGAGCATGAAAAGGTGTGAAAAATATGAGGAGCATGAAAAGGTCTGAGAAATATGAGGAGCATGAAAAGGTGTAAAAAACACGAGAAGCATGAAAACGTCTGAGAAATAAGAGGAGCATCAAAAGGTCTGAAAAATACGAGGAGCATGAAAAGGTCTGAAAAATATGAGGATTATGAAAAAGTCAGAAAAATACGAGGAAAATGAAAGGTCTGAAAAATATGAAGAGCATGAAAAGGTGTGAAAAATATGAAGAGCATGAAAAGGTGTGAATAATATGAACAGCATGAAAAGGTGTGAAAAATACGAGGGGCATGAAAAGATCTGAAAAATACGAGGAGCACGAAAAGATCTGAAAAATACGAGGAGCATGAAAAGATCTGAAAAATACGAGGAGCATGAAAAGGTTTGAAAAATATGAGGAGCATGAAGACGTCTGAAAAATACGACGAGCATGAAAAGGTCTGAAAAATATGTAGAGCATGAAAAAGTGTCAAAAATATGGGGAGCATGAAAAGGTGTCAAAAATATGAAGAGCATGAAACGGTGTCAAAAATATGAGTAGCATGTAAAGGTTGAAAATAAGAGGAGCATGAATTTGTATTAAAAATATGAGGAGCATGAAATGGTGCGAAAAATATGAAGAGCATGAAATGTGTGAAAAACACGAAGGGCATGCAAAGGTGTGAAAAATATCAACAGCATGAAAAGGTCTGAAAAATATGAACAGCATGAAAAGGTGTGAAAAATATGAGGAGCATGAAATGTGTGAAAAACACGAATGGCATGCAAAGGTGTGAAAAATATCAACAGCATGAAAAGGTCTGAAAAATATGAACAGCATGAAAAGGTGTCAAAAATATCAAGAGCATGAAAGATGTGAAAAACACGAAGGGCAAGAAAACGTGTGAAAAATATCAAGAGCATGAAAGGTCTGAGGAATATGAAGAGCATGAAAAGGTGAGAAAAATACGAGGAGCATGAAAAGGTCTGAAAAAGTCGAGGAGCATGAAAAGGTCTGAGAAATACGAGGAGCATGAAAAGGTGTGAAAAATACGAGGAGCATGAAAAGGTCTGAAAAAGTCGAGGAGCATGAAAAGGTCTGAGAAATACGAGGAGCATGAAAAGGTGTGCAAAATAGGAGGAGCATGAAAAGTTGTGAAAAAAACGAGGATCATGAAATGGTGTGAAAAATACGAGGAGCATGAAAAGGACTGAAAAATACGAGGAGCTTGAAAAGGTGTGAAAAATATGAGGAGCATGAAAAAGCCTGAGAAATACGAGGAGCATGAAAAGGCATGAAAAACACGAGGAGCATGAAAATGTGTGAAAAATACGAGGAACATGAAAAGGTGAGAAGAATTCGAAGAGCATGAAAAGGTGTCAAAATTACGAGGAGCACGAAAAGGTGTGAAAAATAGGAGGAGCACGAAAACGTGTGAAAAATACGAGGAGCATGAAAAGGTGTGAAAAATACAAGGAGCATGAAAAGCTGTGAAGAATACGAGAAGCATGAAAAGATGTTGAAAAATATGAGGAGCACGAAAAGTTGTGAAAAATACGAGGAGCACAAAAAGGTCTGAAAAATATGAGGAGCATGAAATGGTGTGAAAAATATGTAGAGCACAAAAGTTCTGAAAAATAGGAAGAGCATGAAAAGGAGTGAAAAATATGAAGAGCATGAAAAGGGGTGAAATATACGAGGAGAATGAAAACGTCTGAAAAATACGAGGTGGATGAAAATGTTTGAAAAATACGAGGAGCATGAAAAGGTCTGGAAAATACGAGGAGCATGAAATGGTCTGAAAAATACGAGAGCAGGAAATGTTCTGGGAAATAGGAGGAGCCTGAAAAGGTCTGAAAAATACAAGGAGCATCAAAAGGTCTGAAATATAGGAGGAGCATGAAAAGGTCTGAAAAATATGAGGAGCAAGAAACGGTCTAAACAATACGAGGAGCATGAAAAGGTCTGAAAAATATGTAGAGCATGAGAAGGTGTCAAAAACATGAGGAGCATGAAAAGCTGTCAAAAATATGAGGAGCGTGAAAAGCTGTCAAAAATATGAGGAGCATGTAAAAGTGTGAAAAATATGAGGAGCATGAAACGGTCTGAAAAATAGGAGAAGCATGAAACAATGTGAAAAATAAGAGGAGCGTGAAATGGCGTGAAAAAATGAGGAGCATGAAAAGATCTGAAAATTAAGAGTAGCATGTAAAGGTCTGAAATATACAAGGAGCACGAAAAGCTCTGAAAAAAACGAGGAGCATGAAAAGGTCTGAAATATACAAGGAGAAAGAAAAGGTCTGAAAAATATGAAGAGCATGAAAAGGTGTCAAAAATATAAGGAGCATGAAAAGGTGTGAAAAATACGAAGAGCAGGAAAAGGTGTGAAAAACACGAAGAGCATGAAAAGCTTTCAAAAATATCAAAAGCATGAAAAGGTCTGAAAAACATGAAGAGCATAATAAGGTGTCAAGGATATGAGGAGCATTAAAAGCTGTTGAAAATATGAGAAGCATGTAAAGGTGTGAAAAATATGAGGAGCATGAAACTGTATGAAAAATTAGAGGAGGATGAACCGGTGTGAAAAATATGAAGAGCATGAAAAGGTCTGAAAAATATGAAGAGCATGAAAGCATGTCAAAAATATGAAGAGCATGAAAAGGTGTGAAAAATACAAAGAGCCTGAAAAGGTGTGAAAAACACGAAGAGCATGAAAAGGTGTAAAAATACGAAGAGCTTGAAAAGGTGTGACAAATACGAAGAGCATGTAAATTTGTGAAAAATACGAGGAGCATGAAAAGGTCTGAAAAATACGAAGAGCATGAAAAGGTCTGAAAAATACGAGGAACATGAAATGGTCTGAAAAATACGAGGAGCATGAAAACGTCTGAAAAATATGAAGAGCATGAAAAGGTGTCAAAAATGTGAGGAGCATGATACGGTGTGAAAAATATTAAAAACATGAAAAGCTGTGAAAAATATGAGGAGCATGAAACAGTCTGAAAAACACAAGATCATGAAACAGAGTGAAAAACACGAAGAGCATGGAAAGCTGTGAAAAATATCAAGAGCTTGAAAACGTCTGAAAAATATGAGGGGCATGAAATAGTGTCAAAAATATGAAGAGCAATGAAAAGGTGTGAAAAATACGAAGAGCCTGAAAAGCTGTGAAAAACACGAAGAGCATGAAAAGGTGTGAAAAATACAAAGAGGTTGAAAAGGAGTGACAAATACGAAGACCATGTAAAGTTGTGAAAATACAAGGAGCATGAAAAGGTCTGAAAAATACGAGGAGCATGAAAAGGTCTGAAAAACACGAAGAGCATGAAAAGGTGTGAAAAATATCAAGAGCTTAAAAAGGTATCAAAAATATGAGTAGCATGTAAAGGTGACAAAAATAAGACGAGCATGATCCTGTATAAAAAATATGAGGAGCATGAAACGGATTTGAAAAATATGAAGAGCATGAAAAGGTGTGAAAACACGAAGAGCATGAAAATGTGTGAAAAATATCAAGAGCATGAAAAGATCTGAAATAGATGTAGAGCACGAAAAGGTGTGAAAAATAAGAAGAACATGAAATGGTGTGAAAAACACGAAGAGCATGAAAATGTGTGAAAAAAACTAGGAGCATGAAAAGGTGTGAAAAAGTTCGAGGAGGATGAAAAGGTGTGACAATTACTAGGAGCATGAAAAGGTGTGAAATTTCCAGGAGCATGAAAAGGTCTGAAAAATACATGGAGCTTGAAAAGGTGTGAAAAATATTAGGAGCATGAAACGGTGTGAAAAATACAAAGAGCATGATAAGGTGTAAAAAATATCAGCAGCATTAAAACGTGTGAAAAATAGGAAGAGCATGAAACACTGTGAAAAACACGAAGAGCATGAAAAGGTTGGAAAAGTATCAAGAGCATGAAAAGGTCTGAAAAATATGAAAAGCATGAAAAGCTGTGAATAATATGAACAGCATGAAAAGGTGTGAAAAATACGAGGAGCATGAAAAGATCTGAAAAATACGAGGAGCATGAAACGGTCTGAAAAATATGAGGAGCATGAAACTGTCTGAAAAATATGAGGAGCATGAAACGGTCTGAAAAAAATGAGGAGCATGAAATGGTGTGAAATATACGAGGAGCATGAAAAGGTGTGTAAAATACGAGGAGCATGAAAATGTGTGAAAAATACGAAGAGCATGAAAGGGTATGAAAAATATGAGGAGCATGAAACGGTGTGAAAAATAAGAGGAGCATGACATGGTTTGAAAAAATGAGGAGCATGAAAAGATCTAAAAATTAAGAGGAGCATTTAAAGGTCTGAAAAATACGAGGAGCATGAAAAGGTGTGAAATATACGAGGAGCATGAAAAGGTCTGAAAAATATGAAGAGCATGAAAAGGTGTCAAAAATATAAGGAGCATGAAAAGGTGTGAAAAATACGAAGAGCAGGAAAAGGTGTGAAAAATACGAAGAGCAGGAAAAGATGTGAAAATTATCAAAAGCATGAAAAGGTCTGAAAAATATGAAGAGCATGATAAGTTGTCAACAATATGAGGAGCATTAAAAGGTGTTGAAAATATGAGAAGCATGTAAAGGTGTGAAAAATATGAGGACCATGAAACTGTATGAAAAATTAGAGGAGGATGAAACAGTGTGAAAAATATGAAGAGCATGAAAAGGTGTGAAAAATATGAGGAGCATGAAACACTCTGAAAAACACGAGATCATGAATGGAGTGAACAACATGAAGAGCATGGAAAGCTGTGAAAAATATCAAGAGCATGAAAAGGTCTGAAAAATATGAAGAGCATGAAAACGTGTCAAAAATATGAAGAGCATGAAAAGGTGTGAAAAATACGAAGAGCCTGAAATGGTGTGAAAGACACGAAGAGCATGAAAAGGTGTGAAAAATACGAAGAGCTTGAAAAGGTGTGACAAATACGAAGAGCATGTTAAGTTGTGAAAAATATGAGGAGCATGAAAAGGTCTGAAAAATACAAGGAGCATGAAAAGGTCTGAAAAATATGTGAAGCATGAAAAGGTGTCAAAAATATGAGAAGAATGAAAATGTGTGTAAAATATGAAGAGCATGAAAAGGTGTCAAAAATATGAGGAACATGTAAAGGTGTGAAAAATATGAGGAGCATGAATCTGTATGAAAAATATGAAGAGCATGAAACGGTGTGAAACATATGAAGAGCATGAAAAGGTGTCAAAATTATGAGGAGGATGAAAACGTCTTAAAAATACGAGGAGCAGGAAAAGGTCTGAAAAATATGTGCAGCATGAAAAGGTGTCAAAAATATGAGAAGAATGAAAATGTGTGTAAAATATGAAGAGCATGAAAAGGTGTCAAAAATATGAGGAACATGTAAAGGTGTGAAAAATATGAGGGGCATGAATCTGTATGAAAAATAAGAGGAGGATGAAAAGGTGTGAAAAACATGAATATCATGAAAAGGTGTGAAAAATATGAGGAGTTTGAAAAGGTCTGAAAAATACGAGAGCATGAAAAGGTGTGAAAAACACGAGGAGCATGAAAATGTGTGAAAATAAGAACAGCCTGAAAAGGTGTGAAAAATATGAAGAGCATGGAAAGGTGTCAAAAATATGAGGAACATGAAAAGGAGTGAAAAATATGAAAGCATGAAAAAGTGTCAAAAATATGAGGAGCATTTAAAGGTGTGAAAAATAGGAAGAGCATAAATCTGTATGAAAAATATGAGGAGCATGAAACGGTGTGAAAAATAGGAAGAGCCTGAAAAGGTGTCAAAAATATGAGGAGCATGAAACGGTGTGAAAAATGTGAGGAGCATGAAAAGGTGTTAAAATATGAGGAGCATGAAAAGTTCTGAAAAACTTGAAGAACATTAAAAGGTGTTAAAAATATGTGGAGCATGAAAAGGTGTGATAAATATGAGGAGCATGAAAAGGTGTGAAAAATATGAAGAGCTTCAAAAGATTTTAAAAATATGAGTAGCATGAAAAGTTGTGAAAAATACGAAGAGCATGAGAAGGTGTGAAAAATACGAGGATCATGAAAAGGTCTGAAAAATACGAGGAGCATGAAAAGGTCTGAAAAATACGAGGGGCATGAAAAGGTCTGAAAAATACGAGGAGCATGAAAAGGACTGCAATATATGAAGAGCATGAAAAGGTGTCAAAAATATGAGGAGCATGTAGAGATGTGAAAAATATGAGGAGAATGAAACTGTATGAAAAATCTGAGGAGCATGAAATGGTGTGAAATATACGAGGAGCATGAAAAGGTGTGTAAAATACGAGGAGCATGAAAATGTGTGAAAAATATGAAGAGCATGAAAGGGTATGAAAAATATGAGGAGCATGAAACGGTGTGAAAAATAAGAGGACATGAACATGGTTTGAAAAAATGAGGAGCATGAAAAGATCTAAAAATTAAGAGGAGCATTTAAAGGTCTGAAAAATACGAGGAGCATGAAAAGGTGTGAAATATACGAGGAGCATGAAAAGGTCTGAAAAATATGAAGAGCATGAAAAGGTGTCAAAAATATAAGGAGCATGAAAAGGTGTGAAAAATACGAAGAGCAGGAAAAGGTGTGAAAAATACGAAGACCAGGAAAAGATGTGAAAATTATCAAAAGCATGAAAAGGTCTGAAAAATATGAAGAGCATGATAAGGTGTCAACAATAAGAGGAGCATTAAAAGGTGTTGAAAATATGAGAAGCATGTAAAGGTGTGAAAAATATGAGGACCATGAAACTGTATGAAAAATTAGAGGAGGATGAAACAGTGTGAAAAATATGAAGAGCATGAAAAGGTGTGAAAAATTATGATGAGCATGAAACACTCTGAAAAACACGAGATCATGAATGGAGTGAACAACACGAAGAGCATGGAAAGCTTTGAAAAATATCAAGAGCATGAAAAGGTCTGAAAAATATGAAAAGCATGAAAACGTGTCAAAAATATGAAGAGCATGAAAAGGTGTGAAAAATACGAAGAGCCTGAAATGGTGTGAAAGACACGAAGAGCATGAAAAGGTGTGAAAAATACGAAGAGCTTGAAAAGGTGTGACAAAAACGAAGAGCATGTAAAGTTGTGAAAAATATGAGGAGCATGAAAAGGTCTGAAAAATACGAGGAGCATGAAGACGTCTGAAAAATACGACGAGCATGAAAAGGTCTGAAAAATATGTAGAGCATGAAAAAGTGTCAAAAATATGGGGAGCATGAAAAGGTGTCAAAATATGAAGAGCATGAAACGGTGTCAAAAATATGAGTGGCATGTAAAGGTTGAAAATAAGAGGAGCATGAATTTGTATAAAAAATATGAGGAGCATGAAATGGTGTGAAAAATATGAAGAGCATGAAAAGGTGTGAAAAATATGAAGAGCATTAAATGTGTGAAAAACACGAAGGGCATGCAAAGGTGTGAAAAATATCAAGAGCATGAAAAGGTCTGAGGAATATGAAGAGCATGAAAAGGTATGAAAAATTCAAAGAGCATGAAAAGATGTGAAAAATACGAAGAGCATGAAAAGTTGGGAAAAATACCAGGAGCATGAAAAGGTGTGAAAAATACTAGGAGCATGAAAAGGTGTGAAAAGTACGAGGAGCATTAAAATGTCTGAAAAATACGAGAGCATGAAAAGGTGTGAAAAACACGAAGAGCATGAAAAGCTGTGAAAAATATAAAAAGCATGAAAAGGTCTGAAAAATATGAAGAGCATGAAAAGGTGTGAAAAATATGAACAACATGAAAAAATGTGAAAAATAAGAAGAGCATGAAAGGGTGTGAAAAACATGCAGAGCATGAAAAAGTGTGGAAAGTAAGAAGAGCATGAAAAGGTGTGAAAAATACGAAGAGCATGAAAAGTTGTGAAAAATACGAGGAGCATGAAAAGTTGTGAAAAATACGAGGAGCATGAAAAGGTATGAAAAATATGAATAGCATGAAAAAGTGTGAAAAGTACAAGGAGCATGAAAAGGTCTGAAAATACGAAGAGCATGAAAACGTCTTCAAAATACGAGGCACATGAAAAGGTCTGAAAAATATGTAGAGCATGAAAAGGTGTCAAAAATATGAGGAGAATGAAAAGGAGTGAAAAATATGAAGAGCATGAAAAGGTGTCAAAAATATGAGGAGCATGTAAAGGTGTGAAAAATATGAGGAGCATGAATCTGTATGAAAAATATGAGGAGCATGAAACGGTGTGAAACATATGAAGAGCATGCAAAGGTGTGAAAATTATGAGGAGTATGAAAACGTCTTAAAAATACGAGGAGCATGAAAAGGTCTGAAAAATATGTGCAGCATGAAAGGTGTCAAAAATATGAGGAACATGTAAAGGTGTGAAAAATATGAGGGGCATGAATCTGTATGAAAAATATGAGGAGGATGAAAAGGTGTGAAAAACATGAATATAATGAAAAGGTGCGAAAAATATGAGGAGTTTGAAAAGGTCTGAAAAATACGAGAGCACGAAAAGGTATGAAAAACACGAAGAGCATGAAAATGTGTGAAAAATAAGAACAGCCTGAAAAGGTGTGAAAAATACGAAGAGCATGAAAAGGTCCGAAAAATACGAAGAGCTTGAAAAGGTGTGACAAATACAAACATCATGAAAAGTTGTGAAAAATACGAGGAGCATGAAAAGGTGTGAAAAACACGAGGAGCATGAAAAGGTCTGAAAAATACGAGGAACATTAAATGGTCTGAAAAAAACGAGGAGCATGAAAAGTTGTGAAGAATACGAGGAGCATGAAAAGATCTGACAAATACGAGGAGCAAGAAAGGGTCTGAAAAATACGAGGAGCATGAAATGGTCTGAAATACACGAGGGGCATGAAAAGGTCTGAAAAATATGAAGAGCATGAAAAGGTGTCAAAAATATGAGGAGCATGAAAAGGAGTGAAAAATATGAAGAGCATGAAAAGGTGTCAAAAATATGAGGAGCATTTAAAGGTGTGAAAAATAGGAAGAGCATGAATCTGTATGAAAAATATGAGGAGCATGAAACGGTGTTAAAAATAGGAAGAGCATGAAAAGGTGTCAAAAATATGAGGAGCATGAAACGGTGTGAAAAATGTGAGGAGCATGAAAAGGTGTCAAAAATATGAGGAGCATGAAAAGTTCTGAAAAACTTGAAGAACATTAAAAGGTGTCAAAAATATGTGGAGCATGAAAAGGTGTGATAAATATGAGGAGCATGAAAAGGTGTGAAAAATATGAAGAGCTTCAAAAGATTTCAAAAATATGAGGTGCATGAAAAGTTGTGAAAAATATGAAGACCATGAAAAGGTGTGAAAAATATCAAGAGCATGAAACGGTCTGAAAAATATGAGGAGCAGGAAACTGTCTGAAAAATATAGGGGCATGAAAAACTGTCAAAAATATGTGGAGCATGAAATGGTGTGAAAAAAGTGAAGAGCATGAAAAGGTGTGAAAAATATGACGAGAATGAAACAGTGGGAAATATACGAAGAGCATGAAAAGTGTGAAAAGCACGAAGAGCATGAAAAGGTGTGAAAAATATCAAGAGCATGAAACAGCCTGAAAAATTCGAAGAGCAGGAAAAGGTGTGAAAAACCGAAAGAGCATGAAGAGGTTTGAAAAATACGAAGAGCATGAAAAGGTCTGCAAAATACGAGAAGCATGAAAAGGTCTGAAATATACGAGGAGCATGAAAAGGTGTGAAAAATATGAGGAGCATGAAAAGGTGTGAAAAATACGAGGAGCATGAAATGGTCTGAAAAAACGAGGAGCATGAAAAGGTGTGAAAAATACGAGGAAAATGAAAAGGTGTGAAAAATACGAGGAGCATGAAAAGGTGTGAAAAATACGAAGAGCAGGGAAAAAGATGGAAAATTATCAAAAGCATGAAAAGTCGAAAATATGAAAGAGCATGATAAGTTGTCAACAATAATGAGGAGCATAAAAGGTTGAAAATAGAGAAGCATGTAAAGGTTGTGAAAAATATGAGGACCATGAAACGTATGAAAATAGAGGAAGGATTAAAACAGTGTTGAAAAACTATGGAATGAGCATGAAAAGGTGTGAAAAATATTGAGGAGCATGAAACACTCTGAAAAACACGGATCATGAATGGAGTGAAACAACACTCTCAGAGCATGGAAAGCTGTGAAAATATCAAGAGCAGAAAAGTCTGAAAAATATGAAGAGCATTGAAAACGTTGTCAAAAAATATGAAGAGCATATGAAAATAGGTCGTGAAAAATACGAAGAGCTGAAATTGGTGTGAAAGACACGAAAAAGCATGGAAAAAGGTGTGACAAATACGAAGAGCATTGTTAAGTTGTGAAAAATATGAGGAGCATGAAAAAGGTCTGAAAAAAATACAAGGAGCAAGAAAAGGTCTGAAAAATATGTGAAGAATGAAAAGGTGTCAAAAATATGAGAAGAATGAAAATGTGTGTAAAATATGAAGAGCATGAAAAGGTGTCAAAAATATGAGGAACATGTAAAGGTGTGAAAAATATGAGGAGCATGAATCTGTATGAAAAATATGAGGAGCATGAAACGGTGTGAAACATATGAAGAGCATGAAAAGGTGTGAAAAATATGAGGAGCATGAAAACGTCTTAAAAATACGAGGAGCATGAAAAGGTCTGAAAAATATGTGCAGCATGAAAAGGTGTCAAAAATATGAGAAGAATGAAAATGTGTGTAAAATATGAAGAGCATGAAAAGGTGTCAAAAATATGAGGAACATGTAAAGGTGTGAAAAATATGAGGGGCATGAAACTGTATGAAAAATAAGAGGAGGATGAAAAGGTGTGAAAAACATGAATATCATGAAAAGGTGTGAAAAATATGAGGAGTTTGAAAAGGTCTGAAAAATACGAGAGCATGAAAAGGTGTGAAAAACACGAGGAGCATGAAAATGTGTGAAAATAAGAACAGCCTGAAAAGGTGTGAAAAATATGAAGAGCATGGAAAGGTGTCAAAAATATGAGGAACATGAAAAGGAGTGAAAAATATGAAAGCATGAAAAAGTGTCAAAAATATGAGGAGCATTTAAAGGTGTGAAAAATAGGAAGAGCATAAATCTGTATGAAAAATATGAGGAGCATGAAACGGTGTGAAAAATAGGAAGAGCCTGAAAAGGTGTCAAAAAAATGAGGAGCATGAAACGGTGTGAAAAATGTGAGGAGCATGAAAAGGTGTTAAAATATGAGAAGCATGAAAAGTTCTGAAAAACTTGAAGAACATTAAAAGGTGTTAAAAATATGTGGAGCATGAAAAGGTGTGATAAATATGAGGAGCATGAAAAGGTGTGAAAAATATGAAGAGCTTCAAAAGATTTTAAAAATATGAGTAGCATGAAAAGTTGTGAAAAACACGAAGAGCATGAGAAGGTGTGAAAAATACGAGGATCATGAAAAGGTCTGAAAAATACGAGGAGCATGAAAAGGTCTGAAAAATACGAGGGGCATGAAAAGGTCTGAAAAATACGAGGAGCATGAAAAGGACTGCAATATATGAAGAGCATGAAAAGGTGTCAAAAATATGAGGAGCATGTAGAGATGTGAAAAATATGAGGAGAATGAAACTGTATGAAAAATCTGAGGAGCATGAAATGGTGTGAAATATACGAGGAGCATGAAAAGGTGTGTAAAATACGAGGAGCATGAAAATGTGTGAAAAATATGATGAGCATGAAAGGGTATGAAAAATATGAAAAGCATGAAATGGTGTGAAAAATAAGAGGATCATAACATGGTTTGAAAAAATGAGGAGCATGAAAAGATCTAAAAATTAAGAGGAGCATTTAAAGGTCTGAAAAATACGAGGAGCATGAAAAGGTGTGAAATATACGAGGAGCATGAAAAGGTCTGAAAAATATGAAGAGCATGAAAAGGTGTCAAAAATATAAGGAGCATGAAAAGGTGTGAAAAATACGAAGAGAAGGAAAAGGTGTGAAAAATACGAAGAGCAGGAAAAGATGTGAAAATTATCAAAAGCATGAAAAGGTCTGAAAAATATGAAGAGCATGATAAGTTGTCAACAATATGAGGAGCATTAAAAGGTGTTGAAAATATGAGAAGCATGTAAAGGTGTGAAAAATATGAGGACCATGAAACTGTATGAAAAATTAGAGGAGGATGAAACAGTGTGAAAAATATGAAGAGCATGAAAAGGTGTGAAAAATATGATGAGCATGAAACACTCTGAAAAACACGAGATAATGAATGGAGTGAACAACACGAAGAGCATGGAAAGCTTTGAAAAATATCAAGAGCATGAAAAGGTCTGAAAAATATGAAGAGCATGAAAACGTGTCAAGAATATGAAGAGCATGAAAAGGTGTGAAAAATACGAAGAGCCTGATATGGTGTGAAAGACACGAAGAGCATGAAAAGGTGTGAAAAATACGAAGAGCTTGAAAAGGTGTGACAAAAACGAAGAGCATGTAAAGTTGTGAAAAATATGAGGAGCATGAAAAGGTCTGAAAAATACGAGGAGCATGAAGACGTCTGAAAAATACGACGAGCATGAAAAGGTCTGAAAAATATGTAGAGCATGAAAAAGTGTCAAAAATATGGGGAGCATGAAAAGGTGTCAAAATATGAAGAGCATGAAACGGTGTCAAAAATATGAGTGGCATGTAAAGGTTGAAAATAAGAGGAGCATGAATTTGTATAAAAAATATGAGGAGCATGAAATGGTGTGAAAAATATGAAGAGCATGAAAAGGGGTGAAAAATATGAAGAGCATTAAATGTGTGAAAAACACGAAGGGCATGCAAAGGTGTGAAAAATATCAAGAGCATGAAAAGGTCTGAGGAATATGAAGAGCATGAAAAGGTATGAAAAATTCAAAGAGCATGAAAAGATGTGAAAAATACGAAGAGCATGAAAAGTTGGGAAAAATACCAGGAGCATGAAAAGGTGTGAAAAATACTAGGAGCATGAAAAGGTGTGAAAAGTACGAGGAGCATTAAAATGTCTGAAAAATACGAGAGCAAGAAAAGGTGTGAAAAACACGAAGAGCATGAAAAGCTGTGAAAAATATAAAAAGCATGAAAAGGTCTGAAAAATATGAAGAGCATGAAAAGGTGTGAAAAATATGAACAACATGAAAAAATGTGAAAAATAAGAAGAGCATGAAAGGGTGTGAAAAACAAGCAGAGCATGAAAAAGTGTGGAAAGTAAGAAGAGCATGAAAAGGTGTGACAAATACGAAGAGCATGAAAAGTTGTGAAAAATACCAGGAGCATGAACAGTTGTGAAAAATACGAGGAGCATGAAAAGGTATGAAAAATATGAATAGCATGAAAAAGTGTGAAAAGTACAAGGAGCATGAAAAGGTCTGAAAATACGAAGAGCATGAAAACGTCTTCAAAATACGAGGCACATGAAAAGGTCTGAAAAATATGTAGAGCATGAACAGGTGTCAAAAATATGAGGAGAAGGAAAAGGAGTGAAAAATATGAAGAGCATGAAAAGGTGTCAAAAATATGAGGAGCATGTAAAGGTGTGAAAAATATGAGGAGCATGAATCTGTATGAAAAATATGAGGAGCATGAAACGGTGTGAAACATATGAAGAGCATGCAAAGGTGTGAAAATTATGAGGAGTATGAAAACGTCTTAAAAATACGAGGAGCATGAAAAGGTCTGAAAAATATGTGCAGCATGAAAAGGTGTCAAAAATATGAGGAACATGTAAAGGTGTGAAAAATATGAGGGGCATGAATCTGTATGAAAAATATGAGGAGGATGAAAAGGTGTGAAAAACATGAATATAATGAAAAGGTGCGAAAAATATGAGGAGTTTGAAAAGGTCTGAAAAATACGAGAGCATGAAAAGGTATGAAAAACACGAAGAGCATGAAAATGTGTGAAAAATAAGAACAGCCTGAAAAGGTGTGAAAAATACGAAGAGCATGAAAAGGTCTGAAAAATACGAAGAGCTTGAAAAGGTGTGACAAATACAAACATCATGAAAAGTTGTGAAAAATACGAGGAGCATGAAAAGGTGTGAAAAACACGAGGAGCATGAAAAGGTCTGAAAAATACGAGGAACATTAAATGGTCTGAAAAAAACGAGGAGCATGAAAAGATGTGAAGAATACGAGGAGCATGAAAAGATCTGAAAAATACGAGGAGCATGAAAGGTTCTGAAAAATACGAGGAGCATGAAATGGTCTGAAATACACGAGGGGCATGAAAAGGTCTGAAAAATATGAGGAGCATGAAAAGGTGTCAAAAATATGAGGAGCATGAAAAGGAGTGAAAAATATGAAGAGCATGAAAAGGTGTCAAAAATATGAGGAGCATGTAAAGGTGTGAAAAATAGGAAGAGCATGAATCTGTATGAAAAATATGAGGAGCATGAAACGGTGTTAAAAATAGGAAGAGCATGAAAAGGTGTCAAAAATATGAGGAGCATGAAACGGTGTGAAAAATGTGAGGAGCATGAAAAGGTGTCAAAAATATGAGGAGCATGAAAAGTTCTGAAAAACTTGAAGAACATTAAAAGGTGTCAAAAATATGTGGAGCATGAAAAGGTGTGATAAATATGAGGAGCATGAAAAGGGGTGAAAAATATGAAGAGCTTCAAAAGATTTCAAAAATATGAGGTGCATGAAAAGTTGTGAAAAATATGAAGACCATGAAAAGGTGTGAAAAATATCAAGAGCATGAAACGGTCTGAAAAATATGAGGAGCAGGAAACTGTCTGAAAAATATAGGGGCATGAAAAACTGTCAAAAATATGTGGAGCATGAAATGGTGTGAAAAAAGTGAAGAGCATGAAAAGGTATGAAAAATATGACGAGAATGAAACAGTGGGAAATATACGAAGAGCATGAAAAGTGTGAAAAGCACGAAGAGCATGAAAAGGTGTGAAAAATATCAAGAGCATGAAACAGCCTGAAAAATTCGAAGAGCAGGAAAAGGTGTGAAAAACCGAAAGAGCATGAAGAGGTTTGAAAAATACGAAGAGCATGAAAACGTCTGCAAAATACGAGAAGCATGAAAAGGTCTGAAATATACGAGGAGCATGAAAAGGTGTGAAAAATATGAGGAGCATGAAAAGGTGTGAAAAATACGAGGAGCATGAAATGGTCTGAAAAAACGAGGAGCATGAAAAGGGGTGAAAAATACGAGGAAAATGAAAAGGTGTGAAAAATACGAGGAGCATGAAAAGGTGTGAAATTTCCGAGCAGCATGAAAAGGGAGAAAATAATAGCAAACGAGGCAACAGACAAAGGATTAATCTCAAAAATATACAAGCAACTCCTGCAGCTCAATTCCAGAAAAATAAATGACCCAATCAAAAAATGCGCCAAAGAACTAAACAGACATTTCTCCAAAGAAGACATACAGATGGCTAACAAACACATGAAAAGATGCTCAACATCACTCATTATCAGAGAAATGCAAATCAAAAACCACAATGAGGTACCATTACACGCCAGTCAGGATGGCTGCTATCCAAAAGTCTACAAGCAATAAATGCTGGAGACGGTGTGGAGAAAAGGGAACCCTCTTACACTGTTGGTGGGAATGCAAACTAGTACAGCCACTGTGGAGAACAGTGTGGAGATTTCGTTAAAAAAAACTGGAATAGAACTGCCATATGACCCAGCAATCCCACTTCTGGGCATACACACTGAGGAAACCAATCGAAAGACACGGTGCACCCCAATGTTCATCGCAGCACTGTTTATAATAGACCAGGACATTGGAAGCAACCAGATGCCCATCAGCAGATGAAATGGATAAGGAAGCTGTGTACATATACACCATGGAATATTACTCAGCCATTAAAAAGAATTCATTTGAATCAGTTCTAATGAGATGGATGAAACTGGAGCCCCTTATACAGAGTGAAGTAAGCCAGAAAGATAAAGAACATTACAGCATACTAACACATATATATGGAATTTAGAAAGGTGATAATGATAACCCTATATGCAAAACAGAAAAAGAGACACAGAAATACAGAACAGACTTTTGAACTCTGTGGGAGAAGGTGAGGGTGGGATGTTTCGAAAGAACAGCATGTATATTATCTATGGTGAAACAGGTCACCAGCCCAGGTGGGATGCATGAGACAAAGTGCTCCGGCCTGGTGCACTGGGAAGACCCAGAGGAATCGGGTGGAGAGGGAGGTGGGAGGGGGGATCGGGATTGGGAATATATGTAAATCCATGTCTGATTCATATCAATGTATGACAAAACCCACTGGAAAAAAAATAAATAAAAAAAAAGAAAAGAAAAAAAAATATGAGGAGCATGAAACGGTGTGAAAAATATGAAGAGCATGAAAAGGTGTGAGAAATATGAGGAGCATGAAATGTGTGAAAAACACGAAGGGCATGCAAAGGTGTGAAAAATATCAAGAGCATTAAAAGGTCTGAAAAATATGAAGAGCATGAAAAGGTCTGAGGAATATGAAAAGCATGAAAAGGTATGAAAAATTAAAAGAGCATGAAAATATGTGAAAAATACGAAGAGCATGAAAAGTTGTGAAAAATACCAGGAGCATGAAAAGGTGTGAAAAATACTAGGAGAATGAAAAGGTGTGAAAAGTACGAGGAGCATTAAAATGTCTGAAAAATACGAGAGCATGAAAAGGTGTGAAAAACACGAAGATCATGAAAAGCTGTGAAAAATATAAAAAGCATGAAAAGGTCTGAAAAATATGAAGAGGATGAAAAGGTGTGAAAAATCTGAAGAGCATGAAAAAAAGTGAAAAATAAGAAGAGTATGAAAAGGTGTGAAAAACATGCAGAGCATGTAAAAGTGTGGAAAATAAGAAGAGCATGAAAAGGTGTGACAAATACGAAGAGCATGAAAAGTTGTGAAAAATACCAGGAGCATGAACAGTTGTGAAAAATACGAGGACATGAAAAGGTGTGAAAAATATGGATAGCATGAAAAAGTGTGAAAAGTACGAGGAGCATGAAAAGGTCTGAAAAACACGAGGAGCATGAAAACGTATTAAAAATACGAGGCACATGAAAAGGTGTGAAAAATATGTAGAGCATGAACAGGTGTCAAAACTATGAGGAGAATGAAAAGGTGTGAAAAATATGAAGAGCATGAAAAGGTGTCAAAAATATGAGGAGCATGTAAAGGTGTGAAAAATATGAGGAGCATGAATCTGTATGAAAAATATGAGGAGCATGAAACGGTGTGAAACATATGAAGAGCATGAAAAGGTGTGAAAAATATGAGGAGGATGAAAATGTCTTAAAAATACGAGGAGCAAGAAAAGGTCTGAAAAATATGTGGAGCATGAAAAGGTGTCAGAAATATGAGGAGAATGAAAAGGTGTCAAAAATATGAGGAACATGTAAAGGTGTGAAAAATATGAGGAGCATGAATCGGTATGAAAAATATGAGGAGGATGAAACGGTGTGAAAAATATGAATATCATGAAAAGGTGTGAAAAATATGAGGAGTTTGAAAAGGTCTGAAAAATACGAGAGCATGAAAAGGTGTGAAAAATATGAAGAGCATGAAAATGTGTGAAAAATATGAACAGCCTGAAAAGGTGTGAAAAACACAAAGAGCATGAAAAGGTGTGAAAAATATGAGGAGCACGAAAAGGAGTGAAAAATACGAGGAGCATGAAAATGTGTGAAAAATACGAGGAGCACAAAACGGTGTGAAAAATACGAGGAGCATGAAAAGGTCTGAAAAATACGAGGAGCATGAAAAGGTGTGAAAAATACGAGGAGCATGAAAAGATCTGAAAAATACGAGGAGCATGAAAAGGCCTGAAAAATAGGAAGAGCATGAATAGATCTGAAAAATATGAGGAGCTAGAAAAGGTGTGAAAAATATGAAGAACATGAAAAATTTGAAAAATTTGAGGAGATAGAAAATGTGTGAAAATATGAAGAGCATGAAAAGGTGTGAAAAATACGATGAGCATGAAAAGGTCTGAAAAATATGAAGAGCACGAAAAGGTCGGAAAAATACGAAGAGCACGAAAAGGTGTGAAAAATATGAGAAGCACAAAAAGGTGTGAAAAATATGAGGAGCATGAAAAGGTGTGAAAAATAAGAAGAGCATGAAAAGCTGTGAAAATTATGAAGAGCATGAAAAAGTGTGAAAATTATGAAGAGCATGAAAAGGTGTGAAAAATAAGAAGAGAATGAAAAGGTCTGAAAAATACGAGGATCCTGAAAAGGTCAGAAAAACATGAGGAGCATGAATAGGTGTCAAAAATATGAGGAGTATGAAACGGTGTGAAAATATGAAGAGCATGAAACGGTCTGAAAAATATGAGAAACATGAAAAGGTGTCAAAAATATGAGGAGCATGTAAAGGTATGAAAAATATGAGAAGCATGTATCTGGATGAAAAATATGAGGAGCTTGAAAAGTTCTGAAATATAGGAGGACCATGAAAAGGTGTGAAAAATATGAGGAGCATGAAACGGTCTGAAAAAAATGAGGAGCTTGAAAAGTTCTGAAATATAGGAGGACCATGAAAAGGTGTGAAAAATATGAGGAGCATGAAAAGGTGTGATTAATATGAATAGCATGAAAAGGTGTGGAAAATACCAGGAGCATGAAAAGATCTGAAAAATACGAGGAACATGAAACGGTCTGAAAAATATGAGGAGCATGAAACTGTCTGAAAATATGAGGAGCATGAAACGGTCTGAAAAAAATGAGGAGCATGAAAAGTTGTGAAAAATACGAAGAGCATGAGAAGTTGTGAAAAATACGAGGATCATGAAAAGGTCTGACAAACAAGAGGAGCATAAAAAGGTCTGAAAATTATGCGGAGCATGAAAAGGTGCAATAAACACGAGAAGCATGAAAAGGTCTGAAAAATACGAGGAGCAAGAAAAGGTCTGAAAAATATGAGGAGATAGAAAAGGTCTGAAAAATATGAAGAGCCTGAAAAGGTGCGAAAAATATGAAGACCATGAAAAGGTGTGAAAAATACGAGGAACATGAAAACGTGTGAAAAATACGAGGAGCATGAAGAGGTGTGAAAAATACGAGGAGCATGAAAAGGTGTGAAAAATACGAGGAGCATGAAATGGTATGAAAAATATGAGAAGAATGAAAAGACGTGAAAAATACGAGGAGCATGAAAAAGTGTGAAAAATACGAAGAGCATGAAAAGCTGTGAAAATTATGAAGAGCATGAAAAAGTGTGAAAATTATGAAGAGCATGAAAAGCTGTGAAAAATACGAAGAGGATGAAAAGGTGTGAAAAATATGAAGGGAATGAAAATGTCAGAAAAATACGAGGAGCCTGAAAAGGTCAGAAAAATATTAGGAGCATGAAAAGTTGTCAAAAATATGAGGAGCATCAAAAGGTGTGAAAAATTTGAGGAGCATGAATCGGACTGAAAAATAAGAGGAGCATGAACCGGTCAGAAAAATATGAGGAGCATGAATAGGTGTCAAAAATATGAGGAGTATGAAACGGTGTGAAAATATGAAGAGCATGAAATGGTCTGAAAAATATGAGGAGCATGAAAAGGTGTCAAAAATATGAGGAGCATGTAAAGGTATGAAAAATATGAGAAGCATGTATCTGGATGAAAAATATGAGGAGTATGAAACGGTTGAAAATACGAGGAGCATGAAAAGGTGTGAAAAATATGAGGAGCATGAAAAAGTGACAAAAATATGAGGAGCATGAAACGGTCTGAAAAAAATGAGGAGCATGAAAAGTTCTGAAATATAGGAAGACCATGAAAAGGTCTGAAAAATACGAGGAGCATGAAAAGTTCTGAAAAATATGAGGAGCTAGAAAAGGTCTGAAATATATGAAGAGCCTGAAAAGGTGTGAAAAATATGAAGAGCATGATAAGGTGTGAAAATATGAGCAGCATTAAAACGAGTGAAAAATAGGAAGAGCATGAAACACTGTGAAAAACACGAAGAGCATGAAAAGGTTGGAAAAGTATCAAGAGCATGAAAAGGTCTGAAAAATATGAAAAGCATGAAAAGCTGTGAATAATATGAACAGCATGAAAAGGTGTGAAAAATACGAGGAGCATGAAAAGATCTGAAAAATACGAGGAGCATTTAACGGTCTGAAAAATATGAGGAGCATGAAACTGTCTGAAAAATATGAGGAGCATGAAACGGTCTGAAAAAAATGAGGAGCATGAAATGGTGTGAAATATACGAGGAGCATGAAAAGGAGTGTAAAATACGAGGAGCATGAAAATGTGTGAAAAATACGAAGAGCATGAAAGGGTATGAAAAATATGAGGAGCATGAAACGGTGTGAAAAATAAGAGGAGCATGACAGGGTTTGAAAAAATGAGGAGCATGAAAAGATCTAAAAATTAAGAGGAGCATTTAAAGGTCTGAAAAATACGAGGAGCATGAAAAGCTCTGAAAAATACGAGGAGCATGAAAAGGTGTGAAATATACGAGGAGCATGAAAAGGTCTGAAAAATATGAAGAACATGAAAAGGTGTCAAAAATACGAAGAGCAGGAAAAGGTGTGAAAAATACGAAGAGCAGGAAAAGATGTGAAAATTATCAAAAGCATGAAAAGGTCTGAAAAATATGAAGAGCATGAAAAAGCTCTTGAAAAAACGAGGAGCTGAAAAGGTGTGAATATACGAGGAGCATGAAAAGGTCTGAAAAAATATGAAAAGAAATGAAAAGGTGTCAAAAATACGAAGAGCAGGAAAAGGTGTGAAAATACGAAGAGCAGGAAAAGATGTGAAAATTATCAAAGCATGAAAAGGTCTGAAAAATATGAAGAGCAATGATAAGTTGTAAACAATAAGAGGAGCATTAAAAGGTGTTGAAAATATGAGAAGCATGTAAAGGTGTGAAAAATATGAGGACCATGAAACTGTATGAAAAATTAGAGGAGGATGAAACAGTGTGAAAAATATGAAGAGCATGAAAAGGTGTGAAAAATATGATGAGCATGAAACACTCTGAAAAACACGAGATCATTAATGGAGTGAACCACACGAAGAGCATGGAAAGCTTTGAAAAATATCAAGAGCATGAAAAGGTCTGAAAAATATGAAAAGCATGAAAACGTGTCAAAAATATGAAGAGCATGAAAAGGTGTGAAAAATACGAAGAGCCTGAAATGGTGTGAAAGACACGAAGAGCATGAAAAGGTGTGAAAAATACGAAGAGCCTGAAAAGGTGTGACAAAAACGAAGAGCATGTAAAGTTGTGAAAAATATGAGGAGCATGAAAAGGTCTGAAAAATACGAGGAGCATGAAGACGTCTGAAAAATACGACGAGCATGAAAAGGTCTGAAAAATATGTAGAGCATGAAAAAGTGTCAAAAATATGGGGAGCATGAAAAGGTGTCAAAATATGAAGAGCATGAAACGGTGTCAAAAATATGAGTGGCATGTAAAGGTTGAAAATAAGAGGAGCATGAATTTGTATAAAAAATATGAGGAGCATGAAATGGTGTGAAAAATATGAAGAGCATGAAAAGGGGTGAAAAATATGAAGAGCATTAAATGTGTGAAAAACACGAAGGGCATGCAAAGGTGTGAAAAATATCAAGAGCATGAAAAGGTCTGAGGAATATGAAGAGCATGAAAAGGTATGAAAAATTCAAAGAGCATGAAAAGATGTGAAAAATACGAAGAGCATGAAAAGTTGGGAAAAATACCAGGAGCATGAAAAGGTGTGAAAAATACTAGGAGCATGAAAAGTTGTGAAAAGTACGAGGAGCATTAAAATGTCTGAAAAATACGAGAGCATGAAAAGGTGTGAAAAACACGAAGAGCATGAAAAGCTGTGAAAAATATAAAAAGCATGAAAAGGTCTGAAAAATATGAAGAGCATGAAAAGGTGTGAAAAATATGAACAACATGAAAAAATGTGAAAAATAAGAAGAGCATGAAAGGGTGTGAAAAACATGAAGAGCATGAAAAAGTGTGGAAAGTAAGAAGAGCATGAAAAGGTGTGACAAATACGAAGAGCATGAAAAGTTGTGAAAAATACGAGGAGCATGAAAAGTTGTGAAAAATACGAGGAGCATGAAAAGGTATGAAAAATATGAATAGCATGAAAAAGTGTGAAAAGTGCAAGGAGCATGAAAAGGTCTGAAAATACGAAGAGCATGAAAACGTCTTCAAAATACGAGGCACATGAAAAGGTCTGAAAAATATGTAGAGCATGAACAGGTGTCAAAAATATGAGGAGAATGAAAAGGAGTGAAAAATATGAAGAGCATGAAAAGGTGTCAAAAATATGAGGAGCATGTAAAGGTGTGAAAAATACGAGGAGCATGAAAAGGTCTGAAAGATATGAGGAACATGAAAAGGTGTGAAAAATTAGAGGAGCATGAATCGGTCTGAAAAATATGAAGAGCCCGAAAAGGTCTGAAAAATATGAAGAGCACAAAAAGGTGTGAAAAATATGAAGAGCATGAAAAGGCATGAAAATTCGAGGAGCATGAAAAGGAGTGAAAAATGCGAGGAGCATGAAAAGGTCTGAGAAATTGGAGGAGCATAAAAAGGTCTGAAAAATATGAAGAGCCTGAAAATGTGTGGAAAATATGAAGAACAAGAAAATGTCTGAAAAGTATGAAGAGCACGAAAAGGTGTGAAAAATAGGAGGAGAACGAAAAGGTGTGACAAATACGAGGAGCATGAAAAGGTGTGACAAATACGAGGAGCATGAAAAGGTGTCAAAAATACGAGGAGCATGAAAAGGTGTGAAAAATACGAGGAGCATAAAAAGGTCTGAAAAATATGAAGAGCCTGAAAAGGTGTGAAAAATATGAAGAACAAGAAAATGTCTGAAAAGCATGAAGAGCAAGAAAAGGTGTGAAAACTAGGAGGAGAACGAAAAGGTGAGAAAAATACGAGGAACGTGAAAAGGTGTGACAAATAAGAGGATCATGAAAAGGTCTGAAAAACATGAAGAGCCTGAGAAGTTTGAAAAATATGAAGAGCTTGAAATGGTCTGAAAAATGAGGACCTAGAAAAGTTGTGAAAAATACGAGGAGCACGAAAAGGTCTGAAATATACGAGGAGCATGAAAGGGTGTGAAAAATATGAAGAGCACAAAAATTCTGAAAAAAATGAAGAGCATGAAAAGGTGTGAAAAATATGAAGAGCATGAAAAATTCTGAAAAATACAAGGAGCACGAAAAGGTCTGAAAAATACGAGGAGCATGAAAAGGTCTGAAAAATACGAGGAGCATGAAAATGTCTTAAAAATACGAGGCACATGAAAAGGTCTGAAAAATCTGTAGGGCATGAACAGGTGTCAAAAATACGAGGAGAATGAAAAGGTGTGTAAAATATGAAGAGCATGAAAAGGTGTGAAGTATATGAGGAGCATGAAAAGGTGTGTAAAATACGAGGAGAATGAAAATGTGTGAAAACTATGAGGAGAATGAATCTGTATGAAAAATAGGAGGAGCATGAAACGGTGTGAAAAAAATGAAGAGCATGAAAAGGTGTGAAAATGATGAGGAGTATGAAAACGTCTTAAAAATATGAGGAGCATGAAAAGGTCTGAAAAATACGAGGAGCATGAAAACGTCTTAAAAATACGAGGCACAAGAAAAGGTCTGAAAAGTATGTAGAGCATGAACAGGTGTCAAAAATATGAGGAGAATGAAAAGGTGTGAAGTATATGAGGAGCATGAAAAGGTGTGTAAAATACGAGGAGCATGAAAAGGTGTGAAAAATATGAAGAGCATGAAAGGGTATGAAAAATATGAGGAGCATGAAAAGATCTGAAAATTAAGAGGAGCATGAAATGGTGTGAAAAAATGAGGAGCATGAAAATATCTGAAAATTAAGAGGAGCAATTAAAGGTCTGAAAAATACGAGGAGCAAGAAAAGGTGTGAAATATACGAGGAGCATGAAAAGGTCTGAAAAATATGAAGAGCATGAAAAGGTTTCAAAAATATAAGGAGCATGAAAAGGTGTGAAAAATACGAAGAGCAGGAAAAGGTGTGAAATATATGAAGAGCAGGAAAATGTGTGAAATATATGAAGAGCAGGAAAAGGTGTGAAAATTATCAAAAGCATGAAAAGGTCTGAAAAATATGAAGAGCATGAAACGGTGTCAAAAATATGAGTAGCATGTAAAGGTTGAAAAATAAGAGGAGCATGAATTTGTATAAAAAATATGAGGAGCATGAAACGGTGTGAAAAATATGAAGAGCTTGAAAAGGTGTGAAAAATATGAGGAGCATTAAAAGGTGTTGAAAATATGAGAAGCATGTAAAGGTGTGAAAAATATGAGGAGCATGAAACTGTATGAAAAATTAGAGGAGGATGAAACAGTGTGAAAAATATGAAGAGCATGAAAAGGTGTGAAAAATTTGAGGAGCATGAAACACTCTGAAAAACACGAGATCATGAATGGAGTGAACAACACGAAGAGCATGGAAAGCTGTGTAAAATATCAAGAGCATGAAAAGGTCTGAAAAATATGAAGAGCATGAAAACGTGTCAAAAATATGAAGAGCATGAAAAGGTGTGAAAAATACGAAGAGCATGAAATGGTGTGAAAGACACGAAGAGCATGAAAAGGTGTGAAAAATACGAAGAGCCTGAAATGGTGTGAAAGACACGAAGAGCTGAAAAGTTGTGACAAATACGAAGAGCATGTAAGTTGTGAAAAATATGAGGAGCATGAAAAGGTCTGAAAAATACAAGGAGCATGAAGACGTCTGAAAAATACGACGAGCATGAAAAGGT
Source organism: Cervus canadensis (assembly GCF_019320065.1). Lineage (NCBI taxonomy): Eukaryota > Metazoa > Chordata > Mammalia > Artiodactyla > Cervidae > Cervus > Cervus canadensis. Next base: position 66,498,763 of record NC_057399.1, on the reverse strand, counting down.
CTGAAAAATATGTAGAGCATGAAAAAGTGTCAAAAATATGGGGAGCATGAAAAGGTGTCAAAATAATGAAGAGCATGAAACGGTGTCAAAAATATGAGTAGCATGTAAAGGTTGAAAATAAGAGGAGCATGAATTTGTATAAAAAATATGAGGAGCATGAAATGGTGTGAAAAATATGAAGAGGACGAAAAGGTGTGAAAAATATGAAGAGCATGAAATGTGTGAAAAACACGAAGGGCATGCAAAGGTGTGAAAAATATCAACAGCATGAAAAGGTCTGAAAAATATGAACAGCATGACAAGGTGTCAAAAATATCAAGAGCATGAAAGATGTGAAAAACACGAAGGGCATGAAAAGGTGTGAATAATATCAAGAGCATGAAAAAGTCTGAAAAATATGAAGAGCAAGAAAAGGTGTGAAAAATACCAGGAGTATGAAAAGGTGTGAAAAATTCAAAGAGCATGAAAAGATGTGAAAAATACGAAGAGCATGAAAAGTTGGGAAAAATACCAGGAGCATGAAAAGGTGTGAAAAATACGAGGAGCATGAAAAGGTGTGAAAAGTACGAGGAGCACTAAAAGGTCTGAAAAATATGAGAGCATGAAAAGGTGTGAAAAACACGAAGAGCATGCAAAGCTGTGAAAAATATAAAAAGCATGAAAAGGTCTGAAAAATATGAAGAGCATGAAAAGGTGTGAAAAATATGAACAACATGAAAAAATGTGAAAAATAAGAAGAGCATGAAAAGGTGTGAAAACCATGCAGAGCATGAAAAAGTGTGGAAAGTAAGAAGCGCATGAAAAGGTGTGACAAATACAAAGAGCATGAAAAGTTGTGAAAAATACGAGGAGCATGAAAAGGTGTGAAAAATATTAATAGCATGAAAAAGTGTGAAAAGTACGAGGAGCATGAAAAGGTCTGAAAATACGAAGAGCATGAAAACGTCTTCAAAATACAAGGCACATGAAAAGGTCTGAAAAATATGTAGAGCATGAACAGGTGTCAAAAATATGAGGAGAATGAAAATGAGTGAAAAATATGAAGAGCATGAAAAGGTGTCAAAAATATGAGAAACATGTAAAGGTGTGAAAAATATGAGGAGCATGAATCTGTATGAAAAATATGAGGAGCAGGAAACGGTGTGAAACATATGAAGAGCATGCAAAGGTGTGAAAATTATGAGGAGATGAAAACGTCTTAAAAATATGAGGAGCATGAAAAGGTCTGAAAAATATGTGCAGCATGAAAAGGTGTCAAAAATATGAGAAGAATGAAAATGTGTGTAAAATATGAAGAGCATGAAAAGGTGTCAAAAATATGAGGAGCATGTAAAGGTGTGAAAAATATGTGGAGCATGAATCTGTATGAAAAATATGAGGAGCATGAAACGGTGTGAAACATATGAAGAGCATGCAAAGGTGTGAAAATTATGAGGAGTATGAAAACGTCTTAAAAATACGAGAAGCATGAAAAGGTCTGAAAAATATGTGCAGCATGAAAAGGTGTCAAAAATATGATAAGAATGAAAATGTGTATAAAATATGAAGAGCATGAAAAGGTGTCAAAAATATGAGGAACATGTAAAGGTGTGAAAAATATGAGGAGCATGAATCTGTATGAAAAATGTGAGGAGCATGAAACGGTGTGAAACATATGAAGAGCATGGAAAGGTGTGAAAATTATGAGGAGGATGAAAACGTCTTAAAAATACGAGAAGCATTAAAAGGTCTGAAAATTATGTGCAGCATGAAAAGGTGTCAAAAATATGAGAAGAATGAAAAGGTGTGTAAAATATGAAGAGCATGAAAAGGTGTCAAAAATATGAGGAACATGTAAAGGTGTGAAAAATATGAGGGGCATGAATCTGTATGAAAAATATGAGGAGGATGAAAAGGTGTGAAAAACATGAATATAATGAAAAGGTGAGAAAAATATGAGGAGTTTGAAAAGGTCTGAAAAATACGAGAGCATGAAAAGGTGTGAAAAACACGAAGAGCATGAAAATGTGTGAAAAATACGAAGAGCTTGAAAAGGTGTGACAAATACAAACATCATGAAAAGTTGTGAAAATACGAGAAGCATGAAAAAGTGTGAAAAACACGAGGAGCATGAAAAGGTCTGAAAAATATGAGGAACATTAAAGGGTCTGAAAAAAACGAGGAGCATGAAAAGTTGTGAAGAATACGAGGAGCATGAAAAGATCTGAAAAATACGAGGAGCATGAAAGGTTCTGAAAAATACGAGGAGCATGAAATGGTCTGAAATACACGAGGGGCATGAAAAGGTCTGAAAAATATGAAGAGCATGAAAAGGTGTCAAAAATATGAGGAGCATGAAAAGGAGTGAAAAATATGAAGAGCATGAAAAGGTGTCAAAAATATGAGGAGCATTTAAAGGTGTGAAAAATAGGAAGAGCATGAATCGGTATGAAAAATATGAGGAGCATGAAACGGTGTTAAAAATAGGAAGAGCATGAAAAGGTGTCAAAAATATGAGGAGCATGAAACGGTGTGAAAAATGTGAGGAGCATGAAAAGGTGTCAAAAATATGAGGAGCATGAAAAGTTCTGAAAAACTTGAAGAACATGAAAAGGTGTCAAAAATATGTGGAGCATGAAAAGGTGTGATAAATATGCGGAGCATGAAAAGGTGTGAAAAATATGAAGAGCTTCAAAAGATTTCAAAAATATGAGTAGCATGAAAAGTTGTGAAAAATATGAAGAACATGAAAAGGTGTGAAAAATATCGAGAGGATGAAACGGTCTGAAAAACATGAGGAGCAGGAAACTGTCTGAAAAATATAGGGGCATGAAAAACTGTCAAAAATATGTGGAGCGTGAAATGGTGTGAAAAAAGTGAAGAGCATGAAAAGGTATGAAAAATATGACGAGAATGAAACGGTGGGAAATATACGAAGAGCATGAAAAGGTGTGAAAAACACGAAGAGCATGAAAAGGTGTGAAAAATATCAAGAGCATGAAACGGCCTGAAAAATTCGAAGAGCAGGAAAAGGTGTGAAAAAACCAAAGAGCATGAAGAGGTTTGAAAAATACGAAGAGCATGAAAAGGTCTGCAAGATACGAGAAGCATGAAAAGGTCTGAAATATACGAGGAGCATGAAAAGGTGTGAAAAATATGAGGAGCATGAAAAGGTGTGAAAAATACGAGGAGCATGAAAATGTCTGAAAAATACGAGGAGCATGAAGACGTCTGAAAAATACGACGAGCTTGAAAAGGTCTGAAAAATATGTAGAGCATGAAAAGGTGTCAAAAATATGGGGAGCATGAAAAGGTGTCAAAATATGAAGAGCATGAAACGGTGTCAAAAATATGAGTAGCATGTAAAGGTTGAAAAATAAGAGGAGCATGAATTTGTATAAAAAATATGAGGAGCATGAAACGGTGTGAAAAATATGAAGAGCTTGAAAAGGTGTGAAAAATATGAGGAGCATGAAAAGGTGTAAAAATATGAAGAGCATGAAATGTGTGAAAAACACGAAGGGCAAGCAAAGGTGTGAAAAATATCAAGAGCATGAAAAAGTCTGAAAAATATGAAGAGCATGAAAAGGTGTGAAAAATATGAGGAGCATGAAAAGGTGTAAAAAATATGAAGAGCATGAAATGTGTGAAAAACACGAAGGGCATGCAAAGGTGTGAAAAATATCAAGAGCATGAGAAGGTCTGAAAAATATGAATAGCATGAAAAGATGTGAAAATTATGAGGAGTATGAAAACGTCTTAACAATACGAGGAGCATGAAAAGGTCTGAAAAATATGTTGAGCTTGAAAAGGTGTCAAAAATATGAGGAGAATGAAAAGGTGTGTAAAATATGAAGAGCAAGAAAAGGTGTCAAAAATAAGAGGAACATGTAAAGGTGTGAAAAATATGAGGAGCATGAATCTGTATGAAAAATATGAGGAGGAAGAATCGGTGTGAAAAATATGTATAACATGAAAAGGTGTGAAATATATGAGGAGCTTGAAAAGGTCTGAAAAATACAAGAGCATGAAAAGGTGTGAAAAACTAGAAGAGCATGAAAATGTATGAAAAATAAGAACAGCCTGAAAAGGTGTGAAAAACACGAAGAGCATGAAAAGGTCTGAAAAATACGAAGAGCTTGAAAAGGTGTGACAAATACAAACAGCATAAAAAGTTGTGAAAAATACGAGGAGCATGAAAAGGTGTGAAAAATATGAGGAGCATGAAAAGGTCTGAAAAATATGAGGAGCATGAAAAGATCTGAAATATACGAGGAGCATGAAAGGGTCTGAAAAATACGAGGAGCATGAAATGGTCTGAAATACACGAGGGGCATGAAAAGGTCTGAAAAATATGAAGAGCATGAAAAGGTGTCAAAAATATGAGGAGCATGAAACGTTGTGGAAAATGTGAAGAGCATGAAAAGGTGTCAAAAATATGAGGAGCATTTAAAGGTGTGAAAAATAGGAAGAGCATGAATCTGTATGAAAAATATGAGGAACATGCAACGGTGTGAAAAATAGGAAGAGCATGAAAAGGTGTCAAAAATATGAGGAGCATGAAACCTTGTGAGAAATGTGAAGAGCATGAAAAGGTGTCAAAAATATGAGGAGCATGAAAAGGTGTGAAAAACATGAAGAACATTAAAAGGTGTCAAAAATATGAGGAGCATGAAAAGGTGTGAAAAATATGAAGAGCTTCAAAAGATTTCAAAAATATGAGGAGCATGAAAAGTTGTGAAAAATATGAAGACCATGGAAAGGTATGAAAAATATCAAGAGCATGAAACGGTCTGAAAAATATGAGGAGCAGGAAACTGTCTGAAAAATATGAGGGGCATGAAAAATTGTCAAAAATATGTGGAGCATGAAATGGTGTGAAAAAAGTGAAGAGCATGAAAAGGTGTGAAAAATATGACGAGCATGAACCGGTGGGAAATATACGAAGAGCATGAAAAGGTGTGAAAACCAGGAACAGCATGAAAAGGTGTGAAAAATATCTAGAGCATGAAACGGCCTGAAAAATTCGAAGAGCAGGAAATGGTGTGAAAAACATGAAGAGCATGAAAGCGTTTGAAAAATACGAAGAGCATGAAAAGGTCTGCAAAATGCGAGAAGCAGGAAAAGGTCTGAAATATACGAGGAGCATGAAAAGGTGTGAAAAATACGAGGAGCAAGAAAAGGTGTGAAAAATACGAGGAACATGAAAAGCTGCAAAAAATACGAGGCGCATGAAATGGTCTGAAAAACGAGGAGCATGAAAAGGTGTGAAAAATACTAGGAACGTGAAAAGGTGTGAAGTATATGAGGAGCATGAAAAGGTGTGTAAAATACGAGGAGCATGAAAAGGTGTGAAAAATATGAAGAGCATGAAAGGGTGTAAAAAATATGAGGAGCATGAAATGGTGTGAAAAATAAGAGGAGCATGAAATGGTGTGAAAAAAAGAGGAGCATGAATAGATCTGAAAATTAAGAGGAGCATTTAAAGGTCTGAAAAATACGAGGAGCATGAAAAGCTCTGAAAAATATGAGAAGCATGAAAAGGTGTGAAATATACGAAGAGCAGGAAAAGGTGTGAAAAATACGAAGAGCAGGAAAAGGTGTGAAAATTATCAAAAGCATGAAAAGGTCTGAAAATATGAAGAGCATGATAAGGTGTAAAAAATATGAGGAGCATTAAAAGGTGTCGAAAATATGAGAAGCATGTAAAGGTGTGAAAAATATGAGAAGCATGAAACTGTATGAAAAATTAGAGGAGGATGAAACGGTGTGAAAAATATGAAGCGCTTGGAAAGGTGTGAAAAATATCAAGAGCATGAAAGATGTGAAAAACACGAAGGGCATGAAAAGGTGTGAAAAATATCAAGAGCATGAAAAGGTCTGAGGAATATCAAGAGCATGAAAAGGTATGAAAAATTCAAAGAGCATGAAAAGATGTGTAAAATACGAAGAGCATGAAAAGTTGTGAAAAATACCAGGAGCAAGAAAAGGTGTGAAAAATACTAGGAGCATGAAAAGGTGTGAAAAGTATGAGGCGCATTAAAATGTCTGAAAAATACCAGAGCATGAAAAGCTGTGAAAAATATAAGAAGCATGTAAAGGTCTGAAAAATGTGAAGAGCATGAAAAGGTGTGAAAAATATGAAGAGCATGAAAAAATGTGAAAAATAAGAAGAGCATGAAAAGGTGTGAAAAATATGAAGAGCATGAAAAGGTGTGAAAAATATGAGGAGCATGTAAAGGTGTGAAAAATATGAGGAGCATGAATCTGTATGAAAAATATGAGGAGCATGAAACGGTGTGAAAAATAGGAAAAGCATGAAAAGGTGTGAAAATTATGAGGAGTATGAAAACGTCTTAAAAATACGAGGAGCATGAAAAGGTCTGAAAAATATGGGAGCATGAAAAGGTGTCAAAAATATCAGGAGTGTGTAGAGGTGTGAAAGATATGAGGAGAATGAAAGTGTATGAAAGTCTGCGGAGCATGAAATGGTGTGAAATATACGAGGAGCATGAAAAGGTGTGAAAAATACGAAGAGCATGAGAAGGTGTGAAAAACACGAGGATCATGTAAAGGTGTGAAAAATACGAGGAGCATGAAAACGTGTCAAAAATACGAGGAGCATGAAAAGACCTGAAAAATAGGAGGAGCATAAAAAGATCTGAAAAATATGAGGAGCATGAAAAGGTCTGAAAAATATGAAGAGCCTGAAAAGGTGTGAAAAATATGAAGAACAAGAAAATGTCTGAAAAGTATGAAGAGCACGAAAAGGTGTGAAAAATAGGAGGAGAACGAAAAGGTGTGAAAAATACGAAGAGCATGAAAAGGTGTGACAAATACGAGGAGCATGAAAAGGTCTGAATAATATGAGGAGCATGAAAAAGTGTGAAAAATTAGAGGAGCATGAATCGGTCTGAAAAATATGAAGAGCCCAAAAAGCTCTGAAAAATATGAAGAGCACGAAAAGGTGTGAAAAATATGAAGAGCATGAAAAAATGTGAAAAATAAGAAGAGCATGAAAAGGTGTGAAAAACATGCGGAGCATGTAAAAGTGTGGAAAATAAGAAGAGCATGAAAAGGTGAGACAAATACGAAGAGCATGTAAGGTGTGAAAAATACGAGGAGCATGAAAATGTGCCAAAAATACGAGGAGCATGAAAAGACCTGAAAAATAGGAGGAGCATAAAAAGGTCTGAAAAATACGAGGAGCATGAAAAGGTCTGAAAAATATGAAGAGCCTGAAAAGGTGTGAAAAATATGAAGAACAAGAAAATGTCTGAAAAGAATGAAGAGCACGAAAAGGTGCGAAAAATAGGAGAACGAAAAGGTGTGAAAAATACGAAGAGCATGAGAAGGTGTGAAAAACACGAGGATCATGTAAAGGTGTGAAAAATACGAGGAGCATGAAAACGTGTCAAAAATACGAGGAGCATGAAAAGACCTGAAAAATAGGAGGAGCATAAAAAGGTCTGAAAAATATGAGGAGCATGAAAAGGTCTGAAAAATATGAAGAGCCTGAAAAGGTGTGAAAAATATGAAGAAAAAGAAAATGTCTGAAAAGTATGAAGAGCACGAAAAGGTGTGAAAAATAGGAGGAGAACGAAAAGGTGTGAAAAATACGAAGAGCATGAAAAGTTGTGACAAATACGAAGAGCATGAAAAGGTGTCAAAAATATGAGGATCATGAAAAGGTCTGAAAAATACGAGGAGCATGAAAAGGTCTGAATAATATGAGGAGCATGAAAAGGTGTGAAAAATTAGAGGAGCATGAATCGGTCTGAAAAATATGAAGAGCCCGAAAAGCTCTGAAAAATATGAAGAGCAAAAATATGAGGAACATGTAAAGGTGTGAAAAATATGAGGGGCATGAATCTGTATGAAAAATATGAGGAGGATGAAAAGGTGTGAAAAACATGAATATAATGAAAAGGTGCGAAAAATATGAGGAGTTTGAAAAGGTCTGAAAAATACGAGAGCATGAAAAGGTGTGAAAAACACGAAGAGCATGACAATGTGTGAAAAATAAGAACAGCCTGAAAAAGTGTGAAAAACACGAAGAGCATGAAAAGGTCCGAAAAATACGAAGAGCTTGAAAAGGTGTGACAAATACAAACATCATGAAAAGTTGTGAAAATACGAGAAGCATGAAAAAGTGTGAAAAACACGAGGAGCATGAAAAGGTCTGAAAAATATGAGGAACATTAAAGGGTCTGAAAAAAACGAGGAGCACGAAAAGTTGTGAAGAATACGAGGAGCATGAAAAGATCTGAAAAATACGAGGAGCATGAAAGGTTCTGAAAAATACGAGGAGCATGAAATGGTCTGAAATACACGAGGGGCATGAAAAGGTCTGAAAAATATGAAGAGCATGAAAAGGTGTCAAAAATGTGAGGAGCATGAAAAGGAGTGAAAAATATGAAGAGCATGAAAAGGTGTCAAAAATATGAGGAGCATTTAAAGGTGTGAAAAATAGGAAGAGCATGAATCTGTATGAAAAATATGAGGAGCATGAAACGGTGTGAAAATGTGAGGAGCATGAAAAGGTGTCAAAAATATGAGGAGCATGAAAAGTTCTGAAAAACTTGAAGAACATTAAAAGGTGTCAAAAATATGTGGAGCATGAAAAGGTGTGATAAATATGAGGAGCATGAAAAGGTGTGAAAAATATGAAGAGCTTCAAGAGATTTCAAAAATATGAGGTGCATGAAAAGTTGTGAAAAATATGAAGACCATGAAAAGGTGTGAAAAATATCAAGAGCATGAAACGGTCTTAAAAATATGAGGAGCAGGAAACTGTCTGAAAAATATAGGGGCATGAAAAACTGTCAAAAATATGTGGAGCATGAAATGGTGTGAAAAAAGTGAAGAGCATGAAAAGGTGTGAAAAATATGATGAGAATGAAACGGTGGGAAATATACGAAGAGCATGAAAAGGTGTGAAAAACACGAAGAGCATGAAAAGGAGTGAAAAATATAAAGAGCATGAAACGGCCTGAAAAATTCGAAGAGCAGGAAAAGGTGTGAAAAACCCAAAGAGCATGAAGAGGTTTGAAAAATACGAAGAGCATGAAAAGGTCTGCCAAATACGAGAAGAATGAAAAGGTCTGAAATATACGAGGAGCATGAAAAGGTGTGAAAAATATGAGGAGCATGAAAAGGTGTGAAAAATACGAGGAACATGAAAAGGTGTGAAAAAATACGAGGAGCATGAAAAGGTGTGAAAATTCCGAGCAGCATGAAAAGGTCTGAAAAATATGAGGGCCAAAAAAGGGTGAAAAATATGAAGAGCATGAAACGTGTGATAAATAAAGGGAGCATGAAAACGTCTGAAAAATACGAGGAGCATGAAAAGGTCTGAAAAATACGAGGAGCATGACAAGGTCTGAAAAACATGAGGAGCATGAAATGGTCTGAAAAGTACGAGGAGCATGAAAAAGTCTGAAAAATACGAGCAGCATGAAAAGGACTGCAATATATGAAGAGCATGAAAAGGTGTCAAAAATATGAGGAGCATGTAGAGGTGTGAAAAATATGAGGAGAATGAAACTGTATGAAACATCTGAGGAGCATGAAATGGTGTGAAATATACGAGGAGCATGAAACGGTGTTTAAAATACGAGGAGCATGAAAATGTGTGAAAATTATGAAGAGCATGAAAGGGTATGAAAAATATGAGGCTCATGAAATGGTGTGAAAAATAAGAGTAGCATGAAACGGTGTGAAAAAATGAGGAGCATGAAAAGATCTGAAAATTAAGAGGAGCATGAAAAGGTGTGAAATATACGAGGAGCATGAAAAGGTCTGAAAAATATGAAGAGCATGAAAAGGTGTCAAAAATATAAGGAGCATGAAAAGTTGTGAAAAATACGAAGAGCAGGAAAAGGTGTGAAAAATATGAAGAGAAGGAAAAGGTGTGAAAATTATCAAAAGCATGAAAAGGTCTGAAAAATATGAAGAGTATGATAAGGTGTCCAAAATATGAGGAGCATTAAAAGGTGTCGAAAATATGAGAAGCATGTAAAGGTGTGAAAAATATGAGGAGCATGAAACTGTATGAAAAATTAGAGGAGGATGAAACGGTGTGAAAAATATGAAGAGCATGAAAAGGTGTGAAAAATATGAGGAGCATGAAACACTGGAAAAACACGAGATCATGAAATGGAGTGAACAACACGAAGAGCATGGAAAGCTGTGAAAAATATCAAGAGCATGAAAAGGTCTGAAAAATATGAAAAGCATGAAAACGTGCCAAAAATATGAAGAGCATGAAAAGGTGTGAAAAATACGAAGAGCCTGAAAAGGTGTGAAAAGTGAAAAATACTAGGAGCATGAAAAGGTGTGAAAAGTACGAGGAGCATTAAAATGTCTGAAAAATACGAGAGCATGAAAAGGTGTGAAAAACACGAAGAGCATGAAAAGCTGTGAAAAATATAAAAAGCATGAAAAGGTCTGAAAAATATGAAGAGCATGAAAAGGTGTGAAAAATCTGAAGAGCATGAAAAAAAGTGAAAAATAAGAAGAGTAGGAAAAGGTGTGAAAAACATGCAGAGCATGTAAAAGTGTGGAAAATAAGAAGAGCATGAAAAGGTGTGAAAAATACGAAGAGCATGAAAAGTTGTGAAAAATACCAGGAGCATGAACAGTTGTGAAAAATACGAGGACATGAAAAGGTGTGAAAAATATGGAGAGCATGAAAAAGTGTGAAAAGTACGAGGAGCATGAAAAGGTCTGAAAAATACGAGGAGCATGAAAACGTCTTAAAAATACGAGGCACATGAAAAGGTGTGAAAAATATGTAGAGCATGAACAGGTGTCAAAACTATGAGGAGAATGAAAAGGTGTGAAAAATATGAAGAGCATGAAAAGGTGTCAGAAATATGAGGAGCATGTAAAGGTGTGAAAAATATGAGGAACATGAATCTGTATGAAAAATATGAGGAGCATGAAACGGTGTGAAACATATGAAGAGCATGAAAAGGTGTGAAAATTATGAGGAGGATGAAAATGTCTTAAAAATACGAGGATCAAGAAAAGGTCTGAAAAATATGTGGAGCATGAAAAGGTGTCAGAAATATGAGGAGAATGAAAAGGTGTCAAAAATATGAGGAACATGTAAAGGTGTGAAAAATATGAGGAGCATGAATCTGTATGAAAAATATGAGGAGGATGAAACGGAGTGAAAAATATGAACATCATGAAAAGGTGTGAAAAATATGAGGAGTTTGAAAAGGTCTGAAAAATACGAGAGCATGAAAAGGTGTGAAAAATATGAAGAGCATGAAAATGTGTGAAAAATATGAACAGCATGAAAAGGTGTGAAAAACACAAAGAGCATGAAAAGGTGTGAAAAATATGAGGAGCACGAAAAGGAGTGAAAAATACGAGGAGCATGAAAATGTGTGAAAAATACGAGGAGCACAAAACGGTGTGAAAAATATGAGGAGCATGAAAAGGTCTGAAAAATACGAGGAGCATGAAAAGGTGTGAAAAATACGAGGAGCATGAAAAGATCTGAAAAATACGAGGAGCATGAAAAGCTGTGAAAATTAGGAAGAGCATGAAAAAGTGTGAAAATTATGAAAGGCACGAAAAGGTGTGAAAAATACGAAGAGGATGAAAAGGTGTGAAAAATATGAAGAGAATGAAAAGGTCTGAAAAATACGAGGAGCCTGAAAAGTTCAGAAAAATATTAGGAGCATGAAAAGTTGTCAAAAACATGAGGAGCATGAAAAGGCGTGAAAAATTAGAGGAGCATGAAACGGACTGAAAAATACGAGGAGCATGAAATGGTCAGAAAAATATGAGGAGCATGAATACGTGTCAAAAATATGAGAAGTATGAAATGGTGTGAAAATATGAAGAGCATGAAACGGACTGAAAAATACGAGGAGCATGAAACGGTCAGAAAAATATGAGGAGCATGAATAGGTGTCAAAAATATGAGGAGTATGAAATGGTGCGAAAATATGAAGAGCATGAAACGGTCTGACAAATATGAGGAGCCTGAATCTGGATGAAAAATATGAGGAGTATGAAACGGTGTGAACAATAGGAAGAGCATGAAAAGGTCTGAAAAATATGAAGAGCCTGAAAAGGTGTGAAAAATATGAAGAACAAGAAAATGTCTGAAAAGTATGAAGAGCACGAAAAGGTGTGACAAATAGGAGGAGAACGAAAAGATGTGAAAAATACGAGGAGCATGAAAAGGTGTGACAAATACGAGGAGCATGAAAAGGTGTCAAAAATACGAGGAGCATGAAAAGGTGTGAAAAATACGAGGAGCATGAAAAGGTCTGAAAGATATGAGGAACAGGAAAAGGTGTGAAAAATTAGAGGAGCATGAATCGGTCTGAAAAATATGAAGAGCCCGAAAAGGTCTGAAAAATATGAAGAGCACGAAAAGGTGTGAAAAATATGAAGAGCATGAAAAGGCATGAAAATTCGAGGAGCATGAAAAGGAGTGAAAATGCGAGGAGCATGAAAAGGTCTGAGAAATTGGAGGAGCATAAAAAGGTCTGAAAAATATGAAGAGCCTGAAAAGGTGTGAAAAATATGAAGAACAAGAAAATGTCTGAAAAGTATGAAGAGCACGAAAAGGTGTGAAAAATAGGAGGAGAACGAAAAGGTGTGACAAATACGAGGAGCATGAAAAGGTGTGACAAATACGAGGAGCATGAAAAGGTGTGAAAAATACGAGGAGCATGAAAAGGTGTGAAAAATACGAGGAGCATGAAAAGGTGTGAAAAATATGAAGAGCCTGAAAAGGTGTGAAAAATATGAAGAACAAGAAAATGTCTGAAAAGCATGAAGAGCAAGAAAAGGTGTGAAAACTAGGAGGAGAACGAAAAGGTGAGAAAAATACGAGGAACGTGAAAAGGTGTGACAAATAAGAGGAGCATGAAAAGGTCAGAAAAACATGAAGAGCCTGAGAAGTTTGAAAAATATGAAGAGCTTGAAATGGTCTGAAAAATGAGGACCTAGAAAAGTTGTGAAAAATACGAGGAGCACGAAAAGGTCTGAAATATACGAGGAGCATGAAAGGGTGTGAAAAATATGAAGAGCACAAAAATTCTGAAAATAATGAAGAGCATGAAAAGGTGTGAAAAATATGAAGAGCATGAAAAATTCTGAAAAATACAAGGAGCACGAAAAGGTCTGAAAAATATGAGGAGCATGAAAAGGTCTGAAAAATACGAGGAGCATGAAAATGTCTTAAAAATACGAGGCACATGAAAAGGTCTGAAAAATCTGTAGGGCATGAACAGGTGTCAAAAATATGAGGAGAATGAAAAGGTGTGTAAAATATGAAGAGCATGAAAAGGTGTGAAGTATATGAGGAGCATGAAAAGGTGTGTAAAATACGAGGAGCATGAAAATGTGTGAAAACTATGAGGAGAATGAATCTGTATGAAAAATAGGAGGAGCATGAAACGGTGTGAAAAAAATGAAGAGCATGAAAAGGTGTGAAAATGATGAGGAGTATGAAAACGTCTTAAAAATATGAGGAGCATGAAAAGGTCTGAAAAATACGAGGAGCATGAAAACGTCTTAAAAATACGAGGCACAAGAAAAGGTCTGAAAAGTATGTAGAGCATGAACAGGTGTCAAAAATATGAGGAGAATGAAAAGGTGTGAAGTATATGAGGAGCATGAAAAGGTGTGAAAAATACGAGGAGCATGAAAATGTGTGAAAAATATGAAGAGCATGAAAGGGTATGAAAAATATGAGGAGCATGAAAAGATCTGAAAATTAAGAGGAGCATGAAAGGGTGTGAAAAAATGAGGAGCATGAAAATATCTGAAAATTAAGAGGAGCAATTAAAGGTCTGAAAAATACGAGGAGCAAGAAAAGGTGTGAAATATACGAGGAGCATGAAAAGGTCTGAAAAATATGAAGAGCATGAAAAGGTGTCAAAAATATAAGGAGCATGAAAAGGTGGGAAAAATACGAAGAGCAGAAGCGTGTGGAAGAGTCGATATGAATCGATGGCAGCGAAAATGTGTATAACAATAGTATGAAGAGCAAGTAAAAGGTGTCGAAAATTATCAAAAGGTAGAAAAGCGGTCATGGTAAAGAGTAGTATATGCATGGAATGACCGCGTGTCAAACATTAGAGTGCCAGTAAACGACTGGAGTCGAATATTAATATAAGAGAAGAGTTAGAGTGCGAGCATTAGATTTGTATAGAAAAATATGAGGAGCATGAAACGGTGTGAAAAATATCGAGAGCTTGAAGAAGGTGTGGAAAATATGCAGGAGTGACGATACGAAAGGGTATGGTATGAGAGAGTTCGTGGAACGCATGTAAAGGTGTGAAAAAATATGAGGAGCATGAAACTGTATGAAAAATTAGAGGAGGATGAAACGGTGTGAAAAATATGAAGAGCATGAAAAGGTGTGAAAAATATGAGGAGCATGAAACACTCTGAAAAACACGAGATCATGTATGGAGTGAACAACACGAAGAGCATGGAAAGCTGTGAAAAATATCAAGAGCATGAAAAGGTCTGTAAAATATGAAGAGCATGAAAACGTGTCAAAAATAGGAAGAGCATGAAAATGTGTGAAAAATATGAAGAGCCTGAAATGGTGTGAAAGACACGAAGAGCATGAAAAGGTGTGAAAAATACGAAGGGCTTGAAAAGGTGTGACAAATACGAAGAGCATGTAAAGTTGTGAAAAATATGAGGAGCATGAAAAGGTCTGAAAAATATGAGGAGCATGAAGACGTCTGAAAAATACGACGAGCATGAAAAGGTCTGAAAAATATGTAGAGCATGAAAAAGTGTCAAAAATATGGGGAGCATGAAAAGGTGTCAAAAATATGAAGAGCATGAAAAGGTGTCAAAAATATGAGTAGCATGTAAAGATTGAAAAATAAGAGGAGCAGGAATTTGTATAAAAAATATGAGGAGCATGAAACGGTGTGAAAAATATGAAGAGCATGAAAAGGTGTGAAAAATATGAGGAGCATGAAAAGGTGTAAAAAATATGAAGAGCATGAAATGTGTGAAAAACACGAAGGGCATGCAAAGGTGTGAAAAATATCAAGAGAATGAAAAGGTCTGAAAAATATGAAGAGCATGAAAAGGTGTGAAAAATATCAAGAGCATGAAAGATGTGAAAAACACGAAGGGCATGAAAAGGTGTGAATAATATCAAGAGCATGAAAAAGTCTGAAAAATATGAAGAGCAAGAAAAGGTGTGAAAAATACCAGGAGTATGAAAAGGTGTGAAAAATTCAAAGAGCATGAAAAGATGTGAAAAATACGAAGAGCATGAAAAGTTGGGAAAAATACCAGGAGCATGAAAAGGTGTGAAAAATACTAGGAGCATGAAAAGGTGTGAAAAGTACGAGGAGCACTAAAAGGTCTGAAAAATATGAGAGCATGAAAAGGTGTGAAAAACACGAAGAGCATGCAAAGCTGTGAAAAATATAAAAAGCATGAAAAGGTCTGAAAAATATGAAGAGCATGAAAAGGTGTGAAAAATATGAACAACATGAAAAAATGTGAAAAATAAGAAGAGCATGAAAAGGTGTGAAAACCATGCAGAGCATGAAAAAGTGTGGAAAGTAAGAAGCGCATGAAAAGGTGTGACAAATACAAAGAGCATGAAAAGTTGTGAAAAATACGAGGAGCATGAAAAGGTGTGAAAAATATTAATAGCATGAAAAAGTGTGAAAAGTACGAGGAGCATGAAAAGGTCTGAAAATACGAAGAGCATGAAAACGTCTTCAAAATACAAGGCACATGAAAAGGTCTGAAAAATATGTAGAGCATGAACAGGTGTCAAAAATATGAGGAGAATGAAAATGAGTGAAAAATATGAAGAGCATGAAAAGGTGTCAAAAATATGAGAAACATGTAAAGGTGTGAAAAATATGAGGAGCATGAATCTGTATGAAAAATATGAGGAGCAGGAAACGGTGTGAAACATATGAAGAGCATGAAAAGGTGTGAAAATTATGAGGAGGATGAAAACGTCTTAAAAATACGAGGAGCATGAAAAGGTCTGAAAAATATGTGCAGCATGAAAAGGTGTCAAAAATATGAGAAGAATGAAAATGTGTGTAAAATATGAAGAGCATGAAAAGGTGTCAAAAATATGAGGAGCATGTAAAGGTGTGAAAAATATGTGGAGCATGAATCTGTATGAAAAATATGAGGAGCATGAAACGGTGTGAAACATATGAAGAGCATGCAAAGGTGTGAAAATTATGAGGAGTATGAAAACGTCTTAAAAATACGAGAAGCATGAAAAGGTCTGAAAAATATGTGCAGCATGAAAAGGTGTCAAAAATATGATAAGAATGAAAATGTGTATAAAATATGAAGAGCATGAAAAGGTGTCAAAAATATGAGGAACATGTAAAGGTGTGAAAAATATGAGGAGCATGAATCTGTATGAAAAATGTGAGGAGCATGAAACGGTGTGAAACATATGAAGAGCATGGAAAGGTGTGAAAATTATGAGGAGGATGAAAACGTCTTAAAAATACGAGAAGCATTAAAAGGTCTGAAAATTATGTGCAGCATGAAAAGGTGTCAAAAATATGAGAAGAATGAAAAGGTGTGTAAAATATGAAGAGCATGAAAAGGTGTCAAAAATATGAGGAACATGTAAAGGTGTGAAAAATATGAGGGGCATGAATCTGTATGAAAAATATGAGGAGGATGAAAAGGTGTGAAAAACATGAATATAATGAAAAGGTGAGAAAAATATGAGGAGTTTGAAAAGGTCTGAAAAATACGAGAGCATGAAAAGGTGTGAAAAACACGAAGAGCATGAAAATGTGTGAAAAATACGAAGAGCTTGAAAAGGTGTGACAAATACAAACATCATGAAAAGTTGTGAAAAAACGAGAAGCATGAAAAAGTGTGAAAAACACGAGGAGCATGAAAAGGTCTGAAAAATATGAGGAACATTAAAGGGTCTGAAAAAAACGAGGAGCATGAAAAGTTGTGAAGAATACGAGGAGCATGAAAAGATCTGAAAAATACGAGGAGCAAGAAAGGGTCTGAAAAATACGAGGAGCATGAAATGGTCTGAAATACACGAGGGGCATGAAAAGGTCTGAAAAATATAAAGAGCATGAAAAGGTGTCAAAAATATGAGGAGCATGAAAAGGAGTGAAAAATATGAAGAGCATGAAAAGGTGTCAAAAATATGAGGAGCATTTAAAGGTGTGAAAAATAGGAAGAGCATGAATCTGTATGAAAAATATGAGGAGCATGAAACGGTGTGAAAAATATTAAGAGCATGAAAAGGTGTCAAAAATATGAGGAGCATGAAACGATGTGAAAAATGTGAGGAGCATGAAAAGGTGTCAAAAATATGAGGAGCATGAAAAGTTCTGAAAAACTTGAAGAACATTAAAAGGTGTCAAAAATATGTGGAGCATGAAAAGGTGTGATAAATATGCGGAGCATGAAAAGGTGTGAAAAATATGAAGAGCTTCAAAAGATGTCAAAAATATGAGTAGCATGAAAAGGTGTGAAAAATATGAAGAACATGAAAAGGTGTGAAAAATATGGAGAGGATGAAACGGTCTGAAAAACATGAGGAGCAGGAAACTGTCTGAAAAATATAGGGGCATGAAAAACTGTCAAAAATATGTGGAGCATGAAATGGTGTGAAAAAAGTGAAGAGCATGAAAAGGTGTGAAAAATATGACGAGAATGAAACGGTGGGAAATATACGAAGAGCATGAAAAGGTGTGAAAAACACGAAGAGCATGAAAAGGTGTGAAAAATATCAAGAGCATGAAACGGCCTGAAAAATTCGAAGAGCAGGAAAAGTTGTGAAAAACCCAAAGAGCATGAAGAGGTTTGAAAAATACGAAGAGCATGAAAAGGTCTGCAAGATACGAGAAGCATGAAAAGGTCTGAAATATACGAGGAGCATGAAAAGGTGTGAAAAATATGAGGAGCATGAAAAGGTGTGAAAAATACGAGGAGCATGAAAAGGTGTGAAAAATACGAGGAGCATGAAAATGTCTGAAAAATACGAGGAGCATGAAGACGTCTGAAAAATACGACAAGCTTGAAAAGGTCTGAAAAATATGTAGAGCATGAAAAAGTGTCAAAAATATGGGGAGCATGAAAAGGTGTCAAAATATGAAGAGCATGAAACGGTGTCAAAAATATGAGTAGCATGTAAAGGTTGAAAAATAAGAGGAGCATGAATTTGTATCAAAAATATGAGGAGCATGAAACGGTGTGAAAAATATGAAGAGCTTGAAAAGGTGTGAAAAATATGAGGAGCATGAAAAGGTGTAAAAAATATGAAGAGCATGAAATGTGTGAAAAACACGAAGGGCATGCAAAGGTGTGAAAAATATCAAGAGCATGAAAAAGTCTGAAAAATATGAAGAGCATGAAACGGTGTGAAAAATATGAGGAGCATGAAAAGGTGTAAAAAATATGAAGAGCATGAAATGTGTGAAAAACACGAAGGGCATGCAAAGGTGTCAATAATATCAAGAGCATGAGAAGGTCTGAAAAATATGAATAGCATGAAAAGATGTGAAAATTATGAGGAGTATGAAAACGTCTTAACAATACGAGGAGCATGAAAAGGTCTGAAAAATATGTTGAGCTTGAAAAGGTGTCAAAAATATGAGGAGAATGAAAAGGTGTGTAAAATATGAAGAGCATGAAAAGGTGTCAAAAATAAGAGGAACATGTAAAGGTGTGAAAAATATGAGGAGCATGAATCTGTATGAAAAATATGAGGAGGAAGTATCGGTGTGAAAAATATGTATAACATGAAAAGGTGTGAAATATATGAGGAGCTTGAAAAGGTCTGAAAAATACAAGAGCATGAAAAGGTGTGAAAAACTCGAAGAGCATGAAAATGTATGAAAAATAAGAACAGCCTGAAAAGGTGGGAAAAACACGAAGAGCATGAAAAGGTCCGAAAAATACGAAGAGCTTGAAAAGGTGTGACAAATACAAACAGCATAAAAAGGTGTGAAAAATACGAGGAGCATGAAAAGGTGTGAAAAATATGAGGAGCATGAAAAGGTCTGAAAAATACGAGGAGCATGAAAAGATCTGAAATATACGAGGAGCATGAAAGGGTCTGAAAAATACGAGGAGCATGAAATGGTCTGAAATACACGAGGGGCATGAAAAGGTCTGAAAAATATGAAGAGCATGAAAAGGTGTGAAAAATATGAGGAGCATGAAAAGGTGTGAAAAATATGAAGAGCATGAAAAGGTGTCAAAAATATGAGGAGCATGAAAAGGTGTGAAAAATAGGAAGAGCATGAATCTGTATGAAAAATATGAGGAACATGAAACGGTGTGAAAAATAGGAAGAGCATGAAAAGGTGTCTAAAATATGAGGAGCATGAAACCTTGTGAAAAATGTGAAGAGCATGAAAAGGTGTCAAAAATATGAGGAGCATGAAAAGGTCTGAAAAACATGAAGAACATTAAAAGGTGTCAAAAATATGAGGAGCATGAAAAGGTGTGAAAAATATGAAGAGCTTCAAAAGATTTCAAAAATATGAGTAGCATGAAAAGGTGTGAAAAATATGAAGACCATGAAAAGGTGTGAAAAATATCAAGAGCATGAAACGGTCTGAAAAATATGAGGAGCAGGAAACTGTCTGAAAAATATGAGGGGCATGAAAAATTGTCAAAAATATGTGGAGCATGAAATGGTGTGAAAAAAGTGAAGAGCATGAAAAGATGTGAAAAATATGACGAGCATGAACCGGTGGGAAATATACGAAGAGCATGAAAAGGTGTGAAAACCAGGAACAGCATGAAAAGGTGTGAAAAATATCTAGAGCATGAGACGGCCTGAAAAATTCGAAGAGCAGGAAACGGTGTGAAAAACACGAAGAGCATGAAAGCGTTTGAAAAATACGAAGAGCATGAAAAGGTCTGCAAAATGCGAGAAGCAGGAAAAGGTCTGAAATATACGAGGAGCATGAAAAGGTGTGAAAAATACGAGGAGCAAGAAAAGGTGTGAAAAATACAAGGAGCATGTAATGGTCTGAAAAAACGAGGAGCATGAAAAGGTGTGAAAAATACTAGGAACGTGAAAAGGTGTGAAGTATCTGAGGAGCATGAAAAGGTGTGTAAAATACGAGGAGCATGAAAATGTGTGAAAAATATGAAGAGCATGAAAGGGTATGAAAAATATGAGGAGCATGAAAAGGTGTGAAAAATAAGAGGAGCATGAAATGGTGTGAAAAAAAGAGGAGCATGAATAGATCTGAAAATTAAGAGGAGCATTTAAAGGTCTGAAAAATACGAGGAGCATGAAAAGCTCTGAAAAATATGAGAAGCATGAAAAGGTGTGAAATATACGAAGAGCAGGAAAAGGTGTGAAAAATACGAAGAGCAGGAAAAGGTGTGAAAAATACGAAGAGCAGGAATAGGTGTGAAAATAATCAAAAGCATGAAAAGGTCTGAAAATATGAAGAGCATGATAAGGTGTAAAAAATATGAGGAGCATTAAAAGGTGTCGAAAATATGAGAAGCATGTAAAGGTGTGAAAAATATGAGAAGCATGAAACTGTATGAACAATTAGAGGAGGATGAAACGGTGTGAAAAATATGAAGCGCTTGGAAAGGTGTGAAAAATATCAAGAGCATGAAAGATGTGAAAAACACGAAGGGCATGAAAAGGTTGAAAAATATCAAGAGCATGAAAAGGTCTGAGGAATATCAAGAGCATGAAAAGTTATGAAAAATTCAAAGAGCATGAAAAGATGTGTAAAATACGAAGAGCATGAAAAGTTGTGAAAAATACCAGGAGCAAGAAAAGGTGTGAAAAATACTAGGAGCATGAAAAGGTGTGAAAAGTATGAGGCGCATTAAAATGTCTGAAAAATACAGAGCATGAAAAGGTGTGAAAAACACGAAGAGCATGAAAAGCTGTGAAAAATATAAGAAGCATGTAAAGGTCTGAAAAATATGAGCATGAACAGTTGTGAAAAATACGAGGACATGAAAAGGTGTGAAAAATATGGATAGCATGAAAAAGTGTGAAAAGTACGAGGAGCATGAAAAGGTCTGAAAAATACGAGGAGCATGAAAACGTATTAAAAATACGAGGCACATGAAAAGGTATGAAAAATATGTAGAGCATGAACAGGTGTCAAAACTATGAGGAGAATGAAAAGGTGTGAAAAATATGAAGAGCATGAAAAGGTGTCAAAAATATGAGGAGCATGTAAAGGTGTGAAAAATATGAGGAGCATGAATCTGTATGAAAAATATGAGGAGCATGAAACGGTGTGAAACATATGAAGAGCATGAAAAGGTGTGAAAATTATGAGGAGGATGAAAACGTCTTAAAAATACGAGGAGCATGAAAAGGTCTGAAAAATATGTGGAGCATGAAAAGGTGTCAGAAATATGAGGAGAATGAAAAGGTGTGTAAAATATGAAGAGCATGAAAAGGTGTCAAAAATATGAGGAACATGTAAAGGTGTGAAAAATATGAGGAGCATGAATCTGTATGAAAAATATGAGGAGGATGAAACGGTGTGAAAATATGAATATCATGAAAAGGTGTGAAAAATATGAGGAGTTTGAAAAGGTCTGAAAAATACGAGAGCATGAAAAGGTGTGAAAAATATGAAGAGCATGAAAATGTGTGAAAAATATGAACAGCCTGAAAAGGTGTGAAAAACACAAAGAGCATGAAAAGCTGTGAAAAATATGAGGAGCACGAAAAGGAGTGAAAAATACGAGGAGCATGAAAATGTGTGAAAAATACGAGGAGCACAAAACGGTGTGAAAAATACGAGGAGCATGAAAAGGTCTGAAAAATACGAGGAGCATGAAAAGGTGTGAAAAATACGAGGAGCATGAAAAGATCTGAAAAATACGAGGAGCATGAAAAGCTGTGAAAATTAGGAAGAGCATGAAAAAGTGTGAAAATTATGAAAGGCACGAAAAGGTGTGAAAAATACGAAGAGGATGAAAAGGTGTGAAAAATATGAAGAGAATGAAAAGGTCTGAAAAATACGAGGAGCCTGAAAAGTTCAGAAAAATATTAGGAGCATGAAAAGTTGTCAAAAACATGAGGAGCATGAAAAGGCGTGAAAAATTAGAGGAGCATGAAACGGACTGAAAAATACGAGGAGCATGAAATGGTCAGAAAAATATGAGGAGCATGAATACGTGTCAAAAATATGAGAAGTATGAAATGGTGTGAAAATATGAAGAGCATGAAACGGACTGAAAAATACGAGGAGCATGAAACGGTCAGAAAAATATGAGGAGCATGAATAGGTGTCAAAAATATGAGGAGTATGAAATGGTGTGAAAATATGAAGAGCATGAAACGGTCTGACAAATATGAGGAGCCTGAATCTGGATGAAAAATATGAGGAGTATGAAACGGTGTGAAAAATAGGAAGAGCATGAAAGGTCTGAAAAATATGAAGAGCCTGAAAAGGTGTGAAAAATATGAAGAACAAGAAAATGTCTGAAAAGTATGAAGAGCACGAAAAGGTGTGACAAATAGGAGGAGAACGAAAAGGTGTGAAAAATACGAGGAGCATGAAAAGGTGTGACAAATACGAGGAGCATGAAAAGGTGTCAAAAATATGAGGAGCATGAAACGGTGTGAAAAATGTGAGGAGCATGAAAAGGTGTCAAAAATATGAGGAGCATGAAAAGTTCTGAAAAACTTGAAGAACATTAAAAGGTGTCAAAAATATGTGGAGCATGAAAAGGTGTGATAAATATGCGGAGCATGAAAAGGTGTGAAAAATATGAAGAGCTTCAAAAGATTTCAAAAATATGAGTAGCATGAAAAGTTGTGAAAAATATGAAGAACATGAAAAGGTGTGAAAAATATCGAGAGGATGAAACGGTCTGAAAAACATGAGGAGCAGGAAACTGTCTGAAAAATATAGGGGCATGAAAAACTGTAAAAAATATGTGGAGCATGAAATGGTGTGAAAAAAGTGAAGAGCATGAAAAGGTGTGAAAAATATGACGAGAATGAAACGGTGGGAAATATACGAAGAGCATGAAAAGGTGTGAAAAACACGAAGAGCATGAAAAGGTGTGAAAAATATGAAGAGCATGAAACGGCCTGAAAAATTCGAAGAGCAGGAAAAGGTGTGAAAAACCCAAAGAGCATGAAGAGGTTTGAAAAATACGAAGAGCATGAAAAGGTCTGCAAAATACGAGAAGCATGAAAAGGTCTGAAATAAACGAGGAGCATGAAAAGGTGTGAAAAATATGAGGAGCACGAAAAGGTGTGAAAAATACGAGGAGCATGAAATGGTCTGAAAAAACGAGGAGCATGAAAAGGTGTGAAAAATACGAGGAGCATGAAGACGTCTGAAAAATACGACGAGCTTGAAAAGGTCTGAAAAATATGTAGAGCATGAAAAAGTGTCAAAAATATGGGGAGCATGAAAAGGTGTCAAAATATGAAGAGCATGAAACGGTGTCAAAAATATGAGTAGCATGTAAAGGTTGAAAAATAAGAGGAGCATGAATTTGTATAAAAAATATGAGGAGCATGAAACGATGTGAAAAATATGAAGAAAATGAAAAGGTGTGAAAAATATGAGGAGCATGAAAAGGTGTAAAAAATATGAAGAGCATGAAATGTGGGAAAAACACGAAGGGCATGCAAAGGTGTGAAAAATATCAAGAGCATGAAAAAGTCTGAAAAATATGAAGAGCATGAAACGGTGTGAAAAATATGAGGAGTATGAAAAGGTGTAAAAAATATGAAGAGCATGAAATGTGTGAAAAACACGAAGGGCATGCAAAGGTGTCAATAATATCAAGAGCATGAGAAGGTCTGAAAAATATGAAGAGCATGAAAAGATGTGAAAATTATGAGGAGTATGAAAACGTCTTAACAATACGAGGAGCATGAAAAGGTCTGAAAAATATGTTGAGCTTGAAAAGGTGTCAAAAATATGAGGAGAATGAAAAGGTGTGTAAAATATGAAGAGCATGAAAAGGTGTCAAAAATAAGAGGAACATGTAAAGGTGTGAAAAATATGAGGAGCATGAATCTGTATGAAAAATATGAGGAGGAAGAATCGGTGTGAAAAATATGTATAACATGAAAAGGTGTGAAATATATGAGGAGCTTGAAAAGGTCTGAAAAATACAAGAGCATGAAAAGGTGTGAAAAACTCGAAGAGCATGAAAATGTATGAAAAATAAGAACAGCCTGAAAAGGAGTGAAAAACACGAAGAGCATGAAAAGGTCGAAAAAAACGAACAGCTTGAAAAGGTGTGACAAATACAAACAGCATGAAAAGTTGTGAAAAATACGAGGAGCATGAAAAGGTGTGAAAAATACGAGGAGCATGAAAAGGTCTGAAAAATACGAGGAGCATCAAAGGGTCTGAAAAATAAAAGGAGCATGAAAAGGTCTGAAAAATACGAGGAGCATGAAAAGATCTGAAATATACGAGGAGCATGAAAGGGTCTGAAAAATACGAGGAGCATGAAATGGTCTGAAATACACGAGGGGCATGAAAAGGTCTGAAAAATATGAAGAGCATGAAAAGGTGTGAAAAATATGAGGAGCATGAAAAGGTGTGAAAAATATGAAGAGCATGAAAAGGTGTCAAAAATATGAGGAGCATGAAAAGGTGTGAAAAATAGGAAGAGCATGAATCTGTATGAAAAATATGAGGAACATGAAACGGTGTGAAAAATAGGAAGAGCATGAAAAGGTGTCAAAAATATGAGGAGCATGAAACCTTGTG
The DNA here is from genome assembly GCF_019320065.1 of Cervus canadensis. Lineage (NCBI taxonomy): Eukaryota > Metazoa > Chordata > Mammalia > Artiodactyla > Cervidae > Cervus > Cervus canadensis. The sequence continues at coordinate 66,474,062 of NC_057399.1, read as the reverse complement.
AAAAATGTGAAGAGCATGAAAAGATGTCAAAAATATGAGGAGCATGAAAAGGTGTGAAAAATATGAGGAGCATGAAAAGGTGTGAAAAATATGAAGAGCTTAAAAAGATTTCAAAAATATGAGGAGCATGAAAAGTTGTGAAAAATATGAAGACCATGGAAAGGTATGAAAAATATCAAGAGCATGAAACGGTATGAAAAATATGAGGAGAAGGAAACTGTCTGAAATATATGAGGGGCATGAAAAATTGTCAAAAATATGTGGAGCATGAAATGGTGTGAAAAAAGTGAAGAGCATGAAAAGGTGTGAAAAATATGACGAGCATGAACCGGTGGGAAAAATACGAAGAGCATGAAAAGGTGTGAAAAACAGGAACAGCATGAAAAGGTGTGAAAAATATCTAGAGCATGAAACGGCCTGAAAAATTCGAAGAGCAGGAAACGGTGTGAAAAACACGAAGAGCATGAAAGCGTTTGAAAAATACGAAGAGCATGAAAAGGTCTGCAAAATGCGAGAAGCAGGAAAAGGTCTGAAATATACGAGGAGCATGAAAAGGTGTGAAAAATACGAGGAGCAAGAAAAGGTGTGAAAAATACAAGGAGCATGTAATGGTCTGAAAAAACGAGGAGAATTAAAAGGTGGGAAAAATACTAGGAACGTGAAAAGGTGTGAAGTATCTGAGGAGCATGAAAAGGTGTGTAAAATACGAGGAGCATGAAAAGGTGTGAAAAATATGAAGAGCATGAAAGGGTATGAAAAATATGAGGAGCATGAAATGGTGTGAAAAATAAGAGGAGCATGAAATGGTGTGAAAAAAAGAGGAGCATGAATAGATCTGAAAATTAAGAGGAGCATTTAAAGGTCTGAAAAATACGAGGAGCATGAAAGGCTCTGAAAAATATGAGAAGCATGAAAAGGTGTGAAATATACGAAGAGCAGGAAAAGGTGTGAAAAATACGAAGAGCAGGAAAAGGTGTGAAAATTATCAAAAGCATGAAAAGGTCTGAAAATATGAAGAGCATGATAAGGTGTAAAAAATATGAGGAGCATTAAAAGGTGTCGAAAATATGAGAAGCATGTAAAGGTGTGAAAAATATGAGAAGCATGAAACTGTATGAAAAATTAGAGGAGGATGAAACGGTGTGAAAAATATGAAGCGCTTGGAAAGGTGTGAAAAATATGAAGAGCATGAAAGATGTGAAAAACACGAAGGGCATGAAAAGGTTGAAAAATATCAAGAGCATGAAAAGGTCTGAGGAATATCAAGAGCATGAAAAGTTATGAAAAATACAAAGAGCATGAAAAGATGTGTAAAATACGAAGAGCATGAAAAGTTGTGAAAAATACAAGGAGCAAGAAAAGGTGTGAAAAATACTAGGAGCATGAAAAGGTGTGAAAATGTGTGAAAACTATGAGGAGAATGAATCTGTATGAAAAATAGGAGGAGCATGAAACGGTGTGAAAAAAATGAAGAGCATGAAAAGGTGTGAAAATGATGAGGAGTATGAAAACGTCTGAAAAATATGAGGAGCATGAAAAGGTCTGAAAAATACGAGGAGCATGAAAACGTCTTAAAAATACGAGGCACAAGAAAAGGTCTGAAAAGTATGTAGAGCATGAACAGGTGTCAAAAATATGAGGAGAATGAAAAGGTGTGAAGTATATGAGGAGCATGAAAAGGTGTGAAAAATACGAGGAGCATGAAAATGTGTGAAAAATATGAAGAGCATGAAAGGGTATGAAAAATATGAGGAGCATGAAAAGATCTGAAAATTAAGAGGAGCATGAAATGGTGTGAAAAAATGAGGAGCATGAAAATATCTGAAAATTAAGAGGAGCAATTAAAGGTCTGAAAAATACGAGGAGCAAGAAAAGGTGTGAAATATACGAGGAGCATGAAAAGGTCAGAAAAATATGAAGAGCATGAAAAGGTGTCAAAAATATAAGGAGCATGAAAAGGTGTGAAAAATACGAAGAGCAGGAAAAGGTGTGAAATATATGAAGAGCAGGAAAATGTGTGAAATATAGGAAGAGCAGGAAAAGGTGTGAAAATTATCAAAAGCATGAAAAGGTCTGAAAAATATGAAGAGCATGAAAAGGTGTCAAAAATATGAGGAGCATTTAAAGGTGTGAAAAATAGGAAGAGCATGAATCTGTATGAAAAATATAGGACCTGAAACGGTACTTCTGTGAAAAATAGGAAGAGCACTGACAAGACGTTGTCAAAATATGAGGAGCATGAAACGGTGTGAAAAATGTGAGGAGCATTGAAAAGGTCGTCAAAAATATGAGGAGCATGAAAGAGTCTGAAAAACATCGCAAGAACATTAAGGTATTTCGTCAAAAATACTTGAGAGCTGAAAAGGTGTGACAAACTATTGAGAGCCTCAAAAAGATTTCAAAAATCATGAGAGCAGGGCAAGTTTGTGAAAATATGAACGACCATGGAAAGGTATGAAAAATATCAAGGGCATGAAACGGTCTGAAAAATATGAGGAGCAGGAAACTGTCTGAAAAATATGAGGGGCATGAAAAATTGTCAAAAATATGTGGAGCATGAAATGGTGTGAAAAAAGTGAAGAGCATGAAAAGGTGTGAAAAATATGACGAGCATGAACCGGTGGGAAATATACGAAGAGCATGAAAAGGTGTGAAAACCAGGAACAGCATAAAAAGGTGTGAAAAATATCTAGAGCATGAAACGGCCTGAAAAATTCGAAGAGCAGGAAACGGTGTGAAAAACACGAAGAGCATGAAAGCGTTTGAAAAATACGAAGAGCATGAAAAGGTCTGCAAAATGCGAGAAGCAGGAAAAGGTCTGAAATATACGAGGAGCATGAAAAGGTGTGAAAAATACGAGGAGCAAGAAAAGGTGTGAAAAATACAAGGAGCATGTAATGGGCTGAAAAAACGAGGAGCATTAAAAGGTGTGAAAAATACTAGGAACGTGAAAAGGTGTGAAGTATCTGAGGAGCATGAAAAGGTGTGTAAAATACGAGGAGCATGAAAATGTGTGAAAAATATGAAGAGCATGAAAGGGTATGAAAAATATGAGGAGCATGAAAAGGTGTGAAAAATAAGAGGAGCATGAAATGGTGTGAAAAAAAGAGGAGCATGAATAGATCTGAAAATTAAGAGGAGCATTTAAAGGTCTGAAAAATACGAGGAGCATGAAAAGCTCTGAAAAATATGAGAAGCATGAAAAGGTGTGAAATATACGAAGAGCAGGAAAAGGTGTGAAAAATACGAAGAGCAGGAAAAGGAGTGAAAATTATCAAAAGCATGAAAAGGTCTGAAAATATGAAGAGCATGATAAGGTGTAAAAAATAAGAGGAGCATTAAAAGGTGTCGAAAATATGAGAAGCATGTAAAGGTGTGAAAAATATGAGAAGCATGAAACTGTATGAAAAATTAGAGGAGGATGAAACGGTGTGAAAAATATGAAGCGCTTGGAAAGGTGTGAAAAATATCAAGAGCATGAAAGATGTGAAAAACACGAAGGGCATGAAAAGGTTGAAAAATATCAAGAGCATGAAAAGGTCTGAGGAATATCAAGAGCATGAAAAGTTATGAAAAATTCAAAGAGCATGAAAAGATGTGTAAAATACGAAGAGCATGAAAAGGTGTGAAAAATACCAGGAGCAAGAAAAGGTGTGAAAAATACTAGGAGCATGAAAAGGTGTGAAAAGTATGAGGCGCATTAAAATGTCTGAAAAATACCAGAGCATGAAAAGGTGTGAAAAACACGAACAGCATGAAAAGCTGTGAAAAATATAAGAAGCATGTAAAGGTCTGAAAAATATGAAGAGCATGAAAAGGTGTGAAAAATATGAAGAGCATGAAAAAATGTGAAAAATAAGAAGAGCATGAAAAGGTGTGAAAAATATGAAGAGCATGAAAAGGTGTGAAAAATATGAGGAGCATGTAAAGGTGTGAAAAATATGAGGAGCATGAATCTGTATGAAAAATATGAGGAGCATGAAACGGTGTGAAAAATAGGAAAAGCATGAAAAGGTGTGAAAATTATGAGGAGTATGAAAACGTCTTAAAAATACGAGGAGCATGAAAAGGTCTGAAAAATATGGGAGCATGAAAAGGTGTCAAAAATATCAGGAGTGTGTAGAGGTGTGAAAAATATGAGGAGAATGAAAGTGTATGAAAGTCTGCGGAGCATGAAATGGTATGACATATACGAGGAGCATGAAAAGTTGTGAAAAATACGAAGAGCATGAGAAGGTGTGAAAAACACGAGGATCATGTAAAGGTGTGAAAAATACGAGGAGCATGAAAATGTGTCAAAAATACGAGGAGCTTGAAAAGACCTGAAAAATAGGAGGAGCATAAAAAGGTCTGAAAAATACGAGGAGCATGAAAAGGTCTGAAAAATATGAAGAGCCTGAAAAGGTGTGAAAAATATGAAGAACAAGAAAAAGTCTGAAAAGTATGAAGAGCACGAAAAGGTGTGAAAAATAGGAGGAGAACGAAAAGGTGTGAAAAATACGAAGAGCATGAAAAGGTGTGACAAATACGAGGAGCATGAAAAGGTCTGAATAATATGAGGAGCATGAAAAAGTGTGAAAAATTAGAGGAGCATGAATCGGTCTGAAAAATATGAAGAGCCCGAAAAGCTCTGAAAAATATGAAGAGCACGAAAAGGTGTGAAAAATATGAAGAGCATGAAAAAATGTGGAAAATAAGAAGAGCATGAAAAGGTGAGACAAATACGAAGAGCATGTAAAGGTGTGAAAAATACGAGGAGCATGAAAATGTGCCAAAAATACGAGGAGCATGAAAAGACCTGAAAAATAGGAGGAGCATAAAAAGGTCTGAAAAATACGAGGAGCATGAAAAGGTCTGAAAAATATGAAGAGCCTGAAAAGGTGTGAAAAATATGAAGAACAAGAAAATGGCCGAAAAATATGAAGAGCACGAAAAGGTGTTTTTGAAGAGGAAAAAAAAAAAATGAATGAAAAAAAAAAGCGACGAGAACGAAAGGTAGATGAAAAATACCGCTAGAGCATGAGAAGGTGGAATGAAAAAAAAAAAACAACGAGGGTATCATGTAAAGATGTGAAAATACGAAGGAGCCATGGGAAACAACGTATTATGTCAAAAATAAACGAGATAGAGCATGAAATACTGAAAAAAAAATAGGAGGAGCACGAAAAGGTCTGAAATATACAAGGAGCATTAAAGTGTGAGAAAAATATGAAGAGCACAAAAGTTCTGAAAAATATGAAGAGCATGAAAAGGTGTGAAAAATATGAAGAGCGTGAAAAATTCTGAAAAATACGAGGAGAACGAAAAGGTGTGAAAAATAGGAGGAGCACTGTGAAAAATACGAAGAGCATGAAAAGGTTGGAAAAGTATCAAGAGCATGAAAAGGTCTGAAAAATATGAAAAGCATGAAAAGCTGTGAATAATATGAACAGCATGAAAAGGTGTGAAAAATACGAGGAGCATGAAAAGATCTGAAAAATACGAGGAGCATTTAACGGTCTGAAAAATATGAGGAGCATGAAACTGTCTGAAAAATATGAGGAGCATGAAACGGTCTGAAAAAAATGAGGAGCATGAAATGGTGTGAAATATACGAGGAGCATGAAAAGGAGTGTAAAATACGAGGAGCATGAAAATGTGTGAAAAATACGAAGAGCATGAAAGGGTATGAAAAATATGAGGAGCATGAAACGGTGTGAAAAATAAGAGGAGCATGACATGGTTTGAAAAAATGAGGAGCATGAAAAGATCTAAAAATTAAGAGGAGCATTTAAAGGTCTGAAAAATACGAGGAGCATGAAAAGCTCTGAAAAATACGAGGAGCATGAAAAGGTCTGAAAAATATGAAGAACATGAAAAGGTGTCAAAAATACGAAGAGCAGGAAAAGGTGTGAAAAATACGAAGAGCAGGAAAAGATGTGAAAATTATCAAAAGCATGAAAAGGTCTGAAAAATATGAAGAGCATGATAAGTTGTCAACAATATGAGGAGCATGAAAAGGTGTTGAAAATATGAGAAGCATGTAAAGGTGTGAAAAATATGAGGACCATGAAACTGTATGAAAAATTAGAGGAGGATGAAACAGTGTGAAAAATATGAAGAGCATGAAAAGGTGTGAAAAATATGAGGAGCATGAAACACTCTGAAAAACACGAGATCATGAATGGAGTGAACAACATGAAGAGCATGGAAAGCTGTGAAAAATATCAAGAGCATGAAAAGGTCTGAAAAATATGAAGAGCATGAAAACGTGTCAAAAATATGAAGAGCATGAAAAGGTGTGAAAAATACGAAGAGCATGAAATGGTGTGAAAGACACGAAGAGCATGAAAAGGTGTGAAAAATACGAAGAGCTTGAAAAGGTGTGACAAATACGAAGAGCATGTTAAGTTGTGAAAAATATGAGGAGCATGAAAAGGTCTGAAAAATATGTGAAGCATGAAAAGGTGTCAAAAATATGAGAAGAATGAAAATGTGTGTAAAATATGAAGAGCATGAAAAGGTGTCAAAAATATGAGGAACATGTAAAGGTGTGAAAAATATGAGGAGCATGAAACTGTATGAAAAATATGAAGAGCATGAAACGGTGTGAAACATATGAAGAGCATGAAAAGGTGTGAAAATTATGAGGAGTATGAAAACGTCTTAAAAATACGAGGAGCAGGAAAAGGTCTGAAAAATATGTGCAGCATGAAAAGGTGTCAAAAATATGAGAAGAATGAAAATGTGTGTAAAATATGAAGAGCATGAAAAGGTGTCAAAAATATGAGGAACATGTAAAGGTGTGAAAAATATGAGGGGCATGAATCTGTATGAAAAATAAGAGGAGGATGAAAAGGTGTGAAAAACATGAATATCATGAAAAGGTGTGAAAAATATGAGGAGTTTGAAAAGGTCTGAAAAATACGAGAGCATGAAAAGGTGTGAAAAACACGAGGAGCATGAAAATGTGTGAAAATAAGAACAGCCTGAAAAGGTGTGAAAAATATGAAGAGCATGGAAAGGTGTCAAAAATATGAGGAACATGAAAAGGAGTGAAAAATATGAAAGCATGAAAAAGTGTCAAAAATATGAGGAGCATTTAAAGGTGTGAAAAATAGGAAGAGCATAAATCTGTATGAAAAATATGAGGAGCATGAAACGGTGTGAAAAATAGGAAGAGCCTGAAAAGGTGTCAAAAATATGAAGAGCATGAAACGGTGTGAAAAATGTGAGGAGCATGAAAAGGTGTCAAAAATATGAGGAGCATGAAAAGTTCTGAAAAACTTGAAGAACATTAAAAGGTGTTAAAAATATGTGGAGCATGAAAAGGTGTGATAAATATGAGGAGCATGAAAAGGTGTGAAAAATATGAAGAGCTTCAAAAGATTTTAAAAATATGAGTAGCATGAAAAGTTGTGAAAAATACGAAGAGCATGAGAAGGTGTGAAAAATACGAGGATCATGAAAAGGTCTGAAAAATACAAGGAGCATGAAAAGGTCTGAAAAATACGAGGGGCATGAAAAGGTCTGAAAAATACGAGGAGCATGAAAAGGACTGCAATATATGAAGAGCATGAAAAGGTGTCAAAAATATGAGGAGCATGTAGAGATGTGAAAAATATGAGGAGAATGAAACTGTATGAAAAATCTGAGGAGCATGAAATGGTGTGAAATATACGAGGAGCATGAAAAGGTGTGTAAAATACGAGGAGCATGAAAATGTGTGAAAAATATGAAGAGCATGAAAGGGTATGAAAAATATGAAAAGCATGAAATGGTGTGAAAAATAAGAGGATCATAACATGGTTTGAAAAAATGAGGAGCATGAAAAGATCTAAAAATTAAGAGGAGCATTTAAAGGTCTGAAAAATACGAGGAGCATGAAAAGCTCTGAAAAATACGAGGAGCATGAAAAGGTGTGAAATATACGAGGAGCATGAAAAGGTCTGAAAAATATGAAGAGCATTAAAAGGTGTCAAAAATATAAGGAGCATGAAAAGTTGTGAAAAATACGAAGAGCAGGAAAAGGTGTGAAAAATACGAAGAGCAGGAAAAGATGTGAAAATTATCAAAAGCATGAAAAGGTCTGAAAAATATGAAGAGCATGATAAGTTGTCAACAATAAGAGGAGCATTAAAAGGTGTTGAAAATATGAGAAGCATGTAAAGGTGTGAAAAATATGAGGACCATGAAACTGTATGAAAAATTAGAGGAGGATGAAACAGTGTGAAAAATATGAAGAGCATGAAAAGGTGTGAAAAATATGATGAGCATGAAACACTCTGAAAAACACGAGATCATGAATGGAGTGAACAACACGAAGAGCATGGAAAGCTTTGAAAAATATCAAGAGCATGAAAAGTTCTGAAAAATATGAAAAGCATGAAAACGTGTCAAGAATATGAAGAGCATGAAAAGGTGTGAAAAATACGAAGAGCCTGAAATGGTGTGAAAGACACGAAGAGCATGAAAAGGTGTGAAAAATACGAAGAGCTTGAAAAGGTGTGACAAAAACGAAGAGCATGTAAAGTTGTGAAAAATATGAGGAGCATGAAAAGGTCTGAAAAATACGAGGAGCATGAAGACGTCTGAAAAATACGACGAGCATGAAAAGGTCTGAAAAATATGTAGAGCATGAAAAAGTGTCAAAAATATGGGGAGCATGAAAAGGTGTCAAAATATGAAGAGCATGAAACGGTGACAAAAATATGAGTGGCATGTAAAGGTTGAAAATAAGAGGAGCATGAATTTGTATAAAAAATATGAGGAGCATGAAATGGTGTGAAAAATATGAAGAGCATGAAAAGGTGTGAAAAATATGAAGAGCATTAAATGTGTGAAAAACACGAAGGGCATGCAAAGGTGTGAAAAATATCAAGAGCATGAAAACGTCTGAGGAATATGAAGAGCATGAAAAGGTATGAAAAATTCAAAGAGCATGAAAAGATGTGAAAAATACGAAGAGCATGAAAAGTTGGGAAAAATACCAGGAGCATGAAAAGGTGTGAAAAATACTAGGAGCATGAAAAGGTGTGAAAAGTACGAGGAGCATTAAAATGTCTGAAAAATACGAGAGCATGAAAAGGTGTGAAAAACACGAAGAGCATGAAAAGCTGTGAAAAATATAAAAAGCATGAAAAGGTCTGAAAAATATGAAGAGCATGAAAAGGTGTGAAAAATATGAACAACATGAAAAAATGTGAAAAATAAGAAGAGCATGAAAGGGTGTGAAAAACATGCAGAGCATGAAAAAGTGTGGAAAGTAAGAAGAGCATGAAAAGGTGTGACAAATACGAAGAGCATGAAAAGTTGTGAAAAATACGAGGAGCATGAAAAGTTGTGAAAAATACGAGGAGCATGAAAAGGTATGAAAAATATGAATAGCATGAAAAAGTGTGAAAAGTACAAGGAGCATGAAAAGGTCTGAAAATACGAAGAGCATGAAAACGTCTTCAAAATACGAGGCACATGAAAAGGTCTGAAAAATATGTAGAGCATGAACAGGTGTCAAAAATATGAGGAGAATGAAAAGGAGTGAAAAATATGAAGAGCATGAAAAGGTGTCAAAAATATGAGGAGCATGTAAAGGTGTGAAAAATATGAGGAGCATGAATCTGTATGAAAAATATGAGGAGCATGAAACGGTGTGAAACATATGAAGAGCATGCAAAGGTGTGAAAATTATGAGGAGTATGAAAACGTCTTAAAAATACGAGGAGCATGAAAAGGTCTGAAAAATATGTGCAGCATGAAAAGGTGTCAAAAATATGAGAAGAATGAAAATGTGTGTAAAATATGAAGAGCATGAAAAGGTGTCAAAAATATGAGGAACATGTAAAGGTGTGAAAAATATGAGGGGCATGAATCTGTATGAAAAATATGAGGAGGATGAAAAGGTGTGAAAAACATGAATATAATGAAAAGGTGCGAAAAATATGAGGAGTTTGAAAAGGTCTGAAAAATACGAGAGCACGAAAAGGTATGAAAAACACGAAGAGCATGAAAATGTGTGAAAAATAAGAACAGCCTGAAAAGGTGTGAAAAATACGAAGAGCATGAAAAGGTCTGAAAAATACGAAGAGCTTGAAAAGGTGTGACAAATACAAACATCATGAAAAGTTGTGAAAAATACGAGGAGCATGAAAAGGTGTGAAAAACACGAGGAGCATGAAAAGGTCTGAAAAATACGAGGAACATTAAATGGTCTGAAAAAAACGAGGAGCATGAAAAGTTGTGAAGAATACGAGGAGCATGAAAAGATCTGACAAATACGAGGAGCAAGAAAGGGTCTGAAAAATACGAGGAGCATGAAATGGTCTGAAATACACGAGGGGCATGAAAAGGTCTGAAAAATATGAAGAGCATGAAAAGGTGTCAAAAATATGAGGAGCATGAAAAGGAGTGAAAAATATGAAGAGCATGAAAAGGTGTCAAAAATATGAGGAGCATTTAAAGGTGTGAAAAATAGGAAGAGCATGAATCTGTATGAAAAATATGAGGAGCATGAAACGGTGTTAAAAATAGGAAGAGCATGAAAAGGTGTCAAAAATATGAGGAGCATGAAACGGTGTGAAAAATGTGAGGAGCATGAAAAGGTGTCAAAAATATGAGGAGCATGAAAAGTTCTGAAAAACTTGAAGAACATTAAAAGGTGTCAAAAATATGTGGAGCATGAAAAGGTGTGATAAATATGAGGAGCATGAAAAGGTGTGAAAAATATGAAGAGCTTCAAAAGATTTCAAAAATATGAGGTGCATGAAAAGTTGTGAAAAATATGAAGACCATGAAAAGGTGTGAAAAATATCAAGAGCATGAAACGGTCTGAAAAATATGAGGAGCAGGAAACTGTCTGAAAAATATAGGGGCATGAAAAACTGTCAAAAATATGTGGAGCATGAAATGGTGTGAAAAAAGTGAAGAGCATGAAAAGGTGTGAAAAATATGACGAGAATGAAACAGTGGGAAATATACGAAGAGCATGAAAAGTGTGAAAAGCACGAAGAGCATGAAAAGGTGTGAAAAATATCAAGAGCATGAAACAGCCTGAAAAATTCGAAGAGCAGGAAAAGGTGTGAAAAACCGAAAGAGCATGAAGAGGTTTGAAAAATACGAAGAGCATGAAAAGGTCTGCAAAATACGAGAAGCATGAAAAGGTCTGAAATATACGAGGAGCATGAAAAGGTGTGAAAAATATGAGGAGCATGAAAAGGTGTGAAAAATACGAGGAGCATGAAATGGTCTGAAAAAACGAGGAGCATGAAAAGGTGTGAAAAATACGAGGAAAATGAAAAGGTGTGAAAAATACGAGGAGCATGAAAAGGTGTGAAATTTCCGAGCAGCATGAAAAGGTCTGAAAAATACGAGGAGCAAAAAAGGGTGAAAAATACGAAGAGCATGAAACGTGTGATAAATAAAGGGAGCATGAAAACGTCTGAAAAATACGAGGAGCATGAAAAGGTCTGAAAAATACGAGGAGCATGACAAGGTCTGAAAAACATGAGGAGCATGAAACGGTCTGAAAAGTACGAGGAGCATGAAAAAGTCTGAAAAATACGAGCAGCATGAAAAGGACTGCAATATATGAAGAGCATGAAAAGGTGTCAAAAATATGAGGAGCATGTAGAGGTGTGAAAAATATGAGGAGAATGAAACTGTATGAAAAATCTGAGGAGCATGAAATGGTGTGAAATATACGAGGAGCATGAAAGGTGTGTAAAATACGAGGAGCATGAAAATGTGTGAAAAATATGAAGAGCATGAAAGTGTATGAAAAATATGAGGTGCATGAAATGGTGTGAAAAATAAGAGTAGCATGGAATGGTGTGAAAAAATGAGGAGCATGAAAAGATCTGAAAATTAAGAGGAGCATGAAAAGGTGTGAAATATACGAGGAGCATGAAAAGGTCTGAAAAATATGAAGAGCATGAAAAGGTGTCAAAAATATAAGGAGCATGAAAAGGTGTGAAAAATACGAAGAGAAGGAAAAGGTGTGAAAATTTTCAAAAGCATGAAAAGGTCTGAAAAATATGAAGAGCATGTTAAGGTGTCCAAAATATGAGGAGCATTAAAAGGTGTCGAAAATATGAGAAGCATGAAAAGGTGTGAAAAATATGAGGAGCATGAAACTGTATGAAAAATTAGAGGAGGATGAAACGGTGTGAAAAATATGAAGAGCATGAAAAGGTGTGAAAAATATGAGGAGCATGAAACACTTGAAAAACACGAGATCATGAAATGGAGTGAACAACACGAAGAGCATGGAAAGCTGTGAAAAATATCAAGAGCATGAAAAGGTCTGAAAAATATGAAAAGCATGAAAACGTGTCAAAAATATGAAGAGCATGAAAAGTGTGAAAAATATGAAGAGCCTGAAAAGGTGTGAAAAACACGAAGAGCATGAAAAGGTGTGAAAAATACGAAGAGCCTGAAAAGGTGTGAAAAACAGGAAGAGCATGTAAAGTTGTGAAAAATACAAGGAGCATGAAAAGTTCTGAAAAATACGAGGAGCATGAAGACGTCTGAAAAATACGACAAGCATGAAAAGGTCTGAAAAATATGTAGAGCATGAAAAAGTGTCAAAAATATGGGAAGCATGAAAAGGTGTCAAAAATATGAAGAGCATGAAACGGTGTCAAAAATATGAGTAGCATGTGAAGGTTGAAAAATAAGAGGAGCATGAATTTGTATAAAAAATATGAGGACCAAATCTATAGATTCAAAGCAATCCCTATCAAGCTACTGACGGTATTTTTCACAGAACTAGACCAAAGAATTTCACAATTTGTATGGAAATACCAAAAACCTCGAATAGCCAAAATAATCTTGAGAAAGAAGAATGGAACTGGAGGAATCAACCTGCCTGACTTCAGACTCTACTACAAAGCCACAGTCATCAAGACAGTATGGTACTGGCACAAAGACAGAAATATAGATCAATGGAACAGAATAGAAAGCCCAGAGATAAATCCACGAACCTATGGACACCTTATCTTTGACAAAGGAGGCAAGGATATACAATGGAAAAAAGACAACCTCTTTAACAAGTGGTGCTGGGAAAACTGGTCAACCACTTGTAAAAGAATGAAACTAGAACACTTTCTAACACCATACACAAAAATAAACTCAAAATGGATTAAAGATCTAAATGTAAGACCAGAAACTATAAAACTCCTAGAGGAGAACATAGGCAAAACACTCTCCGACATAAATCACAGCAAGATCCTCTATGACCCACCTCCCAGAATATTGGAAATAAAAGCAAAACTAAACAAATGGGACCTAATGAAACTTAAAAGCTTTTGCACTACAAAGGAAACTATAAGTAAGGTGAAAAGACAGCCCTCAGATTGGGAGAAAATAATAGCAAATGAAGAAACAGACAAAGGATTAATCTCAAAAATATACAAGCAACTCCTGCAGCTCAATTCCAGAAAAATAAATGACCCAATCAAAAAATGGGCCAAAGAACTAAACAGACATTTCTCCAAAGAAGACATACAGATGGCTAACAAACACATGAAAAGATGCTCAACATCACTCATTATCAGAGAAATGCAAATCAAAACCACAATGAGGTACCATTACACGCCAGTCAGGATGGCTGCTATCCAAAAGTCTACAAGCAATAAATGCTGGAGAGGGTGTGGAGAAAAGGGAACCCTCTTACACTGTTGGTGGGAATGCAAACTAGTACAGCCACTATGGAGAACAGTGTGGAGATTTCTTAAAAAACTGGAAATAGAACTGCCATATGACCCAGCAATCCCACTTCTGGGCATACACACTGAGGAAACCAGATCTGAAAGAGACACGTGCACCCCAATGTTCATCGCAGCACTGTTTATAATAGCCAGGACATGGAAGCAACCTAGATGCCCATCAGCAGATGAATGGATAAGGAAGCTGTGGTACATATACACCATGGAATATTACTCAGCCATTAAAAAGAATTCATTTGAACCAGTCCTAATGAGATGGATGAAGCTGGAGCCCATTATACAGAGTGAAGTAAGCCAGAAAGATAAAGAACATTACAGCATACTAACACATATATATGGAATTTAGAAAGGTGATAATGATAACCCTATATGCAAAACAGAAAAAGAGACACAGAAATACAGAACAGACTTTTGAACTCTGTGGGAGAAGGTGAGGGTGGGATATTTCAAAAGAACAGCATGTATACTATCTATGGTGAAACAGATCACCAGCCCAGGTGGGATGCATGAGACAAGTGCTCCGGCCTGGTGCACTGGGAAGACCCAGAGGAATCGGGTGGAGAGGGAGGTGGGAGGGGGGATCGGGATTGGGAATATATGTAAATCCATGTCTGATTCATATCAATGTATGACAAAACCCACTGGAAAAAAAATAAATAAAAAAAAAGAAAAGAAAAAAAAATATGAGGAGCATGAAACGGTGTGAAAAATATGAAGAGCATGAAAAGGTGTGAGAAATATGAGGAGCATGAAATGTGTGAAAAACACGAAGGGCATGCAAAGGTGTGAAAAATATCAAGAGCATGAAAAGGTCTGAAAAATATGAAGAGCATGAAAAGGTGTGAAAAATATCAAGAGCATGAAAGATGTGAAAAACACGAAGGGCATGAAAAGGTGTGAAAAATATCAAGAGCATGAAAAGGTCTGAGGAATATGAAAAGCATGAAAAGGTATGAAAAATTCAAAGAGCATGAAAATATGTGAAAAATACGAAGAGCATGAAAAGTTGTGAAAAATACCAGGAGCATGAAAAGGTGTGAAAAATACTAGGAGAATGAAAAGGTGTGAAAAGTACGAGGAGCATTAAAATGTCTGAAAAATACGAGAGCATGAAAAGGTGTGAAAAACACGAAGATCATGAAAAGCTGTGAAAAATATAAAAAGCATGAAAAGGTCTGAAAAATATGAAGAGCATGAAAAGGTGTGAAAAATCTGAAGAGCATGAAAAAAAGTGAAAAATAAGAAGAGTATGAAAAGGTGTGAAAAACATGCAGAGCATGTAAAAGTGTGGAAAATAAGAAGAGCATGAAAAGGTGTGACAAATACGAAGAGCATGAAAAGTTGTGAAAAATACCAGGAGCATGAACAGTTGTGAAAAATACGAGGACATGAAAAGGTGTGAAAAATATGGATAGCATGAAAAAGTGTGAAAAGTACGAGGAGCATGAAAAGGTCTGAAAAATACGAGGAGCATGAAAACGTCTTAAAAATACGAGGCACATGAAAAGGTGTGAAAAATATGTAGAGCATGAACAGGTGTCAAAACTATGAGGAGAATGAAAAGGTGTGAAAAATATGAAGAGCATGAAAAGGTGTCAAAAATATGAGGAGCATGTAAAGGTGTGAAAAATATGAGGAGCATGAATCTGTATGAAAAATATGAGGAGCATGAAACGGTGTGAAACATATGAAGAGCATGAAAAGGTGTGAAAATTATGAGGAGGATGAAAATGTCTTAAAAATACGAGGAGCAAGAAAAGGTCTGAAAAATATGTGGAGCATGAAAAGGTGTCAGAAATATGAGGAGAATGAAAAGGTGTCAAAAATATGAGGAACATGTAAAGGTGTGAAAAATATGAGGAGCATGAATCTGTATGAAAAATATGAGGAGGATGAAACGGTGTGAAAAATATGAATATCATGAAAAGGTGTGAAAAATATGAGGAGTTTGAAAAGGTCTGAAAAATACGAGAGCATGAAAAGGTGTGAAAAATATGAAGAGCATGAAAATGTGTGAAAAATATGAACAGCCTGAAAAGGTGTGAAAAACACAAAGAGCATGAAAAGGTGTGAAAAATATGAGGAGCACGAAAGGAGTGAAAAATACGAGGAGCATGAAAATGTGTGAAAAATACGAGGAGCACAAAACGGTGTGAAAAATACGAGGAGCATGAAAAGGTCTGAAAAATACGAGGAGCATGAAAAGGTGTGAAAAATACGAGGAGCATGAAAAGATCTGAAAAATACGAGGAGCATGAAAAGCTGTGAAAATTAGGAAGAGCATGAAAAAGTGTGAAAATTATGAAAGGCACGAAAAGGTGTGAAAAATACGAAGAGGATGAAAAGGTGTGAAAAATATGAAGAGAATGAAAAGGTCTGAAAAATACGAGGAGCCTGAAAAGTTCAGAAAAATATTAGGAGCATGAAAAGTTGTCAAAAACATGAGGAGCATGAAAAGGCGTGAAAAATTAGAGGAGCATGAAACGGACTGAAAAATACGAGGAGCATGAAATGGTCAGAAAAATATGAGGAGCATGAATACGTGTCAAAAATATGAGAAGTATGAAATGGTGTGAAAATATGAAGAGCATGAAACGGACTGAAAAATACGAGGAGCATGAAACGGTCAGAAAAATATGAGGAGCATGAATAGGTGTCAAAAATATGAGGAGTATGAAATGGTGCGAAAATATGAAGAGCATGGAACGGTCTGACAAATATGAGGAGCCTGAATCTGGATGAAAAATATGAGGAGTATGAAACGGTGTGAACAATAGGAAGAGCATGAAAAGGTCTGAAAAATATGAAGAGCCTGAAAAGGTGTGAAAAATATGAAGAACAAGAAAATGTCTGAAAAGTATGAAGAGCACGAAAAGGTGTGACAAATAGGAGGAGAACGAAAAGGTGTGAAAAATACGAGGAGCATGAAAAGGTGTGACAAATACGAGGAGCATGAAAAGGTGTCAAAAATACGAGGAGCATGAAAAGGTGTGAAAAATACGAGGAGCATGAAAAGGTCTGAAAGATATGAGGAACATGAAAAGGTGTGAAAAATTAGAGGAGCATGAATCGGTCTGAAAAATATGAAGAGCCCGAAAAGGTCTGAAAAATATGAAGAGCACGAAAAGGTGTGAAAAATATGAAGAGCATGAAAAGGCATGAAAATTCGAGGAGCATGAAAAGGAGTGAAAAATGCGAGGAGCATGAAAAGGTCTGAGAAATTGGAGGAGCATAAAAAGGTCTGAAAAATATGAAGAGCCTGAAAAGGTGTGAAAAATATGAAGACCAAGAAAATGTCTGAAAAGTATGAAGAGCACGAAAAGGTGTGAAAAATAGGAGGAGAACGAAAAGGTGTGACAAATACGAGGAGCATGAAAAGGTGTGACAAATACGAGGAGCATGAAAAGGTGTGAAAAATACGAGGAGCATGAAAAGGTGTGAAAAATACGAGGAGCATAAAAAGGTCTGAAAAATATGAAGAGCCTGAAAAGGTGTGAAAAATATGAAGAACAAGAAAATGTCTGAAAAGCATGAAGAGCAAGAAAAGGTGTGAAAACTAGGAGGAGAACGAAAAGGTGAGAAAAATACGAGGAACGTGAAAAGGTGTGACAAATAAGAGGAGCATGAAAAGGTCTGAAAAACATGAAGAGCCTGAGAAGTTTGAAAAATATGAAGAGCTTGAAATGGTCTGAAAAATGAGGACCTAGAAAAGTTGTGAAAAATACGAGGAGCACGAAAAGGTCTGAAATATACGAGGAGCATGAAAGGGTGTGAAAAATATGAAGAGCACAAAAATTCTGAAAATAATGAAGAGCATGAAAAGGTGTGAAAAATATGAAGAGCATGAAAAATTCTGAAAAATACAAGGAGCACGAAAAGGTCTGAAAAATACGAGGAGCATGAAAAGGTCTGAAAAATACGAGGAGCATGAAAATGTCTTAAAAATACGAGGCACATGAAAAGGTCTGAAAAATCTGTAGGGCATGAACAGGTGTCAAAAATATGAGGAGAATGAAAAGGTGTGTAAAATATGAAGAGCATGAAAAGGTGTGAAGTATATGAGGAGCATGAAAAGGTGTGTAAAATACGAGGAGCATGAAAATGTGTGAAAACTATGAGGAGAATGAATCTGTATGAAAAATAGGAGGAGCATGAAACGGTGTGAAAAAAATGAAGAGCATGAAAAGGTGTGAAAATGATGAGGAGTATGAAAACGTCTTAAAAATATGAGGAGCATGAAAAGGTCTGAAAAATACGAGGAGCATGAAAACGTCTTAAAAATACGAGGCACAAGAAAAGGTCTGAAAAGTATGTAGAGCATGAACAGGTGTCAAAAATATGAGGAGAATGAAAAGGTGTGAAGTATATGAGGAGCATGAAAAGGTGTGTAAAATACGAGGAGCATGAAAATGTGTGAAAAATATGAAGAGCATGAAAGGGTATGAAAAATATGAGGAGCATGAAAAGATCTGAAAATTAAGAGGAGCATGAAATGGTGTGAAAAAATGAGGAGCATGAAAATATCTGAAAATTAAGAGGAGCAATTAAAGGTCTGAAAAATACGAGGAGCAAGAAAAGGTGTGAAATATACGAGGAGCATGAAAAGGTCTGAAAAATATGAAGAGCATGAAAAGGTGTCAAAAATATAAGGAGCATGAAAAGGTGTGAAAAATACGAAGAGCAGGAAAAGGTGTGAAATATATGAAGAGCAGGAAAAGGTGTGAAATATATGAAGAGCAGGAAAAGGTGTGAAAATTATCAAAAGCATGAAAAGGTCTGAAAAATATGAAGAGCATGAAACGGTGTCAAAAATATGAGTAGCATGTAAAGGTTGAAAAATAAGAGGAGCATGAATTTGTATAAAAAATATGAGGAGCATGAAACGGTGTGAAAAATATGAAGAGCTTGAAAAGGTGTGAAAAATATGAGGAGCATTAAAAGGTGTTGAAAATATGAGAAGCATGTAAAGGTGTGAAAAATATGAGGAGCATGAAACTGTATGAAAAATTAGAGGAGGATGAAACAGTGTGAAAAATATGAAGAGCATGAAAAGGTGTGAAAAATTTGAGGAGCATGAAACACTCTGAAAAACACGAGATCATGAATGGAGTGAACAACACGAAGAGCATGGAAAGCTGTGTAAAATATCAAGAGCATGAAAAGGTCTGAAAAATATGAAGAGCATGAAAACGTGTCAAAAATATGAAGAGCATGAAAAGGTGTGAAAAATACGAAGAGCCTGAAATGGTGTGAAAGACACGAAGAGCATGAAAAGGTGTGAAAAATACGAAGAGCCTGAAATGGTGTGAAAGACACGAAGAGCTTGAAAAGTTGTGACAAATACGAAGAGCATGTAAGGTTGTGAAAAATATGAGGAGCATGAAAAGGTCTGAAAAATACAAGGAGCATGAAGACGTCTGAAAAATACGACGAGCATGAAAAGGTCTGAAAAATATGTAGAGCATGAAAAAGTGTCAAAAATATGGGGAGCATGAAAAGGTGTCAAAAATATGAAGAGCATGAAACGGTGTCAAAAATATGAGTAGCATGTAAAGGTTGAAAATAAGAGGAGCATGAATTTGTATAAAAAATATGAGGAGCATGAAATGGTGTGAAAAATATGAAGAGGACGAAAAGGTGTGAAAAATATGAAGAGCATGAAATGTGTGAAAAACACGAAGGGCATGCAAAGGTGTGAAAAATATCAACAGCATGAAAAGGTCTGAAAAATATGAACAGCATGACAAGGTGTCAAAAATATCAAGAGCATGAAAGATGTGAAAAACACGAAGGGCATGAAAAGGTGTGAATAATATCAAGAGCATGAAAAAGTCTGAAAAATATGAAGAGCAAGAAAAGGTGTGAAAAATACTAGGAGCATGAAAAGGTGTGAAAAATTCAAAGAGCATGAAAAGATGTGAAAAATACGAAGAGCATGAAAAGTTGGGAAAAATACCAGGAGCATGAAAAGGTGTGAAAAATACTAGGAGCATGAAAAGGTGTGAAAAGTACGAGGAGCACTAAAATGTCTGAAAAATATGAGAGCATGAAAAGGTGTGAAAAACACGAAGAGCATGCAAAGCTGTGAAAAATATAAAAAGCATGAAAAGGTCTGAAAAATATGAAGAGCATGAAAAGGTGTGAAAAATATGAACAACATGAAAAAATGTGAAAAATAAGAAGAGCATGAAAAGGTGTGAAAACCATGCAGAGCATGAAAAAGTGTGGAAAGTAAGAAGCGCATGAAAAGGTGTGACAAATACAAAGAGCATGAAAAGTTGTGAAAAATACGAGGAGCATGAAAAGGTGTGAAAAATATTAATAGCATGAAAAAGTGTGAAAAGTACGAGGAGCATGAAAAGGTCTGAAAATACGAAGAGAATGAAAACGTCTTCAAAATACAAGGCACATGAAAAGGTCTGAAAAATATGTAGAGCATGAACAGGTGTCAAAAATATGAGGAGAATGAAAAGGAGTGAAAAATATGAAGAGCATGAAAAGGTGTCAAAAATATGAGAAACATGTAAAGGTGTGAAAAATATGAGGAGCATGAATCTGTATGAAAAATATGAGGAGCAGGAAACGGTGTGAAACATATGAAGAGCATGCAAAGGTGTGAAAATTATGAGGAGTATGAAAACGTCTTAAAAATATGAGGAGCATGAAAAGGTCTGAAAAATATGTGCAGCATGAAAAGGTGTCAAAAATATGAGAAGAATGAAAATGTGTGTAAAATATGAAGAGCATGAAAAGGTGTCAAAAATATGAGGAGCATGTAAAGGTGTGAAAAATATGAGGAGCATGAATCTGTATGAAAAATATGAGGAGCATGAAACGGTGTGAAACATATGAAGAGCATGCAAAGGTGTGAAAATTATGAGGAGTATGAAAACGTCTTAAAAATACGAGGAGCATGAAAAGGTCTGAAAAATATGTGCAGCATGAAAAGGTGTCAAAAATATGATAAGAATGAAAATGTGTATAAAATATGAAGAGCATGAAAAGGTGTCAAAAATATGAGGAACATGTAAAGGTGTGAAAAATATGAGGAGCATGAATCTGTATGAAAAATGTGAGGAGCATGAAACGGTGTGAAACATATGAAGAGCATGAAAAGGTGTGAAAATTATGAGGAGGATGAAAACGTCTTAAAAATACGAGGAGCATGAAAAGGTCTGAAAATTATGTGCAGCATGAAAAGGTGTCAAAAATATGAGAAGAATGAAAAGGTGTGTAAAATATGAAGAGCATGAAAAGGTGTCAAAAATATGAGGAACATGTAAAGGTGTGAAAAATATGAGGGGCATGAATCTGTATGAAAAATATGAGGAGGATGAAAAGGTGTGAAAAACATGAATATAATGAAAATGTGTGAAAAATATGAGGAGTTTGAAAAGGTCTGAAAAATACGAGAGCATGAAAAGGTATGAAAAACACGAAGAGCATGAAAATATGTGAAAAATACGAAGAGCTTGAAAAGGTGTGACAAATACAAACATCATGAAAAGTTGTGAAAATACGAGAAGCATGAAAAAGTGTGAAAAACACGAGGAGCATGAAAAGGTCTGAAAAATATGAGGAACATTAAAGGGTCTGAAAAAAACGAGGAGCATGAAAAGTTGTGAAGAATACGAGGAGCATGAAAAGATCTGAAAAATACGAGGAGCATGAAAGGTTCTGAAAAATACGAGGAGCATGAAATGGTCTGAAATACACGAGGGGCATGAAAAGGTCTGAAAAATATGAAGAGCATGAAAAGGTGTCAAAAATATGAGGAGCATGAAAAGGAGTGAAAAATATGAAGAGCATGAAAAGGTGTCAAAAATATGAGGAGCATTTAAAGGTGTGAAAAATAGGAAGAGCATGAATCTGTATGAAAAATATGAGGAGCATGAAACGGTGTGAAAAATATTAAGAGCATGAAAAGGTGTCAAAAATATGAGGAGCATGAAACGGTGTGAAAAATGTGAGGAGCATGAAAAGGTGTCAAAAATATGAGGAGCATGAAAAGTTCTGAAAAACTTGAAGAACATTAAAAGGTGTCAAAAATATGTGGAGCATGAAAAGGTGTGATAAATATGCGGAGCATGAAAAGGTGTGAAAAATATGAAGAGCTTCAAAAGATTTCAAAAATATGAGTAGCATGAAAAGTTGTGAAAAATATGAAGAACATGAAAAGGTGTGAAAAATATCGAGAGGATGAAACGGTCTGAAAAACATGAGGAGCAGGAAACTGTCTGAAAAATATA
Source organism: Cervus canadensis (assembly GCF_019320065.1). Taxonomy (NCBI): domain Eukaryota; kingdom Metazoa; phylum Chordata; class Mammalia; order Artiodactyla; family Cervidae; genus Cervus; species Cervus canadensis. The sequence goes on along the minus strand of NC_057399.1, from coordinate 66,452,113 downwards.
GGGGCATGAAAAACTGTCAAAAATATGTGGAGCATGAAATGGTGTGAAAAAAGTGAAGAGCATGAAAAGGTGTGAAAAATATGACGAGAATGAAACAGTGGGAAATATACGAAGAGCATGAAAAGGTGTGAAAAACACGAAGAGCATGAAAAGGTGTGAAAAATATCAAGAGCATGAAACGGCCTGAAAAATTCGAAGAGCAGGAAAAGGTGTGAAAAACCCAAAGAGCATGAAGAGGTTTGAAAAATAATACGAAGAGCATGAAAAGGTCTGCAAGATACGAGAAGCATGAAAAGGTCTGAAATATACGAGGAGCATGAAAAGGTGTGAAAAATATGAGGAGCATGAAAAGGTGTGAAAAATACGAGGAGCATGAAAATGTGAAAAATACGAGGAGCATGAAAATGTCTGAAAAATACGAGGAGCATGAAGACGTCTGAAAAATACGACGAGCTTGAAAAGGTCTGAAAAATATGTAGAGCATGAAAAAGTGTCAAAAATATGGGGAGCATGAAAAGGTGTCAAAATATGAAGAGCATGAAACGGTGTCAAAAATATGAGTAGCATGTAAAGGTTGAAAAATAAGAGGAGCATGAATTTGTATAAAAAATATGAGGAGCATGAAACGGTGTGAAAAATATGAAGAGCTTGAAAAGGTGTGAAAAATATGAGGAGCATGAAAAGGTGTAAAAAATATGAAGAGCATGAAATGTGTGAAAAACACGAAGGGCATGCAAAGGTGTGAAAAATATCAAGAGCATGAAAAAGTCTGAAAAATATGAAGAGCATGAAAAGGTGTGAAAAATATGAGGAGCATGAAAAGGTGTAAAAAATATGAAGAGCATGAAATGTGTGAAAAACACGAAGGGCATGCAAAGGTGTCAATAATATCAAGAGCATGAGAAGGTCTGAAAAATATGAATAGCATGAAAAGTTGTGAAAATTATGAGGAGTATGAAAACGTCTTAACAATACGAGGAGCATGAAAAGGTCTGAAAAATATGTTGAGCTTGAAAAGGTGTCAAAAATATGAGGAGAATGAAAAGGTGTGTAAAATATGAAGAGCATGAAAAGGTGTCAAAAATAAGAGGAACATGTAAAGGTGTGAAAAATATGAGGAGCATGAATCTGTATGAAAAATATGAGGAGGAAGATCGGTGTGAAAAATATGTATAACATGAAAAGGTGTGAAATATATGAGGAGCTTGAAAAGGTCTGAAAAATACAAGAGCATGAAAAGGTGTGAAAAACTCGAAGAGCATGAAAATGTATGAAAAATAAGAACAGCCTGAAAAGGTGTGAAAAACACGAAGAGCATGAAAAGGTCCGAAAAATACGAAGAGCTTGAAAAGGTGTGACAAATACAAACAGCATAAAAAGTTGTGAAAAATACGAGGAGCATGAAAAGGTGTGAAAAATATGAGGAGCATGAAAAGGTCTGAAAAATACGAGGAGCATGAAAAGATCTGAAATATACGAGGAGCATGAAAGGGTCTGAAAAATACGAGGAGCATGAAATGGTCTGAAATACACGAGGGGCATGAAAAGGTCTGAAAAATATGAAGAGCATGAAAAGGTGTCAAAAATATGAGGAGCATGAAAAGGAGTGAAAAATATGAAGAGCATGAAAAGGTGTCAAAAATATGAGGAGCATTTAAAGGTGTGAAAAATAGGAAGAGCATGAATCTGTATGAAAAATATGAGGAACATGAAACGGTGTGAAAAATAGGAAGAGCATGAAAAGGTGTCAAAAATATGAGGAGCATGAAACCTTGTGAGAAATGTGAAGAGCATGAAAAGGTGTCAAAAATATGAGGAGCATGAAAAGGTCTGAAAAACATGAAGAACATTAAAAGGTGTCAAAAATATGAGGAGCATGAAAAGGTGTGAAAAATATGAAGAGCTTCAAAAGATTTCAAAAATATGAGGAGCATGAAAAGTTGTGAAAAATATGAAGACCATGGAAAGGTGTGAAAAATATCAAGAGCATGAAACGGTCTGAAAAATATGAGGAGCAGGAAACTGTCTGAAAAATATGAGGGGCATGAAAAATTGTCAAAAATATGTGGAGCATGAAATGGTGTGAAAAAAGTGAAGAGCATGAAAAGGTGTGAAAAATATGACGAGCATGAACCGGTGGGAAATATACGAAGAGCATGAAAAGGTGTGAAAACCAGGAACAGCATGAAAAGGTGTGAAAAATATCTAGAGCATGAAACGGCCTGAAAAATTCGAAGAGCAGGAAACGGTGTGAAAAACACGAAGAGCATGAAAGCGTTTGAAAAATACGAAGAGCATGAAAAGGTCTGCAAAATGCGAGAAGCAGGAAAAGGTCTGAAATATACGAGGAGCATGAAAAGGTGTGAAAAATACGAGGAGCAAGAAAAGGTGTGAAAAATACAAGGAGCATGTAATGGTCTGAAAAAACGAGGAGCATTAAAAGGTGTGAAAAATACTAGGAACGTGAAAAGGTGTGAAGTATCTGAGGAGCATGAAAAGGTGTGTAAAATACGAGGAGCATGAAAATGTGTGAAAAATATGAAGAGCATGAAAGGGTATGAAAAATATGAGGAGCATGAAATGGTGTGAAAAATAAGAGGAGCATGAAATGGTGTGAAAAAAAGAGGAGCATGAATAGATCTGAAAATTAAGAGGAGCATTTAAAGGTCTGAAAAATACGAGGAGCATGAAAAGCTCTGAAAAATATGAGAAGCATGAAAAGGTGTGAAATATACGAAGAGCAGGAAAAGGTGTGAAAAATACGAAGAGCAGGAAAAGGTGTGAAAATTATCAAAAGCATGAAAAGGTCTGAAAATATGAAGAGCATGATAAGGTGTAAAAAATATGAGGAGCATTAAAAGGTGTCGAAAATATGAGAAGCATGTAAAGGTGTGAAAAATATGAGAAGCATGAAACTGTATGAAAAATTAGAGGAGGATGAAACGGTGTGAAAAATATGAAGCGCTTGGAAAGGTGTGAAAAATATCAAGAGCATGAAAGATGTGAAAAACACGAAGGGCATGAAAAGGTTGAAAAATATCAAGAGCATGAAAAGGTCTGAGGAATATCAAGAGCATGAAAAGTTATGAAAAATTCAAAGAGCATGAAAAGATGTGTAAAATACGAAGAGCATGAAAAGTGTGAAAAATACCAGGAGCAAGAAAAGGTGTGAAAAATACTAGGAGCATGAAAAGGTGTGAAAAGTATGAGGCGCATTAAAATGTCTGAAAAATACCAGAGCATGAAAAGCTGTGAAAAATATAAGAAGCATGTAAAGGTCTGAAAAATATGAAGAGCATGAAAAGGTGTGAAAAATATGAAGAGCATGAAAAAATGTGAAAAATAAGAAGAGCATGAAAAGGTGTGAAAAATATGAAGAGCATGAAAAGGTGTGAAAAATATGAGGAGCATGTAAAGGTGTGAAAAATATGAGGAGCATGAATCTGTATGAAAAATATGAGGAGCATGAAACGGTGTGAAAAATAGGAAGAGCATGAAAAGGTGTGAAAATTATGAGGAGTATGAAAACGTCTTAAAAATACGAGGAGCATGAAAAGGTCTGAAAAATATGGGAGCATGAAAAGGTGTCAAAAATATCAGGAGTGTGTAGAGGTGTGAAAAATATGAGGAGAATGAAAGTGTATGAAAGTCTGCGGAGCATGAAATGGTGTGACATATACGAGGAGCATGAAAAGTTGTGAAAAATACGAAGAGCATGAGAAGGTGTGAAAAACACGAGGATCATGTAAAGGTGTGAAAAATACGAGGAGCATGAAAATGTGTCAAAAATACGAGGAGCATGAAAAGACCTGAAAAATAGGAGGAGCATGTAAAGGTCTGAAAAATACGAGGAGCATGAAAAGGTCTGAAAAATATGAAGAGCCTGAAAAGGTGTGAAAAATATGAAGAACAAGAAAATGTCTGAAAAGTATGAAGAGCACGAAAAGGTGTGAAAAATAGGAGGAGAACGAAAAGGTGTGAAAAATACGAAGAGCATGAAAAGGTGTGAAAAATACGAGGAGCATGAAAAGGTCTGAATAATATGAGGAGCATGAAAAAGTGTGAAAAATTAGAGGAGCATGAATCGGTCTGAAAAATATGAAGAGCCCGAAAAGCTCTGAAAAATATGAAGAGCACGAAAAGGTGTGAAAAATATGAGGAGCATGAAAAAATGTGAAAAATAAGAAGAGCATGAAAAGGTGTGAAAAACATGCAGAGCATGTAAAAGTGTGGAAAATAAGAAGAGCATGAAAAGGTGAGACAAATACGAAGAGCATGTAAAGGTGTGAAAAATACGAGGAGCATGAAATACCTGAAAAATAGGAGGAGCATAAAAAGGTCTGAAAAATACGAGGAGCATGAAAAGGTCTGAAAAATATGAAGAGCCTGAAAAGGTGTGAAAAATATGAAGAACAAGAAAATGTCTGAAAAGAATGAAGAGCACGAAAAGGGGTGAAAAATAGGAGAACGAAAAGGTGTGAAAAATACGAAGAGCATGAGAAGGTGTGAAAAACACGAGGATCATGTAAAGGTGTGAAAAATACGAGGAGCATGAAAACGTGTCAAAAATACGAGGAGCATGAAAAGACCTGAAAAATAGGAGGAGCATAAAAAGGTCTGAAAAATATGAGGAGCATGAAAAGGTCTGAAAAATATGAAGAGCCTGAAAAGGTGTGAAAAATATGAAGAACAAGAAAATGTCTGAAAAGTATGAAGAGCACGAAAAGGTGTGAAAAATTGGAGGAGAACGAAAAGGTGTGAAAAATACGAAGAACATGAAAAGGTGTGACAAATACGAGGAGCATGAAAAGGTCTGAATAATATGAGGAGCATGAAAAAGTGTGAAAAATTAGAGGAGCATGAATCGGTCTGAAAAATATGAAGAGCCCAAAAAGCTCTGAAAAATATGAAGAGCAGGAAAAGGTGTGAAAAATATGAAGAGCATGAAAAAATGTGAAAAATAAGAAGAGCATGAAAAGGTGTGAAAAACATGCAGAGCATGTAAAAGTGTGGAAAATAAGAAGAGCATGAAAAGGTGAGACAAATACGAAGAGCATGTAAAGGTGTGAAAAATACGAGGAGCATGAAAATGTGCCAAAAATACGAGGAGCATGAAAAGACCTGAAAAATAGGAGGAGCATGAAAAGGTCTGAAAAATATGAAGAGCCTGAAAAGGTGTGAAAAATATGAAGAACAAGAAAATGTCTGAAAAGAATGAAGAGCACGAAAAGGTGTGAAAAATAGGAGAACGAAAAGGTGTGAAAAATACGAAGAGCATGAGAAGGTGTGAAAAACACGAGGAACATGTAAAGGTGTGAAAAATACGAGGAGCATGAAAACGTGTCAAAAATACGAGGAGCATGAAAAGACCTGAAAAATAGGAGGAGCATAAAAAGGTCTGAAAAATATGAGGAGCATGAAAAGGTCTGAAAAATATGAAGAGCCTGAAAAGGTGTGAAAAATATGAAGAACAAGAAAATGTCTGAAAAGTATGAAGAGCACGAAAACGTGTGAAAAATAGGAGGAGAACGAAAAGGTGTGAAAAATACGAAGAGCATGAAAAGGTGTGACAAATACGAGGAGCATGAAAAGGTGTCAAAAATATGAGGAGCATGAAAAGGTGTGAATAATATGAGGAGCATGAAAAGGTGTGAAAAATTAGAGGAGCATGAATCGGTCTGAAAACTATGAAGAGCCTGAACAGCTCTGAAAAATATGAAGAGCACGAAAAGGTGTGGAAAATATGAAGAGCATGAAAAGGCATAAAAATTCGAGGAGCATGAAAAGGAGTGAAAAATGCGAGGAGCATGAAAAGGTCTGAGAAATTGGAGGAGCATAAAAAGGTCTGAAAAATAAGAGGAGCATGAAAAAGTGTGAAAAATACGAGGAGCATGAAAAGGTCTGAAAAACATGAAGAGCATGAAAAGTGTGAAAAATATGAAGAGCTTGAAAAGTTCTGAAAAATATGAAGAACACGAAGAGGTGTGAAAAATATGAAGAGCATTAAAAGATCTGAAAAATATGAGGACCACGAAAAGGTGTGAAAAATACAAGGAGCACGAAAAGGTGTGAAAAATACGAGTAGCATGTAAAGGTTGAAAAATAAGAGGAGCATGAATTTGTATAAAAATATGAGGAGCATGAAACGGTGTGAAAAATATGAAGAGCATGAAAAGGTGTCCAAATTATGAGTAGCATGTAAAGGTTGAAAAATAAGAGGAGCATGAATTTGTATAAAAAATATGAGGAGCATGAAACGGTGTGAAAAATATGAAGAGCATGAAAAGCTGTGAAAAATATGAGGACCATGAAAAGGTGTGAAAAATATGAAGAGGATTAAAAGGTCTGAAAAATACGAGGAGCATGAAAGGGTATGAAAAATATGAGGAGCATGAAATGGTGTGAAAAATAAGAGGAGCATGAAATGGTATGAAAAAATGAGGAGCATGAAAAGTTCTGAAAATTAAGAGGAACATTTAAAGGTCTGAAAAATAGGAGGAGCATGAAAAGCTCTGAAAAATACGAGGAGCATGAAAAGGTGTGAAATATATGAGGAGAATGAAAAGGTCTGAAAAATATGAAGAGCATGAAAAGGTGTCAAAAATATAAGGAGCATGAAAACGTGTGAAAAATACGAAGAGCGGGAAATGGTGTGAAAAATACGAAGAGCAGGAAAAGGTGTGAAAATTATCAAAAGCATGAAAAGGTCTGAAAAATATGACGAGCATGATGAGGTGTCAAAAATATGAGGAGCATTAAAAGGGTCGAAAATATGAGAAGCATGTAAAGGTCTGAAAAATATGAGGAGCATGAAACTGTATGAAAAATTAGAGGAGGATGAAAAGGTGTGAAAAGTACGTGGAGCATTAAAATGTCTGAGAAATACGAGAGCATGAAAAGGTGTGAAAAATATAAAAAGTATGAAAAGGTCTGAAAAATATGAAGATCATGAAAAGGTGTGAAAAACATGAAAAGCATGAAAAAATGTGAAAAATAAGAAGAGCATGAAAAGGTGTGAAAAACATGCAGAGCATGTAAAAGTGTGGAAAAGAAGAAGAGCATGAAAAGGTGTGACAAATACAAAGAGCATGAAAGGTGAAAAATACGAGGAGCATGAAAAGTTGTAAAACACGAGGAGCATGAAAAGGTGTGAAAAATATGAATAGCATGGAAAAGTGTGAAAAGTACGAGGAGCATGAAAAGGTTTGAAAAATACGAGGAGCATGAAAACGTCTTAAAAATACGAGGCGCATGAAAAGGTCTGAAAAATATGTAGAGCATGAACAGGTGTCAAAAATACGAGGAAAATGAAAAGGTGTGAAAAATATGAAGAGCATGAAAAGGTGTCAAAAATATGAGGAGCATGTAAAGGTGTGAAAAATATGAGGTTCAAAATGTGTATGAAAAATATGAGGAGCATGAAACGGTGTGAAAAATATGAAGAGCATGAAAAGGTGTGAAAATTATGAGGAGTATGAAAACGTCTTAAAAATACGAGGAGCATGAAAAGGTCTGAAAAATATGTGGAGCATGAAAAGGTGTCAAAAATATGAGAGAATGAAAAGGTGGGTAAAATATGAAAAGCATAAAAGGTTTCAAAAATATGAGGAACATGTAAAGGTGTGAAAAATATGAGGAGCATGAATCTGTATGAAAAATATGAGGAGGATGAAACGGTGTGAAAAATATGAGGAGTTTCAAAAGGTCTGAAAAATACGAGAGCATGAAAAGGTGTGAAAAACACGAAGAGCATGAAAATGTGTGAAAAATAAGAACAGCCTGAAAAGGTGTGAAAAACATGAAGAGCATGAAAAGGTCCGAAAAAAACGAAGAGCTTGAAAAGGTGTGACAAACACAAACAGCATGAAAAGTTGTGAAAAATACAAGGAGCATGAAAAGGTGTGAAAAATACGAGGAGCATGAAAAGGTCTGAAAAATACGAGGATCATTAAAGGGTCTGAAAAATACGAGGAGCATGAAAAGGTTTTAAAAATACGAGAGGCATGAAAAGATCTGAAATATACGAGGAGCAAGAAAGGGTCTGAAAAATACAAGGAGCATGAAATGGTGTGAAATACACGAGGGGCATGAAAAGGTGTGAAAAATATGAAGAGCATGAAAAGGTGTGAAAAATATGAGGAGCATATAAAGGTATGAAAAATAGGAAGAGCATGAATCTGTATGAAAATGAGGAGCATGAAACGGTGTGAAAAAAAGGAAGAGCATGAAAAGGTGTCAAAAATATGAGGAGCATATAAAGGTATGAAAAATAGGAAGAGCATGAATCTGTATGAAAATGAGGAGCATGAAACGGTGTGAAAAATAGGAAGAGCATGAAAACGTGTCAAAAATATGAGGAGCATTTAAAGGTGTGAAAAATAGGAAGAGCATGAATCTGTATGAAAAATATGAGAAGCATGAAACGGTGTAAAAAATAGGAAGAGCATGAAAAGGTGTCAAAAATATGAGGAGCATTTAAAGGTGTGAAAAATAGGAAGAGCATGAAAAGGTGTCAAAAATATGAGGAGCATTTAAAGGTGTGAAAAATAGGAAGAGCATGAATCTGTATGAAAAATATGAGGAGCATGAAACGGTGTAAAAAATAGGAAGAGCATGAAAAGGTGTCAAAAATATGAGGTGCATGAAACGGTGTGAAAAATAGGAAGAGCATGAAAAGGTGTCAAAAATATGAGGAGCATGAAAAGGTCTGAAAAACATGAAGAACATTAAAAGGTGTCAAAAATATGAGCAGCATGAAAAGGTGTGAAAAATATGAGGAGCATGAAAAGGTATGAAAAATATGAAGAGTTTCACAAGATTTCAAAAATATGAGGAGCATGAAAAGTTGTGAAAAATATGAAGACCATGAAATGGTGTGAAAAATATCAAGAGCATGAAACGGTCTGAAAAATATGAGGAGCAGGAAACTGTCTGAAATATATGAGGGGCATGAAAAACTGTCAAAAATATGTGGAGCATGAAATGGTGTGAAAAAAGTGAAGAGCATGAAAAGGTGTGAAAAATATGACGAGCATGAAACGGTGGGAAATATACGAAGAGCATGAAAAGGTGTGAAAAACACGAAGAGCAGGAAAAGGTGTGAAAAAATGAAGAGCATGAAACGGGCTGAAAAATTCGAAGAGCAGGAAAAGGTGTGAAAAACCGAAAGAGCATGAAAAGGTTTGAAAAATACGAAGAGCATGAAAAGGTCTGCAAAATACGAGAAGCATGAAAAGGTCTGAAATATACGAGGAGCATGTAAAGGTGTGAAAAATATGAGGAGCATGAAAAGGTGTCAAAAATATGAGGATCATCAAAAGGTGTCAAAAATATTAAGAGCATGAAAAGGTCTCAAAATTACGAGGAGCATGAAAAGGTGTGAAAATTATGAAGAGCATGAAAAGGTGTGCAAAACACGAAGAGCATGAAAAGGGTTGAAAAATACGAAGAGCTTGAAAAGGTGTGACAAATACGAAGAGCATGTAAAGTTGTGAAAAATATGAGGAGCATGAAAATGTCTGAAAAATACGAGGAGCATGAAGACATCTGAAAAATACGACGAGCATGAAAAGGTCTGAAAAATATGTAGAGCACGAAAAAGTGTCAAAAATATGGGGAGCATGAAAAGGTGTCAAAACTATGAAGAGCATGAAACGGTGTCAAAAATATGAGTAGCATGTAACGGTTGAAAAATAAGAGGAGCATGAATTTGTATAAAAATTATGAGGAGCATGAAACGGTGTGAAAAATATGAAGAGCATGAAAAGGTGTGAAAAACACGAAGGGCATGAAAAGGTCTGAAAAATACGAGGAGCATGAAAATGTCTGAAAATACGAGGAGCATGAAAAGGTCTGAAAATTACGAGGAGCATGAAGACATCTGAAAAATACGACGAGCATGAAAAGGTCTGAAAAATACAAAGAGTATGAAATGGTCAAAAAAACACGAGGAGCATGAAAAGGTCTGAAATATACGAGAGCATTAAAAGGTCTGAAAAATATGAGGAGCATGAAAAGGTGTCAAAATATGAGTAGCAGGTAAAGGTGTGAAAAATAAGAGGAGCATGAATCTGTATGAAAAATATGAGGAACCTGAAACGGTGTGAAAAATATGAAAAGAATGAAATGGTTTGAAAAATATGAGGAGCATGAAAAAGTGTGAAAAATACGAGGAGCATGAAAAGGTGTGAAAAATACGAGGAGCATGAAAAGGACTGAAAAACAGGAGGACCATGAAAATGTATGAAAAATAGGAGGAGCATGAAAAGGTCTGAAAATTAGGAGGAGCATGAAAAGGCCTGGAAAATAGGAGGAGCATGAAAAGCTCTGAAAAATACGAGGAGAATGAAAAGGTCTGAAAAATAGGAGGAGGATGGAAAGGCCTGAAAAATACGAGGAGCATGGAAAGGTCTCAAAAATAGGAGGAGCTTGAAAAGGTGTGAAAAATATGAGGAGCATGAGAAGGTCTGAAAAATATGAAGAGCATGAAAAAATGTCAAAAATATGAGGAGCATGAAATGGTCTGAAAAATATTTAGAGCATGAAAAGGTGTCAAAAATATGAGGAGCATGAAAAGTTGTGGAAAATATGAAGAGAAGGAAAAGGTGTCAAAAATATGAGGAGCATGTAAAGGTGTGAAATATATGAGGATCATGAAATGGTCTGAAATATATGAGGAGCATGAAACGGTCTGAAAAATATGAGTAGAATGAAAAGGTGTCCAAAATATGAGGAGCATGAAACAGTTTCAAATTATGAAGAGCATGACGGTGTGAAAAATATGAAGAGCTACAAAAGGTGTAAAAAACATGAGAGGCAATAAAAGGTGTGAGAAAATTGAGGAGCATGAAAAGGTCTGAAAAATACGAGGAGCATGAAAAGGTCTGAAAAATACGAGGAGCATGAAAAGGTGTGAAAAATACGAGGAGCATGAAAAGGGCTGAAAAATAAAAGGAGCATGAAAAGGTGTCAAAAATATGAGGACCTTGAAAAGGTGTCAAAAATATGAAGAGCATGAAAGGGGTCAAAAATATGAATAGAATGTAAAGGTGTGAAAAATAAGTGGAGTATGAATCAGTATGAAAAATATGAGTAGCATGGAACGGTGTGAAAAATATGAACAGCATGAATAGGTGTGAAAAATATGAGGATCATGTAAAGGCGTGAAAAATATGAGGAGCATGAAACGGTCTGAAAAATATGAGGAGCATGAAAAACTGTCAAAAATATGAGGAGCATGAAACAGTGAGAAAAATATGATGAGAATGAAAAGGTGTGAAAAATATGAGGAGCATGAAAAGGTCTGAAAAATACGAGGAGCATGAAGACGTCTGAAAAATACGACGAGCATGAAAAGGTCTGAAAAATATGTAGAGCATGAAAAAGTGTCAAAAATATGGGGAGCATGAAAAGGTGACAAAAATATGAAGAGCATGAAATGGTGTCAAAAATATGAGTAGCATATAAAGGTTGAAAAATAAGAGGAGCATGAATTTGTATAAAAATTATGAGGAGCATGAAACGGTGTGAAAAATATGAAGAGAATGAAAAGGTGTGAAAAACACGAAGGGCATGAAAAGGTCTGAAAAATACGAGGAGCATGAAAATGTCTGAAAATACGAGGAGTATGAAAAGGTCTGAAAATTACGAGGAGCATGAAAAGGTCTGAAAAATACGAGGAGCATGAAAAGGTCTGAAAAATACAAAGAGTATGAAATGGTCAAAGAAACACGAGGAGCATGAAAAGGTCTGAAAAATACGAGAGCATTAAAAGGTCTGAAAAATATGAGGAGGATGAGAAGATCTGAAAAATACGAGGAGCATGAAAAGGTGACAAAAATATGAGGAGCATGAAAAGGTGTCAAAATATGAGGAGCAGGTAAAGGTGTGAAAAATAAGAGGAGCATGGATCTGTATGAAAAATATGAGGAACCTGAAACGGTGTGAAAAATATGAAAAGAATGAAATGGTCTGAAAAACATGAGGAGCATGAAACGGTCTGAAATATATGAGGAGCATAAAAGCTGTCAAAAATATGAGGAACATCAAAAGGTGTGAAAAATATGAGAGCATGAAAAGGTGTGAAAAATATGAGGAGCATGTAAAGGTGTGAAAAATATGAGGAGCATGAAAAGGAGTGAAAAATATGAAGAGCATGAAAAGGTGTCAAAAATATGAAGAGCATGAAACGGTGTCAAAAATATGAGAAGCATATAAAGGTTGAAAAATAAGAGGAGCATGAATTTGTATAAAAATTATGAGGAGCATGAAACGGTGTGAAAAATATGAAGTGCATGAAAAGGTGTGAAAAACACGAAGGGCATGAAAAGGTCTGAAAAATACGAGGAGCATGAAAATGTCTGAAAATACGAGGAGTATGAAAAGGTCTGAAAAATACGAGGAGCATGAAAAGGTCTGAAAAATACGAGGAGCATGAAAAGGTCTGAAAAATACAAAGAGAATGAAATGGTCAAAGAAACACGAGGAGCATGAAAGTAAAAAATATGAAGAGCATGAAATGTGGGAAAAACACGAAGGGCATGCAAAGGTGTCAATAATATCAAGAGCATGAGAAGGTCTGAAAAATATGAATAGCATGAAAAGATGTGAAAATTATGAGGAGTATGAAAACGTCTTAACAATACGAGGAGCATGAAAAGGTCTGAAAAATATGTTGAGCTTGAAAAGGTGTCAAAAATATGAGGAGAATGAAAAGGTGTGTAAAATATGAAGAGCATGAAAAGGTGTCAAAAATAAGAGGAACATGTAAAGGTGTGAAAAATATGAGGAGCATGAATCTGTATGAAAAATATGAGGAGGAAGTATCGGTGTGAAAAATATGTATAACATGAAAAGGTGTGAAATATATGAGGAGCTTGAAAAGGTCTGAAAAATACAAGAGCATGAAAAGGTGTGAAAAACTCGAAGAGCATGAAAATGTATGAAAAATAAGAAAAGCATGAAAAGGTGTGAAAAACACAAAGAGCATGAAAAGGTCCGAAAAATACGAAGAGCTTGAAAAGGTGTGACAAATACAAACAGCATAAAAAGTTGTGAAAAATACGAGGAGCATGAAAAGGTGTGAAAAATATGAGGAGCATGAAAAGGTCTGAAAAATACGAGGAGCATGAAAAGATCTGAAATATACGAGGAGCATGAAAGGGTCTGAAAAATACGAGGAGCATGAAATGGTCTGAAATACACGAGGGGCATGAAAATGTCTGAAAAATATGAAGAGCATGAAAAGGTGTCAAAAATATGAGGAGCATGAAAAGGTGTGAAAAATATGAAGAGCATGAAAAGGTGTCAAAAATATGAGGAGCATTTAAAGGTGTGAAAAATAGGAAGAGCATGAATCGGTATGAAAAATATGAGGAACATGAAAAGGTGTGAAAAATAGGAAGAGCATGAAAAGGTGTCAAAAATATGAGGAGCATGAAACCTTGTGAGAAATGTGAAGAGCATGAAAAGGTGTCAAAAATATGAGGAGCATGAAAAGGTGTGAAAAACATGAAGAACATTAAAAGGTGTCAAAAATATGAGGAGCATGAAAAGGTGTGAAAAATATGAAGAGCTTCAAAAGATTTCAAAAATATGAGGAGCATGAAAAGTTGTGGAAAATATGAAGACCATGGAAAGGTATGAAAAATATCAAGAGCATGAAACGGTCTGAAAAATATGAGGAGCAGGAAACTGTCTGAAAAATATGAGGGGCATGAAAAATTGTCAAAAATATGTGGAGCATGAAATGGTGTGAAAAAAGTGAAGAGCATGAAAAGGTGTGAAAAATATGACGAGCATGAACCGGTGGGAAATATACGAAGAGCATGAAAAGGTGTGAAAACCAGGAACAGCATGAAAAGGTGTGAAAAATATCTAGAGCATGAAACGGCCTGAAAAAGTCGAAGAGCAGGAAACGGTGTGAAAAACACGAAGAGCATGAAAGCGTTTGAAAAATACGAAGAGCATGAAAAGGTCTGCAAAATGCGAGAAGCAGGAAAAGGTCTGAAATATACGAGGAGCATGAAAAGGTGTGAAAAATACGAGGAGCAAGAAAAGGTGTGAAAAATACAAGGAGCATGTAATGGTCTGAAAAAACGAGGAGCATGAAAAGGTGTGAAAAATACTAGGAACGTGAAAAGGTGTGAAGTATCTGAGGAGCATGAAAAGGTGTGTAAAATACGAGGAGCATGAAAATGTGTGAAAAATATGAAGAGCATGAAAGGGTATGAAAAATATGAGGAGCATGAAAAGGTGTGAAAAATAAGAGGAGCATGAAATGGTGTGAAAAAAAGAGGAGCATGAATAGATCTGAAAATTAAGAGGAGCATTTAAAGGTCTGAAAAATACGAGGAGCATGAAAAGCTCTGAAAAATATGAGAAGCATGAAAAGGTGTGAAATATACGAAGAGCAGGAAAAGGGGTGAAAAATACGAAGAGCAGGAAAAGGTGTGAAAATTATCAAAAGCATGAAAAGGTCTGAAAATATGAAGAGCATGATAAGGTGTAAAAAATATGAGGAGCATTAAAAGGTGTCGAAAATATGAGAAGCATGTAAAGGTGTGAAAAATATGAGAAGCATGAAACTGTATGAAAAATTAGAGGAGGATGAAACGGTGTGAAAAATATGAAGCGCTTGGAAAGGTGTGAAAAATATCAAGAGCATGAAAGATGTGAAAAACACGAAGGGCATGAAAAGGTTGAAAAATATCAAGAGCATGAAAAGGTCTGAGGAATATCAAGAGCATGAAAAGTTATGAAAAATTCAAAGAGCATGAAAAGATGTGTAAAATACGAAGAGCATGAAAAGGTGTGAAAAATACCAGGAGCAAGAAAAGGTGTGAAAAATACTAGGAGCATGAAAAGGTGTGAAAAGTATGAGGCGCATTAAAATGTCTGAAAAATACCAGAGCATGAAAAGGTGTGAAAAACACGAAGAGCATGAAAAGCTGTGAAAAATATAAGAAGCATGTAAAGGTCTGAAAAATATGAAGAGCATGAAAAGGTGTGAAAAATATGAAGAGCATGAAAAGATGTGAAAAATAAGAAGAGCATGAAAAGGTGTGAAAAATATGAAGAGCATGAAAAGGTGTGAAAAATATGAGGAGCATGTAAAGGTGTGAAAAATATGAGGAGCATGAATCTGTATGAAAAATATGAGGAGCATGAAACGGTGTGACAAATAGGAAGAGCATGAAAAGGTGTGAAAATTATGAGGAGTATGAAAACGTCTTAAAAATACGAGGAGCATGAAAAGGTCTGAAAAATATGGGAGCATGAAAAGGTGTCAAAAATATCAGGAGTGTGTAGAGGTGTGAAAAATATGAGGAGAATGAAAGTGTATGAAAGTCTGCGGAGCATGAAATGGTATGACATATACGAGGAGCATGAAAAGTTGTGAAAAATACGAAGAGCATGAGAAGGTGTGAAAAACACGAGGATCATGTAAAGGTGTGAAAAATACGAGGAGCATGAAAATGTGTCAAAAATACGAGGAGCATGAAAAGACCTGAAAAATAGGAGGAGCATAAAAAGGTCTGAAAAATACGAGGAGCATGAAAAGGTCTAAAAAATATGAAGAGCCTGAAAAGGTCTGAAAAATATGAAGAACAAGAAAATGTCTGAAAAGTATGAAGAGCAAGAAAAGGTGTGAAAAATAGGAGGAGAACAAAAGGGTGTGAAAAATACGAAGAGCATGAAAAGGTGTGACAAATACAGGAGCATGAAAAGGTGTCAAAAATATGAGGAGCATGAAAAGGTGTGAAAATTAGAGGAGCATCAATCGGTCTGAAAAATATGAAGAGCCCGAAAAGCTCTGAAAAATATGAAGAGCACGAAAAGGTGTGAAAAATATGAGGAGCATGAAAAAATGTGAAAAATAAGAAGAGCATGAAAAGGTGTGAAAAACATGCAGAGCATGTAAAAGTGTGGAAAATAAGAAGGGCATGAAAAGGTGTGACAAATACGAAGAGCAGGAAAAGTTGTGAAAAATACGAGGAGCATGAAAAGGTGTGAAAAATACGAGGAGCATGAAAATGTGCCCAAAAATACGAGGGAAGCATGGAGAACCTGAAAATAGGAGGAGCAAAAAGGTCTGAAAATACGAGGGCATGAGTCTGAAAAATATGAAGAGCCTGAAAAGGTGTGAAAAATATGAAAGAACAAGAAAAGTCTTGAAAAGAATGAAGGCAGAAAAGGTGTGAAAAATAGGAAGAACGAAAGGTGTGAAAAATACCGAAGAGCATGAGAAAGGTGTGAAAAACAACGAGGATCATGTAAAAGGTGTGAAAAATACGAGGAGCTGAAAACGTGTAAAATACGAGGGCATGAAAAGACTGAAAAGTAGGAGGAGCATAAAAGGTCTGAAAATATGAGGAGGCATGAAAAGGTCTGAAAAATATGAAGAGCCTGAAAAGTGTGAATATGAAGAACAAGAAAATGTCTGAAAAAGTTGAGAGCACGAAAAGGTGTGGAAAAAATAGGAGGAGAACGAAAGGGTGAAAATACGAAGAGCATGAAAGGTGTGACAAATACGAGGAGCATGAAAAGGTCTGAATAATTGAGGAGCATAGAAAAGTGTGAAAAAATTAGAGGAAGGCATGATCGGTCTGAAAAATATGAAAGAGCCCAAAAAGCTCTGGAAAAATTGAGAGCAGGAAAAGGTGTGAGAAAATATGGAGAGCTGAAAAAATGGAAAAATTTAAGAAGAGCATCAGAAGTGGAAAAACAGCAGAGCATGTAAAGAGTGTGGAAAATAGAAAAGAGGCCATGAAAAGGTGAGAACAATACCAAGAAGCATGTTAAAGGTGTGAATACGGAGCATGAAAAAATGTGCCCAAAAATACGAGGAGCATGAAAAGACCTGAAAAATAGGAGGAGCATAAAAAGGTCTGAAAAATACGAGGAGCATGAAAAGGCCTGAAAAATATGAAGAGCCTGAAAAGGTGTGAAAAATATGAAGAGCAAGAAAATGTCTGAAAAGAATGAAGAGCACGAAAAGGTGTGAAAAATAGGAGAACGAAAAGGTGTGAAAAATACGAAGAGCATGAGAAGGTGTGAAAAACACGAGGATCATGTAAAGGTGTGAAAAATACGAGGAGCATGAAAATGTGTCAAAAATACGAGGAGCATGAAAAGACCTGAAAAATAGGAGGAGCATGTAAAGGTCTGAAAAATACGAGGAGCATGAAAAGGTCTGAAAAATATGAAGAGCCTGAAAAGGTGTGAAAAATATGAAGAGCAAGAAAATGTCTGAAAAGTATGAAGAGCACGAAAAGGTGTGAAAAATAGGAGGAGAACGAAAAGGTGTGAAAAATACGAAGAGCATGAAAAGGTGTGACAAATACGAGGAGCATGAAAAGGTGTCAAAAATATGAGGAGCATGAAAAGGTGTGAATAATATGAGGAGCATGAAAAGGTGTGAAAAATAAGAGGAGCATGAAACGGTCTGAAAACTATGAAGAGCCTGAACAGCTCTGAAAAATATGAAGAGCACGAAAAGGTGTGGAAAATATGAAGAGCATGAAAAGGCATAAAAATTCGAGGAGCATGAAAAGGAGTGAAAAATGCGAGGAGCATGAAAAGGTCTGAGAAATTGGAGGAGCATAAAAAGGTCTGAAAAATAAGAGGAGCATGAAAAAGTGTGAAAAATAACGAGGAGCATGAAAAGGTCTGAAAAACATGAAGAGCCTGAAAAGTGTGAAAAATATGAAGAGCTTGAAAAGTTCTGAAAAATATGAAGAACACGAAGAGGTGTGAAAAATATGAAGAGCATTAAAAGATCTGAAAAATATGAGGACCACGAAAAGGTGTGAGAAATACAAGTAGCATGTAAAGGTTGAAAAATAAGAGGAGCATGAAATTGTATAAAAAATATGAGGAGCATGAAACGGTGTAAAAAATAGGAAGAGCATGAAAAGGTGTCCAAATTATGAGTAGCATGTAAAGGTTGAAAAATAAGAGGAGCATGAATTTGTATAAAAAATATGAGGAGCATGAAACGGTGTGAAAAATATGAAGAGCATGAAAAGCTGTGAAAAAAATGAGGACCATGAAAAGGTGTGAAAAATATGAAGAGGATTTAAAGGTCTGAAAAATACGAGGAGCATGAAAGGGTATGAAAAATATGAGGAGCATGAAATGGTGTGAAAAATAAGAGGAGCATGAAATGGTATGAAAAAATGAGGAGCATGAAAAGTTCTGAAAATTAAGAGGAACATTTAAAGGTCTGAAAAATAGGAGGAGCATGAAAAGGCCTGCAAAATAGGAGGAGCATGAAAAGGTGTGAAATATATGAGGAGCATGAAAAGGTCTGAAAAATATGAAGAGCATGAAAAGGTGTCAAAAATATAAGGAGCATGAAAACGTGTGAAAAATACGAAGAGCGGGAAATGGTGTGAAAAATACGAAGAGCAGGAAAAGGTGTGAAAATTATCAAAAGCATGAAAAGGTCTGAAAAATATGACGAGCATGATAAGGTATCAAAAATATGAGGAGCATTAAAAGGGTCGAAAATATGAGAAGCATGTAAAGGTCTGAAAAAAATGAGGAGCATGAAACTGTATGAAAAATTAGAGGAGGATGAAAAGGTGTGAAAAGTACGTGGAGCATTAAAATGTCTGAGAAATACGAGAGCATGAAAAGGTGTGAAAAATATAAAAAGCATGAAAAGGTCTGAAAAATATGAAGATCATGAAAAGGTGTGAAAAACATGAAAAGCATGAAAAAATGTGAAAAATAAGAAGAGCATGAAAAGGTGTGAAAAACATGCAGAGCATGTAAAAGTGTGGAAAATAAGAAGAGCATGAAAAGGTGTGACAAATAAAAAGAGCATGAAAGGTGAAAAATACGAGGAGCATGAAAAGTTGTAAAACACGAGGAGCATGAAAAGGTGTGAAAAATATGAATAGCATGGAAAAGTGTGAAAAGTACGAGGAGCATGAAAAGGTTTGAAAAATACGAGGAGCATGAAAACATCTTAAAAATACGAGGCGCATGAAAAGGTCTGAAAAATATGTAGAGCATGAACAGGTGTCAAAAATATGAGGAGAATGAAAAGGTGTGAAAAATATGAAGAGCATGAAAAGGTGTCAAAAATGTGAGGAGCATGTAAAGGTGTGAAAAATATGAGGTTCAAAATGTGTATGAAAAATATGAGGAGCATGAAACGGTGTGAAAAATATGAAGAGCATGAAAAGGTGTGAAAATTATGAGGAGTATGAAAACGTCTTAAAAATACGAGGAGCATGAAAAGGTCTGAAAAATATGTGGAGCATGAAAAGGTGTCAAAAATATGAGAGAATGAAAAGGTGTGTAAAATATGAAAAGCATAAAAGGTTTCAAAAATATGAGGAACATGTAAAGGTGTGAAAAATATGAGGAGCATGAATCTGTATGAAAAAAATGAGGAGGATGAAACGGTGTGAAAAATATGAGGAGTTTGAAAAGGTCTGAAAAATACGAGAGCATGAAAAGGTGTGAAAAACACGAAGAGCATGAAAATGTGTGAAAAATAAGAACAGCCTGAAAAGGTGTGAAAAACATGAAGAGCATGAAAAGGTCCGAAGAAAACGAAGAGCTTGAAAAGGTGTGACAAATACAAACAGCATGAAAAGTTGTGAAAAATACAAGGAGCATGAAAAGGTGTGAAAAATACGAGGAGCATGAAAAGGTCTGAAAAATACGAGGATCATTAAAGGGTCTGAAAAATACGAGGAGCATGAAAAAGTTTTAAAAATACGAGAGGCATGAAAAGATCTGAAATATACGAGGAGCAAGAAAGGGTCTGAAAAATACAAGGAGCATGAAATGGTCTGAAAAACACGAGGGGCATGAAAAGGTGTGAAAAATATGAAGAGCATGAAAAGGTGTGAAAAATATGAGGAGCATATAAAGGTATGAAAAATAGGAAGAGCATGAATCTGTATGAAAATGAGGAGCATGAAACGGTGTGAAAAATAGGAAGAGCATGAAAAGGTATCAAAAATATGAGGAGCATATAAAGGTATGAAAAATAGGAAGAGCATGAATCTGTATGAAAATGAGGAGCATGAAACGGTGTGAAAAATAGGAAGAGCATGAAAAGGTGTCAAAAATATGAGGAGCATTTAAAGGTGTGAAAAATAGGAAGAATATGAATCTGTATGAAAAATATGAGAAGCATGAAACGGTGTAAAAAATAGGAAGAGCATGAAAAGGTGTCAAAAATATGAGGAGCATTTAAAGGTGTGAAAAATAGGAAGAGCATGAAAAGGTGTCAAAAATATGAGGAGCATTTAAAGGTGTGAAAAATAGGAAGAGCATGAATCTGTATGAAAAATATGAGGAGCATGAAACGGTGTAAAAAATAGGAAGAGCATGAAAAGGTGTCAAAAATATGAGGTGCATGAAACGGTGTGAAAAATATGAAGAGCATGAAAAGGTGTCAAAAATATGAGGAGCATGAAGAGGTCTGAAAAACATGAAGAACATTAAAAGGTGTCAAAAATATGAGCAGCATGAAAAGGTGTGAAAAATATGAGGAGCATGAAAAGGTGTGAAAAATATGAAGAGTTTCACAAGATTTCAAAAATATGAGGAGCATGAAAAGTTGTGAAAAATATGAAGACCATGAAATGGTGTGAAAAATATCAAGAGCATGAAACGGTCTGAAAAAAATGAGGAGCAGGAAACTGTCTGAAAAATATGAGGGGCATGAAAAACTGTCAAAAATATGTGGAGCATGAAATGGTGTGAAAAAAGTGAAGAGCATGAAAAGGTGTGAAAAAATATGACGAGATTGAAACGGTGGGAAATATACGAAGAGCATGAAAAGGTGTGAAAAACACGAAGAGCATGAAAAGGTGTGAAAAATAGCAAGAGCCTGAAACGGCCTGAAAAATTCGAAGAGCAGGAAAAGGTGTGAAAAACACGACGAGCATGAAAAGGATTGAGAAATACGAAGAGCATGAAAAGGTCTGCCAAATACGAGAAGCATGAAAAGGTCTGAAATATACGAGGAGCATGAAAAGGTGTGAAAAATATGAGGAGCATGAAAAGGTGTCAAAAATATGAGGATCATCAAAAGGTGTCAAAAATATTAAGAGCATGAAAAGGTCTCAAAATTACGAGGAGCAAGAAAAGGTGTGAAAATTATGAAGAGCATGAAAAGGTGTGCAAAACACGAAGAGCATGAAAAGGTTTGAAAAATACGAAGAGCTTGAAAAGGTGTGACAAATACGAAGAGCATGTAAAGTTGTGAAAAATATGAGGAGCATGAAAATGTCTGAAAAATACGAGGAGCATGAAGACATCTGAAAAATACGACGAGAATGAAAAGGTCTGAAAAATATGTAGAGCACGAAAAAGTGTCAAAAATATGGGGAGCATGAAAAGGTGTCAAAACTATGAAGAGCATGAAACGGTGTCAAAAATATGAGTAGCATGTAACGGTTGAAAAATAAGAGGAGCATGAATTTGTATAAAAAATATGAGGAGCATGAAACGGTGTGAAAAACACGAAGGGCATGAAAAGGTCTGAAAAATACGAGGAGCATGAAAATGTCTGAAAATACGAGGAGTATGAAAAGGTCTGAAAATTACGAGGAGCATGAAGACATCTGAAAAATACGACGAGCATGAAAAGGTCTGAAAAATACAAAGAGTATGAAAAGGTCAAAGAAACACGAGGAGCATGAAAAGGTCTGAAATATACGAGAGCATTAAAAGGTCTGAAAAATATGAGGAGCATGAAAAGGTGTCAAAATATGAGTAGCAGGTAAAGGTGTGAAAAATAAGAGGAGCATGAATCTGTATGAAAAATATGAGGAACCTGAAACGGTGTGAAAAATAAGAAAAGAATGAAATGGTCTGAAAAATATGAGGAGCATGAAAAAGTGTGAAAAATACGAGGAGCATGAAAAGGTGTGAAAAATACGAGGAGCATGAAAAGGACTGAAAAACAGGAGGACCATGAAAATGTATGAAAAATAGGAGGAGCATGAAAAGGTCTGAAAAATAGGAGGAGCATGAAAAGGCCTGGAAAATAGGAGGAGCATGAAAAGCTCTGAAAAAATACGAGGAGAATGAAAAGGTCTGAAAAATAGGAGGAGGATGGAAAGGCCTGAAAAATACGAGGAGCATGGAAAGGTCTCAAAAATAGGAGGAGCTTGAAAAGGCGTGAAAAATATGAGGAGCATGAGAAGGTCTGAAAAATATGAAGAGCATGAAAAAATGTCAAAAATATGAGGAGCATGAAATGGTCTGAAAAATATTTAGAGCATGAAAAGGTGTCAAAAATATGAGGAGCATGAAAAGTTGTGAAAAATATGAAGAGAAGGAAAAGGTGTCAGAAATATGAGGAGCATGTAAAGGTGTGAAATATATGAGGAGCATGAAATGGTCTGAAATATATGAGGAGCATGAAACGGTCTGAAAAATATGAGTAGAATGAAAAGGTGTCCAAAATATGAGGAGCATGAAACAGTTTCAAATTATGAAGAGCATGACGGTGTGAAAAATATGAAGAGCTACAAAAGGTGTAAAAAACATGAGAGGCAATAAAAGGTGTGAGAAAATTGAGGAGCATGAAAAGGTCTGAAAAATACGAGGAGCATGAAAAGGTCTGAAAAATACGAGGAGCATGAAAAGGTGTGAAAAATATGAGGAGCATGAAAAGGTCTGAAAAATAAAAGGAGCATGAAAAGGTGTCAAAAATATGAGGACCTTGAAAAGGTGTCAAAAATATGAAGAGCATGAAAGGGGTCAAAAATATGAATAGAATGTAACGGTGTGAAAAATAAGTGGAGCATGAATCAGTATGAAAAATATGAGTAGCATGGAACGGTGTGAAAAATATGAACAGCATGAATAGGTGTGAAAAATATGAGGATCATGTAAAGGCTTAAAAAATATGAGGAGCATGAAACGGTCTGAAAAATATGAGGAGCATGAAAAACTGTCAAAAATATGAGGAGCATGAAACAGTGAGAAAAATATGAAGAGAATGAAAAGGTGTGAAAAATATGAGGAGCATGAAAAGGTCTGAAAAATACGAGGAGCATGAAGACGTCTGAAAAATACGACGAGCATGAAAAGGTCTGAAAAATATGTAGAGCATGAAAAAGTGTCAAAAATATGGGGAGCATGAAAGGTGTCAAAAATATGAAGAGCATGAAATGGTGTCAAAAATATGAGTAGCATATAAAGGTTGAAAAATAAGAGGAGCATGAATTTGTATAAAAATTATGAGGAGCATGAAACGGTGTGAAAAATATGAAGTGCAGGAAAAGGTGTGAAAAACACGAAGGGCATGAAAAGGTCTGAAAAATACGAGGAGCATGAAAATGTCTGAAAATACGAGGAGTATGAAAAGGTCTGAAAATTACGAGGAGCATGAAAAGTTCTGAAAAATACGAGGAGCATGAAAAGGTCTGAAAAATACGAAGAGTATGAAATGGTCAAAGAAACACGAGGAGCATGAAAAGGTCTGAAAAATACGAGAGTATTAAAAGGTCTGAAAAATATGAGGAAGATGAGAAGGTCTGAAAAATACGAGGAGCATGAAAAGGTGACAAAAATATGAGGAGCATGAAAAGGTGTCAAAATATGAGTAGCAGGTAAAGGTGTGAAAAATAAGAGGAGCATGGATCTGTATGAAAAATATGAGGAACCTGAAACGGTGTGAAAAATATGAAAAGAATGAAATGGTCTGAAAAACATGAGGAGCATGAAACGGTCTGAAATATATGAGGAGCAGAAAAGCTGTCAAAAATATGAGGAGCATCAAAAGGTGTGAAAAATATGAGAGCATGAAAAGGTGTGAAAAATATGAGGAGCATGTAAAGGTGTGAAAAATATGAGGAGCATGAAAAGGAGTGAAAAATATGAAGAGCATGAAAAGGTGTCAAAAATATGAAGAGCATGAAACGGTGTCAAAAATATGAGTAGCATATAAAGGTTGAAAAATAAGAGGAGCATGAATTTGTATAAAAATTATGAGGAGCATGAAACGGTGTGAAAAGTATGAAGTGCATGAAAAGGTGTGAAAAACACGAAGGGCATGAAAAGGTCTGAAAAATACGAGGAGCATGAAAATGTCTGAAAATACGAGGAGTATGAAAAGGTCTGAAAATTACGAGGAGCATGAAAAGTTCTGAAAAATACGAGGAGCATGAAAAGGTCTGAAAAATACAAAGAGTATGAAATGGTCAAAGAAACACGAGGAGCATGAAAAGGTCTGAAAAATACGAGAGGATTAAAAGGTCTGAAAAATATGAGGAGGATGAGAAGGTCTGAAAAATACGAGGAGCATGAAAAGGTGACAAAAATATGAGGAGCATGAAAAGGTGTCAAAATATGAGTAGCAGGTAAAGGTGTGAAAAATAAGAGGAGCATGGATCTGTATGATAAATATGAGGAACCTGAAACGGTGTGAAAAATATGAAAAGAATGAAATGGTCTGAAAAACATGAGGAGCATGAAACGGTCTGAAATATATGAGGAGCATAAAAGCTGTCAAAAATATGAGGAGCATCAAAAGGTGTGAAAAATATGAGAGCATTAAAAGGTGTCAAATATATGTGGAGCATGTGAAAAGGTGTGAAAAATACGAAGAGCATGAAAAGGTGTGAGAAACACGAAGAGCATGAAAAGGTGTGAAAAATACGAAGAGCTTGAAAAGGTGTGACAAATAAGAAGAGCATGTAAAGTTGTGAAAAATACGAGGAGCATGAAAAGGTCTGAAAAATATGTAGAGCATGAAAAAGTGTGAAAAATATGGGGAGCATGAAAAGGTGTCAAAAATATGAGGAGCATGAAACGGTGTCAAAAGTATGAGTAGCATGTGAAGGTTGAAAAATAGAGGAGCATGAATTTGTATAAAAAATATGAGGAGCATGAACGGTGTGAAAAATATGAAGAGCATGAAAAGGTGTGAAAAGTATGAGGAGCATGAAAAGGTGTGAAAAATACGAGGAGCATGAAAAGATGTGAAATGTACAAGGAGCATTAAAATGTCTGAAAAATACGAGAGCATGAAAAGGTGTGAAAAACACGAAGAGCATGAAAAGCTATGAAAAATATAAAAAGCATGAAGAGGTCTGAAAAATATGAAGAGCATGAAAAGGTGTGAAAAATATGAAAAGCATGAAAAAATGTGAAAAATAAGAAGAGCATGAAAAGGTGTGAAAATCATGCACAGCATGTAAAAGTGTGGAAAATAAGAAGAGCATGAAAAGGTGTGACAAATATGAAGAGCATGAAAAGTTGTGATAAATACGAGGAGCATGAAAAGCTGTGAAAAATACGAGGAGCATAAAAAGGTGTGAAAAATATGAATAGAATGAAAAAGTGTGAAAAGTACGAGGAGCATGAAAATGTCTGAAAAATACGAGGAGCATGAAAAGGTGTGAAAAATATGTGGAGCATGAAAAGGTGTCAAAAATATGAGGAGAATGAAAAGGTGTGTAAAATATGAAGAGCATGAAAAGGTGTCAAAAATATGAGGAACATGTAAGGTGTGAAAACTATGAGGAGCATGAATCTGTATGAAAAATATGAGGAGGATGAAACGGTGTGAAAAATATGAATATCATGTAAAGGTGTGAAAAATATGAGGAGTTTGAAAAGGTCTGAAAAATACGAGAGCATGAAAAGGTGTGAAAAGCACGAAGAGCATGAAAAGGTCCGAAAAAAACGAAGAGCTTGAAAAGGAGTGACAAATACAAACAGCATGAAAAGTTGTGAAATATACGAGGAGCATTAAAATGTCAGAAAAATACAAGGAGCATGAAAGGGTCTGAAAAATACGAGGAGCATGAAATGGTCTGAAATACACGAGGGGCATGAAAAGGTCTGAAAAATATGAAGAGCATGAAACGGTCTGAAAAATATGAGGAGCATGAATAGGTGTGAAAAATATGAAGAGAATGAAAAAGTGTCAAAAATATGAGGAGCATGAAACAGTGTGAAAAATGTGAAGAGCATGAAAAGGCGTCAAAAATAGGAGGAGCATGAAAAGGTCTGAAAAACATGAAGAAAATTAAAAGATGTCAAAAATATGAGGAGCATGAAAAGGTGTGAAAAATATGAGGAGAATGAAAAAGTGTGAAAAATATGAAGAGCTTCAAAAGATTTCAAAAATATGAGGAGCATGAAAAGTTGTGAAAAATATGAAGACCATGAAAAGGTGTGAAATATATCAAGCGCATGAAACGGTCTGAAAAATATGAGGAGCAAGAAACTGTCTGAAAAATATGAGGGGCATGAAAAACTGTCAATAATATGTGGAGCATGAAATCGTGTGAAAAAAGTGAAGAGCATGAAAAGGTGTGAAAAATATGACGAGCACGAAACGGCGGGAAAAATGCGAGGAGCAAAAAAAAAAAATACGAGGAGCATGAAAAGGTGTGAAAATGCGAGGAACATGAAAAGGTGTGAAAAATTGGGGGAACATGAAAAGGTGTGAAAAATGCGAGGAGCATGAAAAGGTGTGAAAAATGGGAGGAGCTTGAAAACGTGTGAAAAATGCGAGGAGCATGAAAGGTAGTGGAAAAAAAGGCGAGGAGCAAAAAAAAAAAAAAAGAAAAGACGAGGAGCATAAAAAGGTGTGAAAAATGCGAGGAGCATGAAAAGGTGTGAAAAATGGGAGGAGCATGAAAAGGTGTGAAAAATACGAGGAGCATGAAATGGTCAGAAATACACGAGGGGCATGAAAAGGTCTGAAAATATGAAGAGCATGAAAAGGTGTCAAAAATATGAGGAGCATGAAAGGTGTGAAAAATATGAAGAGCATGAAAACGTGTCAAAAATATGAGGAGCATTTAAAGGTGTGAAAAATAGGAAGAGCATGAATCTGTATGAAAAATATGAGGAACATGAAACGGTGTGAAAAATAGGAAGAGCATGAAAAGGTGTCAAAAATATGAGGAGCATGAAACGTTGTGAGAAATGTGAAGAGCATGAAAAGGTGTCAAAAATATGAGGAGCATGAAAAGGTCTGAAAAACATGAAGAACATTAAAAGGTGTCAAAAATATGAGGAGCATGAAAAGGTGTGAAAAATATTAGGAGCATGAAAAGGTGTGAAAATATGAAGAGTTTCACAAGATTTCAAATATATGAGGAGCATGAAAATTTGTGAAAAATATCAAGACCATGAAATGGTGTGAAAAATATCAAGAGCATGAACGGTCTGAAAATATGAGGAGCAGGAAACTGTCTGAAAAATATGAGGGGTATGAAAAACTGTCAAAAATATGTGGAGCATGAAATGGTGTGAAAAAAGTGAAGAGCATGAAAAGGTGTGAAAAATATGACGAGCATGAAATGGTGGGAAATATACGATGAGCATGAAAAGGTGTGAAAAACACGAAGAGCATGAAAAGGTGTGAAAAATATCAAAAGCATGAAACGGCCTGAAAAATTCGAAGAGGAGGAAGAGGTGTGAAAAGCCCGAAGAGCATGAAAAGGTTTGAAAAATACGAAGAGCATGAAAAGGTCTGCAAAATACGAGAAGCATGAAAAGGACTGAAAAATACGAGGAGCATGAAAAAGTGTGAAAAATACGAGGAGCATGAAGTGGTCTGAAAAAACGACGAGCATGAAAAGGTCTGAAAAATACGAGGAGCAAAAAAGGGTGAAAAATACGAAGAGCATGAAACGTGTGATAAAAAAATGGAGAATGAAAACGTCTGAAAAATACGAGGAGCATGAAAAGGTCTGAAAAATATGAGTAGTTTGAAAAGGTCTGAAAAATACGAGGAGCATGACAAGGACTGCAATATATGAAGAGCATGAAAAGGTGTCAAAAATATGAGGAGCATGTAGAGGTGTGAAAAATATGAGGAGAATGAAACTGTATGAAAAATCTGAGGAGCATGAAATGGTGTGAAGTATACGAGGAGCATGAAAAGGTGTGTAAAATACGTGGACCATGAAAATGTGTGAAAAATATGAAGAGCAAGAAAGGGTATGAAAAATACGAGGAGCATGAAACGGTGTGAAAAATAAGAGGAACATGAAATGGTGTGAAAAAATGAGGAGCATGAAAAGATCTGAAAAATAAGAGTAGCACTTAAAGGTCTGAAAAATACGAGGAGCATGAAAAGCTCTGAAAAATACAGGAGCATGAAAAGGTGTGAAATATACGAGGAGCATGTAAAGGTCTGAAAAATATGAAGAGCATGAAAAGGTGTCAAAAATATAAGGAGCTTGAAAAGGTGTGAAAAATACGAAGAGCATGAAAAGGTGTGAGAAACACGAAGAGCATGAAAAGGTGTGAAAAATACGAAGAGCTTGAAAAGGTGTGACAAATAAGAAGAGCATGTAAAGTTGTGAAAAATACGAGGAGCATGAAAAGGTCTGAAAAATATGTAGAGCATGAAAAAGTGTGAAAAATAAGAAGAGCATGAAAAGGTGTGAAAAACATGCACAGCATGTAAAAGTGTGGAAAATAAGAAGAGCATGAAAAGGTGTGACAAATATGAAGAGCATGAAAAGTTGTGATAAATACGAGGAGCATGAAAAGCTGTGAAAAATACGAGGAGCATAAAAAGGTGTGAAAAATATGAATAGCATGAAAAAGTGTGAAAAGTACGAGGAGCATGAAAATGTCTGAAAAATACGAGGAGCATGAAAAGGTGTGAAAAATATGTGGAGCATGAAAAGGTGTCAAAAATATGAGGAGAATGAAAAGGTGTGTAAAATATGAAGAGCATGAAAAGGTGTCAAAAATATGAGGAACATATAAAGGTGTTAAAAATTTGAGGAGCATGAATCTGTATGAAAAATATGAGGAGGATGAAACGGTGTGAAAAAAATGAATATCATGAAAAGGTGTGAAAAATATGAGGAGTTTGAAAAGGTCTGAAAAATACGAGAACATGAAAAGGTGTGAAAAAAACGAAGAGCTTGAAAAGGAGTGACAAATACAAACAGCATGAAAAGTTGTGAAATATACGAGGAGCATTAAAATGTCTGAAAAATACAAGGAGCATGAAAGGGTCTGAAAAATACGAGGAGCATGAAATGGTCTGAAATACACGAGGGGCATGAAAAGGTCTGAAAAATATGAAGAGCATGAAAAAGTGTCAAAAATATGAGGAGCATGAAACAGTGTGAAAAATGTGAAGAGCATGAAAAGGCGTCAAAAATAGGAGGAGCATGAAAAGGTCTGAAAAACATGAAGAAAATTAAAAGATGTCACCTCGTATTTTTCCAACCGTTTCATGCTCCTCGTATTTTTCACAACTTTACATGCTCTTTGTATTTGTCACACCTTTTCAAGCTCTTCGTATTTTTCACATCTTTTCATGCTCTTCGTGTTTTTCACACCTCCTCAGGCTCTTCGTATTTTTCACACCTTTTCATGCTCTTCATATTTTTGACACGTTTTCATGCTTTTCATATTTTTCAGACCTTTTCATGCTCTTGATATTTTTCACAGCTTTCCATGCTCTTTGTGTTTTTCACTCCATTTCATGATCTCGTATTTTTCTGAGTGTTTCATGCTCCTCATATTTTTCACACCTTTTCATGCTCTTCATATTTTTCACACCTTTACATGCTCTCCGTATTTGTCACATCTTTTCAAGCTCTTTGTATTTTTCACACCTTTTCATGCACTTCGTGTTTTTCACACCTTTTAAGGCTCTTCGTATTTTTCAGACCTTTTCATGCTCTTCATATTTTTGACACGTTTTCATGCTTTTGATATTTTTCAGACCGTTTCATGCGTTGATATTTTTCACAGCTGTTCATGCTCTTCGTGTTGTTCACTCCATTTCATGATCTCGTGTTTTTCAGAGTGGTTCATGCTTCTCATATTTTTCACACCTTTTCATGATCTTCATAATTTTCACACCGTTTCATCCTCCTCTAATTTTTCATACAGTTTCATGCTCCTCATATTTTTCACACATTTTCATGCTTCTCATATTTTCGACACCTTTTTATGCTCCTCATATTTTTGACACCTTATCATGCTCTTCAGATTTTTCAGACCTTTTCATGTTTTTGATAATTTTCACAACTTTTCATGTTCCTCGTATTTTTCACACCTTTTCATGTACCTCGTTTTTTCAGACCATTTCATGCTACTCGTATTTTTCACACCTTTTCATGCTCCTCGTATTTTTCACACCTTTTCATGCTCCTCATATTTTTCACACCTTTTCATGCTCCTCGTATATTTCAGACCTTTTCATGCTTCTCATATTTTGCAGACCTTTTCATGCTCTTCGTATTTTTCAAACCTTTTCATGCTCTTCGGGTTTTTCACACCTTTTCCTGCTCTTCGAATTTTTCAGGCCGTTTCATGCTCTTGATATTTTTCACACCTTTTCATGCTCTTCGTGTTTTTCACAACTTTTCATGCTCTTCGGATATTTCCCACCGTTTCATTCTCGTCATATTTTTCACACCTTTTCATGCTCTTCACTTTTTTCACACCATTTCATGCTCCACATATTTTTGACAGTTTTTCATGCCCCTATATTTTTCAGACAGTTTCCTGCTCCTCATATTTTTCAGACCGTTTCATGCTCTTGATATTTTTCACACCATTTCATGGTCTTCATATTTTTCACAACTTTTCATGCCCCTCATATTTTTGAAATCTTTTGAAGCTCTTCATATTTTTCACAACTTTTCATGCTCCTCATATTTATCACAGCTTTTCATGCTCCACATATTTTTGACACCTTTTAATGTTCTTCAAGTTTTTCAGAACTTTTCATGCTCCTCATATTTTTGAGACCTTTTCATGCTCCTCACATTTTTCACACCGTTTCATGCTCCTCATATTTTTGACACCTTTTCATGCTCTTCCTATTTTTCACACCGTTTCATGCTTCTCATATTTTTCATACAGATTCATGCTCTTCCTATTTTTCACACCTTTAAATGCTCCTCATATTTTTGACACCTTTTCATGCTCTTCATATTTTTCACACCTTTTCATGCTCCTCATATTTTTGACACCTTTTCATGCTCTTCATATTTTTCAGACCTTTTCATGCTTTTTATATTTTTCACAGCTTTTCATGCTGTTCTTTTTTTTCACACCTTTTCATGCTCTCGTATTTTTCAGACCTTTTCAAACACCTCATATTTTTCGCACCTTTTCATTATATTCATGTTTTTCACACCTTTTCATCCTCCTCATATTTTTCATACAGATTCATGCCCCTCATATTTTTCACACCTTTACATGTTCCTCATATTTTTGACACCTTTTCATGCTCTTCATATTTTACACACATTTTCATTCTTCTCATATTTTTGACACATTTTCATGCTGCACATATTTTTCAGACCTTTTCATGCTCCTCGTATTTTTAAGACGTTTTCATACTCCTCATAATTTTCACACCTTTGCATGCTCTTCATATTTTTCACACCGTTTCATGCTCCTCATATTTTTCATACAGATTCATGCTCCTCGTATTTTTCACAACTTTTCATGCTCTTCTTATTTTCCACACTTTTACATGCTCTGCATGTTTTTCACACCCTTTCATGCTCTTCTTATTTTTCACATTTTTTCATGTTGTTCATATTTTTCACACCTTTTCATGCTCTTCATATTTTTCAGACCTTTTCATGCTTTTTATATTTTTCACAGCTTTTCATGCTCTTCTTTTTTTTCACACCTTTTCATGCTCTCGTATTTTTCAGACATTTTAATGCTCCTCGTACTTTTCACACCTTTTCATGCTCCTAGTATTTTTCACACCTTTTCATGCTCCTGGTATTTTTCCCAACTTTTCACGCTCTTCGTATTTTTCACATCTTTTCCTGCTCTTTGAATTTTTCATACCTTTTCATGCTCTTCATATTCCTCAGACCTTTTCATGCTCTTGATATTTTTCACACCTTTTCTTGCCCTTCGTGTTTTTCACATCATTCATGCTCTTGATATTTTTCACACCTTTTCATGGTCTTCATATTTTTCACAACTTTTCATGCTACTCATATTTTTAAAATATTTTGAAGCTCTTCATATTTTTCACAGCTTTTCATGCTCCTCATATTTATCACAGCTTTTCATCCTCCACATATTTTTGACACCTTTTAATGTTCTTCAAGTTTTTCAGAACTTTTCATGCTCCTCATATTTTTGATACCTTTTCATGCTCCTCACATTTTTCACACCGTTTCATGCTCCTCATATTTTTGACAGCTTTTTATGCTCTTCCTATTTTTCACACCGTTTCATGCTTCTCATATTTTTCATACAGATTCATGCTCTTCCTATTTTTCACACCTTTAAATGCTCCTCATATTTTTGACACCTTTTCATGCTCTTCATATTTTTCACTCCTTTTCATGTTCCTCATATTTTAAAAATACGAGGAGGCATGAAAAGGTGTGAAAATATTAATAGCATAAAAAAGTGTGAAAAGTACGAGGAGCATGAAAAGGTCTGAAAATACGAAGAGCATGAAAACGTCTTCAAAATACAAGGCACATGAAAAGGTCTGAAAAATATGTAGAGCATGAACAGGTGTCAAAAATATGAGGAGAATGAAAAGGTGTGAAAAATATGAAGAGCATGAAAAGGTGTCAAAAATATGAGGAGCATGTAAAGGTGTGAAAAATATGAGGAGCCTGAATCTGTATGAAAAATATGAGGAGCATGAAACGGTGTGAAAAATATGAAGAGCATGAAAAGGTGTGAAAATTATGAGGAGTATGAAAACGTCTTAAAAATATGAGGAGCATGAAAAGGTCTGAAAAATATGTGCAGCATGAAAAGGTGTCAAAATATGAGAAAAAATGAAAATGTGTGTAAAATATGAAGAGCATGAAAAGGTGTCAAAAACATGAGGAGCATGTAAAGGTGTGAAAAATATGAGGAGCATGAATCTGTATGAAAAATATGAGGAGCATGAAACGGTGTGAAACATATGAAGAGCATGCAAAGGTGTGAAAATTATGAGGAGTATGAAAACGTCTTAAAAATACGAGGAGCATGAAAAGGTCTGAAAATTATGTGCAGCATGAAAAGGTGTCAAAAATATGATAAGAATGAAAATGTGTATAAAATATGAAGAGCATGAAAAGGTGTCAAAAATATGAGGAACATGTAAAGGTGTGAAAAATATGAGGAGCATGAATCTGTATGAAAAATGTGAGGAGCATGAAACGGTGTGAAACATATGAAGAGCATGGAAAGGTGTGAAAATTATGAGGAGGATGAAAACGTCTTAAAAATACGAGGAGCATGAAAAGGTCTGAAAATTATGTGCAGCATGAAAAGGTGTCAAAAATATGAGAAGAATGAAAAGGTGTGTAAAATATGAAGAGCATGAAAAGGTGTCAAAAATATGAGGAACATGTAAAGGTGTGAAAAATATGAGGGGCATGAATCTGTATGAAAAATATGAGGAGGATGAAAAGGTGTGAAAAACATGAATATAATGAAAATGTGTGAAAAATATGAGGAGTTTGAAAAGGTCTGAAAAATACGAGAGCATGAAAAGGTGTGAAAAACACGAAGAGCATGAAAATGTGTGAAAAATACGAAGAGCTTGGAAAAGGTGTGACAAATACAAACATCATGAAAAGTTGTGAAAATACGAGAAGCATGAAAAAGTGTGAAAAACACGAGGAGCATGAAAAGGTCTGAAAAATATGAGGAACATTAAAGGGTCTGAAAAAAACGAGGAGCATGAAAAGTTGTGAAGAATACGAGGAGCATGAAAAGATCTGAAAAATACAAGGAGCATGAAAGGTTCTGAAAAATACGAGGAGCATGAAATGGTCTGAAATACACGAGGGGCATGAAAAGGTCTGAAAAATATGAAGAGCATGAAAAGGTGTCAAAAATATGAGGAGCATGAAAAGGAGTGAAAAATATGAAGAGCATGAAAAGGTGTCAAAAATATGAGGAGCATTTAAAGGTGTGAAAAATAGGAAGAGCATGAATCTGTATGAAAAATATGAGGAGCATGAAACGGTGTGAAAAATAGGAAGAGCATGAAAAGGTGTCAAAATATGAGGAGCATGAAACGGTGTGAAAAATGTGAGGAGCATGAAAAGGTGTCAAAAATATGAGGAGCATGAAAAGTTCTGAAAAACTTGAAGAACATTAAAAGGTGTCAAAAATATGTGGAGCATGAAAAGGTGTGATAAATATGCGGAGCATGAAAAGGTGTGAAAAATATGAAGAGCTTCAAAAGATTTCAAAAATATGAGTAGCATGAAAAGTTGTGAAAAATATGAAGAACATGAAAAGGTGAGAAAAATATCGAGAGGATGAAACGGTCTGAAAAACATGAGGAGCAGGAAACTGTCTGAAAAATATAGGGGCATGAAAAACTGTCAAAAATATGTGGAGCATGAAATGGTGTGAAAAAAGTGAAGAGCATGAAAAGGTGTGAAAAATATGACGAGAATGAAACTGTGGGAAATATACGAAGAGCATGAAAAGGTGTGAAAAACACGAAGAGCATGAAAAGGTGTGAAAAATATCAAGAGCATGAAACGGCCTGAAAAATTCGAAGAGCAGGAAAAGTTGTGAAAAACCCAAAGAGCATGAAGAGGTTTGAAAAATACGAAGAGCATGAAAAGGTCTGCAAGATACGAGAAGCATGAAAAGGTCTGAAATATACGAGGAGCATGAAAAGGTGTGAAAAATATGAGGAGCATGAAAAGGTGTGAAAAATACGAGGAGCATGAAATGGTCTGAAAAAACGAGGAGCATGAAAAGGTGTGAAAAATACGAGGAGCATGAAAATGTCTGAAAAATACGAGGAGCATGAAGACGTCTGAAAAATACGACGAGCTTGAAAAGGTCTGAAAAATATGTAGAGCATGAAAAAGTGTCAAAAATATGGGGAGCATGAAAAGGTGTCAAAATATGAAGAGCATGAAACGGTGTCAAAAATATGAGTAGCATGTAAAGGTTGAAAAATAAGAGGAGCATGAATTTGTATAAAAAATATGAGGAGCATGAAACGGTGTGAAAAATATGAAGAGCTTGAAAAGGTGTGAAAAATATGAGGAGCATGAAAAGGTGTAAAAAATATGAAGAGCATGAAATGTGTGAAAAACACGAAGGGCATGCAAAGGTGTGAAAAATATCAAGAGCATGAAAAAGTCTGAAAAATATGAAGAGCATGAAACGGTGTGAAAAATATGAGGAGCATGAAAAGGTGTAA
Source organism: Cervus canadensis (assembly GCF_019320065.1). Taxonomy (NCBI): domain Eukaryota; kingdom Metazoa; phylum Chordata; class Mammalia; order Artiodactyla; family Cervidae; genus Cervus; species Cervus canadensis. The sequence continues at coordinate 66,416,973 of NC_057399.1, read as the reverse complement.
AAAATATGAAGAGCATGAAATGTGTGAAAAACACGAAGGGCATGCAAAGGTGTCAATAATATCAAGAGCATGAGAAGGTCTGAAAAATATGAATAGCATGAAAAGATGTGAAAATTATGAGGAGTATGAAAACGTCTTAACAATACGAGGAGCATGAAAAGGTCTGAAAAATATGTTGAGCTTGAAAAGGTGTCAAAAATATGAGGAGAATGAAAAGGTGTGTAAAATATGAAGAGCATGAAAAGGTGTCAAAAATATGAGGAACATGTAAAGGTGTGAAAAATATGAGGAGCATGAATCTGTATGAAAAATATGAGGAGGAAGAATCGGTGTGAAAAATATGTATAACATGAAAAGGTGTGAAATATATGAGGAGCTTGAAAAGGTCTGAAAAATACAAGAGCATGAAAAGGTGTGAAAAACTCGAAGAGCATGAAAATGTATGAAAAATAAGAACAGCCTGAAAAGGTGTGAAAAACACGAAGAGCATGAAAAGGTCCGAAAAATACGAAGAGCTTGAAAAGGTGTGACAAATACAAACAGCATGAAAAGTTGTGAAAAATACGAGGAGCATGAAAAGGTGTGAAAAATATGAGGAGCATGAAAAGGTCTGAAAAATACGAGGAGCATCAAAGGGTCTGAAAAATAAAAGGAGCATGAAAAGGTCTGAAAAATACGAGGAGCATGAAAAGATCTGAAATATACGAGGAGCATGAAAGGGTCTGAAAAATACGAGGAGCATGAAATGGTCTGAAATACACGAGGGGCATGAAAAGGTCTGAAAAATATGAAGAGCATGAAAAGGTGTCAAAAATATGAGGAGCATGAAAAGGTGTGAAAAATATGAAGAGCATGAAAAGGTGTCAAAAATATGAGGAGCATTAAAAGGTGTGAAAAATAGGAAGAGCATGAATCTGTATGAAAAATATGAGGAACATGAAACGGTGTGAAAAATAGGAAGAGCATGAAAAGGTGTCAAAAATATGAGGAGCATGAAACCTTGTGAGAAATGTGAAGAGCATGAAAAGGTGTCAAAAGTATGAGGAGCATGAAAAGGTCTGAAAAACATGAAGAACATTAAAAGGTGTCAAAAATATGAGGAGCATGAAAAGGTGTGAAAAATATGAAGAGCTTCAAAAGATTTCAAAAATATGAGGAGCATGAAAAGTTGTGAAAAATATGAAGACCATGGAAAGGTATGAAAAATATCAAGAGCATGAAACGGTCTGAAAAATATGAGGAGCAGGAAACTGTCTGAAAAATATGAGGGGCATGAAAAATTGTCAAAAATATGTGGAGCATGAAATGGTGTGAAAAAAGTGAAGAGCATGAAAAGGTGTGAAAAATATGACGAGCATGAACCGGTGGGAAATATACGAAGAGCATGAAAAGGTGTGAAAACCAGGAACAGCATGAAAAGGTGTGAAAAATATCAAGAGCATGAAACGGCCTGAAAAATTCGAAGAGCAGGAAACGGTGGGAAAAACACGAAGAGCATGAAAGCGTTTGAAAAATACGAAGAGCATGAAAAGGTCTGCAAAATGCGAGAAGCAGGAAAAGGTCTGAAATATACGAGGAGCATGAAAAGGTGTGAAAAATACGAGGAGCAAGAAAAGGTGTGAAAAATACAAGGAGCATGTAATGGTCTGAAAAAACGAGGAGCATTAAAAGGTGTGAAAAATACTAGGAACGTGAAAAGGTGTGAAGTATCTGAGGAGCATGAAAAGTTGTGTAAAATACGAGGAGCATGAAAATGTGTGAAAAATATGAAGAGCATGAAAGGGTATGAAAAATATGAGGAGCATGAAATGGTGTGAAAAATAAGAGGAGCATGAAATGGTGTGAAAAAAAGAGGAGCATGAATAGATCTGAAAATTAAGAGGAGCATTTAAAGGTCTGAAAAATACGAGGAGCATGAAAAGCTCTGAAAAATATGAGAAGCATGAAAAGGTGTGAAATATACGAAGAGCAGGAAAAGGTGTGAAAAATACGAAGAGCAGGAAAAGGTGTGAAAATTATAAAAAGCATGAAAAGGTCTGAAAATATGAAGAGCATGATAAGGTGTAAAAAATATGAGGAGCATTAAAAGGTGTCGAAAATATGAGAAGCATGTAAAGGTGTGAAAAATATGAGAAGCATGAAACTGTATGAAAAATTAGAGGAGGATGAAACGGTGTGAAAAATATGAAGCGCTTGGAAAGGTGTGAAAAATATGAAGAGCATGAAAGATGTGAAAAACACGAAGGGCATGAAAAGGTTGAAAAATATCAAGAGCATGAAAAGGTCTGAAAAATATGAACAGCATGACAAGGTGTCAAAAATATCAAGAGCATGAAAGATGTGAAAAACACGAAGGGCATGAAAAGGTGTGAATAATATCAAGAGCATGAAAAAGTCTGAAAAATATGAAGAGCAAGAAAAGGTGTGAAAAATACTAGGAGTATGAAAAGGTGTGAAAAATTCAAAGAGCATGAAAAGATGTGAAAAATACGAAGAGCATGAAAAGTTGGGAAAAATACCAGGAGCATGAAAAGATGTGAAAAATACTAGGAGCATGAAAAGGTGTGAAAAGTACGAGGAGCACTAAAATGTCTGAAAAATATGAGAGCATGAAAAGGTGTGAAAAACACGAAGAGCATGCAAAGCTGTGAAAAATATAAAAAGCATGAAAAGGTCTGAAAAATATGAAGAGCATGAAAAGGTGTGAAAAATATGAACAACATGAAAAAATGTGAAAAATAAGAAGAGCATGAAAAGGTGTGAAAACCATGCAGAGCATGAAAAAGTGTGGAAAGTAAGAAGAGCATGAAAAGGTGTGACAAATACAAAGAGCATGAAAAGTTGTGAAAAATACGAGGAGCATGAAAAGGTGTGAAAAATATTAATAGCATGAAAAAGTGTGAAAAGTACGAGGAGCATGAAAAGGTCTGAAAATACGAAGAGCATGAAAACGTCTTCAAAATACAAGGCACATGAAAAGGTCTGAAAAATATGTAGAGCATGAACAGGTGTCAAAAATATGAGGAGAATGAAAAGGAGTGAAAAATATGAAGAGCATGAAAAGGTGTCAAAAATATGAGAAACATGTAAAGGTGTGAAAAATATGAGGAGCATGAAACTGTATGAAAAATATGAGGAGCAGGAAACGGTGTGAAACATATGAAGAGCATGCAAAGGTGTGAAAATTATGAGGAGTATGAAAACGTCTTAAAAATATGAGGAGCATGAAAAGGTCTGAAAAATATGTGCAGCATGAAAAGGTGTCAAAATATGAGAAAAAATGAAAATGTGTGTAAAATATGAAGAGCATGAAAAGGTGTCAAAAACATGAGGAGCATGTAAAGGTGTGAAAAATATGAGGAGCATGAATCTGTATGAAAAATATGAGGAGCATGAAACGGTGTGAAACATATGAAGAGCATGCAAAGGTGTGAAAATTATGAGGAGTATGAAAACGTCTTAAAAATACGAGGAGCATGAAAAGGACTGAAAAATATGTGCAGCATGAAAAGGTGTCAAAAATATGATAAGAATGAAAATGTGTATAAAATATGAAGAGCATGAAAAGGTGTCAAAAATATGAGGAACATGTAAAGGTGTGAAAAATATGAGGAGCATGAATCTGTATGAAAAATATGAGGAGCATGAAATGGTGTGAAACATATGAAGAGCATGAAAAGGTGTGAAAATTATGAGGAGGATGAAAACGTCTTAAAAATACGAGGAGCATGAAAAGGTCTGAAAATTATGTGCAGCATGAAAAGGTGTCAAAAATATGAGAAGAATGAAAAGGTGTGTAAAATATGAAGAGCATGAAAAGGTGTCAAAAATATGAGGAACATGTAAAGGTGTGAAAAATATGAGGGGCATGAATCTGTATGAAAAATATGAGGAGGATGAAAAGGTGTGAAAAACATGAATATAATGAAAATGTGTGAAAAATATGAGGAGTTTGAAAAGGTCTGAAAAATACGAGAGCATGAAAAGGTGTGAAAAACACGAAGAGCATGAAAATGTGTGAAAAATACGAAGAGCTTGAAAAGGTGTGACAAATACAAACATCATGAAAAGTTGTGAAAATACGAGAAGCATGAAAAAGTGTGAAAAACACGAGGAGCATGAAAAGGTCTGAAAAATATGAGGAACATTAAAGGGTCTGAAAAAAACGAGGAGCATGAAAAGTTGTGAAGAATACGAGGAGCATGAAAAGATCTGAAAAATACGAGGAGCATGAAAGGTTCTGAAAAATACGAGGAGCATGAAATGGTCTGAAATACACGAGGGGCATGAAAAGGTCTGAAAAATATGAAGAGCATGAAAAGGTGTCATAAATATGAGGAGCATGAAAAGGAGTGAAAAATATGAAGAGCATGAAAAGGTGTCAAAAATATGAGGAGCATTTAAAGGTGTGAAAAATAGGAAGAGCATGAATCTGTATGAAAAATATGAGGAGCATGAAACGGTGTGAAAAATAGGAAGAGCATGAAAAGGTGTCAAAAATATGAGGAGCATGAAACGGTGTGAAAAATGTGAGGAGCATGAAAAGGTGTCAAAAATATGAGGAGCATGAAAAGTTCTGAAAAACTTGAAGAACATGAAAAGGTGTCAAAAATATGTGGAGCATGAAAAGGTGTGATAAATATGCGGAGCATGAAAAGGTGTGAAAAATATGAAGAGCTTCAAAAGATTTCAAAAATATGAGTAGCATGAAAAGTTGTGAAAAATATGAAGAACATGAAAAGGTGAGAAAAATATCGAGAGGATGAAACGGTCTGAAAAACATGAGGAGCAGGAAACTGTCTGAAAAATATAGGGGCATGAAAAACTGTCAAAAATATGTGGAGCATGAAATGGTGTGAAAAAAGTGAAGAGCATGAAAAGGTGTGAAAAATATGACGAGAATGAAACGGTGGGAAATATATGAAGAGCATGAAAAGGTGTGAAAAACACGAAGAGCATGAAAAGTTGTGAAAAATATCAAGAGCATGAAACGGCCTGAAAAATTCGAAGAGCAGGAAAAGGTGTGAAAAACCCAAAGAGCATGAAGAGGTTTGAAAAATACGAAGAGCATGAAAAGGTCTGCAAGATACGAGAAGCATGAAAAGGTCTGAAGTATACGAGGAGCATGAAAAGGTGTGAAAAATATGAGGAGCATGAAAAGGTGTGAAAAATACGAGGAGCATGAAATGGTCTGAAAAAACGAGGAGCATGAAAAGGTGTGAAAAATACGAGGAGCATGAAGACGTCTGAAAAATACGACGAGCTTGAAAAGGTCTGAAAAATATGTAGAGCATGAAAAAGTGTCAAAAATATGGGGAGCATGAAAAGGTGTCAAAAATATGAAGAGCATGAAACGGTGTCAAAAGTATGAGTAGCATGTAAAGGTTGAAAATAAGAGGAGCATGAATATGTATAAAAAATATGAGGAGCATGAAACGGTGTGAAAAAAATGAAGAGCTTGAAAAGTTGTGAAAAATATGAGGAGCATGAAAAGGTGTAAAAATATGAAGAGCATGAAATGTGTGAAAAACACGAAGGGCATGCAAAGGTGTGAAAAATATCAAGAGCATGAAAAAGTCTGAAAAATATGAAGAGCATGAAAAGGTGTGAAAAATATGAGGAGCATGAAAAGGTGTAAAAAATATGAAGAGCATGAAATGTGTGAAAAACACGAAGGGCATGCAAGGGTGTGAAAAATATCAAGAGCATGAGAAGGTCTGAAAAATATGAATAGCATGAAAAGATGTGAAAATTATGAGGAGTATGAAAACGTCTTAACAATACGAGGAGCATGAAAAGGTCTGAAAAATATGTGGAGCTTGAAAAGGTGTCAAAAATATGAGGAGAATGAAAAGGTGTGTAAAATATGAAGAGCATGAAAAGGTGTCAAAAATAAGAGGAACATGTAAAGGTGTGAAAAATATGAGGAGCATGAATCTGTATGAAAAATATGAGGAGGAAGAATCGGTGTGAAAAATATGTATAACATGAAAAGGTGTGAAATATATGAGGAGCTTGAAAAGGTCTGAAAAATACAAGAGCATGAAAAGGTGTGAAAAACTCGAAGAGCATGAAAATGTATGAAAAATAAGAACAGCCTGAAAAGGTGTGAAAAACACGAAGAGCATGAAAAGGTCCGAAAAAAACGAACAGCTTGAAAAGGTGTGACAAATACAAACAGCATGAAAAGTTCTGAAAAATACGAGGAGCATGAAAAGGTGTGAAAAATACGAGGAGCATGAAAAGGTCTGAAAAATACGAGGAGCATGAAAAGATCTGAAATATACGAGGAGCATGAAAGGGTCTGAAAAATACGAGGAGCATGAAATGGTCTGAAATACACGAGGGGCATGAAAAGGTCTGAAAAATATGAAGAGCATGAAAAGGTGTCAAAAATATGAGGAGCATGAAAAGGAGTGAAAAATATGAAGAGCATGAAAAGGTGTCAAAAATATGAGGAGCATTTAAAGGTGTGAAAAATAGGAAGAGCACGAATCTGTATGAAAAATATGAGGAACATGAAACGGTGTGAAAAATAGGAAGAGCATGAAAAGGTGTCTAAAATATGAGGAGCATGAAACCTTGTGAAAAATGTGAAGAGCATGAAAAGGTGTCAAAAATATGAGGAGCATGAAAAGGTCTGAAAAAAATGAAGAACATTAAAAGGTGTCAAAAATATGAGGAGCATGAAAAGGTGTGAAAAAAATGAGGAGCATGAAAAGGTGTGAAAAATATGAAGAGCTTCAAAAGATTTCAAAAATATGAGGAGCATGAAAAGTTGTGAAAAATATGAAGACCATGGAAAGGTATGAAAAATATCAAGAGCATGAAACGGTCTGAAAAATATGAGGAGAAGGAAACGGTCTGAAATATATGAGGGGCATGAAAAATTGTCAAAAATATGTGGAGCATGAAATGGTGTGAAAAAAGTGAAGAGCATGAAAAGGTGTGAAAAATATGACGAGCATGAACCGGTGGGAAATATACGAAGAGCATGAAAAGGTGTGAAAACCAGGGACAGCATGAAAAGGTGTGAAAAATATCAAGAGCATGAAACGGCCTGAAAAATTCGAAGAGCAGGAAACGGTGTGAAAAACACGAAGAGCATGAAAGCGTTTGAAAAATACGAAGAGCATGAAAAGGTCTGCAAAATGCGAGAAGCAGGAAAAGGTCTGAAATATATGAGGAGCATGAAAAGGTGTGAAAAATACGAGGAGCAAGAAAAGGTGGGAAAAATACAAGGAGCATGTAATGGTCTGAAAAAACGAGGAGCATTAAAAGGTGTGAAAAATACTAGGAACGTGAAAAGGTGTGAAGTATCTGAGGAGCATGAAAAGGTGTGTAAAATACGAGGAGCATGAAAATGTGTGAAAAATATGAAGAGCATGAAAGGGTATAAAAAATATGAGGAGCATGAAATGGTGTGAAAAATAAGAGGAGCATGAAATGGTGTGAAAAAAGAGGAGCATGAAAAGATCTGAAAATTAAGAGGAGCATTTAAAGGTCTGAAAAATACGAGGAGCATGAAAAGGTGTGAAATATATGAAGAGCATGAAAAGGTGTCAAAAATATAAGGAGCATGAAAAAGTGTGAAAAATACGAAGAGCAGGAAAAGGTGTGAAAATTATCAAAAGCATGAAAAGGTCTGAAAATATGAAGAGCATGATAAGGTGTAAAAAATATGAGGAGCATTAAAAGGTGTCGAAAATATGAGAAGCATGTAAAGGTGTGAAAAATATGAGAAGCATGAAACTGTATGAAAAATTAGAGGAGGATGAAACGGTGTGAAAAATATGAAGCGCTTGGAAAGGTGTGAAAAATATCAAGAGCATGAAAGATGTGAAAAACACGAAGGGCATGAAAAGGTTGAAAAATATCAAGAGCATGAAAAGGTCTGAGGAATATCAAGAGCATGAAAAGTTATGAAAAATTCAAAGAGCATGAAAAGATGTGTAAAATACGAAGAGCATGAAAAGTTGTGAAAAATACCAGGAGCAAGAAAAGGTGTGAAAAATACTAGGAGCATGAAAAGGTGTGAAAAGTATGAGGCGCATTAAAATGTCTGAAAAATACCAGAGCATGAAAAGCTGTGAAAAATATAAGAAGCATGTAAAGGTCTGAAAAATGTGAAGAGCATGAAAAGGTGTGAAAAATATGAAGAGCATGAAAAAATGTGAAAAATAAGAAGAGCATGAAAAGGTGTGAAAAATATGAAGAGCATGAAAAGGTGTGAAAAATATGAGGAGCATGTAAAGGTGTGAAAAATATGAGGAGCATGAATCTGTATGAAAAATATGAGGAGCATGAAACGGTGTGAAAAATAGGAAAAGCATGAAAAGGTGTGAAAATTATGAGGAGTATGAAAACGTCTTAAAAATACGAGGAGCATGAAAAGGTCTGAAAAATATGGGAGCATGAAAAGGTGTCAAAAATATCAGGAGTGTGTAGAGGTGTGAAAAATATGAGGAGAATGAAAGTGTATGAAAGTCTGCGGAGCATGAAATGGTGTGACATATACGAGGAGCATGAAAAGTTGTGAAAAATACGAAGAGCATGAGAAGGTGTGAAAAACACGAGGATCATGTAAAGGTGTGAAAAATACGAGGAGCATGAAAATGTGTCAAAAATACGAGGAGCATGAAAAGACCTGAAAAATAGGAGGAGCATGTAAAGGTCTGAAAAATACGAGGAGCATGAAAAGGTCTGAAAAATATGAAGAGCCTGAAAAGGTGTGAAAAATATGAAGAACAAGAAAATGTCTGAAAAGTATGAAGAGCACGAAAAGGTGTGAAAAATAGGAGGAGAACGAAAAGGTGTGAAAAATACGAAGAGCATGAAAAGGTGTGACAAATACGAGGAGCATGAAAAGGTCTGAATAATATGAGGAGCATGAAAAAGTGTGAAAAATTAGAGGAGCATGAATCGGTCTGAAAAATATGAAGAGCCCGAAAAGCTCTGAAAAATATGAAGAGCACGAAAAGGTGTGAAAAATATGAAGAGCATGAAAAAATGTGAAAAATAAGAAGAGCATGAAAAGGTGTGAAAAACATGCAGAGCATGTAAAAGTGAGGAAAATAAGAAGAGCATGAAAAGGTGAGACAAATACGAAGAGCATGTAAAGGTGTGAAAAATACGAGGAGCATGAAAATGTGCCAAAAATACGAGGAGCATGAAAAGACCTGAAAAATAGGAGGAGCATGAAAAGGTCTGAAAAATATGAAGAGCCTGAAAAGGTGTGAAAAATATGAAGAACAAGAAAATGTCTGAAAAGAATGAAGAGCACGAAAAGGTGTGAAAAATAGGAGAACGAAAAGGTGTGAAAAATACAAAGAGCATGAGAAGGTGTGAAAAACACGAGGAGCATGTAAAGGTGTGAAAAATACGAGGAGCATGAAAACGTGTCAAAAATACGAGGAGCATGAAAAGACCTGAAAAATAGGAGGAGCATAAAAAGGTCTGAAAAATATGAGGAGCATGAAAAGGTCTGAAAAATATGAAGAGCCTGAAAAGGTGTGAAAAATATGAAGAACAAGAAAAAGTCTGAAAAGTATGAAGAGCATGAAAAGGTGTGAAAAATAGGAGGAGGAACGAAAAGTCATGTGAAAAATACGAAGAGCATGAAAAGGTGTGACAAATACGAGGAGCATGAAAAGGTCTGAATAATATGAGGAGCATGAAAAAGTGTGAAAAATTAGAGGAGCATGAATCGGTCTGAAAAATATGAAGAGCCCGAAAAGCTCTGAAAAATATGAAGAGCAGGAAAAGGTGTGAAAAATATGAAGAGCATGAAAAAATGTGAAAAATAAGAAGAGCATGAAAAGGTGTGAAAAACATGCAGAGCATGAAAAAGTGTGAAAAATAAGAAGAGCATGAAAAGGTGAGACAAATACGAAGAGCATGTAAGGTGTGAAAAATACGAGGAGCATGAAAATGTGCCAAAAATACGAGGAGCATGAAAAGACCTGAAAAATAGGAGGAGCATAAAAAGGTCTGAAAAATACGAGGAGCATGAAAAGGTCTGAAAAATATGAAGAGCATGAAAAGGGGTGAAAAATATGAAGAACAAGAAAATGTGTGAAAAGAATGAAGAGCATGAAAAGGTGTGAAAAATAGGAGGAGAACGAAAAGGTGTGAAAAATACGAAGAGCATGAGAAGGTGTGAAAAACACGAGGATCATGTAAAGGTGTGAAAAATACGAGGAGCATGAAAAGGTGTCAAAAATACGAGGAGCATGAAAAGACCTGAAAAATAGGAGGAGCATGTAAAGGTCTGAAAAATACGAGGAGCATGAAAAGGTCTGAAAAATATGAAGAGCCTGAAAAGGTGTGAAAAATATGAAGAAAAAGAAAATGTCTGAAAAGTATGAAGAGCACGAAAAGGTGTGAAAAATAGGAGGAGAACGAAAAGGTGTGAAAAATACGAAGAGCATGAAAAGGTGTGAAAAATACGAGGAGCATGAAAAGGTCTGAATAATATGAGGAGCATGAAAAAGTGTGAAAAATTAGAGGAGCATGAATCGGTCTGAAAAATATGAAGAGCCCGAAAAGCTCTGAAAAATATGAAGAGCAGGAAAAGGTGTGAAAAATATGAAGAGCATGAAAAAATGTGAAAAATAAGAAGAGCATGAAAAGGTGTGAAAAACATGCAGAGCATGTAAAAGTGTGGAAAATAAGAAGAGCATGAAAAGGTGAGACAAATACGAAGAGCATGTAAGGTGTGAAAAATACGAGGAGCATGAAAATGTGCCAAAAATACGAGGAGCATGAAAAGACCTGAAAAATAGGAGGAGAATAAAAAGGTCTGAAAAATACCAGGAGCATGAAAAGGTCTGAAAAATATGAAGAGCCTGAAAAGGTGTGAAAAATATGAAGAACAAGAAAATGTCTGAAAAGAATGAAGAGCACGAAAAGGTGTGAAAAATAGGAGAACGAAAAGGTGTGAAAAATACAAAGAGCATGAGAAGGTGTGAAAAACACGAGGATCATGTAAAGGTGTGAAAAATACGAGGAGCATGAAAACGTGTCAAAAATACGAGGAGCATGAAAAGACCTGAAAAATAGGAGGAGCATAAAAAGGTCTGAAAAATATGAGGAGCATGAAAAGGACTGAAAAATATGAAGAGCCTGAAACAGCTCTGAAAAAATATTGATAAGAAGCCACGAAAAGGTGTGGAAATCATGAAGAGCATGAAAAGGCCATTAAAATCGGGAAGCATGAAAAGGAGTGAAACAATGCGAGGATCATGAAAAGGTCATCTGAGAAATGGAGAGGAGCATGAAAAGGTCTGAAAAAAACGAGGGGCATGAAAAGGTCTCAGAAATACGAGGAGCATGAAAAGGTCTGAAAAACATGAAGAGCCTGAAAAGTGTGAAAAATATGAAGAGCTTGAAAAGTTCTGAAAAATATGAAGAACACGAAGAGGAGTGAAAAATATGAAGAGCATTAAAAGATCTGAAAAATATGAGGACCACGAAAAGGTGTGAAAAATACAAGGAGCACGAAAAGGTGTGAGAAATACAAGTAGCATGTAAAGGTTGAAAAATAAGAGGAGCATGAATTTGTATAAAAAATATGAGGAGCATGAAACGGTGTAAAAAATAGGAAGAGCATGAAAAGGTGTCCAAATTATGAGTAGCATGTAAAGGTTGAAAAATAAGAGGAGCATGAATTTGTATAAAAAATATGAGGAGCATGAAACAGTGTGAAAAATATGAAGAGCATGAAAAGCTGTGAAAAATATGAGGACCATGAAAAGGTGTGAAAAATATGAAGAGGATTTAAAGGTCTGAAAAATACGAGGAGCATGAAAGGGTATGAAAAATATGAGGAGCATGAAATGGTGTGAAAAATAAGAGGAGCATGAAATGGTATGAAAAATGAGGAGCATGAAAAGTTCTGAAAATTAAGAGGAACATTTAAAGGTCTGAAAAATAGGAGGAGCATGAAAAGCTCTGAAAAATACGAGGAGCATGAAAAGGTGTGAAATATATGAGGAGCATGAAAAGGTCTGAAAAATATGAAGAGCATGAAAAGGTGTCAAAAATATAAGGAGCATGAAAACGTGTGAAAAATACGAAGAGCGGGAAATGGTGTGAAAAATACGAAGAGCAGGAAAAGGTGTGAAAATTATCAAAAGCATGAAAAGGTCTGAAAAATATGACGAGCATGATAAGGTGTCAAAAATATGAGGAGCATTAAATGGGTCGAAAATATGAGAAGCATGTAAAGGTCTGAAAAATATGAGGAGCATGAAACTGTATGAAAAATTAGAGGAGGATGAAAAGGTGTGAAAAGTACGTGGAGCATTAAAATGTCTGAGAAATACGAGAGCATGAAAAGGTGTGAAAAATATAAAAAGTATGAAAAGGTCTGAAAAATATGAAGATCATGAAAAGGTGTGAAAAACATGAAAAGCATGAAAAAATGTGAAAAATAAGAAGAGGATGAAAAGGTGTGAAAAACATGCAGAGCATGTAAAAGTGTGGAAAATAAGAAGAGCATGAAAAGGTGTGACAAATACAAAGAGCATGAAAGGTGAAAAATACGAGGAGCATGAAAAGTTGTAAAACACGAGGAGCATGAAAAGGTGTGAAAAATATGAATAGCATGGAAAAGTGTGAAAAGTACGAGGAGCATGAAAAGGTTTGAAAAATACGAGGAGCATGAAAACGTCTTAAAAATACGAGGCGCATGAAAAGGTCTGAAAAATATGTAGAGCATGAACAGGTGTCAAAAATATGAGGAGAATGAAAAGGTGTGAAAAATATGAAGAGCATGAAAAGGTGTCAAAAATGTGAGGAGCATGTAAAGGTGTGAAAAATATGAGGTTCAAAATGTGTATGAAAAATATGAGGAGCATGAAACGGTGTGAAAAATATGAAGAGCATGAAAAGGTGTGAAAATTATGAGGAGTATGAAAACGTCTTAAAAATACGAGGAGAATGAAAAGGTCTGAAAAATATGTGGAGCATGAAAAGGTGTCAAAAATATGAGAGAATGAAAAGGTGTGTAAAATATGAAAAGCATAAAAGGTTTCAAAAATATGAGGAACATGTAAAGGTGTGAAAAATATGAGGAGCATGAATCTGTATGAAAAATATGAGGAGGATGAAACGGTGTGAAAAATATGAGGAGTTTCAAAAGGTCTGAAAAATACGAGAGCATGAAAAGGTGTGAAAAACACGAAGAGCATGAAAATGTGTGAAAAATAAGAACAGCCTGAAAAGGTGTGAAAAACATGAAGAGCATGAAAAGGTCCGAAGAAAACGAAGAGCTTGAAAAGGTGTGACAAATACAAACAGCATGAAAAGTTGTGAAAAATACAAGGAGCATGAAAAGGTGTGAAAAATACGAGGAGCATGAAAAGGTCTGAAAAATACGAGGATCATTAAAGGGTCTGAAAAATACGAGGAGCATGAAAAAGTTTTAAAAATACGAGAGGCATGAAAAGATCTGAAATATACGAGGAGCAAGAAAGGGTCTGAAAAATACAAGGAGCATGAAATGGTCTGAAATACACGAGGGGCATGAAAAGGTGTGAAAAATATGAAGAGCATGAAAAGGTGTGAAAAATATGAGGAGCATATAAAGGTAAGAAAAATAGGAAGAGCATGAATCTGTATGAAAATGAGGAGCATGAAACGGTGTGAAAAATAGGAAGAGCATGAAAAGGTGTCAAAAATATGAGGAGCATATAAAGGTATGAAAAATAGGAAGAGCATGAATCTGTATGAAAATGAGGAGCATGAAACGGTGTGAAAAATAGGAAGAGCATGAAAAGGTGTCAAAAATATGAGGAGCATTTAAAGGTGTGAAAAATAGGAAGAGCATGAATCTGTATGAAAAATATGAGAAGCATGAAACGGTGTAAAAAATAGGAAGAGCATGAAAAGGTGTCAAAAATATGAGGAGCATTTAAAGGTGTGAAAAATAGGAAGAGCATGAAAAGGTGTCAAAAATATGAGGAGCATTTAACGGTGTGAAAAATAGGAAGAGCATGAATCTGTATGAAAAATATGAGGAGCATGAAACGGTGTAAAAAATAGGAAGAGCATGAAAAGGTGTCAAAAATATGAGGTGCATGAAAAGGCGCGAAAAATATGAGGAGCATGAAAAGGTGTCAAAAATATGAGGAGCATGAAAAGGTCTGAAAAACATGAAGAACATTAAAAGGTGTCAAAAATATGAGCAGCATGAAAAGGTGTGAAAAATATGAGGAGCATGAAAAGGTGTGAAAAATATGAAGAGTTTCACAAGATTTCAAAAATATGAGGAGCATGAAAAGTTGTGAAAAATATGAAGACCATGAAATGGTGTGAAAAATATCAAGAGCATGAAACGGTCTGAAAAATATGAGGAGCAGGAAACTGTCTGAAAAATATGAGGGGCATGAAAAACTGTCAAAAATATGTGGAGCATGAAATGGTGCGAAAAAAGTGAAGAGCATGAAAAGGTGTGAAAAATATGACGAGATTGAAACGGTGGGAAATATACGAAGAGCATGAAATGGTGTGAAAAACACGAAGAGCATGAAAAGGTGTGAAAAATAGCAAGAGCCTGAAACGGCCTGAAAAATTCGAAGAGCAGGAAAAGGTGTGAAAAACACGAAGAGCATGAAAAGGATTGAGAAATACGAAGAGCATGAAAAGGTCTGCAAAATACGAGAAGCATGAAAAGGTGTGAAAAATACGAGGAGCATGAAAAGGTGTGAAAAATACGAGGAGCATGAAAAGGTGTGAAAAATATGAGGAGCATGAAAAGGTGTCAAAAATATGAGGATCATCAAAAGGTGTCAAAAATATTAAGAGCATGAAAAGGTCTCAAAATTACGAGGAGCATGAAAAGGTGTGAAAATTATGAAGAGCATGAAAAGGTGTGCAAAACACGAAGAGCATGAAAAGGTTTGAAAAATACAAAGAGCTTGAAAAGGTGTGACAAATACGAAGAGCATGTAAAGTTGTGAAAAATATGAGGAGCATGAAAATGTCTGAAAAATACGAGGAGCATGAAGACATCTGAAAAATACGACGAGCATGAAAAGGTCTGAAAAATATGTAGAGCACGAAAAAGTGTCAAAAATATGGGGAGCATGAAAAGGTGTCAAAACTATGAAGAGCATGAAACGGTGTCAAAAATATGAGTAGCAGGTAACGGTTGAAAAATAAGAGGAGCATGAATTTGTATAAAAAATATGAGGAGCATGAAACGGTGTGAAAAATATGAAGAGCATGAAAAGGTGTGAAAAACACGAAGGGCATGAAAAGGTCTGAAAAATACGAGGAGCATGAAAATGTCTGAAAATACGAGGAGTATGAAAAGGTCTGAAAATTACGAGGAGCATGAAGACATCTGAAAAATACGACGAGCATGAAAAGGTCTGAAAAATACAAAGAGTATGAAATGGTCAAAAAAACACGAGGAGCATGAAAAGGTCTGAAATATACGAGAGCATTAAAAGGTCTGAAAAATATGAGGAGCATGAAAAGGTGTCAAAATATGAGTAGCAGGTAAAGGTGTGAAAAATAAGAGGAGCATGAATCTGTATGAAAAATATGAGGAACCTGAAACGGTGTGAAAAATATGAAAAGAATGAAATGGTCTGAAAAATATGAGGAGCATGAAAAGGTGTGAAAAATACGAGGAGCATGAAAAGGTGTGAAAAATACGAGGAGCATGAAAAGGACTGAAAAACAGGAGGACCATGAAAATGTATGAAAAATAGGGGGAGCATGAAAAGGTCTGAAAAATAGGAGGAGCATGAAAAGGCCTGGAAAATAGGAGGAGCATGAAAAGGTCTGAAAAATACGAGGAGAATGAAAAGGTCTGAAAAATAGGAGGAGGATGGAAAGGCCTGAAAAATACGAGGAGCATGGAAAGGGCTCAAAAATAGGAGGAGCTTGAAAAGGTGTGAAAAATATGAGGAGCATGAGAAGGTCTGAAAAATATGAAGAGCATGAAAAAATGTCAAAAATATGAGGAGCATGAAATGGTCTGAAAAATATTTAGAGCATGAAAAGGTGTCAAAAATATGAGGAGCATGAAAAGTTGTGAAAAATATGAAGAGAAGGAAAAGGTGTCAGAAATATGAGGAGCATGTAAAGGTGTGAAATATATGAGGAGCATGAAATGGTCTGAAATATATGAGGAGCATGAAACGGTCTGAAAAATATGAGTAGAATGAAAAGGTGTCCAAAATATGAGGAGCATGAAACAGTTTCAAATTATGAAGAGCATGACGGTGTGAAAAATATGAAGAGCTACAAAGGGTGTAAAATACATGAGAGGCAATAAAAGGTGTGAGAAAATTGAGGAGCATGAAAAGGTCTGAAAAATACGAGGAGCATGAAAAGGTCTGAAAAATACGAGGAGCATGAAAAGGTGTGAAAAATACGAGGAGCATGAAAAGGTCTGAAAAATAAAAGGAGCATGAAAAGGTGTCAAAAATATGAGGACCTTGAAAAGGTGTCAAAAATACGAAGAGCATGAAAGGGGTCAAAAATATGAATAGAATGTAAAGGTGTGAAAAATAAGTGGAGCATGAATCAGTATGAAAAATATGAGTAGCATGGAACGGTGTGAAAAATATGAACAGCATGAATAGGTGTGAAAAATATGAGGATCATGTAAAGGCGTGAAAAATATGAGGAGCATGAAACGGTCTGAAAAATATGAGGAGCATGAAAAACTGTCAAAAATATGAGGAGCATGAAACAGTGAGAAAAATATGAAGAGAATGAAAAGGTGTGAAAAATATGAGGAGCATGAAAAGGTCTGAAAAATACGAGGAGCATGAAGACGTCTGAAAAATACGACGAGCATGAAAAGGTCTGAAAAATATGTAGAGCATGAAAAAGTGTCAAAATATGGGGAACATGAAAAGGTGTCAAAAATATGAAGAGCATGAAATGGTGTCAAAAATATGAGTAGCATATAAAGGTTGAAAAATAAGAGGAGCATGAATTTGTATAAAAATTATGAGGAGCATGAAACGGTGTGAAAAATATGAAGTGCATGAAAAGGTGTGAAAAACACGAAGGGCATGAAAAGCTCTGAAAAATACGAGGAGCATGAAAATGTCTGAAAATACGAGGAGTATGAAAAGGTCTGAAAATTACGAGGAGCATGAAAAGTTCTGAAAAATACGAGGAGCATGAAAAGGTCTGAAAAATACAAAGAGTATGAAATGGTCAAAGAAACACGAGGAGCATGAAAAGGTCTGAAAAATACGAGAGAATTAAAAGGTCTGAAAAATATGAGGAGGATGAGAAGGTCTGAAAAATACGAGGAGCATGAAAAGGTGACAAAAATATGAGGAGCATGAAAAGGTGTCAAAATATGAGTAGCAGGTAAAGGTGTGAAAAATAAGAGGAGCATGGATCTGTATGAAAAATATGAGGAACCTGAAACGGTGTGAAAAATATGAAAAGAATGAAATGGTCTGAAAAACATGAGGAGCATGAAACGGTCTGAAATATATGAGGAGCATAAAAGCTGTCAAAAATATGAGGAACATAAAAAGGTGTGAAAAATATGAGAGCATGAAAAGGTGTGAAAAATATGAGGAGCATGTAAAGGTGTGAAAAATATGAGGAGCATGAAAAGGAGTGAAAAATATGAAGAGCATGAAAAGGTGTCAAAAATATGAAGAGCATGAAACGGTGTCAAAAATATGAGTAGCATATAAAGGTTGAAAAATAAGAGGAGCATGAATTTGTATAAAAATTATGAGGAGCATGAAACGGTGTGAAAAGTATGAAGTGCATGAAAAGGTGTGAAAAACACGAAGGGCATGAAAAGGTCTGAAAAATACGAGGAGCATGAAAATGTCTGAAAATACGAGGAGTATGAAAAGGTCTGAAAATTACGAGGAGCATGAAAAGTTCTGAAAAATACGAGGAGCATGAAAAGGTCTGAAAAATACAAAGAGTATGAAATGGTCAAAGAAACACGAGGAGCATGAAAAGGTCTGAAAAAAACGAGAGTATTAAAAGGTCTGAAAAATATGAGGAGGATGAGAAGGTCTGAAAAATACGAGGAGCATGAAAAGGTGACAAAAATATGAGGAGCATGAAAAGGTGTCACAATATGAGTAGCAGGTAAAGGTGTGAAAAATAAGAGGAGCATGGATCTGTATGAAAAATATAAGGAACCTGAAACGGTGTGAAAAATATGAAAAGAATGAAATGGTCTGAAAAACATGAGGAGCATGAAACGGTCTGAAATATATGAGGAGCATAAAAGCTGTCAAAAATATGAGGAGCATCAAAAGGTGTGAAAAATATGAGAGTATGAAAAGGTGTCAAATATATGTGGAGCATGTAAAGGTGTAAAAATATGAGGGGCATGAAACGGTCCAAAAAATATGAGGAGGATGAAAACTGTGAAAAATACAAAGAGCATGAAAAGGTGTGAAAAATATAAGGAGCATCAAAAGGTGTGAAAAATATGAGGAACATGAAACTGTATGAAAAATATGAGGAGCATTAAACGGTGTGAAAAATATGAAGAGCATGAAAAAGTCTCAAAATACGAGGAGCATGAAAAGGGCTCAAATATATGAGGAGCATAAAAAGTTCTGAAAAATACGAGGAGCATGAAAAGGTATGAAAAATACGAGGGCATGAAAATGTCTGAAAAATACGAGGAGTTTGAAAAGGTCTCAAAAATACGAGGAGCATGAAAAGGTCTGAAAAATAGGAAGAGCATGAAAAGGTGTCAAAAACATGAGGAGCATGAAAAGGTGTGAAAAATATGAAGAGCATTAAAAAGTTTCAAAAATATTAGTAGCATGTAAAAGTGTCAAAAATATGAAGAGCAGGAAAAGGTGTCAAAAATATGAGTAGCATGTAAAGGTGTCAAAAATATGAAGAGCATGAAAAGGTGTCAAAAATATGAGTAGCATAAAAGGTGTGAAAAATAAGAGGAGCATGAATCTGTATGAAAAATATGAGGAGCATGAAAAGGTGTGAAAAATATGAAGAGCATGAAAAGGTGTGAAAAATATGAGGAGCATTAAAGGTGTGAAAAATATGAGGAGCATGAAACGGTCTCAAAATATGAGGAGCATGAAATGGTCTGAAAAATAATAGGAGCATGAAAAGCTGCCAAATATATGAGGAGCGTGAAACGGTGTGAAAAATACGAAGAGCATGAAAAGCTGAGAAAAATATCAAGAGAATGAAAAGGTCTGAAAAATAAGAAGAGCATGAAAAGGTGTAAAAAATACGGATTCATGAAAAGGTCTGAAAAATAAGAAGAGCATAAAAAGCTGTCAAAAGTATGAGGAGCATCAAAAGGTATGAAAAATATGAAGAGCATGAAAAGGTGTCAAATATATGTGGAGCATGTAAAGGTGTGAAAAATATGAGGAGCATGAAACGGTCCGAAAAATATGAGGAGCATGAAAACTGTGAAAAATACAAAGAGCATGAAAAGGTGTGAAAAATATAAGGAGCACCAAAAGGTGTGAAAAATATGAGGAGCATGAAACTGTATGAAAAATATGAGGAGCATGAAACGGTGTGAAAAATATGAAGAGCATGAAAAAGTCTCAAAAATACGAGGAGCATGAAGGTCTCAAAAATACGAGGAGCATGAAAATGTCTGAAAAATACGAGGAGCATGAAAAGGTCTAAAAAAAACGAGGGGTAGGAAAAGGTCTCAAAAATACGAGGAGCATGAAAAGGTCTGAAAAATACGAGGAGCATGAAAAGGTCTGAAAAATACGAGGAGCATGAAACTGTATGAAAAATATGAGGAACATGAAACGCTGTGAAAAATATGAAGAGCATGAAAATGTCTGAAATATACGAGGAGCATGAAAAGGTCTCAAAAATACGAGGAGCATGAAAAGGTCTGAAAAATACGAGGAGCATGAAACTGTATGAAAAATATGAGGAGCATGAAACGGTGTGAAAAATATGAAGAGCATGAAAAGGTCTGAAAAATACAAGGAGCAGAAAAGGTCTCAAAAATACGAGGAGCATGAAAAGGTCTGAAAAATATGAAGAGTATGAAAAGGTGTCAAAAATATGAGCATCATGTAAAGGTGTGATAAATATGTGGAGCATGAATCTGTATGAAAAATATGCGGAGCATGAAATGGTGTGAAAAATATGAAGAGCAAGAAAAAGTGTGAAAAAATACGAGGAGCATGAAAAGGTCTGAAAAACACGAGGAGCATGAAAAGGTGTGAAACATACAACGAGTATGAAGAGGACTGAAAAATACAAGGAGCATGAAAAGGTCTGAAAAATACGAGGAGCATGAAATGATCTTAAAAACACGAGGAGCATGAAAAGGTCTAAAAAATATGAAGAGCATGAAAAGGACTCAAAAATATGAGGGGCATGTAAAGGTGTGAAATATATGAGGAGCATGAAACTGTATGAAAAATATGAGGTATGAAACGCTGTGAAAAACAAGAAGAGCATGAAAAGCTGAGAAAAATATCAAGAGCATGAAAGGTCTGAAAAATATGAAGAGCATGAAAAGGTGTGAACAATACGACGGGCATGAAAAGGTGCGAAAAATACGAAGAGCCTGAAAAGGTGTGAAAAACCAGAAGAGCATCAAAAGGTATGAAAAAAACGAAGAGCTTTAAAAGGTGTGACAAATACGAAGAGCATGAAAAATTGTGAAAAATACGAGTAGCATGAAAACTCTGAAAAATATGAGGAGCATGAAAAGGTCTGAAAAATACAAGGAGCATGAAATGGTCTCAAAAATACGAGGAGCATTAAAAGGTCTGAAATATACGAGGAGCATGAAAAGGTCTGAAAAATTCGAGGAGCATGAAAATGTCTGAAAAATATGAGGAGCATGAAAAGGTATCAAAAATATGAGGAGCATGAAAAGATCTGAAAAATAGAACGGGCATGGAAGTGTCTGAAAAATACGAGGAGCATGAAAAGGTGTGAAATATATGAAGAGCATGAAAAGGTGTGAAAAATATGAGGAGCATTAAAAGGTGTGAAAAATATGAGGCACATGAAACGGCCTCAAAAATATGATGAGCATGAAACGGTCTGAAAAATATGAGGAGCATGAAAAGCTGCCAAAAATAGGAGGAGAATGAAACGGTTTGAAATATACGAAGAGCATGAAAAGCTGAGAAAAATATCAAGAGCATGAAAAGGTGTGAAAAATACGAAGATCATGAAATGGTGTGAAAAATACGAAGAGCCTGAAAAGGTGTGAAAACACAAAGAGCATGAAAAATTGTGAAAAATACAAGGAGCATGAAAAGGTCTGAAAAATAAGAAGAGCATGAAAAGGCGTGAAAAATATGAGGAGCACCAAAAGGTGTGAAAAATATGAGGAGCATGAAACTGTATGAAAAATATGAGGAGCATGAAACGGTGTGAAAAATATGAAGACCATGAAAACGTCTCAAAAATACGAGGAGCATTAATAGGGCTCAAATATACGAGGAGCATAAAAATGTCTGAAAAGTACGAGGAGCATGAAAAGGTCTGAAAAAAACGAGGGGCATGAAAAGGTCTCAGAAATACGAGGAGCATGAAAAGGTCTCAAAAATATGAGGAGCATGAAAAGATCTGAAAAATACGAGGAGCATGAAAAGGTCTGAAAAAAACGAGGGGCAGGAAAAGGTCTAAAAATTACGAGGAGCATAAAAAGATCTGAAAAATATGTAGAGCATGAAAAGGTGTCAAAAATATGACGAGCATGACAAGCTGTCAAATATATGAGGAGCATGAAACGGTGTGGAAAATATGAGGAGAATGAAACGGTGTGAAAAATATGAAGAGCATGAAATGGTGTGAAAAAAATGAGAAGCTTGAAACGGTATGAAAAATACAAGGAGTATGAAAAGATTTGAAAAACACGAGGAGCATGGAAAGGTGTGAAAAATATGAGGAACATGAAAAGGTATGAAAAATAAGAAGAGCATGAAAAGGTGTCAAAAATATTTAGCTTGAAAAGGTGTCAAAAATATGAAGAGCATGAAAAGGGGTCAAAAATATGAATAGAATGCAAAGGTGTGAAAAATAAGATGAGCATGAAAAGGTCTGAAAAATACGAGAAGCATGAAATGGTCTTAAAAATACGAGGAGCATGAAAAGTTCTGAAAAATATGAAGAGCATGAAAAGGTGTCAAAAATATGAGGAGCATCAAAAGGTGTCAAAAATATTGACATGAAAAGGTCTCAAAAATACGAGGAGCATGTAAAGCTGTGAAAAATATGAGGAGCATGAAACTGTATGAAAAATATGAGGAGCATGAAACGGTGTGAAAAATATGAAGAGCATGAAAAGGTGTGAAAAATATGAGGAGCATGAAAAGTTTTGAAAAATACGAGAGCATGAAACGCTGTGAGAAACAAGAAGAGCAGGAGAAGCTGAGAAAAATATCAAGAGCATGAAAGGTCTGAAAAATATGAAGAGCATGAAAAGGTGTGAACAGTACGAAGGGCGTGAAAGGTGTGAAAAATATGAAGAGCCTGATAAGGTGTGAAAAACCAGAAGAGCATCAAAAGGTGTGAAAAAAACGAAGAGCTTGAAAAGGTGTGACAAATACGAAGAGCATGAAAAATTGTGAAAAATTCGAGGAGCATGAAAACTCTGAAAAATACGAGGAGCATGAATAGGTCTGAACTACGAGGAGCATGAAAAGGTCTGAAAAATATGAAGGGCACGGAAAGGTATAACAAGTATGAGGAGCTTGAAAAGGTGTCAAAAATATGAAGAGCATGAAAAGGGGTCAAAAATATGAATAGAATGTAAAGGTGTGAAAAATAACAGGAGCATGAATCAGTATGAAAAATATGAGGAGCATGAAACGGTGTGAAAAATACAAACAGCATGAAAAGGTGTGAAAAATATGAGGAGCATGAAACGGTCTGAAAAATATGAGGAGCATGAAACGGTCTGAAAAATATGAGGAGCATGAAAAACTGTCAAAAATATGAGGAGCAGGAAACAGTGAGAAAAATATGAGGAGCCTGAAAAGTTGTGAAAAATACGAGGAGCATGAAAAGGTCTGAAAAATACGAGGAGCATGAAAAGGTGTGAAACATACGACGAGCATGAAGAGGTCTGAAAAATACAAGGAGCATGAAAAGGTCTGAAAAATACGAGGAGCATGAAATGGTCTTAAAAATATGAGAAGCATGAAAAGGTCTGAAAAATAAGAAGAACATGAAAAGGTGTCAAAAATATGAGGCGCATCAAAAGGTGTCAAAAATATTAAGAGCATAAAGGTCTCAAAAATATGAGGAGCATGTAAAGGTGTGAAAAATATGAGGAGCATGAAACTGTATGAAAAATATGAGGAGCATGAAACGGTATGAAAAATATGAAGAGCATGAAAAGGTGTGAAAAATATGAGGAGCATGAGAAGGTGTGAAAAATATGAGGAGCATGAAAAGGCCTGAAAAACAGGAGGAGCATGAAAAGGCCTGAAAAGTAGGAGGAGCTTGAAAATGTCTGAAAAATAGAAGGAGCATGAAAAGGTCTCAAATATAGGAGAAGCATGAAAAGCTCTGAAAAATACGAGGAGCATGAAAAGGCCTGCAAAATAGGAGGAGCATGAAAAGGTCTCAAATATAGGAGAAGCATGAAAAGCTCTGAAAAATAGAAGGAGCATGAAAAGGCCTGCAAAATAGGAGGAGCATGGAAAGGTCTGAAAAATACGAGGAGCATGGAAAGGTCTGAAAAATAGGAGGAGCATGAAAAGGTCTGAAATATACGAGGAGCATGGAAAGGTCTGAAAAATAGGAGGAGCATGAAAAGGTCTGAAAAATACGAGGAGCGTGAAAAGGTCTGAAAAATACGAGGTACATGAAAAGGTGTGAAACATACGACGAGCATGAAGAGGTCTGAAAAATACAAGGAGCATGAAAAGGTCTGAAAAATACGAGGTGCAAGAAATGGTCTTAAAAATACAAGGAGCATGAAAAGGTCTGAAAAATATGAAGGGCACGGAAAGGTGTCACAAATATGAGGAGCTTGAAAAGGTGTCAAAAATATGAAGAGCATGAAAAGGGGTCAAAAATATGAATAGAATGTAAAGGTGTGAAAAATAACAGGAGCATGAATCAGTATGAAAAATATGAGGAGCATGAAACGGTGTGAAAAATACAAACAGCATGAAAAGGTTTGAAAAATATGAGGAGCATGAAACGGTCTGAAAAATATGAGGAGCATGAAAAACTGTCAAAAATATGAGGAGCAGGAAACAGTGAGAAAAATATGAGGAGCCTGAAAAGTTGTGAAAAATACGAGGAGCATGAAAAGGTCTGAAAAATACGAGGAGCATGAAAAGGTGTGAAACATACGACGAGCATGAAGAGGTCTGAAAAAATACAAGGAGCATGAAAAGGTCCGAAAAATACGAGGAGCATGAAAAGGTCTGAAATATACGAGGAGCATGAAAAGGTCTGAAAAATATGATGAGCATGAAAAGGTGTGAAAAATATCAGGAGCATGAAACGGTCTCAAATATATGAGGAGCATGAAACGGTCTGAAAAATATGAGGAGCATGAAAAGCTGCCAAAAATATGAGGAGCATGAAACAGTGTGAAAAATACGAAGAGCATGAAAACCTGAGAAATATATCAAGAGCATGAAAAGGTCTGAAAAATAAGAAGAGCATGAAAAGGTGTGAAAAATACGAAGATCATGAAAAGGTGTGAAAAATACGAAGAGCATGAAAAGGTGTGAAAAACACAAAGAGCATGAAAAAGTGTGAAAAATACGAGGAGCATGAAAAGGTCTGAAAAATAAGAAGAGCATGAAAAGCTGTCAAAAGTATGAGGAGCATCAAAAGGTGTGAAAAATATGAAGAGCATGAAAATGTGTCAAAAATATGTGGAGCATGAAAAGGTGTGAAAAACATGAAGAGCATGAAAATGTGTCAAAAATATGAGGAGCATGTAAAGGTGTGAAACAAATGAGGAGCATGAATCTGTATGAAAAATATGAGGATCATGAAAAGGTCTGAAAAATATGGAGAGCATGTAATGTTGTGAAAAATACGAGGAGCATGAAAAGGTGTGAAATATACGAGGAGCATGAAAATGTGTGAAAAAAATGAAGAGCATGAAAGGGTATGAAAAATATGAGGAGCATGAAATGGTGTGAAAAATACGAGGACCATGAAATGGTGTGAAAAAAGAACGAGCATGAAAAGATCTGAAAATTAAGAAGAGCATTTAAAGGTCTGAAAAATACGAGGAGCATGAAAAGGTGTGAAATATTCGAGGAGCATGAAAAGGTCTGAAAAATATAAGGAGCATGAAAAAGTGTGAAAAATACGAAGAGCAGGAAAAGGTGTGAAAATTATCAAAAGCATGAAAAGGTCTGAAAAATATAAAGAGCATGTTAAGGTGTCAAAAATATGAGGAGCATTAAAAGGTGTCGAAAATATGAGAAGCATGTAAAGGTGTGAAAAATATGAGGAGCATGAAACTCTATGAAAAATTAGAGGAGGATGAAACGGTGTGAAAAATATGAAGAGCATCAAAAGCTGTGAAAAATATGAGGAGCATGAAACATTTTGAAAAACACGAGATCATGAAATGGAGTGAACAACACGAAGAGCATGGAAAGCTGTGAAAAATATCAAGAGCATGAAAAGGTCTGAAAAATATGAAAAGCATGAAATCGTGCCAAAAATATGAAGAGCATGAAAAGGTGTGAAAAATACGAAGAGCCTGAAAAGGTGTGAAAAACACGAAGAGCATGAAAAGGTGTGAAAAATACGAAGAGCGTGAAAATGTGTGACAAATACGAAGAGCATGTAACGTTGTGAAAAATACGAGGAGCATGAAAAGTTCTGAAAAATACGAGGAACCTGAAGACGTCTGAAAAATACGACGAGCATGAAAAGGTCTGAAAAATATGTAGAGCATGAAAAAGTGTCAAAAATATGGGGAGCATGAAAAGGTGTCAAAATATGAAGAGCATTAAAAGCTGTCGAAAATATGAGAAGCATGTAAAGGTGTGAAAAATATGAGGAGCATGAAACTGAATGAAAAAGTAGAGGAGGATGAAACGGTGTGAAAAATATGAAGAGCATGAAAAGGTGTGAAAAATACGAGGAGCTGAAAAGGTGTCAAAAATATGAAGAGCATGAAAAGGTGTCAAAATATGAGTAGCAGGAAAAGGTGTGAAAAATAAGAGGAGCATGAATCTGTATGAAAAATATGAGGAACATGAAAAGTTGTGAAAAATATGAAAAGCATGAAATGGTCTGAAAAATATGAAGAGCATGAAACGGTCTGAAATATATGAGGTGCATGAAAGGCGGTCAAAAATATGAGGAGCATTAAATGGTGTGAAAAAAATGAAGAGCATGAAAAGGTATGAAAAATATGCAGAGCATGAAAATGTGTGGAAAATATGAAGAGCAAGAAAAGGTGTGAAAAACAGGAAGAGCATTAAAACGTGTGAAAAATATGAGGAGCATGAAACTGTCTCAAATATATGAGGAGCATGAAACGGTCTGAAACACAGTGGGAGCATGAAAATGTCTGAAAAATTCGAGGAGCATGAAAAGGTCTGAAAAATAGGAGGAGCATGAAAAGGTCTGAAAAATACGAGGAGCATGGAAACATCTGATAAATAGGAGGAGCATGAAAAGGTGTGAAAATTAGGAGGAGCACAAAAAGTTGTGAAAAATATGAAGAGCATGAAAAGTTGTGAAAAATACGAGGAGCATGAAAAGGTGTGAAAAATACGAGGAGCATGAAAAAGTGTGAAAAATACGAGAAACATGAAAAGGTCTGAAAAATAGGAGGAGCATGAAAAGGTGTCAAAAATATAAGTAGCTTGAAAAGGTGTCAAAAATATGAAGAGCATGAAAAGGGGTCAAAAATATGAATAGAATGCAAAGGTGTGAAAAATAAGATGAGCATGAAAAGGTCTGAAAAATACGAGGAGCATGAAATGGTCTTAAAAATACGAGGAGCATGAAAAGTTCTGAAAAATATGAAGAGCATGAAAAGGTGTCAAAAATATGAGGAGCATCAAAAGGTGTCAAAAATATTGACATGAAAAGGTCTCAAAAATACGAGGAGCATGTAAAGGTGTGAAAAATATGAGGAGCATGAAACTGTATGAAAAATATGAGGAGCATGAAACGGTGTGAAAAATATGAAGAGCATGAAAAGGTGTGAAAAATATGAGGAGCATGAAAAGTTTTGAAAAATACGAGAGCATGAAACGCTGTGAGAAACAAGAAGAGCAGGAGAAGCTGAGAAAAATATCAAGAGCATGAAAGGTCTGAAAAATATGAAGAGCATGAAAAGGTGTGAACAGTACGAAGGGCGTGAAATGGTGTGAAAAATATGAAGAGCCTGATAAGGTGTGAAAAACCAGAAGAGCATCAAAAGGTGTGAAAAAAACGAAGAGCTTGAAAAGGTGTGACAAATACGAAGAGCATGAAAAATTGTGAAAAATTCGAGGAGCATGAAAACTCTGAAAAATACGAAGAGCATGAATAGGTCTGAACTACGAGGAGCATGAAAAGGTCTGAAAAATATGAAGGGCACGGAAAGGTATAACAAGTATGAGGAGCTTGAAAAGGTGTCAAAAATATGAAGAGCATGAAAAGGGGTCAAAAATATGAATAGAATGTAAAGGTGTGAAAAATAACAGGAGCATGAATCAGTATGAAAAATATGAGGAGCATGAAACGGTGTGAAAAATACAAACAGCATGAAAAGGTGTGAAAAATATGAGGAGCATGAAACGGTCTGAAAAATATGAGGAGCATGAAAAGGTCTGAAAAATATGAGGAGCATGAAAAACTGTCAAAAAAATATGAGGAGCCAAGGAACAGTGAGAAAAATATGAGGAGCATGAAAAGGTCGAAAAATACGAGGAGCATGAAAAGGTCTGAAAAATACGAGGAGCATGAAAAGGTGTGAAACATACGACGAGCATGAAGAGGTCTGAAAAATACAAGGAGCATGAAAAGGTCTGAAAAATACGAGGAGCATGAAATGGTCTTAAAAATATGAGAAGCATGAAAAGGTCTGAAAAATAAGAAGAACATGAAAAGGTGTCAAAAATATGAGGAGCATCAAAAGGTGTCAAAAATATTAAGAGCATAAAGGTCTCAAAAATATGAGGAGCATGTAAAGGTGTGAAAAATATGAGGAGCATGAAACTGTATGAAAAATATGAGGAGCATGAAACGGTGTGAAAAATATGAAGAGCATGAAAAGGTGTGAAAAATATGAGGAGCATGAGAAGGTGTGAAAAATATGAGGAGCATGAAAAGGCCTGAAAAACAGGAGGAGCATGAAAAGGCCTGAAAAGTAGGAGGAGCTTGAAAATGTCTGAAAAATAGAAGGAGCATGAAAAGGTCTCAAATATAGGAGAAGCATGAAAAGCTCTGAAAAATACGAGGAGCATGAAAAGGCCTGCAAAATAGGAGGAGCATGAAAAGATCTCAAATATAGGAGAAGCATGAAAAGCTCTGAAAAATAGAAGGAGCATGAAAAGGCCTGCAAAATAGGAGGAGCATGAAAAGGTCTGAAAAATACGAGGAGCATGGAAAGGTCTGAAAAATAGGAGGAGCATGAAAAGGTCTGAAATATACGAGGAGCATGGAAAGGTCTGAAAAATCGGAGGAGCATGAAAAGGTCTGAAAAATACGAGGAGCATGAAAAGGTCTGAAAAATACGAGGAGCATGAAAAGGTGTGAAACATACGACGAGCATGAAGAGGTCTGAAAAATACAAGGAGCATGAAAAGGTCTGAAAAATACGAGGTGCAAGAAATGGTCTTAAAAATACGAGGAGCATGAAAAGGTCTGAAAAATATGAAGGGCACGGAAAGGTGTCACAAATATGAGGAGCTTGAAAAGGTGTCAAAAATATGAAGAGCATGAAAAGGGGTCAAAAATATGAATAGAATGTTTAAGTTCGTCTTCCGCTTGACTGTAGTTTTCTGAATTATGTGAAAAATTTTTTTGGCGTTTGTAGTGTCTGCTGTACTCCTCGTGGAATTTCTTCTATTTGGTGAAAAATAACAGGAGCATGAATCAGTATGAAAAATATGAGGATGAAACGGTGTGAAAAATACAAACAGCATGAAAAGGTGTGAAAAATATGAGGAGCATGAAACGGTCTGAAAAATATGAGGAGCATGAAACGGTCTGAAAAATATGAGGAGCATGAAAAACTGTCAAAAATATGAGGAGCAGGAAACAGTGAGAAAAATATGAGGAGCCTGAAAAGTTGTGAAAAATACGAGGAGCATGAAAAGGTCTGAAAAATACGAGGAGCACGAAAAGGTGTGAAACATACGACGAGCATGAAGAGGTCTGAAAAAATACAAGGAGCATGAAAAGGTCCGAAAAATACGAGGAGCATGAAAAGGTCTGAAATATACGAGGAGCATGAAAAGGTCTGAAAAATATGATGAGCATGAAAAGGTGTGAAAAATATCAGGAGCATGAAACGGTCTCAAATATATGAGGAGCATGAAACGGTCTGAAAAATATGAGGAGCATGAAAAGCTGCCAAAAATATGAGGAGCATGAAACAGTGTGAAAAATACGAAGAGCATGAAAACCTGAGAAATATATCAAGAGCATGAAAAGGTCTGAAAAATAAGAAGAGCATGAAAAGGTGTGAAAAATACGAAGATCATGAAAAGGTGTGAAAAATACGAAGAGCATGAAAAGGTGTGAAAAACACAAAGAGCATGAAAAATTGTGAAAAATACGAGGAGCATGAAAAGGTCTGAAAAATAAGAAGAGCATGAAAAGCTGTCAAAAGTATGAGGAGCATCAAAAGGTGTGAAAAATATGAAGAGCATGAAAATGTGTCAAAAATATGTGGAGCATGAAAAGGTGTGAAAAACATGAAGAGCATGAAAATGTGTCAAAAATATGAGGAGCATGTAAAGGTGTGAAACAAATGAGGAGCATGAATCTGTATGAAAAATATGAGGATCATGAAAAGGTCTGAAAAATATGGAGAGCATGTAATGTTGTGAAAAATACGAGGAGCATGAAAAGGTGTGAAATATACGAGGAGCATGAAAATGTGTGAAAAAAATGAAGAGCATGAAAGGGTATGAAAAATATGAGGAGCATGAAATGGTGTGAAAAATACGAGGACCATGAAATGGTGTGAAAAAATGACGAGCATGAAAAGATCTGAAAATTAAGAAGAGCATTTAAAGGTCTGAAAAATACGAGGAGCATGAAAAGGTGTGAAATATTCGAGGAGCATGAAAAGGTCTGAAAAATATAAGGAGCATGAAAAAGTGTGAAAAATACGAAGAGCAGGAAAAGGTGTGAAAATTATCAAAAGCATGAAAAGGTCTGAAAAATATAAAGAGCATGTTAAGGTGTCAAAAATATGAGGAGCATTAAAAGGTGTCGAAAATATGAGAAGCATGTAAAGGTGTGAAAAATATGAGGAGCATGAAACTCTATGAAAAATTAGAGGAGGATGAAACGGTGTGAAAAATATGAAGAGCATCAAAAGCTGTGAAAAATATGAGGAGCATGAAACATTTTGAAAAACACGAGATCATGAAATGGAGTGAACAACACGAAGAGCATGGAAAGCTGTGAAAAATATCAAGAGCATGAAAAGGTCTGAAAAATATGAAAAGCATGAAATCGTGCCAAAAATATGAAGAGCATGAAAAGGTGTGAAAAATACGAAGAGCCTGAAAAGGTGTGAAAAACACGAAGAGCATGAAAAGGTGTGAAAAATACGAAGAGCGTGAAAATGTGTGACAAATACGAAGAGCATGTAACGTTGTGAAAAATACGAGGAGCGTGAAAAGTTCTGAAAAATACGAGGAACCTGAAGACGTCTGAAAAATATGACGAGCATGAAAAGGTCTGAAAAATATGTAGAGCATGAAAAAGTGTCAAAAATATGGGGAGCATGAAAAGGTGTCAAAATATGAAGAGCATTAAAAGCTGTCGAAAATATGAGAAGCATGTAAAGGTGTGAAAAATATGAGGAGCATGAAACTGAATGAAAAAGTAGAGGAGGATGAAACGGTGTGAAAAATATGAAGAGCATGAAAAGGTGTGAAAAATACGAGGAGCAGAAAAGGTGTCAAAAATATGAAGAGCATGAAAAGGTGTCAAAATATGAGTAGCAGGAAAAGGTGTGAAAAATAAGAGGAGCATGAATCTGTATGAAAAATATGAGGAACATGAAAAGTTGTGAAAAATATGAAAAGCATGAAATGGTCTGAAAAATATGAAGAGCATGAAACGGTCTGAAATATATGAGGTGCATGAAAGGCGGTCAAAAATATGAGGAGCATTAAATGGTGTGAAAAAAATGAAGAGCATGAAAAGGTATGAAAAATATGCAGAGCATGAAAATGTGTGGAAAATATGAAGAGCAAGAAAAGGTGTGAAAAACAGGAAGAGCATTAAAACGTGTGAAAAATATGAGGAGCATGAAACTGTCTCAAATATATGAGGAGCATGAAACGGTCTGAAACACAGTGGGAGCATGAAAATGTCTGAAAAATTCGAGGAGCATGAAAAGGTCTGAAAAATAGGAGGAGCATGAAAAGGTCTGAAAAATACGAGGAGCATGGAAACATCTGATAAATAGGAGGAGCATGAAAAGGTGTGAAAATTAGGAGGAGCACAAAAAGTTGTGAAAAATATGAAGAGCATGAAAAGTTGTGAAAAATACGAGAAACATGAAAAGGTGTGAAAAATACGAGAAACATGAAAAGGTGTGAAAAATACGAGGACCATGAAAAGGTGTGAAATATTCGACGAGCATGAAAACGTCTGAAAAATAAAAGTAGCATGAAAAGATGTCAAAAATATAAGTAGCTTGAAAAGGTGTCAAAAATATGAAGAGCATGAAAAGGGGTCAAAAATATGAATAGAATGTAAAGGTGTGAAAAATAAGACGAGCATGAAAAGGTCTGAAAAATACGAGGAGCATGAAATGGTCTTAAAAATACGAGGAGCATGAAAAGTTCTGAAAAATATGAAGAGCATGAAAAGGTGTCAAAAATATGAGGAGCATCAAAAGGTGTCAAAAATATTGAGCATGAAATGGTCTCAAAAATACGAGGAGCATGTAAAGGTGTGAAAAATATGAGGAGAATGAAACTGTATGAAAAATATGAGGAGCATGAAACGGTGTGAAAAATATGAAGAGCATGAAAAGTTGTGAAAAATATGAGGAGCATGAAAAGTTGTGAAAAATACGAGAGCATGAAACACTGTGAGAAACAAGAAGAGCATGAGAAGCTGAGAAAAATATCAAGAGCATGAAAGGTCTGAAAAATATGAAGAGCATGAAAAGGTGTGAACAGTACGAAGGGCATGAAATGGTGTGAAAAATAAGAAGAGCCTGAAAAGGTGTGAAAAACCAGAAGAGCATCAAAAGGTGTGAAAAAAACGAAGAGCATGAAAAGGTGTGACAAATACGAAGAGCATGAAAAGGTGTGAAAAATTCGAGGAGCATTAAAACGTCTGAAAAATACGAGGAGTATGAAATGGTCTGAAAAATTCGAAGAGCATGAAAAGCTCTGGAAAAATACGAGGAGCCTGAAACGTTGTGAAAAATTCGAGGAGCATGAAACGGTGTCAAAAATACGAAGAGCGTGAAAAGGTGAGAAATATACGAGGAGCATGAAAAGGTGTGAAAAATACAAGGAGGATGAAAAGGTGTGAAAAATACGAAGAGCAGGAAAAGGTGCGAAATATACCAGAATCATGAAAAGATGTGAATAAATTGAAGAGCAGGAAAAGGAATGAAAATACGAGGAGCAGGAAAAGGTGTGAAAAATTCAAAGAGCAGGAAAGGTGAGGAATATATGAACATCATGAAATGGTGTGAAAAATAAAAGGAGCATGACAGGTGTGAAAAATACGAGGAGTAGGAAAAGGTGTGAAAAATACGAGGAGCATAAAAAGGTGTGAAAAATTCAAAGAGCAGGATAAGGTGTGAAAAATACGAGGAGCATGAAAAGGTGTGAAAAATTCAAAGAGCTGGAAAAGGTGTGAAATATTCGAAGAGCATGACAAGGTGTCAAAAATAGGAGGAGCATGAAAAGTTTTGAAAAATTTGAAGAACAGCAAAAGGTGTGAAAAATACGAGGAGCATGTGAAGGTGTGAAAAATAGGAAGAGAATGAAAAGGTGTCAAAGAGACGAGGAGCATGAAAAGATGTGAAAGATACGAGGAGCATGACAAGGTGTGAAAACCTCGAAGAGCAGGAAAAGTTGTGAAAAATACGAGGAGGATGAAAAGGTGTGAAAAATTCAAAGAGCAGGAAAAGGTGTGAAAAATTCGAAGAGCAGGAAAAGGTGTGAAAAATACGAGGAGCATGTAAAGGTGTGAAAAATAGGAAGAGAATGAAAAGGTGTCAAAAAGACGAGGAGCATGAAAAGATGTGAAAGATACGAGGAGCATGACAAGGTGTGAAAAACTCGAAGAGCCGGAAAAAGGTGTGAAAAATACGAGGAGGATGAAAAGGTGTGAAAAATACGAGGAGCAAGAAAAGGTGTGAAAAATTAAAAGAACAGGCAAAGGTGTGAAAAATACGACGAGCATGAAAATTTGTCAAAAATACGAAGAGAGAGAAAAGGTCTGAAAAATACGAGGACCATGAAAAGGTCTGAAAAATACGACGAACTAGAAAAGGTGTGAAAAATACGAAGACAATGAAAAAGTCTGGAAAATACGAGGAGCATGTAAAGGTGTGAAAAATTCAAAGAACAGGTAAAGGTGTGAAAAATACGAGGAGCATGAAAATGTGTGAAAAATACGAGGAGCATGAAAAGGTGTGAAAAAATCGAAGAGCGTGAAAAGTTGTGAAATACATGAACTGAATGAAAAGGTGTGATAAATACGAGGAGCATGAAAAGGTGTGAAAAATTCTAAGAGCAGGAAAAGATGTGAAATATATGAACATCATGAAATGGTGTGAAAAATACGAGGAGCAGGAAAAGTTGTGAAAAATACAAGGAGCATAAAAAGGTCTGAAAATTATGAGGAGCATGACAAGGCGTGAAAAATACCAGGATCATGAAAATGTGTGAAAAAATAAGAAGAGCATGAAAAGGTGTGAAAAGTACGAGGAGCATGAAAAGGTGTGAAAAATACGAGGAGGATGAAAAGGTGTGAAAAATACGAAGAGCAAGAAAAGGTGCGAAAAATGCGGGGATCATGTAAAGAAGTGAAAAAATCGAAGAGCAGGAAAAGGCATGAAAAATACGAGGAGCAGGAAAAGGTGTGAAAAATACGAGGAGCATGAAATGGTGTCAAAAATATGAGGAGCGAGACAAGGTGTGAAAAATACGAGGAGCATGAAAAGGTGTGAAAAATACGAAGAGCAGGAAAAGGCGTGAAAAATAAGAGGAGAATGAAAAGTTTAGAAAAATATGAAGAGCAAGAAGAGGTGTGAAACATATGAAGAGCACGAAAAGGTCTGAAAAATACGAAGACCACGAAAATGTTTGAAAAATACGAGGAGCAGAAAAGGCGTGAAAAATACGAGGAGCATGGAAAGGCATGAAAAATACGAGGAGCATGAAAAGGTGTGAAAAATATGAGGAGCATGAAAAGGCTTGAAAAACACGAGGAGCATGAAAAAGCATCAAAAATAAGAGGAGCATGACAAGGTGTGAAAAATACGAGGAGCATGAAAAGGGTGTGAAAAATACGAGGAGGATGAAAAGGTGTGAAAAATACGAAGAGCAGGAAAAGGTGCGAAAAATACGGGGATCATGTAAAGAAGTGAAAAAATCGAAGAGCAGGAAAAGGCATGAAAAATACGAGGAGCAGGAAAAGGTGTGAAAAATACGAGGAGCATGAAATGGTGTCAAAAATATGAGGAGCGAGAAAAGGTGTGAAAAATACGAGGAGCATGAAAAGGTGTGAAAAATTCGAAGAGCAGGAAAAGTTGTGAAAAATAAGAGGAGCATGAAAAGTTTAGAAAAATATGAAGAGCAAGAAGAGGTGTGAAACATATGAAGAGCACGAAAAGGTCTGAAAAATACGAAGACCACGAAAATGTTTGAAAAATACGAGGAGCAGAAAAGGCGTGAAAAATACGAGGAGCATGGAAAGGCATGAAAAATACGAGGAGCATGAAAAGGTGTGAAAAATATGAGGAGCATGAAAAGGCTTGAAAAACACGAGGAGCATGAAAAAGCATCAAAAATAAGAGGAGCATGACAAGGTGTGAAAAATACGAGGAGCATGAAAAGGTGTGAAAAATATGAGGAGCATGAAAAGGTATGAAAAATACGAGGAGCATGAAAAGGTATGAAAAATAGGAAGAGCATGAAAAGGTGTCAAAAATACGAGGAGCATGAAAAGGTATGAAAAATACGAGGAGCATGAAAAGGTGTGAAAAATAGGAAGAGCATGAAAAGGTGTGAAAAATAGGAAGAGCATGAAAAGGTGTCAAAAATACGAGGAGCATGAAAAGGTATGAAAAATACGAGGAGCATGACAAGGTGTGAAAAATAGGAGGAGCATGAAAAGGTGTGAAAAATATGAGGAGCATGAAAAGGTGTGAAAAAATCGAAGAGCGTGAAAAGTTGTGAAATATATGAACTGAATGAAAAGGTGTGATAAATACGAGGAGCATGAAAAGGTGTGAAAAATTCTAAGAGCAGGAAAAGATGTGAAAAATATGAACATCATGAAATGGTGTGAAAAATACGAGGAGCAGGAAAAGTTGTGAAAAATACAAGGAGCATAAAAAGGTCTGAAAATTATGAGGAGCATGACAAGGCGTGAAAAATACCAGGATCATGAAAATGTGTGAAAAATAAGAAGAGCATGAAAAGGTGTGAAAAGTACGAGGAGCATGAAAAGGTGTGAAAAATACGAGGAGGATGAAAAGGTGTGAAAAATACGAAGAGCAGGAAAAGGTGCGAAAAATACGGGGATCATGTAAAGAAGTGAAAAAATCGAAGAGCAGGAAAAGGCATGAAAAATACGAGGAGCAGGAAAAGGTATGAAAAATACGAGGAGCATGAAATGGTGTCAAAAATATGAGGAGCGAGACAAGGTGTGAAAAATACGAGGAGCAGGAAAAGGTGTGAAAAATACGAGGAGCATGAAATGGTGTCAAAAATATGAGGAGCGAGACAAGGTGTGAAAAATACGAGGAGCATGTAAAGGTGTGAAAAATAGGAAGAGAATGAAAAGGTGTCAAAAAGACAAGGAGCATGTAAAGATGTGAAAGATACGAGGAGCATGACAAGGTGTGAAAACCTCGAAGAGCAGGAAAAGGTGTGAAAAATACGAGGAGGATGAAAAGGTGTGAAAAATACGAAGAGCATGAAAAGTTTTCAAAAATAAGAAGAACGTGAAAAGGTGTGAAAAATATGAAAAGCATGAAAAGGTCTGAAAAATACGAGGAGGATGAAAAGGTGTGAAAAATACGAGGAATTAGAAAAGGTGTGAAAAATACGAAGACAATGAAAAAGTCTGGAAAATACGAGGAGCATGTAAATGTGTGAAAAATTGAAAGAACAGGCAAAGGTGTGAAAAATACGAGGAGCATGAAAAGGTGTGAAAAATACGAGGAGCATGAAAAGGTGTGAAAAATACGAAGAGCATGAAAAGGTGTGAAAAAATACGAGGAGCATGACAAGGTGTGAAAAATACGAGGATCATGAAAAGGTGTGAAAATAACAAAGAGCAGGAAAAGGTGTGAAAAATACGAGGAGCATGAAAAGGTGTGAAAAATACGAGGAGCATGAAAAGTTGTGAAAAAATACGCGGAGCATGACAAGTTGTGAAAAATACGAGGATCATGAAAAGGTGTGAAAAAAACAAAGAGCAGGAAAAGGTGTGAAAAATACGAGGAGGATGAAAAGGTGTGAAAAATTCAAAGAGCAGGAAAAGGTGTGAAAAATTCGAAGAGCATGAAAAGGTGTGAAAAATACGAGGAGCATGAAAAGGTGTGAAAAATATGAAGAGCATGAAAAGATGTGAAAAAATATGCGGAGCATGACAAGGTGTGAAAAATACGAGGATCATGAAAAGGTGTGAAAAAAACAAAGAGCAGGAAAAGGTGTGAAAAATACGAGGAGCATGAAAAGGTGTGAAAAATACGAGGAGCATGAAAAGGTGTGAAAATTTCGAGGAGCATTAAAATGTCTGAAAAATACGAGGAGTATGAAATGGTCTGAAAAATTCGAAGAGCATGAAAAGCTCTGAAAAATACGAGGAGCCTGAAACGTTGTGAAAAATTCGAGGAGCATGAAACGGTGTCAAAAATACGAAGAGCGTGAAAAGGTGAGAAATATACGAGGAGCATGAAAAGGTGTGAAAAATACAAGGAGGATGAAAAGGTGTGAAAAATACGAAGAGCAGGAAAAGGTGCGAAATATACCAGAATCATGAAAAGATGTGAATAAATTGAAGAGCAGGAAAAGGCATGAAAATACGAGGAGCAGGAAAAGGTGTGAAAAATACGAGGAGCATAAAATGGTGTCAAAAATACGAAGAGCGTGAAAAGGTGTGAAAAATTCGAAGAGCAGGAAAAGGTGTGAAAAATCCGAGGAGGATGAAAAGGTATGAAAAATTCAAAGAGCATGAAAAGGTGTGAAAAATACGAGGAGCATGAAAAGATGTGAAAAATTCAAAGAGCAGGAAAGGTGAGGAATATATGAACATCATGAAATGGTGTGAAAAATAAAAGGAGCATGACAGGTG
Organism: Cervus canadensis; assembly: GCF_019320065.1. Classification (NCBI taxonomy): domain Eukaryota; kingdom Metazoa; phylum Chordata; class Mammalia; order Artiodactyla; family Cervidae; genus Cervus; species Cervus canadensis. The sequence continues at coordinate 66,379,311 of NC_057399.1, read as the reverse complement.
TGAAAAATACGAGGAGCAGGAAAAGGTGTGAAAAATACGAGGAGCATAAAAAGGTGTGAAAAATTCAAAGAGCAGGAAAAGGTGTGAAAAATACGAGGAGCATGAAAAGGTGTGAAAAATTCAAAGAGCTGGAAAAGGTGTGAAATATTCGAAGAGCATGACAAGGTGTCAAAAATAGGAGGAGCATGAAAAGTTTTGAAAAATTTGAAGAACAGCAAAAGGTGTGAAAAATACGAGGAGCATGTGAAGGTGTGAAAAATAGGAAGAGAATGAAAAGGTGGCAAAAATACGAGGAGCATGAAAAGATGTGAAAGATACGAGGAGCATGACAAGGTGTGAAAACCTCGAAGAGCAGGAAAAGTTGTGAAAAATACGAGGAGGATGAAAAGGTGTGAAAAATTCAAAGAGCAGGAAAAGGTGTGAAAAATTCGAAGAGCATGAAAAGGTGTGAAAAATACGAGGAGCATGAAAAGGTGTGAAAAATATGAAGAGCATGAAAAGGTGTGAAAAAATATGCGGAGCATGACAAGGTGTGAAAAATACGAGGATCATGAAAAGGTGTGAAAAAAACAAAGAGCAGGAAAAGGTGTGAAAAATACGAGGAGCATGAAAAGGTGTGAAAAATTCGAGGAGCATGAAACGGTGTCAAAAATACGAAGAGCGTGAAAAGGTGAGAAATATACGAGGAGCATGAAAAGGTGTGAAAAATACAAGGAGGATGAAAAGGTGTGAAAAATACGAAGAGCAGGAAAAGGTGCGAAATATACCAGAATCATGAAAAGATGTGAATAAATTGAAGAGCAGGAAAAGGAATGAAAATACGAGGATCAGGAAAAGGTGTAAAAAATTCAAAGAGCAGGAAAGGTGAGGAATATATGAACATCATGAAATGGTGTGAAAAATAAAAGGAGCATGACAGGTGTGAAAAATACGAGAAGCAGGAAAAGGTGTGAAAAATACGAGTAGCATAAAAAGGTGTGAAAAATTCAAAGAGCTGGAAAAGGTGTGAAATATTCGAAGAGCATGACAAGGTGTCAAAAATAGGAGGAGCATGAAAAGTTTTGAAAAATTTGAAGAACAGCAAAAGGTGTGAAAAATACGAGGAGCATGTGAAGGTGTGAAAAATAGGAAGAGAATGAAAAGGTGTCAAAAAGACGAGGAGCATGAAAAGATGTGAAAGATACGAGGAGCATGACAAGGTGTGAAAACCTCGAAGAGCAGGAAAAGTTGTGAAAAATACGAGGAGGATGAAAAGGTGTGAAAAATTCAAAGAGCAGGAAAAGGTGTGAAAAATTCGAAGAGCAGGAAAAGGTGTGAAAAATACGAGGAGCATGTAAAGGTGTGAAAAATAGGAAGAGAATGAAAAGGTGTCAAAAAGACGAGGAGCATGAAAAGATGTGAAAGATTGGAGGAGCATGACAAGGTGTGAAAAACTCAAAGAGCCGGAAAAGGTGTGAAAAATACGAGGAGGATGAAAAGTTGTGAAAAATACGAGGAGCAAGAAAAGGTGTGAAAAATTCAAAGAACAGGCAAAGGTGTGAAAAATACGACGAGCATGAAAATTTGTCAAAAATACGAAGAGAGAGAAAAGGTCTGAAAAATACGAGGACCATGAAAAGGTCTGAAAAATACGACGAACTAGAAAAGGTGTGAAAAATACGAAGACAATGAAAAAGTCTGGAAAATACGAGGAGCATGTAAAGGTGTGAAAAATTCAAAGAACAGGCAAAGGTGTGAAAAATACGAGGAGCATGAAAAGGTGTGAAAAATACGAGGAGCATGAAAAGGTGTGAATAAATCGAAGAGCGTGAAAAGTTGTGAAATATATGAACTGAATGAAAAGGTGTGATAAATACGAGGAGCATGAAAAGGTGCGAAAAATTCTAAGAGCAGGAAAAGATGTGAAAAATATGAACATCATGAAATGGTGTGAAAAATACGAGGAGCAGGAAAAGTTGTGAAAAATACAAGGAGCATAAAAAGGTCTGAAAATTATGAGGAGCATGACAAGGCGTGAAAAATACCAGGATCATGAAAATGTGTGAAAAATAAGAAGAGCATGAAAAGGTGTGAAAAGTACGAGGAGCATGAAAGGGTGTGAAAAATACGAGGAGGATGAAAAGGTGTGAAAAATTCGGGGATCATGTAAAGAAGTGAAAAAATCGAAGAGCAGGAAAAGGCATGAAAAATACGAGGAGCAGGAAAAGGTGTGAAAAATACGAGGAGCATGAAATGGTGTCAAAAATATGAGGAGCGAGACAAGGTGTGAAAAATACGAGGAGCATGAAAAGGTGTGAAAAATTCGAAGAGCAGGAAAAGTTGTGAAAAATAAGAGGAGAATGAAAAGTTTAGAAAAATAGGAGGAGCATGAAAAGTTTAGAAAAATATGAAGAGCAAGAAGAGGGGTGAAACATATGAAGAGCACGAAAAGGTCTGAAAAATACGAAGACCACGAAAATGTTTGAAAAATACGAGGAGCAGAAAAGGCGTGAAAAATACGAGGAGCATGGAAAGGCATGAAAAATACGAGGAGCATGAAAAGGTGTGAAAAATATGAGGAGCATGAAAAGGCGTGAAAAACACGAGGAGCATGAAAAGGCATCAAAAATAAGAGGAGCATGACAAGGTGTGAAAAATACGAGGAGCATGAAAAGGTGTGAAAAATATTAGAGGAGCATTGAAAAGTATGAAAAATAGGAAGAGCATTGGAAAAGTTGTCAAAAATCGAGGAAGCATGAGGAAGGTATGAAAATACGAGGAGCATGAAAAGGTGTGAAAAATAGGAAGAGCATGAAAAGGTGTCAAAAATACGAGGAGCATGAGAAGGTATGAAAAATACGAGGAGCATGAAAAGGTGTGAAAAATAGGAGGAGCATGAAAAGGTGTGAAAAAGTCGAAGAGTAGGAAAAGGTGTGAAAAAATCGAAGAGATGGAAAAGGCGTAAACAATACGAGGAGCTGGAAAAGGTGTGAAAAATACAAGGAGCAGAAAAGGTGTGAAAAATATGAAGAGTGTGAAAAGATGTCAAAAATACCAAGAGCGTGAAATGGTGTGAAAAATATGAAGATCAGGAAAAGGTGTGAAAAATTCGAAGAGCAGGAAATGGTGCGAAAAATAGGAGGAGCAGGAAAAGGTGTGAAAAGTACAAGGAGCATGACAAGGTGTGAAAAATACGAGGTGCATGAAAAGGTTTGAAAAATTCGAGGAGCAGGGAAAGGTGTGAAAAATACGAGGAGCAGGAAAAGGTGTGAAAAATCCGAGGAGGAGGAAAAGGTGTGAAAAATTCAAAGAGCAGGAAAAGGTATGAAAAATATGAACATCATGAAATAGTGTTAAAAATACGAGGAGTATGAAAAGGTGTGAAAAATTCGAAGAGTAGGAAAAGATGTGAAACCTACGAGGAGCATGAAAAGGTGTGAAAAATACGAGGAACATGAAAAGGAGTGAAAAATATGAGGAGCATGAAGAGGTGTGAAAAATATGAAGAGCAGGAAAAGGTGTGAAAAATACGAAGAGCATGAAAAGGTGTGAAAAATACGAAGGGCAGGAAAAGGTATGAAAAATATGAGTAGCAGGAAAAGGTGTTAAAATACGAGGAGCATGAAAAGGTGTCAAAAATACGAAGAGCGTGAAAAGGTGTGAAAAAAATGAAGAGAGTGAAAACGTGTGAAAAATATGAGGAGCATGAAAAGGTGTGAAAAGTATGAGGAGCAGGAAAAGGTATGAAAAATACGAGGAGCATGAAAAGTTTTGAAAAATACGAAGCGCGTGAAAAGGTGTGTAAAATACGAAAAGGTCGAATAAATACGAGGAGCAGGAAAAGGTGTGAAAAATACTAGGAGCAGGAAAAGGTGTGAAAAATATGAGGAGCATAAAAAGGTGTGAAAAATTCGAAGAGCAAGAAAAGTGTGAAAAATTCGAAGAGCTGGGAAAGGTGTGAAAAATACGACGAGCATGAAACGGTGTGAAAAATTCGAAGAGCAAGGAAAGGTGTGAAAAATACGAGCAGCATGAAAAGCTGTGAAAAATTCGAAGAGCAGGAAAAGGTGTGAAAAATATAAACAGCATGAAAAGGTCTGAAAAATATGAAAGCCGTGAAATGGTCTGAAAAATACGAGGAGCATGAAAAGGTCTGAAAAATACAAGTAGTGTGAAAAGGTCTGAAAAGTAAGAGAAGCATGAAAAGTTGTGAAAAATATGAACAGCATGAAAAGGTGTGAAAAATACGAGGAGCATTACAAGGTGTGAAAAATACGAGGAGCATTACAAGGTGTGAAAAATACATGGAGCACGAAAAGGTTTGAAAAATACGAAGAGCATGTAAAGGAGTGAAAATTTCGAAGAGCAGGAAAAGGTGTGAAATGTTCGAAGAGCATGACAAGCTGTGAAAAATCCGAGGAGCATGACAAGTTGTGAAAAATATGAGGAGCATGACAAGTTGTGAAAAATATGAGGAGCATGAAAAGGTCTGAAAAATATGAGGAGCATGATAAGGTATGAAAAATACGAGGAACTAGAAAAGCTGTGAAAAAAAAGAACACCATGAAAAGGTCTGAAAAATACGAGGAGCATGAAAAATTGTGAAAAATACGAGGAGCATGAAAAGGTGTGAAAAATATGAATAGCATGAAAAAGTGTGAAAAGTACGAGGAGCATGAAAAGGTCTGAAAAATACGAGGAGCATGAACAGGTGTCAAAAATATGAGGAGAATGAAAAGGTGTGAAAAATATACCGGGAGCATGAAAAGGTGTGTAAAATACGAGGAGCATGAATCTGTATGATAAATATGAGGAGCATGAAAGGGTGTGAAAAATATGAAGAGCATGAAAAGGTGTGAAAATTATGAGGAGTATGAAAAAGTCTTAAAAATACGAGGAGCATGAAAAGGTGTGAAATATACCGGGAGCATGAAAAGGTGTGTAAAATACGAGGAGCATGAAAATGTGTGAAAAATATGAAGAGCATGAAAGGGTATGAAAAATATGAGGAGCATGAAACTGTGTGAAAAATAAGAGGAGCATGAAACGGTGTGAAAAAATGAGGAGCATGAAAAGATCTGAAAATTAAGAGGAGCATTTAAAGGTCTGAAAAATACGAGGAGCATGAAAAGCTCTGAAAAATACGAGGAGCATGAAAAGGTGTGAAATATACGAGGAGCATGAAAAGGTCTGAAAAATATGAACAGCATGAAAAGGTGTGAAAAATATGAGGAGCGTGAAAAGGTGTAAAATATATGAAGAGCATGAAATGTGGAAAAGCACGGCGGGCATGCAATGGTCTGAAAAATATGAAGAGCATGAAAATGTCTGAAAAATATGAATAGCATGAAAAGGTGTGAAAAATATCAAGAGCATTAAAGATGTGAAAAACACGAAGGGCATGAAAAGGTGTGAAAAATATCAAGAGCATAAAAAGGTTGAGGAATATGAAGAGCATGAAAAGGTATGAAAAATTCAAAGAGCATGAAAAGTTGTGAAAAATACCAGGAGCATGAAAAGGTATGAAAAATACTAGGAGCATGAAAAGGTGTGAAAAGTACGAGGAGCATTAAAATGTCTGAAAAATACGAGAGCATGAAAAGGTGTGAAAAACACGAAGAGCATGAAAAGCTGTGAAAAATATAAAAAGCATGAAAAGGTCTGAAAAGTATGAAGAGCATTAAAAGGTGTGAAAAATATGAAGAGCATGAAAAAATGTGAAAAATAAGAAGAGCATGAAAGGGTGTGAAAAACATGCAGAGCATGTAAAAGTGTGGAAAATTAGAAGAGCATGAAAAGGTGTGACAAATACGAAGAGCATGAAAAGTTGTGAAAAATACGAGGAGCATGAAAGGTTGTGAAAAAAACGAGGAGCATGAAAAAGTGTGAAAAACATGAAGAGCATGAAAAAGTGTGAAAAGTACGAGGAGCATGAAAAGGTCTAAAAAATATGAGGAGCATGAAAACGTCTTAAAAATATGAGGCACATGAAAAGGTTTGAAAAATATGTAGAGCATGAACAGGTGTCAAAAATATGAGGAGAATGAAAAGGTGTGAAAAACATGAAGGGCATGAAAAGGTGTCAAATAGATGAGGAGTATGTAAAGGTGTGAAAAATTTGAGGAGCATGAATCTGTATGAAAATTATGAGGAGCATGAAACTGTGTGAAAAATATGAAGAGCATGAAAAGTGGTGAAAATTATGAGGAGTATGAAAACGTCTTAAAAATACAAGGAGCATGAAAAGGTGTGAAATATACGAGGAGCATGAAAATGTGTGAAAAAAAAGAAGAGCATGAAAGGGTTTGAAAAATATGAGTAGCATGAAACGGTGTGAAAAATACGAGGACCATGAAATGGTGTGAAAAAATGAGGAGCATGAAAAGATCTGAAAATTAAGAGGAGCATTTAAAGGTCTGAAAAATACGAGGAGCATGAAAAGGTGTGAAAAATACGAGGAGCATAAAAAGGTGTGAAAAATTCAAAGAGCAGGAAAAGGTGTGAAAAATACGAGGAGCATGAAAAGGTGTGAAAAATTCAAAGAGCTGGAAAAGGTGTGAAATATTCGAAGAGCATGACAAGGTGTCAAAAATAGGAGGAGCATGAAAAGTTTTGAAAAATTTGAAGAACAGCAAAAGGTGTGAAAAATACGAGGAGCATGTGAAGGAGTGAAAAATAGGAAGAGAATGAAAAGGTGTCAAAAAGACGAGGAGCATGAAAAGATGTGAAAGATACGAGGAGCATGACAAGGTGTGAAAACCTCGAAGAGCAGGAAAAGTTGTGAAAAATACGAGGAGGATGAAAAGGTGTGAAAAATTCAAAGAGCAGGAAAAGGTGTGAAAAATTCGAAGAGCAGGAAAAGGTGTGAAAAATACGAAGAGTATGTAAAGGTGTGAAAAATAGGAAGAGAATGAAAAGGTGTCAAAAAGACGAGGAGCATGAAAAGATGTGAAAGATACGAGGAGCATGACAAGGTGTGAAAAACTCAAAGAGCCGGAAAAGGTGTGAAAAATACGAGGAGGATGAAAAGTTGTGAAAAATACGAGGAGCAAGAAAAGGTGTGAAAAATTCAAAGAACAGGCAAAGGTGTGAAAAATACGACGAGCATGAAAATTTGTCAAAAATACGAAGAGAGAGAAAAGGTCTGAAAAATACGAGGACCATGAAAAGGTCTGAAAAATACGACGAACTAGAAAAGGTGTGAAAAATACGAAGACAATGAAAAAGTCTGGAAAATACGAGGAGCATGAAAAGGTGTGAAAAATTCAAAGAACAGGAAAAGGTGTGAAAAATACGAGGAGCATGAAAATGTGTGAAAAATACGAGGAGCATGAAAAGGTGTGAAAAAATCGAAGAGCGTGAAAAGTTGTGAAATATATGAACTGAATGAAAAGGTGTGATAAATACGAGGAGCATGAAAAGGTGTGAAAAATTCTAAGAGCAGGAAAAGATGTGAAAAATATGAACATCATGAAATGGTGTGAAAAATACGAGGAGCAGGAAAAGTTGTGAAAAATACAAGGAGCATAAAAAGGTCTGAAAATTATGAGGAGCATGACAAGGCGTGAAAAATACCAGGATCATGAAAATGTGTGAAAAATAAGAAGAGCATGAAAAGGTGTGAAAAGTACGAGGAGTATGAAAAGGTGTGAAAAATACGAGGAGGATGAAAAGGTGTGAAAAATACGAAGAGCAGGAAAAGGTGCGAAAAATACGGGGATCATGTAAAGAAGTGAAAAAATCGAAGAGCAGGAAAAGGCATGAAAAATACGAGGAGCAGGAAAAGGTGTGAAAAATACGAGGAGCATGAAAAGGTGTGAAAAATATGAGGAGCGAGACAAGGTGTGAAAAATACGAGGAGCATGAAAAGGTGTGAAAAATTCGAAGAGCAGGAAAAGTTGTGAAAAATAAGAGGAGAATGAAAAGTTTAGAAAAATATGAAGAGCAAGAAGAGGTGTGAAACATATGAAGAGCACGAAAAGGTCTGAAAAATACGAAGACCACGAAAATGTTTGAAAAATACGAGGAGCAGAAAAGGCGTGAAAAATACGAGGAGCATGGAAAGGCATGAAATATACGAGGAGCATGAAAAGGTGTGAAAAATATGAGGAGCATGAAAAGGCTTGAAAAACACGAGGAGCATGAAAAAGCATCAAAAATAAGAGGAGCATGACAAGGTGTGAAAAATACGAGGAGCATGAAAAGGTGTGAAAAATATGAGGAGCATGAAAAGGTATGAAAAATACGAGGAGCATGAAAAGGTATGAAAAATAGGAAGAGCATGAAAAGGTGTCAAAAATACGAGGAGCATGAGAAGGTATGAAAAATACGAGGAGCATGAAAAAGGTGTGAAAAAATAGGAAGAGCAAAAAAGGTGTCAAAAATACAAGGAGCATGAAAAGGTATGAAAAATACGAGGAGCATGACAAGGTGTGAAAAAATAGGAGGACCATGAAAAGGTGTGAAAAAGTCGAAGAGTAGGAAAAGGTGTGAAAAAATCGAAGAGATGGAAAAGGCGTAAATAATACGAGGAGCTGGAAAAGGTGTGAAAAATACAAGGAGCAGAAAAGGTGTGAAAAATATGAAGAGTGTGAAAAGATGTCAAAAATACCAAGAGCGTGAAATGGTGTGAAAAATATGAAGATCAGGAAAAGGTGTGAAAAATTCGAAGAGCAGGAAAAGGTGCGAAAAATAGGAGGAGCAGGAAAAGGTGTGAAAAGTACAAGGAGCATGACAAGGTGTGAAAAATACGAGGTGCATGAAAAGGTTTGAAAAATTCGAGGAGCAGGGAAAGGTGTGAAAAATACGAGGAGCAGGAAAAGGAGTGAAAAATATGAGGAGCATGAAGAGGTGTGAAAAATACGAAGAGCAGGAAAAGGTGTGAAAAATACGAAGAGCATGAAAAGGTGTGAAAAATACGAAGGGCAGGAAAAGGTATGAAAAATATGAGTAGCAGGAAAAGGTGTTAAAATACGAGGAGCATGAAAAGGTGTCAAAAATACGAAGAGCGTGAAAAGGTGTGAAAAATATGAAGAGAGTGAAAACGTGTGAAAAATATGAGGAGCATGAAAAGGTGTGAAAAGTATGAGGAGCAGGAAAAGGTATGAAAAATACGAGGAGCATGAAAAGTTTTGAAAAATACGAAGCGCGTGAAAAGGTGTGTAAAATACGAAAAGGTCGAATAAATACGAGGAGCAGGAAAAGGTGTGAAAAATACTAGGAGCAGGAAAAGGTGTGAAAAATATGAGGAGCATAAAAAGGTGTGAAAAATTCGAAGAGCAAGAAAAGTGTGAAAAATTCGAAGAGCTGGGAAAGGTGTGAAAAATACGACGAGCATGAAACGGTGTGAAAAATTCGAAGAGCAAGGAAAGGTGTGAAAAATATGAGCAGCATGAAAAGCTGTGAAAAATTCGAAGAGCAGGAAAAGGTGTGAAAAATATAAACAGCATGAAAAGGTCTGAAAAATATGAAAGCCGTGAAATGGTCTGAAAAATACGAGGAGCATGAAAAGGTCTGAAAAATACAAGGATTGTGAAAAGGTCTGAAAAGTAAGAGAAGCATGAAAAGTTGTGAAAAATATGAACAGCATGAAAAGGTGTGAAAAATACGAGGAGCATTACAAGGTGTGAAAAATACATGGAGCACGAAAAGGTTTGAAAAATACGAAGAGCATGTAAAGGAGTGAAAATTTCGAAGAGCAGGAAAAGGTGTGAAATATTCGAAGAGCATGACAAGCTGTGAAAAATCCGAGGAGCATGACAAGTTGTGAAAAATATGAGGAGCATGAAAAGGTCTGAAAAATATGAGGAGCATGATAAGGTCTGAAAAATACGAGGAACTAGAAAAGCTGTGAAAAAAAAGAACACCATGAAAAGGTCTGAAAAATACGAGGAGCATGAAAAATTGTGAAAAATACGAGGAGCATGAAAAGGTTTGAAAAATATGAATAGCATGAAAAAGTGTGAAAAGTACGAGGAGCATGAAAAGGTCTGAAAAATACGAGGAGCATGAACAGGTGTCAAAAATATGAGGAGAATGAAAAGGTGTGAAAAATATACCGGGAGCATGAAAAGGTGTGTAAAATACGAGGAGCATGAATCTGTATGATAAATATGAGGAGCATGAAAGGGTGTGAAAAATATGAAGAGCATGAAAAGGTGTGAAAATTATGAGGAGTATGAAAACGTCTTAAAAATACGAGGAGCATGAAAAGGTGTGAAATATACCGGGAGCATGAAAAGGTGTGTAAAATACGAGGAGCATGAAAATGTGTGAAAAATATGAAGAGCATGAAAGGGTATGAAAAATATGAGGAGCATGAAACTGTGTGAAAAATAAGAGGAGCATGAAAAGGTGTGAAAAAATGAGGAGCATGAAAAGATCTGAAAATTAAGAGGAGCATTTAAAGGTCTGAAAAATACGAGGAGCATGAAAAGCTCTGAAAAATACGAGGAGCATGAAAAGGTGTGAAATATACGAGGAGCATGAAAAGGTCTGAAAAATATGAACAGCATGAAAAGGTGTGAAAAATATGAGGAGCGTGAAAAGGTGTAAAATATATGAAGAGCATGAATTGTGGAAAAACACGGCGGGCATGCAATGGTCTGAAAAATATGAAGAGCATGAAAATGTCTGAAAAATATGAATAGCATGAAAAGGTGTGAAAAATATCAAGAGCATGAAAGATGTGAAAAACACGAAGGGCATGAAAAGGTGTGAAAAATATCAAGAGCATAAAAAGGTTGAGGAATATGAAGAGCATGAAAAGGTATGAAAAATTCAAAGAGCATGAAAAGTTGTGAAAAATACCAGGAGCATGAAAAGGTATGAAAAATACTAGGAGCATGAAAAGGTGTGAAAAGTACGAGGAGCATTAAAATGTCTGAAAAATACGAGAGCATGAAAAGGTGTGAAAAACACGAAGAGCATGAAAAGCTGTGAAAAATATAAAAAGCATGAAAAGGTCTGAAAAGTATGAAGAGCATTAAAAGGTGTGAAAAATATGAAGAGCATGAAAAAATGTGAAAAATAAGAAGAGCATGAAAGGGTGTGAAAAACATGCAGAGCATGTAAAAGTGTGGAAAATTAGAAGAGCATGAAAAGGTGTGACAAATACGAAGAGCATGAAAAGTTGTGAAAAACTCGAGCATGAAAAGTTGTGAAAAATACGAGGAGCATGAAAAGGTGTGAAAAATATGAATAGCATGAAAAAGTGAAAAGTACGAGGAGCATGAAAAGGTTTGAAAAATACGAGGAGCATGAAAACGTCTTAAAAATACGAGGCGCATGAAAAGGTCTGAAAAATATGTGCAGCATGAACAGGTGTCAAAAATATGAGGAGAATGAAAAGGTGTGAAAAACATGAAGAGCATGAAAAGGTGTCAAATATATGAGGAGCATGTAAAGTTGTGAAAAATTTGAGGAGCATGAATCTGTATGAAAAATATGAGGAGCATGAAACTGTGTGAAAAATATGAAGAGCATGAAAAGTTGTGAAAATTATGAGGAGTATGAAAACGTCTTAAAAATACAAGGAGCATGAAAACGTGTGAAATATACGAGGAGCATGAAAATGTGTGAAAAAAATGAAGAGCATGAAAGGGTTTGAAAAATATGAGTAGCATGAAACGGTGTGAAAAATACGAGGACCATGAAATGGTGTGAAAAAATGAGGAGCATGAAAAGACTAAATTAGAGGAACAAATTTAAAAGGTGTGAAAAATACGAGGAGCATGAAAAGGTCTGAAAAATATGAAGAGCATGAAAAGGTGTCAAAAATATAAGGAGCATAAAAAGGTGTGAAAAATACGAAGAGCAGGAAAAGGTGTGAAAATTATCAAAAGCATGAAAAGGTCTGAAAAATATGCAGAGCATGATAAGGTGTCAAAAATATGAGGAGCATTAAAAGGTGTCGAAAATATGAGAAGCATGTAAAGGTGTGAAAAATATGAGGAGAATGAAACTGTATGAAAAATTAGAGGAGGATGAAATGGTGTGAAAAATATGATGAGCATGAAAAGGTGTCAATAATATGAGGAGCATGAAACACTCTGAAAAACACGAGACCATGAAATGGAGTGAAAACTCAAAGAGCATGGAAAGCTGTGAAAAATTTTAAGAGCAAGTAAAGGTCTGAAAAATATGAAAAGCATGATAAGGTGTCAAAAATATGAGGAGCATTAAAAGGTGTCAAAAATATGAGAAACATGTAAAGGTGTGAAAAATATGAGGAGCATGAAACTGTATGAAAAATTAGAGGAGGATGAAACGGTGTGAAAAATATGAAGAGCATGAAAAGGTGTGAAAAATATGAGGAGCATGAAAAGGTGTGAAAAAATCAAAGACGAGGTAAAGGTGTGAAATATATGAGGAGCAGGAAAAGGTGTGAAAAATACGAGTAGCATGAAAAGGTGTGAAAAATACGAGGAGCGTGAAAAGGTCTGAAAAAACGAGCAGCAGGAAAAGTTGTGAGAAATTCGGGGAGCAGGAAAAGGTGTGAAAAATATGAGGAGAGTGAAAAGGTGTCAAAAATACAAAGAGCAGGAAAAGGTGTGAAAAGTATGAGGAGCATGAAAAGGTGTGAAAAATACGAAGGGCAGGAAAAGGTGTGAAAAATACGACGAGCAGGAAAAGGTGTAAAAATATGAGTAGCATGATAAGGTGTCAAAAACACGAAGCGCATGAAAAGGTGTGAAAAATATGAAAAGCAGGAAAACATCTGAGAAGTACAAGGAGCAGGAAAAGGTGTGAAAAATACGAGGAGCAGGAAATGGGGTGAAAAATACGAGGAGCATGAAAAGGTGTGAAAAATACGAGGAGCATGAAAAGAAGTGAAAAATACGAGGAGCATGACAAGGTGTGAAAAAAAAGAGGAGCAGGAAAAGGTGTGAAAATACGAGGAGCATAAAAAGTTATGAAAACTTCCAAGAGCAGGAAAAGGTGTGAAAAATACGAAGCGCAGGAAAAGGTGTAAAAAATACGAGAAGCATGAAAAGGTGTGAAAAAAACGAAGAGCAGGAAAAGGTGTGAAAAATATGAGGAGCAGGAAAAGGAGTGAAAAATACGAGAAGCATGAAAAGGTGTGAAAAAATCGAAGAGGTGGAAAAGTTGTAAAAAGTACGAGGAGCATGAAAATGTGTGAAGAAATCGAAGAGCAGGAAAAGGTGTGAAAAATACGAGGAGAAGGAAAAGATGTGAAAAATACAAAGAGCGTGAAAAGATGTCAAAAATACAAAGAGCGTGAAAAGGTCTGAAAAATACGAGGAGCATGAAAAGATCTGAAAAATATGAGGAGCATGAAGGTGTGAAAAATACGAGGAGCATGAAAAGATGTGAAAAACACGAGGAGCATGAAAAGTTCTGAAAAACACAAAGAGCAGGAAAAGTTGTGAAAAATACGAGGAGCGTGAAAAGGCATGAAAAATACGAGGAGCATGAAAAGGTGTGAAAAATACGAGGAGCATGAAAAGGTGTGAAAAAATCGAAGAGCAGGAAAAGTTGTGAAAAATACGAGGAGCAGTAAAAGGTGTGAAAAATATGAGGAGCATGAAAAGGTGTGAAAAATACAAGAGCAGGAAAACGTGTGAAAAATATGAGGAGCATAAAAGGTGTGAAAAATACAAAGGGCAGGAAAAGGTGTGAAAAATACGATGAGCAGGAAAAGGTGTAAAAATATGAGTAGCCTGATAAGGTGTCAAAAACACGAAGAGCGTGGAACGGTGTGAAAAATATGAAGAGCGTGAAAAGGTCTGAAAAATTCGAGGAGCACGAAAAGGTCTGAAATATACGAGGAGCGTGAAATGGTCTGAAAAATACGAGGAGCATGAAAAGTTGTGAAAAATATGAGGAGCATGAAAAAGTGTGAAAAATACGAAGAGCAGAAAAGGTGCGAAATATAAGACGAGCATGAAAAGGTTTGAAAAATATGAGGAGCATTGCAAGGTGTGAAAAATATGAAGAACATGTAAAGGAGTGAAAAATTCGAAGAGCAGGAAAAGGTGTGTAAAATACGAAAAGCATGAAAATGAGTGAAATATTCGAAGAGCATGACAAGCTGGGAAAAATCCGAGGAGCATGACATGGTGTGAAAAATATGAACAGCATGAAAAGGTGTGAAAAATATGAGGAGCATGAAAAGGTGTGAAGTATACGAGTAGCATGAAAAGGTCTGAAAAATACGAGGAGCACGAAAAGATCTGAAACACACGAGGAGCATGAAAAGCTGTGAAAATATGAGGAGCAGTAAAAGGTGTGAAAAATACGAGGACCATGAAAAGGTGTCAAAAATACGAAGAGCGTGAAAAGGTGTGAAATATATGAAGAGTGTGAAAAGTTCTGAAAAATCCGAGGAGCAGGTAAAGGACTTAAAAATATGAGGAGCATGAAAATGTGTGAAAAATACGAAGAACATGAAAAGGTGTGAAAAGTACGAGGAGCATGAAATGGTGTGAAAATTACGAGGAGGATGAAATGGTGTGAAAAATACAAAGAGCAGGAAAAGGTGTTAAAAATACGAGGATCATGAAAAGGTGTGAAAAAATCGAAGAGGAGGAAAAGGTGTGTAAAATACAAGGAGCAGGAAAAGGTGTGAAAAATATGAGGACCTTGAAAAGGTGTGAAAAATACGAAGAGCAGGAAAAGGTGTGAAATATAAGAGGAGCATGAAAAGGTGTGAAAAATACGAAGGGCAGGAAAAGGTGTGAAAATTACGAGGAGCATGAAAAGGTGTCAAAAATACGAGGAGCATGAAAAGGTGTCAAAAATACGAAGAGCGTGGAAAGGTGTGAAAAATATGAAGAGCGTGAAAAGGTCTGAAAAATACGAGGAGCATGAAAAGGTCTGAAAAATACAAGGAGCATGAAAAGTTGTGAAACATACGAGGAGCATGAAAAGGTGTGAAAAATTCCAGGAGCATGAAAAGCAGTGAAAAATTCAAAGAGCAGGAAACGGTGTGAAAAATACGAGGAGCATGAAAAGGTGTGAAAAATACGAGGAGAATTACAAGGTGTGAAGAATACAAGGAGCACTAAAAGGTGTGAAAAATATGAACATCATGAAATGTTGTGAAATACGAGTAGCATGAAAAGGTGTGAAAAATACGAGGAGCATGAAAAGGTCTGAAAAATACGAGGAGCATGTCAAGGTGTGAAAAATACGAGGAGCAGGATAAGGTGTGAAAAATTCGAAGAGCTGGAAAAGGTGTGAAATATTCAAAGAGCATGACAAGGTGTGAAAAATTCGAAGGAAAGAAAAGTTGTGAAAAATACGAGTAGCATGAAAGGTGTGAAAAATTCGAAGAGCAGGAAAAGGTGTGAAATATATGAACAGCATGAAAAGTTCTGAAAAATACGAGGAGCATGAAAAGGTATGAAAAATACGAGGAGCATTAAAACGTGTGAAAAATACGAGGAGCATGAAAAGGTGTGAAAAATATGAAGAGCATGAAAGGGTATGAAAAATATGAGGAGCATGAAATGGTGTGAAAAAAAAGAGGAGCATGAAATGGTGTGAAAAAATGAGGAGCATGAAAAGATCTGAAAATTAAGAGAAGCATGAAAAGGTCTGAAAAATACGAGGAGCATGAAAAGCTCTGAAAAATAAGAGGAGCATGAAAAGGTCTGAAAAATATGAAGAGCATGAAAAGGTGACAAAAATATAAGGAGCATGAAAATGTGTGAAAAATACGAAGAGGAGGAAAAAGTGTGAAAAATACGAAGAAAAGGAAAAGGTGTGAAAATTATCAAAAGCAGGAAAAGGTCTGAAAAATATGAAGAGCATGATAAGGTGTCAAAAATATGAGGAGCATTAAAAGGTGTCGAAAATATGAGAAGCATGTAAAGGTGTGAAAAATATGAGGAGCATGAAACTGTATGAAAAATTAGAGCAGGATGAAACGGTGTGAAAAATATGAAGAGCATGAAAAGGTGTGAAAAATATGAGGAGCATGAAACACTCTGAAAAACACGAGATCATGAAATGGAGTGAACAGCACGAAGAGCATGGAAAGCTGTGAAAAATATCAAGAGCATGAAAAGGTCTGAAAAATATGAAAAGCATAAAAAGGTGTCAAAAATTATGAGGAACATGTAAAGGTGTGAAAAATATGAGTAGCATGAATCTGTATGAAAAATATGAGAAGGAGGAAACGGTGTGAAAAATATGAATATCATGAAAAGGTGTGAAAAATATGAGGAGTTTGAAAAGGTGTGAAATATACGAGGAGCATGAAAAGGTCTGAAAAATATGAAGAGCATGAAAAGGTGTCAAAAATATAAGGAGCATGAAAAGGTGTGAAAAATACGAAGAGCAGGAAAAGGTGTGAAAAATACGAAAGAGCAGGAAAAGGTGTGAAAATTATCAAAAGCAGGAAAAGGTCTTAAAAATATGAAGAGCATGATAAGGTGTCAAATATATGAGGAGCATTAAAAGGTGTCGAAAATATGAGAAGCATGTAAAGGTGTGAAAAATATGAGGAGCATGAAACTGTATGAAAAATTAGAGGAGGATGAAACAGTGTGAAAAATATGAAGAGCATCAAAAGGTGTGAAAAATATGAGGAGGATGAAACATTCTGAAAAACACGAGATCATGAAATGGAGTGAACAACACGAAGAGCATGGAAAGCTGTGAAAAATATCAAGAGAATGAAAAGGTCTGAAAATATGAAAAGCATGAAAACGTGCCAAAAATATGAAGAGCATGAAAAGGTGTGAAAAATACGAAGAGCCTGAAAAGGTGTGAAAAACACGAAGAGCATGAAAAGGTGTGAAAAATACGAAGAGCTTGAAAATGTGTGACAAATACGAAGAGCATGTAAAGTTGTGAAAAATACGAGGAGCATGAAAAGTTGTGAAAAATACGAGGAACCAGAAGAAGTCTGAAAAATACGACGAGCATGAAAAGGTCTGAAAAATATGTAGAGCATGAAAAAGTGTCAAAAATATGGGGACCATGAAAAGGTGTCAAAAATATGAAGAGCATGAAAAGGTGTCAAAAATATGAGTAGCATGTAAAGATTGAAAAATAAGAGGAGCATGAATTTGTATAAAAAATATGACGAGCATGAAATGGTGTGAAAAAGATGAAGAGCATGAAAAGGTGTGAAAAATATGAGGAGTTTGAAAAGTCTGAAAAATACGAGAGCATGAAAGGTGTGAAAAATAAGAACAGCCTGAAAAGGTGTGAAAAACCAGAAGAGCATGAAAAGGTCCGAATAATACGAAGAGCTTGAAAAGGTGTGACAAACACAAACAGCATGAAAAGTTGTGAAAAATACGAGGAGCATGAAAAGGTGTGGAAAATATGAGGAGCATGTAGAGGTGTGAAAAATATGAGGAGAATGAAACTGTATGAAAAATCTGAGAAGCATGAAATGGTGTGAAATATATGAGGTGTATGAAAAGGTGTGTAAAATACGAGGAGCATGAAAATGTTTGAAAAATATGAAGAGCATGAAAGGGTATGAAAAATATGAGGAGCATGAAATGGTGTGAAAAACAAGAGGAGCATGAAATGGTGTGAAAAAATGAGGAGCATGAAAAGCTCTGAAAAATAAGAGGAGCATGAAAAGGTCTGAAAAATATGAAGAGCATGAAAAGGTGACAAAAATATAAGGAGCATGAAAATGTGTGAAAAATACGAAGAGGAGGAAAAGGTGTGAAAAATACGAAGAAAAGGAAAAGGTGTGAAAATTATCAAAAGCAGGAAAAGGTCTGAAAAATATGAAGAGCATGATAAGGTGTCAAAAATATGAGGAGCATTAAAAGGTGTCGAAAATATGAGAAGCATGTAATGGTGTGAAAAATATGAGGAGCATGAAACTGTATGAAAAATTAGAGGAGGATGAAACGGTGTGAAAAATATGAAGAGCATGAAAAGGTGTGAAAAATATGAGGAGCATGAAACACTCTGAAAAACACGAGATCATGAAATGGAGTGAACAGCACGAAGAGCATGGAAAGCTGTGAAAAATATCAAGAGCATGAAAAGGTCTGAAAAATATGAAAAGCAAGAAAACTTGTCAAAAATATGAAGAGCATGAAAAGGTGTGAAAAATACGAAGAGCCTTAAAAGGTGTGAAAAACATGAAGAGCATGAAAAGGTGTGAAAAATACGAAGAGCTTGAAAAGGTGTGACAAATACGAAGAGTATGTAAAGTTGTGAAAATTACGAGGAGCATGAAAAGGTCTGAAAAATACGAGGAGTATGAAGACGTCTGAAAAATACGACGAGCATGAAAAGGTCTGAAAAATATGTAGAGCATGAAAAAGTGTCAAAAATATGGGGAGCACGAAAAGGTGTCAAAAATATGAAGAGCATGAAAAGGTGTCAAAAATATGAGTAGAATGTAAAGGTTGAAAAATAAGAGGAGCATGAATTTGTATAAAAAATATGAGGAGCATGAAACGACGTGAAAAATATGAAGGGCATGAAAAGGTGTGAAAAATATGAGGAGCATGAAAAGGTGTAAAAAATATGAAGAGCATGAAATGTGTGAAAAACACGAAGGATATGCAAAGGTGTGAAAAATATCAAGAGCATGAAAGATGTGAAAAACACGAAGGGCATGAAACGGCGTGAAAAATATGAAGAGCATGAAATGGTGTGAAAAAATGAGGACCATGAAAAGATTTGAAATTAAGAGGAGCTTTTAAAGGTATGAAAAATACGAGGAGCATGAAAAGCTCTGAAAAATACGAGGAGCATGAAAAGGTGTGAAATATACGAGGAGCATGAAAAGGTCTGAAATATATGAAGAGCATGATAAGGTGTCAAAAATATGAGGAGCATTAAAAGGTGTCAAAAATATGAGAAGCATGTAAAGGTGTGAAAAATATGAGGAGCATGAAACTGTATGAAAAATTAGACAAGGATGAAACGGTGTGAAAAATACGAAGAGCATGAAAAGGTGTGAAAAATATGAGGAGCATGAAAAGGTGTGAAAAATACGAGGAGCATGAAAAGGTGTGAAAAGTACGAGGAGCATAACAAGGTGTGAAAAATACGAGGAGCATGAAAAGCTCTGAAAAATAGGACGAGCATGAAAAGGTCTGAAAAATATGTAGAGCATGAAAAAGTGTCAAAAATATGTGGAGCATGAAAAGGTGTCAAAAATATGCAGAGCATGAAAAGGTGTCAAAAATATGAGTAGCATGTAAAGGTTGAAAAATAAGAGGAGAATGAATTTGTATAAAAAATATGAAGAGCATGAAAAGGTGTGAAAAATATCAAGAGCATGAAAGATGAGAAAAATATGAAGAGCATGAAATGTGTGAAAAACATGAAGGGCATGCAATGGTGTGAAAAATATCAAGAGCATGAAAAAGTCTGAAAAATATGAAGAGCATGAAAAGGTGTGAAAAATATCAAGAGCATGAAAGATGTGAGAAACACGAAGGGCAGGAAAAGGTGTGAAAAATATCAAGAGCATGAAAAGGTCTGAGGAATATGAAGAGCATGAAAAGGTATGAAAAATTCAAAGAGCATGAAAAGATGTGAAAAATACAAAGAGCATGAAAAGTTGTGAAAAATACCAGGAGCATGAAAAGGTGTGAAAAATACTAGGAGCATGAAAAGGTGTGAAAAATACTAGGAGCATTAAAATGTCTGAAAAATACGAGAGCATGAAAAGGTGTGAAAAATATAAAAAGCATGAAAAGGTCTGAAAAATATGAAGAGCTTGAAAAGGTGAGAAAAATAAGAAGAGCATGAAAAGGTGTAAAAACATGCAGAGCATGTAAAAGTGTGGAAAATAAGAAGAGCGTGAAAAGGTGTGAAAATACGAAGAGCATGAAAAATTGTAAAAAATATGAGGAGCATGAAAAGTTGTGAAAAATACGAGGAGCATGAAAAGGTGTGAAAATATGAATAGCATGAAAAAGTGTGAAAAGTACGAGGAGCATGAAAAGGTCTAAAAAAACGAGGAACATGAAAACGTTGTAAAAATACGAGGCGCATGTAAAGGTCTGAGAAATATGTAGAGAATGAACAGGTGTCAAAAATATGAGGAGAATGAAAAGGTGTAAAAAATATGAAGAGCATGAAAAGGTGTCAAAAATATGAGGAGGACGAAACGGTGTGAAAAATATGAATATCATGAAAAGGTGTGAAAAATATGAGGAGTTTGAAAAGGTCTGAAAAATACAAGAGCAGGAAAAGGTGTGAAATATACGAGGAGCATGAAATGGTCTGAAAAATATGAAGAGCATGAAAAGGTGTCAAAAAAATAAGGAGCATGAAAAGGTGTGAAAAATACGAAGAGGAGGAAAAGGTGTGAAAAATACGAAGAGCAGGAAAAGGTGTGAAAATTATCAAAAGCAGGAAAGGGTCTGAAAAATATGAAGAGTATGATAAGGTGTCAAAAATATGAGGAGCATTAAAAGGTGTCGAAAATATGAGAAGCATGTATAGGTGTGAAAAATATGAGGAGCATGAAACTGTTTGAAAAATTGGAGGAGGATGAAACGGTGTGGAAAAATATGAAGAGCATGAAAAGGGGTGAAAAATATGAGGAGCATGAAACACTCTGAAAAACACGAGATCATGAAATGGAGTGAACAACAAGAAGAGCATGGAAAGCTGTTTAAAATATCAAGAGCATGAAAAGCTCTGAGGAATATGAAGAGCATGAAATGGTGTGAAAAATATGAAGAGCATGAAAAGGTGTGAAAAATATGAGGAGCATGAAAAGGTGTAAAAAATATGAAGAGCATGAAATGTGTGAAAAACACGAAGGGCATGCAAAGGTGTGAAAAATATCAAGAGAATGAAAAGGTCTGAAAAATATGAAGAGCATGAAAAGGTGTGAAAAATATCAAGAGCATGAAAGATGTGAAAAACACGAAGGGCATGAAAAGGTGTGAAAAATATCAAGAGCATGAAAAGGTCTGAGGAATATGAAGAGAATGAAAAGGTATGAAAAATTCAAAGAACATGAAAAGATGTGAGAAATACGAAGAGCATGAAAAGTTGTGAAAAATACCAGGAGCATGAAAAGGTGTGAAAAATACTAAGAGCATGAAAAGGTTTGAAAAGTACGAGGAGCATTAAAATATCTGAAAAATACAAGAGCATGAAAAGGTGTGAAAAACACGAAGAGCATGAAAAGCTATGAAAAATAGAAAAAGCATGAAAAGGTCTGAAAAATATGAAGAGCATGAAAAGGTGTGAAAAATATGAAGAGCATGAAAAATATGAAAAATAAGAAGAGCATGAAAAGGTGTGAAAAAGCAGATGAGCATCAAAAGGTATGAAAAAAACGAAGAGCTTGAAAAGGTGTGACAAATACGAAGAGCATGAAAAATTGTGAAAAACACGAGGAGCATGAAAAGCTCTGAAAAATACGAGGAGCATGAAAAGTTCTGAAAAATTCAATGAGCATGAAAAGATCTCAAAAATACGAGGAGCATGAAAAGGTGTCAAAAGTATGAAGAGCAAGAAAAGAGGCGAAAAATATGAGGAGTATGTAAAGGTCTGAAAAATACAAGGAGTATGAAATGGTCTAAGAAATACGAGGAGCATGAGAAGGTCTGAAAAATACGAGGAGCATGAAAAGGTGTCAAAATTATGAAGAGCATGAAAAGGTGTCAAAATATGAGTAGCATATAAAGTTGTGAAAAATAAGAGTAGCATGAATCTGTATGAAAAATATGCGGAGCATGAAATGGTGTGAAAAATATGAAGAGCAAGAAATTTTCTGAAAAATATGAGGAGCATGAAACGGTCTGAAATATATGAGGAGAATGAAAAGCTTTCAAAATATGAGGAGCATTGAAAGGTGTGAAAAAAATGAAGAGCATGAAAAGGTGTGAAAAATACGAAGAGCAAGAAAAGGTCTGAAAAATACGAGGAGCATGAAAATGTCTGAAAAATACGAGGAGTATGAAAAGGTCTCAAATATACGAGGAGCATGAAAAGGTCTGAAAAATAGGAAGAGCATGAAAAGGTGTCAAAAATACGAGGACCATGAAAAGGTCTGAAAAATATGAAGAACATGAAAAAGTGTCAAAAATATGAGTAGCATGTAAAGGTGTCCAAAATATGAAGAGCATGTAAAGGCGTGAAAAATATGAAGAGCATGCAAAGGTGTGAAAAATATGAGGAGCATTAAAAGATGTGAAAAATATGAGGAGCATGAAACGGTCTCAAAAATATGAGGAGCATGAAACGATCTGAAAAATATGAGGAGCATGAAAAGCTGCCAAAAATATGACGAGCGTGAAACGGTGTGAAAAATACGAAGAGCATGAAAAGCTGAGAAAAATATCAAGAGCATGAAAAGGTCTGAAAAATAAGAAGAGCATGAAAAGGTGTGAAAAACACAAAGAGCATGAAAAGTTGTGAAAAATACGAGGAGCATGAAAAGGTCTGAAAAATACGAAGAGCATGAAAAGGTGTGAAAAATATGAGGAGCATCAAAAGGTGTGAAAAATATGAGGAGCATGAATCTGTATGAAAAATATGAGGAGCATGAAACAGTGTGAAAAATATGAAGAGCATGAAAAAGTCTCAAAAATATGAGGATCATGAAAGGTCTCAAAAATACGAGGAGCATGAAAAAGTCTCAAAAATACGAGGAGCATGAAAAGGTCTGAAAGAAACGAGGGGCAGGAAAATGTCTCAAAAATACTAGGAGCATGAAAAGGTCTCAAAAATACGAGGAGCATTAAAGGTCTGAAAAATACGAGGAGCATGAAACTGTATGAAAAATATGAGGAGCATGAAACGGTGTGAAAAATATGAAGAGCATAAAAATGTCTGAAAAATACAAGGAGCATGAAAAGGTCTCAAAAATACGAGGACCATGTAAAGGTGTGAAATATACGAGGACCATGAAAAGGTGTGAAATATACGAGGAGCGTGTAAAGGTGTGAAATATACGACGAGCATGAAAAGGTCTGAAAAATAGAACGGGCATGGAAATGTCTGAAAAATACGAGGAGCATGAAAAGGTCTGAAAAATACAAGGAGCATGAAAAGGTCTGAAATATATGAAGAGTCTGAAACGGTGTCGAAAATATGAGGAGCAGCAAAAGGTGTGAAAAATACGAAGAGGATGTAAAGGTTTGAAAAATATGCTGAGCATGAAAAGGTGTGAAAAATATGAAGAGCATGAAAAGCCTTCAAAAATACGAGGAGGAAGAAAAGTTCTGAGAAATACCAGGAGCATGAAAAGCTGTGAAAAATATGAAAAGCATGAAAAGGTGTGAAAAATATGAGGAGCATTAAAAGGTGTGAAAAATATGAGGCGCATTAAACGGTCTCAAAAATATGATGAGCATGAAACGGTCTGAAAAATATGAGGAGCATGAAAAGCTGCCAAAAATATGAGGAGCATGAAACGGTGTGAAATATACGAAGAGCATGAAAAGCTGAGAAAAATATCAAGAGCATGAAAAGGTCTGAAAAATATGAGGAGCATCAAAAGGTGTGAAAAATATGAGGAGCATGAATCTGTATGAAAAATATGAGGAGCATGAAACAGTGTGAAAAATATGAAGAGCATGAAAAAGTCTCAAAAATATGAGGATCATGAAAGGTCTCAAAAATACGAGGAGCATGAAAAAGTCTCAAAAATACGAGGAGCATGAAAAGGTCTGAAAGAAACGAGGGGCAGGAAAATGTCTCAAAAATACTAGGAGCATGAAAAGGTCTCAAAAATACGAGGAGCATTAAAGGTCTGAAAAATACGAGGAGCATGAAACTGTATGAAAAATATGAGGAGCATGAAACGGTGTGAAAAATATGAAGAGCATAAAAATGTCTGAAAAATACAAGGAGCATGAAAAGGTCTCAAAAATACGAGGACCATGAAAAGGTGTGAAATATACGAGGACCATGAAAAGGTGTGAAATATACGAGGAGCGTGTAAAGGTGTGAAATATACGACGAGCATGAAAAGGTCTGAAAAATAGAACGGGCATGGAAATGTCTGAAAAATACGAGGAGCATGAAAAGGTCTGAAAAATACAAGGAGCATGAAAAGGTCTGAAATATATGAAGAGTCTGAAACGGTGTCGAAAATATGAGGAGCAGCAAAAGGTGTGAAAAATACGAAGAGGATGTAAAGGTTTGAAAAATATGCTGAGCATGAAAAGGTGTGAAAAATATGAAGAGCATGAAAAGCCTTCAAAAATACGAGGAGGAAGAAAAGTTCTGAGAAATACCAGGAGCATGAAAAGCTGTGAAAAATATGAAAAGCATGAAAAGGTGTGAAAAATATGAGGAGCATTAAAAGGTGTGAAAAATATGAGGCGCATTAAACGGTCTCAAAAATATGATGAGCATGAAACGGTCTGAAAAATATGAGGAGCATGAAAAGCTGCCAAAAATATGAGGAGCATGAAACGGTGTGAAATATACGAAGAGCATGAAAAGCTGAGAAAAATATCAAGAGCATGAAAAGGTCTGAAAAATAAGAAGAGCATGAAAAGGTGTGAACAGTACGAAGGGCATGAAAAGGTGAGAAAAATACGAAGAGCCTGAAAAGGTGTGAAAAACCAGAAGAGCTTCAAAAGGTGTGACAAATACGAAGAGCATGAAAAATTGTGAAAAATACGAGTAGCATGAAAACTCTGAAAAATACGAGGAGCATGAAAAGGTCTCAAAAATACGAGGAGCATGAAAAGGTCTGAAAAATACGAGGAGCATGAAAAGGTCTCAAAAATACGAGGAGCATGAAAAGGTCTGAAAAATATGAAGAGTATGAAAAGGTGTCATAAATATGAGAAGCATGTAAAGGTGGGAAAAAGATGAGGAGCATGAATCTGTATGAAAAGTATGCGGAGCATGAAATGGTATGAAAAATATGAAGAGCAAGAAAAGGTGTGATAAATATGAGGAGTATGCAAATGTCTGAAAAATACGAGGAGCATGAAAAGGTCTGAAAAATACAAGGAGTATGAAATGGTCTAAAAAATACGAGGAGCATGAAAAGGTCTGAAAAATACGAGAGCATTAAAAGGTCTGAAAAATATGAGGAGCATGAGAAGGTGTGAAAAATACGAGGAGCATGAAAAGGTGTCAAAAATACGAAGAGCATGAAAAGGTGTCAAAATATGAGTAGCATGTAAAGGTGTGAAAAATAAGAGGAGCATGAATCTGTATGAAAAATATGAGGAACATGAAACGGTGTGAAAAATATGAAAAGCATGAAATGGTCTGAAAAATATGAGAAGCACGAAACGGTCTGAAATATATGAGGAGCACGAAAAGCTGTCAAAAATATGAGGAGCATGAAACGGTGTGAAATATACGAAGAGCATGAAAAGCTGAGACACATATCAAGAGCATGAAAAGGTCTGAAAAATAAGAAGAGCATGAAAAGGCATGAAAAATAGGAAGATCATGAAAAGGTGTGAAAAATACGAAGAGCCTGAAAAGGTGTGAAAAAAACAAAGAGCATGAAAAATTGTGAAAAATACGAGGAGCATGAAAAGGTCTGAAAAATAAGAAGAGCATGAAAAGCTGTCAAAAGTATGAGGAGCATCAAAAGGTGTGAAAAATATGAGGAGCATGAAACGGTCCGAAAAATATGAGGAGCATGAACACTGTGAAAAATAGAAAGAGCATGAAAAGGTCTGAAAAATACGAGGAGCAAGAAATGGTCTTAAAAATACGAGGAGCATGAAAAGGTCTGAAAAATATGAAGGGCATGGAAAGGTGTCAAAAATATGAGGAGCTCGAAAAGGTGTCAAAAATATGAAGAGCATGAAAAGGGGTCAAAATTACGAATAGAATGTAAAGGTGTGAAAAATAAGAGGAGCATGAATCAGTATGAAAAATATGAGGAGCATGAAACAGTGTTAAAAATTTGAGGAGCATGAAACGGTCTGAAAAATATGAGGAGCATGAAAAACTGTCAAAAATATGAGGAGCATGAAACAGTGAGAAAAATATGAAGAGCCTGAAAAGGTGTGAAAAATACGAGGAGCAAGAAATGGTCTTAAAAATACGAGGAGGATGAAAAGTTCTGAAAAATATGAAGGGCATGGAAAGATGTCAAAAATATGAGGAGCTTGAAAAGGTGTCAAAAATATGAAGAGCATGAAAAGGGGTCAAATTATGAATAGAATGTAAAGGTGTGAAAAATAAGAGGAGCATGAATCAGTATGAAAAATATGAGGAGCATGAAACTGTATGAAAAATATGAGGAGCATGAAACGGTGTGAAAAATATGAGGAACATGAAACTGTATGAAAAATATGAGGAGCATGAAACGGTGTGAAAAATATGAAGAGCATGAAAAGCTGAGAAAAATATCAAGAGCATGAAAGGTCTGAAATATATAAAGAGCATGAAAAGGTGTGAACAGTACGAAGGGCATGAAAAGGTGTGAAAAATACGAAGAGCCTGAAAAGGTGTGAAAAATACGAAGAGCCTGAAAAGGTGTGAAAAACCAGAAGAGCATCAAAAGGTGTGAAAAAAACGAAGA